>NC_049229.1:61751910-63176910 GCF_011100685.1 Canis lupus familiaris
TGGTTTCCCCCCCTTTTAAAAACATGCACTCACATACAAATCCCACTGTACCGCATTAGTCTGATGAGACGGGACGGGGACGAGAAAAGGATTCAGGATGTTAGGGGGCCATGTGACATGTAGAGTCCTCAGAATTAGTTTTAGGGGTTTAAATTAAAACACGAATAAACATTTGAAATGCAAAAGATCTAAATCCTCAGTCTCCACTGCAGATGAAAAAAAAAAAGATAAAAGCTCTTTGCTGGATTAAAAGGGAGAGAAGATGTGAGGGTGGGGGAGGGGGTGGCTGCTGGGGCCCATTGGCCTCTGGTGTCCCCCTGGATGGGTTGGGGGGGAAGGTCAGGGGCTCCTGCTTCCTCCTGGGCCCGGCAGTCATTAGAGCTCCACTGGGCCCACCTGCCCCCCTGGCAGGGCCTGAGAAGCGAGGACCCGGCACAAGGCATCCCCGGGATTGTGTGGGGTTGGCGTGGGTGAGTGGAGACTGAGCTAACTTTGTGTTTTGTGGAGGCCACTGAGCCACTGCTGCCTAAATCCTGGAATCACTGCCGTGAACACAGGTCTTGTCTCCCAGTGTGTCACCCTGGCCAGAGGGACGCTGCCCTGCTGGGTCCCTTGCTATGTAGTTCCCCACTGCTGGCAGGATGAGGGTGTGGGGCACACCTGCTACCCTCTCCTGGGAACACAGTGGCCACAGGTAGCCACTAGCCTTGGGTCTTAGGCATTGCCGGTGCTGGGGAGACACCTGCCTGCCACAGGGACAGGTTGGAGGGCTGGCAAGTGGCATATACTTAGATGCCAGCTTCTAGTTCTGAGACAGAGACTCATCTTCCCCTGTGGACTTGAACCTGGCAGCATAAATGTGCCGGATGCTATCTCCAGCCCACGAAGGGGGAAAACCCACTGGGAGACAGGAGCCAACCCTGAGGAGAGCAGCACTGAGTCCAGGCGAGCCTGGATTAAGCTTTACCTGACGCCCATTCCCCCCCACCCCGGCCCCTCAACATTTCAGTTGTATCAACTGGTACATTCCCGTTTGTGCTTAAGCTAGTTTTGAGTCGGTTTTTCCCGTCATCAGCTCCTAAAAAAAGTTCTAGTTGATACAGACTCTCAACCCCTCATCCTGGCATTAAGGCTCCTTGACATCTGTTTCTCTCCTCTTCTTTCCTCACCCCCCACACTCACTGCTCTGCACTCCTCCACTCAGCACACAGAGCCAGTGGGCCCCTTCCAAAGGCATGGCAGGCACTCCACCCTGCGGCCTGCTCCCAGCACTCCCCCTACCTGGAGAGCCCGCCCTACTTACCTAAGTACTATGTATGTAGTGCTCGGTACTACATCGAAGTACAGGATTGAAGTCCTTAGCACTATCTGAAGAGGACTTAGACACATAGGCCGATTAGATTTCTGCTAATTGCTAAGTACTATTCGCCTACATATCTGCTTAACTTTCAAGGCCTCTTCCAGGAAGTCTTCCTGGAGGCCTCCTCCCATGTGTTGCCCCAACTGCCCGAAGTTTCTCCTCTGGGCTCCAGAAAATGCACCTGGCTCCCCCAGCCGGTCCATGAATTCCAAGTATCATCCGTTGGCTTCGTTTGGTAGCTTCCCAGAACCTATTGTTGTCCCACAGAACCAATCCAGCAAGGGCCTTGAGCCTATGGATGTCTGTCCCCGGCTGCAGCTGTGCCCTGTTCAGGAAGGAGACAGAATGATTATTGCCCACCCATGTCCTCCTTGGGTCTTCGCAACAGCCCTGTGAGGTAGGGGGTTTTGATCCACTTTCAGAACGGGGCCTTGAGGCTCACAGCAGTTCAGTTGACGTGTCCATGGTCACACGTCCTTGAACTGGAGACCTGGGGCACCAAGCCCACCCGCTGACCCCCATTGCTCATTCCTTGCACCCTGGTGGCACGGGCAATGTTCCTCCGTGGAGAATCCAGCAGCCCGCTCACCATGTGGGTGTGGATTCCAGATGCAGGCCGGCCCCATCCTGCCCACAGGAAATCCCGGGGGTTTTCCTGAAGGATCCGTGCCTCTCTAGGTGAACAGCCTAAATTCGTGGAAATGTTTCAGAAGGGCGCTTTTCCTCTGCTCGTTTCCATTTCCTTGAAAAACACAGACTGGGAGGTAAACAGTCTCTGTGGCTGCAAGTGAGCAGGGACAGATTTCCTTCCGTGTCCCCAGATCCGACCCTTCTGTTTCCTCTGCCCCACTGCTCCCCCACCCCCACAGGGAGGCCCAAGAGGACCAAACTCCAAGGATGGAGGGTGGCCCCCAGGGACAAGGCACAAGCACTCCAGATGCTTCTGTCTCCCCATCAGTCAGTGTACGTGGCCTCCTACCCTCCTGACTCTCTCCACAACCACCAGACCAGGCCCAATGCCCTTCGAGAAGCAGAGGTGGAAGGTTCCTGAAAGGAGGTGGGTGCTGTCACGTTGAAAATGGAGGCTCGATCCTAAGGAGAGAGAGAATTCGTGGGCTTGAACTATCCTTTCGTCTTCCTTTCCCTGAAATTTGCTCGTAAACAACACATTGTCAGATCCATTATCAGCTTCTTGGAATTAAACGCCCCGTCAGGAAGGGTTTGTACGAACCTCCCTAACGGCAGAGGGCAACTCGAGAGGAGTTACTGCCTGCCTGTTTGTGCTTTACACCTTGCACTTGCAAACTGCTCCCAAATACGTTTCATTTTCTGAGATCTTTTGTTTTTCTCCCCAAGGTCCTGGGGGGTGTGGGAAGGGATGCATCCTGGTGATTCCTATGCGTGGACCGGAGGGCCCAGCCGTAGGGGGACCTGCGCTCCGTCAGCTGCACCTTAGGGGTGGACTTGGTGGGTCTGTGGTGGGATGACAGATTCCAATGCCCCCATGCTCTGTGCTCATGTGGCACCGCCCCCTCCGCCGTGGCCTCACGGGAGCAGAGATTTCTCCACCCCAGTGGCCATGGGGCTGGCCCTGTGACTTTTTTTTGCCCGATGGCAAGCAGACAAAAGTGCCAGGGAGCCAATTCTCAGCTCAGGCCATAAGACACTGTGTGTCTTTCCACTTGTCCTTCAGCCATCTCTGTGAGGAGTGTCCCTTGGGAGCTTCTGCCTCTTTGTCCTGGGCCCCCAGGGTGAACATGGGGGATGGGGGGGGCAGAGCTGCTCCTGTTAAGCTGCAGATATCTCAGTGAGAACAAACGATGACTGTTCCAGTTCCTCGAATTTGGGGATGGTTTGTTACACAGGCTTTCATGGCAATAGCTGACTGATGCAAGTACTTGCTAGAAATTCTGTAGACAGTAGGTGATTAATAAGTGGCACCATCCCTGGCACCTTTATTTCCTGCAAACTTGCTGAGCATCTGTGTTTTTTGCTGGTCACCATGATATGTTAGGTGCTAGGGATACAGATAATGCCAAAAAAATCAATAAAATAATAGTTAGCATTTATATATTAAGCTTTTAACTAGGTTCTAGATACTGTGCTTAGCTCTGCATGTATACGCTCTTTCATTTTCCCATCATTCCTGTGAGGAAGTAGGGGAAGCAGAGACTGTGAGCACCCTGCCTCAGACCACAGAGATGGAAGGAGCCAGTCCCTGGCCTCAGGAGACACGTGGTCTGGCAGAGAAGGACGTGCTAATGGCAAACCCACGTGCATCCCTGTCCATTCGACTGAACTGATGATTATTATGGTCCGGGTTTGGGGTTTGTGGTGAGGCAGCAGAAAGCAGACACCTCGGGGTGGGAGGGTGTGTCCTGCTCCTTTCTGGAGGCAGAGCCTTCCTCTGGAGACTGTTGGGAAGTCAGCGGACAGTGAGGGTAGGACCTGTATGGAGGCGAACATGTCGGGAAAGCCCTAGATGCTGAGGAAAGCCACCCTCCCACCCTTTGGAGCTGTCTGCGCTGGATACTAGGCTTCCATGCCTCTAGGCCCGGCAAGTCCACAGGTGTGTTTTGTGACCTTGGCTCTACCCCCTGCCCTCTTTTGCCTCAGTTTTCTTGCCTGTAAAATGGGCTGGAGGTTGCAGTTGGGTGATGTCTGTGGTGGCTTCCCTTTCAGAGATGCAGGGGGCCCTGGATCCCTGTGTGGAAGGAAAGTTGTTCTCCTGTTCTTATCATCTGCAGGGACTGGTATCATCTGCAGGGGGCAGGGGACCGGTATCATCTGTAAGGGGCAGGGGACTGGTGTCATCTGCAGGGGGCAAGGGACCGGTATCATCTGCAGGAGGCAGGGGACCAGTGTCATCTGCAGGGGGCAGTGATGATGGAGAAGTAGACACATCCTTTCAGCTGTGTTTTAAAAGCCATGCAACTGATCTCACTGTGATATTTATTTGATTAGAGACCATTATTACTGTGTCTCTTTTTCTTGAAAACTGAGCTACACATAGAGTGGGTTTTTAACATCCTCATATGCTGTGTGTGTGTGTGTGTGTGTGTGTTTCTATTTTGCAGGAGTGGTGGTGGTGGTGTTTGCAGGTGCTGTGGGTTTAGCTTTTTTTTTTTTTTTTTTGAGATTTATTTATTTTAGAGAGAGAGGGCAAGAGAGCCAGTGTGTGTGCACGGGGCAGGGGTGCGGAGGGGCAGAGGGAGGTGGATAAGAGAGAACCCCAAGTAGACTCTCCATCGAGCTAGGAGCCCGACTGTTGTGGGGCTCGATCCTACGACCCTGGGATCATGACCTGAGCTGAAATCAAGAGTCCTGTACTCAACCAACTGAGCCTCCCTGGGCGCCCCTGTGGGTTTAGCTTTCCAAAGGGAAGGATCACAGCCGCCACAAGAGCTCCCACTTCTAGAGCAGCTATTGTAAGTCAGGTGCTTGCATCATCTCGATCAATCCTCATAATAGCTCTGAGGGGTTGGATTCTTCTATCTGATAAAGGAGAAAACTGAGCCCTCACAGGGTGAATCTACCATGGTGCTTTCTGTTGTTCAGGAGCACCTCCTTTCAGCTTCTCCTCCTGGGAGAATGGGGTGTTCTTCATGGCCATGTGATCTTGGGCACGTTCTTAGTGTTTTTTTTTTCTTTTAATTTTTATTTATTTATGATAGTCACAGAGAGAGAGAGAGAGAGAGAGAGGCAGAGACACAGGCAGGGGGAGAAGCAGGCTCCATGCACCAGGAGCCTGATGTGGGATTTGATACCGGGTCTCCAGGATCGCGCCCTGGGCCAAAAGCAGGCACTAAACCGCTGCACCACCCAGGGATCCCGTTCTTAGTGTTTCTGAGCCTCCGTTATCTTATCTATAAAATGGGCCCCAGGAACCCTTCCTTGCAAGTTTGCAGTGAGGATCACATTGAGTAATGCAAATGTCTCAGTGTAGCTGGGACACAGAAGTCACTTGGAAAAGATAATTATTGGGCAGCCCGGGTGGCTCAGCGGTTTAGCGCCGCCTTTATCCCAGGGCGTGATCCTGGGGACCCGGGATGGAGTCCCACGTTGGGCTCCCTGCATGGAGCCTGCTTCTCCCTCTGCCTGTGTGTCTGCCTCTCTCTCTCCTCTCTGTGTATTCTAATGAATAAATAAATAAAAAATCTTTAAAAAAAGGGAAAAGATAATTATTTTATTTAATGCATAATTAATTATGTATTTACTGGAAATACATTAGTAAGTCTTTCTCTCCAGATAAAATAATTCTAACCACCCCCGACCCCAGAATGTTTTATTTTGTTTTCGTCATTACTCCTTTTGTTTAATGCATTTCAAACCACACAATCATTGGACATTGCAGCTTGACATCACTCAGTGCCTGTCAGTCCAGTTGGTTTTAACTTTTTCTTTGGCGGTGGGGGGAGGGGGGGAGTCTAACCAGAGGACACTTTTTCCTAACCAAGCCTTGTGAGGAAGGCCAGTGCATAAAGCACAGAAGAGCAGCTTCTGTTTTGAGTGAGGTGGGGATGGTGGGTGGTGAAGGCCCAGAGTCCTCTGATGGGCATCCCTCCTCCCTCAGGGGGCGTGGGGGCCTCTTAATGCCTTGGAGATCCCTTGCCTGGTGCTCCGCAACTGCAGGTATGACCCACCAGTCACCATGAAATCAATGTAGAGGTCGCCACTTACACAAGATAGAACAGGAAATGTCTGAGTGCCTAGCATGGAATTAGGGTGGGTGTTGGCTTGGGCCAGTTTTGTCACGGATACATAAACACCTACATGTCCACTGGTCCGCAATGTCAAAATCTACTTCTCGGGCACCTGGGGGGCTCAGTCGGTTAAGCATCTGCCTTTGGCTCAAGTCACGATCCCGGGGTCCTCTCTCTCCCTCTCCCTCTGCCCATCCCCTGCTTGTGCTGTCTCTCAAATAAATAAATAAATAAATAAATAAATAAATAAATAAAATCTTAAAAAAAAATCTATTTCTCACTGTGAGTTGCCATCAAAAAGGTTGGAAAGCCGCTGCCATTCACTGCAATCTTTTCATTCCACATTTGGGGAGAAAGAGCCCTGGAGAGGGAAGTGACCTGCTTAATGAAGTAAGGCAGTTAACATGACTCTCTGGATTCTCTGCCCTGTGCCCTGGGTCTCCTTAGCACGTCACACACTGGACTGGTTAACAGTGACCGAACTGTTAGCGTGCTGCGTGCTGCTTCTGCGGGGGCCGGGAAGTCGGGGCAGCCCCCCCACCCCAACCGGGACAATAAGGCTGTTAGCATCACCGGGCAGAGGCCAGGGACTCAGACCCAGAGCCTGCTGCTCCTGAGCCTGATGCCTGGCAGTGAGGGGCACTCCCCAGGAGCCCCAGGCTGGTGGGGAGGTCAGAGCAGGGAGGAATGAACCCTGCCCCTCCTGCCACTCCCCCCCAGGCCGGCCAGGGCCCTTCAGTGTGTTCATGGGGCTCTCAGAGGAAGCAGAATTCCAGGGGGGACGCAGCTGGGGCAGGGGTCACCCACGGCTGCACCCCGACCCTGTTAGTCCCAGAAACCTTAGGAAGGACAAGAGAGTAAGGGTGACCCTGTTTGTGGGACGACCTTGAACCTCTTTTAATTATACTGTATGTAATATATATTCATACTCGTGTGTTTAATATACACTTAATATGTACTTAACATATACTTCGTACCTTTGCCAAGCCAACTACCTATCCTAGGTCTCGCAAGGGATGCTGCCCGAGAGCGCAGCAGAAGGCAAGAGGCCTGCCACAAAGCTAAGCTGCTTTCGTGGTTTTCTTTTTAATATTCGTTTACTAGACATGCCCCCCCCAACCCTACTCTCCTGTTTGTCGCCACTGTCCCCGTGCTCCAGGCCCTCTCTGAGTCTCTTTCCATCTCTGCATGCATCTCCCTGGATGCCCCAGTCTTCTCTCTCTGGAATTCTCTCTGTCTCTGTGTCTCGGGTGGCTGTCCTTTCCTCTCTCTCTCCCCATGTCTTCCCTCCTTTTTCACTAACAGGCCCAGAGCTGGTGGCTCTGAATTCCGGGTTACCACAACCCCCCCTGGCCCCCCACCGCCCACTGCCCACCGCACCATGAGGACCAACAGACCAACCGACAGAGGAGAGGCCTTCTTGTGCGAATCTCAGGGCAAGGTCTTCTCTGCTTTCTGCAGGGTCGGAAGGAGACCCATCCGTAGCTGCTGTACCCATGCGGGCAGCAGAAATCAAGCGCGGTTAACCATGGGGGGCGGGGGTGGCTTTTGAGCCTTGATTGCCCTGCTCCTGACCACCATCCATATCCCCACGGGACAGGGCAGAGTATTGCGGTGACCTTCACACTAAGGTACCAAGCAGTTCCCCCACCCCGCAGCATTCCCAGGATCCTCCCAGGAGGGAGGCCAATACTGTCCCCACTTTATTGATGGGGAAACTGAGGGCCAGAGTGCTACAGGAAGTGATCGCCAAAGGTCACACAGTGGCTCACAGTGGTCAAGATTCAAATCCCCCAATCTTGGGGGGACCCTCTGGGGTCTCTCTGTTTTTTAAAAAATATTTTATTTGAGAGAGAGAGAGAGAGAGAGAGAGAGAGAGAGGGAGCACAGGCAGGGGCAGAGGGAGAGGGAGAAGCAGCCTCCCCACGAAGCAAGGAGCCCGATGTGGGGCCCCATCCCAGGACCCTGGGGTCATGACCTGAGCCAAAGGCAGACCCTTAACTGACGGAGACACTCAGGTGCCCCCCCTCCCCAATTTGGGGTCTCTTGACCCCAAACCCCGATGCTGCTTCCCTGAGGCCTCTCAAGATGCAAACTTCAGGAAAATGGCAAAGCAAGACCGAGGGGAGGGAGCAGGATGCACGTTGCTTGGAATTTTGACAGTCTTGTTTCTCCTGTGTCGAGCTCCTCTATTTCTCTGGCCTGAAGTGAGAAAGTCCCCTCATGAGGAGAAACTGGATTGACTGGATTGCTCCCCGCAGGTTCCTCCTCCCTTGGATTGTGAGGGGAAGGTTCCCAAGGCAAGAGGGAGAGGGAGCAGGTGGTGGGTGAGCTCCCCGCGCTGTCGCAGCATCCCCTGGGGCTGGGCTGGGGTCTGGGGCACCTGGAGAGAGCTGAGGCTAGCAAGCCTGACATCCGCAGCCACACACATCTCCCCTCTGTCCTCCAGGCCTCTGGGCATTCTGTGATCTTGTGGGGGGGCCCCGAGGAGGGATGGTGAACAGGGAGAAGCACCCCACCTCTGAGAGCTGCATGTGGGTAGCTGGTGCTCAATGAGAACACCCCAAGGGGGGTCAGGGAGGCCCTCAACAATCTGAGGGACTGGGTCCACCCCGCCCCCCATAAAAACTCTCCCTTCACTGCCAGCTTTGAAGGCTCAGGGTGAGACTATTTGAGGAATTGAAGCTGGTGGGCTCGGCCGGTTGTAGCGTGGAGGCGGAGGCGCTAGTCCACAGCTATCCATTCTGGGGTGACACTCCTCACCAGCGGTTCAGGGAAGAGGTCGGCCTCCTCCAGCCTCCCTGGAAGGATGCACAGTGCACAGCTCTGGGGAGCACCACCCCCTATACTCTGGTATATGGCAGCCTAGTCTGGGAAGGGACGCTGATTCTGATTTTGCTCCAGGCCCTGCAAATTATGTAGCCGGTACTGCCTCTTCCTATCACCCCGTGGAAGATCCCTATTGTGCACTGTCACACCTATTCTACAGATGCACAAACTGAGGCATAGAGAGGCGAAATGATTGGCACAAACTTAACCAGCCTGTAGGCTACAGAGCAGGGCTCCTCTTGCATGGGCCTCCGTTAAAAAGAGTTCATTTCAGGGGCGCCTGGGTGGCTCAGCAGTTGAGCATCTGCCTTCAGTTCAGGTTGTGACCCCGGGGGTCCCGGGATTGAGCCTGCTTCTCCCTCTGCCTGTGTCTCTACTCTCTTTCTGTGTCTCTCATGAGTAAATACATAAAATCTTAAAAAAAAAAAAAATAGAGTTCATTTCACTGGGGTGGTGACCCTCTTGCTGTGGCCACACACCTGCTGGGCCCGGCAGTGCACAGGTGACAGGTGACAGGTCTACCACCTTGAGTGGCCTTTCCCTCGAGCTCCCAGAGGCCGGGGATTTGGAAGCTCTCACCAGTCTTCGGAAAAACGTCCAGCTTTTGACAAAGCCGTGAAAACAGCCTGCAGTCCACCCACTCCGTTTCTTTCTTGTTCTGGAAGATGAGTGAGAGGGAAATGGGGGAGAAGCGAAGATGAACAAATGTCGTGGGACGTCACCGGTACCTCCCTCATCAGTCCAAGTGAGGCAAGGAGGACACAAGAAAATGTCAGGAAGGAACAGCCCCCCCCACCCCACCCCCACCCCAGGCCTGGGGCCTCCGGATGGCTCTGTCCACGGAAAGATGCAAGACAAGCTGATCCCCACCACCTAGAACAAAGGGAGGCTGCTGTATCTTAGTCATCGCTAATTCCTGGCAAATAACCGGCCTGGGGAGCAGGACTGCTCGTAAAGTTCCCAGCTCCTTCAAGCTGGAGGCAACTTATTCAAAGGGAAATGAGAACCACATCTGTCGAGGTGATGAGGCAACCTGGGGGCCTCTTGCAAGCTCATAATGTCTGCGCCAGAATCTCAGATGCACCTGCCGTGGGCTCGTGGGCTCGGTGCTCTCCCCAGCATGATTTTTATTCCTTTGGAGTGGTTTGTAGAAGGATGCTCAGAAGGGTTTATGTGAGCCCAGGAAGGTGCATATGGGTTTTTTTTTTAAATTTTTTTAAATTTTTAAATTTTTTTATTTATTTATGATAGTCACGGGGCGGGGGGGGGCAGAGACACAGGCAGAGGGAGAAGCAGGCTCCACGCACCGGGAGCCCGATGTGGGATTCGATCCTGGGTCTCCAGGATCGCGCCCTGGGCCAAAGGCAGGCGCCAAACCGCTGCGCCACCCAGGGTTCCCTGCATATGGGTTTTTAAGAAACGAATAAAGTCCCCTACTACTCCCGAGGCAGAGCGCATCCAGGGGGAGTCGTGGGCAGGAGGAAATTGCACGTGGTTTTCTCAGCCTGAGAGAGGGGCCTTCGGAAATAGGTTCCCAAGGAGAGGAAATGCTCTGTTAGCCCTGAATTCTGAGGTGGTGGCTGGCTGCACACCTAACACTCCCGCAGGTGAAGGCACGGAGGGAGCCTCGGGTTCCAGGTGAGCTCTGGTCTCAGGGCTGGAAGCCCTGCGAGGGTAGGAGAGAAGGAGCAGGAGATAATGTCTTGCCTTCTCAACCTCAATTTGCTCCGCTGCAACACAAGATGCGGGAGGTAGGACTAGGACGGTCCCTCCTAACTTGGACACTCGATTGTGAACGTAGAGAGAAGGAATGGACAGCAAGGGGTTACTCACGTGTGTGCATTCCTTTACAGCTTCTGAGGCTCCTTGATGACATTGCCCATTTCTTTTTAAAATATTTATTTATTTATTTATTCATGAGAGACACACCAAGGCAGAGACACAGGCAGAGGGAGAAGCAGGCTCCATGCAGGGAGCCGGATGTGGGACTCGATCCCAGGACCCTGGGATCATGACCTGAGGGGAAGGCAGATGCTCTCCACTGAGCCATCCGGGTGTCCCCATTGCCCATTTCTTTATCACCTTAGCAGACGTACAGAAAAGGACGTGAATGTAAGCGGCCTGCATAATTGTACCCGTTGTAACTGTGAGGCAAACACCTATGCAACCGACACCCAGCTCAAGACAGAATGAATAATACGATCATGCCGGGATCTGCGTGTGGCCTTCCCGCCCACCACCTCCCACGTCCTACAGGCTCTCATTGCTTTGCTTTTATGAAGATCATTTCCGTCTCCATTTTCGTTTGCCACTCACGTCTGCATCCCTAGATAATAAAGTTGAGTTTTGCCTGGTTTTCAACTGTATACAAATGGACGCATACAGTATGTGTTTTTTGGGTCCGCCTCTTTTACTCCAAATCACGATCGTAGCATTTGTCTGTTTATCCAGATGAAGGGATGGCGCCCTGGAGAAGTAAAGCAACACACCAGAGGTCACACAACTTGTCTTAGCAAAGCTGGGCGGGAAGCCACACCACCTGGCTACGCCACCTTCCAGAACCATCACCTCGGGTTGTGACTTTCATTCCCAGCACAATGGCAGGGTAAGAACCTGAGGACAAGAGAGGTGGCCCTTGCGGCCAAGTGGGGGTCACAGGCTCTGGGAAAGAGCCTGTGCCCCCCGCCCAGGGGCTTCTGAGCTGGGGTCCTGGGCCTGGAGCTGTTCTCCCATCAAGAGTACAAACGAGGGAGAGGAAATTCTCCCAGAGGAAGAGCAGGGTGCTATTGGGCTGGACAGCCAACGATGACACATCTTCCATCCATGCTTTCCTAAATGTAGGTCAATCACTTTTAATTTCTCCTGCTTCACTTCTTAATATATAAGTTGGGACAAGGTATCAAAGTAAACCCCTGAGGACCTATGGTCCACCCACAAGTCTCATTTCAATGGTGAGCAATCTAAACTGATGGAAACACTGATTTTCTGCATTTCTTCTTCTTCTTCTTCTTTTATCTTTTTTCTTTTTTTTTTTTTTTTTTAAGATTTGTATTTATTTATTCATGAGAGACACAAAGAGACAGGTTGAGCTGAAGGCAGATGCTCAACCGCTGAGCCACCCAGGTTGCCCTGGAGCTTTTTTTGCAAGAAAGCCTAGCATTTTCTCCTCATAGGCTCTTGCTCCTGAGACTGACATGAACATAACATAAAATTGCAGCATTTTATAGCAGCTTGATGCTGGAAAGACTGACTTTCCCAGCCCCTGCCTCAGGGCTTTCGTGTCACTCTTGCCTTTTCTCGGCCCCTTGACTTCATGCCACAGACCTCGAGAGGCATGGAAAACACCCTCGTAGTTCCCAGCGGTGGCGGGAAATGGCTTGCTCATATTGTCTTGAGCGGGGCTTCTGGCAGGCCAGTTACGTCCTCGGCTGCAGAGACGCTGGGGTTTTGGAAGATGTGAGCAGCTGGGATGAGACGGAGGGAAGAGGGATACTTGCCTGGAGAGGAGAGATGATGAGATAGGAGAAGCAATAGCTGAAGAAATTGGGCTGGTGGAGGGGCACCTGGGGGACTCAGGGGTTGAGCATCTGCCTTCAGCTCAGGGTATGATCCCGGGGTCCTGGGATCAAGTCCCACGTCGGGTTCCCCACAGCGAGCCTGCTTCTCCCTCTGCCTGTGTCTCTGCATCTCTCTGTGTGTATCTCATGAATAAAGTTTCAAATAATGACAGGATGGGACCGGGCCCTCTCCGGGTCCTTCCCCTGCCCCATGGTTGGGATGGTGGATGGTGTTCTCTGCTAACTGAACTGCAGACTCTGGGGTCGCACAGGGCAACAGAAGAAACCTTGCAAAAAACAAGCTTTGTAAAGGATAAGCCTGTCAGGCTAACCCGACTTCCTTCCTTGAAATCACGACATCATGAGTGAAGGAGGGACTGGGGGTGCACTGAGCCAGGGTCCCTGGAGGCCCCTGCCCTTGGCATCTCTCTGACCAGGTGGCAGATGCTGGGCGAGCTGTGGCCTCGCCTGGTGCTGGGCAGGGGGTGTAGGTGGGCCTCTCATGCCTCCCTGCTGGGGTTGCACCGGTCATCCTAGAGGGGGGCACCTGGGGGGCCCTGGAGAGGCGCCCTGGTCATCCCTGAGACAAGCCTGGCTGTGATCTGGGGTGAAGCCCCGGCGGTGGCATCAGGGGCTTGTGAGGCCACCCCTTCCTGGACAGAGGCCCAAACCCAGACTCGGAGGGATGTGGCCGCAGCCGCACGGGGAGCAGCCGCGGGGTGAGGATTCAGACGGAATCCCTCAAGGCCCCATGCAGGCCGGGCGCATTTACCCGTGCTGCCCCCACGGCATGCTGAGCCCCGAGAGCAGGACGCATGAAGAGGGGACTGTCCCATCCTCCGGGGGGATTGCTCACGGTGGTGATGGAGCCATGTCCCCTGAGCTCTTGGGGCTCCTCCTTCCAGAACCCAAGAGCCCAGGAGGAGGGTCTCCAGGACTCCGAGACTCTGCAGGCCAGGAGAGTGTCCCCAGCTCCCAGGACACCTGCTGGTGGCTCGAGGCGACACGTAGTAGGTGGAGAAGCCGGGATCGCAAACCCAGACAGCCTAGTGTCCAGGTCCAAGCACCCAGGTGTTGCTCGAAGGCCACCCCTCCACCCTCCTTTCTGGGGTAACCTCACTCAGCATTCCTGTTCAGAAGCAACCCCTTCCCAGGCCCCATGAAGTCCCTGGTGGCCTGTCACAGGCACCCCCCCCCCCCCCCCCCCCCCCCCCCCCCCCCGCTGCTCAGTGTAGGCCCCTTGGACTCTGGTGCTTGGCTCCTAGGCCGAGTGACGAAGGGCTCTGGAGTCACCCTCACAGTGGTGCCCCAACAAGCCCGTTTCTGGCAGAGTTCTCTGGAACCATCTTTGCTTCTCCGGCTTTTCCTTTACCGCAGCACACTGTCCAGCTTCCTCCCAACAAACTTTTTTTTTTTTTTTTTTGCCGGCTTGTTAGAATTGGGTTCCAGAATTCAACAGTCCTGTGGATCCAACCATCCTGACAATGGTTTGCTTCTTGTGTCATGTGCTACATTGATTGAGCACCAAACCTGTGTCCAAACAGTCCTGGATTCAAGAATGAGCTCTGCCACTTATTAGCTGTTGGGTTCCTGAGGAAAGTGACCTCACCTCTCTCATCTGAAAAATGAGGATATGACCTTGTGGTACAATTACAAGGATGATGCTCCTGGAAAAGGAAACAGTGGGTGCAAGGAATTGGAAGTGACTATTTGCCTTTGATCCCAGGGGTGGGGTGTATAAATGGTCCTAATTCTTCACTCCTTCCCGCATCCAAAACCTTTGCCCTGTGACTGTGCAGTCACCTTACCCGGCAGGAGGAGGGTCCTTCCCGACCTCTTCACTCTGGGCTCAGTCATTCACTTGGCCGACGTCTTACAGCAGATGTGGCTCAAGAAGACACTTGAGACAGGTTTGCAGAGAAGAATTTACTCAGTTATGCTGTGACCGTGGCCTGCAGATGGATACACCCAGGAGTGCCTACTAGTCCCTGGAGGAAGATGAGAGGCCGGTGGCGCATAGCCATCCCTAACTGAGCCCAGCCCGAATCAGTGGACCCCGGCCCACTGCAGACTTGCAAGTTAGTTCAGCTGAGACCAGCAGAGCCAGTCAAATTCAGCCCAGATTAGCCAATCCCCCCCTTGTGAGTCATCACAGACATGTGAAAAATAATGCATTTTATTGTTATTTTAAGCCACTGAGATTTGGGATATGTTGTTATGTAGCAATAATTGACTCATCAGCTGATACCCAGAAGTGTGCTGCCACGACCAAACTTCAAATATGCAGCATTGGTTTTGGGGACTGGGTGGTGGGAATGAGCAAACTATTCCAGACAGTAAGGAAACCAGTGCCGGAGGCTGGACAAATGGGAACCCACATTAGGTAGTGCTGAGTCGTTTGGTAACTCTGTTGTCTATAGTAACTTGGGAAATAAAAATTTATCTAATGAACTCGTGGACTTGGACAAAGAGATTTCCAAGCAGAATATTGAAAGCATGAGTTGGCCCTCGTGGCTGTGTCTGGCAAGGTACTGAAAAAAAAGAGATGAGCTCAGAAAATGACTGGTTGGTTTGCAAAGTGAACTAGAAGGACTATGGAGAAGTTAGCATCTATTCTGTTGGTGTGGTTTTGGCACAAACAATAGAACGGAATCAAAGGCATAGTGAATCCACTAAAATCTTAGCAACGATTATATGGACAACAGGGCTCCCAGCCTGAATTTTTTTTTTAAAGATTTTATGTATTTATTCATGAGAGACACAAGAGAGAGGCAGAGACACAGGCAGAGGGAGAAGCAGGCTCCCTGCGGGGAGCCCAATGTGGGACTCGATCCCGGGACCCTGGGATCATGCCCTGAGCCGAAGGCAGATGCTCAACCACTGAGCCCCCCAGTGCCCCTCAGCCAAAGTTTAAAGAGAAGCTGTTCCAAATGCAAGCAGATGTCAAGGTAAGAAGTGATTTGATTGCTTAAAGGATGGATCGTCCGGTGCCTTCAGAAGTGACCTGGGAGGGTGACAAGCAAGAGGCTGGCCTGGGAGCTGTGGAGAACATGGAGGTGGGAGCCTCTCCTAGAAGCCGATCAGGGGATGTCACCTGTCTTCAGGGCTGGGGTAACAAGAGACATTTCCCCACCGGGATTTAGAATAGGCAGGGACCAGGGACTGCTGTGGGCCTCCTGCTTTCCCTCTTTGAATGGCGGTGTCTATTGCAGGTATCTTGTTCTCAGGTCACCCATAGGTCTCTGAAGCAAGAGGAGCTCCTTTTGGACTTGATGCAGATCACCAGACAGCAAACTTTGAGCTCGATGCCATTGGTTGTTCTGGATTCTTGCTATCGTAGTGAATTTTGCATGTGGGAAGGACCTGGATAAGATGGGGCCATGAGGGTGGAATGTGGTAAATTTAACTGCATTGTGGGGTCCCATTCTCCACCCTTCCCCATTCTTTGCCATGCAGCAGTTTTGCAGCACCATCCTAGTGTGGGCAGCAGACTCGTCTCTGGAAAGGACTCTGGGCTCGGCCCTGAGACTTGCTTCAGATAACAGGACGTGAGCAGACGTAACACAAGCAGAGCCCTGACTCAGGCTTCCCGGACGGACGGGTCTTGCCCCTTCACCTCCGACAAGGCAGCGGGAAGGCTGGGCTCAGGTGGCCTAGTCTCCATGGGGCCGGGTGCGAGGCACGTACAGCACAGCCAGGCAGCCAGCCCTCAGACTGTTGTGGTCCATTCGAGACCCAGAGAAGCACGCAGCCAACTCAGCCTACGTCAGCCCATCCTGGCCAATCCATTTGCATGGAAAATAGTGATTTGCTGTTTTAAGTCACAGAATTTCCAATGATTTTTTTATGCAGCAGCAGCTAATCTGATACAACTACAAAGTGAGTTTTTTCTCCACGGGAGGCTGCTGATCATGCATGAAGATCAAATGAACCTTTTCTGGTGTTGTAAGAATTCTTCTAATACCAAGCATGGCAACAACAACAAGAGCATCTACTTATTGGACTCTTATTGCCAGGCCTTGTATCAAGAGCCATGTAGGTATGAGCTCATTGAATTCTTTCTTCTTTCTTTTTTCTTTCTTCTTTCTTTCTTTCTTTCTTTCTTTCTTTCTTTCTTTCTTTCTTTCTTTCTTTCTTTCTTTCTCTTTCTTTCTTTCTTCTTCTTCTTTTTTTTTTTAAGATTCTATTTATTTATTCATGAGAGAGGCAGAGATACAGGTAGAGGAAGAAGCAGGCTCCCTGCAGGGAGCCTGATGTGGGATTTGATCCCAGGACCTTGGGATCACGCCCTGAACTGAAGGCAGATGCTCAACCACTGAGCCACCCAGGGGCCCCATCTCATTTAATTCTTACAACCATCCTAAGGGGCAGCTGTGATTATTCCCATTTTACAGATGAAAAATGGTGAGGCTCAGAGAGGTTCAGAAAGCAGGTCTAGGTCACGCAGCTAATTGGTGGTAGAGTCTGGATTCAACCCCAAGCCGGCCTAACTCCAACACCTGCCTTCAGAGTGCTCTTGTCCTACTTCTGGCTATGGTACGACCATGTTCATTATAATCTCAAAGAGGAGAAAAAAAATCTTGTAAAAAGAGCAAAAACAACAATGACCTTGTTCTGAGTATGGTAGTAACTATTTTTGTGTATGTGCTTAGCTGCACTGTAATTAGTTGGTTTGTGTGAGGTGATTAAAAGGGGGCCGAAGAGAAAAGGTTTCTTTTTCTCCCCTTTTCCTGAACATCAAGTTGCCGTTTTGTTTGCTTCTTCATGTTTGTGGTGTGTGGAGAACAATGTTGTCCAACAATGAATGGTGATTTAATTTTGCCAAGTTGTTCCAACAACGACGACGGCAAATATAAAGCAGGCACAGGTGCTGCAATCCCTGGGGTTGGCTTCTTCCTCTTTAGGCTGCCCCCGGGCTCATGCAGCATTGCTGGGTTGTTCTCCCCATAGAATCGAATATAGGAAATTTTGCAAACAGGTGTCGAGTTGTGGCGTGAGGAATCGCAAGGGCAGCCGCCAGCCCTTCGGCGGGGGACAGAACCTTGGGGACCAGGCTGCGTTCAGGGGGCATGGGTCCTCCGGGAGGTGGCCTGGGGTGCTGCCTCTGAGGGGCAGGGCGTATTTCTGACCTATCAAGGGCACTGAGGAGCACAGCCGGCTGGTGGGAGGAAGGGAGCTCCTCGGTTCCACATGTAAGGAGGATGCCCGAGGAGAAGGAACAGGACCAGGGAGAAATCAGAGGCTGGTCAGACTCTGGAATAATTTTAGGTGAAATCTAAGGGGAGGAGTCACCTACCCTAAGTCCTGGGATGAGGATGGGGCAAGACAGGGACTGAATGCAGATCCAGGGGTGCACACTTCCCGCTTCTGCACGCTGCCTTGGGGAGCCACCCTCCCCTGGAAGCTCCTGCCCAGGCCCTGAGCAGAGGCCTGTCCCCCAACCGGTATAATGGCTGTGGGCACCTCAGTCCTGAGTGAAGCTGGGGAGGGGCAGGTGACAGCGGCCCTCTCAGCGGTGGTTGCAGCACGGACTCTGTAGCAGGTGCCACTAACTAGCCATGCGACCTCAGGCAAGCCACTTAGCCTCTTTTATTTTTCAACTTTTCATTTTGAGAGACATCTAGATTTACAAGTGAATTGCAAGGAGAGTTCCCGTATACCCTTCTCCCAGCTTCCCCTGATGTTGTGACTTCTCTCTCTCTCTCTTTTTTTAAAGATTTTATTTATTTATTCATGAGACACACACACACACACACACACACACACACAGAGAGAGAGAGAGAGAGAGAGAGGGAGAGAGACAAGCAGAGGGAGAAGCAGGCTCCCTGTGGGGAGCCTGTGCGGGCTTGATCCCAGGATCCCGGGATCACGCCCCGAGCCCAAGGCAGACACTCAATCGCTGAGCCCCCCAGGTGCCCGGGACTCCGGTTCTTCTGTAAACCCTGGCAGGCTACCTGGTGCCAGCCAACCCCAGATATCGTCAAAGAGACTCAAGGGGGACTGACCAGGGGCAGTGGTGATAGGGACTCTGGAAACAGGCCTGGGTTCAAACCATGACTTGAACGGGATGGGGGAGGTTATAGTCCCATCCTCCTGTCCTCTAACAAGGGCCTACTGGCCATGCCTGGCTCTGTGCACTTCTAGGCGCTTCCACGCACTGTTTCATTGAACCCTCCCAACCACGTCCTGGATGGTGAATGTCTTCATCTCCATTTTACAGATTAGGGGACTGAGGCTCAGAGTGTTTAAATGGCCAAGGTAAGGGAGCCAGGACACAGGCCCAGACCATTTGGATGTGTCTGAAACCCAAACCTCTAGTTGCTTCTCTAGTTGCTGCTGGGTTTCTGAGCATCAGCCCTGTTAGTAACAGCAGCAACACCGGTGCTGGGCATGGTTCTAAGCACTTAACATGAACTCAACCGGTTAATAAAAGCTTTTTGTTTTAAGTCACTCACTTCTTATAATAACTTTTTGAGGCAGGTACTATTATTATCCTTATTTTACAGATGAGGTGCAGAGGGGTTAAGCGACTTGTCCAAGGTCACACAGCTGGAAAATCACAGAGGCTTTGAATCCAGACTGTCCAACTCCAGTGTTTGCACTCTTCAGAACTGAGCCACACTGCTGCACACTCATCATTTTTTGTAGTCAGGATTTCACAGGCTCAGGTTTTGAGGGCCCCACACATCCTGGGGGTGGCGGTGGACAGGACACAGAGCCGCATCAGAAATAGCAGAGACAGGAGCAGAAATAGAGAGAGCAGAATAGGAGGAGGAACAGAAGCAGAAATAGGAACCCAGAGAGAGGGTGGGCAGCAGAGCATCGTCCGGGACAGCCTGAGACCCTCCTCTCCAAGTCACGACACCACCTGGGAGCCCTGGCCGGATGCCTGGCAGTGGGGAGGCTCTGGGTGGGGGGAGCGTGGTGGTGCACATGTAGGGTGGTGCCCCCTGAGACCACCCTTGGGGAGCCTGCCGCTGCCTCCGGGGTTTGGAGGTGCCCCCAGGGAATGTCCCGATGGCCCTAGGTGGGCATTTCTACAGAAGCTCCAGCTGAGGAGAAGAGGGCAGTCAGGGAGGTGGGCGGAGAGGAGGGGAAGCTGGCACGTGCAAGTCTCTGTTGGCCAGGCGGCGTGTTCAGATGAGGACAAGTCTGTATGAACGGGCACGGGGCCCACGGGAACCCAGCCCGACAGCACAGAGAGGGCTTGGCCTGCCCAGGAAGTCACGGCACGGTTCTGCATCATGCTAGGAGGGGCAGGGAGCCTGGGTTTGCCCCATCAGGGTGGAGTGGACAGGGGTGTGTGGGGACAAGATGGGGAGCTGCCACAGTGAGTCTGCTGTACACCCTGGCTTCCCAGCTTGCAGCCCCACCAGATATCACTCTTGGCTTTGAGGTGTGGAGGGGACTCTGATGTAGCTCATGGGCTCTGGCACTCACACCTAGCGAAGGAAACAGCCAGAAAGGTCAACCACAGCTGTGGGGACAGGGACAGACTTGGGGGCTTTAAGACAGGCATCAAAAAACAAAAAACAAGAAACAAAAAACAAAAAACAAAAAACAAACAAAAAAACCTGAGGAGGGCAAATAATTCAGCACTTGGAGTTTAGTTTGGAGTGGATGGGGGGCAGACATTCAGGCAAAGCTTTAAAGAACTAGACTGAGGGGCGCCTGGGTGGCTTTGTTGCTGAAGCATCTGACTCTTGATTTTGGCTCAGGTCATGATCTCTGGGCTGTGGGATCGAGCCCTGTGTCTGGCTCCATGCTGAGTGTGGAGCCTGCTTGAGATTCTCTCTTTTTCTCCCTCTGCCTTGCCCCTCTGCTTGTCCTTGTGCACTCTCTCTCTAAAAAATAAAAATAAAAAATAAATAAAAAAATAAAGAACTAGACCGAGATAGGTCTTGAAGAATAGGAACGAGGCCGACAGGTAGAGGGAAGAGGGGTGGAGTGGGTGTTTGCTGACTGCTGAATGGCCTCCCCGTACCCACACATTTTGCCATGAGAGTCTGCAGCTCCCTCCCACCCCCCAACCTGGGAGGTCCTTGGTACTTGCTTCGGCAGAGAGAATGCAGCAGAAGTGTGCCAGCCCTGAGCCCAGGCCATAAGAGGCCCTGCATGCTGCCACTCACTCTCTTGGATGCCGGCCTCAGCGTGAACAGAATGGTCTAGCCTCCTGGAGGATGAGATACCATGTGGAGCCGAGCCAAGTTGCCTGGTTGTCCCAGCTGAGGTCCTGGCACGAGAGAGAGCCCGGCCCACAGCTTCTCGGCCCACTGAACACAGATGCACACATGGGTGAGAGAGCCAAGGTCAGGACTGTCCCCTCTGACCCACATGCTCAGAGGCTAACGCTCTTACGCCACTGGGTTTTGTGGTTTCTGAGGCAGCTTTACTGTGACAATGGAGAACCAGTATGGTGCTCAGTAAAGGCAGACCAGATGGAAAGACAGGACTTGGGGGTGGAACATGGTCAGGTGCTTGGGGGTGGGAGAGTAGCCCAGAATCTCTTATTTAAAGGAAGAACTGAATGTACCCCCAAATTACCCTCCAGCCAGTAGCCCTGAAACCTCCAGGGCGGGCCGATGTGGCTGGATGTTGAACGGTGGATTGATTGAGTATCTGCTCACCTGGCTGTGTGATCACAAACCTGACACCGTCTGATGAGCCGACTGGTGGGATGTCTGCTGGGGTCACTGACAAAAAGGCCAATGGGTAGGATGTTTCCTCTGCCAATTTTGTCCTATTTGCCAGTGGCCAGGCTTTTGGAACTCTTACCAAAAGGCTGCACCCACATTCTCAGTCGATCCTGGTGGAAGATTGTCTCCTAAGTGTTGAGCCAGAATTCCTGAAACGCCTGGAACCTGCACCTTTCAGCTCTGCTCATTGGTGACTTTAGGCACCTCACTCATGACTTCTCTTATGGCCTGGATGTCTGTGTCCTCCACCAAATTCATGTGTTTGAATCCTAACGTCCCATGTGATGGTGTTAGGAGGAGGGCATCTGATGGTGTTGGGAAAACTGGACAGCTACCCGCAAAAGACTGAAACTGGACCTCTTTCTTCCACCATGCACAAAAATAAACTCAACATGGGCTGATGACCTAAATTGAAACCATAAAAATCCTAGAAGAGAACACAGATAGTAATTTCTCCAACATTGGCCATGGCAACATTTTTCTAGATACGTCTTCTGAGACAAGGGAAACGAAAGCAAAAATAAACTATTAGGACTAAAAACAAAACAAAACAAAACAAAAACCCCAAAAAACTATTAGGACTACATAAAATAAAAAGCATCTTCAGTGAAAGAAACAATGAACAAAACTAAAAGACAACCTCCTGAGTCAGAGATATGACATATCCGATAAGGGTTAGAATCCAAAGTATATAAAGAACTGATACAACTCAACACCAAAACCACAGACAATCTAATTTAAAAATAGGTAGAAGACTCGAACAGATATTTCTCCAAAGAAGACATCCAGATGGCTAACAGACACCTGAAAAAGGTGCTCAACAGCACTCATCTTCAGGGAAATGCAAATCAAAACTACGCTGAGATAACACCTCGCACCTGTCAGAACGGCTGGAATCAAAAACACAAGAAACAAGTGTTGGTGAGGATGGGGAGAAAAAGGAACCCTCGTGCACTGTTAGTGGGAATGCAAGCTGGTGCGGCCACTGTCGAAAACACTATGGAAACTCCTCTAAAACTGAAAAACAGAATTACTGTAGGATCCAGCAATTTCGCTCTTGGGTATTTATCCAAAGAACACAAAAACACAAATTCAAAAGCATATATGCACCTCCATGTTCACTGCAGCGTTGTCTACAATATCCAAACTCTGGAAGCAATCTCAGTGTCCATCGTGAGATGAATGGATAAAGAAGATGTGAGATATACAATGGAATATTACTCAGCCATAAAAGAGTGAAATCATTCCATTTGAAATGCCATGGATGGAGATAGAGTAACATGCTAAGCAAAATAAGTCAGCAAAAGATAAATACCATATGATTTCACTGACGCGCGAAATTTAAGAAACAAAACACATGAACAAAGGGGGGAAAAGAGTGAGAGAGACAAACCGAGAATCACTCTTAACTACAGAGAACAAACTGGTGGTTGCCAGAGAGGAGGGGAGTGGAGGGATGGGCGAGATAGGGGATGGGGATGAAGAGCACACTTACCATGATGAGCACTGAGTGATGTATATAGAATTGTTGAATATATTGTACACTTGAAACTAATATAACACTGTATGTTAACTACTGGGGAATTAAATTAAATTAAAAAATTAAATAAACTAAAAAGTGGGGTCATTTGGGAGGTGTTAGGTCGTGAACGTGGAGCCCTCATGAATGGGATTAAGGCCCTGATAAAAGAGACCCCGCAGAGCTCTCCTACCCTTTCTGCCATGTGAGAACACATGAGAAAATGCCTGCCTGCAAACCAGAGGAGGGCCTCGCCAGAACTGGACCACGCTGGCACCCTGACCTCCGACTTCCAGCCTCTAGAACTGTGAGAAATATGTTTGCTATTTATAAACACTTCGTCTGTGGTATTTTCTTACAAGAGCTCAAGTGGACAAGCATCTCCTTTGTGTCCACTGCATGATGTCCATAAGGGCTTGGTCATGTCTACTGCTCTAGGTGTTTGGAGTGGGTGGAAGGTCTTACCTGTAACCCAGATGCCATAGGAAGTTGGAGGCAGGACAGGCAAGGTCTGGGGGTGGGGTGGGGTGGGGTCTTAGATATGCTTCCCCCTCTGCAGGAGTCCCCAGTGCTGCTGGGGGTGGGGAGACCTGCAGGCATGGAAGGAGCCCGAGCTGGGAGTCTGGAAGCCAGACCCAGTCCTAGCCCTGCCCCAACAACTGTCACTCTTGGGCAAGACCTTGCCCCAGGGACTCAGTGTCTTTGTATGTCAAAGGGAAGCTCTGCAATCCTGTCCGGTCTCCAGCCTGCACCTTTGGTAGGCTAGCCCCTGAAGATTCGGATCTGAAAAGCGAGGAGGCTACCTGTGTGGAATGCTTATGTATGTTGGGAACTCTTTGCACCTGCTCGTGGGTATGATTCTCCAGGAGTTGGAGGTGAGGCGTTTCCAAGACCATGCCCATATTCCACAGCTGGTAAGTGGCCAAGGCTGAACCAGAACCCCAGCCTCAGGCCCTGTGAGGATGCTCTGTGCCACAGAGCTGGGACCCCACTCCAGCAAAAGCATAGGTAGGAAGTAGATGAGAGGTGAGCTAGTTCACTGGGAGGGGCCAAAAGGGAGGCCCACATACCAAGGAGGGAAACTGGAGGTGGGGATGGGTGGTCCTAGGCCTCTGCTCTGTGGCTGAGGAGGGTGAGGAAATGCTTTCCTGTCCTGACTCTGGGGATCCAGCTGGAAATGGGATTGCAAGGTAGGCTCTTCCTTCCCCACCCAGGCAGATCCCCCTATCCAGGACAGCCACTGCTGACCCCTACACCCAGGTCAGACCCCTCCCCTCAACCTGGCTCACTCCCAGGCTAGTTACCTGTGTGAGCTAAAGAGCACGGGCCTTGGAGTCAGGCAGCTCTGAGTCAGGCTCTGGCTTTCTGACACTTTGCTCTCTGTGCCTCAGTTTCCTCATTTGTAAAATGGGGATTAAAAAAAGCGATGACCTCCCAGGGTTGGGGGAAGGACAGGGTCCTTGGGCGTCTGTGTCTGTGGTGTGGACTCAGGGTGGGGGGGGGGGGGCAGACGGTAGGAACAAGGGGCCCTCAGGAGTCTCCCCACAGGCACCCCTAGGACTGGTGTCGCCCTCCCCTGCTTGGGTGCCTCGCCCTTAGGGCCCGTGAATGATCTTATTTGAAAAAGCCCAATGATTTCCAAGGCTCCCCTTGCCGGGCCGCATTTTGCACTCCTCCCATGGTCCTGC
The DNA here is from genome assembly GCF_011100685.1 of Canis lupus familiaris. NCBI lineage: Eukaryota > Metazoa > Chordata > Mammalia > Carnivora > Canidae > Canis > Canis lupus. The sequence continues at coordinate 61,776,263 of NC_049229.1, forward strand.
TTTACTTCTGCTGAGCCCAGGCCCCCGCGCCCCGGGCCCTGCGCTGCTCCCTCGGGCACCCAGCGCTGGCGCCCCCTGCTCCAGCTCTCCCGGGGTTTGCACGCCCGCAGACACCCCGGCGCTCGCGGAGCCTCGGGAGGCGACGGGGTGCGGGGTTTAGAACCCGCGGAGCTCTGGGCTCCGCAGAGGCCTCCCCCCGCTGCGCCTCGATCTGCTCAGGTAGGGGTTCGGGCCCCCGCCCGGTCCTCAGCGCCCCCGACGCCCGGGCCCAGCGACTCCGCTTCTGCAGAAAAACCCGGGGCTGCGAAAGGCACCGCCCCCGAGCGGGCTCCGGAGTGGCAGGAGGAACAGCCAATGACGGCGGGGACAGAGCATTACATCATCTCCGCGGGCTCCCATTGGTGGGGAGCCCGGCCTCGCCGGCCCCGCCTCCCAGGCTCCCGGAGCCCGCGTGCCCAGCGGCGGGGAGGTCTCCCGGGGCAGCGGAGGACGCCGCGTGGGCAGGTGTCGTCTTCCTCACGTGCAGGAGAGGTTCCTGCCCCAGCATCCTCCCCCACTGCCACCCTTGCACAGGGGCCCCCGTTCCCCCTCCGGGACGCCCTCCCGCAGGGCTGGGGGCACAGCGGCCTTGCCTGGCTCGCTCTCCTTGGTCCCCAGAGCCGGTGTGAGAGTGCTTAGCATTAGCTCAGTAGTCCCTAAAAGGCGGACACTCAGGCTTACATGTTATTTTATTCATATTATAAACATTCGCAGGGCACAGACGTTGAGGCTGGGCGAGGATGACCGAGGGTCCAAGGTCATAGAAGTGGTGAGTGGGAAAGTCAGCTTTGGCACCCAGGCTGGCTGCTCCAGGGCTCTTAATCCGGGTGCGGGGGACGCAGAGCCGAGCCTCACCGTTTGGTTTAAGCTCCCCAGCCCCATGGGCAGCTCTTGGCAGGAGCCTCCCCTGGCCCAGCTTGTCCTAGCAAGCTTGGGTGGCCATGGGGGAAGGTGTCGCTGGGATTTGAGGAGGTCAGTCCTGAGATGTCGGAAAGGATTTCAGCCTCTCTGCCACCCCAGGGATGGTGGCGCATAAATCACAGCGAGCTGGCTGGCGTCAGGTCAGTTGTGGCAGTCGATGCTGGCACGTTGCTGCCTCTCCTCTCCGCCTCCTCTCCTCTCTCTCTCTCTCTCTCTCTCTCCATCTCTGTCTCGGCTCTAGTGCCAGCTCTTTATGGATGCTGTGAGTGATCCGGAGAAACCTGTGCCTCTGATCTAGGCCTTTGCGTCCCCTTCACCTGTACCAGGAAAAAGATGGGTTGGAAACCCTCAGACTCAGAAAACCTTTGGAGCCCAACCCATGCCCTCCACTCGAGCTCTCTGGCATTTAGGCCCAGGCCCTACTATTGTGAGCCCTCAGAGGTGCTGTCCCAGTGGCACTAGGGACAGGGTGCAGGTGTCTGAGTGCTTAATAGGACCAATGCCTCTGACCTTAGGGAAGCTTCTATGGAAGCTTGGTGACTTCGAACATGAAGGTTTGACCATTTCCCACACCTTCTTGGTGGGCACTGCAGAGAGAAATGCAGAGAGATTCAACTCTGGAGGGTGGTCTTGTTAAAGAAGCATCCGGTCTGCTCAGTGTGGCCCCGGGCAGGCTCACCACCGGTCCTCGGTGGAAGCTTCCTGTGGGCAGACTTCAGTTGTACCTACAGAGAGCTTTGAAGCTGAGCAGAATGAGCTCTGCTGTGATGGTGAGCTCTGCCTCCAGAGCCAAGCAAGCAGCCCGCTTTCACTCATGCAGCCAAGCTGACCTACGCAAGGTGCGGTGCAAAGAGCTTTGCTGGGAGGACAGAGGAGAAGGAGGCCCTGCAGGGGAACAGGTACTTTCACAGGTAACTGCAAAGCTGTCTGTGAGTGAGAGCACAGGGAGTGTCCGAGGCTGCACAGGAGCCTGAAGGATGCTTTGAAGACACAATAAAGCCCTTTGCTCAGCCTTAATGTGGACCGGAACTTTGTCAGACAGGCTGGGGAGAGGGCCAGCATTCATTCATTCATTCATTCATTCATATTATATTTTCTGAATAAATATAGAAGGGCATATTGTGGGAGAAATGTATCAGGGAGAGACAGGACTGGGCACTTTTATTTTAAAGAATTTTTATTTTATTTTATTCTTTATCTTTATTTTTTATTTATTCATGAGAGACACAGAGAGAGAGAGAGGCAGAGACACAGGCAGAGGGAGAAGCAGGCTCCATGCAGGGAGCCTGATGTGGGACTCGATCCTGGGTCTCTAGGATCAGGCCCTGGGCTGAAGGCGGCGCTAAACCGCTGAGCCACCCGGGCTGCCCAACTGGGCACTTTTAAAATCCAGAGTGGCCTTCACCATGGGTACTCAGAATTAATCTCCATGCAGAGGTTCCAGGCCTCTCCCTTCTTGGCAGGCCTGTTGATTGCGTGCTGCCCCCATCTCTTCCCCTCCCCACTGCACAGCCAGCCCGTCCAGTGTCTGCGAGCCACTCTACAAGGATGTGACTCCAAGGAGGCTCTGGGAGCCGTGTATCCTAGCAACCGCTGAGGCTGGCATCAGCAGGGCGAGGCCCAGACTCAAGGCTTGTTCTAATCCCCCAGCCTTCCATTAATGGTGCATTTCCCACAGGAATGAGGGTGGGGAGGAGGGGGGTAGAGAGGGGGGGATGAGTGGCATCCCTTAACTGAACATACCCCGTGCCTGTCACCAAGGCCAGTTTACCACCACTCAGAATGCCATGAATCTAGGCAGTGATTGTCAATGTGAGTTAACATCATAAAAGGACAGAGAGTTGGAAATCATGTTCCTTCTCATGGGAAGGCCATAACACCACCTATGAAGTTATTCCTGCCAAAAATGAAACCCGAATCTAATCAAGCCTCTAGAGGTAACTCCCGGTTCCAGAGAGACAGCTAGATTTTTGTCTGTAGGTTACATCAATAAAAGATTACAAGGAAAAGAGATAAGAGGAGGGGAAAAGGAAAACCCCACCAAACAAAACAGAAAGGGGAACTTATAAATTAACAGAGAAGCTCCAGAGAACTATCAGGCAATAATCACAGACAGACTTTATTTGAATCCTGAGTCATACCAACAAGCTGAAAAAAAAAACAATGACAATAAAAACTGAGACGTTCATGAGACCACTGGGGGACATTTAAACATCGACTGAATATTTAATCATGTCAATGAATGATTTTTAATTTTTGAGGGGTGTTAGAATGGTATTGGGACTACACCTAATTGTTGAGGAATACATACTGAAATTTTTATGGATTAAAGCATATGATGTCAAAAAAAAAAAAACATACGATGTCTGGAGTGTGCTTTAAAGTCATACCTGGGGGGTACCTGGGGGGCTCAGCTGGTTGTCGGCCTTCAGCTCAGGTCATGATCCTGGGGTCCTGGGGTCGAGCCCCGCATCGGGCTCCCTGCTCAGCGGGAAGCCTGTTTCTCCCTCTCTTCTGCCTGCTGTTTCCCCTGCTTGTGCTCTCTCTCTCTCTCTGTCTGTGTCAAATAAATAAATAAATAAAATCTTAAAAAAAGAAGTCATCCCTGGTGGAGAGGAGGACATGGAGGATTAGATGCAATGAGGCTGGTCTTGAGCTGATATTGTAGCGGCGTGATGACGGGACGTGGGGGTCATACCACCCTATTAATTTGAATCATATGAAATTGCTGACATTGGACCTTTTGTTTTTTTTTTTTTCCTTCCAAAAGGCATTTTCACACGGTGCAAATGAATCTCTCGGTGTATGTTTGGTGTTTTTCATAATAAAATATATTTTTTAAGAGCAATAGGAGAGGTCCATGACTGCTTTTCCAGAAGTCTCTGCCCTGGGAGAGAGATATCCTAGGCTAGTACTAAAATTATAGCACTGTCATGAGAAAAGTTGAAAACAGCTCTCAGAGGCATCTGTAATCCTCCATGAATTATTTTTTGTTGAGCTAATAATAATAGTAATAATAATAATCATTTATTGGCCACTGACAGCAGATGCTCAGCAACTTGCCTGGGTGTTTGAGTTGTAGAAGGTGGCTTCACTTGATGTTGTCATTGCTCAATAACTAACAATAAAAAAATTAAAGGAATCTAAATAAGCAGCACACTGGGCTTCAAATGGAAATTCTTGCTTGCTTAGGAAGGCGCCTGGGTCATTCCTAGAGCATAGAATAGTCTCGTGGGACCCCTGGAAGACCCCACAGTGGGGGCAGAAGCAGGCCTGGGCCTTCAGCCCTGGGACATCCTGTGATCTCTGCAAACCTAGTCTTTGTGGCCACACATTCAAGTCCTGCCTGTTTCTTGGACGTGTGGTTTCTTGAACCTGGAGGCAGCTCAGGTTTTCCATTAAGTCCCCTCTCTGGTTCCTGTTCCTATCGTGACGCTGAGTCGATCACTGGACCAACCAATGAGGTTTTATTTGTTTATTTAAAAAAATTATTTATTCTTTTGAAGTAGGCTCTACGGCCAATGTAAGGCTCGAACTCACGACCCCGAGGTGAAGAGTCACATGCTCCAGTGACTGAGCCAGCCAGGCGCCCCCCCCCAACCCCGCCCAGCCCCCTTATTTGTTTTGTCTGTTCTTTGCTGACCACTGTGCTGGGTGCTGTAGGCGAGCGACATGGTTTCTTGTCCTAAAAAGCTCATGAATTGAATCTTGACTCTGCCTCATAAAAAGCTTCGTAGCAAGTGTTTAATCTCCATTTGGGCCTCAGTTTCCTCACTGGCACATTGAGGGTAATGACTGTTTATACCCACACACAGAATTAAATAAGATAAGGCAGGCCAACTACTTAGTGTCTGGGATGTAGTAGGGCCCAATGAAGGGTTACTACGATGACTACAATTATTATTCCATGAAGCCCTGAGTGTTTAACAGTGGATATAAACCATGTAGTTTCAATGATAGATGATATACGATATCCTAGAGGACTGGTGTCACAGGGGCATCTTGTACTAAACCTTAATGGATAAGAGAGTCAAAAAGTACTAACTGCCCCTAAATATTCATCCTTCCCCTTTTTCTTTTTCTTTTTTTTAAGATTCCATTTATTTATTCATGAGAGACATACAGAGATAGAGAGAGAGAGAGAGAGAGGCAGAGACACAGGCAGAGGGAGAAGCAGGCTCCATGTGGGGAGCCCGATGTGGGTCTTGATTCTGGTGCTCGGGATCAGGACCTGAGCCAAAGGCAGACGCTCAACCGCTGAGCCACCCAGGTATCCATTTCCCCCTTTTTCTTAATAACAAAGTTGAGACTACATTTTGCAGCCTTTCTTGCTGCTAGGTTTGGCAAAAGAAGTGAAAGCACAAGTTTTACATAGGACTTTCGGAAAGTCAGCTGGGAGAAGAGTCCCTTTGTCCGGATTTCTTTTCTCTGCTGGACTGGAATGCTGTGGTGAGGGCTGGAACGCCAGCATCCACTTTGAAGTGTGAGTTGACCTTGCAGACAGGAAATGTGCATTGAGGATGATGGAGCATGGTGGAAGCCTGATTTTTTTTTTTATTTTTTTAATGACACCATGGAGCCACTATAATATCCCTAAACTGCCTATCTGTTTACTTTTCTGTGTGAAAGAAATGAACATCTATCTTAAGTCGCCCATTTTTTTCCTGTTAATACTCAGCTGAACCTAATTCCAGGGGTGATCTTCAACATATTTAACAACCAGAATGGCATGGGCACTGACCAATCAGAACGAACTCTGGCTATAGTGCTAGAGTTTCAGATGAAGGGCTGGGAGTAGCAGGGGAGCTTGTAGCAGCAGGTATTCCATATTATGTGTAGCAGCACATAATATGGAAGCATTTTAATATTTTAGCCACCAGTCCAGCTATCTTAATACATACCAGCCAAAAATTAGCTGAATACCAGCCCTACTTCTTCTTAAAAAAAAAAAATATATATATATTGACCTTAAATATATATATATATATATATATATATTTAAGGTCAAGAAGGGCAGAGGGAGAGGAGAGACTCTCAAGCGGTCTCCCTGCCACAACCCTGAGATCATGACCTGTGCTGAAATCAAGAGTTGGATGCTCAACTGACTGAGCCACCCAGGGGCCCCCAGCCCTGTTTATTCTCAACTGATTCAATGAACAATGTTTGAGACTCACTAACCAGACAAAAAGGCCTTCAGGCCATGGACATAACTTGAGTGTAGGTTCAGTGGGTGAGTGAAGCACGGTGAGTTATGAACCCTGAGAACTCTGCTTCAACCTGACTTGATGGGAATCTTTTTTCTTTATTCCCCCATTTTTTGTGTTAAATTTCATGCATATGAAATTTTAATCATTTTTAAAGTATAGAGTTTAACAGTCTTGAATATATTCGTAACGTTGTGCGATCATCACCGCTGTCCCTCTTCATAACTGTTTCATCTTGTAAAACTGAGACTCTGTCTCTGTGAGACGCTAACCCCTCCTTCCCCTCCCCTAGCCCCTGGCCAACCCCATTCTACCTTCTGTTTCTATGATTTTGACTATTCCAAGTACTTCATATAAGTGGAACCGTAGAGTATTTGTCTTTTTGTGACTGGCTTATTTCACTTAGCGTAATATCCTCAAGGTTCATCCACACTGTAGCACGTGTCAGCATTTCCTTCCTTTGTAAGGTTGAATATGATTCCTTTGCACGTCTATGCCACACTTCGTTTATTTCTTCATCCATCAATGGATGCCTGGGTTTCCTCCATGTCTTAGCTGTGGTGAATAATGCTGCTATGAATATGGGTGTACAAACTGATTATCTATTTGAGTCCCCACGTTCAGTTCTTTTTGGTGTCTACCCAGAAGTGGGATTACCGGATCATAGGGTAGTTCTATTTTTAATTTTTTGAGGAACCTCCATACTGATTTCCGCAGTGGCTACACCATTTTACATTCCCACCAACAGTGCACGAGGGTTCCAGGGATTCCGCATCCTTGCCAACACTTGCTATTCTCTGTTTTTGGGCAGTTGCCAACCTAATGGGTGTGAGGTGGCATCTCATTGTTGTTTTGATTTGCGTTTCCCTAATAAGAAGCTATGCTGAGCATCTTTTCATGTGCTTATTGGCTATTTGTAGGTCTTCTTTGAAGAGAGGATGTTCTCTATATGTGTTAAGTTATGGAGAGGGGCTGGAAGATAATGTCTGAGGTCAAAGGAATCAGGTTACAGAAACTTGTAAGAAGTAGATTCAGGAGTGTTCCAGAATTCGAGCATTTGGGTAGTTTTTGGGTGCTCGAGGCACTAGATGGCCATGGGAAGTGAGGAATCATGGCTCTGTGGTGCTGGTGTGTGTGTGTGTGTGTGTGGGGGGGGGGTTGGTGACCATTGCAGTGTAACCAGCCATCTCTTTTAGTCAAAGAAGCACAAGTCCATCCAGATTCAAAGGGGAGCAGGCACAGATGCCCTGTCTCCTGGGAGGAGCATCAAGGTCACGTTGCCGAAACATATGTTAGGTGGGACGTATTGTTGCGGCTCTCTTTGCAAACTACAACCTGGCAGAGAATGTCCTTCCTTTTCAACATCTGTCTTGTCAAGAAGCCCCTTCTCCTTCCTCCCAGTTTCAGCCTGTTCAGAACTATCAGGAGGTTCTCACTGCTTTCTAAATGGGATACACGGTGCGCACCTAAATTATTTCTGGAAACCAACTATATCTTCGGTGGAAAATGTCCAAGAAAAAGCTTCAGCATTGAACTAATTAGCTAATGTAATTGAAACAAAGGGAACAGTGCAGGCTCTAAATGTGACTCGAAATGAAGAGAAATGGATTTTTCCGTGGGAGGTGATATAGTTCCCATCACTAATCAAAATTACTGGCTTTATGGGCTATTTGTTTACCAGGATTTCCTGAGCGCCTACTGGGTGCCAGGCACTGTGCTAGGTCCAGGCTGAAGATGCAGATGACCAGCTCCTACCTGCAGGATGCTTAAACTTAGCAGCAGAGGGGATCCCTGGGTGGTTCAGTGGTTTGGCGCCTGCTTCTGGCCCAGGGCGTGATCCTGGAGTCCCGGGATTGAGTTCCACGTCGGGTTCCCGGTGCATGGAGCCTGCTTCTCCCTCTGCCTGTGTCTCTGCCTCTCTCTCTGTATCTCTCATGAATAAATAAATAAAATCTTTAAAAAAAAAACTTAGCAGCAGAAAAGACAAAAAAAATGTGGACTCTGATGTGCTCAGTGGTCTTAGGTGGGAATGCAAAAGGGGCCCTGGGGACACAGGAGGGTTGGGTTCTAGGGTTACCTTGGGCTGAGTTTTGAAGGAGTGTGAGAGTACCAGGAATTCAGGAGTAAAGCAGATCCTGGAAGCTCCTGATGCTTGGTCTTCATAATCATGGCTGAATGTTGGTCTGTATCATAGGCCAAAAGGCTATAAATATATATATGATTATAAAGGTAATAAATATATATGATTATATAATAATAAATATATAAATAATATAAATATAAATGATAAATTATACTATCATACCATGATTGATATATAAAAATATATAATATATATTATATATAACATGTATAATGTTAAAATATAACATTAAATATAAAATATAACAAAATATAATATATATAATGTATATATGTTATATATAATATGTATTTTGGTTTCTGGTACTCACCATAGTCTTAAGGTAATCAATAGCAAATCAGAAATGCATCAGAGACCAATTATACAGCAATATAGGGCCATTCGGTGAAGGGGCAAGCAGCCCCCCAAATCTCTACAAGCTCAGAGGGAATTATTCAGTCCTATTTAGGACAATAATCAATGTCCAAAATTATGGTTCTGGGCCATCTAAATTTTAAATTATTTCTTAGATCTATTGTTTCAGGGAGGTACATTGGATGATTACATTTTAAAGTTTTTTGTCGTCTTAAAGGAAAGTCAATCATCCTTATATAAATTTACAAAGAACTTGTGTACATGTTCTTTGATCTAATTCTCTTAACAGCCACGTCAGGGAGTTCGTCCCCATTTTGGGGATAATGCTCAGAAAGATCAAGGGGCTCGCTCAAAGGTCATGCAATTAAAACCAGAGATGAAAACTCCAGCTTAGTTCTAATGACATGTTTTACTTTCTTTGTTGGATAATTAACTTCTGGAGAACAGCTGCTTCTTCCATGATGCCAGATAAATGACAGGTGAGTGGATCTGAGTTAGAATCTTGGAGGGGAGAGTACAATGATCTTTTATCATTTAGACCTCCCCAAGGTCACTCTGAGTTCTGACATCCACCCTGGCAGGAGGAGGAAGAAAGAGTGCGGGGAGGTTTCCTTGGCCAGGTTGGGGTGTTGTGTACATTGTGTTCCCTGTGTTCTGTTGGCCAGGACGCAGTCACGGGGCCCCGTGTCAAGGCCAGGGTGTCTGAGAAATACGGTCCCCAGCTAGCCAGGGGCTCCCCAGCACACGGAGAAAGAAAAGCATGAGTGTTTGGTGTTCCAATGCTGGTCGTCTCTGCCATAAGCCAGTACTTAGAGAGCACTTACTGTCTACCAGGCAGCCTTGTGACAGCTCCACCTGTATTAATACCTTTAATCTTTGAGATACAACTCTCCGTGGATGGATTACTTTTTGTCCCATTTTATGGATGAGGAACCTAAGGCACACAAAGGGGGCAAATATCTGGGATTCAAACTGAGATCCTTGCTCTGGACCCTGGAGCTTACCTGTCCCCACCTCGTGCATCCCTCACTGATTTCTCTGAGATGCGGCCTGCATGTGCCTTCTCCTCTTCATCCCTCTGCCAGCGCTCCAGGTTACACCCTCTTCATGTCTCATGCGTGTCCCCATCCCCCAGCTCGTCCCCTCCCATCGACTCTCATCTTTGTTGCCAGTGATCATAAATGTCAAGTGTGGTCCTGTCTCCGCTCTTTCTAACCAGAGTGTGGGTGGTGTCCTCAGGGTGAAGTCCAGACGCCCCTCATCTCTCACTAGCCTGCGTGCTCCAAACACTCTAGGCTCCAGCTCCTCTGAGCTTCTTACCAGTCCCCACACTCACCAAGGAGCCCAAATGTGAATCCCTGCTTTCACAGTGTTGTTCCTTCTTTCTGGAATGTTCATCCTTCCTTGGATTTGCCAAATTCCCAGGCCCTCAGGACAAGGCTCATGAGCCGCCCACTCCCTACTTCCCTTCCAGACTTCCCCAGGCAGGTCCTTCACTCTGTTTCTGTGCTCCCCGAGTTTGTGTCCAGATCTCAGCCCTTCCCACACTGCCTTGCTGTTGGCTCTTTACTCAACTGTCTCCCTCCTCGGAACAGGAACAACTTAGGGTCAGGACAGTATCTCATCCACAATCTTTCCCATGGGGTCCTGAGCAGTGGCTGAGCTCTCACATGGCCACACTGTCACTCTGGGGGCAGGGAGCCTGTTCTCTGTGGCCTGTTCTGCCTCTGCCTCTGCCTCTGCCTCTGCCTTGATTTGACCCTGATTGGCTCCCCTGTGAGGGGAAAAGCATTTGTCTAGTTACTGATTCTTAACCCTGGAAACTTTGTAAAAATTACTGATGGCCGACCACTGCCCCAGTGGTTCTGATCCCCCTGCTTCCCAGTGATGCTAATATGTGGTCAGGGTTGAGAACTACTCTGAGTGCTTCTCTTGCTCTGATGTGTCCAGGGACCACTCCCCCACCGCCCCCAACCCAGGGATCCTACTGGAGGGCTGGTTGGAATCCAGTAGGTGTGGGGTGGGCCAGGTATTGCATTTCTCATGCTCCCAGGTGAAGACGACAATACTTCTGGACCGTGGATTACAATGTGAGTAGAGAGGCCTTGGATGATCTGGCCATCCCTTGTCTGGCATTCAATGCCCTTGGGATGGGAGGAGGAAGCCCCCGGAAGGCCTGCATGTCAGAAAAGACCTGAGGGGTGAGTTCGGGGAGGTGGCTCATACCTGAGAGCGGTCGTGGAGGATGCACGGGCTGGCCCCACCCCACAGAGAACCCCTGCCCCTCCTGCAAGCTCCATGCTGACCAGTAGCTCCTCACATGGGGCTCCAGACTAAGCCTGTGCCTGTCTCTGTGCAGGGTCAGGGCTCTGGACTGGGGGCAGGCAGAGATGCCCGGGGCTCCTGCTCCTTCCTCCTCCCCACCTGCCCCTCCTCCCCGCCCAGCTCCTTAGGATTTCTATCCTCTTTAGGCTTCTCCCACTCACTCCATCCTTTGATTCTCATTGTCACGGCCCACGGACCACAGACCGGCCTGCCTTTCACAAAATCAATTCCATTCCATTATTTACTAATTGCTTAGTTATTATTTTGATGGATGGAATAGGACACTCAGCCCTCAGGGCTCCTGTAAAACAAATTGACTTCTAGCCCACGCCACTTGGATAATAATAGATCTTCATGCGGGAAAGCCAGGTCTGCGCATTGGAACACCATTGCGTCCTGTATCCCCTGCTCCTGGGGACCGAGTGCCTTCACCTGACTTCAGGTGGTTCTCACAGGGTGGCTGCCCCATTTGATCACCTTGATAACTAAGGTCAGAACTCTCCCTGCAGGTTCCCTGGTTGCTCTAGGGGCTGAGGCCTGGAGCTCCAGGTAGGGGAGAGGGGAGGGGGGAGGGAGACCGGGTCAGGAGGGGCGGTATCCAAACCAGAGGGAAGCAGACAAACCAAGGGAAGGCTTATTCAAATCCAGGCCCTCCCAGGTCCCAGCTCTAGTTCCAGGTCCCAGCTCAGTTCCACTGGGCTGTCATGTCTGTTGGCATCATTGCCACCCACCATCAGTCCGGGAGCTTTGGCAGGATCTGAATTTTATTCATTCTATCATCCCAGGAGCCAGAGTGGAGTTTGACCGAATAGATGATGTCATGTACATGCCACTGAAGGGGAGGGTCCAAGGATTATAATTCCAGTATCTGTACCCGGCCTGGCATCTGCCATTCGTGTCTGCATCTTTCCAACAGCTCACACGTGTGACGCGTACTCCCCATGCTGGGTTATGCCCTGGCACACTGTTTATTCATGGTCAGGATTTCCACTCAATGAAATCCTCTGGGATTTTGCAACTTATATAACAAACTCTCAGGGAGCATTCACTAGGAGCCAACACTGTTTTTGGTTTACTGACTCATTGATTCCTTATAACAGCCCTCCGAAGTGGGTACAATCATTATCCACACTTTGCAGAAATCTGAAACGTGGAGGGGTTAAGTAAACCTGCTAGTAAGTGCCCTTCAGCAAAGCTGCCTCTCTGGTCTCCTTTCCCAAATTCTCTGATGTTGTATGCCTGGCCCTGATCTTCACAAAGTAGCTTCCAAACTTTTTCTCTTATTACGTAAAATGCAAAATTCCTCAGGTACTTCCTTTGCCTAAGCCAAATGCCAGAATCCAGCAAAAGATATTATGCAATTATGATGAATGTGCTAGCCTCACTTTGCCAACCCTTTTATCATAAGAATAATAGCTAATGTTTGAAGAATACCTACAACTTTATGCCACAAACTTCCAAAGGTCTCATAAATGCAGAAACCAAACTTCAGGCATGTTAAGAAACTTCCGAAGGTCACAGAGCTAATAATTTTTTTTTGTGTGATTTTAGAAAGGTTTTTGTTGCAATTTAGTTGAGATACGATGTTATATCAGTTTCAGGTGCACAACACAGTGGTTCGACAATTCTATGCATTACTCAGTGCTCACTGTGATGAGTGCAGTTACCATCTCATCCTCACCATAATTTCCAGACTTTTGGATCATGCCCTCCACCAGCAGAAATTTCTGAGCATCCATCCCTCCAATACGTGTATACTTAAGTGCCTACCAATTACGTTCAAGCACTGCTATTAGAAATTACTATCTCAAGGCCCAAGATAGACGTAGCGCAAGGGCCATCATTTAAAATGATGGAAATAATCCTACTTTTCAGATGGTCTTCTTGGGAATTCCAAATTGGGGGTGAGGGACAATAGCTTGTCAGATTTGTCGCTGGTTTTACCTCAATGCAGCTGAAAGTAGGGGTTGTTCTTGGAAGAGAGGAGGGTCGGTTTGGTCATTTGCTTGTTCTTTTCCTGCACTTAAGTGATTAGTACTGTAGATTCTTCACTGGAGTTTTTTTTTTTTTTTTTAAAGATTTTATTTATTTATTCATGAGAGACACAGAGAGAGAGGCAGAGACACAGGCAGAGGGAGAAGCAGGCTCCATGCAGGGAGCCCGACGTGGGACTCGATCCCAGGTCTCCAGGATCAGGCCTGGGCCGAAGGCGGCTCTAAACCACTGAGCCACCCGGGCTGCCCCTTCACTGGAGTTTTTTAAAGCTATCTGTCCACTTACTGAGAGTTGACTTAATGAAAAGTAGTCAGTTGCAAGTCCAGTTACCTGGGCAAAGCTGAACCACCCAATGAGACAGGTACTACCATGAACCCCTCCACGCTGTGGCCACCTGACCCTGGATAACTTAGAGGTCAGTTTATAAATTAAAAATCAGTAAATCTTCATTTCTTTCTTAATTTTTCCATAGAACTGAATAACAATTCTAATACTGTCTTCCTGTGCTCAGATGAATCAACTTTTCAACCTTGGGTCTCTTTCCCCCACCCCACACTTCCAATTATAGTCTATATTTCTGCTCCTTTAATGTTTAGTAGCATTTCTTCTATGGTTTTCCAGAGTTTTTACGCATGATTCAGCCATTTTTATGCAGATTAAATCTTTGGTTGAGCAAATAAACATTTAAAAATATCCACGGGTAATTATTTGATTAAATAAATACATGTTCAGAAACACAAACAGTTCCCAAAAACACTTTTATGTAAGGTATTAAGTTCAAAATAGGTGATCCTTTTAGTTTTATACCTGGCAGAAAATTCTAAGCTTGATTTTTAAGAGATCAAATAAACAAATGCTCTGAAGAGCTTATAATTCTTTTAAACAGTCCCTGCTTCCCTGTTACTTGTTGGGTCAACATTTGTAAAGCAACAGGCATGGGTCTTAGGGAGTCACTGGCTCAAGAGATCATGGGATTAGTGGGCCCAGCTGGCCATGTAGCTCCCAAATGAGCAGAGATTTAATAGGGGAAGCGCTTGGGTCTCATTGAGGTTAAAGGTCACACAGTTAATGGTGGAGCTGGATTAAAAGTCAGGTCTTTTGATGCTGCAGCCTACCAAGCAAACTCTTTATTCTTTCATTTTAGGCAGCTATTTCCACAATAATGCTGTGTAACAAAACAGTCCCAGGGGCACCTGAGTGGCTCAGTCAGTTGGGCCTCTACCTCTCGATCTCAGCCCAGGTCTTGATCTCAGGGTCGTGAGTTCAGGCCCCACCTTGGGCTCTGCACTGGGCATGGAGCCTTGTTAAAAAAACAAAATATAAATAAAAAACCCAAACCCCAAAACAGCACTCCCAAACCCAGGGGCTTAAGATGGCCATTGATTATGATCATATTCACAGGTCTGTGGGTCCAATGTACCTCAGCTAGGTTGGGCTAGTATCCAGATACCAGGCCCTGGGCTCCAGGCCTCAGCCCCTGTTTGAATTCAAACCTGCTTTACATATTGTTCGTCTTCCTGGGTCGAGTGGCTACTGAGGGCATTTGATCTGCTCCACATGTCTCATTCTAGGGCTCAGACTGAAGGGGCATGTTGTTCCATGGCAATCCCAGAGCCCAACAGAGCGAGTCCAGCTGGGTGAGTACATTTGAAGCCTCTGCCCACTATATGGCCATGGATATTCCAATGTCACCGGGTGTGTCACATGGTGGGCCAGCCCACGTCAGAGGTGGGGGAGTAACCTCCATCCACCAGGAGGCTGTAGTAAGTGCAGATTTAGATAGAACTCTATGATGGGAGAGAGACAAATTGAGACCTGTAACTCAAGCTGGGCACCTGGTTTATTACTTTTTTTTAAAGATTTTATTTATTCACGAGACACACACACGGAGAGAATGAGAGAGAGAGAGAGAGAGAGAGAGAGAAAGAGAGGCAGAGACACGAGGCAGAGGGAGAAGCAGGCTCCCTGCAGGGAGCCCGACATGGGACTCGATCCGGGGCCTCCAGGATCATGCCCTGGGTCAAAGGCAGCGCTAAACCGCTGAGCACGCGGGCTGCCCTGGGGACCTGGTTTAAATTAAGGATATGCCACATTGGTCCCAGCAGCTTGAAAGATCATTATTGCCTTGGACTCATATCTACTGAAGATTTTTGGATAATCTGAGGAAGAGGAATGCTTGAAGTGAAGGAAAGAAGGCTTATCTCTTCACTCCTTTTTTTGCTGAGGTATTTGAATAAGTGGGGTGATCTTCTCTGCCTCCCTGATGTCCTAAAGGGGTATTATTCAGCCTCTGAGTGGAAAGGTGGTTCTGGCGGGTAGTCCTGGTGCAGGGCTGGGGAGCCCATGTGGCATCTCTGCAGGGGTCCCCTGAGAAGTCCAGAGGAGGCCCCAACTGGCATCATGGCACTGTCAGGACCCCTCCAATAGGCTGAGCTATGCAGATGGATGGGCAGAGCAGATGTGAGGTCACAAAAATGGGATGCGACCCAGTTGCCCTCGAAATACCCACAGTTACAGAGGTAAGTCTAAGCCTCTCTTCATGTGGTTCCCCGGAAATGCCCCAGTTCTCACGGAGGCCAGCCAGCCCCTTCTCTGCCACCAGAAGCAGTGATGCGCCTTCGCAGGGGCCAAATCCCCAGCTGCCTGAATGGGCCTGGACTTGCGGTGGCCGCTGGCCTGGAGCATGGGACCGGGGCTGGGAAGGATTGCAGTTCTGTCTCTACCGGAGCCTTTGGTTTTCTTTAACTTTTTGTTATGAAACCTTTCCAAACATACAGAAAAGCAGCGCTGGTAGTATAATGGACTCCCAAATACCCATCATTTAGACTTAACATTCTGACATTTGCTTCATCTGTGACTAATATCGCCATAATACTATTATCATGCCGACCTCAGTGTTTCATTGTTTAACATCTTCTGGCACCCTTAATTTTGCCCGATTCTCTCATAAAAGCCTTTTTACAGTCATGTGTTTGAGTTAGGATTTTCCACACATTGCACTTGGTCGGTGTGTCTCTTTAGAGTCTTTGAATCTGTAACTTGCCCCTCCTTTTATTTTTTAAAAAAAGATTTAACTAGGGTAGCCCGGGTGGCTCAGCGGTTTAGTGCTGCCTTCAGCCCAGGGCCTGATCCTGGAGACCCAGGATCGAGTCCCATGTTGGGCTCCCTGCACGGAGCCTGCTTCTCCCTCTGCCTGTGTCTCTGCCTCTCTCTCTGTGTCTCTCATGAATAAATAAATAAAATCTTTAAAAAATAATTAATTAATATGAGAAAGAGACACACACACATACACTTGTGGGAGGAGGGGCAGAAATGGTGGAGACAAATAGACCCCTAGCTTCATGCTCAGAGCTGGGGACCCACAGAACAGGGGAGCTGGGCGGCTGGGTGGGCTGGGTGGGAAGGGCTTGATCTCACAACCCTGAGATCATCAGCTGAGCTGAAACCCAGAGTGGGCTGCTTAACCAACTGAGCCACACAGGTGCCCCGTGCCCCTTGCCCCTTCTTTAAGAAAGCCATTCCTCTGTCAAGGACACATGACCATCTGCCCTATAAAAATTCCAGCCTCTGGCTTTGACCAGTTGTGTTCTTGCAGTGTTGTTTGCCATGTGCCTCTCTCCTCGATCTCTCTGTAAGCTGAAATACCTAGAGGCCAGATTTAGTGTTTGGAGGAAAGACGGTCTTTTTGAGTGATGCTGTGTCCTTGTGGGCATCACGTCAGGAGGATGTTCTAGCCAGTTGTCTCATTTCGAGTGATGTTAAGACTGACCAATCGGCCTGATGTACCATAGAGCTCCCCACAAATCTTCTACTTTCAGGGTTAGCAGCCATAGACTTGACAGGCCCACTACTTCATTAGGAGTCGCAATGGTGAAAGTCTGATTTCATAATTTCTTGTGTTTTTTTTTTAGCTCTAACCTTTCTATAAAGAGGAAGGTTCTCACATCAACTATTTGGTGATCTTGAAGATGAGTTTTACAAGAAAGGCATAATAAGTGCTTGATTCTTTCTCTTCGATGATCAGTTTTCCAAGTTACCCTGGCAACTTGATATATAACCGTTATGATGTAGAATTAGGTTTATTTCTTCCAGTTTAGTGTGTGTTTTAAAAAAAATAGAGAGAATTTGACTTTTTTTTCATTTTTATTTGCTTGTTTTTTTTTTTTTTTTTAAGGTTTTATCTATTCATTCATGAGAGGCAGAGAGAGAGAGGCAGAGACATAGGCAGAGGGAGAAGCAGGCTCCCTATAGGGAGCCCAATGTGGGACTCGATTCCAGGATCCGGGATCATGTCCTGAGCCCAAGGCAGACAGAAACTCAACCACTGAGCCACCCAGGCCTTCTTATTTACTAGATCTTAAGTCAAAACCATAAAACAGGGTGCATTCAGAAAGATCGCTTCTAGCTATGGTTGCCTCCCTTGTTTTTAATAGTTTTGGGGAGTCCTTTATTTCTTTTTGAAAATATAAACAAACATATACATATGTATATATGTGTATTTCCCTCTGTTCTAAACAAAAAGTAGCAAATGATGCACTCTGTCTTGTATCCTCCATTAGCAATACGTCTTGGAAATTGCTCCATAACATCATTTAGAGATAATCCTCATTTTTTGTATAGCTGCATAGTATTCCATTTATGAATGAACATAATCTTTTCACTCAATTCTCTATTGATAAATATGTGGGCATTTCCAGTTTTTTTCTTGTTGCTCTTACAAGTAATACACCAATGAATGGCCCTGTGCCCTAGATCATTTTTTATTTCTTTCAGTGTACTTTTGGGACAGATTTCTAAAAATGGGATTACAGGATCAAAAGATAGATGCATATATAATTTAGTTAGATATTGCAAAATTTTCAATAGAGGTTGCATGTTTTTGCTTTCCTATATGAGTACCTGTTTCCCTAAGGCTTCTCCAAGAGAGTGTAATGTTAAATATTGGAGTTTTGCCTATGGGAGAGGTAAGAAGTGGTATCTTATTTTAGTTTTAATTTGCATTTCTCTGTTTTCATAGGTTCAGTAGCTGTCTGCATGTTTTTTTTCCTGGGAACAGTCTATTCACATCTTTCACCCATTTTTCTACTTCATTGTTGTTAGAGATACTAGCTCTTTGTGATATAGGTTAAAAAATAGTTCCTTGGCTTAGCATTTTTCCCTGTATTTATTTTTTTATATGAACACATTTAAATACTTTTTTAATATATAGTAAATTTACCATTTCCTTCATTGCTTCTGGATTTCTAGTTATAGTTAGGAAAATATTTTTCTAATTCCAGGTTATAAAGATTATTCATATTGTTTTCATTTTTATGACTAGACTTCTCATTTATCTGGAGTTTATCCTGGTTTACAGTGCTGGTCTGGATCCACTTTTATCTTTTTCTGTATGGCTATCCAGTTGTTCCACATGACTTATGAAATATCCTTCTTTGCCCCTACTTACTTGAAATGCTGCCTTTATCACATATTCACTTTCCATAAGTACTTGGGTCTATTTCTGGATTTTCAATCCATGCAGTGTAAATAGATATATCCATATTTATGCACCAATACTACACTGTTATAATTATAGAGGTTTCAAAATATGTTTAATATCTTATAAGCCTATAACTCCTTATTACTTTTTTTTTCTAGTTTTATTTTTTCCTGGCTACACTTACTAGCTTTCTTCCATATGAATTTTATAATCAACCTTTAATGCTCCAGGAGAGAAAAAAAGATGGTATTTTGGGAGGGGAGAATCCCATTAAATTTATAAATCAACTTATGGAGAATTGACATTTTTACAATGTTGAACTTTTCCACCAAGAACATGGTATACACATCAATTTGCTCAAGTGTACATATTTGCATTTCAGGAACTTTAAAAATTTTCCTCCTATAGATTTTACACATTTCTTGTTAAGTTTATGTCTAAATATTTTATTTCAAGTTTTTCTGTTATACATGGAGTCTGCTCTTCTGTTTCTTCTAACTTATAATTTTTTTATATTTATGAAGATAACTGGTTTATGTGTGTTGATTTTTTTATTTCTTTTTTTAAAAATTTTTATTTATTTATGATAGTCACAGAGAGAGAGAGAGAGAGAGAAGCAGAGACACAGGCAGAGGGAGAAGCAGGCTCCATGCACCGGGAGCCCGACGTGGGATTCGATCCCGGGTCTCTAGGATCATGCCCTGGGCCAAAAGCAGGCGCTAAACCGCTGCGCCACCCAGGGATCCCTATGTGTGTTGATTTTTTAAAAAAGATTTTTATTTATTTGAGAGAGAGCATGAACAGGGGGAAGGGCAGAGGGAGAGGGAGAAGCAGGCCCCCCACTTAAGCAGGGAGCCCAATGCAGTGCTCAATCCTAGGACCCAGGGATCGTGACCTGAGCCGAAGGCAGATGCTTAACTGATTGAGCCACCCAGGCGTCCCATGCATGTTGATTTTATTATCTTACTACTTTACCAAATTCTCATTGTTTATAGCAGTTTTTCCATATTCTTTTGGTTTTTTCAGATATATATATGTATATATATATGTCTATATGTATATCTATATCTATATATATATTCATATCAGGAAACAGATTGTTTTTCTTCCTTTCTGATTATTATGCCTCTACTTGCTTTTTCATATCTAATTGCATTGACTAATACCTCCAATGCATGTGAAATAGTCACTATGTACTATTTTCAATGTGCTCTTTGTTTTTATTTGCTGGTATTTTATTTAAGATTTTTCTGTGTTTTTTTTTTACGTCTGCCTGTCGTCTGTCTGCCTGTCGCCGAAACACAACGTGTCAGCAGATTTTTCTGTGTTAATAGGTGAGATTGGTGGGGCCCATTTTTTTTTTTTTAACCTTTCTGTGGTACCATAGCATGTCACCTATGGGTGACAGCATGAACTACAAAAAGGCTCATGAACGTTGCTTTGCATCTTCTCTCCCTTCTTCAACCCTGGCTGGTTGGTTGTTGCCTTCATAATATACCCCCTCTTTGCCTCCTTCACTTCATTATCCTTTGTTTTTTCAGTCTTTTCCATTCACCCTCATGTTTGCTTTCCATTCTTTCTCCTTCCTGGATATCGAAGAAGTTTGGTGGTATTGGAGCAAAGAATATGCCTCAGACTCACATGGACCAACCTGGCATCGAATCACACCAGTTGTCTGACTCTGGGCCGATTGCAGAATCTTTTAAAGCTTTCTCATCTGTAAAATGGGAATTATAATAATGCCTTACTTTACAGGATTGCTCATAAGAGTAACACAGTTAAAGAGTGCAATTAAAAGTATGATAGCCCCTCAAGACGCCTGTTCCTTCCTCTTGGGCACAGACTCAGATAATGTTTTCCACTCTTCCTTGCAGTTGTGTATGGCCATGTGCCTGTGTACTAGCCAATGGAATGTGATCAGAATGATGTGTGCCACTTCCAGTTAAGAAACTCCCCACATGTAAGTGTCTGTGCTCTTCTTCCTTCTGCTAGTCTGATACAAATGAACAAGGTGAGAATGATGGAGCTGCAATGTGGAAGGGGGCTGGGCCCCTGAATCACTATGTAGAGGAGAGTCACTTACTAGTTAAGAAACACAGTTTTGGACTTTACGTGAATAAATAAGAAATTTCTAACACATCTAACCCATTGTCTAGTTTAGAGTTTGCTTGTTATGACAATTGGCATTACCCTAAATAATACCATGCTCAACAAACACAACTTCTTCCTCTTGCTTTCCCCTCTTCCCGTCCCTCATGACCCAGCTCAAAATGTTAGCTCCCTTGTGAGACTTTTTCCAACCTCCTCAGGCAAAATTAATGAGTCACTCTGTCTCTGTGCTCCCAAGGCCCTTACAAGCCATGACCCAGTCACAAATTGGGTTGTGAATTCTTTGTTTACATGTCTTCTCAAGGGACCTGGCCCAGGGCTGGTATTCAACAGGGTCAGTGGATTGTGTGAGGAATGAGTACATACCTCACATACACTTTCCAAATAAAGACTGAGGGCTGGATAATGTCTGCAAAAGGGTGTGGCAATAACACATTGACCTTCTTATCTAACCTTAAGTCTCAAAGCAAACCGTTGGCCTGGTTATACTTCTGAATCACTGCCAGGGACAGCTCTCAGTAAAGGCTCCTGCTTTTACACTGGTACAAATGATGTAGGTTGCATAGGCCCTTCATTTCCTAGCATATGAGGTTCAAATCTTGACTGTGTCTGGAACTGGTTCTGTGGCCACACATGCATGCACACACACACACACACAGTGGCTCAGAGAGCTGTATCTGGGAGTGGGGAGACCACTCTTGACCTGAGGGTGGGCCTAGGAAAACTGAGATGTAGGGAACTGAGGTTGGGAGAGGCAGCCCTACAGCTTCTCTGAGGGCTCAGGTAAGCAGATTCCTACGATGCCAGAAGCACAGGCCCGGGACTCAGCTCCCCCAACCTTGGTCAGCTTAGTTTATCAGTGTGGTCCAAACTCCCCAGAGAAAGGCCACATGAAGACTTTCTGAGACACTGTGTTTGGAATAGATTCAGGGGCTTACTGCCATTCCACAAGTCATACAAAATTAAAACAATACTGAAAATACCATAGTCTAATTGAATTCTGATGTTTTTCATGATTATTACTTTAATAGTGCTTTTATAACATTACATGTCAAAATCTTTTAAAAATGTTTTCTTTTTCCTCATTTATTTTTGGTACCCTGGTTTGCTATCATCTTTAGCACCTGCTGGGCCTCCTGTTGTAGGATCCAAGAGGCAAGTGACACTCATCTTGAAGCACCTTGAAAATTGTGCATCCCTGGTATCCATGGGAGTGGAGCCCAACTCCTGCCCATGTGGGTAGGTGCTAATATTTCCCCTCACATGTGACTGGATAGGAGCCAGGTCTCAGAGTTATATCACCTCTCTTTAGTTTCTTTGATGCCTGGAGGAGGCAGGAAGTCTTACAAGCTGCTGAGTGTGGGGGTGAGGGTGTGACAAAGGGCACTGGGGATGGCTACAGGCAGGGAATGGAGAGGCTGAGCTGAGAGGAAAGCAAGTAGGGAGGGGCTTGTGGAAAATGCCACCTGTGTCATCTCTTGGCCTCTAGGTGTGGGAGAAAAATGTGGAATAAACCCAGGTGCTTCCTGGTGTAGGAGCCTCACAACAGTTCCTTGGGACAGCAGCTTGATGGGATGGGGGAGTGCTTGGTACTGGGACCAAGGAGCCACCAGTTGGCCTTGGAGCCTTTCTTCTGATGTCTTAATAGGAGCAGTAAATCAGAATATTTAGAAAGAATGGACTTTAGAGTCAGTTGCCCATTTCCAAATATGGGCTCCACTATGCACTAGCTCCATGACCTTGGGGAAATCATCTAACATTTATCAGACAAGAGTTGGTCCAAACTGGAAGGGATCAAAAAAGCCAACTAGTCCAGCAAACTTATTTTACATGTGATGCTGCTGAGGTCCTGAGTGGGGAAGGAGCTCTTCAAGAGTCCCAGCTAGTAAGAGGTAGAGTTGGAGCCTGAACCAAGGACTTCTGACTCACATCCAAGTACTTCATCCAGCATATCACTGTGAACATTGGGCACAAACAATGTCCAGCCATCAATCCCCCCACCAATTTAACCATTTATACTCTTGATCATCCATCATCCACCCACAAACTCACTCACTCCTCCATTTAACCATCCATATAAATATGCCATCCACCACCTATCTTCCATCCATCTATCCATTTATTCATCACCATTTATCCATCCATCACACTATCTAACTATTCCTTATTCGCCCATTTACCCACCATCCTTTCCATCATCTATCTACTGACTCACTATCCATCCATCTTTCCATCCAACTACCACCACACCATCAACCCAAGTTGTAGGGTGGGTGGAATGACTGTTGGGTATGTAACCAACAGTATTTGCCATAGGATATGCATAGAAACTGCAATTATTACTTTTAAAACCTGTATTTCTAATTCAATTCAAAGTGGTTGCTGAATTGCTATTAAGTTCACAGCATTGTGTTAGCATTGCTGGCTAGAGGTAAGAGTTCAAAAAAACACCCCATTAAATGCAGAACATTTCCTCCTAAAGAAATATGACAACTAAAAGCAATTCAAGGCCCTGGATTGGATCTTGGACTGGGAAAATAAAATGACTATAAAAGACATTATTAAGACAATTGATAAAATTCTAATATGAACTGTGTAATAGATCATAGCATACTGTTGAAAAGTTTGATTTCCTGATTTTTATAACTGTATTGTTACATATGAGCATGTCCTTTTTCTTAGTAAATCCACACAGAGTTATTTAGGGATAAAGAGGCACTATATCTCCAACTTACTTGCAAATGATTTAAGAAAAATATTTTTTATACATGTAATATGTATATATAAACATCACAATATATAATTTAAAATAAATTGATATATAAAATATATAAAAGATTATGTATATTTTGGGGATCCCTGGGTGGCTCAGTGGTTTAGCACCTGCCTTTGGCCCAAGGCATGATCCTGGAGTCCCAGGATCAAGCCCCACATTGGGCTCCCTGCATGGAGCCTGCTTCTCCCTCTGCCTTTGTCTCTCCCTCTCTCTTTCCCTCTCTCTCAGGAATAAATAAATAAAATCTTAAAAAAAAGATTATGTATATTTTGATATATTATATATATTATAAATAAATATATTGGAAAGCTAAAGCAAACAAATGGAACAATTGGTGAACTTTGGTGAAAATTGGTGACTCTTGGTCAAGAATAGAAGGGAGAATCTTGTACTATTGTTGCAAATTTTGTCTGTTTGAAATGACATAAAATAATTAAAAGTCAGTCCCCAAATTTACAATACCTTACCATTAGATGAGTGAGATATCTGTGAGAAACCTAAATACATATGAAGAGGACAAGACCTATTAATCCATGAGTGTTCATGTTCTCTTTTCACTCCAAACACTGTACATAATGAAGAAAAAAAACATAGGAAGGAAGGGGCCAGGAAGAATTTGTAGAGAAGGCTATGGGAGCTGCAGCTCACCCAGGTAAGGAGATCTTTGGAGTGCCAGAAGGAGCTTCTGAGAAGTCTGCTATGGGTTATGAATTTGATTGTTTTCTAATCATCAAAAAACAAGGATTGAAATGTCTTTTAAAATTACTTTTGATTGCCAGACTTTCTTTGAGTACAACTTCATGCAAAGACTGATTCACGGGGAGCCCTGCTTTTTATCAGGTTACAATATATAATTATTCTCCATCAATTAGTACTATGGCAAAGAGACCACTGGAGAATAGGTTGGTTAGAGAAACTCTACCTCCAGTAGTCATTGGAAGATGTTGGGGGTAGAGCTTGAGGTGCAAGTGGCAGCTGGGTGGGCAGAGAGGAAGAGGAAGCTTTGGGAATCCAGGTGAGAAAGGGGAAGACCTGTGTTAGACTCTTACCTACGTGTATTTTACTTAGTCCATTCAATGTCCCTGCTAACTACTTTTCATGAGTTCTATTTTACAGATAAGGAAACTGAGTCATAGAGAGACTTGTCCACACTGCTGGTAAGTGACAGAGACAAGAACTGCATGACTCCAAAGACCTATGATGCCGTGCTGCCTCAGGAGACAGCATGGCCTGAGGGGACAGTAGGGAGAGATGAGAGGGGTGGGCCTGAAGGGAAAGGCCTTGAATGTTAAGAGTATTGGTCCAGACTTCACCAACATAGATTTCCAGAAGACACTAGCAGGAAAGGAGCCTGGTGGATGAGGGATGTTAAGAATTGGGACCGGGACTTTATGGTCTTATCCAGCCACAATAGCAGTGGTGACAAAAGAAGTCCACCTCTTACAGGACCTGGTAGCAGACCCGTTATCTTGATCAGGTGTCATCAGGGTAGGAACTGCTTCTTTCACCATGGCAACAGATACATTTAAATTCAAAGAGGAGAATATGTGATTCTATGTGAGCAGACTCCAGTTTTGAACTTGCCAGCTGCCACTTCCTGTTCTCTCCTGCCACAGGATGGGGCGGTGGGGGGGGAAGCAGGCCCCATCTCCTCCTTACAGAATGAGTGATTACACACCAGCTGCTTATTCATCCAGCTTCCCTCTGCCTGGTGACTTGGATGGCAGCCCTGACTCAAGACCAGGCCCTTCCTAGATGGGTATAGGAGCTGAGCATGTGACACAAGGAGCCAAGAGAAGGCTGAAGTTTGGAGGAATGACTCAAGGGCAGAATGAGGGGAGCAGCACTTTTGCAGAAAAAATTTTGGAGTTTTTCAGCAAAGTAGAAGTAGAATTTTCCTGACTGGGCCGGGTCTCCCTCTTCTTCTATCAGCTGGAGGAGCACTCTGATGAGGCTCTACAGGATGACTGAGCCACAAGATGGAAGGAGCCTGGGTCTCTGAAGGACAGTGAGGAGGACAGCTAACTAACCACCCTGACTGCCTGCCCAGGACTAGTGTGAGCAGAGTAACTTCTGTTGTAGGGATCTATTACATGTGTGGGCCTATTTGTTACAGCATTTAGTATACTACCAATACACAAGCTGAATCATTAAGGTGTTATGCAAAGAGCACCCTATTCCTAGCTCGACCACCAATGCTGTCTGTCATCTTGGACCAACTACTTTTCTGGGCCTTGATTCATTACCTGTGAGAAAAGAGGATCAGTTGGGTGATTTCCAAAGTCTCTTCTATTCTGTAATTCTTTTTTTCTAAAAGGTGAGGAGCAATTCTTGAGAACAGAAACCCAGCCAACTATTTGACAAAATGCCTCACAATGTCCTTACTGATAAGATGGTAAAATGGAGCCTTGCAGGTTGTGGGTGGAGATAAGTCACAGCAGGTAGATTAATGATGCCTAAAGAGCATTGGTTAGTAAATCAATAACAACCTGGAAAGAGGTCTCTAGTGACATTAATAATTTGGATGAATACAAAGAAAGGAAACTGAATAAATATATGGAAAACACAAAGCTGGCTGGCTTATCGATGGATGAGGCACTCAGGGTTCAAATAGTCTCTATAAGGTGAGAGCTTGTGACAAAGGCAACAAAGGGAAATGAAGGAAAGTAATGCAAGCCCTGTAGAACTCAAGTGCTGGGGAAAGTTGTCTTGGCAACAGGCCTTAACAACAGGCTGTGTAAAAGTGACCTGGACATTTTTGTTGACTATGTGTTCTCCTGGAGCCAATACTGGGCCATGGCTGCTGAAACTCCATCGCATCTGTGGACCACACACTGGGTCTTAGGAGGGGTACGGGAGGAGTCAATCCTGAAGATCAGGCCACACCTGGGGCCTTTTTTGCCAGTTAGGGGATGACTGATGCTTTAGAATAGAGGTCAGAAAACTCTTTCTGTGAAGGGCCAGGTAGTAAATGATGTTTTAAGCTCAGCAGCACAAAAGCAGTCATAGCCAGTAGTAGTAAACGAATGAATGAGGCTCTGTTCTAATAGAAGTTTATTTGCAAAAATAGATGGGAGGCCAGATCTGGCCCTTGGGCCATAGTTTTGCCAGCCCCTAGTTTAGTAAAAGTACAGACATAAATGACCAGTATGGTAAGGGTTCTCCATGGAGGTTGAGGCATATAAGGATTGGTAAAAGAACTGGGTGGGGGATCCCTGGGTGGCGCAGCGCTTTGGCGCCTGCCTTTGGCCCAGGGCGCGATCCTGGAGACCCGGGATCGAATCCCACGTCGGGCTCCCGGTGCGTGGAGCCTGCTTCTCCCTCTGCCTGTGTCTCTGCCTCTCTCTCTCTCTGTGACTATCATAAATAAAAAAAAAAAAAAAAAAAAAAAAAAAAAAAAAAAGAACTGGGTGGGATTAAGTATGGAGAGGTAGACATTCCTAATCAGTGGTGCCAGAGGAAAAAGAATGAAAAGAAGTTACAAAAGGCTTGTTTTCATTCATGTCAGGGAAGACCCTATAAAACAACAAAGGGGTAATCCTGTATCATCAGAGGTATGCAAGCAGGAGATGGGGGATGGAGGAATTGGGCTTGGTGTTCTTTAATGTCCAGTTTTGCTCTGGAGGGAAAGGTTCTCTGCCTCCCATGATGGCCGTGTCTTCCCATCTTTCCCAGTACTCAGTACTGAGCTGGTCCATCCTGCCCATACAGCAGGACATAGATAATACATCAGAGATACAGCCACAGTCTCTTAGAACCCAAGGCTCCAGGAGTCAGGGAGACATTTGTAGAGCTGGCTTGATTGGAGACTTGTGGTGAGCCTGGTGGGGGCTGGAGAGGCCTCTGGCTGCAGATATGCTTCCCTACCCTCATGGGTGATAGAAAGCTGGCTCTTCAAATGGGCAGCCTGGCCTGGGACTGAGAGAGCATTTAGAGCTTAGTTTGTCACTCCCCTGAACAAGATGGTGGAGGGGATTTAATGAGTTAATTTCTCTGGTCCTTCTGAGCATAAGCATCTTGGGGCCAGGACATAGCCACCAATGACTACAGATGGAAACACAAGCCTCCATATCAGTTTTGGCTGGCCCCTGGAAGGAAGGTTGTAACTGGGACCTCCAGGTTCCTTGAAGCAACATTCTGGATCCACTCGCTTCAGTTCTGTAAAGTTGTAACTGAGCTTGGAGAGGTCTGACCATTCAATCTCACCATAAACCTGTGAAATGTGGTACCATCCAGGGGATTTTGATTGCTAGCAACAGAAACCCCAACTCAAACGGCCA
The DNA here is from genome assembly GCF_011100685.1 of Canis lupus familiaris. Taxonomy (NCBI): domain Eukaryota; kingdom Metazoa; phylum Chordata; class Mammalia; order Carnivora; family Canidae; genus Canis; species Canis lupus. The sequence goes on from NC_049229.1 coordinate 61,803,888, forward strand.
TAGAGAAGCAGAGAAGTAACTGACCCATCACCAAGGGCATGAGGCCCTCCAAGTTAGTGAGGTGGCCACTCAGGTAAAGGAATCCCCAATCCCAAATGACTTACATCAATGAAGAAATGCATCCACAATTTCAGCAACGATATTCAGTAACATGGGACCCCACCTCCCTAGCCACAGCAGATGGGACCAGAGGGAAGCATGAGACTAAGTGCAACTAATCTGTAGCCTGGTCAGCAGCCAATGAAATAGTCTGGAGGCGGAGCTCTGCCCATTCGGGGTGCCAGCAATTAAGGGATCCAGGGTGAATCTTGCTCTTGAGAATTTGATTTAGAGAGTTGGATAGAGTATGGGACAATCCATGAGGGATCTGAAGACAAAAATCCAACCAAAGGTAGTGAATAAAAGGAAATGAGCCAGAAAGATGCAGGAGCCAGGAGGAGTGAAGAGCAGATAGAGCCAACCTGGAGAGGATCAGCCATCTTTAAAGTCATAAACAGGGGATTCTCTTTCCCTGGAGCTGAAGCAAGTCTTTCCCAATCTCCATTTTGTTCTAGTCTTTTTTTTTTTTAATATTTTTTTTTTTACATTTTTAAAATTTAAATTCAATTTGCCAACATGTAGTATAATACCCAGTGCTCATCCCATCAAGTCCCCTTGAGAGAAAGAGCATGAGCAGGGGGAGGGGCAGAGGGAGAGGAAAACAGCCTCCTCACTGTGGGGCTTGATCCTAGGACCCTGATATCACTATCTGAGCAGACATCAGGTGTTTAATGGACTGAGCCGCCTAGGTGCCCCTGTTTTGGTCTTTAGGAGCCTGGTTGAGTGGCTCACCATGAAAGTCATGCCAAGTGACTGGCCTGACTGAGTTGCTGTATTTGCTGCTGCCACAATATCTTTATATATGACCTACCACCAGCCTCTCACTATGACTTGGAAGGTCTTGAGGAGAGAAGTGAATCTCTCGGAACTCTGCATGATTCTCTTGCAGGGTCATGATGTGGCATAGGCCAGAATTTCTGGGTCAGGTTCTCTTTCCCAGGGTATCTCAAGAGGAATGAAGGGGTGCTGGAAATGACATCCAGGTCTCTGGTCTCCTGGACCTCCCAATGACATTAGACCCATTGCCATCTCTGGGCCTGAGCGAGTTGGCTGTCAACCAGGGCCAGGTAACTTGGCCAATAGTGCCAGGAAGGTATGCTCAACCAGGAAGATAAGTGTAGGGTGCAAGCAGAGGGAAGGGGGAAGCAGGGAAGGCCCTGTGGGATCTCCAAGGCATAAACATATGCTGCCTGTGTCCCTTCTCTGTCACTCCCACCCCCGATTTCATCAGCAGCACCTGGAATTTTTCAGACTAGGGAGACCATCCAGACCCCATAGGCTGAGGATGTAGTCATGGGAGCCCAACTAGACTGAATCTGCCATTTACTGTGTGAGCTGGGTGAGTCACCTAACTTCCCTGGGCCTCCACTTCCCCATCTGTAAAATGGGGATGATAGAACCTACTACAGAGGTTGGGAGGATTATAGGAGTTTACATATGTAAAACACTTGAAATGATGCCTGGTATATAGTACTCGATCAGTAAATATTAGCCATTAATTAGCCTCCCTCCTAAGAGCGAGGGATCAGGGAAAGGAGTGGGGGAAGAGGGGTTTAGAGAAAAGAGAAAAAGATGCAGAGAGAAACATTGAAAGAGGAAGGGAACAAAAGAGGCAAAGAGGAAATGTGGGGCCCATTTGGGTGCCAGCTTTGTCCACTCGGGGGCTTGCTTAGGGCTCCTTTTCTTATTCTTCCCTCCCCCATATAATCTCCCTGGAATTCTGAGGAATTCTGCTTCCAACCCCCAGTAGTTGCCATGGTGATGGAAACCTGGACCCAGTGGAAAGTTCTCTGCTTGGCAACGAGGCTGCAGCACCCTGCCTTCCGCCTGCCTGCCTGTGCGTAGGCGGCCAGCTACAACTGCTTCTAGATTTGGGGCCAGCATGGCCTCTCTGTGGAGACCTAGCCCTTCCCCCCTCGGAATCTAGGATGGAGGCCTTGGTGTGACTGACACCAAAGGCCCTCAGAGAATATCTAGCTCATCCCTTTTTTACAGCTGGGACATTGGGCCAGAGGGGTGGCTTGGATGATTTGTCCAAGGTCGCACAGGCCTCCTGACTTGCCCAGGTCCTCTCTCCAGGGCTTAGCCATGATTCGGGCAGTCATGGTGCACCTGAGGACAACACAGATGGGAGTAGCTATGTGATAGCTCAGCCCCAGAGAACAGGCAGGCTGCTGAGAGCCAGGGGGACACAGGAAAAGAATGGGAGTAAGAAGGTCATAAAGCCAGCCTTTAGCAACTTCCCTCTAGGCTTCCCTGTCAGGGTCTCATGGTCTATCTTGGCTCCTCCCTCTGTCCTTGGCCTTCCCCCTTGACTGAGCCTCAGTCCCCAGCAGGAGGCCAGCTGCTCCTTTCAGGGTTGGTAGGTCGTGGCTTAATGAGGAATCTCCTACATTTCACCTCCCCAGGTACTTACTTGATTTTTTTCCTGCGGACCCCATTTTGTCAAAACCCCTGTCCCTTGAGTAAACAGTCTTTATTCAGTAGCTTTGAATACCACAGCCCATTTTTGATCATCAAAGCCTTGTAGAACCCAGGCTTTGACTGCCCCAGAAGCAGAGACATGGAGCTTGTGTGGTTGTGTGGCACATATGTGAGACAGTTCCAGGAAGTGAAAACTGACACTAGTTCAGGGCTTATGGTCCCCACCTCTCAAAATTTGGCAGGAGAGGGTTCCTGGTTTGACTACAATAGAATTTCCCCCAGTTCCCATAAGTTCACTGCAGCAGGTGGGATGTGAGCTGTCTTAGAAGCCCTGGCTATTGACCAGATTGAGATGAGGCTGGGTTGTATTGTGCCTCACTTCATGAGCCTTGACCGTGTAGACACTTTAGGTTGATGCTGAGAACCCAGCTCATGGAAAACAGTGGCACCCCACCTCGTTTCTGATAACATGACTTGGAGACGTAACTATGCCTTGGAGCAAAGACCTTTCTTTGTGCAATGTTAGTGGCCTGAGAAGTTATAACCCAAGGAATAGGATAGGCTGGAAAATTCCCTTAGAGAAAGAGTTAGTTCAATGTCTTCATTACACAGGAGTGTGAACTATAACCTAGAAAGGGGAAGTGATGGCATAGGCAGGTGATGGGTACGAGGTCCAGGTTTCATCTCCATCACTCCTGAGCTATGTGGTTACAGAAGAATTGCATCATTTCTCTGACCCCCAAGTCTTCCCACCTGTAAAATGAGACCCAGCATATTAACCACTGTTAATTCCTCCACAATGTTCCTTAGGGGAAGGACCATGCCAACCTGTTATTTCTCTCCACCATACTAGCATGGAGAGCCTGGCATATTAGTCCTGGCTATATCAAAGGGTAGAAACAAACATGAGAGCATTCCTTCCCCAGACTGTCCACCACTCATTCATTTCATTCATTAACTCATTTGTTCAGCCAAGATTTATTGTCATTTCCTATGTGTGGGAGACAGACGAGGAGCTTAAAATTGGCTGATGGGGTTTGGACAGGTGGTCCCCACACACTGGAATATGTGAAGTACAGGACATTATGTGAACACAGAAGAGGAGATCACCCTCAGTTTTGCAGAGCCCAGGAAGACATCCCTGAGAAGTGACAACTCGGCCAAGTCCTCAAAGATAAGAAGATTTAATAAAAGCAAAAGAAGCAGAATTAGAGTTTCAGGGAAGGTAAGTGTAAACTGCATGGGGAGGGAGTCCTCTGGGGCCACACAATTCCCTTCTCCCTGCCTCTACTTCTCAAAGAGAGATCTCATCCAGAGCAGAGACTAGTGAGGTGGTGGTTCAGGACCACGGAGAGCACCACAGCAACCTTCCAGGACACCATTTTGGTCTGGCTAATCCTGCGGGGCACAGTCAGGCCAACACCTGAGATGAAGAAGGGCGGGGTCTATGGGGGCTTGGGAACTACCAGGCTGCGAGCAGAGGAAGGAGAGTCTGGGGGACTCCCTGAGGCCTAGGGTGCCAAGTGTCACTTCTCCTATTGGGTAAAGGCTGTAGTCACAGACCAAGGGGAGCTTGGTGAGCAACTCCTAGGTCTGGGAGCCCAGGAACTCCTACTGGCCACAAGGGAAACAGTAAGATGATTGAGACAAGTAGTTCTCAGTTGTTTAGGATCAGAAAGCCCCTTTAGAATCTGACAAGTAATAATAAATTTAGAAACATAACATAATAAGTAAATAACATAGCATATCAGAAGGTGGTAAATGCTGGGTGGGGGGGGGACATCTTCCCACCCCCAATAACAACAACAACAACAACAAACTCTCAAGTGAATCTAAAATTTTGGCACAATTCAAGGGGCTTTTTTATTTAGCACACCCAAAATCTTTATGGATATAGTTAAGAACAAGTCCCTCCCCAGTGTACAATCCACTATGCATAAAAGTAGGGAAGGGGCGGATGAGGAGGTAGAGAGGAAGCTGGGCTGAGTCTGCCTGGATCCCCAAGCCCAATATGAGAGGGGACCCCATGTTCCCTGACCAGCTCCTAGGGACATCCTCAGGCTCTCAGCTCCTGACTTACTTGCAGTCTCACCCTTCCATTATATTTTTTTAAAGATTTTATTTATTTATTCATAAGAGAGAGACACACACACACAAAGGCAGAGACATAGGCAGGCTCCCTGCATGAAGCCTGATGTGGGACTCGATCCTGGGACCCCAGGATCACGCCCTGAGCTGAAGACAGGCACTCAACCGCTGAGCCACCCAGGTGTCCCTCCATTATATTTTTTAGTTGAACACCTATGTCAGATCAGTCATTATTCTAGATGTTTAGGATATATCGGTTAAGTCGAAAAAGTAATGTCTATATTCCCATAAAGCTTAAATTCTAGTGAATGGAGACAGATAATAGATAATAAAATATTGAAATTATATAGTGTTAAAAGTGATAAATGCTATGGAAAAAGAAAAAGGAAAAAAACCTGGCAGGATAAGAGGAATTGGGAGCACCCAGCATGAGCTCGGAAGCGGGGAGGCAGTTGCAGTGTTAAATATGGAGGTTACGCTGAGGCTTACTGAGAAAGTGACTCCTGAGCAAAGATGTGAAGGGGTTGAGAGACTCAGCCATGCACACGTGAGGTTTGAGGGACAGAAAGGGGCTCCAGGCAGAGGGAACAGCCCGTGCAGAGGCTGTGCTGGAGAAATAGCAGGGAGAAGTCAGGGAAGAGGTAAAAGGGGTGAGTGGGAGCAGATGGTGGGGAAGCTTGCACAAGGTTGTAGCCAGAGCAATGGAGGGAGCCAGCAGATTCTGGAGTGATTCTGGGGGTCGAACCAACGGGATTTGCAGAAGGATCAAATGTGGAATGGAAGAGAAAGAGAAGAATCAGGGATGACTAAAGTTTTGGCCTGAGCAGCTGGAAAGATGGAGTTGCCATCAACGGAGATGGGGAAGGATGTGGGCAGAGCAGGTTTGGGAGGACAGACCTAGTCTGGCCATGTTCTTTTTGAGATGTTCGTTGGACATCCTGCTGGAGACACTAAGGAGGCATTGGAAATCTGATTCTGGTTTCCATAGCTCCCAATGGCTGAAATGGAACAAGCCTGTCAGAGGCTGCTTGAGCCCACGTCCCCATCAGGGCTGGCCCATTTCCTCCACACATTTCCCACCATTGCTTCCAGGTCTCTAGGGGTGGGTCACTGCCATCTGCCAGGGCAACCCCTGTATGTCTGGATAGTCCTGAGAGAGAGAAGTTTTTCCTACATGGAGCAGACTTGGGTCCCAGGGTCTCAGGACCACAGGAGAAACTCCATTAAGAGAGAGCTGTAGAGGACTGCAAGCGTTCTTGATATCTTCCCAGGGTCTGACTGCAATCTTTTGTGACTAGTTTTCCCGCAAGCACCTGGGGAGCTTTCCAGTGTATGCTCCCTTTCTCTTAAGCTGGCTCTGGTGGGCTCTGCTCCTGCCATCGGAGACCTCTGCCCAGCCAAGCCAAGTACTGACACACTGGCTGTGAAGATTCAGTGAAAGAAAAAATGTCAAATGCTTAGCCCGTGCCTGGTGCAACCAGGTGCTAGATGCAAAGAAATCGTCACCTGTGACAGAGATGATTACCTGTTCCCCAGAAGCATCCAGAAAGACAGTGATCTGGGAAGAAGACCCTTACATTCTAAGAGGTGGGTAGGAGTTAACCAGATAAAGAGGGGGATGAAAGGATTTCCTGTCCCCAAGCCATCTCTTCTTCATACTGAGCGGGCTCAGCTCTCACCACACTTCCTCTGCCACGGCTAGCATGGTTCTGCTCCTTAGTGGCAGCTCCCAGAAGAACATAGCATGATGCAGAAGTATGTGGGGACTAGAGCTAGGTGTTCAAATCCAGGCCCCATGCTGGCTGTTGCGACCTAGGACAAGGTACTTGACCTGTCTGTATTTCTGCTTCCTCATCTGCAGACAAAGGGGTAGCAAAAGGGCCTATTCTGTAGACTGCTTGTGAAGATAAAGTTGCATAATGGCTGGCAAGAGTCTCGAGTGCTCAAGAAATGCATCTATTATCATGGTTGGGGCTTGACACTGCACTGGCCTCAGCTTCTGCTCAGCCCCGCATACCCTGACAGGCCTGTCGCAGGTCACAAAGCCTGCTCCAGTCCCTGAGCTCAGGTGGCTCACTTTTACAGAGAAGGAAATGAAGGTGACTCAGGCCAAATGCCATTTCTGAAACCCGACAGCTAGTCGGGGGCAAACTCAGCCGTAGAGGACAGACAGGCAGTTGCTGTGGGATCCAAGTGAAGGTGTGGTGGGAGCTCAGGGCAGGGAGCAGGAAGCTGAGGAGACAGGCAGGGCTGAGTGGGGGGAGGCAGGTTCCAGCAGGAAGAGAGAGAGGAAACCAAGCAGCCTCCCAAGAGGCAGGGGAAACTGGCCACGGACACCTGGCTGTCCTTTTACGTCCCTGCAGGGCTCTGAGCCTCACCGCTGCCCCTGGGCTGCTGCAGAGAAGCCCTCTGCTGAGTCATCCAGAGGCTGGAACAGTCGTGGAACTTCCCGAGTCTTCTGTAGGGCTGGCCGGTGTTGTTCCCCTGCTCCTCTGAGCTTCCACTTTGCTCTGGCCTGGCCTCCAGCTGATTGTGTACCCTTGGGAAAGTCACTTTACCTCTCAACCTCTGACTGTCCAGAGGGGGTTCCCATCACCAGAATGCAGCCCCCAGGAAGTCAGGGACTTTGATAGCCTGTTTGCTATGTATTCTAGGGCCAACAACATGTGATGCTTGCAGAGCTTTTGTCAAGTAAGTGAGTGAATGAATGCCCAGCCTTAGTCTGAGGGCAGTAGCAGAAACCAGATGAGCAAATAGGCAGCAAAGACCGACTGGGTCCTGTGCTCCAGATCCACACACACTGGCAAGTAGACCCCCGCTTCAGGATGCTTCCAGGCCTCAGATTATCCTTAACCAGACCCAGACTTATCACCTGCCCTCCCTCCCCCGCTGCTGCCCATGCATTCCTAGCCCCAACATCTTTGCCCCTAACCACGGAGAAGGAGTCCCCTCAGTGTCCTCACCCTCATCTCCTCACCTCCTAAATAACCTTCTATCCTACCCACTCTCTCCATCTGAACTCCATCACCTTGCCAGACCACATCCTCTCTCCCCTCCTGCCTTCCAGAATGACCTCCCAACTGACCTGTGTCCAGGCACACCCTGACCCACCCCATTTCATTCTCTCCACTGCAGCCAGATGGGTCTTTCACTCCCAGGGCTCCACACTGTCCTTAGGACGGAGTCCAAATTCCTCAGCAAGGCCTGGATGGCCCTTGGAAACTGGAATCCTGCATATGTCCCACTTCCTCCCTCTCCTTCTTATTTCATAACATTCCCCTTGTGTTTCAGGAACCACCATGCTGTTGTCATGCCTCTGTACCTTTGCATGTTCCATTCCTTTGGCCTCCCTCCTCTGTATGATAAACATTCATCTCTCAAATCCCTCACAAAGTCCTAGTAAACCCATCCTGACCCAGAATTGTATAATTTCTTCTCAGATTTGTACAACTTATTGTGAACACAATTTATGTCCCATTTCTCATATTGTTCCTCAAGTATTTGGAAGTTTCTGATCCCGAAGAAGTATTCCTAGAATAGTCACATGGTTTGTTCAGATTGAACATGAATATATATGAATATTAAAATGTAAACAGTGTCTAGTTTAAGTAGCTGTTCATAAATATGTAATCTATGAATGTATTGAAGGATAGAAAAATGAGCGGATAAATGGAAGGATGGAAGAAAGAATGATCGGATAGATGGATAGACGGAAGGAGGGAAAAGAGGAAATGTGGATGGGTGGATATATTGAAGGAACAAGGATGAAATGAAGGATGGACAGCTGGGTGGGAGGAAGGAAGGATAAAGTTAAAGGATGGATAGATGGAGGGAGGGAAGGAGGGAGGGAGGGAGGGAGGGAGGGAGGGAGGGAGGGAGGGAGGGAAAGAGTCAAGTTTGGATGCTTAGAAGGAAGAGTAGAGAGATGAAAGAGAGGAAGGAAGAGAGAAAGCATGAAAAGATAAAAGAGTAGTTGGATGGAATGGATGGATGGAAGTAAAAAAGTGTGAAATGGATGATGGGTGGAAGAATGGATGGTTGATAAAGGATGGAGGGATGGGTGGATGGATAGATGAGTGGATGGATGGGTGAATGAATGGTTGATAGAGGATGGAGGGAGGGATGGAGGGATGGATGGAGGGATGGAGGGATGGATGGATAGGTGGACAGATGGATGGATGGATAGGTGGATGGATGGATGGAAGGATGGGCGGATGGTTGAGTAGATAAAAAGATAAAAAGGGATAAAAGGATGGAAGAATGTAAAGGAAGATAGGAGGAAGAATGGAAATGTGGTTAGGTGAAACGATCAATACTTAGCTGTGATTCATGGAGAGATGTAAGAGTTTTGGCGCCACTTGAGCTGGTCAGCTTTCTCACTAGGCATCCTGGGCTCCCAGTTGGCCCCGGCATGGGACATTTACACTGCATATTTCGACCATAGGCAATAAGCTAATCATCTACTTGTGGTTGTTAAGAAAACCAAGAATGCTAGAGATCATTAGGCTCAGTATGTTCAAGGGAGTGTCAGAGGAAGTGGGGCTCAGAGGGCGTGGGCAGCCCGCCTAGGTCAGAGCCAGCTCCCGAGGTATCTGACTGGAACTCAGCGCTTCCAGCTCCCTCCAGAGCTCTGCATTCTACTCTTTGATTTGCTCGAAGCTTCTCCCCAGAGGCTCATTCTGAGCAGGCCCTGCCTATCCACCAACTGGGGGAGAGATTTTTTTTTTTTTTATGGAACAAATGAGAAAAGGAAATGATCTCAACCTGGGGTTGAGGCTGGGGAGGCCAGACCGAGGCAGCTGCTTTTCCACACTGAACATGACCCTGGGCACATTCCTGAGTGGCAGGAAGAGGATCTGGTGCAGTGCCAGCTTCCTGGCCTCCTGCCAGGGCCATGGCGTAGAAAAGGTTTGGGGGAGTAGCAGAGAGCGGTCTGGGTGCCCAGAAAACGCTCAGGGAAGGTGAGCTGCAGGTCAGAGCACCCCTCATCCAACCCAGGACAGGGTCTGAGCATGGAGGCATCCATGGTCCCTCTTCTCCATTCCCTACCCGTCCTCTGCGGTCAAGGTCCAAAGGCTGAACCTCTATCTGTGTCCTCAGCCTTGTTCCCTTGGTAACACTCACCTCTCTCTCCAAGCTCTTTACCCATGGATTTCATTATTGAAGCTTCCAGAAGATGCTCGGACACCTGTGCTACCCATATATTGCCCTGTATCCCTGCATCCCATCGTGGGTGGCAGTGACCAAGGGGGCCTGGGCCTGGGAACCTTGCTCCTTTCTCTAGTCCCCTTCCATGCAAAGCCCCAGCCAGGGACACCCGGCGGTTACTCCCCTAACTCTTCCACCTTCCCCTCTCACTGGAGTGGGGGTGCTTGGAGTTTCTCCTCTGCAGACCCTGACCCAGAACCCAGCACAAAAGGCCAAGTGAGGTCACACCATTCAACTACCCAAGGGTGCAGATTCTGGAAGGTACTATCAATGAGAGGTAAAGACTTCGCCTCTTTAGCCTCCCTCTCTAATTTTTTAAGTTCTGCTGCATGTTCGTTTTCTTTACGGCAGCCGAAGAACGAAAGCAGATTTTTGAACCAGCAATGGTTTTAGTGTTTTCTTTTTCTCCTTTCTTCCCTGGGAAACAATTCAGGGCTTTCTTTTCATGGTTCATGACCATAGAGACTGAAAAAAAAAAAAAAAAAAAAAACCCTCTGCTTTGGAAAATCCAGGGAGAGTCCAAGTTTCCTAGGGAGGCCGGCCCGGCTGGTGGGGTGTGGGCTTTCTCGCTTTCTTTGGTGCAGACGTGGTTGGCCGGTCCCTGCCGGTCAGCCTCAGACACTCAGCCCTTTGTGGGCCTCACGCCCGCTGCGGTTTTTAATGTTGTTATGTGTCAGAGTTAAGAATCTGTGGTTTTTAATTGCACTTCAGGATACCACCCGGCTCTGTGCTCAACAGCTGCGCCCCTTACAGGCCGAGCGGAGGGACTCGAGGTAAGGTTTGGGGCTCTGGCGCTGCTACGTCACGAAAGAACACACAGAAATCTGTATTTGTTCAACCAGAGATGTCCTAGAAACCTTTGCGGAGAACTAGATAGGAATTCTAATTTTGAAATATTATGTTTGTGTAAATTAATGTTTGAGTTGGACAAATATATAGAAAAGTATGATAATCCTGTGCTTTGGAATGCTCTTTACTGCTTCAGAGTCCACCCTTTTTTGGGCTTCCTTGTGTCTCTCCTTGACCCTGGTGATCTCTTTTCAGCACTGGAGCCAGAGCAAGACTTGAGGCACACACACCTTTAGGACAGGGGTCAGAACGGTTTCCCTATAAAGGGCCAAATACTAAATATTGGAACATCATGGGTGGTACAGTGTCTGGGGTGGCAACTCAGCTCTGCACAAAGTAGCTATGGGCCATGGTAAACAAGTGAGTGTGGTTGTGTTCTGATAACTTTATTTACAAAAGCAGACCGAGGGCCTGATTTAGCCGTTGGGCTATATTTTGTCAATCTGTCTGTAGAAGAAGGACACACATAAATGACCCATATGGTGAAGAGGCTGAGGTATATGTACCTTAGTGGGAGAATTGCCTGAGGTTCAACATGGAGAAGACTCAGAGGGTTTGACATCCCCCCCTTAAAAGGTCAAGGGATGGAAGAGGGACCACTTAGTGGTCTCAGAGGCCGGCCATAATGAGGGCAAGTGACCAGGGCTTCATTTTCATTCATGACAAGACAAACTCCATCAATAACAAAAGGGTGAGTTCGCCATCATTAAGGGCATGCAAGCAAAGGCTGAGGCATAGGAGAATTGGGTTGAGTGCTCTTCAATGCCCAATTCCTGCTCTTGGAGTTGAAATTCCTCTGCTTCTGCTCAAAACTCTCCATTTCCCCACCCCTGGCCCCTGCTTTGCTCAGAGCAGAAGCCCAAGGCCCCACAGAGACAGACCAACAGCTCAGCACATCCTGCTCCTACTGCCTCCCAAGCTTCTCCCTCTCTGTCCACTGCTGCCCTGTGGGCCCTGGGGTGCTTCCTGCACCCCAGACCCCCTGCCCCACATGCCTCTGCTTTGCCTGATGTGTTTCCTGGAATTCTGTCTCTGGACCTTCCCACAGCCATGTTCATACGGCCAACTGACCTGTATGTCACCTCTGCCCTGCAACCCCAGTCCCCCACCCTATGCTACTGTCCCCCTCAGCACATACCCCTACTTGATAGGCCATTGAGTTTACCTATTTATCTGGTTGGCCTGTTTATTTAGTTCACCGATTCGGCTGTACTCCCCAACCAGCATGGTGGCTCCGCGAGGCAGGAGCTGTCGCTGCGGGGTCACTACTGATTCGCAGTCGGCACTCAACAGTTACTGAAGATGGCAGCTTGTCTCTCACAAAGATGGTGCCACCACACCTCCCTCTGCCAACCCCGCTCTTCTTATGGTGTGATCCCGACCCTCACCCTTTTGTGTGGCAGGGGTCTCTCCCCACCTTGAATCTTGGCAGGCCCGTGACCGTGTCAGAGGTGACGTTATGTGGCTTCAGAGATTGGGTCGGAAGAAAGCGACAGAGCTCTGTCCGGTTCTCTTGGGCTGTCCACCCTTGGAAGCCAGCCTCCATGGTGTGAGGAAGCCCAAGCCACACAGAGGCCACAGGTGAATGCTGCAGCCCGTGGCCCTGCGGAGATGCCAGCTGGTGGGCAGCCTCGAGCACCAGACACAGGCACGCAGAAGTCTTCAAAACCAGGTCCGGCCCCAGTCGCTGCAACCACACGACAACGGGTCGACCCCCAGAACTGTGGGGTGTCGTCGTAAAACGTTATTGTTGGCAGCCACTAAGTGTTGGGGGTGATTTGTTAGCTAAAGAACATCCAGGGACAGCAAGCTGGCGTGGCGTTTCTGACCCCCTCGTGCTCACCTCCGTTCTGGGACCCCACTTGGTGCTGATCCCTGGCTGGAAACCAGCCCCCTCACAGGGGTCCTGCTGATTCCACACGTTTTCCTGGACCATGGCTACCTCTTGCACTCTCTGGAAGCTTGCCCTGAGGCAATGAGGTAGGGTCTGCCCTCTTCTCTGGAGCCTGTCAAGACTGCAGGGCTCCCTGCCAATGCTCTTCAGGCCTCGGAAGGCACGAGGACATGGCTCTCCCCAGGTGGGTGCCCCCCCAACCCTAGGGCGACCAGAAAGATGCCCCTGCATGGAGGCTGAGGGCTCCTTGGTCATTGTTCTTTTTTTTTCTTAGTCATTGTTCTTGTTACTGGTGCTCCAGTAACACCTGCGGTGGGCGACAGAGGCACAAGTTTGCTTTTAACTCCCAGCTGCCTCCGTGTGATCCAGGAAAGCTCACCCATCACCGAAGCCCGGTTAGGCCCCATTAGGCCCCGGGGCTAAAAGCGTGAGGCCAAGAAGAGGAGAATATCCTTCCATCCCTCTCGCTGCTACCCCCCCGACACATCCTGTTCATGAACGTTCTTTCCAAGACGATTGGCAGTGCCTGTTCCATTCAGATTTCACCCGACAAATGTCCCAGTGCCCATGCAGGATGTGGTTCAGCATTGTGGTCCCAGCCAGTGACCCCCAGAGAGCCCACAAAACAGGTGTTTTCCTGAAAGTCTGGCCTATTCTACGAGCACCCAGTTCCACTTCTTTTCTTCTTCCAGAGTCATCCTGGCCCAGGTGGGGGCAGGTTCCGTTGCATGTGCCAAACGTGCTCAGAGCCAGGCCAGGGCTAGGGCGGAGAATACAGGCTCCAGAGTAAACCAGACCCGGGTTTTCATTCACTTTGGGACTTTGGCTAAGTCCCTTACCCTCTGTGATCTCGGGGACATAGTCTTTCTGGAGCGACCTTGGGATTCAGTGAGGTGACGTGTAAAATGTGTTCTTCATGGTGCCTGGCACGGTGTAGGCTTGCAGTCCATGGGAGTTGTCACCTTGGTTATGGGACTCACTAAGGCCATGGGGCCAAAGCCCAGGCAGCCCCGTGTCCCTACTCCTGCGCTGCTCCAGGCTGACCGTACCCTGCCTCATGTCGTGCTTGCAAGTGCACACTCCACCTTCCTGGGGCTTCGTCCTCTCTTCGCTGCCCCCTACACCTCTGGAGAGACAGTGTAGGGAGTAAACTTAGGGCCACAAAGCCGGATCCCCCTGGGACTTCCTTCCTGGGCTTGCAAATCAGAATAAGCTCCCCTTCTCTGCCTTTGCAGACCTCTCCTTCTTTTCTTGTTTCCCCCAGACAAAACAGAAGGAAGGTTCCAGGAAAGGAGGAGGTGTCACAATTTGGCCTTTGACCCAGGGTCAAATGGATCAAGGCTTGGTTGCTGGAAGCAACACGAACCCCCGGAGGGCTTGGAGGATGTGACTCTGCCCCTTACTAGCTGTGTGACCTTGGGCAGGTCCCTTTACCTCTTTCAGCCTCACTTTTGTCATCTCTGAAATGGGCATAGTAGTACCAACCTGGGGGCACTGGGTGCTTCTGCCTTGCTCTGGGGCTGCCTTGAAGTTGGTCTCCCTCTTCTCTGGAACCATAATCTCTTACCTCCTCCCCCAAAGAAATCCCATGGTGATGATGTACAGGTTTGCTTGCCTGTCACTTTCAAGCACCTTGAGGCCTGGGCCCCTCTGCTGTGTTCCCTGTTAGAGGCTCCATGCCCAGTGCAGGACTGTAGAGGAGAAACCAACCTGCGTCAATGGGGCAGATGTTGACCGATGTATGACCTCACGTCTCCAGGTGCCCCCAGCTAGCGTCCCACCCAGGCTGAGGTAGGGTCAGGGGCAGGCCAAGGAAGGGTGCTCTTAGCTCCCCTGGCCTTTGGAGAATTTTGAGACAGTGGCCCAGGGGCCAGCCCAGCCCAGACCATTGCAGGCGGCACAAACTGAGAGGATGACCAACTGCCCCACTTCCCAGAATCCTAGATCCCCGGAGGGACCTCAGCTAGAAAAATGTTTGGATTCCACAGACCTGAGATGTTTTACTTTCCCAGAGAGTTTCATCTTGTAATCTTTGTCACGCTCATTGTCATCGTCCAGTAAGCTTGCGTAACGGTGTTGATACACCGTGGCTGTTCCCAGCGCTCAAGATGCATGAATGCACCTACTGCACCACCTTTAGAACAGGGGTACGAGTCATTAACCTGGGACCCGGAGCAGTGGGGTAACATGCCCAGGTCATGTGGCTAATGGGCACAGTGGAGCTCTTTGCTTCTTTCTGAGAGCAGCATGGGAGCACAGGCACAAAGTGGTCCTAGGCCCACCAGAAGGCACACTGTAAGTTCTCTCCTATGCCACCCAGGACCTGGTGAGCCTCGGTTTCTCCATCTGTAAGTGAGGACAGTAATGGCCAGCTCGGCGGAGGCACAGTGCCGGTACAGGGAGGAGTCCAATACCCCAAATCCGGCTTTCCCTCCTTGCTGTCTGCCATCTGGCCAAGGCTGGCTCAGAAGTCTGTGCTGATACCACTGTGCTGGAGCAACATTCTGAGGTGGAAGGGATGTAAGAGAAGGGCCAGGGAGGAGCCTTTGAGTGCAGGGCTGGCTGCCCTGGGGGGTGGGGAGGGGCAGCCCAAGTGTGTCATCCTCAGGTGGGGTCATGTGCCCAGACCTCCTCCTGTGAGGGTAGAGCCTTGCCTGGGCCCTTTGATGAACACTTGGCCAGGCTCACAGCAACCCCAGGGCCTGGCCCTGAGCTGTGGGCTGTTTGCCAGAGAAGGGTGATCCTGGGTCAGAAGGCCTCCCCAGGATGGCCCACCCCCACCTTTGAGGAAATCCACTCTGTTCCCTAAAGGATTCCCCGTGTGAGTGTCCCGCCGGCCAAGGTACACAGGGCCTTTGTTTGTGGAGCTTGGGGTGTGGGCAGGAGGGGTGGCTGGGGCTCGGGCCAGGAGGAGCACCTGGCCTGGCGGAAGCCCATTGGACACCTGCCCGGGAGTCACACATATCCCTGGAAATCAGTTTCTGATCCCCCAATTCCCACCCCTGGCCCTTCTGGGTCCTCCGTGTGAGGGGAGGCCTGACGGGGACCTCGGGGCAAGAGAGGCAGAGCCCAGAGCACAGTTTGTCCTTCTCCTCAAGGAAGGGAGCCAGGGAGGGTGGCACTGGCTGAAGGTCACACGGGAGCCCTGGCTGCTGGCCACCTTGGGCCAGGCCGGTCGCAGGAGGCCTGTCATGCACCGAGGGCTCCAAGGTAGCCCTCTGACACTCTGCAAAGGAGGCGACCGCCCGTGGGCAGGACGGAGATACCCTCGGGGCTCAAGCCGCCAGGGAGGGAGCCCTCACTGGATGCACCTCCTCGGCCCTGGCGCGTGTCTGCAGGAAAGGGATCCTGTACCTGTGCTCTGGCCCTGGGACGGGCGTTAAGGGCGATTATTGACGAATCGCAAGCACTAGAAACGAGTCCACGACTTCCTTAACCCTGTCTTGTTAAGGGTTGGGTAAGACAGTGAGACCTTTCAAAACGCCTACAGTTTGGGAGGTTTTCCACCTTCCGGGCCTGGTGCTGAGGACTTCTGGGCGCGGGGCTGGGCGGCCTCCCCCACCCCGACTCCCCCACCTCCCCGAGGGCTGGCAGGAGGTGGTGACGACCGGTGTTCGAGGGGCAGGTGGACGCCTCCCACATGAGCCCCATGCAGAAGACGACCCCCCGCCAGGTCCGTCTCAGCCAGCCCCTGCTCTGTGACCTGGGGCCAGAGACCCCCACCCCGCCTCATCTCCCCATTCCTGCCCGGGGCCTCAGTGTCTCCAGCGGAGCCTTGGTGGGGGGTGCTGAGTGAGCCCTCTTGTGTCCTCCAGCCCTGCCCCTGCATGCGAAGACATCCCGCTGGGTCCTGGGGAAGCCCCTCCGAGGTGGGGAACCCCCCTGGAGCCGCCAGGGTCAGCAGCCTCAGGAAGGAAAGAAAATGCTCTGTAGGTTGTCATAACAGAGAGGGCCTCCAGGCACCTCCTGTTTACCCAGGCTGAGTAAATACAGCCAGGCCCTTAGCAACGGGCACAAAGGGGCCCTTGTGCCGCCCGTGCCCTCCCTCTGCTCCCTCCCTGAGCTCAGCCCGGGCTGGGAGCACTGAGGCTGGGAGCACTACTGCTGGGAGCTCTGAGGCTAGGAGCACTGAGGCTGGGAGCGCTGTGTGGCTGGGAGCACTGAGGCTGGGAGTGCTGTGCAGCTGGGAGCACTAAGGCCAGGAGCATTGTGGCTGGGAGCACTGAGGCTGGGAGTGCTGTGGCTGGGAGCACTACTACTGGGAGCTCTGAGGCTGGGAGCATTGAGGCTGCAAACACTGCAGCTGGCAGTGCTGAGGCTGGGAGCGCTGAGGCTGGGAGCACTGAGGCTGGGAACACTGCAGCTGGGAGTACTGAGGCTGAGAACACTCGGAGAGGCAGGGTGGCCTGGCTCGGGGCCACCTGCTAGGGGACAGGGCGACTGCAGGACCTGCAGTGTGGGGGCTCCCGGGGTATCGCCGGGGCTGGGTCCTCCAGGGCAGGAAGTGGCCAGAGGGGTCAGGGATGGAGCAGGGATGGAGCTTCCTGCACCCAGGAAGCAGGGGCTTCCAGTCAGTCTGGACCCTGGAACCCTGCAGAGCACATTAGGAAGCTGCCTCCAGCCTCTGTGTCATCACCGTCAGGGACTTCAAGAGCCCACCTGTCCCACCTGCCCTGGGCACCCCATCCTATGGGACGTGCCCCAGGCCAGACAGACGGAAATGCTTCCTTCAGGCCAAGAGGCCGACAAGGAGCTAAGAGTCAATGATAGTTGGGTTGTGACCCGTAGAGCACCAGGAACTCCCAGCGCTCCCTTTGAACGATGAGGACTCCCTCTTCTGGAAGCCTGCCCCGTGCCAGGCACCAGGGGAGGCGGGGGTGGGCGGGGTGGCCCACACACCCTCTCCCCATAGACCCTCACTGTCTAAACGGGGCATAAGGCAAGTGAAGACACAGGGCTAATGACTGGAATATGTAAAGTGTCACCACAAATCAATAACAGGATGAATGGCCTGGTTGAAAAATGAGAAAAGCAGTGAAGAAGTAACTCATAAAAGAATGGCTGATGAGCAACTGGGGGAAAAAGAAAACACAACTTTACCAGTAACAGAAATGGAAATAAAAGAAACACTGAGATTTTTTTTTTTTTGCCCCCTTCCCATTAGATTATCAAAAGATTAGGAATGTTTGTCTGAGTGTGCACAGCAGTGGGGGAAGTGGGTGCCTTCAGATGCCAATGCTCTGCTGCTTACTGACTCTGAGCAGCCGCCTAAATTTCCCCGGGGGCCTCACCTTCCTCATCTGTACGGTGGGAACGACAGCAGCCACCGGGCAGGTTCGCGGGGGGCGGGGGTGGGGGGATTAAATATGTCATATGTAGAAAGTGCTCAGGACAGTGCCGGGCAGGAAAAGGTGCTGAATACACGGTAGTTATTTATTTGTATCGTTGCCATTGGTTCAAAGCATAAGTTGGCTCAACTTTTCCAAAGGCCCATTTGGAAGCGTGTGGCCCACTTTTAAACATGCCCGCGAGATCCAGCTCTAAGCAAATAATCAGACAAGCGAGCAAAGGGTGACACACAATCATCAGAGCATTGTGAAGACAAAAAAATTAGAAATCACGTAAATGTCCATGAATAGGGAACAGAGGAAGCTAGATTATACTCCACCTGTCCGATGGAATACTGCCCGGCAGGCAGATCGGGGACGGTGGACATGACCCTACGGACATGGAAAGTTCCTCACGCTACATTGACGCGGCACAAAGGGGGTCATGTGACACCACCTGATACCAAGAGATGGGGTTTCCGTGTGGTTTGGGGGGGGATCCGTGTGTGGGGATATCCGCCAGGGTCCTCGCAGGACTGTCCTCCTGCCATAGCCTGCATTTTCTTCTTTGTCCCCTTTTGCATTATTGAAACTAAAATATGCACAAACAAGTGTAGGGTTGTTTGCAACGAGTTCATCAAAGCTGGGTTTTGTTGTGGTTCGTGATCGTTCAAAGGACCGAGGGCTGAATGGAAACGTGTCCTGACGCGCTGCGTCTGGGAGTGGCCCAGCGCGTGGAGTGACTTCAATCAGGATTCTCGGGGTGGGTGTGGGGGGGACAGGAAAGGTGTGGTCAGTCCTGAGGGGGGCGGAGGGGAGGCTCCATCGAGGGCGGCCACAGGGTCAGGCCGGAGGACACTGCTGGGGGGGTCAGGATCCTGGAGGAGGGGGTCCAGGCGGCGGGGGACGGGGGCGGGGGTGAGAAAAGTAGAGGAGGCCAGGCCGCGGTGGGCGGAAGGCCAGAAGCAGGGTGTGCGGGAGCTGGCGACAGGCGCGGGCCCTGACCCGGCGACTCTGTCCTTGTCCTCACTGCTCTGAGCCGGGAAGCCTGGCGGGGACCAGCTGGGGAGGTAGGTGGAGCCTCACACTGGGCCAGCTCCTCCGTGGGTCTCCCCCAGCCCACTAGAGCCTGGGCGCCCCGTGGTGCACACCGGGAGCTGGTCCCTGGGCCCCTGCTGGGACTTGGTGAGGGCCTGTGGTCAGCAGGCTTTCCCACCCCGGAGCCGTCCCCTGGCAGCCCCATCAGGAACCCCGGGGTGTCGCCAGGGTAGTGCATGGTTATGGGAGAGCCTGCGCTCCTGTCTCCAGCCGCCTCAAGCCCCGGCCACATCCCTCGTTGGCCACAGGTGCGCTGCTGATGTTTGGGGCTCAGCTAATCCTCTGCGGTGGGCTTGTCCTATATCCTGAAGTATGGTTAGCAGCACCCTTGGCCCCGGAGCACCCCAGCCAGACACAGCCACCCAAGTGTGTCCCACCTCCCCCGGGGTGGCACGATCGCCCCAGTTGGGAACCAGGGCTTCCGAGTGACCTCCGCGGCCCTCAGCCCCTCTCCAGGACTGGACACTCCCCCTGGGGGCAGGGTCTCCCGAGCCCCAGCCGGAGCCTGTACTTGGGGACGGTGAACGGGAGCTCCAGCGCTCCCTGGACCTCCGGCCAGGTTCCGGGGCAGGGAGCACACACGGCCCAGGGAGCACTCCCAGTCCCCCTGCCGGGGCCCGCCTGCCCCGGACGCGGGAGGCCTCCTTGCACCTCCCGCACCCCCAGCTTTGGGCTGCAAGTCGCAGTGGTGGAAAGAAGCGAATCCTCTGAGTGACACAAACCGCAGTGACCTTTTTGGACAGGTGGCCCTCCTCACCTGCACGCGGGGCGGGCCTGCTGCTGACGCGGGTGCCGGGGCCTCCTGCC
Organism: Canis lupus familiaris; assembly: GCF_011100685.1. NCBI lineage: Eukaryota > Metazoa > Chordata > Mammalia > Carnivora > Canidae > Canis > Canis lupus. The sequence goes on from NC_049229.1 coordinate 61,823,682, forward strand.
TGGCTCACCGCTGGCTGTCTCGGGGGGCAGCCGCCAGATGTAGCGCCCCATCCTCGACACCCGAGGCATGTAGGGGAGCTGAGTTCTCAGAACGGAGGCCAGAAGGGCGCCAGAGACGGTGTGCCTCTTGAGGTGCAGGGGGGCCAGCCAGGAGGGTCCCGTGCGGGCACCGCCGGTGCACAGAGAGCTGCCCGGGGTGCTGCCAGCAAGCCCCCTGGGGCCGGGACCCGCACGCAGGAGCCTGTGCTTCCATCTCACACTCTGGTTCATAAAGATTTGGTCACACTTGATGCTGTGACGGGGTCTGCGGGGCCACAAGTGGAGCAAGAGGCCACTCTGGGCGGGCAGGGAAGCCGTGGCCTAAGCCCTGGCTACCAGGGCTCCCAGGACTCCCAGTGCTCCCAGGGCTCCCAGGGCTCACGGGGCTCCCAGGGCTCCCAGGGCTCCCAGGGCTCCCAGGGCCTCAGCTCCCAGGGCTCCCAGGGTTCTCAGGGCTCCCAGGGCTCCTGGGGCTCCCAGGGCCTCAGCTTCCAGGGCCTCAGCTCCCAGGGCTCCTAGGGCTCCCAGGGCTCCCAGGACACGCAGGGGCAGGGAAGCCTCTGGGAGAAGGCCTGTCACAGGTCCCCAGGGGGGAAGGTTGGATCCCGAGGACCAAGCACCCCCGTCCGGGCTCAGCCATGACTGTCTGTCCCCAGACTCTGTCAGCAGAAGGGCAGACATCCCACCTTCCATCCAGAAGGTGCCAGGTAGGCAGCCAACCTCTACCAACCGTCTTTACCAAGTGCTGCCACCTCAGGGCTCCTCATCTCCAAGCAATCCTGGGGTTGGGGGCCATGGGGGCCTGGGGGCCTGGGGGCCTGGCGGCCGTGGGGAGCGGTCACACCACAGCATGTGGGCTTCTCTGTGACTTGCCGTTTTTCCAAAGTGGAAAGGGATTGAGAGGTCCATGCCTGCAGGGTGGCAGGTCTTGATGAGGGGGCCGGCGAGGTGTGAGGCCCCCCGGGTTGCTGCCACTGCATGTGGCCTGGGAGGAAGAAACAGGCCATGGCACCAGATATCGGCCTTGGAGGACACGGGACGTTATGGCCAAGACTCTGGTGCCTCGGTGGCCACGGTGGGGTGAGCGGCCCTCTCCTCTCCCGGCTGCGCCTATTGTCTTTACGGGCCCGCTGCTCTGGAATTGGGGGGGTCCCTCTCCTTCCTTCCCAGGGAGCTCTGACTGCTGTGCCTTCTTCTCTCCTGTCCTCGCACTGCCCCCTGGGTCGGGGGGACACCCAGGGCCCTGCTGCCCTCCATTGGGCCATCAGAGTCCTGCTTTGCTTCAAAACAGGCGGAGTGCGGGGAGGCCCAGGGCCCGACTCTTGCCTCGCTGCCGCCCCGTGCCCCTGTGCCGGATTCTGGCCTCCCCGCCTCCCCTGTAGCTCTCGGTGGCCAATGACCCAGTTCCAGGCTGTACAATATAAGGGAAAGTCTGTGGGGGCAGGAGTGGGAGAGCTTCTATGTCTTCATAAAAGAGACAGGTGTGAAAGGAGAGTTCGCCGAGGCCACCTTTCCTCCTTTCGTGCTGGAATGCAGACATGACGTCCAGAGCCGCAGCAGCCATCCTGCAACTCTGCGGCACCAGGTTAACGCTGAGGATGGGGCGGAGAGATGGAAAGAACTGGGTCCTTGAGGGCCTCACTAAGCCCCAAACTGCCCGGAAGTCCCCTGTGCCCAGGGTCCCTGTTAGATAAGCAACTACTGTACGTGAGGTACAGCTAGATTCCAATTCACAACCGAACATGGTTGGGAGGCGGGGACGTGTGACTTGCTCAGTGTGAGTGTGTGTAAAGGACACGGTGGCCATTGTCACCGCTGTGTGTATGTGCTTACACACGTGAGTGGATGCCAGATGTGTCAAGTATATGTACACGAGACCTCTGGGGTCAGAGTGTGATTCAGGTCCGGGTCCTGTGACGTGGCCCGTGTCCTTGGGGCTCTCCCGACCCACGCCAAGGTGTGGTTTCCTTAACTAAATGGGGAATAAGGATGACTGACCACATGGGCGGCTACTATGTCAAGCGTCAAGATAACCAGGAAGAGGGGCACGAGCCCTAGCTCCACCTGGCAGATGGGGAAACCGAGGCTCAGAGAGGTTAGGTGATATGCCAAAGTCATGAGGCAAGCTGTGGAGAGGCTGGGAGCTGAACCAGATCTTCTGCCCTGTCGTGTGGCCTTGCACAGCACTCTGGGGGTTGGAGGGCTGCATGTGTGCAGGGAATGTGTGCACGGGGGCACGTGTGCAGGGTGTATGCAGGGTCCATGCAGGGGTGTGTGTGCACGTGGTCACACAGGCTCTCCCCGACTCCCAGGCTCCAGCGAGGCCGTCCCTGTGGAACAGGCTCCGGCTCCCTCCCGCTCCCTCCACTCCCTCTGCGCTCCCTTCTGCAAAACAGCTTCATCAGGGGCCTGGGCAACGGCTCCCTGGGGAGGCCGCCTCCCTCCTGTTTACCACCTGCGTAGGCCTCACCGCCAGGCTCCAGGCTGCCGGCAGCCAGTGTTTCCAGGCCCCAAACCCCTTCCCTCTTGCCATCTTCAAGGACCAGCATTGGTGCAGCTGCTCCTGAGAAAAGCTTCCCCTTCCTTTGCTGCCAAGACCCCCAAACAAGGGCAGCCTGGCGGGAGGGGGAGGGGGCCCGTGTGAGACAGAAGGAAGGCCAAGGAAGTCAGAGGCTCGTGGCAATGGTTCCAGGCTCCTCTTCCTGGTCCCTGAAGACAGAGGTCCACTGGGACCCCAAGCTCCAGCGGAGGCTGCTCGGTCATGGCAAACATGCCAGGGAAACCCCCCTGCTCTCACCTTACCCCGAAGGGTGCCTTTCCCTTCCTCCCTGCCCTGCCCCTGCCACCGTGTCTCTGGTGGAAGGACGTAGGGGCCCCTCAGCCCCACCTGGAGTTCAGGGCGGTCCTACTCCCGGGCCCACCCACCTGATTTTCTCACAACAAACACACTGTCCTGCTGTCCTTCCCACCAGGGAGCCTTTGATCCAACTTGAGCCCTGAGTCATTAAAAGCAAGTGCGGCCAAGGAGAGGAAAAAATTGCTCCTCTGACAGGACAAAGCCAAACACTGTCACATGCCAGGGCCACTGGCTTCCTCCCAGGAACTTGGAGAGAACTTCTGGGGGAAGGGGCAGGGGCAGGGTAGGAGCAGGGAAGGAGGCAGAGGAGGGGTGGCCTTGGCCAGGGCCTTGTAGTCCAGCTTCCTTCCTGCCCTGGCCTTGACCGGGCACCCGGGCCCTTGGGGACGGCCACCTTGCAGGGTCGGCTGTCTCTGGAGGCCTGGCACAGAGCAGGCCTGAGTGAGGGGGGCCCTCTGAGGCCCCTGCGGCTTCCCACAGCTCACTAAAGGGTTTACGAGGAGCCGGTCCCCAGACGAGTGAGCAGCTGGGGCTTGGGAGGGGTGACCCGCCTGACATCACGGCTCAGGCGCCCGTGCCTGTTCCCACATTCCCGTGGTCCTGTCCCCTGGCTTCCAGAAGACAACCCAGAGGTAGAGACAGCATCCTTCAAGAGCCTTGCCTTCTCAGTCCCCGGCTGGAGAAACTGAGGCCCAGGACTGGAGCTCAGGGGGGATGGGGGGCGGGAATGCAGACCCGGCTCTCCTTGCATTGAGCCCTCTCTTGCTGCCTGTGGGGCTGCTGCCCCGAGCTTTCAGGGTAAGGCCCCGATTGGGTTTTATACCAAGCGGATACGTCACGTAACCTTAGTATCCTCCCTCATACAGATGGGTGAGCCGAGAGGGCACGACAGACCGAGGTCACACAGCTGACACGCCGTATAGTCGGGCCTGGAACCCGGGGCAGCTGACGCCAGTGCCCGTGGCCGTGGCCCCCCATGAGGGCCTCCTGCTTTAAGTGCTTTATGTGTGTCTCAGTCCCCGTGTTTTCTGTGGGGTCTCAGCAGAGCACCCTGTTGCGTGGCTCAGCCTGTGGGCCTCTCGGTTGGGTGCCAGGCACCCCCAGAGCTCCCCTTGCCCACCGGCTCAGGGGCTGGGGAGGGGCAGAGAATGGACGTCAGCCCTTCTCAGGGGAGGAGAGGGGCAGGAGGCGGGAGGGCGGGAAGGGTGGGGACAGGGGTGCCTCGGGTAATGCTCCACCCCCTGCCCCAGCTGTCCTTCCTTCTGGCTCCCTGGGGGCAGGCCCCGAACTGCACACTTTTCTCGGTCCCCATAGACTAGTGTCTGGAGCTCTTGGGTGCAGTTCCCAGCTCGCCTGTGACCCGTCCCCCTGGCACCAGTTGGGAACAGCCATGCAGGAGGCCCCATCTGGCTGGATTCCCTAACCAGGGGCACAGTGTAGACCACACAGCCCCTGAGGACCTGGGAGCCCCCCGAGGAGCGGGCAGGAGACAGGGCTCGGAGGGCTGGGCCTGGCCCACCCTGGCCAGCGGGGTGCCCACGGGCAGCAGGGGGGCCTGAGTCTCCTGTAGTCATCACCTGTCCCCCCACCCTGACCCGAGGCCCTTTGTGGGGACAGACAGTGAGAAGGGCCCTCCCCTCCGGAGACCCCAGTGGAAAGAGCGAGGGGGACACAGGGTCCTGGCTTCCCGGGCTGCCCGGCGCTCGGCCGCTGTGACCCTGGGGACGTTGCTTCGCCACTCCCCGGCTTCGGCCTTCGCCTTGTCACGGGGCATGTATTAGGTTGCTCGTGCTGCCGTGACAAAGTCCCACGGACCCCGATGGAGCCACAGACGTCTTGTCTCCCGGTCTGGAGGCTGGAGGGCCCAAGTGGAGGTGTCAGCAGGGCTGGTTTCTTCTGGTCGGGGCCGCCTTCTCCCCACGTCCTCACGTGCTCTTCTGTGCGCACCTGTGTCCTGACCTCCTCCTTTAAGGACGTCAGAGCAAGGCCACCCGATGGCCGCATCCAACCCCATCACCGCTTTACAGACCCCATGTTCAAACACAGTCGCACTCGGTTAACCTGGTGGAGGGCGGGGAGGTCGCTCGGGCCCTTCCACAGGGCGCACTGTGAGGACGGGCGGCCACAAAACGGAGTCGCAGCAGGGCTGGGCGCTGCCGCCTGTCCCGGGTCCTACACGCGTCCCCGCGATCCCCTCACAGCTCAGAGGGTGCACCCTGGTGCCTGCACCCTGCAGTGATGGAGGCTGCGTGGCTCGGTGGGCCGTGGGTCGGGACGTGGCCTTCCAGGGCCTGTCCTGCCCCTCTACCACAGGAAAGGGCAGGTGTGCACAGTATTCGAGGCCCGACGGAGAAATTAAGGCGCCGAGGAGCCATTCGGGGCACCCATGGCTGTGCCCTAGCAAGAGGCTAAAGTGCCCGAGGGCCGGAGGCCCAGTCTCAGGGAGGTGGCCCCCAGGGGGAGCTGAGGATGAGGAGGCCACCACCTCCTCTACCTCGTGCTCTTGGCAGCCTGGTCTCGGGAGGTGGGAGACCGGAGGTGGGCCTGGCCTGAGCAGGGGGAGGGGCCCCGTGGCCCCCCGTCCAGGGCCCGGCGAGGCCCTGCTGGCCCAGCCTCCGCTTCCTGAGCGGGCCGCCAGGACAGGCCGGGCTGCTGAAACCCTTCCTAAAAAGGAATTGGGCTGTGATGGCCCAGGCTATTTTTAGACAATTGTGTTGAAAAATCCCCAAAGAACATGTAGCATCATGCGTTGTTTTTTTTTTTTTTTTTTTTTTTTTTTTTTTCCTTCAGGAAGAAAAGAGAAAGGGAGTACGTGGATCCCTCCTTCCCCTGGGACGGACCCCAAGGTGTCCCCTCCCTGGAGGGACCGTGGCCAGGGCCCTGCAGCTGTCCAGCTCGGGACTTGAGGCCGGAGGTGTGGCTCACAGCGGCCCCCACCTCACCCTGGGCTCTCAGAGGGTACGGGGCACATGGGGTCACCCTGCATTGCAGGCCAGGAGACTGAGGCCATGCTGTCCTTGTCCCCGGACTCGGGCTTCACGGATTTATTTGTTTATTTATTTTTAAAGAGAGAGCGTTAGCAGTGGGGAGGAGGGCAAAGGGAGAGGGAGAAGCAGGCTCCCCGTGGAGCAGGGAGCCCGGTGAGGGGCTCGGTCCCAGGTCACTCGGATTGTGACCGGAGCCGAAGGCAGACAGACGCTTAACAGACCGAGCCCCCCAGGAGCCCCCATATTTTAAATTTAAATTTAAATTTAATTTAATTTAACATCTACATATTTACTTATTTAAGTAACCTGCACACCCAGTGCGGGGCCTGAACTCACGACTCTGAGATCGAGAGTCACATGCTCCACTGACTGAGCCAGGCGGGCGCCCCAGGCTTCACTTTCTTAAAAAGCAGCTCTCTTGAGGTTTAATCGACACTCAATACACTGCATATGTTTAAAGCGTACAATTTGATATGTTTTGACACCCATGAAGCCATCACCGCAGCTGCGGTAGTGAACACGCCCATCATCCCCCAGTTCCTTTTCCCCCCCGAGACCCCCCCTGCCCGCCCCTCACTCCCCACCGGTCTGCATTCCGTCACCATAGATGAGTCTGCATTTTCTAGACTTTTCTGTAAACGGAATCACACAGTACATTCTCTTTTGGCTTCTTTGACGCATTCTCATTATTTCAAAATCCATCCTCGTTGCCCTTCGTCTCCAAAGCTCCTGCCTTTCTCTTGCCACCAGAACCGCTGTGGGCTGTGCCCCTCCTTGTCTGTCCATCCATGTGCGGATGACCGTCTGAGCGCTTTCCACTTTGGGGCCATCATGAGGCAAGCTGCTCTGAGCACCCCTGTGCAAGTCTTCGTGGGGACGGGTAATTCCTTTTCTTCAGGGTAAATACCTAGGAGGGGAATCCCTGGGTAAATTCTATGTTTAATGTTTTAAGGAAACTGCCAGACTGCTTTCCAAAGTGGCTGCACCATCTTGCAGCCCCGCCAGCAGTGTAGAAGGGCTCCAATTTCTCCACAGCCTAGCCAACACTTGGTGTTGTCTGTCTTTTCGATTATAGCCACCCTAGTGGGTGGGAAGTGGTGTCTCCTTGTGGGTTTGATTTGCATTTCCCTCATGACTAATGATGTGGAGCATCTTTTCCTGTGCGCGTTGGCCCAGATCTCTCTAAAAAAAAAAAAAAAAAAAAAAAAAACACTTTTAATTTTGGAATAATGTTAGCTATGCCGAAAAGTTGCAAAGATAACACGGATACCCACATACCCTTCACTCAGTTTCCCCTAATAGTAACCCCTTATATTACCTGCCATATGTCGCCACTAAAGAGCCAACACTGCTACATGAGTATTGGTTAAATTTCAGACTTTATTCAGACATCACTAACCTATAACACTGGGTCTAGGATCCCACCCCGGGACCCACACCACAGTTGGTTGTCATGTCTCCATGGGCTCCTCTGGCTACTGTCAGTTTCTCAGACTTTCCTTGTTTGTCTGGCTCTTGACAGTTTCGTGGAGCATGGGTCAAATATTTTGCAGAAAGTTCCTCAATCTGGGTTTTTTTTGATGTTTTCTCATGACTAGTCTGGGGTTATGGGTATGGGGGAAGCAGACCCCAGAGGTGAGGTGCCTTCTCATCCCATCCCATCCAGTCCCACCCCATCTCATCCCATCCAGTCCCATCCTATCCCATCCCACCCATCCCACCCACCCCACCCCACCCCACTCCACCCCACCCACCCTATCCCATCCCATCTCATCCCATCTCGTCTTATCCCATCCCATTCCATCCCACCCCACCCAGGGTACATGCCATCCACATGACTTACTGCTGGCAACCTTGGCCTAGATCACGTGGCTCAGGTGGTATCTGGCTGGGTTTCTCCACTGTGATGTCACTCTTTTTCCCCTTTCCAAACTCTGCTCTTTAGGTCTGTGTCACTGAGTCCAGCCCACACTGTTCAAACTCTTGAAGCCTCACTTTTCTTCGAGAGTCTTCTGTGCCTGACATTTCAACACTGACACTTCACTAATCCCCAACCCTACCACTGACCCTTTGGGAGAGGTCCCAGTAGCTCCTAAACTTGGTAATGTTTAAGGGCTCCTACTAAGGATCAGGGGTCATTTAGTGAAGCCCTTTCTTGCCCTTTTTACAGACACAGAAACTGAGGCCCACAGGGAAGTGACTCATCTGTGATCACACCGCCATCAGAAGGGAAAGGACCTCAGGGCCCTGGACCAGAAGGATGTCCTGGCCTGGAGTAAATGCCCAGTAGGTACTTGTTGGTAGATGAGGTGAGTCTATGTCAAATGCACAGTAATGCACAGGCGATGAGGTCTCTCTGTGGACAACATGGACCTCCATGCAGACACCTGCCACTTCCTAGTTACCTGTACCAAGTAGGGAGTCAAGAATGAGTGATGCTGAAGGGTAGATGAGCCCACTCTCCCCTGCTGGGAACCCCGGACGCCTCCCAGGCTACCCATACAACTGAAAGGCTAGCGGAAGCCAGACACGGGGCCTCTTCTGGCTACGGACGACCCCTGAGTGGTCAGTTAGGAGCTAGAACCCCCAACGGTGAGCAGACACAGTCACATTCACAGGTGGGAGAGTCGAGGGGTAGGGCAGTTCATGTATACACATCAAGGGCATTGAAAATGATGGTGGCTCTGGGAGGGAGGCCGTGATTCAGTTGGATCCGGTATGGAATCCAGGTCGTGCCCTCCGGCAAGTCACTTGATCACTGTCTCAGTTTTCCCATCCATAAAATGAGGGCAAGCTCTGCACCTTCCTTTTGTATTATGTTTAATTACTTTTTTATTTTTATCTTTTTATTTTTTTAAAACATTTTTTTTTTACAATTTTATTTTATTTTATTTATTTATGATAGGCACACAGTGAGAGAGAGAGAGAGGCAGAGACATAGGCAGAGGGAGAAGCAGGCTCCATGCACCGGGAGCCCGACGTGGGATTCGATCCCGGGTCTCCAGGATCGCGCCCTGGGCCAAAGGCAGGCGCCAAACCGCTGCGCCACCCAGGGATCCCTTAAAACATTTTTGAAATTTAAATTCAATTTGCCAACATAGAGTATGACCCCCAGTGCTCGTCCCATCATGTGCCCTCCTCAGTGCCCGTCCCTCAGTCACCCCATCCCCCCACCCACCTCCCCTTCCGAAACCCTTTGTTTCTCAGAATTAGAAGTCTCTCGTGGTAGGTCTCCTTCTCTAATTTCCCCCACTCAGTTCCCCTCCTTTCCCTTATTATGCTTAATCACTTTAATACACTTCAGCAAGCTCAGTGCATATACATACATATATGTTAATTTTGATGTACACCTAGAGATGTTCACTTAGTATTTCAAGAAGTCTAATCAGGACGACACACTCCAGGCTGGTGGGTTGGCACCTGAAGGACTCTAACCAGAAGCCCTCGATCCGACAGCAGCTATGACCTGCTTAGCATTATCTTACCTTCCATCAGGTCCAGAGGGCTTGGGGGCGTGCGAATTAGTATAAGGGGTATGAAAAGTGCTCGTCTTGGGAGATGGTGAAATTAGTGGCAGTAACGCGTGAATGACCCCACGATTAGTGTGGATTGGCTGGTAACAGTGTACGGGCACCTCTGAGGTGACCAGAACTCGGGAGGAGCCCAGGACCAAAGACTCCACCTGCTTCTGTGTCCAGATGCCCTTGGAAGATTTTGTTGCCTGAACTGACCAGAAGGGAGGCCGACTTCTGAATCTCGCCTTCAGCACCCGGTTGCGCCAGCCTGGTCCGGGGAGGGCTTCTTGGCGCCTGAGATGCTTCAGAGCTGGGATGCCACCCGACCCAGACCGGGGACCCGCTCTGGCACCTGCTTGCCGATGGCACCATCTGCCTGTGTATGTGTTTGCCGGGGGCTCAGCGGGCAAGGTGAGCTCGTCACTCAGGCGGGTGACGAAGGGCCTCCGTGTAGGGCTGCGGGCAGGCTGGGCCCACCAGCTGGCTTTCAGTGGGTTTAAAGACCGGCTCCTAGAATTGTGGGTTTTTTTTTTAATTTTTATTTTATTTTATTTATTTATGATAGTCACAGAGAGAGAGAGAGGCAGAGACACAGGCAGAGGGAGAAGCAGGCTCCATGCACCGGGAGCCCGATGTGGGATTTGATTCCGGGTCTCCAGGATCGCGCCCTGGGCCAAAGGCAGGCGCCAAACCGCTGCGTCACCCAGGGATCCCAGAATTGTGGGGGTTTAAATGAGGTAACCCATAGACAGTGTGCAGGGTGCTTCCTGTACAAACCCACCTCCCCCCCAGAAGTCTACCTCCCGGGGGACCGTGCTAAGTGCTGGGGTGGGAGGCGTGTGAGTTTGTGAGTGGCTTGGAGTGTGGATGCTGGAGTCAGGTGACCTGGGTTGGAATCCTATCACAGCGTCACCCAACCTGGGGCAAGGTCCTTCACCTTCTGAAGAAGCCCTCGTTTCTCACCTGTCCCAGTGTCTGTTCCAAGAGTATCCAGCTCCTCGGGTTGTCAGTACTGGAGGCGTTAACCCGAGCGCGATGCTCAGATCAATGCCTGGGCCGCAGGGCGGGCTCGGGACGTGAGCTACAGCAGTAGTCGTTCCACCGCGTGCCACACGCCTATGCCATGACTCCAGCGGCCGACGATGGGGACGGGTTGAATCACTTACAGGCCATCGGGTGATGGATGTTTATGGTGTCTTTAAATTGTCTACTGAGTTCAGTGACAAGCGGATATGAAGAGACAAGCTCCATAAGTACTATCTGTGGTAAAATTTCCACTTCGTTATAAAATACCCTCATAGGAAAGTGCTGGAAGGCAGCCAGCCAAAACGCCTGAGAGGACAAACAGTAGAGGGTGAAATTTAATGACTTTGGTCTTAATACGTCTGAGATTGACCGTGGTGGGCACGGTTGGCAGAAGGACAGCTCCCGGAGATGTCGGCGTCCTCATCTTTGGAAACTTGCACATGGTACCTTCCAGGGCAAAGGGGACTTTACAGATATGATTAAACCAAGGATCTTGGTATGGGGAGAATCTTCTGGATCATCGAGGTGATGACAATGACAGGTCCTTACATGTGAAAGGAGGAGGCAGGAGCGCAGGTTGTTGAAGGAGATGTGAGTCACCGCTGGCGTTGAAGACGTAAGGAGGCTGCGAACCAAGGAACACGGGCTGCCCCCAGGAGCTGGAACCATTCCAGACGGAATGTGGCCCTGCTGGTACCTTGATTTTTGTCCTGTGCGACCTAATTTCCGACGTCTGATTTCTGGAACTCTAAGCTAATAAACGTGTTGTTTTAAGCCACTACGTCCGTGGCAATTTGCTACAGCAGCAGATCGGGAGATTAATACAGGGGGCGTGTATTTTACAGTCATAAAAGAAAAGAAAAAGCTGTTATTTATTTACGCATTTATGCGTTTATTTTTTACAATGTTGTGGGTGAACTAGCTTCATTTCCCCACGGGGCTGTGTGTACCCACAGCGTCGACAGGGACGGCCCAGGTTCGCGATGTTAACCGAAACGAGGCGTAGTCTGTAAACTAGTTCCACGCACTTGAAAGCCAGAGAGTTCAAAACACTGTACCGAAGAGTCTTGTCTCTGAGTTTTACCCGGTTTCTTATTTAATATCACTGTTTTCAAGACCACTGTGGACGAAATAAAAATATTTATTAAAGGGAACTCAGTTATCTTGAACAACCATATGTATATATGTATGTGTTATGAACAACCTGGCTGAATGAAATAAAGCTGACCCCGTATTTTCAGCGTAGAGAAGCTCTTTCCTCTTCAGGTGGTCAGATGGGCAGATCCTTGCTGCCAGCCGTCGGATGGGCAGCCCCCTTTGCGTGCTGGGGGAGCCCGGCCACTAGCACAAAGCACAGAACCCCAAGCTTCTTGGCTGTGGTTGGCTCCCGGGAAGTCTGCACACAATCCTCTTTGAGGCAGAGAAGCCCAGGCTCCAGCATCTCTCCATGGGGGGCCCTTCCCGAGGCTCGGTGTCCCCACCTCACAGAGGTGTCCCCTGACCACCAGTCTCATGTAAACCTCCACCTATCACTTAAAGTTTCTGGTGGAGGTGGGGTACCTGGGAGGCTCAGTGTGTTAAGGGTCTGCCTTTGGCTCAGGTCATGATCCGGATCATGATCTCTTTCCCTCTGTCCCTCCCCCTGCTTGTTTTTTTTTTTTTTCTCTCTCTCTGCAATTAAAAAAAAAAAAAAAATTTGCTCTGGCAGGTCCTGGCATGTGTTTACATCTGTTGGCAGCCCACCTCCCCAGTCCCCATCCAGATCAGGGCAGGAAGACACAGGGGGGATCCTGTGTCCAGGGCAGGGGTAGCTAACAAAGGAAGGGTGGCCTAGTTACTGCTAGGGTGGGGTTCCATATTGGGGAGCCCCGGGGGACTTGAGGGGGTCCGCCTTCCCAGCAGCTGTACCCTCCTGGGTGCTGCCGAGGGGCAGTAGGGCTGGGGGTGGAGCTGAGGCTCAGTCTGGGATTCTCCTTCCCACCATGACCTTGGGGAATGGACCCACTGGGGGTACGGGGTGGGGAGGGGAGGCTTGGCTCTGGCCTGAGTAATTATAAACACCCCGGGGTGGGGGGACCTGGGGGGACGATCAGAGCATGTACACTCCTGCTCGTTTTCCACATACTCTGAATCTCTGCAGTGACCTTGTTCTGCCCATTTGAAGATGAGAAAACTATGCCTCGGGGAACATGAGTGACCCAGTGACCCTCCCCATGGGTCCACGGAGAGCCGGTGTCCAGGCCCGGATTCAAGGTCAGCAGACAGCACAGGAGGGCAGAGCTGGGTGTCACCTCCCTGCTCAGGCTGGCCGGGTCCAGGGCGTCTGGATGACCCTATGGGGCAGAGGAGGCATAGCGGATGGGAGGCCACCAGCTGGGCCCCCAGGGCCCCCAGCCAGGCCCTCACCTCCTCCTCCCCACGGAGAGGGACTCCTGGCATGCTGCTGCAAACAGCTGTGTGTGCGAGGGCGAGAAGAGGGCCGCACGTCCCCTCCTGGCCGCCCAGGCCGCCTGGCAGGTCCCAGAGCCACTCACATCACCCGCTTGCCAGGCAGGGAAGGAAGGAGCATGTCCTGTGGTGTCCCCCCAGGACCAGGCCCCAAGCTCCATGCACATTACGTTAATGCACCCAACAGCCCCCTAAAGGGAAGTGTCACCCACTTTGAGACAGGGGCTCGACACCCTTTTCCATTGGAGGTGACGTGACCAGGAGGAGCTGGAATTCCAGCCAGATCCATGTGACCCACAGCCCAGCGGTCAGTCACCAGGAAACCCTATTGTCCTCAGGGTCAGGGGCCAACCAGCAGAAGGTGGGGGAGGCAGGGAGGGCTGTGGAGGCCGTGGGTGGCCCAGATGGGCGGCCGGACCCCCTGGCTCTGGACAGACTCGTCAAAGGCGCCCCGTGACGGCCTGTCACCTTCCCGTAGCCAGCCCCACGCAGGGCCTGACCCCGGGAGGGGTCCTGCTCCAGCCTGGCCCCAGAGCCCCAGAGCCCCAGAGCCCCAGAAGGCGGCCCCACGGGGCAGTGTGCCCCGCCTGGTCGCCCCTCGCCCTCCGCTGCCTGCTGCCTCCCACGTCGGTCCCGGAGTCAGGCTGGCCGGGGAGCCTCTCCCCGCCGGACCTGAAGCCCAGGGAGGGAGGCGACTCAGTCGGGGTCAACCCCAGGTGGGGTGGGTCTGGGTCTCCCAGGGCATGGCGTTGAGGGGGGCTCCCCAGCTGGGCTCCGAAAGACCTTCTGGAGAAGGAGGCCTTGCTTGTCGGGACGTTTGCAGGATGTCCTTTTCCGGGTCCCCCCAGCGGCAGCCGGCGGGGGCGGGGGCGGGGGCAGCAGGAAAGGAGTGACCACCAGCGGGGAGGAGGGCTGGTGGTGGGAGCAGCTCGGGGCACAGCCCCCTGGGGCCGCCCCTCTGTCACAGTGGGGGGGACATGGGGACTTGCTGTCCGCATGGCCTGACCTTGCCCCCCTGCACCCCGGAAGCAGCTGCCAAAGGTCTTTGGGGTTAGCTGGCAGTGGGTGGCTCTGAGGGGCAGGAGGAAATAGAGAGGGGAAGGGAGAGGGGACCGGGGAGGGCAGGGGAGGGCAGGAGCGGGCAGGGGGGCAGGGGGATGCAGGGGAAGGCAAGGGAGGGCAGGGGGAGCAGGAGAGGGCTGGGGGATACAGGGGAGGGTGGGAGAGGGCAGAGGGGGCAGGGGAGGGCAGGAGAGGGCAGGGGGACAGGAGAGGGCAGAGGAGGGCAGGAGAGGGCTGGGGGGTGCAGTGTCGGGCAGGGCGGCCTCAGAATCCCCTTCTGCTGCCCCCACATGTCACCCTGCTGCCCAATCTAGTGAGTACTGTGTGTGGGGGTGGGGGAGTCCTCTCTGGGGGGATGGGGACTAGAGTTTCCTGGGGTGCTGTGCAGAGAGGCTGAGCAGAGCTTCGGGGGGGGGCAGACAGGAGGGCAGGGGGGATGACAGGGCAGGGAGGGAACTGGGGGCCGCCTCCTGGGGCAGCTCCGTGGGGTGTCACGGAGGCGACAGGCACGCCAGGGCCCAGGAAGCCTCGCTCCCACTGGGGACACGGGAGCTAGAGGGCCCCAGCCCTGGGGGTGTGCAGGCCCCGGCCCCTGCCCGCCCCCGGGTCCTCGTCCCTGGCAGGGGTGGCTCCCTATGCAGGGGCACCCCCCTCCGACCCCCTCCCCGGGGTCCACTCGCCCTGACCCCCCCCCGATGCCCTCCCGCAGGCCGAGCGCTCTCCTCACCCTCCCCTGCACCCCCCACGGGCCGCGAGGAGAGGCCGCCACCCCAGCGGGCCCCAGGGGCAGGTGCTCCCCGGGAGGCACCCAAGCCCCAGCTGCACCCGTTCCCCGCGGCCCCTGGGCAGTGACCCCTTGGGAGAGCCGTCTACACTGAGGTCTTTCTTCCCCAGCCTTGGCCGCAGCCCACACCCCGCGGCCCAAGCAGCGTGTCCGGGTCACCTGGGGCCCGGCGGGGTGGGAGCAGCAGAGGGGTAGTTCTCAGGGTGGCGGCTGGAAGCGCAGGGTCGCAGCAGGGTCGGCCCGGATCCCCTTGGTGTCTACACCCGGCAGGAGGCAGGCCCCGCATTACACCCTCATCTTGGGCCCTCGTCGCCGGCCTGGCCAGCAGCTCGCCCCGGGCCGTCTCACACCCAACCTGTCCCCACACACGGCCGCTGTCCCCGCGGCCTCCTCCGGGCTGGGGACGGGACCTGGGCCTCGCCGCCTCGCGGCCTCTGGGGTCCGACCCGTGGGAGCGCGCCCTCTGGCTCGGTCCTCAGGGTGGTGGCCCGCGACCACGGCCGCCCTCCTCCCCCAAGCCAAAGGGACTTTGCAGATGGGATCCCACGAAGAGCCCCGAGGTGGGGGCTGCCCTGGGCTCTGGGGGGGGGCACTGACCCTCCCTCCGACGGGCAGAAAGGACGGGGGCAGAGGAGATGTAGCGACGCCAGCCCCAAGGTGCCGGGCCGCGGGGCCGCAGCCAGAGGATGCGCGTGACCTCTCGAAGCGGGTTCTGTCCTAGAGCCTCCGGGGAGGACACGGCCCCCAACACACACCTCCACACTGTGGGAGCGTAAACGTGGGCTGTTTGAAGCCACAAAGTTTGTGGTAATTTCTAAATCTTTTGCAGCAGCCTCAGGACGCTAAGGCACACCCAGAATGTGGGCCAGGGGGCCCTACGTGATGCGGCCCCCGCTGAACCCTCTGGCTCGCGGTCTCTGCCCTCTCCTGCTTTACCACCCTGTCCCCCTCCTGCCTCTGAGCCTTTACACTTGCTGTTCCTGCTTCCTGGGACGCCTTTCCGCCACAGATCCACCTGGCCTGTTCTGGCCACATGATGACTTATTGGAGCCTTTTCTTTCCTTTTCTAAGAATTATCTACTTATTTTAGAGAGAGAGCACATGTGTGGAGGGGAGGGAGAGGGAGAGAGAAATCTCAAGCAGATTCCCTGCTGAGCGGGGAGCTCTACATGGGGCTCTATCCATGACCCCGAGATCATGACCTGAGCTGAAAGGAGGAGTCAGATCTTAACCGCCTGAGCTCCCCAGGTGCCCCTATCAGAAGCTTTTCTAAACACCTTCCATAAAATCAGAACTCCCGACACCCCCCAGTACCCCCCATGTGGATCACTATGTTTATATGGCATAAGATGCATTATGTATTTCTCTATTTCCTTCCACAAAAATATAAGCCCCATTTATATGTCCTGCTTACCCTCGGTGCCTATAGTGAGTGCCTGGTGTTGTAAGCACTCTGGGTATTTGTTGGATGGATGGATGGATGGATGGATGGATGGACGGATGAATTTTACAGATGGGGCGACTAAGACCAGGGAAGAGGAATACATCAAACACGGTGTCTCCCACCTCCTGCCGCCCCAAACTGCCTCTGCTGGGCAGCCTAGGACGTTGTTCAAAGGTTTATCTCCTAGGCCCAGGGTTTCAATCCTGGTTCTGTCAGGTGACCCCAGGCTGGTGTCTTACCTACTCAGCTTCTGCTCCCCGATCTTGAATGAATGAATGAATGAATGAATGAATGAATGCTTTCCCTTGGTTGGGAAAGCCCTGCAAGCTAGAAGACCAGAACTGGGACCAGGAGCAGGAGCAGGAACAGGAGCAGGAGTAGGACCAGGAGCAGGAGCAGGAGCAGGAGCAGGAACAGGAGCAGGAGCAGGAGCAGGAGCAGGACCAGGACCAGGAGCAGGAGCAAGACCAGGAGCAGGACCAGGACCAGGAGCAGGAGCAAGACCAGGAGCAGGAGCAGGAACAGGAGCAGGAGCAGGAGCAGGAGCAGGACCAGGAGCAGGAGCAGGAGCAGGAGCAGGAGCAGGAGCAGGACCAGGAGCAGGAACAGGAGCAGGAGCAGGAGCAGGAACAGGAGCAGGAGCAGGAGCAGGAGCAGGACCAGGACCAGGAGCAGGAGCAGGAGCAGGAACAGGAGCAGGAGCAGGACCAGGAGCAGGAACAGGAACAGGAGCAGGAGCAGGAGCAGGAGCAGGAGCAGGGAGAGATTACGGGGAGCAGGAGGGGCTGCAGGGCCAGGCTGCAGGCCCCCGGAGCACGGACTTGACTCCAGGAGAGAGCTGGGGAAGCCACAGCACAGGTTTGGGGGGCAGAGGCCAGACCCACTCCTCATCTTATGAGGGACCCTCAGGGCTGTCAGAGGATGGGCTGCCAGGCCAAGTGGAGGTGGAGAGGATGCTACAGTGGCCCAGCCAGAGGTGCTGGGGCTGCCGGTCGACAGGGTGCTGGGGACACTGGACATGTGATCTGGAGAGAAATGACAAGACTCTGAAAGGTGCAGGGTGGGGAGCAGGGGGGATTGAGGAATAGGACTGCCTGTGGGATTGGGGAGAGGTCTTGAACGGGTGGGGGTGAAGGGGCATCCTAGACACTTGCTCTGCTTGCTCACATACAATGGAAACATATAGGCTCCCATGATGGGAAGGTCTGGGGCTCCAGAGCTCAGGCTAGGACTCTGGGAGCCAGCCCCCCCTTTCCTGAGTTGGCCTCATTCTCAGGCAGACTGCCCCACAGGTGCCTGCAGCCAGCAGCAATCCTAGGCTGCATCCTATTAGGATGGCCAACCCAACAGAGAGACAGATTCTGCTAATATTTCCATAACCCAAGTCCTGGGGGTGGGGTGGGGGCTCCCATCAGCTGAGCACGGACCACTTGCCCGAACCTGAACCACTAACACTGGGGGCGGGCTGGCAGGGCTTCCCCAACCCCCGCCCCGGCCCCTGTGCTGTCTTCCAGGCGTGTGGGGGGGGGTGTCGGGGAGGGGATTGGGACACTTTGGAGGGGCTGGAGGGCGGGCAGGCACACAGGAGCATCCCCAGGGCGCTGCACAGGCTGGCGTGCATGGGGTTTTCTGAGGGAAGGCCCGGCCCAGGGCTGGCTTGGGAGATAAGGGCCGCTAGGGTGCCCGGAGCAGCCCCAGCCTCCTGCCTTCCTGGTCCTGATCTGGGCAGGCCTCTCGCTCCCGCGAGCGGCGGATGGCAGGGCTGGGCTCTGCCCCTGCGGCCCCGGTGAGCTGCCGCCCCACTGGACGCCCGCCCTCTCCTGCCGGTAGCTCCGCTTGAGAAATCCCACCGAGGCGCATCCACAGCCTCAGGTGCCGCCTGGTGACGTCAACGCCGAGGCCAGGGGGAAGCAGGTGCTGTGCCCGTGGCCTTTGCTACCACTGTCACACCCCAGTCCTCAGCTGCCCCATCACCTGCCTGCCCAGAGAGTCAGGACGGCTGTGCTCAGCTGGGCTGGGGGGGGGGCCTTGAGGGCGAAACTCAGCTCCCCCACCTGCATTTCCTGGGGTCCCTGACAAGGTGAGGGATTGGAGGTCTGCTCAGCTTCTCTCTGGTCCTTGCCCTTTAGTATCCACTTCACTGCCTGGAGTCAGCCTCCGGCTTCACATCTGGCCCCCACCCCTCTTGGTGGCAGGAGGGCTGCTGAAATTCCAGCCTCACGGGGGTGGGGGGTTAAGTCCAGCAGGAGAGCAAGAGCTTTTCCTGACAGCTCCCCCGCTAGTGGGCCCCTTCAGGTCACATGCTCGTTCCTAATCCTCTTTGCCCACGAATGCAGATGTCCCCGGGCCTGTCCCCTGCTCCCGACCCAGACGACTTGGGAGTGGTGGGAAAAGTGACTTCCCACGGGACACTCAGGGCTAGGTCCCTGGCGCCAAGGGCTGACCCAGCCAGGGCAGGTGTGGGCGCCAACAACTTCCCCACCCCCCGGGGACTGAGCCTTACCCCCTCGGCTCTGTAGGCTTCCAGCAACGACACGGGCCGCGAGTCCATTTAAAAATCATTTTATTATTAACATCATCTTCCCATTTAGCCAAGTGTCTGTCATGTATAAGGAATGTCGGTAAATATTCCATTTGAAGCATCTTTGTACATATTTCCATCGATAAATAAACTCTGAATTCACATAAAAAAGTTAAACTTAAATAGCTCCTATTTCCTTCTCTTGTAACAGGCATATAGTGGTGAAATAGAAACATTCTCGAACTCAGGCTTTGCTCTAAGTGAGGACAGGAATTCACATGGTACAATTATTGACAACAGAACCAAGAAATTGTCAGCTGGTGTCCTGGCTTTGGACGAGGACCGAGGTGGGAAACAGAAAATTCACATTTGGTTTTCCGGGCCGCGGGTGGGGCAGGCGTGGTGACGGGGAGGAGAGATTTCTTTACAGCTCTGATAAAAATAATCTGCTCTGCCACTGAATTTTAACTCTGAATATATTCTTCTACATTTGCTGATTAAGTCCATTATCATTTGACTTTACAACGCAGATGTCGACTAACGAAATATGGCACGTAATCCGTTTTGAACGTCAGGAGGTTCCAAGACTATCACTGGGCTGGCCAGGAACGACGACAGAAATGCGCGAGGAGAGCGAGCGATGATCGGGGCTTGTTGGGTTAGTTCACTGCGGTCAATCGCACGTCCGTCCGGCCGTCCGTCTGCCCGTCTGTCCGCGGCCTCGGTGCAGGGGGGTGGGGGGGCGCCCCAGGCGGGGGCGGGGGGGACAGAGCGGCAGTGAGGCTGGCAGGTGCCTGCTCAGAGCACCCGGGGGATGATGGTGAAGGGCACCGCGGGGCTGCTGGCTTCCAGCTCCAGGGCCGTCAGGAAGCACTCGGTGGCCGCCGCGTCGTTGCCCTGCGCCTGGAGGACCTCGCCCAGGCCGTTCCAGACCTCGTGGGCCGTCGAGTTCACCTGCACCGCATCCCGGAGGATCTTCTCCGCTAGACTGTAGCGGCCCAGCTGATGGAGGATCAGGGCCTGCGGGCGGCGGAGAGACAGACAGACAGACAGACAGTCAGAGAGGCCCTGCACCTGCAGGCTCTTGCCTGTGCCTGAGCATCTGCAGGTTGTGGGGGGGCTGATGTCCATGGGGCTGGGCACCCAGAGGTGCCAACGCTCCCCGCATGCAGGGGCAACGGCTGGGGCGCGGCTTGCCCTGTAGGAGGGGGCCCCGCTCTGCCGCTTTAGAAGGACGAGACCTGCAGTCTCCTGGGGTTCAGGCGGGCCCTGAAGGCCCAGGGTGGGGGGGCCCGTCGGAAGGGACGCTCTGTACCGACCCATGCTCCTCACCTGAAGAAACGTTGTTCGTGGTGTTAACATTGCAATGACTGGAACAGGATTGTCCCCCCACCAGAAACCAGCCCCTGCTTTCACCATGCCCACTCACCCCAAGCTCGGCTGTCACCTTACACAGCTTCATGTTATTTTATTTTGCTTCAAAGATTCATTTATTTGAGAGGGAGGGAGAGAGAGGGAGAGAGAGAGAGAGAGAACTCGAGCAGGTGCAGGTGCAGAGGGAGAGGGAGAGAGAAGCAGGCCCCCCTCAGAGCACAGAGCCCGACCCGGGGCTCGACTTCACGACCCTGAGGTTGTGACCTGGGCTGAAATCAAGATTCAGATGCTTCACCCACTGAGCCCCCCAGGCGCCCCCACCTCACACAGTTTTAATTAGGATGTAGGCAACGGTCCCCCGATATTTTACTGGAACCATGTTCCCGAGCTGCTCTCTTTGAGCCAAGGACAGAGCCTCATTTCCTCGACCTCTCCCTCACCGGCCGCCTCGGGATGTGCCCACTCTCTCTACTACTGTAAATCACGCTGTGATGAACATCTTTCCAGACAGTGGCGCTGCGCCCTATAGAGCAGCCCGGGTCAAATCTGTCCTACAGTCCCCTACCCTGTGGGCGAATGGGACCCTACCTCTTCTGGGTATGAACAGACAAAGGAAACTGCTCGGGAGCAGGACCATGGGGTGGGCGCAGGCTTCTCCTGGATGGGGCTCAGTGGGACCAGCTTGACGACCGTTGGGGGGTTCCTCTTTTAGAGCAAATGTCCCCACAGTGGCCTGACTGGGTTGGAGGATATGCCTCTTTATAGGGTTCTCCAAAGGCTCTGCAGGTGAGATCCCCACAGGGGCAGGGCCTTCAGAGCCACAAGCAGGGTGTCAGGGGCTGGTCCCCCAGCCCCTACCACGGTGACTTCGGAGGCACAGACCCGCCCTCCTTACTAAAACCTGCATTTATTTATTTATTTTTAAGGAGCCATGGAGGTGAACTGTTTGCCACGTCTCTGTTTACACCTTGTTAGAGGACGGCGATTCACCCACGATCACAAGTGTCTAGACTGTTGTTGAACTTCTGAGATTTCTTTCCTTTGAACACAAGTTTTTGGTTTTTTAAATTGGATTCGTTGAACTTGTGTTGGCTGGTTTTGTGGGTTTTTTTTCTTTTTTTCGTCACTTCAAAGCTCTGCAAGTTACCCTTTCAAAGAGCTGACACGTGTTCAATTCCACCCTGCTCAGGAGCTGTCTGCTTTATCTCGGCAGACAGGAACCAACGTGGGTTTCTTCTCCTGGGCTGGACACTCGCTGGCCGGCCGCCCACCTCCCCACTCCCGCGAGGCACTGCCCCCGGCCAGAGTGAATGGTCACCTGGGACACGGGGGCTCTCCCGCGGGCGGCAGCACCTTCCCTTCGCACAGGGACTGTGCCGTTTAGGCCTCCCTTAGCCCATGTTGGCTTCCAACAGTGGAGGTGGACATGAGAGCCTCTCCTCCTTCTCTTTGCTTTCATATATTTGTTGACAACTGAGCTCTATCCCTTGCCAGACCAACTTCGGAATCATTTCTTTCGTGCCCTTTGAGGGCTGAATCGTGCACCCACCAAGTCTCCAGGGGTGCATGGAGGAGCCTGGCATGTGCAGGGTCGTGTCTTCCCTCCCAAGAATGTGGCCCGCCCACCGGTCCCTCGTACCTCATCCTAAATCTCCCAGTGAGGCCTTGCACTTCCTTTTTGTGCCCCCCCCGAGCTGCCTTCTTGAGCGAGGAGGCCGAGGAGGAGGCTGGTGCAGCAGGACCTCAGTGTCAGCTCTACTCTGGGAGGAAAACCGAAAGGAAACAGTATTCGTTCCCTTTCTTAACGTCTCTCCGTGCTTAAACCATGGCCACGCTGGAGTCCAGATCCTAAATCAGACCTGTCAGAGCCAGGGCTCTGGGCAGCAGGGTGGCCCCCTCCCTGAAGCATTAAGACAAGAGCAGTGGCCTTGCAATTAGGATTTCATGGTGCCTTTGGGAATTTCTCTCGGCCTACGGGCCTTCCCGTTCTCCAGAGGGAACTTCTGGGTTTCAGCTGCCTTGCCCAGGCTGGTGAGGGTCAGGTGTGCAGAGACCACCAGGGACAGGTGCCATTCCCCACCCGTGCGTGGGCAAGGGAGCAGGGGCAAACGCCCAGCATGGACCTGGCGGCTTCCTGGCCGGACGGTGCATAGTGGTAACAGCAACACGGGCTTTCCCGGTGTTTATACTGCACCAGGCGCCGTTCCCGGGGCTTATATCCTTTAGTTCATTTAACCCACCCAGGGAGACCCCGAAGTAGTTTCTCCTGGGCACGGCTGGGATAGGCCCTCACCTGGCTGCCCGGCCTGCTGCTGTTTGCTGAGGAGAAAGATCCCGCCACGGAGGAGCACCCATCACCCAGAGGGGAAATCTCCCAACGCACACACCCCGTTGGGCAGGTGAGCAAACTGGCTTCTACAGCCCTGTCGCTGGCCCCGGGCGCACAGCTGCCTCCTGCACATCCGAATTCTTAGGGCCTGAAATCCATTTGGGTGCAGAGCCCAGGGTGGGCCAGGAGTCAGGGGTCATCTCCATCTCCTGGCGCGGTGCTGTGCACCCCCCCCCCCCGGCCCTCCTTCAGAGAAACTCGCACTCCTTGGTCCTGGAGGTCAGGTGGGAAAGGGCGGGAGGCCTTCCCGAAGTTCTGAGCAACGGAACATGAGGACCAATGAGCTCCTGCCTCCTTTTCTTCCAGGGCAGGTTATGAGCTTGAGCTCAGTCTAGAACATTCCAATTTAACTGACGGAGAAGCAGGAGGGAGGGAGGGGGGTCTGGGTGATGGCAGCAAGCAGAGCCATGAAGATTACACAAGTTGCCTTGTACCCACCCCTTCAAGGTAGGACCTCCTCAGTGCACCAAATTACCGAACACACGCAGCCTTTTTCTGAGTGGCCCTTCACACCTGCTGCACGTGCTGGGCCAAGGGTGGACGAGGGGCAAGCCCCTGGTGAGGTGGAAAGAGGCATCCTTGGTTTCTTGGCCGCAGGCTTAGAGCATAATTTAGGTTCCGCTGGGCTGGGCTGCTGTCAGTCAGCCCCACGCTGCTTCCTTCCCAACAGGCGTGACGCTAGGCACCCGTACTTGGCTCATCTCACGTTTACCACTTCAGATGCAAAGAGGCAAGGTCCACAAAGGCCCAGGATCTTGCCCAAAGTCGCAGGGCCAATGAATATGGGGCTGCAGGCTAACCCAGGTCTGCCCAAGGCCCAAACCCCCATGCTGCCCCCATCCATCTGGCCCGCTTACTTGCTCACTGCTGCCTCTGTGGCTTTAAGAGACACACCCGGAACCCCTCAGGCACTGACCCAGTGACGCCTGAGCAAATGGGCATCTGTGGGCTGGGTCTTCCTTTTCATTTCTCCAACCATGGAGAACTGGCTCTGTCCCTCCTCCCCATGCTTATGACCGAGACAGAGGTTCCTCTCCAGCCAGCCAGAGGTATTCTCCAACTCAGACTGCTGCTGGGGAGCATCCTAGGCACCTGCCCAAGGGCTAGGAGGGCTCCCTGTCTCCCTTGGGTGGCCCACAGGCTGGCTGTGACCCTGAGGCTGGGGTGGATGAGGGTGCTGAAGGTCTGCGGGGTCTTGTTAGCCAGGGAGTGGGCCAATGAGATGTGGAGCCCAGAGGTCGCTGGTCTCAGTGGCAAAGACCTGCCCCCACCCTGCTGGAGTGGGGACAAGGACATTGGTCTTTTTGCTGGGAAGTCTGATCAGAAGATGGCAGGCTGCTCAATCTGGTTGCAGCCTATCATGGGGACTCCAGGGTATATGGCAGGGGGCAAGCCTACCCACCCCCAAATGCCTGCAGAGAGCCAGCCGCTGGGCTAATCTGACCTGTCACCCTCAGTCCTGGGCAGCTGAGAGTCTTCATGTTGTCCAGAGCTGCAGACTTCTTGTGGGCTCGGAAATTTCCAGCCCATATACCTGGACTTCTATTCCTAATGTGGGCACAGGCTCCCCTTTCCAGATGACCTTGAAGCTTCCTGAGCAATCTGTTTAGTGGAATTAATTCCTAAAGCTGGAACTGCTCAGGGAGACATCGGATGCTTGCCAGGGGCCGCCAGCTCGGGCTTTTGGCAAAGGAATGAAAACTCGGCCTCTGCCCAGGGCCCCAGCAAGCCAAGAGCAGCTCTGACATCAGTCACATAATGGGATCAACCAGGACCAGCTCTGGCTGGGGTCTGGGCTATTGCTTGGTGCCAGAGTTGCAGCCGGGCTGGCCAGAGGTGGGCTGGGACCTGGCTGTCAGGACGGACACACCACCCAAGCCCCCATGTGTGGGGAGAGGCCTTCCTTGGCTTTGTTGTGCACCTACGCACTAGAACCTGGCCCCCTTTCTGATTCTACAGGCCCTGCTTCCTCTCTTCTCCGACCATCAAAGACCTAACTCCTGAGCTGGCTTTTAACTATCCTCACCACTGGCTGGATCCAGCTTTCTCTTAGTACGGACCTCGGACCTCGGAGAGCCCATGCACTTCTGCAGGATGCATCCCCCTGCCCCCTTCCACCTCCCCAACCTCTGTCATTCCTAGTCTGGCCCCTCCCGCTGGAGCTCTAGCCCATGTGCTCAAAGCCCTGCTGATAGCCATTCCCCCAAGAGCCCAGGCCACACTGCCCCCACCCTTAGGCAGTCCTACCCAGAGGCATGGGTCCCGCTCCCAGCCCTCAGGCTGGCAGGAGACCGAGATTTCCAGGGCTGACCTATTTCACGAGCAGAATAACTCACCTTCTCCCCCATATCAAAATCCCAAACTCCACTGGGTGATCGCCCAGATCCCTGCCATGCGCTGGGGATACAGAGCAAGGCTCTCAGAGCTTGGGGCCCAGTGAAAATCCTAATGAGACGGAGCAGCTGTCACGTGCCGGGTGCTGGGTGCGTCTAAGACCCCCAAGACACACATGCAGGCAGCAAGTGACAGGGCTGAGATGTGAACTCGACAGCTCGTGCCTGCTCTTGACACCAGACCCTTTCCTTCTCCCGGGAGCGGCTGTGCCAACGGGCTTTCACCACCTGCCTCAACCCCGGCGTTCCTCAGCCACTGCAGGTGAGGAGGAGCCGGGCTGGCCTTCCCGAAGATGGGAATCACTGAGAGCTAACTTATTTGTCCCTTTCTTTGGGCACAAGCGAAGACAGCCTCCCAGGCCCGTGATTACTGTAAACAGGTGTTCTGTACAAATAAGATCTTGGTGCTGCACCAAATTGGAAGTAAATGAGGGAATTAAACCTGTTATTTTTTCAAACAAGGCAAAATGGACTTGGCTGATTTGAAGACAAGTAGCCTCTTCCTCGCTCACGTCTTGTGTGTGTTGATAACTGATGCCCGAGGACTGAAGACCTCGCCACGTGTCGGGGACACCTGAGCAGGAGAGGAGCCTGTTTGGCCT
This sequence comes from Canis lupus familiaris, assembly GCF_011100685.1. Classification (NCBI taxonomy): domain Eukaryota; kingdom Metazoa; phylum Chordata; class Mammalia; order Carnivora; family Canidae; genus Canis; species Canis lupus. The sequence continues at coordinate 61,849,123 of NC_049229.1, forward strand.
TCCTGCTCCAGCCCTGGCTCTGGAGAGCACCCGAAGCCCTGGAGCAGATGACGCAGAGTGAGGCTGCAGGACAACAGCCCCTTTGGGAGATTTCAGATACCCCCATGGTGCTCTGCGCACGCGCCGGGTCAGCCCTTGGCCGGGCTCAGGGGCATGTCGTGGACCACTGCCTGTCCCTGCAGAGGCACGGGCACAGAGACATAATGTCCTTGCAAGGAAGCATGCCCCCAGCGCCGAGCCCCCGCTAAACAGCAGCTCTGCAGCTCAGCTCTAGCCGGGGGTCAAGCAGTGGTTTCTCTGTGGCTGTGGCTTTCTCCAAGGCAGGATGCTCTGGAAATCAAACGTGCGGCTCCCTCATGCTTGCCCTGCCTCACTGGGCTCTGGCTGTGGGCTCCGCCTGTGGGCATTGCTCTCGGCTTCTGGAGCAGGGGTCAGCAGGTGCCCTTGCCACGTCAGAGCCGGCCGGGGTTTTGCAGGGGCTGCTGGACCTACCAAGGCCAGGGACGGGGAGGTCGTGCAGTGTCGGGGGTGGCACCGGAGTATTTAAGAGTCTTGTGTCCCGTCCTGGGTCAGAAGTTCCACATCGCACCACTGCGGGGGGTGGGGGGAGGTGGGGCAGCATCATCAGGAGGTTCTACCAAAAATACAGATAAACCCCAGAGGACAAATGTATGGATCACCAGGCTCCACTGAGTTTTAGTGGGCAAAGTATCATAACCAATGCACTGCGTGTGCTACCGACAGCGAGGCGCTTCCCTAACTGTCCCATGGGAGCTCTGTCTCCATCCCGGCCGCCCGCTAGGCCTTGCCCCCAACGCCTGGAGGGCAGGGACCCGGCAGGCCGCGGTCACCTCTGTGCTGTGAGGCGTGGCGCCGAGCAGGAGGGCTGTACTCAGTGAGGAACGGGAACGGGTAAATGAGGAGACCCTGAGTATCTACGAATAAGAACCATGTTTAAAGCCCCCGCTGACCCAGTCCAGGCCTGTCTGGCCCAGAGCCGGTGCTTGTGCCCAGCACCCGTGAGCCCGGGGCCTGAGGCCAAGGGCTGTCCCTGGGAGGAGCAGACGGGAGCTCATGCCCACATCTGCAGCTCCCTGGGCCGTTCAAGCCAAACCAGCACCTCCAAGGCTTTGGATAAAGATGCATCAGCCTCCCCCTGGCGGGACTTCTGTTGTCAGGACCCTGGGATCGTGATGGCAGCTAGAGGAAAGCCTGCTACCCCAGCCGGACACCCCCTGGGACAACGACGGAGCTGCCGAGCTGGCTGCAGCCTGAGCTGTGGCCGCGCTGGTCAGAGGTGGCTGGTGATGGGATCGGCACAGGGGCGAGGGGTAATGAGGAGCTCTGCAGACTGCGGCTATGGTCACCGGGCCGCCCAGTGCAAGGACCGGCCTGGCGCTCCCTCAGAGAGTGGGGAGTGTAGGTTAAGAGCTACGTCCGTGACTTGGGCCACTTCTGGGTTCCAGATGCTTTGTCTGTACAACGGGGATAAATATCAACTCACAGGAGTACGTGAGGCCCAAGTGAGACCAAGTTTGTGAAGCGCTCAGTACACCTCTGGCGAACGGTCACCATCATCGGTGTGATCAGGGGAGGGGAGATGCCCTCAGTTACGAACTCAGATGCCCACAGTTACGAAGCTCTTCGCTGCCAACTCCACCCCCCCCCCCCCACCGTCCCTCCGGATAGTGCTCAGGAAGCTCGAGTACCATCTGATCTGATTCATCCATGCACGTCCAGCCCCCAGGGTGGGACTGGCACGAGAAGGTTCTCGGGGAATATTTGGTGAATGGATGGAAGGACAGACAAGTGGATGGTGAAGGACCCTGTGTGATGGCGAGGAAAACAGAGGTGGCCGTGGCTTCTTGCCAGTGCTTTCAGCTAACATGCGCCAAAGTCTAGGCCTCAGGTCCCCCTTGTCCACTCTCCCGTCAGAGCCCACTCACTCACTCTGCCTTCCAGGGACATCGGTGATGCAGCTGTTCGGGGGGTGGCGGCCGCCCGACGGGAACAGGTGCTCTGTCCCCAGTGCATTGCCATGGCCTCCCCTCGGGTATCTGGCCACATACAGACCGGACGCCTCTGAAGAACCCAGCAGCCACCAACAGATTCACAGACAAGGAAACAGAGGGCCAGAGAGGAGACGGGCCTTGCCCGCGGCCGTGACCCTGCTGGATGCAGAGTGGGGCTAGGTCCCCAAAGGTGCAGGGGCGGGGCGGAGGGGCCTGGGGTGCTGCCTGGCGCGCACCCCACACCTGAACTCTGCCCTCAACCCCGCCTGCTCTGTGCTGGCCTGCCGGGGGCCAGTGCCTGGCACAGTGAGCGCCTCCTGGAAGCCCACGGGGGCCCCAAGTGGGCGGGGTCCCCGGGTGAGCTCCTGCCCCTTCCCAGCAGCTGTGCACTGGCAGGGCTGGAGTCTGCATCAGCAGCAGCAGAGGCACCACGGAGGAAACCAGCATGCAGGGCCCCCCGGTTCTCGTCTGTTCCTTCCTGAGGATGCAATCCATCAGGCAGAGGCAGGGTGTTGTGGCCGGGCTCACAAAACTACGTTCCTGTTAGGTGAGAACACGAATGGGCCGCCGGGCAGGCCCACCCTGAGAGGGCCACAACAGGCAGCGGCTTTGCAGAGACCTTCTGGGGCAGTGGCGGGGAGGGCGCTGACAGGCTGCCCTGCCTCCCTTCCTGGGGAGCGGCCCCTGCTTCCTTGGCCAGGATCAAAGGCGCTGGCAGTTTTGAGCACCCGCATTTGCGGGCGCCGCTGAGGGGGTAGCCTGCGTCCCGCCCTGCTTCCCAAGATGCCTTGAAAAGGAACTGAAGACGCACTTGGAGGGGCGGGGGCGGGCTCAGCTTTTCCACCTGGATTCCAGCGGCTCCGGGTGAGGTCCGCTCCACACCCGGCTCTGTTTTATGTTTCATTTCTGTGTCCTGAGAGCTTGGCAACGTGCGCTGGCTTGCCAGGGGGCCGAGGGCGTGTGCTGGCCAAATGCGCGGGCCTTGCCAGGGCCTGCCCAACGGGCCAGGGGCTCCGAGGGGCCAGGGACCCCAGGTTCCCCGGCCGAGCCGAGGGCATCACCGCCCTACAGCCCTTCCCCGCGTCGGGCCCAGACCTCCAGAGTCGGGCGGGGTTCACACGCTGTAACTCAGCCCCCTTTGCTAGGCCAGCGAGAGCGAGTTGGGGGTGCCCTGGAGGAGGGCCTGCGGAGGGTCAGCCGCTCTTCTGCCACACAGGCTGGTATGGGCTGGCCTTTCTCGTTTTGGCCATTTTACTGAGTTCTGGCCCAGTTTCTGCAAAGGCGAAGGCCGGCCCTTCCTGGCAAGCTCGGGCCCGTCTTACCACAGACAGCAGGCTCGTGAGCACCTCCAGGTCCCAGCCACCCCACCGGGCCTTCACGCAGGGACAGAACATTCCCAGCCCAGGGCCACTGCCATCCTGCACCCGGGACGGGGGCTGCAGAGCAGAGAGGGGGACAAGGGGAGGAGGGAGATGAGGGCTGAGCGGCCCTGGGGAGGGGCCCTTGGGGACAGGCTGTGCAGAGGAGCTGAGCCGAAGCCAGGCCTCCAGGTGAGCAGGCCTCACACCACCGACGACAAGATGGGGCCAGAGATGGATGCTCTGCGGCCACAGCGGGGCAGGCCTGGGGAAGGCCTGGGCAGGACCCTGCCCCCCTCCCGGGGGGGCTCTGCCCTCAGGGTGAACTGGATGCCGAGTGTTCCAGGAGGGGGAGGCAAAGACCCCAGCCCCTGCCCGCCCTTCCCAGAGGCTGCGGGCACCTTTGCTCCTCAGGGGAGCTGCGGCCATGGGAGGCTGTGCTCTCATGGGGGGCCTCTTTTCCAGGTCAAATGTTTTATTTGAAGAAACGTGCCTTCTGGAGCCCAGGCCTTTCTAACATTGACCTCAACTCATAAGGAAACAAAACCCAATTTTTCCCAAACCAGCAGCCAACCATCCATGGAAGCAGAAGGCCTTGGGATGGTGGTGGTGGTGGGGGTCCAGGCCTCTGCTTCATGACGCAGGAGCCCCTGTTGCAGGCCCTGCCAGGCAGCCTCCCACTGTGCTCACACCCTCCAGGGACGGGGAGCTCACCACTGCCCTGGGCTGCCCACACCACACACTGAGCCGTCTGAACCGTGTGGAGACCTCACTAGGCGTTGTGTCTAATTCCCACTCTTTGATGGTCCTTGAGTCCTCTGGAGTCACGTGGCAAAAGTCCCCTCCCCTTTCCACCTGATAGTCCTTAGAATTGGAAGAAAGCTTCCAGAAGCGCTCTCTCTCTGCCTGTCTCTCTTTCTCATGCAGTCCAGGGTGTTACAGGAACAGGAACCCCAGGCCTCCCTACCCCCACATCACTGAGCAGAGCACCCAAAGGGGACCACACTGTGGGTTCAGAAGAAGGAGCCCTTAAGCTCCAAGACAATGTGAGTGTGGCTTTTACTTTTCATGACTCGTCTGCCCGGCAGGATCTTTCAAAGTTTCTTCCTTCCAGAATGGTTTGGAATATTTTGGAGGAGCTGAAGCTGCAACAACAGAGTGACAGGCTGGCTTTCAGGCAGGAAACGGGCCAGCAGTGAGGATGGGGCCAGTCTGGCCAGAAGCCACAGGGCCTGCCTGGCCTCGCGTGGATTTCACGCAGGAATCCCAGTTTGGCCCCATATTTCCTCTGGCCTAATTTCTTTGAAACTGGGTACTTCAGCCTCGGTGCCAAAATATCTGCATGCTGTGGTGGCTTTTAGAGAACAGTCACTGGGGATCATCAGAGCACTTGGGAGGGCCTACCGTCAGCCAGCCCGCCAGCAGCTTCCAAGCACCGAGGACTCACAGCCTGGTCCTGGTGTAGAGTGATGCCCAGAGCACGGTCAGGATGGCAGAGCAGAGCCAAGGCGTCCCCAAGGGCCAGTCTCCTGGGTCATGGGTGGGTAACAGGAGCCCCGAATGGGCAAGCCCTCCACCTAGATCGCAAATGTCACTGCGCACCTGTGCACCATGTGCTGAGGGCTGGGAGCTCAGGGGCACAGACTGCCCCTCCCTGGGCTGGCGGGGTTGCTGTGCTGTGGGTCCCCCCCCAGATGGAGAGCCCCTTGAGCCAGGCTGGGCCCGCTGTGCATGCCGAAGGCCCAGCGTCCAGAACAGTAAGGCCTGCTGGAAGGAGAAGGGAGGACATTCCAGAAGACGGAACACAACCCTCCCACCTTTTCTTTTTTAACAAATGAGAAAATGGAAGCTCAGCGTCCAGGAGGTGACTGGCTCACAACCACACAGCTACTTCTACCTCTAAAGCTTCGTGCGGACAGGTGTGGGGGCAGCTGCAGCTGGGAGGGGCCTTACCAATGGCAGAGAGATGTGGAAGGGGTCCTGGGTGGGCAAGCACCTGGCTCAGGCACCCAGCCACGCGGAGGCCACACTGGGTCTAAGAACCCGGTTCCCAAGGACCAGCTTACGATCCTCCAGGTCAGGGGATCAGGGTCTCCGGGGGTGATGGGGGCACTTAGGGGGCCGGCACATCCAGTGGGGCCAGGCCATGGGCTCTCCAGCCCCAGGAAGCACCACGGGGCCCAAGAGGGGCTGATGGGGAATAATGCCCACCTTCCCCAGCACCGTGCGCCTGTAGCCCAGCCCCTTCCCATTTGGCCGTGGTGCTCCTCTCACAACCACCCCCACCTGTACTGTCTGCTGGCGGCTGAGATCATTTAGACACTGGTCACACTCCACATCAGAGACGGAGGGTACCCTGCATCCCCAGCAGTTCCGATGCCCTAACTAGGGCCAGGCCATCTGGCACTCTGACTCCCCATCTTTGCCTGCTCTTCCTGATAAGGAGTGGGGAGGAGACTGAGGGAAAAAAAAATGTCTGAGTCCTTCTCTGACTTCAGCGTTGTAAAGGCTAAAAAGGCATCAGCTTCCACCTTCCCTCTGAGCTGTCCCCAAGGTCCGAGCATAGCACCCCCCAGCCCTGGGAGGTGAATGGCTTTGATCTGTGTGCTAACGCCTGGGGGTGGAACCTGCCCTGGAGGCCAGGCCGAGAGCACCCACTGGGAAATACTGGCCTCTGGGGCGAGCTCGCTTCCCACTCCCCCACCGCGCCCCCCCGCAGCCTGGGGCCAGGCACTCACAAACTCCACAAACTCGCATGTACAAACACCGGCACCAGTGACTCTACAGCTGTGCAAGGTACACTGACCCACTGGAGAAATGTCAGACGGGGCAAGTCCCGTGCACTATCCGGGGACATAGATGAGAAGGTCTGTCTCGGTGCAACTCAGGCTGAAGGTGTGGGGGGGGCGGGCAGGGTGAGGAACCCCTGGGGTCCTTCCCCCAGAAAGACACAGGGATGCCGGGCATCCTCCTTACTCTGACGCCTGTAGCAATTCTTGGTAAAATTCTAGATGATTCTCCACCATCCCTTCCCCCAATTTGCTGTTTGAATTGCACGCCCCCCCGCCCCCCTTGGTGCAGCACATGTTAGCTCAGAGGCCCCGCGTGGACGTGCATATCGGCTACCACTTCTAGGGGAGAGCACAGCCACAGCGTGGCCCTGCTGCCATGGGACCTGCCCCGTCCCAGCCAGCATTTTCTGTGGGTGCTGACGCGCCTCCCTCGCTCGCACTTTTCCATTGGTAATGGGCAAGAGACTCCTGTTGACTAATTTCAACAGCTCCCTGGTTGACTTATTTATGTATTTTTATCTACCTTCCCCAACAACAAGTCGGGCAGAGACAACGGTGCAGGCAGCCTGGAAGTCAGCGCTTCCCCGCGGCCCCATGGCCCGACTCATCTGCGCAGTGGAAAGTTCGGTGCTAATCACTCCCTGGAGGCAGAGGCCCAGCCTCCCACCCTCTGGGGAGGCTGCCCAGCCAGTGAGGTAGGTGTGGGCCTCTGGGACGCTCTGAGTCAACTTCAGGCCCAGCTTTCCCCTGGGGGCTGGGGACCCCGGCTTCCAGGGGAGAGACTGGTGGTGGTGCAGGCACATGCTTCGCTCCCCAGGAGATGATGGACACGGAGGGAGAGACACGGCCCAGAGCTGTGGTGGGGGACGTGTCTGCCAGGCCCCAGCTGGAGGTTCTCTGTCCTCCCGGGAATATCCATACAAGTGAGCTGAGGCGAGAGCTTGCTGGGACTCCCTGGGCCCGGCGGTGAGAGAGGCCTGGAAGTGCCCGCCCCATTCCTGAGGTCCAGGGCTGGGCTTCCTTCCCTGTGACCCTCATCGGGCCTCTGATGGGGCAGGGGGAGGGTGTCACACCTTCCCAGGGGTGTCCCTGCACTTGCTTCTCACCATTTACCACCAAACACAGCACAGGCCTGTCCCGGCTCTTCCCACCAAGAAGTCCTGGCCTTCCCTGGGGCAGGAGCACAGGGCTGGGGGGCATCCTGCCCGTGAAGGGCATGTCACCCCATCCTGCTCTGGGGCCCACCACCAGGCACCCACCTTCGGCAGAAGCTTCTCTCTCCCTCACTTTTCCAACCTAGAACAAAGTAATGGAGCAAATGCTCAAGATGACAATTCTAGGGTTTGGAAAAATCTTGCACCCAACAAATAATTTTTGGGATCACCTGTTGTACCTGTGGTTTCAGGCCTTAAGTGTTGAGTAGAGAAACAAGCACAAAACACTATAGGGCAGAGTCTCTTTCTGCAGACTGGATGGGGGAGACTGCTCCCAGCACGCCAGGAAGGGATGGGCAGGGGCCTTCCTGGAGGAGGAGAGGCCTACGTAGACCTGCAAGGGTGGTCCTGGGGACCTGGCTTCGGGCTGCGCTGCATTGGTCTTGGCCGAGCTGAGCGCCGGGGGGGGCCGAAGGCAGCTAGGCCATGCAGTGCAGCGTCTCTCTGACACCTGAGAGGCAGCCAGTGGCTGGAGGCCCGGGGCCCGGCGTGGAAGAGCATCAGGGGATGGGCACCCTGGCAGTACTGGGAGATGAAACCCCATAAGCCCACAGTGCAGAGGACTGTGTGCCAACTCAGGAGCCGGGGCAGGGCTGTGGAGACTCACCTCTGTATCCCCAGAGGCCTGTGTGGCCCCAGTGGACGCTTACTGGCAATGGCATTGGGGGTGTCCTCTCCCTGCTGTGGGCTGGTCACCCCCTCCTGTCAGGCCTAGGTCCACCAGAAGGGCGTGGCAACCTTGCCCAGCTGCCAGGCCAACTTGCACCCCTGGGCTCAATGGTTGGTGTCCCCAGCGACTGGCTCAGGAGCAGAGGGTGCTGTCTGTCTGGGTGGAAGGGTGACAGGTGTGCTCCTCAGCCCAGATGGCCAGCAAGGCTTCCAGACCCCAGCCCGGAGGCCACCTGGGGATGCAGGCTCACCTGGGCTCCACAAGCCCCTGCCAGGAGGATCCAAAGCCAGGGTGCTCCCCAGGTCTGAGTGTTCCCTGATGGGGGCTCCTGGCCCTGGGCTTCCTGTTACCCCTGACCCCCGGCACAGTCACACCGCTGTTTTCTGGACAATGCACTGAGACACGGACACGGGTGATTCACTACCCGCCGCCGGGGACTCGGTCATTTTGGCAGGCGCCTCCCCATCCCTGCCAGGGTCTGGCACGGACTATTTTTTCCATGTTTAAACAGAAACAAACAAAAGTGATAAGATACTTCTGATGGAGAGAGCTGGAAGTGACAGGGCTCGGAAAAAAAAATTTTTTTTCCACAAATGACAAGAGAACTTAGAGCATAGACTCCAGGCAGGGAGCTCAGCGGCCTGTGCCCTGCCCCTCCCTGCACCCCTGCCCCCCAGCATTCCTGCTGCACCAGGGCTGAAGAAAGCTACCATCTAGTGAGGAAAGAAAACAGGCAATTTGCTCAGAAGTGGGGAGTTCTACTCCTGGGTTTTTGCCAAGACTTGCTCCCCGGGGCTCCTAGACCCGGTCCTAGGACTTGGGAACAGTGACCGTGCAGCCCGGCTGGGGCCTTGTGGGGAACAGCTGCCATCAGGGAACTGCACGGCCGCTGCGGAAATGGGACAGAGACTCAGCCCAGTGCTTTCTTTTCCGACACAACTGAGCTCTTAACCATGAGCCGCTTCAGTATGGAACAAATCAGCATCCAGGTTAGCGTCATTTCCTTAAAAGTCCCCCATCGGTCCTAAGGGGACAAGCGCGTCGCTGCGCCCACTCCCCCAGACAGAGGCCCTGGGCCTGAGCGAACTTGCACCAGCCACCTGCTGTGGGAGGAGCATTGGGCCTTCTCCCCAGCCCAGGGCCCAGGCACAGGGCTCCAAAACAGGTGCGAGAAGGGTGGAGACGACCTGAGGTCCATCCCCTGTGGCCTCCGGGGGGACCTCTTCGCTTCACACACGGCTCCCACAGCCACACTGTTTCTAGGCCAAGGAAGGCCTAGAAGGCGAGCAGCTGTCGGTAGCTCGTACATGCTAGGCAGGTGCTCAGAGCTGCGCTCGACCTTGACGGCAGCTCTGTGAGGGTGGAATGTTCACTTCTGTAGGATAACAAGGTCCAAAGTCATATGAATGGCCAATCTGGTAAGGCTGGGGCTCAAATGTAAGTCTTGTGGCTCTGAGCCACCCCCGCCTTCCTGCCGCCTGCCCCGGGCAATCTTGAGTCTCACTCTTGCACCCTGAGTCCCCCTCAGCCGTCCTGTCTCCATCTGGGGTGGCAAGGTGAGCTCCGCTGTGTCTGTGCCACGAGCACCCTCTATGCCGGGAATCCTGAGTCGGGGACACTGGTGTTCTTCTGGGCGCATGTGCACTGAGCCCCCTTTGCCTCCTTCCCCCCATCAAACCGGCTAGATCTGTGAGTCCGGTGCTGCTCTGCTAAACTGGCTCCCCGAAGGAAAAGAAAAAGCCGTGATTTATAGCGCTTGCCAGTTTCCGTGGTATAAATACTCCCACTGTGGCTGGCGTCCTGCGGGCAGAGCTGGGAAAAGGTGAGCAGCGCAGCCGCATCACCTGCCCGGAGTTGCTGCCAGAGGGCCTGGTGCGGCAGCACAGCGACCATGGAGCAGGCAGGAGGTGACACCCGTGCCCTGAAACCCGCCTGTCCTGTCGGCCAAAGCACACAGCTACCTTGATGGTTGGAGGGTGGGTGGGTGGGGGCAGCAGCAAAAACATGCTCTATTCTTCAGGGTTAAGGATGCAGACAGGGAGATCTGTGATCGAGCAACTGGACTGGGGGAGGGCTGAAAGCGTCACGGAATCGCCCTCGGAACTCTGGGAAAATGGGGTTGGGGGCCCTGTTTTCTTCCATTTGGTCTCCAAAAAAAAAAAAAAAAATCATTCAGCAACACGGAGCTCCGAGCCTAAGATTTCTCTAAAGCCAATTTTCTTGTCGACTGGGCTGTGTCCCATGTCGCACTTGCTGGTGGGTGTGTGGGCATCCGTGCCGTGTGGTGGGGGGGGCTGGGGGGGCTGTTGTCGGCAAGAAGGATGGGACTGTAGGTCGGCTTTCTTTGATCATCCCAAAGGCAGAAGCAGGTGTGTCACCTCCGTGGAAGATGCCAGGCAGCAGGTAAAGAATTTAACAGCTTGTGGGAGTTCTAATTAGATTGCCAATTATAACTCGATTGACCTGCCTGGCTTTGAAAGGCCTGGAAAAATGCATGTTGTCCTTAGGAAGAAGAAGGTTTTTGCTTCTGGTTCGTTCTGGGAGAGCCCCGCGGGGATCGCTTGCTTCCACTTTGGTTCTAGCCCCATGCCTCGGGCTGGACTCCCGCTGCCCCGACGCGCAGGGTGAGAGAAACTCTGTGGGGACGTAGGTCCCTACCCGGGGAGGGGCCACTTTCCACAGGAGACATATGCTTCCTCCTTTCCTGATGAAGACAGACTCCGCGTCATGTGCCATAGGCTCCCTTGCAGGGTGGGCCAGCGGTTTCTGCTTCATTTGGAAGGACATCAGCCAGCGTGGCAATGACGGGTCTAATCAAGACTGACCTCTTGGCAAAGCCAGATCCCAGGCTCTGTGGGGTGTGTGTGTCTAAGACTCCTTGCCCAAAAGGCCTTGGTGGTTATCATTGATGGTCGTCCGCCCTCCCTGGGGACACCGTCACCTGGGAAGAGAATCTGGTCTCAGGCAGACACGGGAGGGGATGTTTCACGTCTGTCCTAGGAACCAAGGCACGTGCAGTCACTGTTAGACGCCGCTGAAGTCCGCCTGGCTCCCACGACGAAGTGATCACATCTGATTCTCCCATCATCATCCCTTCTCACGGAGAAAGACTCGGAGGCCCAGAGAAGTCCCAGGCCCCCAGCTCCTCCGTGTGGAACCATGTCCGTCTCCCACACCCTTCCTCTGCATGGCGGTTTCACGGGCCTCCCATCAAGCACCGCAGGGCCCAGGGCCAGCTGCCCCGAGCCGGGAGCAGAGTGGAGGCTGTAGAGGGCCTGTGACGCTGGCAGGGTCAGGCCCTCGAGGCAGCTGGGTGGGTGGGAAAACTGCAAGTGACCACAAGGTACATTTCCTCACTAGCCAAACTTCTCTCCTGCTCTGCAAGTGTTGGTGCTCCCTCCTTGGGTTCTGCCCTTGGCCTTCTTTCTTTCTCCCTCTCTGATTCACAGTCCAGCTGGGAATGGGTCTCATGTCCTCTCATGGCTTCAGCTGTCCCCTCCAGGCCACCGCGGCTTCCCAACCATGGCCCCTGCCCTGGAAATGCTTCCAGACCCAGGCAGCCACACGACAGGCTTACAACCTCTTTCCCCTAGCTGCCCCTCCTCCTGCGCATCCTCGTACCGTGGAGGTGGTCTCATCCATCCAGGGACCTGCCCCAGGTGGCTGCGAATCACACGAGAACCTTCCAACTCCCTCACCACGCCTCACTGAATCTGCCTTCTCAAAGTCTCTTATCTTGGACTGTCTCTCGGACAGTTACTAGCTGGGCCCCGGCACTCGGGTCTCTTAGCTACCGCCTGACTTATCCTCCACGGCTTTTAGCACCATCTCTCCAAAACGCAAACCTGATCATGTTACTTAGTTTTAAACTGTTTATCTCTCTTCTCTTTTCTTAAGATTTTATTTATTTGAGAGAGAGCGAGAGAGAGCGCACGCGCATGAGCAGGGGGGAGAGGGCTCCGCTGAGTAGGGAGCCTGACTCAGGGCTGCATCCCAGGACCTTGAGATCATGACCTGAGCCGAAGGCAGCCGCTTCACTGATGAGCAGCCCAGACATCCCTAAACTGTTTTAATCTTGAAGAATTTCAAGCATGTGGAAAATCAGAAAGGCTAATGTAATGAGCATCTCCATACCTATCACCTAAATTTAACAACCGTTAACTTCTTTCACACTTGCTTTATCTATTTTTGGGGCAAGAGTTAGTATCTTAAAGAAAATTACAGGCACTGTGACACTTCGTCCCTAAATACTTCAGCCGAAATCTCTTAAAAATAAGGATGCTTCCTTACAGAACCACCCCTCAAAAAATTAATAGCACCTCCTGCCCATCACCTAGCACCTGGCCCCAACGGTCCCATACAGATCTCCAAGAGCTGCTTTGTTTATTATGGACTCAAGCTCCATCCGTCCCCAGCTTGGGAAGAGTCGGCACCTCCACTCAGCTGCTGACACCTGGGCCCTGGGTCACACCTTCGGTGGAGCCGTGTCTGTCCTCCCCCCTGCCCTCCCCATGTGACCAGATAGCCTGTGGCCTGTACCTCCATCTACGGGAGCCCCTGGGACTTTTCCTACACAGGCTCCTGTATGTTTACGGCTCCTCTTCTAGACTCGAGGCTCTAGTCCAGCATCTGGTACGGAGCCGGGCTCTTACACACATTGTGTCATGTAATTGTTGTGACAGTTACCGAGGGGTCACCATGGTGAACACGCGGTAGAGGCAAAGCCACAATAGCACCCGACGCAGACAGACAAGGTGCCCATGTCTGGGTCCCTTCCTGCTCCCAAGCCTCCAGCTGAGGATGTTCTGAAAGAGGCTTAAGAAGAGACAACTCCCGCAAAGATATTTTCAGAGATGGGGGGGGGGGTCCCATAGATACTGAGCAGGTGAGGCCAAGGAGGGATGAGAGTGTCAGTTGGGAAGCCTGGGGGGTGGGCATGGAAGAGGGCAAGTAACCGTTGGGAGGGGGGTGTGCTATAGGCCCGGGAACGCTGGCAGAGGGGCTCTCCAGGGGCCGGGAGCTTTCAGGACGTGGGAGCCTGGATCTGGGAGCTGGGGGGGCCTCAACCCATGGTTCTGTCCTCTTCCCACAGCAGGCTGCTGGGGTCCTGGGGAGGCCCGTGAGGGGCAAGGTCGCCTCTGGACCCCAGGCGGTCTCTCCCCCAGTGCCCCAGAATGGAGCCTCTGTGCACCCACATCCCAGTCCTTGGTTGGCAGCGATTGCTGGCTTCCCGGAGCAGGGGGTGTCTGAGGACCCGGCCCAGAGCAAGCTTCTGTGATCTGTGGGGGGGGGGGGGGGTAGGGGAGAGAGCTGGGCCTGCCTTGGCTCCCAGCCACCACCTTCCTAGGCCCCGAGGGTCTGAGACTTGGTGATATTTGGTATTTTGTCTTTGGGACGTTTGTCATTCCTTTCTCCTGAGTGACCCCTCCCCCCTGGCAACAGGAGGGGTGCCAAAGGCTACCCTGGAGACCCCGCTGTGCCCATGGGGGTTCATAAATCAGTGCTGACACTGCTGACCCAGATGGATGGGGCACGGGGGGAGAAAGGGGTGCCACACGGCACAGGGGCTCCTCTAGGCCAGGTCGGAGGCCAGCGGGGAGACCAAGTCTGGACTCTGGTTGGGGGCAAAAGAGAGAGGATGCAAGTTCCGGGGATGCGGTGTGACCAAGAGGGCCTGGAGCCCTACAGCCCCTCCTCCCCCAGAGAAATGAGCGGGGTTCTCTGGGGCCAGGGTCTGCCCATCTCCTCTCCAGCCCCAGCCAGCACGAGAAGGCAGGTGCTATGGTCCGTATCGCAGACAGAGAATGTGGTGGGCATGGAGCCTTGGGAAGTGAGGGCGTCGGGATTCCAGGTGGGTCTGCCACTCATGGCCCCGCGGCCCCGGCATCAGCATCCCAACCTGTGGAAGGCGGGTGCTCAGACTGGGGAATTTCCTTGTTCTTTTTTTTTTTTTTTTTTTTTTAAATCTTTTATTATTTTTTTTTTATAATTTTTTTTTAAATTTATTTATGATAGTCACACAGAGAGAGAGAGAGAGGCAGAGACACAGGCAGAGGGAGAAGCAGGCTCCATGCACCGGGAGCCCGACGTGGGATTTGATCCCGGGTCTCCAGGATCGCGCCCTGGGCCAAAGGCAGGCGCCAAACCGCTGCGCCACCCAGGGATCCCTTCCTTGGTGTTCTAAATCCCACAATGCCTTAGTGCTCAGGTGAGCATCAGGTCCAAAGACATCCTGGCTGCTTTAGGGCCTCATCCCTGATACTGAACGAAGAAAAGCTAGAAGCAGTACCTGGGAGAAACTTCTGGGGTATCCTCCCAGGAGCACTCAGTGGGGAGTCTCTGGGACCAGCATCAAACGACATGGAAGCCATTGAGGCATGGGACAGGCCAGGGGACACGAGCCCGTGCAAGTGGCCCCGAACCCCACCTTCTTGTGGTGGCAGCCATGCCCTCCTGTTGACCCCCGGGGCAGGCAGCCTTGGGGAGGCAGGTGCTGAAATCCAACGAGGTCTGAAATAAGGCTGGGGAGTTGGGGGCAGCGATCTGGGAACACTCAGAACAATGCAGAGAAGGGCAAACTTGGATCCTGCTGTCTGGTCCAAGCCAGGGAGCCGTGACTGTGGCCAGGCGGGAATGCGATGGAAGTGAAATGCCAAACCGTCCTGGAACAACGGGGCAGGATTTCTAAGAATAAATGGTTTGGGTAGAGTATGTCAGATTTTAAATAATTTTAGATCATAGTCACTAATGAGACACTGAATGGCGCTGTCTGTGATTAGTCATCTAAGACTCTAGCACAGAAAACAGAAATCAACACAGAATTAATTTTCCCCCTAAGCTGCAGCAAAGGAAGGCCCGGTGATGGCCTGTGTTCGGGGCCTGCGCCGGGCCCGCGTTGCTTCTGGGTCTGCGATTTCAGCCCTCGATGGAAGCACAGGGGCCCTGAGGCCGTGTCTCCCCGGCAGCGCTGAGAGGACACCGCAGCTGTAGGAGGGGTCCGAAGAGCAAGCAGAGATGGTCCGCAGGGAGTATCTGTGCACCGACGATGCAGGTTGCGGTGGGAGAGCTTATTGGGGGGTTTGGCAAGAATGGGGGTCGTGAGGCAGACGCAGAAGCCCCCCATTCCCAGGGGGACACTCCTTTCACTCCAAGGATGATACACACACCCAACCAACAGAAAGTGCTTTAAGCTAAAAATTACGTATTTTCAAATGAACGTGAGGACAAAGCTTGAGTCATAAAAAAACCTTTCAGTTACCTGGTTCTTCCCCCAAATCATCTCCAGTCCCTCCCCTTACTCGGATGGTTTGTGCCTCTACCTACCCCAAAACAGGTGCGGACACTGTGCAAACCCAGCTGCGACAGCATGGTTCTCTCTTCCCTCCCAGGAGGAGTCGACCCTCAAAACCAGAGTGAAAGCGAGGGATGTGTCTTGATACCGTGGAAACCAGGGAAGCTACCTGAATCTGGGTTTGGGGTAGGAGTGAGGGTATAAGCAGAGTCTCCCTTGGCCTGGCACCAACATCAGAAGTCGCGCCCTGAACAACACAGCAGGCCTGCCGTTCACAGAGGGAGCCACATGAGATGGGCGAAGGACGAATCCTGAGTCACCATCAAGGGATGAGGGAGCGTCCTTGGGGAGAGGTGATGGGGGTGGAGGGATGCCGGCAACTTCACAAGGGAATTTGTCTGAACAGAGGGCGTGAGGTTTCGCTGTTTTTCTCAAATAAAAAATGATATTTAATGACATTAGTATGGTGCACGGGGGCCAGAGGACAAGGCTGCTCTAGGCCGGGGAGACAAGCTCCCCACCCCCCTTGGCACTCCCAAGGGCAGAGGCTGTCACCTTCTTGGACACTGGCGGGGACCTGGGCCTCTGGAGAGTCCAGGGCCTGGGAAGGGGCTCTCTGTGTTGGAGGTGGGGCTACCGCCTGGATCTGTACCACCCCAATCCCATGGCACTGCTGTGTCAGCATGCCTGCCTTGGTGTCCCAGGCTGCCTGGGGATGGCCGTTTCAGCCCCCCAGGCACCTGTCTCTGGGTCAGGCCGTAGAACCTGGCATTTGGCTTTGAGGGTGAGCGCCTCTGGGGAGGAGGGGCGGTGAGAGGGCACCAGGGGTCCCTCCAGGAAAAGTACCATTCTTTAGAAGTTACCATTTCAAATCTTAGCCTGAAACTAGGCCTCTCATGGGCATGGTTGTGGTAGGTCAGCTTCTAAGGGGGTGATCTTCTCTGACCGAGCTGAGGGAGACAGATAGAGACCACCAAGGGACACACATGGGCCTGGGAAGGCCACGGCAGACCCCAGCAGGGCGGCCTGGATACTGTTCCCCAGCAGTCTCTGGCCTGAGGATGGTGAGCCCTGCAGTCCCAAAGAAGAACATACTTGGGGACCACAGGGCAGAGTGCATGAACCTGAAAGGGGCAGTCGCTGCTCCCCACTCCAGGGTCCCAGGGCTGCCCCTCAGGCCTTCGACCATATTGGGCCTCCGAAGCAGGGGCTGCAGGTCAGCCTGGGGAGCCCCACCTTACAGCACAACACACTCCCTTTGAGATCTGGCCTATAATACACTCCCATCCTGTCGCATTAATGAGCTGCCTTGGCCTCCATGGTCTCACACAAAATTACGTACCGTGTCCCCCAGCCCCTGTCCACGTTGGAAGGGACAGTGCTAAGGCCAAGCCAACAACATCCACAGGCCTCTGCACAGTTAAGCTGATTATTTAAACACAATCCTGCTCCAATGATATTTGCCCAAAATCTATTCAAGGGAAATAGCACCCAGTGCCCTGGGGGGGGGGGGGGAGGTTCGCTTGCAAAAGGGTAACAGTGGCATCTGTCAAGGTCAAGCTGGCCTTTGAACCAGTTTTCCCCCTCTCCCTGACCCACAGATCTACCTGCTGCCCCTGGTCTGTGCCCTTCCCCCAAAGCACAGATCCGTGAAGCGAGCACGCTATGTTGGTTCAACAGGTGCTTCAATGGAGGGGAGTCAAGGGGCTGGGGACCCCTCTGCTGGTGGGTGGGCAGGTGTCAGGAAAGGCTTCTCAGGGGCATGGCACTTGAGCTGGGCTCCATGGCAGGTTCTGCTTTGTTCAGGACCACGGTCTGACCCCCACCCTCTGTGCCCCAGCCCAGCAGCCCTACTTGGCCCCCTCCCACACCCCAGCCCAGCCAGGAGACATGCTTCCTGTCTCTGCCTGCAAGGCACACGCCCCCTTCCTATATCTTTCAACCCCAATAAGCTGGGCTACAGGCTCCAGAGAAACAGAAAGGAAGACATCAAGGCAAAAGCATGTGCTTTTGGCCAAGCACGTGCCATCATCTATGCTTATTTCGGCTCCTCCGGCTGCTGAAATTTGGTTCAGAAGGAAAGCCACACCCGTGGGCAGATCTTTTGGAAAAGAGATGCCTGTCTTGCTGTCAGGGCTTCCATCATAGACGCGACCCAAATTACAGAGGACAGCAACATTCACAGCTAATGTTTATGGCATGCTATGTGGCCTGAATTAACTTTTTTTTTTTCCCCAAGATTTTATGTACTTATTTGAGAGAGAGAGAGAGCACAGAGGGAGAGGGAGAGGGGGATGCAGACTCTCCGCGGAGCAAGGAGCCCAATGTGGGGCTCGATCCCAGGACCCCGGGATCATGACCCAAGCCGAGGGTGGACGCTTCACCGATGGAGCCCTCTGGGTGCCCCTGTATTAGCTCATCTAACCACACGGTAACACCATCAGGGACACTCTGGTTAGCCCTAACGGCTGATGGCATGGACGGACAGGTAGCTGAGGGACTTCTCCCAAGCCATGCTGCTGGTCGGGACAAGGCTGGGATGTGAACCTGGAACCCCGGCAAGTGGGACCCAGCGCCAGGCTCCCCTTCCCTCACCCCTGCCACCTCTGTGCTGTGCTGTCACTTGAGCTGTAGACGCCTGGGTGACTCCTCAAATGTCCACACTTAGCATCGCCCAGCCCTGGTTCTGCTCCTAACATACGACGCGGCCTGGGGTGGGTCCTGGAGAGCAGGTTCCCCAGCGGCAAAGTCACGGGTGAGGATACTAGGGACAGAGTCTTGTCCACTGAAGGGTCCTATCAAGCAGCACACGGATGTGGAGGGAGGGAGGACAGCTAGACGGTGCAGCAAGTCCTTCTTCAAAGAAAAACATTGCTCTTCTCAACGTTAAAATCCTTTTTCCTAAAGCCCAGGAAGTACGTCAGATGCAATGAATGGATACAAGCGCCTTCTCGCTGGACTAGGCAAGGTTAGGCTCCTGCCCACCATTCCGCCGGGAGGAGGGAGACGGAGACTCTGCAGAACACCCTCTGCGCGGTGTGCCTGCACCCCAGGCCCGGTCACCAGCCTGACGGACAGATCAGACAGACAGATGCACAGACACAGGCTGCCCGCTTCGGGGTCACCGCGCGAGCTCCTCACCGGCTCACCGCGTCCCTTCTCCAACAGATGCCCAGATTCAGAAGTATGCTTCCAGCGTATGAAACGTGAGACACAAGCAACATCCCTCCAAATCTCGTCAGACAGACGGACACGTGAAAAGACGCGTGCGAGAAAATGAGCCGAGTTCGGTCACTTGGCAGGGCAAGCTGCCCGCGGCCAGCCTGAGCCCCCCAACCTCGAACCCTCTCTTCGTCCCACGGCTTGGCCTGCGCGGGGATCAGGCCTTCCTCCAGGAAGCACACGCACCTGGAAGGGACTCCGGGTCCCCGAGAACTTCTCTGAGCACTGTCGCCAGCCAAGTTGGGGCAAATCAAACCTCAGGGCTGTGAAAACAGCTTAAAATGTCATGAGGGCCCATAAGCCCCGACCTGCCGCGCTGGGCGCCGAGGTCCTCCCTCCAGACCCGCTGCCCGCGTCTCCCTAACATGCCCTCTGCCAGCGGCCCGGCCCTTCTGCCAGCCGCGTACTAACGTGCTCACTCCCTTGGGACAGAAGTACGACGCCACTTCTGACGTTTTAACGTTACTCCAGACTCCTGATGTTTCAGAAGACCTAGGACCGCGGAGCAAAGCCTCAAAGATGGCCTGTGATGAGACCACCCGCATGCAGCCACCCCGACTGACCTCGGGGGTTGTCATGCCCTAGGATCCTCCCACAGAAGGCAAGGCCTCAGCCACTCCTAGGGTGGACAGCCTGACCCAACCCGGCACCCCCAGCCGCCTCCCTTCTCAGCCACCTTCCCCTTTCCGTGGGGAGCTCCACCAAAGGCCCCTCCCCACGACTTCCTCCGCTGGCACAGGTGGAGGACTGTACCGCCCTCCCCACTCTTCTATCCACCCTCCTCTGGGTGCCTCACGGCCTTCGGTCCCTTTCTAGGTCTTGTCCTGGGAACGTCGACATTCAAGAGGATGGCCCCTTGGTGCTTCTAGCCTGTATTTTCTCCTCTCTGAGGAACAGCTCTGCATGATCACGGTCTCTGTCGTACACGACGGGCTCTGGGTGAAGGCTGGTCCCTCGGGATGACATGCCAGCCCTCCCCCTGCCCCCTGTGCACGTGCGGGCTCTGGCTCACCCCCAGCCTCGTACTCCCCTGGGCTGGGTGCCCCTGCAGCTCATGGCCCTCCTGGGATCTCCACCTCCTTGTCCCACATGCTGTCCACTGTGTGGAGCCCTGGATGACCTCCGCCACCTGCCTGTTTCGCACCTTTCCTCACCCTGTCGAGTGCTCTGGAGGAAGGCGTGTTTTCCCACTAATCCAGTCTAACATACACTCATTTCTCAGCCATACTTTCCCCTCCCAGGGAGCCTTAGCAGCTCCTCTCCACACGGCCTGCTTGGCTCCCTGCCACGTGTGTTCCTCTCCTCCAAGTTTTTGCCCCTTTTTTGCCCTCCAATCTCGAGCACTGCCCCCAAGAGTCCAGGCTGATGTTACCACATGTTAAGCAGATGCCCCTGTTTGCAAAGCCTGTCCCGGTCCTGGTAGTTCTGTCCTCGGCCTGGGTGGTCCTGCCCAGGGAGGCTGTGCTCCTGCCCTGAGCCTCCGACAGCCCTGCTGCCCCCACTCCTGACTCCAGATCACAGGACAACTGGTGCGGAGACGGTTGCTCCGTGTTGCATTAATTCATTCTGGGTGCTGGGAACGAAACGGGGTATGCAAATGTATGTAAATGTAGTCACTTATGCAAAAATGATTTGAAAATATGCCTTTAGAGTCTCTGGAAGAAGGCTGATGACTGAATGCCCTCCCTGGTCAACCACGTTACTTTGTAATTCGTTATCCCTTCTGCTCACGGCTCCCCCCACCTGCCCACTCTCAGCCCTCTGCCTCCTTGTCTGGTGCCAACTCATTATTAATGTAAACACATGATGTCTCCTCTCCCCTCTCTCTATATGTGAATTTAAACACACTGATGAAGGCTCGAACTATGAGAAAAGTGTTAATTTTCACGGCGGTGGAACGTCCATTTCTTTCGTCAAGTCTGACCTTCTATTAACTTTAACGGGTAGCGCCTGCCTCCCAGGCCTCACTGCCTCCTTTGCCGTGTTACGGGGCGTGCGCTCCTGCTTACGTACCGGCTCCCGCCGCAACAACCCTAGAAATGAGCGAATCATCGCTCTTCTCCGAACCAACGAGCTCCTGACCGTACTCAGTTCTCTGTCGCTGGCTGCCACCTGGGCTCCACCTGCAGTGGTCTCCGCTTCCTTCCTCCACAACAGCTCCCTCCAACTGTCCCTCCAGCTCCCCTCCTTCCTCCCTGAGCCTAGCCGTGCCACCGCCACCGGCACAGACACACTTTCCATTGTTTTTTTCTGTGATGGGCCTGCAACCGGGTCCTTCCCCGGAACTCCCTTGGTGGGTTCTCTGGTGGTTTCCCTGTCTCCAAGGCCTTCTCACTTGGCTCTTCTGAGCCTCGCCCTGACCTGGCCCAGCCCCTGGCTTGCACACTCCTTGCCCTGAGTGCCAGGCAGGGTGTCAGGCTCTTGGCCGTTTCCAGCCCCGTCCGCCACAAAAGTCTCGAGCCCCTGGCTCTTCCCTGGAACTCAGCCTGGTAAAAAAGGGCATTGGGTCTCTCTGCTGACCCCTCCCCTTAACTTAGGGGCCTGCAAACCCGTCTGGTTTCCATAGGGGCAGAGGTGGGACCTTCTGTGTCCTGATAAGAGGTTTCCGTTCTACGATTTGTCTGGTGCTAAAATGACCCCCGTGCATACATCTGAGGACACTGGGCAGCAAGAGGGTGACGTGCCCTTGGTCCCCAAGCCAGGAAGTGACAGAGCTGGGATTCTGATCTCACACCCCTTCCAGCCTGGGGCCTCATCCTTGGCTTTGAGGGTACACTGCAAAGGCCACCTTCGTCCTTTCTTAGCCCCCAAGCTGTAGAAACACAGCTTTCCTGCACGGCCTGGGGATGGAGGCAGGAAAGATGTGTTGGGGGCGGGGGCAGGGGCATCTGGGGAACACAGGGCAGGGTGCATCTCTTACACAGTCACCAAGAAAGAGCCATCCAAGCTGTCCTTTGGGAGTCACACTGATCACAGTCACCGCTGAGCGGTATGAGAATCCAAGGATCTAAACTCCTTAACATTTGTAGGCCTGCTGGTCTCAACCTGTCTCCAGTCTGGGCGGTTTCTGAATATACTGGGACGCATTGAGAGAAGTCTTCAGCGTTTGATTACTCTTTTCTGGGGGCAAGGATGCCCCCGAGCCAGAAGAGGCTTAACCGTTGCCTGAGGGTCAACTCACCTGGGCCCAGCTCACAGGCTCCCCTGGCTGGGTGCTCAGCAGCTCCTTTGGAAAGGAAAGCGCCTGACATTTGTTGGGGAGCTCGGGTGTCTCGAAAACCTCCAAAGGTGAAACAGAAAACTTTCCCAGTGCGATTTTCCTATTTGATCTTTTGTCTCATGTGTTCCCCTCAGGGATGAACAAGAAATACTTGTCTGAATAATTCATAGGCCCCGAGGTAGAAACAGGCTGCTCCCTTTTTCTTTCTTTCTTTTTTTTTTTTTTTTTGCTCCTTTTCAATAAAAAGGCTGGGTACACAGTGTTGGTGATAGCTCTTCTGCGACGCTCTAGCGAAAGCGCAGAGATCTGAAAAGCTCTTTACAAATCACTCTTACAATAGAGAGACAGAAATTAAAAGCCATGTAATATTTTTAATCAAACAGACTAATGTTTGGATAATATGTAAAATTATTTATAAAGCTGTACTGAGCTACAAAATGCTCATAAAGGGAAGGTGGAAAAAAATCAAGGAGCTGTAATTATGGTAAGGTCTGATTTATTTTTAAAACTGAAAACCAGTAGTTAGTTATTTTTGAAACTGCTGAGCCCCTTGCACATTTTGCACTATGACTATGAGAGATGGAAGAGATCAAGGGCTTTGGGGTCCTTCCGAGAACGCTTTACTTCTTAGGTACAAAACTGTACACTCCTAGAGCTGGATGACACTCACCGTCCACCTTGGTTGCTTTGTTTTCATTTTATGGAAAGAAAAACGAGTGCAGATGGCTTAGGGTCTTTCTCCCCAAAGATAAAGAGTGAGTGACTGACCCCACAGGGTTGGTTCTCGGACCCCCTGTCCAGTGTTCGCTCTTCGTACGGCACACTAACCCTGATTACGGACACCAGGCTCCCAAGGGCCACCTCGGTTTCACTCTAAGGTTCCTTCTTCCTGCGGGTGATTGAATCCAACATAGCCTTCCACTGAGAAAGAAGCACAAATCCTGGCCCCCGGCCCTGGCACGCAGGCCCAGAGAAGCCGTATGGCTTTCCATTGGCCACTCAGACTTTGGTGACTTCTTAGTTACGGTTCAGGCTCTCATGGGAAGACAAAAGACCACCGGCTTTGTGGGGGCAGCTGTGCTCAATACACGTGCCTGACGCAGAGTGGTGACGGGAACTCTGCAGACTATTAGTCTGCCCCACACTAACCGAAACCCAGGCAGAGGGACAGCTGGCTCTGGGCTGGGAGACAGCAGATCAGGGGAGCAGCCCCAGGCTTCTGGCCTGGGCACCTGGGAGGGGTGCATGTGCACTTCTGGGGGGGCCACCACACTTGTACGCAGTGTGGAAACTAGGTGACCTACCTGGATCCTCCCTCCTTGGATGGGCTGCCCCTGCTGGCCAGTGGCCTCGGAGACAAGCTAGAGTCTCCTTGGGGTGTGGACAGCCCTCGAGCAGCACAGAGACTAAGGTGACAGAGGCAGTGCCCGGGGACCCAGTGAACCCCCCCCCCCCGCACCCCTTGAGAGAACGGGACTGCTAGGGAGGGCTGTTAAGGCTGAGCACTGCCAACACCCAGGGCCCCGGCTATGTGAGCCACATGGCCATGGCACTGCTGGCTCTGTGCAGCATGACAGCCTGGCAGGCTAAGTGCAGGGCCTTCCAACCGCAAGAGGGTTCAGGGGTCATGAGCCGCCTGCTGCTTCCAAGGGGTGCTCCCAGTCCAGGAGGAGGGTCCCGGCCCGGCTCAG
Organism: Canis lupus familiaris; assembly: GCF_011100685.1. Taxonomy (NCBI): domain Eukaryota; kingdom Metazoa; phylum Chordata; class Mammalia; order Carnivora; family Canidae; genus Canis; species Canis lupus. The sequence goes on from NC_049229.1 coordinate 61,872,593, forward strand.
AGACTCACCAGTCGCTGCATGCTCTTCACGTGGGTGGGGCTGATGGATAAGGCTTCTTCGTACCACCGCCGGGCTTCATCGAGGTTTCCCCGGAGCTCAGCAACCTGGCCACGCATGTACAGGACGTTGTGGGACATCGGGAAGAGGTTGGCAGCTTCCTGAGTACAGGCCGTGGCTTCTGCGGGCTTCCCGATGCCAATGTAGACCTCGGCTGTGGGGAGAGAGCAGAAGGCAGATGCTGTTCCGGTTCGCTGTCCTTTGGAGGCTCTGTGAAAGGCCGTGATTCTGGTTGGGAGCATTTGCAGCCCCCCTGGGCCCCACGGGACTCTGGAATATGCAGGACCCCAAGCCAGCCAGTCCCCCAGCTCGACTGGAGACAGCTGCAGGCTGACACTACTTCTCGCCCCCTGTCCTGAGGGGACTCGTCACTCCTGCTATTGGGTCTCGGAGAGGACATGTGTCACCATCAGCCAGAGGGGACTTAGGGCTGTCTGCCTCTGCCCCCCTATGAGGACATGCTCACTCAGGGCCCACCTAGAGTTCCTGGGGATCTGGGCCGCCTGCCCTCAACTCTGACACCTTTGGGGATAAGCCGAACGAAGGGCAAGTAAAGTGATGCACACAGCACCCAGAGCAATCGCTCTGCCCTCCAGCCTGTTCTCCTGATGCTGGGCAGCATTCACAGGGAGAGGCCGTGATGGGATGACAACCAGTGAAGGTCACCACACCCCGTGACTAGTAACGTCCAGCACAGACACAGTCTGTTGAATACCAAGCTGTCACTTTCAAAAAAGCAGGAAAATGACCCTCCGCCCAGGAAATGACCCTCTGAGGCCTCAGTGCTCTCCTATGGGGTCCTGAGTTGCTGCAGCTCTGGCCACCTGCCTGTCTCCTGGGCACACTCAAGTGCCCTGTGATCCTAGCACCACCATTTTAATGGTGCCAGGCCTGTGTCTTCAAGGACATCGGACACTCCTCCTCCATCCTTGGCCATATGGGCCCGGATGACTGCCCGGAGTCCTCCTCGGTGGCTGGTATGCTCTGGGCCCTTCTCCTACCTCTAGGGCAGCCCTGGCTCATGGGTTCCTGCCTGGACCACTGACCCTCCACTCCCAGCAGCCAGAAACGTCTGCACCTACACCTCGATTTACCCACAGGGTGATGTATTACGTATAGTAGGATGCAGGCCAGAACAACACAATGCAAAAATAGAAAGGTTTTGCTATTTTCCCTGTGTGGCCCTCCCGAGCCTCTTCTGGAGGCCACTTTGGAGTTGCCTCGACTAGGGCAGGGAGGTTTACCCCATTTGTGTCCCGTGATGTATGTGCGCCCCTCTGGAATGGAGGCTGTGAGCCACGTGAGCCCAGGGACCGTGTCTGTGCCGCTCACTGCTATGAGAACAGCGCCCGGCACAGTCAGGGCTCAGGAAACACTTGCTGAATGAATGAATGAATGAATGAACGATAACAGTCAAAGTAACAGTAGCTAACATGCACTTTGTGCCAGGAGGTGCTCTCAAGTCTCTCTTTTTTTCAATTTTAAAGATTTTATTTATTTATTCATAGGGAGAGGCAGAGATACAGGCAGAGGGAGAAGCAGGGCCGGGATCATGCCCTGAGCCAAAGGCAGATGCGGACCACTGGGCAGCCCAGGTGTCCCTCTCCTTTCATCTGCATATGGTCCACAGGATCCCAGTGCCTGGCACCATCATACAGATGAGGTAACAACCCATTCCAGATCCCAGGCCAGCTAGAGGCAGATCTTGGCTTGGGGCCTGAACAGTGTCTCCCCTGCCCCCAAGTAACGTTCATATGGATCCCTTGGCCTGGAATTTGGAGCCCTCGGTGGTGCCTGGCTCTGTCGCCCTTACTAAACTGTGTACCCACTGTCCCCGATGCCCCGGGCTCCCTTGAGGCCTGCTCAATGCCTACCCGCCTGGGCAGCCGTCTCTGACCCAGGCGTCCCCTCCGAGGGAGGCCAGCCTCTGTACTCTCTGGGGGCCGTGGCCCTGCATGAGTTTCTGAGGGGGGCCTGGGTTTGCTCCTGGATGGCAAGCCTTCTATCTCCCCACCTCAGGCTTCGAACCCTGAGGCTGGCAGAGGGCAGGTGTGTAGCTGACTGACCTCAAGCACCCTGGATGGCCCTTCTCCTAAAGCAGCCCCTCTGTCCTGGAGATCACGTCCACCAATGACAGACTCCTCAGGCTTGGTCGGGGGGCCTCGGGGAACATGGGCCCGTACCTCCTGTCTGTTCTTCCAGCCTGTGGGCCGCTTCCTGGACAGGGGAGCCCCCAGGGTGCTCACAATGCAATGTGACAGGCCGCCCCCTGCCAGCTGAGGCCCAAGGGCAGCAATGCAGGTGCAGCACCGGCCTCACTCACCTCCCGTGGAGGTCCAGCTCCCCAGGTGTTCACTAAGCACCCATGACACGCGGGGACTCTGCCTGAGTCTGGCCTGGGGTTTGGGCCCTGGAGCCCACCCCCCTCCCGGGAGATATACCCCGTCCCGCCGCCACCCCATCCCTGGGCCAGACCTGCTGCAGATTTAGGTGACCTGAGGGGGCCGGGGACACGTGACTCTGGACTTGCTCCCATTTTCACAGTGGGCTCGTGTCTGTGTCTAAGGTCCACAGGGCCCAGAGCTGACTGGGGATGACCCATGGGGCCGTTGCCACCTAAATTACTATGGAAAAGGGACCAGCTTGGAAGGGGGTACTGAAGGCTTCTAGAATTTTTATAACAAGAATCAAGGTCGGGGCCGGGGGGTGGGTGGGGCTCAAACAGCAGCATGATAGTGTGCCTGTGAGCCCTGTTCTAGGAGGGTCCTCCATGGGACCATGGGTCTTCAGGATCCCCAGCCATGCGTCTGAGGCTACTGCTTCCTTCCTGAGGAATTGATCGGAAGACGAGACCCCGCTGAGCCACGATTATGCAAGTGGGAGAAAGAGACCAGGCCTCCTGGGACTTCTTTTCAGGGACTCAGAAGTTACAGGAGGAGCCAGTGCCCCTGGCGCAGGGTGGGGGGCACACAGATGCGTGGCCTGACTGCTCCTCAGTGGGTCCATTTGAGCCCTGCCACCTTTCGACCCCCGCCCCAGCCCCATTCAGTTCCCCATCTTACTTCCATGCCTGTTTGTGCTGTTCCCTCTGCCCCAAATGCCTCCCTGAATGGGCATCTGTGAAGACCGACCCTCCCTGCTCTAGGCCCCAGCACACTGTACCCTGCCCGGGCCTTCTCTGCACGCCCCCATCTCTCGCCTGCCCTGTGTGCGCCCCGGGAAGCGCTCACCCAGTCCACCTGTCCTGCGTGACCTGCAAGCGTGCAAGCCTCCCATGCCGGCCACGTTCCTGGACCAGCCCGGTTGAGTCCCCTCTGCCCCTGCGTGGCATCACACCTTGTGCAGAGAGGCCCTTCTGAAATCATCTGCGGAACCATCTGGGGACATCATCTGAAAGGGCTGAGCTCTGTGGTGTAGGCCTGACAACTAAGCTGCCTCCTCAGGGTTTGGGGAACCCGGAGCCAGCGGTACCCACAGTCCTGCACAGGCTCAGTTTCCTCATTCACTTGTGCTTCTGACATGGGTTAGCTGCAAGGAGAAGTGGCCCAGAGCCGTGCAGGTTGCGCACTGTGCACAGTGACCGGGCATGGCAGGGCCGCAATCCAGTCTGAACTCTGCAGGGCAGGCCGTGTGCCCGGCGCAGGCTGCATTTGCCCAGAGGGCTCCCAGGTGGCTCCTCACACAGGTGCGTCCAGCCAGCAAAGCCTGCTCCCCGGGGCTTAGTCTACTCAGAGGGGACACCTGTTTTGAAATTCACGCAAAGGAGCCACAGTGTAAGGTGGAGATGGCCCGAGGGCTGTACCCATAATGGAGCTGACAGACCTTGCACCCACCTGAGGTCTGGCAGAGACGGAGGAAGGAAAAGACTCGAGTGCTCCCAGGCTTAGATGTGAGGCCTGCAGGCAGGCAGGGAGCTAGGCCAGCTGACTCCCCGACCCTTTAAAACCAACTCCTTTACCCCAAACCTTGCTTCCCTGATCTGTGCTTGGAAAATAAACCCTAGCAGCTTGGCTGTGGGACAGCCCTGCCCATGGTGGGCTAAGGAGCCCCCAGGGTGAGCACAAGGTGCCTTCTAGAAGCAGCAGGTGCTCCCAGGGCGCACCACCCTGCTTTCATGAATTCACTGTCATATAACAGTGTGCCTGAGGGCCTGGATGAGCTTCCCACTGTGGTGCTACATCATTACAGCCTGGGGGTGGGGGTGGGGGCAGCACCCTTGTCCACTTGCCCTGGAACTGTTCTTTGCTTTCTCTTTGTCTGAGGGAGGTTGGAAGTAAAAGAAGGCAGGAGCTTTGCATGTGTGTGTAGGTTCTAACCTGAGCTTCTCTGGGCTGGGCCCTGGGCTGGGCCTGCAGCCCCTGTGGCGACACAGCCCAGGCTCTCCTCAGTGAAGGCCTGGCCACATGCCTCTGCCAGGCTCTTGGCTGCACCATTGATGCTTATTTCTGGGTTTCTGAGTGGTGGGGTCAACCTGTCCAGAGGGACTCCTTCCCCAGGTGCTTGGTGGGGTGGCAGGACTAGCTCCTCATCCTCTAGCTGCATTTGGGAGACGTCCATCCCCTCCAGGCCCTGGCCCAGCTGCTCTCCCGATGCCTCAATCCTTCCCCAACGCCATCCACCCCTTAGGCTGACCTTGACTCTTTGTTCAAAGAGAACACAGAAGCCAGAAGAGCAGACTTGGAGCCTCTTCTCGCCACCAGATTGACAAGCCCTCTGGTGTCCTCTGTGCCCATCCTTTCCACTCCTTTTCTGCTGTAGGTGAGGCCAGTCCCTCTGCCTGGGCCCTGGACCCCACCATTCTCTTGCTCTCTTCGGGGATTTGGACCTGCACGTATCCTGTCTCTCTCTTAGGGACAAGGATGTGACTATCCCCGCAGCAATCGAAATGCTTCTGTGCCAGCCAGTTGTGAAGCCGCCTGATGTGAAGCCACATTCCTCCCCAGTTCCCCCTCATGTCTCTCCTGTGTTGCACTGGGGTCTTCTCCGTGAGGACCAGGCGCCCCCGGCCTTGTCCTCCTCACCTGCCAGCGCCCTGCAGCCACCTCACCATGCTCTGTCCCCAGCACGCCCCCAAAGCCTCACCTGTCAAGGCCTCCGACAACTCCCACATGCCACATCTAACAAGTGATTTGTCAGCGCCAGTTTGACCTCCCAGCAGCACTTCCTACCAGCCACATCCTCCTTAATAACAGTGATTTTAAGAGTTGTCAAGTGCTTGCTACCCACTGAGCACTCCCTGTGCATTACCTGGTGTGACTGTCACCACTGCCCTTGTTTTGCAAACTAGGGCTCATGGGGCAGAGGGGGAACCTGCCCAGGTCATGCTGCTGGGACAAGGTGACACGGGGATCCTCACTACTCTGACATCAGAACCCAAGTCCCTGATTGTGCTGCACAGGCCCCTTTGGAGGGAAACCCCTCTGGCTGCCACAGTGTCACCCCTCCCGTCTCCCTCCTGCCTCACTGACAGCCTCCTTTCTCTCGCTTTGTTCCCCAGGACCCCTGTCCTGCATAGATTTTAAATGTGGGAGGGGCTTGGGGCTTGGTGCTGGTCCTCTCTCTTCTCATTATACCCCTGGGCTTTAAATCCTCCTTCCCCAGTGTCTGTGTCTAGCCTGAACCTGGAACAAGGCTTGACCCTCCAGCCGCCTGCTTGCTGTCTTCACGGGTGTGTCCGCAGGCCCTGAACCCTTCCAAGTTCAAACACGACTCCGGTTTCCCTTCCTCCCTGACTCCAACACGTTGGTCCCCCACTTGCCCCGCCGCCTCGTGTTGGCTTCCCATTGCCTAGAACGGTGCCACCAGCGGCTCACTGAATCAGGCCCCAGACACAGGACTCTTCCCTCCCACCCCTCAGCGTGGCACCCATCGAGGACACCCTTGGGCCCGGTGCCATAGTGTGTCTTGGGGCCACTTCCCTCCACCTCAGACACTGAGCTGCTCCCTTCCAACCTCTGTTCTCTGTTCCCATTCTCGATGCTTCCTTTCTATTCTCTATGTTGGGCCGGCTAGCCCACCCATGTGTCTGACCTTTTCACCCTCATGGTGGAAGCCCATCAGGAGCATTCCAACACTTTTAGGATGAAGTTAAAGACCTTAGCATGGCTGCCAGGCCCCACCCTCTCCGCACGATCTTGCCTAGCCTCAGGCCATGTCCTTTCCTTCCCTTCAGGCTCCTGCCACGTCTCCAACCCTCTCCAGCCTCCCCACCATCATCCCAACCTCCGCTGGTCACTCTGCAGGCCCCCGCTCCCCATGCTCACACTTCTCCTGGCCCCTGGCCTGTGGAGGACCTCTGTCACCAGTTCCCCCAAGGGACCACGCTGCCCCTTCCTGGCCCATGGCACCATGAGAATTAAGTGCTTCTGTAGCTGTTTTGTTTCATGTCTGTAAACTCCACAAAGGCAGGGACTGGGACATCTTCATGACCACTGAACTCCTGAGCCTCGTGCCAACTGCGGCCCACACACACTGTGCTGGATGGCTGAGGGCCTGCTCCGGGTCACAGCTGGAGCCACACTCCTGGGGTCTGAGTTCTCGTTCCCCCACTTATTAGCCATGTAATATTAGGAAAAAATGTGACAGCTGGGTCTCAGTGTCTTCACCTGTAAAGTGGGGTAAGGTATTCAGACCTCATAAGGTTATTATGGAACAGAACAAATGAAGATGTATAAAGAAAGTCCTTGGGATAAAGTCTGACAGGGATAGTTTATCCCTGATAAAGGGATAGACCACTAATTAACCCCCCTCCCTGCTCTAAATTGATACATAAATTCCATTTTTAGGGCAGGAACAGTCAGTCTAGACTGGCCCTGCATGAGGCAGGCCTGAGCCCCAGGTACCGAGCCTTTCCTCCGGCAGGTGCTCCCTGTTTAGTGACCCACACACCACCTGGCTGGGCACTGTCTTCATTTCTCATGGAGGCTGTGCCGCAGGATTACCCCTAGACCCTGCGGATGCAGCCTTGTGGAGGCAGGGAGGAGCCTGGGACGGGCGAGGGGGTAGGCTGGGCCCAGGGCCAGGGAATTCGTGAGAGTATCATGGCTTTAAATTCCCAGCAGAAATCAGAAAATCTGATCTTGCACATCTAAGAATAGCCGTTGGTTTCAACTGTGAGAGTGCCAAAGTGAAAGCTATAATTATTAGTACGTAACAAGCAGAAATTAACCACCTACCGCAAAGTCATTTTTAGCTGCCATCCCAATGTGGAAATTAAAAGATGGGCACTAAAAAGCTGCCTGTCTTGGCGAAGCCTCCAGTCCAGCCTGGAGTGTCTGTGAATGTATGACTCTCCGACGGCCAACCCTGAGGTCTGCATGCCAAGGAAGTTGTATGGCTCCTAAGGAGATGGGTTTTGTGGCACAGTAAACATCAAATGCTATGATGTCACTCCCTTGACTCTGACTCCTTCCCCAGTAAGACCACAGAGGCATTTATTTATATCTGGCCTGGGTTTCCCTCCTGCAAAATGGGAGGCGATAACCCCTACCAACAGCCCCAGAAGATACTTGGAATTTCCAGAGAGGAGACCATAACATGGGTAAATATCATGTGATGCCCAGATGCCACACACACACACACAAAATCGATAAATGTATTTTTAAAAAACTAGTCCCCCCCAAAAAGGACAAGCACAAACACTAACAAAGATAGGAGAAAATATTTATAGCTCATATCACAGACACGAGGCAAGTTTCTTTGACACATAATAAATGCTTACAAATAAAAAAGGAAAGCTCAGTGAGCAAAAGCCACCAACACAGACCACTGAAATGCCATTTTTCATCTATTGAGTGGCAGAGGTCTACAGGTCAGAGAATCTGTTGCATTGACAAAGACGCAAGAAAATGGGCCTTCGCTCAGAGTTGGCTGGGCTGTACACTGGTACTACTCTGTGGAAGCCAATGTGACAAAACTTAGCAAAATTAAAGAGTATACACCCTTTGATCCATCAATTCCATTTTTAGGAATTTATCTTACACACAATATATAGAAGGATACTTACTGATGCATTGTCTGTAACAGGAGAACATTAGAAATGCCAATCAGTGGGGTACTGGTTAGATTACGGTGAATTCATACAGCAGATTTATACCACGCCGCCAGTCAAAAGCCTGCGTCAGCGTTATGTGTGCTGCTAAGCAGTGACCTCCGAGCGTGTGCGATTGCTCTGGAAAGCACATGGGGTCTTTTTAGTGGTTGCTGCGGGTGATGGTGGCTGCGGCTCCAGGGCAGGATGGAGACTTTTCACTCTCCACCTTTTGTACCTCTTCAACTGTGTATCACATGCAGATACTGTGTATTCAAAAATAATTTAAGTGAAACTGTTACATGGGTCCCAACAAACTAAGGGGCCAAACCTGGACACAGCCCACGGCAGTCGGCCACCAGGTGTCCTGGTGAAGAGTCTGAGACCCTGGGGTTGGAGGGGGCCAGGACAGGGGAAAGGGTGTGCCCTGGGAGTGGGTCCCCCTCACTCAGGGATGGAGGGACCCTGTGTGGTCAAATGTCATTGGTCTTCCTGGATCTGTGCTCCCTGCTGGGCCATTGGCCCCTTCCCTCACAGGGCAGCTGTAGTTCAAGTCTCTGGCTCATGATCTCTTGGCCATTAAAATGGACACACCGGTGGCCCAGGGAGCTGCTCATGCAATAGGCTGGACATGGAAAGCTGTCTCCAAGTGACCTCACCTGCACGCCTCAGATCTGGGGCTGCCTCACCGTGGACTCTCGTCATGAGCTCCCACCAGACTCAGTTCACCAGAGAAAACCACCAGGAAAGACCCACAAATCCACAGAAACGCCATGGCCTGGGGGGTTAGGCCTTCATCTAACAGTTTCTTCCAAAGCCTGCAAAATTTAGTCTGGCAGTACTGCTAGACCTACTGAGGGAACCATATATGGTTCAAAAGTCGGGGGGAGGGCATGTTTTGTCACTGTCGTCTTGCCCCTTGGAGCAACAGAACTCACACCACAAGTGGTAAAACCTTACAGTTCAGAAGAAGCTGTTTATTTTCTGAGTTCATTCTCAAGTTACCTCTTCAGACCATATGAATGAATATATACTATCCTAAATCTTGACTTAAACCAGGTCATTGCTTTGAAGGAGTCAATATGCCACAAATCCTAGACAGATTCTAATCGACTCAATTCATTCTTACGACAGAAGTACTCTGCATATTCTGTCCAGAGTTTATAGGGCAGGTTTGGCAGCCATTTTCCAAAGTTCAACCCCACCAGCCTAGAGCACGTTAAGAGCCACAATGAGAGCTTTATTCTGTGCTACGGGCTACGCCAACAAGAAGCAGATATTACACCATCACGTGCAAATCCACGGACAGCCCCAGCCTGAATCTTAGCTACCAAGTTCCTCAACGTCCTAATAAGCGGCTACAAGATTTCCTCCCAAGAGTCATGTGGAACATGCAGAAAGGAAGAGAGTCTGGATAACTCAATAAAGGGCAGCAAGCCAGCAGGAGAAGCTGTCCCGGAACCTAGTGACCCTCACTCAGGTCACTGACTTTTCCAAGAAGCGGAGAAGAGGAGCAAAGCCTGTGACTGGGTCGAGGAAGTTCATCCCAGCTGAGGATGGGCTGCCTTCAGTCCTGTTGGGTTTGGTTAGACTCTGGCCCTGCAAAATCTCAACCTCAGTTGGGATCTGAAGGACACCTCGGCCCCCGATGCTGGCCCTGCAGGGCCGGCCAGTCTCTCCTGGCCCAGACATAGAAGCCTTCTCAGTCCCTCTCTCTGCTCTCCGCAGTCACTGTTGGTGAGGGCGGCTGACCGAGCCAGGCACCAGGCCCTAGACCGCGGACTGGGCTTTTCTGCGGGCGTGCAGGGCGTGGAGAGCAAGGCTTTCCTGCTGCCCCCGCGCCCTGCGCGCCAGCTCATCTGGGCCCAGCGAGAGGCCGCACGCTGGCAAGCGTCTGCGCAGGAAGAATAATCAGCACATTCATGAATCATCCCTCTTTTGTGCTTCTGCTTGGAAGAATGTAATTTGCTAATTTATGGTAGCTGTTATGGCTCCATTAAAGATGCCAACACAGGAGGGGCCGGCTGAGCTGGGCTCTGTGACACGCCAAGGCCAGGTAAACAGGACCATGTTTTTGTGTATGAAGGTTGGCCGGTGGTTCCAAACACGGTTCAGCATCACACAATTAGCCTTGGCAGAAAAAGGGGTAAATAGGCGGACAATGGTGGATAATGAGCACTTTCCCCAGCCAAACCTGGATTTCCTCGGTGTGCCCTGAGGGTCCTGCCTGGGGAGGCCCCGTCGGGGTCCTACAGACCCCGTGATGACACTTGGCGAATTGAGGTTACTGTTTACACATAAATATAAATTTGTAAGTAAATCGGCAGCCTCTGTGAAGTGGGGTTGTCTTTGCTACGGTGCCTGTGGGTGGGATTTATTGGGGGGATTTTCAGCCACGCGGCAGCAGCCATGTGGAAGTGGAGGTGGGGTGATCAGATCTGCTTTCTGGGCTGATTTCCAGTTCTGCAGCTGCTGCTCCCCGCTCCCCGCTCTGTGTGTGAACAGGGGTGCTGGCGGGGGAGGGGGTAGTGGGGGGCAGGCAGGGACACTGAAAGCGCTGCCCCCTTCCCAGGCTTTGACAAGACATCTGAGTCAGCAACACGACGATGTTATACGCCACTGCTGGGAGGCGCCAGGCACTGCGCTCATCACCCTAGAAGGTGGATGCTACTGCCCCCCCCCCCCCCACGGATGAGGAAGCCCCCGCTGAGCTGAAGCTTTTAGCTCCTGTCTACACAGCTGCTAGGGAGCCGTGGACTTCCAGACTAAGGAGCCCAGGATGCCCTGCCCCTCTGGCCGCCACAAAGAGCGCCTGGGAGTCAGTGTGTGGCTCCTGCTGTCACGCACACCCTGCACCCCACACGGAGACCTCCCCAGGTCCCTCAGGGTCCAGTGGGAGAGTCTCTGCTGGACGTCCCCCCTGTGCCAGGGTGTCCGGTCAGGGGACGGAAGGGGAGTCACACAGTATCCCACAGTCCTACAGAGAAGTAGCGACATTTTGGTGTGTGACCGCAAAGGTGGTGACCTCTCAACATCCCTCAAGACAGGGGTCGTGGGCTAGGTGGGCCAATGGGTGTGGGTGAGGCCCCCGGCGGGGGCATAGCAGTACCTGCATGGAGCCAGATCTGCGCCAGCGTCATCCAGGGGTGCAGCGGGCCCTGCTTGGGGGCGCTGCTCTGCAGAGATGAGGCCACTTCCGACAGCGCCTGCTCCACTCTCGAGGCTGCCACTGAGGTGGCGTGGACGGAGCCTGCGGGGGGGTGTTCGAGAAGACGGCATCAGACGTGACAGGGCAGGCCCGCCCGACCAGCCACCCCTCCGCCCCCTCCCACACACAGACACACGTTCAAGACGGACAGCACACTCCGGTCCTCGTGATGTTGCCAAGGTTTACGTCCATGGAGAGATACAGACTATCCTCGTGGCCTCGGACCTGAGTTTCCACCCTTCGCTCTAGCTCACCTGCTAGCTGATGGCTAGAGCACCTGCTGTGGGATGCAGGCCCTCCAGGACCTTGGGTAGGGCAGCGCGGGGGTCGGGGCAGCACAGGGGCTGAGCTGGCCACACGGCCATGAAGCTCAGGCTGCAACATGGCACGCATGATGTCCTACGAAGGGAGGTGACAAAGCACCCCAGGGCAGGGGGTGGGGCCTAGACCTACAAACCCTCCGGGGCAGCAGCGGGAGGGGTCGTCCCTGCCTCCCGGGGATGGAGTCCATTCTCAAGACAGACCCAGCAACCCGCCAATCCTCTCTATGGCCTTCGAGAGGTGGCCTGCACCCTGAGATTTGGGACCATGTTCTAGAACAGAATATAAGGATGGGAGGAAGAGCATGTCTTTGCCCCGAGTAGGAGCAATGTCTGTTATCAAGGCGGGGCAATCGTGGAGGTGCCCGGGCTCTGGAGTTGTACCTGTCTGACTCTGGGGCCAGGCTTGTCGTCCTGAAAGGCCCAGGAGAGGAGCAGACCCAGCACATCCACTAGTCAAAGCAAGCGGGTCAAGCGACTTCTACTCAGACACCAAAAGACTCATTGGTCTTCGTGTTGTCCTAGGGGTCCTGGCGGTTGGAGCCTCCTCCTTCCACATGGCTTGCTCCTCACCTGTTCCCCACAGTCCCTCTTGGAGGTGTGGCTTCAGGGCTGAGAGCAGGAGTCCCAGTTATTTCATGCTGCAGCCTGCTCAGACTCAGATCACGGGCCACGCTCTTAATATCTAATCCATCGTCAAGTGCGATATGGAGGCAAACAGTCCGACACTGGGAGTGGCGACGATCAACTCACCCTAAGGTTTCAACTAGTGATAATATGGAAAGACGACTGCTGACCACTCAAATAGAACCGAGCTGGTTATAGTTGGGCAGAGACAAAACTGCGAGCATAAAAATAATTTCTGTTGGGGCTTCGGAATGCACCGCAATTTATTCATTTTGAGGGTATTTGCAGCACGAGGCTGGCCATCCATATTGTGTTTTGACTGTTCCAACTTGAAGGAGACATGGGTGCCTCTAAATACACTCAAATCCTTCAAGCGGGGGCTTTGGCGGAGGGGGCTCACGGGAGGCGGATGGGAGCCGGGCTGGGAATCTGCCTGCTGCGATAATCCAGGCAGGGCGTCCACGGGGATGAGCAAGGGCAGAGAGCCTCTGGGGATGGACGGTGAGTCCTGGAGAGGGAACGCGCCCCCCTGCCCTTCCGGAGGAGGCACCTGGAGGCCAGGTTAAAAGACACCAGCCGATGCCCTTGTGATCCAGAGCTCACGGAGGTCAGCTAGGAGCTGACCCTTTAGACAGAGTATGTCTGACGACTTAAAAAAAAAAATAAAATCGAAACAGCAAAAATGATTAGACTGCTGTCGGGTTTTTTTTTTTTGTGGGGGGGGCGGTGCAGGCTTTGGTTTGTTCTGGACTCTCTATGGACAAGAAATATTTGAGCTTTGAGCACAAGGATGGAGCTTTCCCTGAGAATTTCAGTAGCAACTGCTGGCTAAATAAACAAGGCCGCTGTTGGTATACTCTGACGTCATCAACGTGGCTTGCCTTCCTATCGGGCACCTAGAGCAGAGGTACTCATCCGTGGCTTCCTATCAGAACTACTCGGGTATTTAAAAGACCCGTGAGGCCCCCGAAAGCCCCAGACGATCCACATCACTAAAGTGACAGTGGTGGGGAGGCCAGGCCTCAGGCTCATCACCCAGGTGAGGCAGCTGCGCACGGCCTAGGGGGGACCCACCCACCTTGAGACGGAGAGAGCGGTCCTGTCATTGACATTTGGTTGCAGAAAAAACCTGGAGGCAGACTCTGCGCATGCCTGCTTCCCTGCAGCCCAAGACTCCGGGGAACAGAGTTCCAGGGAGATCCTCGTGGCCTCAGGATCCTTTTCTAGGCTCTGCAGAGCTCCTGAGACTCCTTCCAGGGATTCCGCTTATGGGGGTTCGTTATATCTATGGGTACTTGCTGCATCATGTATCACAACTGAGGAAGGCTTAAAATATTTAGTCGTTAACTCCTTTACAAATAACAACGATGAATGAATGCCGAAGGAAGACTCTACACATTTTCTACTAGGTTCTGTGGGTCCTTATGCTAACGGAGACCCGTGACTTTCGAGGGGGGCTAATTTTGCTATGTGGATTCACTATTTTATTTGGTCTGCAAACAAGTTAATTAGAACTATTGTTAAAGTCTCTTCTCTTTGGGACGGCGAGACACAGCTAAGGTGGCTAATTATTCACGTGATCGTATGTTTCACCGTGAAGAAGGCCTGGCACGTGGTGACAGCTGTGGGTATCAGTTTTATGAACGTGGCAAAGGCAGATTTCAGGAACTCCGGCCAGAACTCTACATATATTATTTCATTTAACCTTTAAACAACTCTGTGAGACAGCTTACTATGTTATCTAGATAACAAAATTGAGATTTAATGAGGTTATGGACTTATCCCAAGTCACACAGCCAGTGGGCGGCAAAAGCAGGACTCGGCCAGTAGTCTTAACTACAAGTCTAGCCTCTGAATCTGGCTCTGATGCCACCTCCTCCAGGAAGGCTGCTTGCTGTGAGCCTTCTGTTTCTTCTCCCTGCCACTGTCCTGTAGGAAGGTGGGCCTTGGGTCCTTGGTGCTCCTACAGCAACACCCCCACCTCCCTGGGGGACAGTTGTCCATGGGATGGACCCACCGTTTTCGGAGTTATTCTGATGTGTGGTTCTAGAAGACTGGATTCTCAACCTTGAGTTTACTTTGGTGACCTAAATTGGTTCTCATATGGGGGTAGGCCCCACATGAGGTGCTTTTAGGGTCTAATAACGCTGGGCCCAGTAGAGCCAGCAGGCGAGTGCTTGCAGAATGGATGGGAACTGTCAACAGATGTGTCAGTGTCTGGAGTCTGGAAGACAGTGGTCCCCCCTTCGTGCTCTACGCTCCTGGCCTCCCAATGGCTCAGAGGCCAGAACCTTCACTGTCTCAAAGGCCTTCTTGGCATGCCTGTCGTCACCTCCAGCCACGCAGACTGCCCATGACAGTGGCGCGTAGTAGACTGAACACTGTGCCTCGCTCCATGACCTTCCCCCATGTCTAATATTAACTAAGCCATTTAAATATGGGGGGGGGCAGAACTGCGACTTTCCCCTCCAAGTCGATCCCCTTTAACACATGCTTCACAAGGGGAGAGACCCTTCCTGTTTTGAACCAGGGATGGGTAGCTGAGCACTCGTGCAGTTGTGGACGATGCCACATGACCATAACCACAGCAACCTCACTGAATAGTTAACATCTACTTTTCCTGGCAATAATGCAGTAAGTCAAAGTCTTCCATCTGATTAGAATTTAGAGGAAAAAAAGTAAGCATCGTTATGAATCAGGATGGATAGATCTAATGGAAAAATAATAATAATAAAAAAGAGCCTGTGAATTACTGTCCCCTAGGACTGAAATGCTAAATATCAAAATAGATTTGGATTTCCGTAGGTACGCAACTAGAAATGCTAGTTCTAACCAACATGTATATTTTTAAAAAGGCAACCCTTGTCTTTCTCACCAAAGCAAATGTATTCCCACAGTGTATGTGGGGGTGGAAGGGATTATTGCCCTAGGGGAAATGGACAAGTTGAGGCTTAAAAAAAGGAACTGGAGGGAGGAATATAAGATATGTTTCTAATTGGAAATCCAAGACCCTGGAGGAATAAGCTGCCACATAATCAGGTTCCACAGGTAAGCCAGGGAGAGTGTCCGGCTGCTGTGCATCTCTTATTTATCACGTTAATTCGAGACGTGCTTATCACCATCCTAACCCTGTAGGCCGAGCACCTGCTATGCTGCACCGAGTTCCTCAGGCACAGGGCACAGAGGCTTCGAAAAGCCACTGTGAAACCAGCCGAACCGAGAGCTGACCGGAGCCGGGGCGGGCGTGCCCTCACATCTGGTCCCTGTGCTGTGACCTAATTGTCCAGACGGTTCAGGGGGCACCAGATGCCTTGGGGCTGAGAGCCGTACATCCTCCGGCCAACTGCTCTCTCTCCCCTGCCACCCAGAAGCCCGGAAGAAAATGTTAGCTTGGACACCTGATATGAAGGCAAAGTGCCACCTGAGGAACTGTTGTGAGCCCCACTGCCGGGGCTTCCGTCTGGGTTCCCCTTGGACCACCACATATGGGGCTGGGGTGGGGAGCGGAAGGGGGCCACAGAGAGGACCCGGAAGCCGCAATGGATAGGCCTCTCTCCCGACGGCTGAGAGGACCCAGGACCAAGGCCACCGACTTCAGGTGCTCAAGCCTGTTAGAAGACCCTGTCGCCAACAGGCCTTGGTGAGCTCAGATTGCTGAGGCAGCCGGGGCCTTTCCAAACACCCCTTTCCCAGAGCACACTCCACCTGTGGTTGACTTCACGCAGACCTGCAAGGTGGCAGTCGCATGTGAACCCCACCTCACATTCAGAGGGGTCTCAGAGGCGACAGTCCCATCAGACAAAAGGCGTGATAAGTGACACGGCTTGGTCATGCTCTGTAACGCACATGTTCACAGGCAGGCCACTGAGCACACGGCCGATGTTTATAGTTCAGCTGTCAAGGGTGTGCGCCCCCCTCCCCTCCTAGCTTCCTAGACTAGATCTTAGATGAGACTCTGCCCACCTGGGGACTGGGCGGGCGTCGGCATCCAGAACGAGGGGAAGTGTTTGTTACATGACACGCGACAAAAATCCTTTACTGCACGTCTCGCACGCGTTTGCCTGGGGTTTGGGCTGCCTTTTGCTTCCCAGCCCCGGAATTACCTCGGATGCCTCACATGCATGACTGTGGAAGGATGGAGTGCCCGGCTGGGCCCCAAGTCCCATATTCTCCCTGACTAACCTCACGGCAGCACATACCTGTGCTCCCCACGTTTTTCTGAAAAGAACCAGAACCGCTCCAGCCGCGGGCACGCAGGGATCCCGCCCCCCCGCAACCCCCACCGCCCTGGGTAATGAATCTCTGCACCTATTTCCTCCGTGTTCTGAAATGATTCAATATTACCTGTCACTAGAGTTTATTCAATATCCAGTTCTGAGAAGCCGTGTGCCCTGCCCCCCAAAACGATTCAAATAAAAAGGAAAAGGCAACAGTTCCAACCTCTTAAAGACCCTGAATACTGAATAGCAACCCGAGTGACTAAGCATTCTTGCCAGGGAGCTCTGCTTGCGATTTTCATTTTTAACAGGGGAAGAAGGTCTGTTTCTCGAGATGGGGCTGGAAAGCAAAAATCAGTCCAACACTGCAGACTGCTGGCAGCCCGGTGACCTTCTCCCACCTGCCACCTGTGCTCAGAACCAGGACATCCTCGGGGCTGGGGGAGACAGCAGCTCAGTAGCTAGTGATGAGTGCCTCCTATTTTTTGAAGGGGGAGGAGAGTCCATGCTCACGTCAACCCCCCAAGTCAGGCATATTGTCCTATACCTTTTCTTTTTTTTTTTTTTAACATTAAACACTTTGGTCCTCCCTTCCCTTGGGTGTGAGGGCAGTTCCCATGTTTGCTGGAGGCAGTCGTGCTTCTCCAAGGAGGCTGACTTGGAGCTGGGGGGTGGGCTCCTCCCGGGCCCCTTTTCAGTCCCCCCCGCAGCCGCCACATCCCCTCTTCGTGGCGTGTCTACCAGTGCGACAGGAGCGAGGGGCTGTGGCGCTCTACGGGCAACCGCCGTTCCTACCCGATTCCCACTGCCAGGGAGGCCTCCTGCTTGTGGGTCCCTCTGATAAATAACTTTGGTCCCCATTCCACGAGATGCTTTCCTTTTTCACGGAGTGGAAAAGAGGTTAAGACAGCCAAGTAAGTCAGGACAGCCAAACCCACGGTCTCAAGACGAGATCACAGTTTCCAAGTGACTTTTAACAGAATCATCAAGCACATGAAACCTGACAGGATGGGTCTTCTCCTGAAGGGGTCAAGTTCTCTCCGGGGAAAGCTTTAGGGAAGGATCCCGCTAAGGCAGGGAGGGACTGGGGTGCACAGCCCCCAGTGGGCATGCGGGGTGGGGGGCAGGCATGCTGCTGGCAGGTGCTCACACGGGAAGCGTGGAGGGCAGCCGTTCACAAGCATGTGGGGAGATGCCAGCTGTCAGAGTGAGCCGAGCCATGGCTCTGGGCCGGAGACAGTACCTTCTGGAAGGCTACACCAGGCAGATGCTTTCATCTCCATTAGAAACCCTCGCTGTTGCATATTCATGAGGCTGTGTGTGCCTGGACTCAAGTGCCTGGGGGAGGCTGCTTCTGGGGAAAGCCTCCCCGGCTGGGGTGATGGTCTAATTACTGGACACACACTCCTTAAGCTCTGACTGCCATTTATTACTGACTTGCCAATCTCCTAAAACTCTCCTCAATCTGGTTTAAAGAAAGACACCACAGAACTAGCTGGGGGGAATTCATTTTAATTGCAATAAAAGAGCAAGAAAAGGTTCATCCTTGAATCATTAGGGCTGAATTCTTTTGATGGCCACCCCTCAAGGGTGGTGGGGTCATCACTAGAGTAACTGCTTCATATACAGATTTTAAAAACTTGACTTTGTTCCTTTAGGCAGGGGCAGGGGTGAAAGGTACACCCCACTGTCTAGTCACTTCCTCATTATGAGAGGCATTTCTAAATGTCAGAAAATGCAAAGTCAACAATGAAATGCTAGCCATAAGAAAAGGGGCAAAAAACAATGACCTTGAATTTGTTTCTCCACCTTATTTCCTTTGAGAGGTGTGTTTGGTCTTTAACCGGCTTATTCTCTTCCCCGGGTTATGGGCTCCTCAACAGAGCAGGGGTTTCACTGGAATCAGGGATATGGGAGGCTGAGAACCCACATCGTCGGCATTCCTGATCTCAGCATGATCTTGAGAGGCGAATAAAATGCACATTTTCCTCCAAGATGATGATGGGGAGAAGGGAGAGTGCTCCAGGATGGGGGCGCCTGGGGTGCCCAGGTCTAAGGAGCAGCGCACAGCCCACTAGAGGGGGGGTGGGCAGCTGCATCCCCAAGGGGCTCCTCCTGTCAGGTGGCCACCTCCCGGGGGGAGCCACAGCTGCCCGCTGTCACTCGGGAGAGGGCACCTGGCCCGGCCTGGAGGTCAGGGTGAGCTCCTGGCAGACCACAGAGGTGTGCGTGAGCTAGAATTAGTAAACTGACATCCTTAGAGACAGGGAAGCGAAGGCGGATGGAGATGAGATGAGTTGCCGGGGTGCTTCTGCAGAGCCTAGCTGTCCTGATCTTGGAGAGCTGGAAAGGTGGCCATGGAAGAGAGCTAAGTCCCTTGTGTAAACGCATCAAGCCCCACGGGAACTGATCAGGGCTGCCTGAAGATTTGAATGGGACCTGATTTCTGAAAATCAAATCTTTTCCACGTATCTAAGGAGCCGGACTTGAAAGAACCCTGGCAGTGAAACTTTTTTTTCCTTCCCTGAAGAACCGTAATGTATTGACAATACCAAACGTATGTTTCTACTATGGACTTTTATTTATTAAAAAAATATTTTATTTGTATAGACACTTTTAAAAGCCAGAAATAAAGTCACATCTGAGCTGAGCTAGATTTCAGATGGGAAATCAACTCCCTGAGAGGAATATTTGCTCTAAGCAGCAAAGGCTCAGATCATTCGAATGTATTGGATCACTATATACATTAGCATTGCCCAAAATGCAGTCCCCGGAACACTGATTCCACAGGATGGGTAAAATGATGAAATTAGCTTTTGGGAACAAGAGGTCAAACTTCAGAGCCTTGAATTTTTTAAACTGCAGGACTTCTCAGAGCCTTTACGGTGCTACCGTGAACTGTCAGTCTCTAAAAGGGAGATGCAATATTTCCCCAAAAATATTTGACTACAGAGAATCAGCAGCTAGGAAACATCCTTTGGAAAATGTGATAATTCACTCATGCCTTAAAAGAATACCACCTAAAAGTACTAGTCCTACACCCAGAGAACTGCTTAGTTTTAAGTTTTGGTAGATGCAGGTTAAATTTTATGGTGTCTGTTTGGCTTTTTTTTTTTTTTTTAGGAAAATTAATTATTAGAATTAATTTTCTATGTGGCAATAATAGTTGAACTGGAAAAAAATTTTCAAGATTCAACAGGTTCTCTCTAGCCCAAATTCATGGATGACCTGCACTAGGGAGGCTGAGTGTCTCATACTTCCAACTGGCGCTAGTGGGGCTGTGACCAATCCACTGCACACCTGGCTTGGACATCTTTCCTGCACTGCCTCCTTCTGTAATCCCTCCCAGAGAAGTACTGCCTCCCCAGCACCGAAACCCAGGCTGCAGGGGTGGGGACGGGGAGGGAACGCGCTAGCATCTCAGGAGAGACGGGCCCCAGGTGGCAGAGTGGGCAAGCGGGTGGCAGCTTTGCGTCCACATCATCTCAGCATTCCCAACGACCAACAACTACGACACACGTTCCATGGTGGAGGGAAGCGTGACTCTGGAGACCCTCAGAAAAGTTAATAGATTGGTAAACTACTTACTAACTGAAAAAAGGGAGGGAAAACCATGAAAGTATACTTCTGGAGAGTTGCCTTGGAACAACAAATCAAATCAAAAATTAAAACCAAGAAACGAAACATTTAAAAAATCAAAATTAAGGCTAAAAAAGCAAACAGAGTTCTAATAACCTTCCAACTGTAAGTCTGGCTGTCTCAAATTAGATTTCAATTCAAGAGTGACACATGTTTTTCCACTAACAATGTTTTTTGGTTGTTTTTTGTTTTGTTTTGTTTTGTTTTTTTTTTAAACCAAAGAAAGGCCAACTGGGCATTCCCCTCTACGTTTAAATGTTCACCCAGCACATGAGAGCTGACCAATTCATGTAATGTGTTTTGTTTCCAGGGCAGGAAATTCCAACGGGAAGGGAAAAATAATCAAACAAGCAGTTTTCAGATCTTTCCACCATTAACCGTAATCATGATCCGGACAGCGTGTAGACTTCGGCTAGTTTTCGCTTTTATGAAATCAAAGGATTGGAGGGAGAAATTCAGAGAATGTCAGGCCTTTGGCTATCTGTCCTAGTGAAAGGGGCTGGCATTCAAATTCATTACAATTTTAATCAAGAAATTTTACATCTATCAGTAATGCTTGGTATGCTTTCCCTTTCTTTAACTAGATGTTGTATCTATGGGGGAACAAAAAGATTCTTGGGCTTATCAGTCTTGGTTGAAACACCTGGGTACAGGGCGAGGCACTCCCTAAGGGTGGGAGATGACTCATGGTTTCACAAGGAATAAACAATTGAGCCCTGCTTGGGACACAAAACATGCAGCACAAAGCCCAGTGGTGCTCACGGCCCTAACAATTTACTAATTAACCTGGTGTCAGGTGTCTCACGGAAGAGTCAGGACTTAAGCCTTCAAAGGTTGAAAGGAACGCAGGGCTCTCTGGCATGTGACCAGATAAACCCAGGCAGGGGGCTAGAGGCAGGGGAGTTTGTTGTGCAGCAGGTGTGGATGGACCCGTGGGAACATGTCACGCTGTTCTAGAACAGTGGGTAAGGTCCCACTTTCAGACAAAAAACTGGGCAAAAACCAATGCACAAAACAACTTTTCTGGAAAAACCGTAGGTGGCAATCACCCGTGGGCATTGTATTAAGGGAAAAAGTCTATTTTAAGAAACTGATTAAAAACAACGTAAGCAGTTTATAAACATTATCTTCGTCTTGCATTTCATAAAGCTGGGATTGCCATGAAAGCAAAGTTCAGAACACTTACTATGCAGAGAAGTAAAGCCAGAGTGTTTCTTGGTTTGAATGATTTATTTTAGATGATAGCCTCATTTCTGCCCCGACTTTGTGTGTGCATGAGGTTAGCCCGGCAGGGTAGCCATCAGAAAGATGAGCACATTAGAGAAAGTAGTTCTTTCTGACAGCAGCTCCCCTTAGGAGCTTTTGTTCAGCCTATAAGTGAGCATTTGGGATAGAGATGAGCCCTTATAAATCGTGGATACAGAGATTAAATTTTCTGGCAGTGCTTCAGTAAAATGGAACATCAAATAAATGAGTGAAAGAAGGCAAGCCTGGCCCCTCCTGGTGAGACCCACATTGAGGTCCCATTTAAGGATGTGATCAACCAGTGTTTCATTTTAACATAGGGATGTATTTTGTTTTGTTTAAATGGACACAGGTCCCCAAACACCGTAAAACAGACTTTCAAATTTCCATATTTAAAAGCAGGATTAGAAGAAAATAATGTCCAATTTCTCTGCATAGTTCCCTAGGTTTTCACACAAACCCAGTATCTTCCTTGCACATGGAAAACAACTTTAGAGCACCATTTCTCAAGATGAAGTACGTAACCCGTCGGCCGTGGAATCCTAAGTGGGTATTCTATAGATCCACATGCCTGGGCTCCAGCTTGGGCTTGCTGAATCATCAACGCCAGGGGTGGGGCTCCGGAGATCTGCAGTTTTCAAAGCTCTTCATGTGATTTTAGTGCACAGTAGAACTTGAGAACCACAAATTTAAAGGGCCTATGGCCATTCTCTTTATGATAGCACCTTGATTGCTATATGCTTCTTGAACTAATTTCTAAATAGTCAGAAACATATAGAAATAAATTATTCGCCAAATGTTCTAATTTGCCTTTTTTAAAAGAGATTTTTATGCATGTAGAACAACTCTGGGAAAGCATTCAAGTAGCTGAGAACTAGAAGCAATTGTCTAGAAAAGCTTCTATTTATTCTGCTCAAAACAGGTCTCCTTTACTTTTCAAAGAGGAGCCTGGAACTAGGGCACCACTGTCGCCTTCTCCCCACACTGCTTTGGGATTTCCAAATTGGCAAGATTTTTCCGCAGATAAATCTGATGGAGTTTCCTATCCAGCTTATCAGTTAGGAAGATTATCAGAAAATGAAACATCAGGCAAATGAAGCAGGTCTAATGAGAAAGGTAAAAAAAATAACCCAAAAAACCATAAACCATGTTTACACAGAGAGGGTTCCTGGCGGGGGCCCGGGTCTCTGAATGAATGAGCAGCAGGGGGCCACACAAAGGTGTCAAGTTTGGGATGAGAACGAAGATGAGGAGACATAAACAGGTGGAGAGGAGATTCGGTTCTTGAAAGAGAAGAGGAGGAGGAGGAGGAAGCTGACACTAAAAAAAAAGTGAAAGAGAAAAAAAGGATAAAGGCAAAAAAAAAATAAAAAGCTTTAGAGACACAAAGGAAAAAATAAACTAGCTTTTAATATACTCACATACGCTGCAAAGAAAATGAGGTCATGTAATACACAATCATTCCTCTACTGGACAATAGAATATGAGTGCTTTTTGAAAGAAAACAAATTTGTTGTTTTTTCCACTGGTTATTTAATTAATTGTTCTGCAACAACATCATGTGATAAAAATAACTCAGATTTACCTGGGCACAGACTCGGCAGCATGATCCACTGAAAGTAATGCATCTTTAACCTACAATATCCGGGACAATCCTAGAGGAGACCGTTTTTCAGTCGGAAAGGTGTAGACCTCGGCTAGTCCTAATTTTTTTTTTTTTTTTAAACGAGAAGCGCTTATGTATATAGTTTACTTGAAAGTTAAGGTTTTCCTAGGGAGAGGGCGATGGGGTGGGACCATGTTGTCATGGTCCCAGCGTCGTGACAATGGGGTGTTGAGCTTTCTAGGCTGATCTGTGGTCTGGTGCACAGGCTGGGCACTTGGGAAGGGAAGCCGTTTCTGCCACTTTCGTGTCTCACAGCTGGAGAAACACCCAGAGCCGGAGAGACCCCTGCGGCTACAGTGAAAAATTGTCCCAGACACAGTGGACCCAACTTTCAAGCGAAAAGAATGGTTTTTGCTTGGGATAAGGGTCTGGTAATATCTACCAATGATTAAAGATAAATCTCCTTACTCCACATCCTGTTTTGAAGGCAAAAGGAAGAAAAAAAAATTTTTTTTTCATCCTCTATTTAAGGAACTACCAACTTATCCCTAAGAAAAGACAATGATTCATAGCTTTAACGCTAAGACTGTCACTCTATCTGATTCCTCTTTTTCCATGGCTGGGACCTATTGGTGTGTATGTGTGTGTGGGGGCTTTTCAATTTGCCGCATCCACTTAATGAAACCAATTCTGTTAGCTACAGTGGACCTGGTCAGGCCTGAGGGCAGGGCCAGTGGAAAGAATCCCTACAAGACTTATGGGAATAGTGCAACCACAACAATAAAACGGCCAGTGGCCAGGCCTGGGAGGCCATGCCATCCTCCTATCGTTCAAGGGCACCGGTGCAGCAATCCCAACTCCGACACCTGGGCCCCTGGAGCGAGTGGCTGGGTAGATGCACCAAAGCCCACTCGGGAGAAGGGAGCAGCAATGTCCTGACTATGCCACATATGCCCTCGCCTGGATACTACAGCCTCTGAGAAGGTCTAACCTGGCTGGGCAGACAAGGGCCAAAGGGGAGAACTCGTAATAAGTACCTCGCTCCTGTGCTGCCACAATCTGTATTCCCTGCAATGTGGCATTCAAGCCTTGGGACTGCTGGGGAAA
Organism: Canis lupus familiaris; assembly: GCF_011100685.1. Lineage (NCBI taxonomy): Eukaryota > Metazoa > Chordata > Mammalia > Carnivora > Canidae > Canis > Canis lupus. The sequence goes on from NC_049229.1 coordinate 61,896,648, forward strand.
TTAGGGTCTGGGCCCAGCTGGAAGGAAAGGGGGTCTGAATTTAGAAGGGCTGTCCTCACAGGATCCTGAGGAGGGGGCAGGGCAGGGAGAAGGGTTGTCTTGGGCAGCCACAGCAGCTGTTCTGGATCAGCCCAGAGCCTCCCCTTCTGCCGCCGTGTCCCAGCCTCACCCCGCAGTGGTGAGTTTCCACAGTCTGATCCTCCCTTTCTGACAATGAGGGGGTTCCACAGTGTCTCTAGGAGAGCTGCTGTGCTGTTCAAAGTCACAGGCACCTCCCTAAGTACTGCTGGTCAATTGGGGGGGGGGGGGTCAGGCCACTCCACCGATCTGCAATTTCTGCTGCACCCGACACCCCACACTCCTCTGACCTGGGAGCCTGGGGGCCCCGGGATCACACTTCTCAAGCTGACTTTACATTTGGTAAAAGGGAGCCTAGTAGAGGAGTACAGTCTGCAGGCAGCTGTGAGCATGGGCCAGGGCAGGCAGCACATCTGGCTGTTACAGGATGACATCTCTCCTGTCCCACCAGGAGCAGGACTTTTTGGGAGATGGCTGTGCACACGTCAGGGCTGCCCCGCAGCTCTCTCTAGAAGGGCTCCGTCAGGGCTGGGGCCTGCCATGAGGTCAGGAGAAGGACCTGGAGGCTCCTTTCAGGAAGCCAGTGGGCAAGGCATACCCGATGGGGACGAAGGCTTACACAGGCCCTCTGTGGGGTGGCGGGGGGGGGGGGGGGGCGGGCAGGGGAAGGTGCAGAAGCAACAGAACCAGCTTTCAAATGATGCTCTGGAATCCCCTCTGAGGCTCTAAGTGGAGGGAACGTCTTAACATCCTCCAAATCGCCACCGAATAGCCAGCGTAACTACTAGAAGCACTCGTCTGGGGCTTGGGAGTCACAGAGGCATCTGTGCTCCTCTGTACTTAGGCAAATGTGGGAACCCAAAGGATGAAGCGTGCACACCTGCTCGGAGGCAAGTCATGCAGGCCTTCCCGTCGGGATGGGACACTCAGAGGCTCAGCCGCACCTATGTCCCTAGAGGGCCTTTGTGTGGGGGGAGGGCACATGGGGGGGTGTTCCTATGTTCAACTGATTAAAAATCGAAACCTGATTTCAGCAAAATCTGAAACTTAAGAGAGAGAGGGAGAAACGGAAAAGCAGAGGGGAAGCTTCATGGGGATGCGAACAATCTAATTTTAGTTCTGAATTTGAGGCTCTGAGAGCAGGGCGGGGTGGGGTGTGGTGGGGGGGATAGAAAGATTTCAAAGGACCGTGTGGGGCAGGCACCCCAGCGTCGCCCACTGTGAACACACTTGCAAAGACACGGGAGGAAATGCGCCTCCGCTGAGTTTAACCTCTTTGTGGGGGGTACATTTCTGAACCCCATCCCTGGCCAGGTTCGCCCCTCGCCCCTCGCCCCTCGCCCCGGGGGTGGGTAGCAGGCCCCACGCGCTCACTGATACCGCTCTGTCCCCTCTGGTCTAGTATTCTCACCTGTCTCAGGATCGCTGAAGTCTGGCAAGGTAATTGTGTTAAGCTGTCGTCTGTCAGCAATGGTTCTATCTAAGAGGCTGCTCCCACGTCCAGAATCACTGCAAAACACAGCTTCAGAGATCAGTCATGGGAAGGGGGGCCGGGGGAAAGACACAGCATCAACCATCACCCACTGACCCAAGGCGTGGTCCCACCTTTGGTGCCTTTTGGATGTTCCCACAAGGTGTCCTGCACCCTGGCTCCGCCCGGGTGGGGAGCCCTTACCCTGTTCACCTTCACAAATATGCTCAAACCACACCCCCGGCCCCTTGCTAATTTGAGCCTCTCTTGTGTCATTATAAGACACGCAACCAAAAACCCGAACCCAGCTTCTCTGTGCGCCTCAGGACGCAGAACCGATGGGCCTTGGAAGTCTCAGAACTCATCAAGGCCCTCAACCCGTCATCTGCGGATTGTCTTACCAACCGGTGGTCGACAGCTGAGCCCTCCCTGCCCAAGGAAGACCCCTGGGGCACTTCTACAAGACCCTCATGTCTAGAACCCCCTCCAGATCAGATCCATGTACTTCGGGGGGTGGGTACTCAACATCTTCCCCAGCTCCCCAGGGGGGCCCAAGGTATAGCTAGATTTGAGAACCCCCGGACCTTTGCTTTTCAAAGGGCAAACACAGCTGTGGCCTGGTTGGAGTCTCTAGCTAATGGATGAGGGGGAAAGGAGTTGTGGGATCACCTGGGGGTGGACTGCACCCCCCCAACCTGCCTCCAATGCACATGCCATCCAGCTGGCCCAGTGACCCATAGCTGGGGAAGGCTGGGCCTTGAGAACACGCAGCAGGGTTGGGGTGCCTGCCCCCAAGCCAGCACTGCCACTAGCTACCCGCACCTGCTTCTGGAGAGCAGGCTTGGACCCTTTGTGTGGCAGGTCATGTGGGGAAGACCACACGAGGCCTAAGAGGGGTGAGACACAGGCAGGGGACCTTGGCTCCCACAGATTCTCGTTTTCTTTTGTTCTAAGCAGCCTGTAAAGCAAAAACAGTTACATTCGTTTCCCCTCTATCACGATGTTCCATCCAAGGGGCTCCAAAGAGCAGCACATCTATCTCTTGAGGTTTGAGTCTACAAACGCTATTCTTTGAATCTGTTTTGTTTTGTTGATCTGGGGGCTCCAGGCATGGGTTGTTTTTTTTGTTGTTGTTGTTAAGAAGTTCAAATTCTATAATAAAGGGACACAATTTCCTTCCTGTATGCAGCTGTTGCTAAAAGTGGTACAAACAAGATTTGGTATGAAACTTAATATGGTTCGCAGGCTGTAATTTCCACGTCCAATGATGTCATTAGAGAAATCCACGGGAAACAGACGGAAACTTGCTTCAGTACAGACTATGTGTCAGCCTATACTTATTACATCATTGGATACACGGTTTTGGGTTTTTTTTTTGTTTTGTTTTTTGGAAACTGTTCTATTAATTATTTCCACAATCGGGAAATAACTGACTCTGAGCAGAAGACCACAAAAAAGTATGTGCAAATGTTAATTGCATTAGTGACTGAATATTCCTAACACTGGTCTGTTCATGTGTTTTTAATATAAATATTAGAAAAATATTACGAAGAGTTATGATCTGAATATCGCAATGGCTCCCCACCCGGGAGCTTTTCAGATGATATCACCTCAAAATACAGTGATTTTGTATTTTTTTTTTAAAGATTTTATTTATCTATTCATGAGAGACACAGAGAGAGGCAGAGACACAGGCAGAGGGAGAAGCAGGCTCCCTGCAGGGAGCCTGATGGGGGACTCAATCCCAGGACCCTGGGGTCATGCCCTGAGCTGAAGGTAGATGCTCAACCACTGAGCAACCCAGGCACCCCAAAATACAGAGATTTTTTTTCCCCATCACCTTGGGGATTCCAGGACACCCTAAAGTGCTGGTGTTGCAAGGAAAGGCTTTGCCTGGGCTCTGATGGAGCGCATATGAGGTCAGAAGTGTTTGCTTTGGCCGTGACCCTCCTGGCTTCCCATCTTATCAGCTCTCATCGCCTGGGGTTGGCTGCCCCGAGTGCTGTTGGGCCCTGGAGGCTAGCCAGGGGTCTAGGACCTTGTCCTCTGTCTGTCCTTAACACTGAGGTCACTTTGGTTCTACTGTCCCTGTGCCTCAGTGTCTCCCCTGTCAGATGAGGATAAGGATCATCTCCCACATACAGCACTGAGCTGAGCTTGGACAGAGCACCGAGAAATCTACAACCTTTAGGTACAGTCCATGGGCCTCTGTAAGCACATCTACCTACACACACACCCCCGAGGTCAGTGCGGCTGGCTCATTTCTGAAGACCCCTTGTTCCTAGCCTCCTGGTGTGACGGTAGGTGAGAGGAAGCAGAGTTAAGGGCCTCCCACCCTGGCTGTTAGAGATGGCAGCTACAGCCCAACTCTGAACTTGCGAACCTTCCCCACTGGTCATGACACGGGACCTGCTCCCCCTCCACCAGCTGAGGAACTGGGTGCAGTCACATTCCTTAGTGGTTCTTCATAGCTCCTTCGGAAAACCACACATAAGCAACAGTTCATGATTCAAAATGGAGATGCTTTGGTTCCCGCTGTGACTGATCGAGAATTTTGCTGGTTGCTTAAAGCCATTTTTAGTTCTACACTGCTAGGGCGTGGAGTCTTAACCACTCGAGATTTGCCTTTGCAGGAGCAAAGGAGCATCCCTTTACTGGGATGTGGAGGAAGAGGCAGAGGGGGCCCCGGCCAGCCCTTGGGTCTCCTTGCCTCTCTCACTTCGGCCAGTGTCTCTCACCAAAGCCTTCCTTGCTCCCTATGGACCCTGCTTGGCCCCTGCCATGGGCCCCTCTCCCACCTTGCCTTCCAGTGACCTCACCTCTACTATGCCTGGCCTGTGGCTGCAAGAAACACCTCTGGAGGGGGGCAGCAGGAGAGGAAGGAGGACCATTCCTGGTCAGTGGTGCTAGTAGAGGGCTGATGGAGGGGACGCTGGCAGAAGTCCCAAATCCACGGTGCTGTTGATCTCCACACAGGTGGGACTGAGCATTTAGAGTACATGCTAGTGGTGGTTAAAGTTACACTGGACACTAGAAGCTTCTCTTGTAAATCTTCTACCTTCTATAGCACACACAGGTTGTTAATCACAAGAAACAAGCTGGTGGTGGGCTGGGAGTCAGAGCCCGGTGGTCTTTGTTGCAACCCAGTGCCTTACCAGCTTCTGAACTAGCATCTGACACACAGAGAATACTGGATGGAAGAGGAGCCCTGGGATGAGGGAAGCCAGAGGGGGCCGGGGTAGGGAGGAGACGCCTATTCCTTTCCAGGCCTCCGATGGCCAACTAACAAGCGTCAAAGCAAGCTCCCAGTATCCTTGACCCTCAATTCTCATCAGTGAAATGGGTGTGAAAGAATAGGACACCTGCCTGTTTTATGGGGCTGCTTCGAAGATGAAATGAGAGCACATTTTGTAAAAAGAAAGCTTCCCCAAAATGCTGGCGACTGTTAACCACTATTGGATGGGGTTTCCAACTTCCAACTGAGGTTAAAGAAAGCATCTTAAAAAAAAAAAAAGAAAAAGAAAAAGAAAAAAACTTGAACTGCTATTTGTGAGTAAGCGTAGGACTGAGGAAGAAACAATTTTCTTCCAATTATGTGGCTCTGTGATGGAGATGGTCCACGTGGCAGTGGCGAGGGGGAGGGGAAAGAAGTGGTTAACAATAAAAAAATAAATAAAAAGGCAAAGAAGTTGGCTGGCAACTCCGAGAGGCAGCGTGCATGGTGCAGGGAGCTCGGGCGTGAGGACAGACTGAGCTGGAGTCAGACAGAGCTCTACTGCTTATTTAATTGGGAAAACTTAGGCAAGTTATTCAGCCTTGTTTTCTATAAAACGGAGAGTAGCGGTCTTGCAAGGCCACTGTAGGCACTGAAGAGAAGGGGCAGCACAGTGAGTCCCCAGCTGAAACACTGACAGTCAGTTCAAGGGGGCCGCGGGGACCCCTGGTCACAAGTCACACTGCCCTGGGCCGCTGAGCCAATGTGCACGAGAAAGGAAGGGGCCTGCTCCTCTGCTGACAGAGCGGAGACGAAACCCGAGACGGATGTCTGTCCTGAAGGCAAGTAAAAGTGCAGACCCAGCAAACAAATCCAGGCTTCTGAAATGACACACACCTTTGCCAAATGCACACCCCAGAGAACGCCACCCACCGCTCTGCTCACGGCAAGAGACGCGTTCTCAGACTGCAGGTGGGACGCTCTTTGCAAGTTGTCTAAGGCTCAGTTCAGCGACTAACTCTGGGATTTTTTTCCTTCAGGCAAAAATAAAGAGGGAACGAGCTGCAGAGAGCACGAAAGCTCGGTCCCTTCTCCACGTGGCCGGCTGTGGCTGCTCTCTGGGAGGGGGTGGGGCCGGTGGGAAGCCCTGGCAGGTGCAGCAGAGGCCTCTCCACAGGGGAGCGCGCTCACAAACGGGGAGTCCGCGTGGGCCTTCTGGGGAGAAACCAACCACCTGCCACGATGCTCCCTGCCCAGTTTTTCTTTCTTTTTCTTTTCTTTTTTTTAAAGCACTTCTCATGCACTTGTTCATGCAACTCTACCCTCTTCTAGAACCCCGTGTGACCCGATCACAGACTCGAGGCTGTTGGACCCAGAGCTGCCCTTATGTGGAGAACTTTTAAGTATGCTGCCCCTTGTCAAGACGCAGCCCTCCCCTCTTTCTTCTACTCCAGGGTCATGTCTTACCCGACCCAATGGGGGAGGAGGTTTAAATTTGTGCAATGGGAAGGCCTATAGGAGAGACATTTATTTATATCCCAGAGAAAATAAATAAAGTTAAAAAAAAAAACCCACAATTGAGAAGCTCCTTAATCAGGGGGCTGCTCAATTACCACCCCTGCGCCCCTCCCCCAGGGCTTCGGGAATCCTGGCAGAGCAGGCCGCAAGCTCATGGGGGGCCCTCTGCCCACCCCTGTGCCCCATCCAGACTCCACGCCCCGAGCCAGGGTTCCTCCCTGCTCTGGCCCTGAAAGATCCTTCAGGAAACGGAGGAAGTATGGACACAGCCCAGGCATTTGGTTAAGTATTTTTAAAAAGCTTTCCAATTCTGCTATTTTTTTCTCCTCACATTCAATATTCTTGGTTGCTAAGTGGGAGGAAATGTAGGGGAGGTGGAGAGGTGTGGAGAACTGAGGGAAAATTGGCAATATGAAGGCTGATGGGTTTATTTTCTCATCTCTAACGGGGGGTACGGGCGAAGGAACGCTCCAGTGCGGAAGCCACCAGCCTGGGCAGCGTCTCCGGTTAGCGGCACTTGTGGCCAAGACTCTTCCCGAAATCCTGCTGCTTCTGACGGGCCAGGAGCGGGGGGCTTTTTGGGAACATAACATGGGCATTTTCTATTTCTGCTTGCAGACTTAGGAAAGCAGAATTTGTTTAAAAATTAAAATGATCTTTATTTTCAGAATGCAGCTGCCAAAGGGAAGAGGCCGGCTTCACGACTATCCTGCTACTGAGAGGAAGACGCAGCGTGGGGCGGTCACATGCCGCAGGTGACGCCTGCGAAGGGGGTTCTCAGCTCATTCTTGTGACTCTGGCTTTGCTGGGGTCGTGGGGCTGCCTGCTGGTTGGGGTGGGGAGGGGTGACAGCCTGCAGGCTGGCTGCTCTCTGGCTTCACTGCCCACAAGACCTGTCTGTGGTCACGACTCTGTCTAATGTCAGTTCACCAGGACCCATCCTCTCAAGGGGAAGAGGCTGATTTTGAATATATATATATATATATTTTTTTTAAGATTTTATTTATTTATTCATGAGAGACACAGAGAGAGAGAGAGAGGCAGAGACACAGGCAGAGGGAGAAACAGGCTCCCTACGGAGAGTCAGATGTGGGACTCGATCCCAGGACCTGAGCCAAAGGCAGATGCTCAACTGTTGAGCCACCCAGGGGCCCCTGAATATTTTCTTTTAACTGCAGAAACGTTTGTAAAACAAATCCCCCCAGGGAACCTCTCCTGCACTCTGCTGCTCCCCTAACGCCCTCAAGCCCATTCCACCCCCTTTCCTCTCCCCAGGCCCGAGGACTGCAGACCACAGCCACCTGCCTGTCACCTCCTAGGGGACAGTGTGGGGCAAGTGACACCCTCAGTTAGTACACATCTCTGACTGGAGTTGAACATTTTTAGGCTCCTGACTTTTAAGAGCTAGTGTGGGCTGTCCATACATCTTGCTATGAGCTTGAAGAAATGTGCCAAGAGTATGAGTAGTTGTTTGAAGGCACTTATATTATTAGGTCCCTTTTCATTAAATGACATCCCCCAAGGGCAGGACACACTTGGTCATTTAAACAAATGCCAGGAAGAATGGCCCAAGACTTGAAAATGGGAACCAGGGGTTACTGGGTGTCTTTCAGGGGGGTCCACCTGTGGGCCTTTCCCCCAGTTATCTGCCTGGGTCAGGGGGGTGCCCTCGGTGGACTCTGACTGACTGAGGCTGTTTTATAGCTCCATCTGTAGGCAAATGGTTTCCACCCTGTAAAAAGACCACTCCAAACAATATCTTTCATTGTCCTGTGGGATATTGTTTTTGCATTTCTCTACAAATGCATTTCAGTGTAACTATTCTCCAATTCTTCTCCAGATGAGTTTTAATGTCTTACTGGCTTCCTCATTAGTTAATGAGGTAAGTAAAACCTTAGATACATGCTTATTTTATATTCATTTGAGTCATGATTTTAACTGTTTGAAAATTATACTTTATCATGCCAATAGCTATTTCCACTCTCCTTAACAGGGCCTGGCTTGTGGTCTCTGCAGGTCCTTTGAATACTACTGTCAGACCCCCACCTGGGGTACATAATTACTAGTCTATCCATAAATCACCAGCAAGATGATTAAGACTTGTCCAAGGAGTTACATAAATGGCTGGTTGAGAGGAATGGGTGGGAGATCACTTGTGCCTTGGGCCTGGTGGGTCATGTGGCAGCCACAGCAAAAGAAACCCACAACTTGGGGGCTTCGTCACCTGTGGGAAGGAGATCCCCTTACAGATGGAGCATGTGAGGCTCCTCCTGTCCTGCACTGCTCACCACAACCCAGGGGTGCACAGGGTGGCTGGGTAATGCCAGCTTGCTAAATGCCCATCAGAGATGGCACCCAGCAGGCAGGCACCCTGCAGAAACCGTGCAAAACAGCAACTGTTGGCCTCTTACCTGGGATTGGTGAGGTTGTAGCAGGATTTCCATATTTGTAACATGTGCTTACAGGTGAGGAGTGCCTCATCTGGGCCCCGGCAGAGCGACTCCAACTTTACTTTGGAAAACAGGAGTCTACAGTGGGAAGACAAAGGGAGAAAACAACATGGCTCAAGCCAGAGCATCTCCAGCACAGCCCAACCCAGTGGCCTGGCCTAGACCTGAAAGCTATTGTACTCATTCTAGAGGGTGTTGTGCAGAGGCTTGGTCTGAGGGATGCGGTGGCAGCAGGGCCAAGGGTTCTGGAACTCTCAACTCAATAGATGGCCTTGTCAGTGGAAGACCAAATGTGAACATTTGTGTTTGGGTTAAAGGCTCATTTTATCGAGAACGCAGGGATTTTATTAAGAGCTTACTTCTTTAAAAACAAAACAAAACAAATCTATTTGTAAGATTCCAAAAGTTCACTAAAAGAAAATCTTGATTTACTTACAAAATCACACAGGAGACTCGACTCAGTTGATACAAAGGATCTACAAATAACCTTCCACAAAGATCCTCATCATGGGAAGGTGAACCAGTCCTGTAGGCCTCGAAAAGCCTGAACCGAAGGCACGTAAAGAAGGGGTCATCTGGGTCAAGTCTGCTCCTCAGAGCTTCCCAGCCCTGCTACTTAAGGGCGAGGACTTCACCTCACTCCATAATCACCAACTATCTCTTCCCTATTTCTGTTATCACCAGTGGTTTGACCCTCTGTTGTCCACAACTTCTGTGAGCTAAGCTTTAGACCCTTGTCTCCTTCTTGGCCTCCTGGTTATCCCATTCCCAAATTCTACTTATGCCCTTTCTGGAGACATTAGCTCCACTGGTCCCTGGGCTAATAGTACTGTCCCTGTGGAGGGTACTGGCACCTTCCTGGTGGTCTTCCTGTCTACCACATTGGTTCGCCCTAAGAAATTGCATTATGAAGATCTCTGAAAATCATCTTCAGTCCTAGCTCAAGAAACTACAATGATTCCTTACTGTTTGTAACGATAAGTCAAGCTTCCTTGTTGAATACTCAGGGCACCCTATCTACTGGTCACTCCTGTCCCACCACTACTCGTTCTGGGACAAGCATCCCTCTGGACCCTTTACTCCAATCAATATAATTCACTGGCCAAAGGCCAGGTTCCTTTCCTAGCTCTGCGAACATATATGCTGTGTCCTCAGTTTTAATCTGTATGAATCTACCACTCTCCTTAATTCTTCCTAAATTCTAAACCCAGCAAAAAACCCCACCTCATCAAACAATGCCCCGTTTACGTCTCTACTATGTATCACATTAGCTGGTGTTCGCTGTTAATAATAATGCAAAGAAGGAAGGGGGGGACAGCTGCTGTCTCTTAGAGACCCCACCCTCCATGACCAGCCCTGGGTATGGCCTTCACCAACAATACCGAAGGCATCTTTGTAACAGCCCTCGGTAGGTGGTACTTAACTCCCTTCCATACAAGAACACCAATCCCTCACTTCCATGGTGCCTAGGACTGTTCTCTTAGGCCAAGGTGCCTTAGAGCCACATTTTCTCATTGACTATTTTCTCTGCAAACCACACAAGACTGAGGAATGTATCTCCAGTGATTTAGTCAGACACATAAGGGGATTCCTCAACCATGCATGACGTAATGACCTCATTCTAAGGCACTCTGGAAGAAGAAAGCCTCTTTTTTCTCAGTGGAAGACAGAAAGAGGGTGGTCCTAATGAATCACTCCCCAAGCTCTGGAATGGGTTAGTACCACCCACTCCCTCCAAATGGAACACAGGGTGCCTAAGGGGGTGCTGGTGGCCTTCAGAGGGCTCAGGGCTGCAGCTTCCTCAGTCTGGGTCTGCAGACGCCCAGGGTGATGGCAAAGGGTCAGGTGATGACGGGGATGTGGTCCCTGGTCTACAAGCAGGCGGGCATAAGGGGTGAGGCCAGATGTGAGGGCAGGGCTCGACTTCTGCTCAAAAACATCTCAAGGAGTGGAAGTTCCCTGAGGGGAGAGAAGGAGTCAGGTGCCAACTCCTGCTGACGTCTTCACCAGTCCAGAAAGTGGTGGGAATCTTTTCCCACCAGAATCTCCCACCAAACTTGGGTCAACTGGGGAATGTGCTACAAAAGGAGGACGAGCTGCCAAAGGGTCACCTTTCAGCATATAGTGGAGACCTATTCAGAGGCCAGAGACCTTCCTGGGTCTGGATGCAAGGCAATTTTGGCCACGGGAGGTCCTCCTGGCCCAGGACCGTGATGACGTTCTCTGGGAGGTGCACTGAGCTCTTCTGGCCCTCACAGTGAGGGCCATGAGGTGGTGGGGTAGGTGGCCCTGCATGCGGTGGCAGTCTGGCTCCAATTGTCCAATTGTCCTTTAACTGTACCCAAAGCGCCAAATGCCAGAGCTCATCTCTAAACCTCAACTTGGGGGAACAGTTCCATGCAAGTCTTCTTGGCTGGAAAAAGAACTTCTAATTAACATGAAATAACAGCTTTCAAACACTTGAGTCAGGATATGGAGTTGAAAAGGTGTGGGCTGAATTTAAGAGACCCAGACAGGAAGAACAATAGTAGAATTGCTGAGCAGGAAGGATGGGAAAAGCACCTGGATGTGAAGCAGGAGGAACAGCAGGAGACAGAAGGGGCTGGAAGACACGGGCAGGGGAGCGAAAGCACAGCCTTGCAGCTGCTGTCAGGTGCCTCTAACATGACAGGTGGAACGCCCTGACAAGCCGGACCCTGGTGTTCCCTTGGGTGCACGTGTGAGAGCAGGACATGGGGGTACGACTCCCCTCACCACCTCCCCGAATTTCCAGGCTTGTCTGCAAACAGAGAACAATATCAAAAGCAGGACAAGGGATGCCTGTCATATTTGCCGAACCCTTGCTCACACATTTCAGGAGTGTTCAAAAACATCTGGCCAGGCATAGGCTGTGAAGAGGACGCAAATAATGATCGGCCCTGGTTTGCTACACTTGATGTATTACAGATTCAACCTACGATGAGAAGTTGGGAAAAAAGGGGTGCCCAGTGGCTCCATTGGTGAAGCATCTGCCTTCGGATCAGGTTGTGATCCTGGGGTCCTGGGATTGAGCCCTGAGTCAGGCTCCCTGCTCAGCAGGGAGTCAGCTTCTCCCTCTGTCTCTGCCTCTCCCGCTGCTCCTGCTCTCTCTTTCTCTTTTTCTCTCAAATAAATAAATAAATAAATAAATAAATAAATAAATAAATAAAATCTTAAAACAAAAGTCATGAAGAAGCCCGGGACAAGTCAGCATCGACCATACTCCGGCACCCAGCAGATGGGCAGAGGGCCTGCAGGTGGGCAGTGCTGGCTGGTCCCATCAGCCGAGTCCAACCTGGCTGAGTGGTGCTTCTCTTGCTAAGAAGCCACGTGCTGGGACAGTGCCCTATCCCTACCCTGTTTACCTGGTTCAAAGTTCATCAGCCTAATTATAGTTTTGGTTCAGAGACTCACTGCAACTTACAGGAAACTAAAGAAGAATAAAGAATTGTCGACAAACAAATCTAGGTCACTGGTAGCCCAGGTCTAGCGTCTCACACGATGCTGCTCCTGCTCAAATGCTTAGCCTCGGTCTCCTCACCGCCCATCGTGGACGTCTCCCATGCTAGCCGTGATCGACTTCCTCTGTGTCACTTTCCCTCATGACCCTGGGCCTTTGTGCACGCTTTTCTTTCTGTCTGGAATGTCTTTTCCATCCGTTTCTGCTTTTTAAGCATCTACTCATCTTTCAGGTCAAATGGCTCCTTCCGCCTTCCCGGCCCCCCTTAGTAAAGCCAACCTTAGGGACTGGGAGCTAAAGCTCCTGAACGGAAATGCAATTCCAGAAAATATGAGAGCTCTCAACTGTGGAATAATAAGCGACAAGCCAGGGAAATGTCTGCTTTCAAGACAAGCAGAATAAGAACAACAGCTGCTGCCAGACACTTTAAATATTTAATCGCTGATTCTTATACCAACCCTGCAGGTTAGGTTGAGAGTAACTTGCCTGAGTTCACACCGCCAGTCACTCACTGCTAGAAAAGAACTTCAGACCAGACCCACTGAACAAGAAACATAGGAGAGTCACTTAAAATGTTCTCACTGCATCCCGACATTAATGAATATGGACAGCATTTTCTAATCCATTGCCAAATATTAAAAACCCTATGACGTGCAAAGATCTGTGTTACACGTGTGCAATAAAAAGTGGGTATAAAATACAGTCCCTTGCCTTCAAAGAACTTAGAGTCCAAGCAGAAGACAAGACCTGGCCACAAATATGAGGCAGGATTCCCTGATTTGGGGACAGATCATGGCCCTGGAACTTGAGTGGGGCCGCAGAAAGACAGGGGTTGGTTTCAGGGGGGATTGTACCTAGGACACATCATACGTGCTTCTGCAAAAAAAAAAAAAAAAAAAAATGCTCACATTTGCCTGTGCTTTTTGTGATTTGCCTCTTTCACCCAAAAGCCCAGTGAGTATAAAATCCTAGTCATTGGAAGGACTCGGTTAATTGAGGTTTTACTTTCTATCAAACCTGAGAGAAATAGTATTTTACCCTATGCCTGGAATTTCTTACAACTCCCAAGATACCTCTTGAAATAACACCTGTGTTTGGCGTGGTGTAGATGTAGAAAGAGGGCACAACCCCAGTGAAGCTCTGGGGCGTGTGGCATTGTGACTTTTCCCTAGTGTCTTAGGGAACACATCAAAGTGGCATTCTATCAGAGCCAGGTTAAATGTCTAATGATCATCCCCAGGAAGACTTTCCTGACCCCCTGGAAACTGCCCCCAACCCCTAGACCCTCACTTCTAGTGTAACATTCCAGTTTAACTTTATCCTGCCTGTCCCCTGCCCCCTGCCCCACAGAGCCCCAGACCTCAGCCATCACTCCTTGAGCTCAGGGCAGACTCTCGCATCGCCCCTGTGCTCAGGCTGCTGCATCTACCCTGGAAGTCCTCTTCCCAGGGCCTCTCCCACCCGCAGCTGTGCCAATCCCATGGGCTGACATCTTCCATGACCCCTGCCTCAGGCAGGAATCTATGTCCTTCCTCGCCTCATATGTATAAAATATTTTTAAATAATCTGTTAGAATGCTGTATTTGTACAGCTGGCCACCTATATGTCCACATGTCCAATGATGAATTCCAATTTGTTCATCCTGTGGCAATCCTTTTAAGAGTGCCTATTACACCCCTGAGGCCACCAAGGGGAATAAGACAAGGCACCTTCCCTCATGGTCTAGTCACATGACATGTGATGAACGGACACATGGACGAAGTTCTGTAGCAGCACAAAAGGAAGCAGACTCTGCCTGCAGATTGTGGGAGGCCAGAGAAAAGTGGGACCCTCACGGTGTCGGGGAGAGGCACTGGGTGAGGCCTTCCGGGCAGGCAGGTTGAGACATCACAAGCATAGGCAGGGAGGTGGTATCTGGGATCTGGGATATAAGGCTGGGGCTTGACATAAAGGAAAAGGGCCTTTCTTTCTTCTTTTTCTTTTAGAGAGGGAGGTAGATAGGGGCAAAGGGAGAGGGAGAAAGAATCCTAGCAGGCTCCATGCCCAGCATGGAGTCTGACACAGGGCTTCATCTCATGACCCTGAGATCAGGACCTCAGCCAAAATCAAAGAGTCAGACGCTGAACCCACTGAGCCACCCAGGAGCCCCAAGGGTAGATATTCTAAATTCTGACATCTAAAGTGCCTTACAAAGCTTTCTAGTGAAGAACTCTCAATGACAGTAAAGGAGAAAAGTTTAGAGAAATACTAAATTAATGACTCCCTCCAACCTTATCTGGCAGTAGAGAAAAACAAAAACAAAAACAAAAAAAAACAACGCACTCCTGAAGGGCACCAAGGAGGAAACATGCCTATCAATCCACAAAACCCACACTAATTAGCCGATCTGTAAATGCTGCATTCAAGGCAGCTGATTCAGAACGAAAAGCACAGGAACCTCGAACATTTGGTATTTTGTGCTGGTCTGTGTTTGAATGCTCTTGGGCTCAGTGTGCTCTTTGTTTATCTGCTGGATGGAGGCAGGGATGCAAAACAGCTGTGAAGAAGAGCACGTGGGTTCTGTCCGGGTGGGCCAACGGCCCTGGGAGCCTTGAGAACCATCCCTATGTCTCACTTCCGGGGGCCCTGACCCGAGAACTGAGAGGGGGCTGGCTGCCAAAGACCCAAAAGAAAGTGAGAGTCTGTCACCAGGTAAAAGACACAGGTCAGGCAGAGGGGGGTGTGGGGAGGTGCAGGTATGTTGAAATGAAATTTTAAATTGAGAAGACCGTTGGCGGCCACAGATCAGAATGGTAAGAGAAATCAAAAGTCATGCCAAAAGCATCTGGTGACTAGGGGAAGATGAAGATAGATGGAAATTTGAAGCCAGATGAGTCAGCCGGGAACAAAGTCTGAAAGGATCGAGAAGCCCATTGCTGGTCAGAGAGGTATATTATCAAATAAACCAAATGGACCCCTCTGAGGGGAATGAGGGGCTTCTTCCAGGTTCCAGTGTGGCTTTCAAGAAGGAAATCTACCTCAATTTCATTGTCACCAACATTTCTGATGGCCTACTGTGTGTTGGTCCTGGAGCCTCTCCTGGATGGGCTTCAAAGCAACCCAATCCCAGAAGGTGGTGTTCTCTGCAAAAAAGCAGCCTCTGATCCTGGGCTGAGTCACTGTCACTGAAAATCAATACCGTGACTACTGGCCTGTGAGCAGTCGAGCCCGACACAGCTCAGCAGGGCCCCTTCACCACCAGAGGGGCTGGTGAAGCTGGGTTTACAGACACGTAGGTCCCACAGTTGAGCCCTCGAATGGTCCTGAGGATCTTCTGACAGTAGCTGGAACGAACTCGTTCATGTGATGGCTTCCACTTGACATCCAATACTGCTCGGGGACTCACTAATGGTGAGTGTTCAATAAATGTCACCTGGGTGAGTGATCCGTCTACTTAACTGTCACGCAGGAAATACACAACTTATTTGACCATTTGGCTTACCTAATTGCTGTATTGACACATGGTTCGTTGGCTCATTGGAAAGAAATACATGTACTTTATATATATATGTGTGTGTTTTTTCCAATTAATCCAAAACTGGACAAGGCCTTGAGATGTCCTGTAATGCTTCACTACTCAAGAGTGTGGGCTGGGGCCAATGGTCTCAGCAAGCCCTGGGAACTTGTGAGAAATGCAGGCCAGCCACCCACTCTAGAGCCAGTGCACCAGAATCTCTATGTAAACACGGCTCTTGGGTGGTTTGTGCACATGTGTAAGTTTGGGGACCCCCACTCTGGCTCATAACTCTCCATCCTAACCTTCCATGGGCTGGTTTTTGTAAAGACCTCTAACGGAAAGAGTTCCCAGAGTCCCCACACCTAGGAAATTCTACCTGTGTTTATTTCTCTCCAGTAAGAATTTTGGGAGAACTTTATGCTTAAATTTGGTGGGAATTCCAAACAACCACTTACATTAAGCCAATGAATGAAGGGACCCCTGCCCATGATCCTGAATGGAATGCTTCCATTCCTTCTGGAGGGATTTCCAGGATGGCTTTCTGATGGCTGTGCCGTTAACCCTGTCCAGCTCCTCCCTGGGAGCCCCTCCGGGGGAGGGTCAGCATACCAATCCAGGGGGCACATGCACATCATCACCCACGTAGAGGGCACCCCCTGTGTGGGCAGAGCACCAGGCAGACGGCCGCTGCCACTGTGCGTCCCCTGCAGGGATGGAAAACTCAAATGCCATCCACAACCAGGCAAGCAAACAGGAGCCGAGCTCAGGATGTCAGGGAGGGTTGGAGTCGTGCCTGCCTACCCAAGAGGTAACTAAACCTGAACATTTTTAAAATGGGCGCTGACCTAACGGGGTTCCTCCGGCAAATGCCACCATGTAGGCCGCTGGACAGCACCCCCTGGTTCACCAGCTTTCCAGGAGTCAGATCCAAGCGCCTGGTTTTCTTTACAAAAGCCCAGGGCAGCACACGCTGACCCCCGGTGGGTGTGCCAACACGACCACCGGAGGGGGTCTGGCGAGTAGGGCTCTTCCCATAAGCGCGTCTCCCCAGGGAGAAAGGCCTGTCCCGTAACTGACCTCCTCAGCCCACCGGCTAACTTCTGTCGGGACCTTTGAGCCACGGAGGAAGTTCTCACAACCCAACCGCTTTCACGGTCCTGAGTTGCTCGGGAAGACGTCGCCTCGTGCACCGGCCTGTCGGGGAGGCCCTTGGGCCTCTCCCCCATGGGCCACCCATCGCCCCAGCTGTTAGCCCAGCCCAGGCCCCCAGGTCTGCTGGCCCCTGGGGGAATCGACGCCACAACTGGTTTGACAAACTCAGGTGTCAGGAGCAGAGCCTCGCTCTCCAGAACTTAGCAGCCCCTCATCCCCAACGGGGCGGGGGCCGCGACCCAGTGGCCTGTGAGGAATCCGCTGCGCCTGTGCGTCTCCGTATCCTAATCCGGCCTCCTCTTCATGACAGGCAGGAACTCCTGTTAGAGCCCCTATCGGTTACATTTCGCTTCTCGTTTCAGTCAAAGTGTCAACAATCTGGAATACTCCCCCATCCTTCTAGCGGTATTTTTAGAACAAACAAACAACTGACATATTTAGCTAAAATACATCACCTCAAGAAACCCCAGTTTGGCTCATTTTTTGCTCCCACTTCGGCTCCTAAGCTCAACTCGGACTAGTGACCGGAAACCAGAACCCAAACTGGAAATGACACGGACACAGTGAACTAAAGGCACCCCTGGAATCACACTGCCCGGGCTCAAAGACCTCCCTCCTACCGCGGTTGAGTTTGGTATTTGGGGGAAGGGAGCCCTTTCATGTCGTGCTGTCCACAAAGTAACAGAGAATGGACATGTACCGTCAGGACTACCTCTCGAGTGCTGTCTCACTGGGTGACGGTAGGCACCTGCCTTCTCTGCTGTGCTAAGCTGGTGAACAAGTGCCTTTGGCATAGTCGCCAACTAGTCAGTAAATGTGTGAACAGGAAATATGTGAAGTAAGTTTTCCCATTAAACCAACTGGCTGTGAAAAGAAGAACCTCTTCTCTCTGAACCACCAAGCCATTGGTCATTTCCAAAATGAGGGCAGGAGTGAACCAGAAGCAATTCCACTAACCTGCCACTCCCCAAAGGCCACCTCTCTGCAACATTGCCCTGTCTTTATTTCTGACATAGCGCCCATGTTCTCTAGTCTGAGGATGGGAGCTACTCAAGTGAGGGAAGGAGACATTCAGGTCTGTTTTAGTGGATGATGGCAGGTGCCAAGAGAATGGGAATCCTCCAATCATCTGGACCTAGAAGGCAAAGAGCCCAGGCTAGACGTGACAAAGACAAAGGAATCCAGGAGGTTCTGTAGGATAAAAATGGCACCCTCCACTCAAGGTCCAGATGGGAGCCGGAAAGAAGGAAAAACCTGTCAGGATGCTGGGAAGCTGAGCCAGCTCTTTGGGACAGAGGTGGACAGTGCATCCCTCTGGGATTGGATGCCAAATGGAACCTAGAGCCTGCTGCTGTGGATCCTGGCCTGTTTTACATTTCCCACATTCTTTGACTTTACGTCCCATGTGTTCTCCTTGAGTGCACCACGAAGGGTTTGGTTTGGTTTTTCTTGGCTTTGTTTCAGTGGTGGGCTGCAGACCAAAAGCAGGACCCCTGTCCCTGGGGGCTGGGGCTCTCCTGGGGAGCCCTGTTGTCCAGTGGTGCCTATGACAGGGGCCACGGTGGCAATCTTTGTTTCCTCTGAGGTACTCAGAATGCGCTAGAGTAATTCTGCATGTGGCACTGTGAGCTGCACGAAGGCGAGGATGTAGCTCTCCTCAGCCTTGGGCTCTCTAGCCTTTAACTAGGGAGGTGTTCAAAGGACAGTGAATCAGATCATCTGTATCTGGTTCAGGATTCCCACAAGAATTGTCAGGGAATAAATGTGGAAGAGTGTCTTCTTTATCTTTCTTCTTACGTGTTCTTGTTTTTAAACAAATAGTCAATAGCAAAACATTCATGACCTTAAAATGCAACAAGACCATCATGGACGCACTGGCCTTCTGCTGTATTTGGGCTGCTGGATGTGTTTTGCATAGCTGGCTTGGGTAACTAGCAGGTGATTACAGGACCCACATGCAGCAAGCAGAATCATTATTTTATATAGCAAAATTGGTAGATGACAACCACAGTGGACAACAGGAGAAACACAGGTAGACACACGCTATGAACGATGGCTCCCAGACTACTCAGCCTGGTCACTGGTTTCAACCATTTGTTGCGCAAATGTGTATTAATGTTTGTAGCATGTCAACCACTGGACTAGGTGCTGGGGACCCAGAGGTTTCAGCAAATACCTTGCATGAAGTCTCAAGATGGTATTCCATACTTTGAATTGTTGAATGAGATACTTAGAAGAGCTTGAAACCTTGTAATGAAAAGTGCCAAAATAAACCTTCTGCATGCCACCATTGGGGAAAGATGGCTCTGGTGTGGCCGCCCTAGCCTGGCCTCTCTCAGCCACCAGGCCTCCCGTGAGGCTCTCTCCCCTGGCTAATGAGAGAATGCATGTCCTGCTTTCTCTCCAGCATACTCTGAAATGGGGAACTCTCTGGAAAGGAAGCAGCGTACTCCCATGAGGACTTTAGACTGGGTGACAAACAGCTGCATGCATGCCTGGTACTGGTCACGTGGGTTGGGGAGCAGAGGTAGGGCCAACACAACTCCCAATCTGAGGACAAAGCCATCCCTAGTCCTGGAGAAGGGAGGGTCTTCTTATAAACAACTTGGGCTTCAAATACATTTCTCTTCCATTTCATCTTTTCTGGGTCTTCTACCCTTGCCTCATAAACCCAATTTTCAGTTTCTAAGCCATTTTTCATTGCCTTTTCAGTATTCTGTCTCTCTTAACAAGCATCTACATTTACTGAAGGCAACATCACGGACCCTGAACCTCACAGAAATATTACATACATGCGCCGGCAGAGGGGGACCCTGCTCCCAGCAGAGTGGTGGCTTCGTGACCCGGAGGCAGAGCATCCAAGAGCAGAAGGGCCCTCGGCCATCTCATCTCAACCTCCCAAGAATGCTGGAAACACTCCTACCATACACATGTCAAAATGGAGAGGTTGGAAAGCTATTTTTTTTTTAATTACGGTAAAATAAACAAAACATAAAATTCACCATTTTAACGTATACAGTTCAGTGGCACTAAGTCCATTCACACTGTTGTATGATGACTAACACCATTCAACTCCAGAATGTTTTTCCTCTTGCAAAACTGAAACTTCATACCCATTAAATGATGACTCCTCATTGTCCCTTTTCCCCAGCACCTGGCAACCCCTATTCTACTTTCTGTCTCTGGGATTTGGGCTGCTCTAGGAACCTCATATAAGAGTGAGCACACGGTATTTGTCTTTTTGTGACTGGCCTATCTCACTGAGCATAATGTCCTCTAGGTTCATCTATGTGGTAGCTTGTGTCAGAACTTCCGTCCTGTTTCAGGCTGAATAATAGTCCATGGAACACATATATCCCATTTTGTTTATCTATTCATTCATCAATGGGCACTTGGGTTGCTTCTACCATATTGGCTATTGTGCACAACGCTGCTGTGAACGTGAGTGTACGACATCTATTTGAGTTCCTGCTCTCCATTCTCTTGAGTACTTACCCAGATGTGGGATTGCTGGATCATATGGTAATTGTTTTTAATTTTTTGAGGAACCGCTATACCATTTTCCACAGTGCCTGCACCATTTTACATCCCCACCAGCAGAACACAAAGGTTCCAGTTTCTCCACATCCTCACTAACACTTGGGAGTGTCTGTTTTGTGTGTGTGTGTCAATAGTGGCCATCCTAATGGGTATGAAGTGGTATCTCACTGGGAGTTTGATCTGCATTTCCCTAATGATTAGTGATGCCAAGAATATTTTCTTGTGCTTATTGGCCCACTGAATATCCACTTTGGAGACAAGTCTAATTCTGCTTTATTTTTTATTTTTATTTTTTAAATGGGAAAAACTGGTGTATTGAGATTTTTTTTTAATAATAAATTTATTTTTTATTGGTGTTCAATTTGCCAACATACAGAATAACACCCAGTGCTCATCCTGTCAAGTGCCCTTCTCAGTGCCTGTCACACAGGCACCCCCACCCCCCACTCTCCTCCCCTTCCACCACCCCTAGTTCATTTCCCAGAGTTAGGAGTCTTTATGTTCTGTCTCCCTTTCTGATATTTCCTACCCATTTCTTCTCCCTCCCCTTCTATTCCCTTTCACTATTATTTATATTCCCCAAATGAATGAGAACATACAATGTTTGTCCTTCTCCGATTGACTTACTTCACTCAGCATAATACCCTCCAGTTCCATCCACGCTGAAGCAAATGGTGGATATTTGTCATTTCTAATGGCTGAGGAATATTCCATTGTATACATAGACCACAGCTTCTTTATCCATTCATCTTTCGATGGATACCGAGGCTCCTTCCACAGTTTGGCTATTGTGGATATTGCTGCTATAAACATCAGGGTGCAGGTGTCCCGGCGTTTCATTGCATCTGTATCTTTGGGGTAAATCCCCAACAGTGCAATTGCTGGGTCATAGGGCAGGTCTATTTTTAACTCTTTGAGGAACCTCCACACAGTTTTCCAGAGTGGCTGCACCAGTTCACATTCCCACCAACAGTGTAAGAGGGTTCCCTTTTCTCTGCATCCTCTCCAACATTTGTGGTTTCCTGCCTTGTTAATTTTCCCCATTCTCACTGGTGTGAGATGGTATCTCATTGTGGTTTTGATTTGTATTTCCCTGATGGCAAGTGATGCAGAGCATTTTCTCATGTGCGTGTTGGCCATGTCTATGTCTTCCTCTGTGAGATTTCTGTTCATGTCTTTTGCCCATTTCATGATTGGATTGTTTGTTTCTTTGGTGTTGAGTTTAATAAGTTCTTTATAGATCTTGGAAACTAGCCCTCACTATGACCAAGTAGGATTTATTCCCGGGACACGGGGCTGGTTCAACACTCGTAAAACAATCAGTGTGATTCATCATATCAGCAAGAGAAAAAACCAAGAACCATATGATCCTCTCATTAGATGCAGAGAAAGCATTTGACAAAATACAGCATCCATTCCTGATCAAAACTCTTCAGTGTAGGGATAGAGGGAACATTTATCAGCATCTTAAAAGCCATCTATGAAAAGCCCACAGCAAATATCATTCTCAATGGGGAAACACTGGGAGCCTTTCCCCTAAGATCAGGAACAAGACAGGGATGTCCACTCTCACCACTGCTATTCAACATAGTACTGGAAGTCCTAGCCTCAGCAATCAGACAACAAAAAGACGTTAAAGGCATTCAAATTGGCAAAGAAGAAGTCAAACTCTCCCTCTTCGCCGATGACATGATACTCTACATAGAAAACCCAAAAGCCTCCACCCCAAGATTGCTAGAGCTCATACAGCAATTTGGCAGCGTGGCAGGATACAAAATCAATGCCCAGAAGTCAGTGGCATTTCTATACACTAACAATGAGACTGAAGAAAGAGAAATTAAGGAGTCAATCTCATTTACAATTGCACTTAAAAGCATAAGATACTTAGGAATAAACCTAACCAAAGAGGTAAAGGATCTATACCCTAAAAACTATGGGACACTTCTGAAAGAAATTGAGGAAGACACAAAGAGATGGAAAAATATTCCATGCTCATGGATTGGCAGAATTAATATTGTGAAAATGTCAATGTTACCCAGGGCAATTTACACGTTTAATGCAATCCCTATCAAAATACCATGGACTTTCTTCAAAGAGTTAGAACAAATTATTTTAAGATTTGTGTGGAATCAGAAAAGACCCCGAATAGCCAGGGGAATTTTAAAAAAGAAAACCATAGCTGGGGGCATCACAATGCCAGATTTCAGGTTGTACTACAAAGCTGTGGTCATCAAGACAGTGTGGTACTGGCACAAAAACAGACACATAGATCAATGGAACAGAATAGAGAATCCAGAAGTGGGCCCTCAACTTTATGGTCAACTAATATTCGATAAAGGAGGAAAGACTATCCACTGGAAGAAAGACAGTCTCTTCAATAAATGGTGCTAGGAAAATTGGACATCCACATGCAGAAGAATGAAACTAGACCACTCTCTTGCACCATACACAAAGATAAACTCAAAATGGATGAAAGATCTAAATGTGAGACAAGATTCCATCAAAATCCTAGAGGAGAATACAGGCAACACCCTTTTTGAACTCGGCCACAGTAACTTCTTGCAAGATACATCCACGAAGGCAAAAGAAACAAAAGCAAAAATGAACTATTGGGACTTCATCAAGATAAGAAGCTTTTGCACAGCAAAGGATACAGTCAACAAAACTCAAAGACAACCTACAGAATGGGAGAAGATATTTGCAAATGACATATCAGATAAAGGGCTAGTTTCCAAGATCTAATTCTGCTTTAGAGAGAAGTTCCTTTGCCCATTTTTTTTTTTGGGGGGGGGTTGTCTTTTTTGTTGTGGAAAGTTGATTTTAAATAAGCTACTACACCACTAAACTTGCTGCACTTTGATCCATGGTGTCTTTGAGGCTGCTACTACCCACACTTCTTTGCCCAAAGATCCTCCTTTCCAACTTGTATCTGGAATGGGGGCAGCCCTGGGTTGGATTGATTACCTTGCACTCATCCCTCCCAGACATCATTCAGGTATCCATGGATCATTTCTCTGAATTAATGAGAACAACCTTTCTTTGTGGCCCAACTTTCTATCAAGTGCAAATTTAATGGGCGTGTTCATTACTCCATCACTCAGCTCAGGCATAAAAGTAGCTCATAGCACCAAGCCTCTCAGTAATCAGTGCATCAAAACATTACTCAATATCATATTTCAACCTAAACTGAATAAGTGAGACAAGAGTAAGAAAGAGTCTTATTAGCCAAGTAAGGATTGTTTTTAAACCAGATGTATGCTCCCCTCAAATAAAGAATGGTCCTAACTATGTTTTCCAGTCTGTTGATAAGATTGACAGGGAACACAGCATAAAAATTCTGTTCATGTGGATTGCTAGCTCCAAGAAAGCATAAATTGTCTTTCTCTCATTCACGGCAGCATTCCCAATACCTAGCATAGCACCTAGAATGTGGTAGGAACTCAGTGCTTCAAAAACAGTGGTTAAGAGCACAGATGTTGAGGCCAGACTACCCGGGTTCAAATCATAATTCTGCCACTGACAAGGTGGGTAATTTTGGACAAACTAGTTTACCTTTCTGTGGCTTGATTTCCTTAACAGTAAAATGGGGATAATAATGTTATCTATCTCATGATGATTCTCATGATGATTAAATTAGTTTAAAATAACGTTAATTGCTGAGGCACCTGGGTGGCTCAGTCAGTTAAGCATCTGACTCTTGATCTCAGCTCAGGTCTTAATCTCAGGGTCGTGATTTCAAGCCCCAAACTGGGGCCATCACAGAGCCCACTTAAAAAAAAATGTGTTAAGTGCTGCTAAAGAGTTGCCTATCCGAAGGCAGTATATAAATGCTAGTGGCTATTACTGCTACATGAGTGAATAAATGTTATATATATTCACTTCTTTCCACAGTTAGTTCCTGTTGGCATAAAAAGAAATGTGATCACGTAACAGGATCTGCTCTCGCATGTATGAGAGTAGATCGTACACAGAAGTGTCTTCCGGTCAGGTGACACAGGACTTGTTTCACTATGTTCTCATGTATCAAAGTTATGGGCCGGAAAACATATTTAAAAGAATTGTCCAAACACCTTATTGATACCACTTGGATTTGTATCCTTGAGAAGTTCAAAAAATTACTTTTTTTATGCTTCGTGTAATACTGATGGTTTAAATAAGAGAGATTAAAATTCAAATCAATTAAAAATCTGTAATTAGTAGAGTTGCACCATGATTTGTCTTAGGGGAAGAGACTAAACCCAGCGGTGGCTGTCCTTAGCGGCCACTAGAAGGCTTGCTGAATTAGAATAAAACATTTTAGTTACACTTCAGGTCTCAGATGTCACTGTAAGTATGATACTATCTGATATATTTTCCAAAGACAAAAAACAACAAATTGTCAGCTCTCATCCCAATATTTTATCTGAAAATGAATCACCATGGCAGAAACACAAATTCTATGAAGGTCTGATCAAAGCACTGGGTAGCAGACTGCCACACTGTCCTTAGGAGAGACAATTGTTCTAAACATCACCTGGCACCTACTTCTACCTTTTTGGGCCAATGAGGAAAACTACTAAATAAAATTACTGTATTAATCAATTAGGAAATTTTTGCAAAGCTGTATTTCAAAAGAACACATACCAAGGCTCCTATACCAAGTACAGTAGATAGCCAATCTACCTGAATTTACAAACACTCTTCAATATACAAATGTGTTCCTTGTTAGACTTTATTTTGGGGAAAACTTGCAATGCATTAAAGACATTATGTTAATAAATAATCAGCAAATAATTTCTCATTCCTTTGGGTATTTAATAGTTAAAAGTTTAATTTTTTTAAAAGATTTTATTTATTTATTCATGTGGGACACAGAGAGAGAGGCAGAGACATAGGTAGAGGGAGAAGCAGGCTCTTCTGAGGAAGCCTGATGAGGGACTTGATCCACGGACCTGAGATGAGGCCCTGAGCTGAAGGGAGATGCTCAACCACTGAGCCACCCAGGTGTCCCAGTTAAAGGGTTTAAAAAAATAATTTTTCAACAGAAAAAGAAGTCATTTCAGGAGGAACAAAATAAGACAAGACACATATAGAAATTGTAGATATAAATCCAACCATACCATTACTTACATTAAATGTGAATAGATTAAACACTTAAGACAAAAGGCAGGAATTACCAGACTAAATAAAAAAGCAAGATCTGGGGGGATCCCTGGGTGGCTCAGCAGTTTAGCCCCTGCCTTAGGCTCAGGGCATGATCCTGGAGTTTGGGGATCGAGGCCCACGTCAGGCTCCCTGCATGGAGCCTGCTTCTCCCTCTGCCTGTGTCTCTGCCTCTCTCTCTGTGTGTCTCTCATGAATAAATAAATAAAATCTTAAAAAAAAAAAAAAAGCAAGACCTAGGTGGCTCAGCTGGTTAAGTATCCAACTCTTGATCTCAGCTCAGGTCTTGATCTCAGGGTCTTAAGTTTAAGCCTGGTGTTGGACTCCACGCTGGGTGTAGAGCCTATTTTTTTTATTTTTTTATTTATTTTTTAATTTTTATTTATTTATGATAGTCACACACACAGAGAGAGAGAGAGAGAGAGAGAGAGAGAGGCAGAGACATAGGCAGAGGGAGAAGCAGGCTCCATGCACCGGGAGCCTGACGTGGGATTCGATCCCGGGTCTCCAAGATCGCGCCCCAGGCCAAAGGCAGGCGCTAAACCGCTGCGCCACCCAGGGATCCCTATTTTTTTTTTTTTAAAGCAAGACCCAATCATATGCTATCTGTAAGAGAAGTAGTATTTGAAGAAACA
The DNA here is from genome assembly GCF_011100685.1 of Canis lupus familiaris. Lineage (NCBI taxonomy): Eukaryota > Metazoa > Chordata > Mammalia > Carnivora > Canidae > Canis > Canis lupus. The sequence continues at coordinate 61,922,822 of NC_049229.1, forward strand.
ATGGCTGAGAATTTTCTAGAAATGATAAGCAATACAAACAATTCCAACCCACAGTCTAAGAAAGCCCAGTGAATCCGAGCAGGAGCCACTCTTAGCTGTTTCGCGGGGAGGGTGTATAGCGCCGGCAACAATGGCGATTGGAAGTAGCCAGAGAGAAAAGACAGATGACATTAAAATGATCTAAAATTAAAGAAACAGTTCACTTCTCAACAACTAGAAGAGGAGCAGGATCATTTGTGCTGTGAGAAAATGTAAGCCTAGAATTATAAATCCAGTTGGAAAATCTCTTTTGAGAGTAAAGCCAAATACATTTTCAGACACAAACTGAGAAAGTGTGCCAGCAACAGACCCTCACTAAAATTTCTAGGATAATCACTAAACAACCAAACAGAATGTTTTTTTTTCCAAATCTGTAAGAAAAAAAAAAACGTAATAAAAACATAATTAACATAAAAGAAGGTAGGAAGAGAGAAGATAGCCTATGAAAGAGAGGGCAGGACAAACAGCACAAAGGTATGAGATATTAACACAAATGTACCAGTATTTACAATAAATGGAAATGAACTAAATGTTCCAGATAAGACTGTCAGTCTGTGTTAAAAAAGAAAAAATCAGCTGTATATAATGAGTATAAGAGTGAATCTAAAATATAAGAACATAAAAAATTCAAGGTAAGAGAATGAAGAAAGATATTCCATAAATGCTCAAACTCATGCACTCCCACACACACTGCATATGTGTATCTGTAGATGGACACACAAATGTAGATAAGTGTTGTGGATGTGTGTGTTAGCATACAAACTAGATTTTGAGGCAAAATGAATTATGTAACTTATTACATAATGATAAAGGTTTGAATCAACCAGGAAGACATAGCAATTCTAAATTTATATGCACCTTATAGCACAGCTTTAAACTATATAAAGCAAACATTGCTGTGACTCTGTGGTGAAATAGGACAATCCACAATCCCAGTGGTAGATTTCAACATATCTCGGCTCAATAATTAATCAACTAAGCAAACAAAAAACATCAGTAAGAATAAAGATCTGAGTAGCATAATTAATAACTTCATCAAATAAAATATATAAAAATGTACCCCCAAATACAGAAAACATTCTTTTCAAGCACACGTGGAGTATTTATAAGAAGTGACCACATGCTGGGCCATAAAACAAGTCTCAACACATTTTAAGTTCATATAGATTACAGTCTCTGAGCACAATTCAATGAAGTTATTAAAAGCCCATTAACAAAAGATAAGTGGAAAAAGTCCATACATTTGACAATTGCATGGAGCCTGCTTCATGGAAAACAAAGTTCTAAAAGAATTAAGGAGTCAAAGAAGAAAAATGGAAATTTAAAATAATTTGGCACGAAGTAATAACAATTGCAGATATTGAGATGGTGGTTTACAACTAAAGCAGCACGTGGCGGAAAATTTTTAGTCTTAAATGTTTATGTCAGAAAGACAAAAAATTAATGAACTAAACACCTAACTTGAGAGACGAAGAAGGAAAACTCAGATAAGAAAGAACAAACTCAGAGGAAAGAGAAGAAAGGAAATGTTAGAAATAAGAACAGAAAATTTATAGTTGAGACCATTAAAAAGCTGGTTCTTTGAAAAGATCGATGTAACAGGCAAATTTCTGGCAAAACTTTAAACAAAATAAAAGAGAAGGCACATTAAAAATTATTACGGGGCAGCCTGGGTGGCTCAGCGGTTTAGTGATGCCTTCAGTCCAGGGCGTGATCCTGGAGACCTGAGATCGAGTCTCATGTTGGGCTTCCTGCATGGAGCCTGCTTCTCCCTCTTCCGGTGTCTCTGCCTCTCTCTCTGTCTCTGTCTCTGTCTCTCTGTCTCTCATGAATGAATAAATAAAATATTTTAAAAAATATTACGAATGAAAAAGACAACCACAGGTGCTGTATGACAATTAACAGATAATTAAAAAACATGAACAACTCCATGCCAATAAAATTTAACATTTACATGAAATGGACATATCCTGAAAAATATATGCCATATATATTTTAGCTTCTATGTTATCCTTGGCTTAATAAAAGAAGTAGAAAACCTGAATATCCTGGAATCATTTTTGTAAAAGCATCAGAAGTCTTTCTATAGAAAAAAGACCAGCCCCAGATGGTTTTACAGGCAAATTCTACAGAAACTTCTTATTCTAGAAACAGATAATTCCAATCTTACCCAAATGATTCTAAAACACCCAAAAAAGAACTACTCCGACTCATTTTATGAGCCTGGCCCAACCGTGATGCCAAAACTGGACAAGTATACAATGAGGAAGGGAAATTACAAGCTATTTCACACATGAACAAATATAAATGTTCTAAAAAAAATTAGTAAACTGAATCTACTAAAAAAAGCTAATTGGTCACGATCAAGTTGGGTTTATTCTAAGAATGCAAGGTTAATTTAACATTTAAAAATACCAATTAGTATAAAATTCATAGATCAAAGGAGTAGAACCATATAGTCATGTCAACAAATATAGAAAAAGCATTTGATAAAATTCAGTATCAATTCATGATTTAAAAAGATGAACTCTTAGCAAACCACAAAGAAGGAAATTCTCTTAACCTCTTAAATAGTACCAATAAACAAATTTGTAACAAATACAATTCTTAATGTTCAATGGTTAAACATTGAAAGAATTTTATTCAGGTATATTGAAGGTCCTACCTAGCCCAGTATGGCCAGTTTTAAAAAAGTTGAAGGATTAGAGATAAATTAAATTTTAATTATTTCAGATAGAAGTCATTGTTGGTATAGAAACTCCAAAGTTGGGGCAGCCCTGGTACCGCAGCAGTTTGGCTCCGCCTGCAGCCTGGGGTGTGATCCTGGAGACCAAGGATCAAGTCCCACATCGGGCTCCCTGCATGGAGCCTGCTTCTCCCTCTCCCTGTGTCTCTGCCTCTCTCTCTCTGTGTCTATGAATAAATAAATAAAATCTTAAAAAAAAAAAAAACTCCAAAGTTACCTACATGTAAATTGTTAGAATTAACAAGAGTTGAGTTGAGTTGTTGGGTCAAAAAGAATATACAAAAATCAGCTGCTTTCCTATACAACAGCAACAAGTAGATCATAAATTTGATAAAGAAAAAAAATTCTGCAGATGCCTGGGTGGCTCAGTGGTTGAGCGTCTGCCTGTGGCTCAGGGTGTGATCCCAGAGTGCCACATTGGGCTCCCTGCATGGAGCCTGCTTCATGGAGGCCCTCTGCCTGTGTCTCTGCCTCTCTCTCTGTGTCTCTCATGAATAAGGAAATAAAATCTTTAAAAAAGAAAAGAAAAGAAAAGAAAAAAAATCTGCATACATACATTTTTTCAGGTAAGTAGGAATAAATCTAGTAAAAATGGGCAAAATATAAGAAAAATTGTAAAATTTCATTAAAAAGTATTTTTCAAAGACCTAAGTAATTAGGTACAATGGCTATGGATTAGGAAACTGTCATAAATATGTAATTCTCCCCAAGCTGAGCTATTAGATTAAACGTAATTCCAATAGTTTTTTTTTTTTTTTGTGGAATTTGACAAACCTGATTCAAAAATTTGTATCAAATTTGTGTTCTCAAAGACCTGAGAATAGTGACAACACTCTTTTTTTTTTTTTTTTAAGATTTTATTTATTTATTTGAGAGAGAGAACAAGCAGTGGGGAGGGGCAGAGGAAGAGAGAGAGAGAGAAGCAGACTCCCGGTTGAGCAGGGAGCCCAACGCGGGGCTCTATCTCAGGACCTGGAGATCATGACCTGAGCTGATGGCAGATGCTTAACTGACTGAGCCACCCCAGCACCCCACCATAACACTCCTGAAGAGCAAGAAACAGGGATGGACCTACCTCACAAATAATAAAGTTGTGAGAATGCAGAAAGTGGCAATCATACATTGATGGGCACCCCCCTCCCCACATATATGGGCATTTAAGACAAATGTAGCTCTGTGGGGCAACAGGAAAAAGGAGCTTTTCAGTACATGATGCTGGGACAATTGGGTATCCATATGGGGAAAACCAACACTGAATCCTTCACACCCTACATACATAAGACAGTTATTTCCAGATGGACCCTTAGATTTAAGTGTGAAAGGTAACACAGGAAAACTCTTAGAATATAACTTAGGGGACTATCTTTGTGACCCCAGAGAAGGGAAAGTAAGGTTTCTTAAACTAGATGCAGAAAGTACAATCCATGAAGGAAATGATTGATAAATTCAACTACTTTGAAAATAAGAACTTCTATTCATCAGGAAACTAGTCATGGATTAGAAGATTTTTTATAACACATGTAACCAACAAAAGGACTTGTAACCATAATATTTAAAGAAATTTTATGAATTGGCATAAAAAAGTCAACCCAATTAGGCAAGAGGAGAGACTTTTCCCCGTGCTTCACAAAACAGGAAAGCTAAATGGCCAATAAACAAATACAAAGCTGTTCAAGCTCGTCATGCCACTTCAACTCACAATGTGACACCATGAACCAGCAACCACACTGCCAAAAATAAGTCTGAAACACAGGGTGTTGGTGCCTGCAGCCACATAGGCTCACAACCCCTTTGGAAAGTGGTTTTAAATGATCTGGTAAAACTGAAGATGCACATATCCTCCAACAGTCTCCCTCCTAGGTGATGCCCAGGGAAGTACCTGCACATGTGCACCAGGACACCTGCAGGAGTATCTACAGTAGCTTTTTTCGTAACAGCTGAAAAGTGAAAACCACCTGTACATCCATTTACAACAGACTGGAAAAATACATCATGGTATATCTTTTTTTAAAAGATTTTATTTATTTATTCACGAGAAACACAGAGACATAGGCAGAGATACAGGCAGAGGGAAAAGCAGGCTCCCTCCGGGGAGCCTGATGTGGGACTTGATCCCAGGACCCTGGGATCATGACCTGAATCAAAGGGAGACACTCAATCACTGAGCCACCCAGGTGCCCCATGTCATGGTATATCTATGAAAATACAATGTATTGGTGTAAAGGAATAAACTGCTGCTGCATGCAATAAGGATGAACTTCAGGAACATGTCAAGCAATGAAAGCAAACACATATAAGGATATATTCAGTGTAATTCCATTAAAAATGTTTAAATATGCAACATTAGACATTATTATTTGGGAGGGCGAACATATATGGTCTAGAAACACAAGGGAATGCTCCACCTAGAATTCAGGATATGGGTAACATCCTATGATGTTAGAGAGGTAAGGAGATAGGATAGACAGGGGCACACAGGAAATTCATAGGCAATGTTAATCTTTTTCTTAAACTAAGAAGTCAGCATCTGTATTAGTTGTATTATTATTTTAAATATATGTAATAAAGATCCTTTGGCTTTTACTCAATATTTAATAACAATTTTATTTATTTTTTATTTTTTTAAGATTTTAAAAAAAGGCAAAGGGAGAAGCAGGCTCCCTATGGGGAACCTGACGTAGGACTCAATTCCAGGATCTCAGGATCACGGTACCAGCAGAAGGCAGACGCTCAACCACCAAGCCACTCAGGTGCCCCAATAACAATTTTAAAGGATTCTAAAATACCATATTTGAGAACACTGGAGAAGAACTAGTCATAGGGATAATACGAATTCCTACCAACTAGTGAGTGGTTACCATTACAAATGTCTACATGCACTAGCTCAGACAGCTGAATGTCCTGGAGGGGCAGCTGGCCTCTCAAGTATTACTGATCCTTACTGTCACCGGGAAATGATAAAAGTTGGTGTTTAAGAGGGACCAAAAGGATCTTGGCATCAGGCTAAGAGGCTTGCTCAATCAAGTCTCTGTTCAACAGTTTAACTGTCCAACGGTTAAACAGGCCTCAGTCCAACTGTGGCTGTGGCTTCCACCTCCAATGTGGCAGGTGCCGAGGAAACATCAAGCACGCCCTCAGTCTGTGTATGGCGGATGGGACACAAGACACACGAGGCACTCCCGGGCTTCCGAGAGTCCGTGGTTGTGCAGGAGGCAAGCTTGTCACAAACAAACAGATACTACTACTTGGCATTCAGGGACAGGTGCCCGCATCATGTTGTTTGGGTTGTTGAAATGTTTTACCCGGGCTTGGAACAAAACCACGAGAACCAACTACATCTGGCCCCAACTTTTAATAAAGTATTCTTAGGGAAGAAGTTTCCCATCACATAGGAAGAAATACAAATATTTAAAAAGCAAACAAGTCATCGGCTGCTCTCAGACCTGTTGCCATATGCTTTGCTTTTTTGAGCTTACAGCTTAACATTAAAATAACAGGCTCACATTCCTCAAATATCTCTACTGCTGTTCCTTACTGATTCTACTTGAAAAGACTGTCAGCTGCTGTCACTTGGAAGTATTACCATATTAGCCACCACTGTTTACTGCTCCCTGCGTGGCGTGGCTATTAGTTTAATAAGCCTCCTCTCAGATGACACCGCAGGCTGTCTACACAGGAGACACATGCGGGAGTCTAACATGTACTGAAGGTGTTAGGGGTGGGAGGCAGGGAACGCTGCTTTATAAATGTCGATGAGGGAAACGGAATTCAGTTGCATCAGGTTGTCCTTTAGTGGGGGGTAAAGGACCGAGGCCCCTTTAGAGTGCTCTAACCACGTTAAGATCCCCTGGGCTAACCAGCCTTGGATAACACCCAGAAATACACTCGGTGTGCAAAAGAGCAAGTTGGAGGCCTGCGAGAAGCGAAACGCTGCAGCAAAGCTCTTTAATTCACTCGGCACAAATAACCGAACCTACAAAAGAAATCTCTAGTCAGAGGTTTTCGGGATTATAATGAGATTTTTTTCTCGATGGGGAGAAGAGAAGTGCCTTTTTCACTTGAAGACAAAGAAATGTTTGTCATGGAAATGTGTGAACCAGTTTTCCAAGGAGAACTGCTGAAACGCGCTGATTAAAAACAGTGAGGTGATGAGGCAGAGAAATAAAGCCAAAGCTGATCCACTTACAATTTGCCGCAGCGCTGATTTGCCCCAGTGAGGAGAGCTGCCCCAGCCTACATTCCTGTCCTCCCGGGCTCCCCCCCAGTTGCCCCCGCCCCACCACTGACCCTGCCAGCTCAAGCGGAGTGTTTACTGTTTCTGGCCACTGTGTACTGGTTACCAGGCGACCCCACTGAGGATAAAATGGGAACCAAGGCACCCACACGACAATGTCCTTCTCCACAAAGCCTACCCAACATGCTTGGATTGAGGGATTTAGAGGAATGCTGGGGAGATATGCAGACAATCGTGCCCATGGCAGTTTCTACTGGCAGTTCTTAGGTTAGGCACAGATGTGAACTGATTTATTTAAGGAATTCTACTTCCCAGAGGACAAACCATGGCACCATGAGGTCAGGAACCTCGGATGGAAGCTGCCTGCAACAGGGTGGCCACCTGGACCTAGCGGAAAAGCCTCTGGTCAACGAGGACAAACAAGCCAGGAAGCATGTTCCGGAGGCTTCAGTCACTGGAGCTTGTTCAGTCTAACCTTTGCCATCTCCCTGTATATCCACATGAGCACTTACTCAATATTCATTTTCAAATTGACTTTATGACAACTCGTTTCCACAATCAGTAGTCTCCCCCTGACCAATAACTTCCAGAACTCACGCTTTGATCCTCAGGTGTATTTTTTCCTGAAGTGCATTTGAAAATGTAAAACTACTATGATAAAAATGTTCACCCACCGTCCATGTAGAATCAGCTAGTTCACCAATGGTCCACACTGGGAAAGACCCGATAAAGACCCCATAAGTTATCTTTAAACTTAACAAGGGCAACCTAACAGGCTACATCTGTTTCCAAAGATCGTGGAAAAACAAGAACAAGGGAACTTTGGACTATGTATCCTCAGGATATCCACAAAGGACTGAACTTAGATAGAATGAAGGAGGGAGGGGAAGAGTAAACAAAAGGCCAGGAGCACTTACATAAAATTCTCTGGATATTCACTCAGGGCCATGTCAATGATATTCAGAGCATCGTGGTAATGCTTTTGTGCAGAAAGTAAGAGGGCAAGGAGGTGCAGGGAGTTGGCATCATCACCTTGAAGTTGAAGAGCTTGGCGGACGTACCCCAGAGCCTCTGGGATCTGGTTTAAAACAAAATCAAAAAGAATTTTAACAGGTGCGCAAACATGCTCAGGTGCAGGCGCGCACGCACACACACGAGGAGCTACCATCTCAACGTCTGATTCTCTGTAAATATCGAAAGTCCTTTCACCCTGTGCCACATTTAGATTTTAATCTTCATGACAGCCCCGGGATATCAACCACAAACACGCAGACAGATGTCCTCTTCAAGCGGCAGTGTGACCTGTGGAGTGATGCAAGAGGCTCTGCTTCTCTGTAAAACTGCCAATACCCACTCCTTTGTGTTTCGCTAAAACACAATTTCCCCTTTCCCACAAAAGTGATGTACTCTTGATTATACCCAAGATAATTTCCCTCTTGGTGGAAGCACATACAAGTTGCCAGAGGTTGTTAGTGGAATTAAAGTGACTTAGCTGAACTTGTCTCATTTTTTTTAAAGTGTATTACCAAACTAAAGTACCTAACAGGTTACTACAAAGCCTTAAACAGAGCTTTCCAGACGACCTGACACCTGTGAGCCTTTCCAGGTTCCTTTGTCCTGGACATCTCCATTAGACATCAAGGAAATATGCAAACAAACAAACAAACACCCCACACCTTTCCAAACTACAACCCAAAATAACTCCATCCAAGAAACAAATTGCAATGCCACATACAAAGCAGATGTATCCAAATTCAAAGAGGACCAGATACAACCTTAACCTTTAAAATGCAAGGGTTGTTCAAGACTTTCTTCAAAAATCATCCAAGCACTGGGGTTGATAAAATGCATACATAATGGATATTTGAACACCCGAGATTCCATGCAGGTTTAACAGTAACCAGGGAGAATTAGAACCTGACACTGGATCTCGAAATAGAGTCTCGAGGACTGAACCATTCTTACACAACCGCCCCGGGGACTCCTTCCTGTCCTCTCCCCACCCAACTCCCGTCCTCATATGGGACCTCTCTTCTCAGCACCCCTGCCTCTTTCCAGTTCTCAGTAACCTCACTCTCTTAGGAAGAAGCCAGAGCCTCCCAAACCTCTTTGTTTTCCTCTATGAGATCCTATTTTTGATGGCTTTAAGTTATGAATGCTGGCTGCAGGGGCTCTCTGCCACTGACCCCTAGCATCAGGGCTGTCACAGCCAGGGGAGGGCTCATCCAGCCTGGCCCCCCATTTACAGGGAGGAAGCCCAGGAGTCCAGGCATGTGACAAGGTTTGAGCATTGCCATCTAGCTATTGAGTGACCAAGACAAGAGAGGCTCTAGATCTTTTGATTCCTCTCCTGTCTCCTCCTCCTGCTCAGATGACATGGGCTCTAAAGGTAAGAGGGCTATGGCCCTGGGCCCCTGGCCAGCACGGACACACTTCCACAGAGGTCCGGTGTCCTTACGCTATGGGCCTGCAGCAGTGGCAGCTGCACCCGAGGCCCCACCCATGTGTCCTCTCCTCAGGGTGACGCCCACGGTGTGAAGAGCACCCAGCCTGCTGTGACAAGGAGGCTCGAAAGGCAGGTACACTCATGGTGTCCATCTGCAGGGGTGACCAGAGCCATCAGGGACAAACAAATACAGGGTGGGATAAGACGTCCTTAAGGGAGAGCTGACTTGAAGGGATTCAAAGCTTCGCTGAATGAGCATTACTGGCTGCCTAACACATGCCAGGCCGTGTTCCAGCTGCCGGGACCAAGAGATGAGGGTGATGGAGGAGGGCCCCTGCCTTTCTGGAAGTCTAGGGAAGAAGACAGATCCTGAACAGGAGAGCCGAGCAGGGGGAAGGGGAAGGGTAGGCCACCGCAGGATGGAGGCTTCACGCAGAAGGTGCAAGAAGCTCCCAGTGGCGGGGGAACCAGCGCACAGCTGTTGAAGTAGCAGCTCCTGTGGGTCTAGCTGAGAGCCCCACCAGCCAGGCGACAGGGCCTGTGCAGAGGGGGCGTCTTGGTTTCCTCGGTCCCCAGGTCACCACTGGAAGCCACTCGGCCATGCCATTCCCAGGCCTGCAGGGAGTCAGAGGCACGCCTGTGGCCCGGGCCTGCCCGGAGATGGCGTGTCCGGGGACCTGCCCTCCGCTTCACCCTCCAGTCAGCACTCAGGAATGTGCTGGGGTGACCACCAGTGTCTTGCACCTGCTGGGCGGGCAGGCCTGTAGCCAGAGCCTCAGAGCAGCTGGGAGGGGATGGGAGGGTCTGAGAATGGCAAAGGCAGTTTTTGGAAGCTGCCATGAGGAAGACGAAGGCCAGCAGAGCTGCGTCTCCAGCAAGGAGAATGCTGCAGAGTCCTGTATGTGGGGGAGGGAGCCCCCGTGAGTGCCTGTCTCCCACACCTCCTGCCCACACCTGCAGGACCTACCACCCATTACCGGTACCTTCCGACAACCAGTGGCTAATGCCCCATGGTGCAGCTCGGCACTAGGTCTGCCACCAAGGGCCACAGGCCCTTGGGCTGTGACTCCTGGGTTCAGGGCACGTGCCGTGTGCTACATCCCACGATGCCCTCAGCATCTTCCAGGTCTGTGGACTTCATCTCCCAAAGCAGAGCCTGGGACACCTGTGTCTTCGCAGCAGGTGCTCAAACTGACCAAAACCACCAGTGGCTGTGCTGTGAGGAGTCCGCTCCCTCCCAGAAGAGGCCCCGGCTCCAGGTCCATCTCAGGAGAATGAAAGAAGACCAGCTACTGCCTCTCACGGAGGCGATGGAGGAGCCGCGTCAAGATGGGACACCCACCAAGTTTAGGAAACACGAGAGATACTGACCTGTCTGGAGATGGCAAGCTGCAGAGCCAGGTAGAAAGCTGCTTGGTGATCTGTAGGTGACAGGCTGTGGGCCCTGAAAGAGTACAGATGTGGCCATTAGTATGCAGGACAGGCCATTCTCCCCTTCCTAGCCAACAGTCATTCACATTTGCAGTTTGACGTCAAGGCTACATATTTAACTATGTGATGTTTCATTTAAACTCTTTTGTCCACAAACAAATGTCACGCATTCCCCCCTCATGACATGGACTGGTATGACACAGAAGCACATGTCTGTGCTTTGTCTAGCACCTGAAATGGCAGCCCTTGATGCCTGGCTTCGAGGCGGAGCCTGGAGGTGAGGAACCCACAGCCCCTGGGATCGGGCGCCCACCTCTGGCAGACGCCTCCCTTGGGCTGAGCGGGAGAGGCCCACGTGTCATGCTGGGACACAGTGAGGTTACGAGTGTACTTGGCAGGGCGATAGCTGCTTTGGTTAAGTTTTGGCTTGGCCTTAACGCTACTTCATCCAAATTTCTGGATTTCAGAGAAACCATATGAAAATCAAAGACCTGGCTTTGCTTGTAAAATGAGGTTTTGGTTTTTGATGAACCATGGGAAGAAAAGAAGGATTCTCGTTCAGTCTTTTGAAGCTTCTACTAAGTTCCATGCAATTTACTAATGTAGTCTGTGTAGCTGTGGCACGTAGGACTCTGCAGCCAGATGCTAGGCTTGGTTTTACTAACTTGCCTTGGACAGTGGATGGGAGGAGGCCGCCCTGGCCTCCTACTTGATGGCAAACATAGTCATTCTTGCATTTATGTGGAAATCACTTGCATTTCACCAAGCCTAACTCAAAATGTGACTACATAGGGAACACAATTCTGCATTTAAGATTCTGGGAGGAAGAGAAAAACTTTAACTTACTTTAAAGGCACCATGGGAGAGACACTTGGGGGGCTCAAGGCGTGATCCTGGAGCCTGCTTCTCCCTCTGCCTGTGTCTCTGCCTCTCTCTGGGTCTCTCATGAATAAATAAATAAAATCTTAAAAAAAAAAAAAAGGTACCATGGGGCAGAATAATTACAAATGGGGAGGGGGGCAGATGGTAAACAACCCTTTGTGCTCTTCTGTCAACACTCTGTGATTAAAGGAGGATCTTTTACCAGCAGAAAACAAATTTGAGATAAAAAAGGAAGCCAAACCATTATGGATTCAACTGCATCAAACATGCCAAGGGTGGCTTTCTGTGGTAATAAGGCCTTTTGCTGAAACTGTCTGCTGTGGAGAAAAAGGCTCAAAAGCCTTCCAGGTATTTGGCATCCAGAAAATACTAAGTCTAACAATTAGGGCATTGTTTAGGCAAATATGGTAGGTCCAGTATGGGACTGGGGAAGAACGTGGTGGTGGGGGTGGGGTGAGGTCAGTCCTTTTATTAATCTCAACAGCAAAGCACCTCAACTCCCATTCCTGGGGAGGCTTCATTAGTGACCTTGCCTCAGGACACAACCTTAGTTTAAGAGGCGGAAACCAGTTACCTGTGTTGCCCTTTGAAATGTCTTATTTCTATTGAAGGCCTACTCAGTGGACTCCAGTTTTTATTATTTTACAGGTATTGGTTTTCCATGAATTTGTACATCAAAGAATTTTTTTTCCTTCAGTGTTCATAAAAAAGTGAGATCAGAATGTCATCATGGTTTCTCTCTTTCCCAATTACTCAGGGGAAATGAATACAAAATTAATTATGAAGAGACTTTGAATTATTTAGCATTCTTTATCTTATCTTCTTTCACAATTGATAAAGTCATGTTTCTACAACCCTCAAAAAAAAAAAAATTCCTCAGGGCTTTAATTTTCTCAGCCCCATTTAGATTTGCCACAAATGAAGTTAAATCAAATCATGGCTGCCTCTGCCCAACACCAACCAAGGGAGATGCTGGCAATGTCCTGTTGAGTTCAGGGAATGGGTGGAGGTAGTCCTGACCAAAGGCCCCACCCTGGCCTCATCAAATAATGATTAACTGCTAGCCACAGCACTGTGAAAGGAAATCTGAACGGAAAGTGATAGAAATCTCAGCATTTCTGGGGTGTATCAGGACAAACACTGAAGAACTGCCAACCTGACCAATAATGGATATCCAACTGTCAGGTTTCTAAGGAGACACAACCTAAACATACACATTTGAAAAATTTTACTTCAATAATTCCACTAATGAATTAAACTGACCACTTTAGCCTATGAGAGAAACAAAGAGATAAAGATAATGCCCAAGAAAGCCAGAGAAAATGCAGTGAGGAGATCATGTTGTAGACTCCAGAAAACCTGCTTCAGTCATGCAGAAGAGCTTTAGCAGCTGGGCTTCCCATGGCACAGCCATGCCCACAGAAAACCTGCTCAGCAGAAATCAGCAAGCAATGCAGGCGAGATGAAGGACGTTAGTGATCTTAAAAATTGCAAGCCTGCTAGACTCTGCTTACGGATTTTTTTTTTTTAACGTAGGTTCCTCACTTGGTATGGAGCCCCATGCAGAACTTGAACTCATGACCCTGAGATCAAGACTTCAGCTGGGATCAAGAGTCGGATGCTTAACTGAGTCACCCAGGTGCCCCTCTGTACATGGATTTGAAGCAGCCTCATAACTCCAATCTCCTACAGTGAGCACCTGGTGAGGCTGTTAAGAGAAACCCAGAGACCTAAAAATGTCAACACAGGGATGCTCACAAAGCACTTCCCTTGTCAAAGCACCTCCATCTCCATTAAGTCAATTTCTCTCCCATGAGGAAAGAAAGGATTATCAGACTGCTGTCTCCCTGATGTTGCCCATCTAACCACCCACCTACTCATCCATTCATCCATCTACCCAAGTCATTCATCCATCCATCTGTCCCTCTATCCAGCTGTGCATCTGTCCACTCATCCATCATCCATCTACCTACCCTAGTCACCCACCCATCCACTCATCCATCCATCCATCCATCCATCCATCCATCCATCCATCCATCCAACCACTCATCCATCCACCCAACCACCTATCTGTCCATCTACCATTCATCCATCCATCCACCTTAGTCATCCATCCATCCACCCTAGTCATCCATCCATCCACTCATCCATCCATCCACCCTAGTCACCCATTCACCCACCCATCCATCTAATCATCCACATTATGCAATACTTCCTGTGAAGCCAGGACCTGTTCTAGCCACTTGGGAAGGCTAGAAGTGAAAAAATTATACAAGTGTCTTTCCTTCAGGAGCTCCCCCAGCCCCACAGAGGGGGAGACCCAAAGTGACCATTACCGTGCAGTGGGAGCAGGCCCTGAGAGAGGTGTGTTAGGCTGTTATTGGAAAGCACGGATGGGCCACTCAGGCCACCCAGCTAAAACTCAGAATGCACTGAGATCACTCCAGTGCTCTCCTAGACTCTGGTTCCAACATCCTCTAGAGTTGACCCAAGAATACAGAGAAGACTGACTAACTTGAACTTGGCCCATAAGACACATACCTTGTAACAATAATAACTACAGTTTATAAAGCATCTACTATTAAGAATCCTAAGAATCCAGCAAATCCAGTTTATAAAGCATTTACTATTAAGAATCCTAAGAATATCCAGCAAAAGAGTTCAAACCAGAAGTGAAATCTGCAGGCCTGGTCTCCCTACCATTTCATCCTGCTGCCTTGTTTGGCCAGTTCTTGAGGTCTCTTTAGTCCTGATTACAGTGGACATGGGATCAGTGTGTTATTAAGAGAAAAAAAACCTGATGAAAGTTATTACTCAGGAACCTCCCTTTAGTTACACCCATAAGATGACCAACTTGTCCCAGTTTTCCCAGGATTTTCCTGGTTTTAATATGGAAAGTCTCACATTCTGGAGAACTGCCCAGTTCCTGACAAACTGGGATGGTTGGCCACTCCATGTACACAAAACATACCACATTAACTTCAAATCAAGCTAGGAGGGGGAGAAAAAAGGAGCGAGACTGTACACCCTGTGCCACTTTGTGTGACAAACATGAATGATATCATGTCACCCCTTCCTTTGGAGGAGCCCAGATTTTTGCACATGGTTAGGTCAAGTTGCTGAAGCATGCTCTCAACTCTTTTCAGGCTTGCTTTCTCTGGAGGATGTGAGAGCCCACAGAGGTAGCCACTCAGATGAGTTGTGCATCTTCAGGAAGCTCTGTAGACGACACTGTTTTTCCTCATGACACTTCTGTACCAGGCAAAGGAGCTGCTGGTTCAGCTGCTTGAGCTGAGTGCTGAGGGTCTCAGCATTAAAATGCAGTCATGCACCTGAGATGTCTTCAAAAATCACCTTTGTGAATCCACTAGAGAGCAAATCTTTCTGCATTCCGACTCTGGTCATAATTAAGAGGCAATTTTCACATGTTCTAACTATAAACCCATCCCTTTCTTTTTTTAAAGTAGGCTCCATGCCCAACTTGGGGCTCTGAGATCAAGAGGTGCATGCTCCAGACCAAGCCAGCCAGGAGCCCCAACCTCATCCCTTTGGAGTTAACGCAGTTTTCTCTTTAAACGAAAAATTGTCAAATAATAGTAGACTTCATAGTAGAATTGTGGGGAGAAGATTTACAATACACAGCAAATAAGTACTTCTCAGCCAAGTGGTTTTTAAATACCCATTTACATTTAAGAAGTAATGTAAATCATTTTTATCTATTTCAAATCATTCCCTTATAGATTTTTCTTTTTAAAGTCTACGATGCACTAGAATAGTTTCAGGTAATGAATGCACTTGAAACAAAATAACTTGACTCCTACGAAAAATATTACTTATTTCACACAAACCTAATTTAGGTTAGCTTTCCCCGATACGTAGGTTAGCAGGGTTTTATGACTCTTTATTCTCAAATGAACTAGTATTTCTAAAAATCTCTTTGAATTGAAACCTAAGTAAAAAAGGAACAAAAAGGAATTTCAGGCCAATGGAATGGCTGTTATATAACATGAAGTTACAAATTCTGGCAGCTCAAGACAGACCACCACCACGGCTGTTTTTAGAGAGCTGGTAAGATGTGCTGATTTAAGGAAAGTGAAGCAGATGTGATGACCGTTTTCATAGGCATCCATGTGTGGGTTTTATAAACCAGGGCTGGAGGACGTAAAACTCCAAATCATTTGAAATGGAAATGCTTTCCACACTCCATGCTGAAGAACGTTAACAAAAGCTTAGCACAGGGATAGGAGGTCTGTTTGCAGATGTCAACTGGTACTTTGTGCCATTAACCAGTTCGGGGCTGGCAAAGCGAAGAAGTTGTCAGCAAGCCTGCTAGGCAACCAAAAGAAACCAGACAAGAGTCCCTCAGTAACTGAAGCCAAGGGATCATGATTTCATGAAAACACAGGGACACGTGTACTGTGACACATCTGCAGGCAACCCCAGTTTTAAGGAAAGAAATCGAACGAGGGTTATTAGGTATTGAGAGGGCCTCACGAATTTTTCAGGTAAATTACTAAGTTTTGAATACGATTCCAAGAGGTCAATGCAATTCAGATATATTTAAGGTGGCAGGATCAATACCCATTCAAGATTTGACATCATGGGGCTATCCTTTCAGGCAGTGGTTCATTTGGGTGATTTATTATACCTGCAGGAAGAAACAAATTAGGGCAGCGTGGCAGAGGATACAAGGAAGGCTGAGCGGGGGTCAAGAGACCTCAGCTCTCTCCTGACTGCAACAGCTCTGTGACTCTGGCAACTATCTTCCCTCCTGCCCATCTTAGTCCCTTCCTTGCAGTTACGTACTGCTTGTTCTGTCTGCATTGTTAGCACAACGACAATCAGGTTTAAGGAGGGACAGGAAAGAGCATTCAAGCACTATCTAATTGTAAGGTACGCTCCTAATTTCATGAAAATCGTAATGAGGGAGACAATCACAGGTTTATGGAGCACAGCAGAGGTGCGGGGTCCTGAGACTTGCTGGCCTGTCTTGGCATAGCATTTCAGAAACTATCCTAAAAATCTGGCTTTTTTCATTTCTTCATATAAAAATCTGGAGTGTGACATGTAAAATAAAAAAATAAAAAAATAAAGAATGATCCCTCTCCTAGATGCTGACAATTGCCTTTAATAAAAGGAATCATCTCCCTAGACATGCAGTATTACATCCATCTTCTTAGAGCTGAAATCATTTCATTAGGAATGAATAACATGTCCCCAAATGGAAAAACAGAGTAAGGGTGCAGGTTTACGTGGCAACAAGTGAGGCAGCAAGTTTTGATACTGTATGTTCAGTGCTTTGAGATGAAAGACTCCCAGGGGGAAAACACTGTTTACATAATCTTTATAAATATCTCTTCTTTTTATACTTATCATACTTTGGTGTCATTATGCACAGCCGAGTGAAAAGATGAACTCCCACTCACCTCTGAAATGCAAGAAGCGCCTTTCTCTGTAGGACCTCCTGCATCCCTCGCAAAGAAGCTAAGAAAAGGGTTCAATTAGTCAGTGGCATGGAAGATCAGGAGAGTTTCTGACAAATACAAAGCTCATCATAAAAACTATATATTCAACTGGATGAAAAGCAACACATTTCTGGCGCCTGTGTGCTATAGGCCTATCTAGGCGCCAGCAAATGAAGCCTAAACCAACCCCAGACACTTGCACTCAGTGAGCACAACTGTGAAGCCATCACTGCCAAGGGGACAGTAGGCGCTGGCTGGTCACCTTGATGCCCTAGGCATAGGGGTTTGTTGTCAAAGGCCAGGTGGGAACTCTAGAGGGGAGAACATCTGCTTTCTCAAGCGCAGGCATGTGCTCCTGGGTAAGGACTGCTTCTACCAGGTGGCATACAAGGGGTTCAAGCCCCCGTGGGGCTTCAGATCAGATGGCCTTCAGAGTGCCTTCTGGTGTGGAGAAGCTATGATCCTGGCCAAGGGAACTAGCTTGATGCCATAGAAGGCCCATGTAAGTCACACTGGACAAAATCTTGATGTAAACACAAGGGATACAACAGGCAGACCCAACACTGATACTAGACGATCAGCTGAGAAGTGTGAGGCCATCTTGCCATGAGCCCACATTTCCCCTGGATCGAGCATGTGAGAAATGGCTCCCTCTGGGTCTGTTGGGGGAACTGTAGAGGCACTTTTTACTGGGAGCAAGAGCAAAAGTCTCAGAGGAACCACTTACAGTTGGAATCGAGGAGGAACCCAGGAGGCCCTAACACTGCCCCACCTGCCACCACACTGAGAATGGCGGAAGTCTGTCCCAGAGGGCCAGATGCAGCCACGGCCACCGCTAACCTACACCAACAGCGATTAAACAAGAGAGAACCTCAGGTGGCCCAACTGAGCTGTGAATGCAAGATGAAGATCAACACGGTCGGGCAACTGTCCCAAAGTTACAAGGCTAATTAGGTTAGGGTCCAGGCTAAGACTCTATATGGATAAATATATGGCCTTAAACTTATCCTGCACTGAAAGTCTACTATAGTTAAAACAACGCACTGGGTGTTGCCAGGATAGCATGTGCACATGAAAAATTAGCCAAAAAAGCCATTATTGAAAATCAGCTGATATGCGAAACTTCTCTAAGGTTCTCTGATATTTTAGGGCAGAGGAAAGGCAGCTTTGGGGTAATTTGTAAAAGAAACAATAGCAAAACTGAAAAGAAAGAAAAGGGAAGTGGATACTAAAAAATCAGGAGAGTGTTTTCTCTTGGGGGGGCGCTGTGATGGGGAGGGGGTGCATGTAAAGTTCCCCAGGTGGCTGGCAAGGGTGGTGACTAAAAGGTATCTGCTGTATCCTAATTCATTAATGACACATTTGTTTTTGAAAAAAAGTTTTTGCATTCATATCATATTGAACTACAACATGCAAAAGAAATACTAAGAGTTCAGGAAAATAATTTATCAATTTATACTTCCTGCAAACACATAACTGAAAACTTCATTAATTATACAAAACATAATTAAGATTTTTTTTTTTTTAAAAGCCAGAATCGCCACATTGTGTCTACATCCAAAAATGCATGTCACTGTGTGGGTGTTTGGAAAGCTGCTGCACTGCATGTATACATATCTGTGAACTAAAATGTACTAAAAGAGAGGGAGCATTCTGAGGAATTGAGGGAAGCTTCCTGGAGGAGGCTGGTCCTAACCTCTCCCACATTCCTGTGCCTCAGAGCCTGCATCTACTCCCACAGGGGCAGCCCAGCCAAGTGCTGGGGCGGGTGCAGGTGTGGGCTGGGTTAGGGGATTGTCTCTCAAGGCCCTGCTCACCTTGACCTCACAGTGGATGCCCTTTACCTGTTAGCCGGCATCACCAGCACAGTGCACCTGGTGCACAGCACCTGTGTCCCACCCATTCTGGACACACAGGGTGGCAGTGGTGGCAGGTCCCCATGTGATGGCACGCCCTGAAGACCCAGCTTACTCGTTTGGGCCTCCTGCCACAGTCCTCCGAGGGGACTGTGAGGACCCTGTAGGACAGACTCAGGCAGCCCAGCCCTGAGGCTCCCAGTTCCCATAGAGTGGGACCTCTCTCACCGTCGGTGGCCTGCAGGCTGTACGTGAGCCCCAGAGCTAGGTAGCCTTTGGCCTTGAACTCTGACGTTTTCTCTCCTGCATCAACGACGGTTTTGGCAAACTTCTCGGCCTCTTCCAGCTGAAAAACCAGACAAGTTAAAAACAACAACAACCTGCAGAGTTTCTGACATGAGTTCCCATAAGCATCTGCTGCCAAAAACAGATTTCTGATGAGTCACTGTGAAAATCACTCCCAAATCTTCCAGTTCCACTGTGGTGATTCTGTTTTCTGTATTTGAGCCTCTCTGACAGTCCTCAGGCTCCCACCTTGCCTTGCTCCTTCAAAGGTTTCCTTACTGCTTTTTACCTTCTTTTCCAGAGTCATTTTCATTCTTGGTAGGGTTCTAGCTTTTTCATCTCTATTTTTCAGTAATTGGTTTTGTAGTTAGGCTTTGGGTATTCAGAAGTGAATTACACACACACACACACACACACATATATATATGAATATATATGAATATATAATAAATGATTAATTTTATTATAAAACAACAATATAATGCACTAATTATAATTATATACATAATATACATATGTGTTACATATATACACATATACATGTATATGTATATAATAAACTCCTTGACACTCTTTGTGTCTGGGTCCTTCCTTTTTAAATGATGACAAAAAGAATACATTTAGGCTTGGATTCTCTTTCCTACAAGCTGTTAGAATATTCAGAACTCCCATCTATTTATTTTACAACGCACAGCCCATGGACCTCACATCAGCAGGTTCCAATGAGAAAATGCACACCTGTAAACTACACCCACAATAAGACCTTTTGCATAAGTCACTAGAAGCCAAATGATAAGATTTGTTCCTTCAAATATGGCAAATGTTGATGTCATTGAAGCCAGATGAGAGTACCTGGGAGTTCATCATGCTCTACTTTTGTGGTGTTTAGAAATTTTAATAATAAAAATGTTAAAAATATATACAGGAAAGATTTGTTATGTTCATCTTAAAAAAAATTAAAAAGAGTCCGGTTTATTTTTGGCCTTAGAGAGATCTATGTGATAGCCATGAACAATGCCAGAGCTGGAAGGGGCGCGACATAGCCAACGGCTGGAAACTGGCATATTCAGAACTGAAGGGTCTGGCCCGCTCCTTGCCCACTGCTCGAGGCTGCCCGCATTGTTCCCTGGCTCAAGGCACCAAAGTGTTGAATCCTGCATGGACCACACGACACCTTCGCAGCTGAGTTTCAGGTGAGAGCCTGCTCTTTGAAAAAGTCTTCTTCCTTCCACATTTCCCTTGGTAAAATTTAGCAGAAGTAGAACACTTTCTCACAGGGCTTACTTTTATCCTGCTGGGTGAAAATAAATGGAAAAAAACAGGCAGCAAGGGCCCTAATGGTAAAAATCCTTAGCAAGGCACCATGGTCTTTTGAGCAAATTCTTCTTATAATTAATCTTGATATTGAAGTTGAAGAAAAGAAATTAAAACTGGATCGTATGTAGTCATTATCCATACCACCACCTCAGTGGTTAGTCTGGGTCTTTCTATATTCCACTCAAATGGTATAGTTTTGAGGTACTAGGCTGGTTACAAAGCAGACTATTATTCCCAAATTCAAATTTGAGCAAGAATACCTGAAGAGGAAAGCCTCTGTGAAGGAAGACAGATGAGCATGGTTGGTTTCCACATGAGCTCAAGTAGAGGAAGACTGCTTCATAGAAAACTCAGCTCTGCTAGGAGCGAGTCAAGTGGTGACATACACCTGTACAGTCTCACATCCCTTGCGTACAGTAAGACTTATGTGAATACGAATTCCGATTCTATTTTATCGATTCTACTTTGGAAGCACATTCCCGTGACAAAGAACACCGGGAGTATCCAGGGAACATGATTCCTTGGGGTCCTAGAATGGGTGGGAGGCCTCGGGGCCAGAGCTCTGAAGAGCCTTGTTTTTGTGCAGCTGATGAATTGCTACTATGTTCTCTCAGTGCCTGGATGTGGAAAGCACTGGCAGTCCTGCCTGTGAGCACAGGGCCCCAGCCCTACTCACCCAGTGAAGGGAGCCCATGCACAGCTTGGCGGCGAGGAGTGGGATGGTGGCATCGTCGGGCTTCAGACGGATACACTCTTTCAGTACCTTCACGGCACGAGCAGACTTGGCAAAAGGAGATTATTTCTGTGAAACTCAAAGTTTTTGAAGGAAACCAAATACTAGGGCCTTCCCTGAGGGGTTCTGGTTAGGATATCCTCTTAATGAGGTTTTTCAATCTTGAGCCCAACCCAAGGATGGTGACAACCAGAGCTTGGGACACTTGAGTGACAGGGGAGTAAACTGTGGTTAGAACAAGCAGAGCTGCTTCCCTGGAATCACCCTCATTTTCTTCCTTACTTGTGTAAACATTTGTAAAAATAAGAAAAAAAAGAGACAGTGAAGGCTAATTATGAAAAATAAACTATATAATAGAGCACACTATACTAAATTTTCATCTCTACTTGGTCCAAATAATCTCATGTCTCAGATCTGATAAATCACTAAATGGCTTGAATTAACAAGAAGAACAATGGCTCCTGCCTTTATTACATATGTACGGCATGAAGGGTGCTATACCATGCATCTCGTGGGTATTGCCTAATTAATCCATACAGTTCTGTGAGGGAGGTGCTGTTATGCCGCCACTTGGCTGAGGAGGAAATGGAGGTACTAACTAACCTGGCCTGGGTCAAGTTGTGAGGACAGCTCTAGGCCTCAACTACAGCAGTCGGACCCCACGGCCCACCGTTTCAACCAGTACCACACACTACTTGATGTGATACACTCTAAAGACAACTGATGATGCCCCCCCCTCCAGGAATACATTTATGCTTGCAAGTGAGCCAAGGGTCTGTGTGAAGAAGCAGGCTTGGTTTAAGCCCTGTCCTCACATGACAAAGTTACAAGGGCCAGAAAGAGACAAGTATTTCAGAATTTCTCTTCTCAACGGTATGTCCATGCTGGCTCCCATATCATTACATTTGATGGTTCTTTTATAAATGACCACAGGACAGGTTCATATAGTTGGTTTAGATTTCTACAAGGAATGATATCACCCCTTGGAATCTCAAGACAGGAAGCGCTGACCGAGAGGGTGCATCACCAGGGGCGACTCACTTTTCCCGCTGCCATGAGAGACAGAGCAAACTGGTACCAGAGCTGGAACTCCTCAAAGGCAAACTTCATGGCTCTTTCCAAGCACTGGTTAGAGGGAAGAACAAAGGCAGACATGTGAGCACTGCCAGGGCCACAAGTGGACAAGTGTGAGTTTGTGTCTACACATATCAAGTCCTACAAAATCCACCTCTCTCTTTTTTTAAAGATTTTATTTATTTATTCATGAGAGATAGAGTGAGAGGCAGAGGCCCAGGCAGAAGGAGAACATGGGGAGCCTGATGCAGGACTTGGGCCCAGGACCCTGGGATCACAACCTGAGCCGAAGGCAGACACAACCACTGAGCCACCCAGGCATCCCCAAATCTACTTCTCTTGAATGCTTAAAACATAATCCTCCCCAAGCCCCTCCTGAGGGACCTGCCAGAAGCCAGGACCATCCACAGTTGACTAAAACACAATCCTTGACCTCAAGTAGTTTTTCATCCAATACAAAAGAAAGAGGCAGGTATACAAGCAACTGCAACTCAAGGACCTGACTGCCAAGTGCCCTAAGAGTGGGAGAGTAATCGCAGAATTCAGAAATGGCACCCTAGAAAACTACTACTTAGGTTGGGCCTTGATTAACGAGAAAGAAAAAAAAATGCAGCTATTATTTGGAAGAGGGGGGTGAACAGAGACGTGGAGGTTAACAGGGTGCGCTCTGACTCTGCGATGGCAAGTGACCCAATATAAACCTAACTTAGGGCACATGGGCAGGAATGGGTGGAATCAGGCTGGGCCCACGTTGCTGAGAGTCTGACATGTCAGCTGGGAGTCTGACATGTTCCATCTCCCTCCTCCATCCCAGCTTTGGTTCTCCTTCCTCTGTATCCCTCAAGTTCATAACTGTATGTTAAGTCACTGTCTTCACTCTTCTTGCCCCAGCCCAGCCATATCTCACTATGGGAGACAATCAAGGGCAGAAATCCTGACTCCTCTGTCCCCTCAGTGCCTGCTCGGATACTCTACAAATACATTTTACTCTCTGTCAGTGAGGGGCCTCTGGTTTCTGCCCAGAGTCATAATGATCACATCAGAGGTGAGGAAGATCATTTGGGGGTGGGGAGGGAGGAGAGTTGTGCAACCAGAATGGGGACAGACCAGGAATAAGGTACAGAGAATGGTCCAGGGGATGTCAGAACCAAGGGACAGAACCAAGAAATGTGTCTGAGTTAGAAGCAGCAAAGACAGGACACCCAAGGAAGAGGGTCGGATAGATGGTGAGGTGTAGGGACTAAAGAAGGCCTTCAAAGTCTTTGGCCCATATACTTAGGAGCAAATCCATGGCAGAGAAGACCCTTGTGTATGCACATGTGTGGATGTATGTTTTTATGAGAGAGAAAGAGAAAATTTCTAGAATAAAAGGAGAATGGAGAAGAAAAGTTTCTTTATTAATGAGCTTATGGTAAGCAATGTGGTGAGCTTGAAGTGTTATGTGGTGACTTACTGGAGATAATTAGAGATAGTCTGAGGCCTCAAGAGAATATCTAACAAAAGACATACATTTGAGCTGAAAGAAATTAAAGGCATAAATAAGTGGAAACACATCCCATGTTCATGGGCTGGCAAACAATATTGTTAAAATGTCAGTACTACTCAAAGCGATCTATGGATTCAACACAATCAATCCTTATTAAAATCCCAACGGCAATTTTTTTTTTTTTTTTTTTTTTTACAGAAATAGAAAAACCCATCCTAAAATTCATGGAACAAAAGGGACTCCAAATAGCCAAAACAATCTTCAAAAGAACAGAGTTGGAGGACTCACATTTCCTCATTCCAAAGCTTACCTCAAAGCTACAACAATCAAAACAGCACAGTACGGGCATAAAGACAGACCCCAAAGAATTAAAGGCAGGGACCCACACAGGTATCTCTACATCGAGGTTCATGGTAGCGTTATTCACAAGAGCTAAAAACACAGGAGGGACCCAGGTGTCCATCAACGGATGAACAGGCAGACAAAACATGATGTAAGCATACAATGAATATTATCTTGTCTTAAATTCATTTTTAAAAAAGATTCATTTTTTTTTTAGAGTTTGAGAGGAAGAGAACACACTTGAGCTGGGGGGAGGGGAGAGAAGCAGATTGAGATCACGACCTGAGCCGAAATCAAGAGTTGGACCCCTGACCAGCTGAGCCACATAGGTGTCTCTATCTGGCCTTAAAATGGAAAAGGAGGGAAATTCTGACACGTGCTACAACATGGATGGACCTTGAGCATGTTATGCTCAGTGAAATAAGCCAGTCAAAAATATATGATTCTACTTGTATGAAGTACTGCAGTCAAAATCACAGAGGCAGAGAGCAGGATGGGAGGCTCCGGGGTGAGGGCAGTTAGGGTTCCCTGGGGAACGAGTTCCAGTTTTACAAGAGGCAAAGCCTTTTGGGGCTGGGACAGTGCTGATGGCTGCATGACACTGTGATTATATTTAACGCCAACCGAACTGCACACTTTAAAATGGTCAAGGTGGTTAGATACATATTTTACCATAATAAAAATACCTGGGGAAAAGCACATTTGTGAAAACAGCTGACACTGTCAGAAGAGGTTGGAGAACATCAGAGGAGTGCTCCCAGGGAGGGCGGCTGGGGCAGGACCTGGGAAGCATCTCTACCTCGGAGCCAGGAAAGGAGACACAGATAGGGTCTCAGGCAGGCTCCAGAAGGCAGAGGAGAGCCCCCTCCTGACTGTCCCACCCAGTCACTATTCTCTCTGCAAAGATGGGATGAAGTGGGTATGGGAGCAGAGACACACAACAGGGCTGGGAGTTTTTAAAAAGGCCACACAAGCTTTAAACAACAACTGCAGGGTGCAGAATGCTGACGTCAGGGTCACCTGGGAGGCTGGGGTGTCGGGCACTAGCGTCTGTGGTACCGGCTGCCAGCTGTCCCTAGTGATGCTCCGTGGCCAGCCGGGAGCGGAGGGGGTGATGATGGGAGTCTCGGGATTAATGGATGTACACGTGGGGGAGTGGGGTGGCGGGGAGGCGGCTGGGGACCCACAGAGTGGGTGACAGACTGCAGGAAATGACAGAGGTGGTGTGAGGAGGTGGGAGAGAATTTCGGGGTGGTATTTACAGAGAAGGTTCCCCCAGATAGTATGCTAGCTGGTTTACTGTGAAAACCTGCCCTCACAGAAGATTAGAAAGTGAAGCAGTTAGCAGTTAATAAGCACAACCTGTATGCCTCGTGATACGATGGGATGGGCACCTGCAGATCCCAAGCAAGATCCCAAGTAAGATTAACACTTGGCCCCTCACTCGGATCGGCAGCTACCTCCTTAGCCAAAATCTGGGGGGTGGACATGTGACTTCATCCAGGACAATGTGATGCCAGCAGAAGCTGCTGGGTGAGGCTGAGGGCAGGGAGGTCTCTAAGAGGAGGATTTCTCAGCTGGTGCACACCGTGCCCTCCCCTGGGACCACACTCCGGGCTGGAGGTGGGGCTGCCAGGCACGGTGGAGCTCAAGGATGAGGACCACTCTCTAGAATGGCTGAGCAGAAAGTGAGAAAGCGCTGGGTTCCTGAGGCCATGATGTGTGGCGGCTGTGACTGCAACCTTCCACCAGACTTGCTGTCCTGGGAGGATAAATTCTCTATTTGGTTAAGTCACTCTGGGCTGGTTTTCTTAATAACATCTGGCTACACTGCTCACTTACACAGACACTAAATGGCAGAGCTGGGATCCAAACCTGACCTCAAAGCCCGCTTAATGGCTCTGCTCTACCGATAAGAACAAGAAGCCTTTAAGAAGCCCTCATAGTGCCTTTAAGAGGCATCCTGCGAATAAAAAACGAAAGCCTCTCCCTTGAAAAGATCAAGTAGGCAAGACGGGCAGAGGGGAGACCTGATCCGGGTGTGGGCTGGCAAGAAGTAGGGGGGGATGGATGCTTTGGAGAGAGCACCAATGAGGAAGAGCCAACAGTGCTTGGAAACTGAGTTGGGGGATGAGGGATGGTGGGGAAGGAGGAACCAGGTATGATGATCACATTGCTGGAGTGAGGCAAAGGAGCCAGTTTGTGCAGAAGGACGGAGATGACGATCAAAAACGAGGTTTGTCTTAACAGCTCTACGTAACCAGCTCATTGCAATAAAGCCACTAAGTACTTAAATATATACACAGAAACATTTAAATGTTTAAACGCTTTTCTTCCTCCTTTTGCTAGGAGGAATGATAAATATCAACTGTTTTCCCGATAAACAAAAGGAGCTCAGCCGCTGAAACAGGCTGTTCTGAATCAGAAAGCTAGATGCTATAAATAAGTGTGCATCCTTATTTTCTGTTGTGCCAAAGGCTAACATACTCATTATACTCACTGAGAAACACTTCCTGGAAGCCTAATTGGTATAGAGCTCAGTCCCTGTTCTACCAGCCATGGTACCAGGAAAATACCAGCTCTCGGAAAGAGCAGACCCAGAGGATCCTAGGGCTATCAGGGAACTTGGGAACATCCAGCTGAAGTCCCCAAGGAAAGGACATTTGTCATCTTGGCTTCCTCTCACCTCAAAACTCCTGATGTTTTGTTTTGGGAGTTGGTGTGTGTGGGGGATACCCTAGATAGCAGGAGAGCAGCCTCTCTGCCTGCCAGTGAGAAAGCCTTGAATGAAGGAAGCAGGAGTGTGTCACGTGACCCAAGCACAGCCAAGCAGATGCTCCTGCCAGAGTGTGGGGTCTAGAGCTGAGACAGGAGCACCTGGGGTGTTTGCCGCTCCCAGTGGCTGGGCCTAGGGGCCATAGTAGCAGCAGAGTTGGTGGAGGCCCTTGAGTGAATGGTGTCCTCCCAACCGGGGTCAGGGCCCTTGGCTTCTTAATTTCTGCTCACACCCATTCTTCAGCCTTCTGTGGATCCTGTGAGCAGTACCCACGGATGAATGCCTTTTCTGCTTGAGTGAACGAACGACTCGGGTTCTGCTACCTACAACCAAGGCCCTGAAAGTACACCTGATCATATGCTTCAGGCTCTTACAAACAGTCCCTGCCACCTAGCCCACAGGCAGTCATAATATTTCTGCTTGAGAAGCTTCTAGAATAGGGAATTCACAATCTGAATAGTAGCTAGAAGTCAAGTCAGGCACCCTCTGTGTGGATTCTGGGCAAGCCCTTTAACCTCTGTATCCAGACTCCTCACTGCAAAATGG
Organism: Canis lupus familiaris; assembly: GCF_011100685.1. NCBI lineage: Eukaryota > Metazoa > Chordata > Mammalia > Carnivora > Canidae > Canis > Canis lupus. The sequence continues at coordinate 61,950,480 of NC_049229.1, forward strand.
GAAATATAATAGTAATTGATGTAGTGGGTTATCAGGAAGATTAAATTAGTTAATACATATAAGCAATAACAGTACCTCAGATGGGAGCTGGAGCTACTCAGCACCAGATAAAGGTTAACTATCAGCTGTTTTTTAAATTTAACATTTTAAAAAATATTTTATATATATATTTCTAAGAGACACACAGAGAGAGGCAGAGACACAGGCAGAGGGAAAAGCAGGCTCCATGAAGGGAGCCTGATGCAGGACTCAATCCCAGGACCCCAGGATCACACCCTGAGCCGAAGGCAGATGCTCAACCACTGAGCCACCCGGGCATCCCCCCAAATATAACATTCTTATATTAAGAAAGAAACTGTATGATATCTATCACTTTATCTAAAAGAAAAATTTGAATATGAAAGTTCAAATCCATCTCAGAAATAAACCACTTATTCTACAAAATGCTTCCTTTTTTAAAAAATTTTTTAAATTAATTAATTAATTTATGATAGTCACAGAGAGAGAGAGAGAGAGAGAGGCAGAGACACAGGCAGAGGGAGAAGCAGGCTTCATGCACCGGGAGCCCAATGTGGGATTCGATCCCGGGTCTCCAGGATCGCACCCTGGGCCAAAGGCAGGCGCTAAACCGCTGCGCCACCCAGGGATCCCCAAAATGCTTCCTTATCTCAGGATTCAATATGAGATCCTTGAAAATAGGGCACAACTTTACAAAACCTGACTAGAATGCACAATTTACTATTTATTTCCTTAACAAGTGGTATGGACTGAATGTCTGTGTCCCACACTCATGTTGAAACCGAATGCTCAATACGATGGTGTTAAGAGGTGAGGCCTCTGGGACATGATTAGATCATGAAGGTGGAGCCCTCAGGAATGGGCTTAACACCTTCATAAAAGAGGGGAGATCCCTTGCCCCCTCCCCCATGAGAGGACACGGTGGGAGAAGTCCACCGTCTGCAACCTAGATGGGGACCCTCACCAGACACCAAATCTGTTGGAGCCATGATCTTGGGCTTTGGTCCTCCAGAACGGTAAGAGATAAATGCTTACTGTTTACAAGCCCCCAGTCTGTGGTATTCTGTTGTAGCAGTCTGAAGGGGCAACAAACCTGCGCACTGACTGTGCAGTCAGGAACCTTTTTTTAAAAAAATTTCTTATTTATTCATTTGAGATAGAGAGAGAATGAGCTGGGAGAGGGGCAGAGGCAGAGGGACAGGGAGAATCAGGCTCCTTGCTGAGCAGGGAGCTTGATGCAGGGCTTGATTCCAGGACCCCGGGATCATGACCCGACCTGAAGGCAGATGCTCAACCAGCTGAGCGAGCCACCCAGGCGCCCCACCAGGAGCTGTTCTGACTGCTTTACAAGAACTGCCCCATGCTGGTCCTACCAACCCTACAAGGGCCAGCAGGCATAGTTATGGTCCTCCATTTACAGATGGGGAAATGGGAACGCAGATTAGAGTCTGGGGTCCTCCGCGTGACTCTGTAGGCTCTCAGTGAGGTGGTGGATGAGGCAGGACCTGAACCCAGGCGGTCTGGTTCCAGAGCTGGAGCTCCGAACCACAACCTTCTGCTGCCTCTGCAACTTTAATTACAGACATGCCACTCACGCTTCACTTATCAGGCCCACTCATGCTGCATAAAGCAAACTATAGCTAAATAAAAGGCCCCTAAAAATGCCACATGTTCCCTGAACTATTTTGGAGATTCAGCAATATTTTTTTACCGCTAACAGGGTTCTTGCTCCCACGGCCTCATTGGGATCCACGAGGCCACACAGCACAGAGGCCTTTCCAGCTTGCAGAATGTTCAAGAAACCTCACAGACCTCATGAAACCCACCAGCGCCACAGCGTCAAAGGCGCTCAGGTTGTGTCAGGCAGGCATGCCCCCTCTGCTGCCATGTCTTTCGCTGACCTCTGCCAGTCTGGACCTCCTTCCTATAACTAAAACAATCCACAGCCCATGGTAAGTCACAGGTGTGATATAAGGAGAGTCTGGAAATACAAGTCAGCAAGTATAAATTAGCCCTTCACCCCCAATTCTGAGGCATTTGAGCTCCTGACGGCTCCGTCCTCCAGGAATGCTTGGCATCTCACACATGGTGATGACACGCTGGCTCTGAGAAGGTGCCCAGATAGCTCCAGATGCTTCTGAAAGCTCGATGCTAAGCATGGGCTTGGACACATAGCATGTCCTTCCCTGCGCCCTGTACACGTCGGGAGTACACAGCCTCTCAGGCTCAGGTCAACTACCTCAGGAACAAAAGGATGCCCTCCCCTGACGAAGATGCATCTGAGAGTCGCAGGCCCGTGGGTTGGCCCTGGAGGCATTTGCTACCCACAGCTTGGGCTCCTTAGATGGGGCCTTTGCTCACCTGGGTCTGACCACCTCTTTTAAACACCCTAATCAGATCTCTGTATGGCTCAGCGGTTTAGTGCCTGCCTTCGGCCCAGGGCATGATCCTGGAGTTCCAGGATTGAATCCCACATTGGGCTCCCTGCATGGAGCCTGCTTCTCCCTCTGCCTGTGTCTCTGCCTCTCTCTCCGTGTCTCTCATGAATAAATAAATAAATCTTAAATAAATAAATAAACATCCTACTCATCTCTGTGAGAAAGGAAAAGTTTCCAATTTTAATGGAGTGGGGGAGATTGCAATCAGAACACATGCTATAAAATAAAACAGAAGTGTTCACATTTCTGTAATGGCTCCAGTCTGAAAGAAGGACTGATGGAGCCGACTTCTGAGAACACATGGGTGTCCATGCTCTGGGGGCAGCAGCTGCATGAGGCCAAGTGGGAGCAGTCATGGGGTGAAGGTGCTGGCCCTGCAGCCCACTGCCCAGGCTTCACCCACACTCCCTACTCACCAGCCAGTTTGTTGTGGGGTTAAATGAAATGGCAGATGTCACAGGCTGAGAAGAGTATTTGCCACAGAGCCAGCGCTATAAACATGTTACTGTTGATGGTGCTTTTATGAGGAATACAGGAGTAGCAGATAGCAATGGGGTAAGGGTTTGACCCAGAGGGAAAATGAAGAGGAGAAAGAGGAGCCCCGGCAACGGCACGCAGGTGCCGGTGGATGGCAAAGGAAGAATGGAAAAGGAGAGACGACAGGGAGATTCCAGCCCTTTGGCACTTGCAGTGTCTTGTGTAGAGGTGGCAGGGTGGCCTGTGCCGAGGGACATGGGGCAGATTCCTGGGTCACACACATCAGGCGGCAGGTGACATCCCCAAGCCACCTACCTTGCAAGAAAAAAAGGGGGACGTGGTGGAGGTGTTATTTCCACCAGGAAAGACAGGTCTGTTCATTGTAATCACACTCTTGCCACATCACTAAGTCTCAGATAATGTTCATTTAATGCCACGAATATTTGGTAGGACAACAATAATTAGGCCCATTTAGGGAGGCCTAAATTGAGAGAGGTTGTCAAAATGCCACTTGCAAAAATGTTCTTTCCTTTTGAGAGCAAGAGTTCATCCTTTCCAGTCTCTTGTTTTGGCTTTTCATAAACCTAGCCACCTCTGAGGGGGCTCTGGGAACGAGAAGCTCTTCTGGCACAAGGAAGGGATGTGGCAATTACCTTCCGAGTACCCAAATCCCAATGACATGAGCTGGGTGCGTGGCAGTGACAGCTGGACAATACCACGAGCAAGGAAAAGCCAAAGCCTATTTTTGGAATTCAAGAGTGAGATTCAGCAGCCAGAACCCATGGGGGAGGGGACAGGAAGAAAATAATCAGATATCCTGCAAATTCAGCCTGGAGCTTAAGTCCACAATCCATCAGCACTGAAATAGAACAAATAACACAGGGAACTGTCTTCATTATTCACCTCAGTGGGCAGGTTGGCCGTATCCTCAAAGTTCTCATATCATAGACCCCTCATCTGATTAGGAAAATTTTCTTTTCTACGTCATATATACTTAATGAGTTTGTGGATAAATGTAATCCTTGGCAGGTGTGTAAAACTATGGGTTTTAAAAAACTGTAACGTGGTATATAAGACAATATTTCATGCCTTTACTTTTAGCAGTAAAAAAGTATCCAAGCAGTTGGGACATTCGGACCACTCACTATCTGAGGCCACAGAATGACACAGTCAGAGAGCGTGTTGGGACCTTGGGCATTGCCCAACCTCATCCTTACTCTATAGATGTGGAAACTGAGACCCAGAGAGAAGAACAGGACCTGCCCAGGGTCACACAGTGGCAGACCTGACATTAGAGCTTTGGTGCTCAGTTCTGAGCTCCCATTTCTAAATTAACTAAAAATAAAAGTACAAATTACAGTGGAGTTTGAGAGCTCTACTCTACCAGAGTCTGGGTCCAGGAAAAGCTTGGAAAACTCATGCTTTTGGGACTCTTGGCTACAAATCAAATTTCCCCTACCCAGGTTTTGAGGAACCAGATGATGCCCAGCAAGCCTTGCTTAATAAGTTTTCTCCTCTGAAATGAGACATAAAGCAGAGCAAACCCCACATCCGTGCCCCCATCCCATTTATCTTTTGGCTTTAAAACACCAATATTGCTCCAAACAGAGGGTTCTCAAAGCTTTACTGCTTTGGCAAAAGCTTAAGTTAAAGGATACCATTGCCTCTGGCCATGGTGGGAGGAGTAGAGAGTGGGCTGTTTTGCAAAGGTCACGGACTTTATTATAGAACTTGAATGCTGGACGCCATCCTCTGGCACACTCAGTGCTCCACCATATGAGCAACTCGAGCAAGTTTTCATAGCCCATCAAGGGTCTCCAGGGTCCTATTCAAATACTGTTCCCTCTGCCTTTGTGCTGATGTAGCTGCTCCTTGTTATTCTTTCATTTTGCAAGAATAACAAACTCAAGAAATGGGTGTTTGGTTCATCTACCACCTCCCCCTTTACTGCCTCTTACCCTGGGTCTTCATCTGTTTTCTGTCCCCCTGTCCTGGCCGGCCTGGGACACTGGGTGTTTGCTCTTGGACAAGGCTGCAGCTTTGCCCACGCCAGGAGGGAGGGAGCAGAGTGAGGAGTCAGGGTAACAGCGGCCCAGGGGAGCGTCCCACACAGAACAGTTGCTCAGTGAGTGCTCAAATGAGGGGTAAACCTGGGTCAAGTGAGGATCCATTCTTCCAGATATCCTTTAAGGGGGCCACCCAAGTGAGAGAGCACTTGGGAAGAGTACCCACAAAATGTTGAGATTCTGGAGCTGGGGCCGTGTCAGAGAGAGTGGAGGTCGGTGCTCTCTGTACGGCCTAAGATGGAATCTAACCTGCTGCCTGTTGGCAGAGAGTCCAAAAGCTAAGTGTCATTTTATAGATGGACATTTGCCATCAGTTTGACGAGAGGAAATATTCACTTTGAATCCAAATTAAGTGAAAAGTCATTCTCCCAAACAATCCCATTCTTCTTATTAGCAGACCCATATTACAGAAGGTTGTACTCACTACTGTATTTTGAATTTAATCAATAAAAATTCTGTGAAAATTTGTTTTCTCTCTTGTCATACCTACACCATCTCCTTGATTTTGCCTCTTGGTCCTCAAAGACTAAAATATTTAGGGCCTGGCTCTTTACAGAAAAGTTTGCCAGTCCCCAAACTAAAGGAATGGGATACTTTGTGCTAAAGGGAAGACAATATAATAGTTGCCTCCAATTTGCTGGCTCATTGTTGAGGCAGAAATGAACTTGCCCTGTTGCTCCGAAGACACAGCACAGGTGGAAGTGACCCAAGACAAACTTCAGATCCATCCTTTCTAAAAACCAGGGAGGAACAGAAAGGTACGTACTACAAACCAAGAGCTGTGCTGGCTATTTTATGCTCTATTGTCTCATCAAGCTTTGTAACCATTTCTGAGGTGGAAGCCCAGAGTGGTGAACCCTTCCCCAAATCACACACTCAGAAATGAACACTTTCCAAAATCACAAGCTAGGGAAGAGTAAGTGCCAGGATTTGAACTCAGGTGTGCTTTGACTCCAAGGCTGGTTTTTTTTGTTTTTTTGTTTTTTTTCACTATTCCGTGAACGTGAAGAGTCAAGCATCATCTTATCTGCCAGGGTAATTACAGAGTGGTGCTTACTTGAGAAAGCAGATTATCAAGACCACGGATAAGAACAGTAACATGCACTTTGCATACACTATGTCTTCCATCTTTACAATAACCCTCAGAGTTAGGTCCTATCAGTATCTGTATTTTCCCCATAAGGGGACAGGTTTATTTATTTATTTTAAAGATTTTATCTATATATTCATGAGAGACACAGAGGGAGAGGCAGAGATACAGGCAGAGGGAGAAGTAGGCTCCATGCAGGGAGCCTGAAGTGATACTCAATCCCGGATCCCGGGATCATGACCGGAGCCAGGGGCAGACGCTCAACCACTAAGCCACCCAGGTGCCCCAAGGGGACAGGTCTAGACAGGCAAAGGAATCTTCCTAAGTTCATATTCAGCATGTAAAGCAGCAGAACTGAGATTTAAACAAACATCTGATATCAAAACATGAGCTATTACTGGGAGGGCAATACTATCCAAATGATCTACAGTGTCGACACAATCTCTATGAAAATTCTAACAGTTTTCTTTGCCGAAGTGGAAAAGCCAATCTTCAAATTCATGTGGACTTGCAAGAGGCCCCAGAGGGGCAGAACAATCTTGAAAAAGAGCAGAGATGGAGGACTCATATTTCTTGATTTCAAAGTTTATAACAAAACTATGGTAATCAAAACCACATGGTTTTGGCATATTGAAAAACATATAGACCAATGGACTGGAGCTGAGATCCCAGAAACAAGCCCATGCACCTCTAATCAACTGATTTTTGACCACGGCACCTGGTCCATTCAAAGGAGAAAGAACACTCAACAAATGTTGTTAGGACAAGTGGATTTCCACATGCAAAGAATGAAGTTGGATCCCTACTTAAATACAAAAATTAACTTAAAATGAACAATATGCTAAATATAAGAGCAAAAACCATAAAATTCTTACAGGAAAACATAGGAGTAAATCTCCACAACCTTGAATTTGGCAATGGATTCTTAGATATGATACCAACATGAGTATGAGCAACATGCATGAGCAACAACAACAATAAAAATTGACATAATAGACTTCATCAGCATTAAAAGCTTTTGTGGATCAAAGGACGTTATCAAGTGGAAAGACATCCACAAAATGGGAGAAATACTTATAAATCACATCTGTTAAGGGTTTATCATCCACAATAAATTAAGAACTCCCATAACCTAACAATAAAAAGACAAACCCAAATTAAAAACAGGCAAAGGTCTTGAATAGATATTTCTCCAAACAAGACATAGAACTGGCCAAAACGCACATGAAAAGATATTCAACATCATTAGTCATTTGGGAAATGCAAATAATAACCTACCATGAAATGCCATTTCACATCTACTAAGGTGGCTACGACAAAACAAAGCAAAACGGAAGTAACAAGTATTGACGAGGATGTGGTGAACTTGGAAACCTTGTGCCTTGCTGCCAGGAATGGAAAATGGGGCAGCTGCTGGGAAAAATAGTTTGGTAGTTCTTTAAAAAGTTAAACACAGAATTACCATATGAGCCAGCAATTCCACTCTTGGATATATACTTAAAAAAACTGAAAACAGGAACTCTAATATGTCTACGCCAATGTTCATTGCAGCATTATTCACAATAGTCAAAAGGTAGAAACACTACACATGTCCACCAAGAGATGAATGGATAAACAAAATGTGGCATATGCCTACAAAGGGATATGATGTAGCTGAAAAGGAATGGAGCCCGATACATGCTAGCTGATGTGTTATCACAACAGAGTGGAACCCTGAAAACGTTAGGCTAAGTAAAAGAAGCCAGACATAAGAAACAAGTACTACATGGTTCCATCTACATGATGCAAATTCAAGAAGCAGACAGAAAGTAGATCGGAGTTACCAGGTTTGCAGGGTGGGGGAGGACAGAAAAGGGACAGACAGTAAAGTAAAAATCTTTACTGTTTGATGGGTAAAGAGTTTCTGTTTGGGGTGATGGAAAATTTGGAAATAGTCATGAAAGTTGCACAATATTGTGAATGTAACCAATGCCACTGAATTGTACACCTTAAGAAGGTTAAAATGGCAAATTAAAATGCATTGAGAGCCATAAAAAGAGAGCAGCGATCCTTAATTCAAGAAATACTTTCGTAATGGTAGAAATGTAGGTGCCAGTGGCCATGTCAGTAGCTGAGATTCTTTGGGGAAGGCCTGCCATGCAGGGTCCTCATCCCTGCTGGGTGACCCCAAAGCTGGACAAGAGTTGGGATCTGTACTGTGCTCTGCCCCACACAGGGATCAGCTCTTCCTTGTTACCTATTTCCCAGTTACATGACCTTTTACCCTTTGGGTCCCCTGGGGAATATACTCACTGCATATCCAGGGAGTTTTTCTCAAAAATCAAAGGGAAGGGAGCAGGATGAGAAGGTATGTTGGCTTTGAAGCACTGATTTAGCAAGTTTTCCTAAGCACGTACCATGACCTAAGCATTCTGCCGTGATCCCTCTGCGGTCTTCAGATCTATTGGTCGGGTCACACCAACACCTCCTAGGGAGCCCGGCACCTAGGTCAAAGCTGGGCTTCGGCAGTCCAAGGGGGGCTGCACAAAACACCAACCTCTAGTAGGAACTGACAAATGGTAGGCCTGTTAAGCAGACTCAGACGTGCAAGTGTTTCTCACAATGCTCCCGGATTGAATAAGTGTTTGGGTTAGGAATGTGTAAATGTCCCTTTGGTACAAGCACTAGCCAGACAGTTCTACCCACAGAACTATAATGTTGTTGAGATTTACCACAAACAAATGAATCGGAGTTCAACGGAAAAGATAAAAATATCATTTGTCTTTAAAGCTGCCGTATCTATGTAGAGGGGACACATTCACCCTTCTGAAGGGACCCCATAACATTCTGTCAAAATGGAGCCATTAATAGTCAGATTCAAGAAACAAACCTACTTGGCAGTTTGGGTTCATTCTCAAAAACAGAGGAAGCAATGCTTGTTGCTTTACTTTTAATAGCACAGGTTGTCATGCCAACTAGCGCTGCTGTTTAAATTGAAGGGGGAAGAAAGAAGTGTTCCTTCCTACACAAGCCTTTCAGCGAGGCTCACAATTAGTCTTTTAAAAACACGAAAACTCATCACGCTGGAGATATGGTAAACATTGTGCTTATATTTAAACCTGTCAGAGTGAGGATGTGATAAACCTCTGGTTTGTATTTCCTTTGTACGGTGCTCCCTGCCCAGTATCTGGCTGCGCTGTGTCCTACAAAGAAGAAAGGCGTTTTGTGGGCATGCACTGAGGCAGCCCATCTCGGGACAGGAGAAGAGCCCTCCATCTGGAATAAACACAACTGATGAAAGAGAGGACAGTTTTCTTGTGAGAGTGGCTCTGCTCCCCCGAAGGCACGGTTCCTGAAAGGCTGGGTGCTCACAAGGCTGCACGACACACTGATGTCAGTGATAGGAGGAGAGAAGATGACAAGACAAGTTAGGTGCTGTGGCGGAGGGACCCTGTCCTCTCCCCTGTCTGTGCAGGAGTGCGGAGGGGCCCAGCTCAACTCTGGAGGCGAGCTAGCTGGAGAGCATGCTGTGACTGATGCTGGCTGGGGACAAGAGAAGGCAGGAAAGTCTGAGGACTGCGGGGCGGGGGGATGTAAGGGGTCTTCTCCCACAAGAGCCTGGCCTTCGTTAACTTCTGTTTATAAAAGCTTCCAGCTGGCAGCAAGGAAGGTCTGTGCGGTGTCATGAAGGCAGGGAAGACCTGCTCACCAATAGGCTGAAGGGTGATGTGGCCAGATCCCATCAGCGAGGGGCAACAAGCAAGTCTGTACCAAGATGTCGGGGGGAGGGGGGCAGATAGCCTGGCCCTGTGCTTTCTGTTCAGTGTCCCCTCTCACCTATCCTCCGTGAGGGTAAGCCCTTGGCTCCTGGCTCCTCAGGGCCTCATGCCCTCGTACCCCCATGGTCTTGAGGATGGAGGTGCCTCTCTGCCCTGAGACGTTTTAATTCCTGCTAGCTCCTGAAGAGCCAATGCACGTACCAGTCATTCCTCCTCTCTCAAGGGCACCCCAACCCCAAATGCATCTGCAACTCACCAGTCTGTTCACCTGCAAGGAGCATGCCTTGTGCTAACCAGTCTTCTCTATTCAGTTGTCTTTTTTGTGTCTTTCTGCTTGATCTCCCAAGCTAGACTGGAAGTTTCTGGAAGCCAAAAGACCTTTCTCTGTACCTTGTGTTGTTTCCTGTGCTCCTGGAAACTCCTGGGCCAGAGGGAGTGGGAAGAGTGCAGTAGCTGGGCTCCGTTCTGAGCACCTAACATGGTTTAGTGAATAGACCCCATGATTATCTGAGACAGGTATGATTATCATCCCCACTTTACAGAAGGAAAAACTGAGGCATAAAGGGTGATCCTTGCCAGGATCACACAACCTGTAAACGGCAGACCCAGAACCCAAACCCAAGCTCCCAGACACAATGCCCGGGCCCTGGGACACAGCAGATGGCTACCTTGGCTTTGAGGGCTCATGAGACAGAGACGGGGTGTGTGGAGTGCCATTGGAGGGGAGAAAAATGAGTGGGAACATCTACAATATGACACATATCATACTATCCCATTGCTTGGAACTTACATAAGTGTACATGCTTCTATTCATAAAGAGCTACATGAAAAAATGGTCTCTACTAGGTCAATGGATAGACAATCTGCTCTCTCAGGAAGGTGGGACTCTAAGTGACTTTTATTTCCTTTTCCATACTTGTAGGTATCGTTTGATTATTCAAGGAGTCTGCAAGGTGCTGCGTATTGCAAAAAAAAAGATAGCCGATGAAGTCACTTTCATTATGGGAAGAAAAGGAAAACGAAACAAAAGAAAAAGAAAAAAATAAAACAGGGGTAGGGGAATGGGAAAAGCCACAAAATGTTTCTGCAGAGAAGGGTGGCATGCCACTCCTGTGCCTCGGAAAGATCGCTCTGGAGACAATGCGGGAAGTGGAGACAGAGAGACAGGCTGTGCTACCACGATGAACGACGTGACGATAATCACTCACACTTAGGGGCCCACAGAAGTAGGATCGGGAGTTTAAGATCCAGCTGCCCCCACAGCAGCACTACTCACCAGTCAAATGATCACCAGATACATGGTTGAACAGACTGTGCTAGATCTAGATAATGGGACATCACTCCACCACAGAAGGAGTGAGGTTCTGATATGGGCCACAGCATGGATGACTTTGAAAACATGACGCTGAGTGAGAGAAGCCAGACACAAAAGGTCATTTACTGGATGGTTCTAGTTATAGGAAATACCCCAGATGGGTAAATCCATTGAGTCAGAAAGCAGATTGGTAGTAGACAGGGACTGGGGGAGGGGGATGTAGGACAGCTGCTTACTGGGGATGGATCTCCTTCTGGGGTGCTGAAAATGTTGTGGAATTCAACAGAAGTGATGCCTGCACAGCAGCAAATGTACTGAGCGCCACTGAATTGGACACTTTTAAGATGGTTACATTTATGCTATAGGAATTTACCCCAATTAAAAAACAGTACAGTTAGCCCTTTGACCTGAAGCCTGAGAAAATGAAAGGGCAGACGAGAAGAGGAGAAGGAGAAGGAGAAGGAGAAGGAGAAGGAGAAGGAGAAGGAGAAGGAGGAGAAGGGGGAGGGGGAGGAGGAGGAGGAGGAGAAGGGAGGAGAAGAAGGAGGAGAAGAAGAAAGAAGAAGAAGAAAGAAGAAGAAGAAAGAAGAAGAAAGAAGAAAGAAGGAAGAAGGAAGAAGGAAGAAGGAAGAAGAAGATCATCCCAGCAAATGAAGGAAGCAGGACACTCGGGCCTGGGACTAGGGGAGAGATGGTCCATGCTCAGCCAAGGGTGGCCCTTCCAAAACCAAGCACCCAGACGCCACTGCCTCCGGACACCTTCTCCTACAATGCCTGTTTTAGTTAAAAGATCTGAGACAAGATGAGCATCACATGTTTGGTGGGGGGAGCTCCAACTGCCAAACTAAGTAGAAAGAGCAAGAAAGGCTGAAGCCATGTATTCAAATGCTCTACTACTGGATGCAGACCCTGCGTGGAGGCCTCCCTAGTACCAGCCACACCAGACAGCAGGTGCCTGCTGCTTGGCTGCCTCCCCCGGGGCTGGAGGCTGCTCATGGGCAGGGACCATGCCTCGCACAGGGATGTATCCCAGCCTAAATCACAGCCCCTGGCTCACATCCATGTGTTACAGAAATGAATGTCCTCCATTTTCCATATCTTATCAGCTGATTTATAGTTTTAATAGGTAAAAACACAGATACGGTATAAAGTTCAAAAGCCTCCAAGGAATGTACAGTGGTAAACTGCCCCTTCCCCTACTCTTGTACCCCACCACCTGTGAGGCAACCTCTGTTACTGTCCCCGTCGCTTTAAATGTGACCAGTGCAGAGAAGTTCTGAATTGCAAAACTTCCAGCAACCAGTCAGACTACCTAGTGATTCGGGCATCAGGTCATCCCAAGATGGAAGCCACATGTGATACAAAGATGAAAGTCACTGGAGTGAAAACAGGTCCCAGGATTCTGTGCTGGGAGGAGGCACATGCCAGGCTTGCAGAGGAATGCTGCTAAGGTGACAGCCGTCCCCCTAGAGTCATTCATGGCATGACGAGAAGTCCACGGGCAGGGGCCATCAGGCCAGCCAAGCGTGCCAGCCACCTCAAGTTCCTCACACCTGTTTCTGACGTTGGCGAATTTCAAGCTGAGCAAAGGCCACGCTGCTACATGATGGGATGAAGGTAGGCATGCCAACCACCGCCAACCTTGGCCCCAGAGAGATGCTTTCTTTAGTGGTTTATCTGGGGGGAGAAAAGTTCCCCTGAGAAGAACTCAGCTGTGAGCTGGGTGGCACTGTCCCCAGAGGCAGACTCCATGGTGGCCAGAGCAGCTAGGAACTAAGTAGCTTGGAGGGGAGGGTCCTGGGAAATCGAAGCACTCCCAGTGGAAAGAACGTGGGCAGAGTCCCAGGGGTGGACCAGGTGTGGCAACAACATCTGGACACACTGCTTTATGTAGCCGGCCTGCAAGGGGCTTTTTTGGAAGACTGAGTAACCACTGCCCTGTATAGTCACCAAACTGAAGACTAAAAAAAGACCCGAGCCACGCAGGCTCATCTGTCCTCCAAGGCTCCTGCCTCATGTGGCGATGCACCGGCAGGCGAGGGGGTGAGCCGGGCGCGCATCTGATTCCAGCCAATGTGTTACTATATTTCATTCCCTGTCCTCATGCCCAGGGACTGCTGCCATGTGGATAAATTTAGAAAGAAAAAGATAAATAACATGGAAAAGTCCATTTGAACAAAATGAATTGTTTTCTTTCTTTCTTTCTTTTTACACCGCTAAAGAAAAGGATAAACCGATCGTGTTACTTATTCAGCCCTGACCATGGTGGAATTTGGTATTCTGGGCAGTGGTTCAATAATGCATGACTGCAACCCAAGATGAACTAGCTTCTTCTGAAAATTGTAAAACAGTCAAGCTTCCATCCTCAACGTTTTTTAGAAGCTGAAGGAACAAAATGACAGTACCTCACACAAGATCTGGAATCAACTCAGGTCTCTCCTAAGCGAGCAAAAGTCTTTAAATGAAGACCATGTTTATTTACACGGATCCCTATATCAGGTCCCCTGACAATAAACTGTGCCTGATGGTGCCATCTCACCAGGAGTCATGCATCGCTGCTTTAGATAAAGTAAAACCTGCTTTGTAAGGAAAGTACAGATGGGAGACTTTTGGGTGATGGTAGAAATTACCCTGCAAGAGAAACTCCTTGAGGAATGCTTGCCTTCCTTCACACACAAACCACAGCCAATGGGTTTATGGGCCATAGGTAGGAAGTCACAACCAGTGAATTCCATGATCCAATCATGTAGCCCAATTCCCATTCCACAGAGTGAAGTGACGGGCCAAGGTCACATGGCTACCAGTGACAGAGGGGTCAGGACCAGGTCTCAAGGCTCCTCCCAGGGCTTCTTCTACGAGCACCACCCCCCACCTGGAAGTACCAGACTCAAGGGCTCTACCTCCGACAGCATCTCATACTGGCCTCTTCTTCCAAGGGCTATGGTCAGTAAATCATAGACCACGGACGCACTCTGCAAACTGATGAGGCGGTCGCTCTTGTGCTCAGGTATTCTGCTCAGCACAGCGTCCCGGTTGGCCTGAGAACATAGAAGAGAGAAGCAGATGGTGAGCCAGCCCAGGCACACAGCTATTATTTCGTGTAGAGAAGTTGGCTAGGCCCTCCAGCCCCCGGCAGCTTGCCCAGGAGACAAGGGCAGGAATGAGTAAGGGGCTTGTCGCCTTGGGTTGTATATTCAAAATCCCCAGGGCACCTTAGCACATGGTATGGGGTATTATCCAAACACAAAGGCCTGGAGGTATGGTCCTGGAGGATGCTTGGTACCTGTCAGCAGACATCTGGAGGAAGCTTTGGGAGCTTTCTCCTGGGCGCGGGCTCACAGCCAGCCCCGCTGCAGACACAGCCAATGCTCAGGCGGCAGTACAATCACCCATCAGGTGGGGTCCTGCTATGCCTCCCTTGAAGGTCCTGCTTCTGCTAAAGGTTGGGGGAGAGGGGAACAGCCCCAGCCCCACACTGCCATCATCAAATGGTGCCATTAAGGTCCCTGGGTCCTGTAGAGACACATCATCATACTTTCCCTCTATCACTAAAGCAACATTCAGATCCCTGTATGGCACTTTTGTCAGAACAGACAATAAAGACTAAGGCAATCTTGTTTAGGGAAGCACAAAACAGCTGTAGAAGAGAAAGCAAGAAGCAAACAGATTTTTTTTTTTGTTGCTTTAAAGGATATTACCAGAGGACTCAAGAGAACACCTTGCCTATTGCATGTCCCCGCTCCTTGGCACAGAAATACAGCAGGCACATTCAAGCTTATTAATCTCATCTATCTGGAAATCAAATGCTCTTTACAACAACATGTTTTCATTACTTTTGAAATTTAATTTCTCTACAGACTCTCCAGACACATCAGATGTATTAGGGCTGCTAACCACTCTAACCATTTTGCTTTCCTCCCTACTAGGGAGTTCAGAATCAATTAAGTTAGATTTTGCCTCTCTTTTCTCCCCCTGCTAATTAGCAGAAGTCTCCAGATCTGTCCATCCCTAGGAGGACAGAAAGGGCCCCTTTGTTTTTCCTGTGAAAGTGGTATGTGAGGTACCAGGGTCGCTGGTCTAGGCAGGCTGACAGGCATCTGCCTGCCTGAAGTGCCCACACACCTGCTCTCTCACTAATGAGATGAAAGGCCTTCTCCGTGTGTGAGTCCAAGGCACTCACTTTTAGCCACCCATCAGTACTTACTCACTTTAGAACTCCTTGCTCTTAAATGTCAAAGACAAATAAGAATATATAAGACAGGCCACTTCCTACCAAGTGAGTCATCTCTTATGGATACAAGCCTGCTTTTGAAGATTTCATTCTAAGGTTTTCTTGTTAGAAGCGACTTTGAGCCAACCAAAAGAAGCTCTAAAGGAAATAGGAGCCTGCTGTAAGGAGTTGCATTTTATTTACTTGCTATAAATGTTTCAAATTTATTAAGGCCAATGCCTAGAAGAGAACAAAACAAAATACTACTTAAAAGAGATTTTCAAGTTATGCCAAGTATATTTTTAAAAAAAATTTTAGAGAAAGTCTATTGATGCCTTTTGATTAAAACCTCAAACAGATTCACAAATAACAAATACCCCAGAACACCATCGCAGAGGTAGTTGTGCAAATGTAGTTCTGATCACCCCCTCTCTCCTGGGCAAGTTCATTTGAGGCAAGAAAGCCATACAATGCCAAACGAAATCATACACGTGGAGACACTATGGACAAGTTGATGTTTTCTAAGATAAAGTCAGAATCAACGAAGAATACAATTTTCTCAGACACTAAAAAAATCCCACAGGAATTCTCATTGAGAATTCTGAAATTGAGCATATGCGTTTTCTATCTAAAAACTGAAAAATCAAGAAGTCAAGGAACATGAAAAAAAGGTTTCCAAAGGAAACTTAATTTAGACTTCTACCTACATAATTATGGAATGATTTACACAGAGAGCATAATCATTTTGGTTGGAAACCCAGACCTTCACATTTACTGATGATGTCATTAGATTTCACCATCCTCTGAAGAGAGTTTCCAGAAATTAAATACCACAGAGCCAAATCTGGTGGTCTCAAAGGGATCTCAATTTTGAGTATTATTAGTTTCTATCATTTCAATTAAGGAGAGGAAAGTTGGAGATGTCATTCCCAAGACATCTACACTTTGAATAGGCATTTTAGAGATGTGGCTATGTTTTCCAAGTTCTAAACTGGAACACAATATTTTCAATCAGAATTGTCCAAGAAATCAAAAATGTGTGGTCGTCACTCTTTCAGAACTTCCCCAACATAACCAACCAAGTCTGCCCAAGGGAAACTAACTGCCAAGTTGCGAGGAGCCCAGCTTAGGATGAGGGAATGTGAGCTTGGGGGCCAACATAAGCTCCCCACCACCACCAAGAATGGATGACAAAGCGTGGTGAGACTGGCTCATTGGAAAAGCAGTCACTGAATGCCACGAAGTGCCAGCCTGCTCACATATATGCCTTCCCTGATTGTGCCAAGGCAGAGTAGAGAATGTAAATGACACCATTCTGAGTTAACAGCTGACAGTCAAGGAAAGATGAGTCAAGGGGGGCAACCTTACATCCCTCAGAGGAAGTAAGGCCAATGACGTCAAAGAGGTTCCAAATAAAAAGCAGTGGTAACTCAAGCAGTCTTGCTCTTGTAAACATTGCTGGGCCACTTCACAGAACAAGAAAATCCAAAGCTCGAAATTAAGGCAAGAATACTAGCCTCCCTGGGATGCTTGGGTGGCTCAGTGGTTAAGCCTCTGCCTTCGGCTCAGGTCATGATCCTGGGGTCCTGGGATCAAGTCCCACATCAGGCTTCCTGCAGGAAGCCTGCTTCCCCTCTGCCTGTGTCTCTGTCTCTGTGACTCTCATGAATAAATAAATAAAATCTTTTTTTTTAAAAAAAGAAGAATGTTAGCCTCCCTGACTCATCCCAGCCTCTCTTGATCCCTCCTCCACTCAGCACATGGACATTCTTCTTGTGCTCCATTTCTAAATGCTCTTCAGTTGGATGTATTTCCTGCCACTGCACACTTGGGGAAGAAGGAAAATACCTTTCTTGCTTCAGTTACATTTTTTTTTCCCTCCTCCTTCTCCTCCCGCCTGATGGTGAGGTGGGAGATATGGGAGGAGGCAGTGTGATCTAGTAGGAACAACAGACCATTTCAGGATGCACTCATTCCGCTCCAGTCCTCAGGTTCCTCATCTATAGAACGAGGGAATGGGTGTGAGGATAGCTCAGTCCTTCCAAGTGCCAGGGGCCTCGCCATTCTGCTCAGGTGCTCAGCACATACCACCTACATGCCAAGGTGATAACTACTGTGACACAGACTGCTTCCCACAGTTTCAAGCCAGGGCGGTCATGCCTAGCAATACGCAGAGCAGAAACCCAATAAATGGTGAGTAATGAAATTCTAGACGTAAACTTTGATATCCTGGCCAGACATTAAGAAAACATTCCAAAGCAATCTGATGGCCTGGCAAAAACTCTCTCAAGACAGTGGAGCCAGGTAATAGGAGAGAGCTCTTGCAGTGCCTGGGGAGCAGGCGGGAGGCTGGTCCAAGAGGAGGAGGCTGCTTCATCAGGCTCTTGCTACAAAACCACCAGTGATTTATCCCTGAAGTTTCCCTCCCACCCAGGCAGGTGGAGAGGGCTCAAAAAGGTTATCCTCTGGGGGCTTCCTCCTCTTTCTAGGGTTCCTTTGGTGGTCCTTCTAGCTGCAGCTTACCTATCCACAACTGTGGTAGTGTTCCCTCAACACTCAGTGGGCAAGCGAATGAACTCAGATGCCTGTTTGCTGCTACCATAAGAAAAGCTCCATGTTCCAGGCTGAGATTAACCTATGAGGGATACTTCTAACTAGTCCAGGAATTAAGAAACAGCTCCCTCCTTTAACCCGTTGTTCCTCCCACCATTGACCGGGGGTATCCCCTTGAGAAAGTATTCTTCTCCCAAGAAAAACGTCCACTGTACAGAGGGAGTCACCATATTGAAAACAGGACTGTAGGAATGGGCAAAAGAAAAATGTAAAAGGACAGTCTACTTACCATTGATTCACTAATCAGCAGTAACAACAGGGCTTCTTCAGTATTTTCTTGAGGACAAAAAATGCTGTGTGAAGAAAATCAAATTTTATATATGGCAATTCAAAATAATATAAAATGCATGATAATGGACAGCACTGAATATTAAAATCTTCTGGATTTTTATGCAGGAGCCACAAAAACATTGTCTCATTTGGACACTTGAATTAATTTGCTATGTTTGTGGTAATCTACAGAATTTATACATTCTAACTGTGCATTTTAATAGCAGGCAGCAGAGCGAAATAAAGCTATAAAAACCACATTAAAAGCCCAAATAATATACACAACTATTATAGAGGCAGAAATTTAGATTGCTACAAACTGCCATTATCTCAATGATAAAGCTTTCTCCTAAACCCATTATGGGGGCATCATGTAGACACTTCACTAAGCAGTACTCTTCTTACCTCTTACTTGCTAACTGCCATACCTCATATTGTCCTTACGGAATAAGAGATTGGAAGCAATTTTAGAGTTTGAATCATTTCTAGAATACTGTAAGAACTTGGCAAGCCACCTTAATTAAACACACATGTTCTATTATAGTGTGGTATGCAAGAGCTAGCTGTCTTATTAATCTATTTTACTGAAGTTGGCCGAGCTCTAACATCTGGGATTAAAAGAAAAAGCTTTTAAGCTCAATGTTGCTCAAGATTAGAGAACAAAAAAAAAAAAAAAAAAGTCAAACATAACCCCAATCTCCATCCTGTATAGCCTATTTTTTTTGTATGTGTGCTTTGAACATTTTTAGAGACTTGCAGCATTTTTCCCTGTTCTAAAAGCTCTTGAATCCTTTGAGTAGAATTCAGAGTGTTATCACCATTTGAGCCAAACTTGATTCTTTTTTTCATGGAATGGAAGAAGAGTGCAATAAAAATGATCTTGGTAAAAAAAAAAAAAAACAAAAAAAAACAAAAAAAACAAAAAAAAACTCCTGGGTGTTTTGGAGATTATTAAGTAAAGACTAAACTTACATCTTCCCAGCAGTGACATCACAATCATTTAATTTAAGAGATGGGATGATTCGCCCTCACCTCAAAATGGCAAAAAATGAAAAAAAAAAAGGCTTCCATATCATCCACAGCATCATAAATACTTGGTCTCTTTGAAGTGCTGGCAACTTTTGTATGGCATCAAAGGACCGTGAAGAGAAAGACAGAAAAAGCACAGGGCCTGGTTCTCTTTTTACAACTCTGACGTCACTAGAGGTAAGGAAACCACCTGTGGAATGGTTCCCATTGCTCTTGCAGGGCTGCAATTTGATGAAAAGGCTGACCTAGAAATGAGGAGCAAGATTCTAGGATTTGCAGTGAACTTCTTTAAACAGATAGTTTGAGAGGAGCTGGGTTTTTCAAAGACGGAACTCTTCTTTCCCCTTAAATTCAGAAATAGAGTCTACAGCCTTTCAATAAAGAGTACTCTCGTGTGAATGTGTGTGTGTTGGGGGGGAGGGTCCACTCAGCAATCATTTCCTGATATTCTGGCCTTTGCTTACATACAATTGGGACCTTACAAATAAAGCAGTAACATTAACCTTTTTTTTTTCATGGCTAGCTAGTTCTGCATTGTCCAGACTAATTGAAGAGAAGAGAGAGCCCATGCTAATTGTGACTTAACACCAGCCAATTCAGTCCATGGATAATCCCCAAATTCCATCTGAGCCATCTAGCCTGCTTAAATGCTAAGTTGTGTTATTTTTACCAGAGCTGCTAACAAGTAGCACATTAACTGATTCTAATTCCACTTCCTCTACCCTTCCTTTTGAGGCAGGTGAGATGGGTATTCTCAAGCACTGCAAGCTCTCAGAGCTGGCAGAAAGAAGTGAGGGGTCGGAGGGGTAGGAAGGGTAGTTTTAAGAGACATGCTGAAAAACTAAACCCCAGAGTACCCCCTTCCAATGCTCGTGGATTCTCCAGACCTACTTCTGGCCATTCCTCCCCTGTTTTCCATTGAAGGAGCTCAGGGTGGTGGTGGGGCCAAAACTGTTTTTCTTTTGCGACAATCTCCTCTAGGGGCCCAAGAGCCTCAGGGAAGATATTGGGGTACCCAGGCCTTAACCCTGTGAAGTGGAAAAACTGGGGTCCTAGATCCACAGCACACCAAATAAGATGGAATGGCTACATTCTCAGCCCAGCCACCCGACTAACTCATGGGCTGACCTTTAGGCAAGTTGCTTGTTTTCTTATTTTGGATGAACTGATTCATTGTCTGACTCTATACAATGGGAACAAGGGCAAGAATCTTCAAATATAAACAGTGATCATGACCTTGCCCAGGCTGCCAGATAACCCCCCTTTCTTAAAATTTTCCCAGCTGGATGAAAGATGTCACTGTACATGGTAGAAACAATCCTACAAAAGAAATTAATCCAATTTTATCTAACTGCAGGTTATCTTTCTGTCATCGTTAGCTATTACACAGCCAATATCGAGTTGGATGTCTGGAAGTCAATGGCACCATCCAGACATCAGTGCAGACTCTAGTTAGATCCAAGGAGGGCCCCAAACACCTCCAACCCACAAGCAAGTTATGTGTAAGTGACAACAGCAACCCTAAGGCCCAGCAATGGTCTCTTCAGGTTCTTAAAGATTTATTTATTTTGAGAGAGAGAGAGAGCAGGAGTGGGGAAAGAGGAAGAAGCAGAGAGAGAGAAAGAATCTCCAGCAGATGCTCCCCAAGTATGGAGCGCCAATGCAGGAGCTCAATCCCATGACCCGTGAGATCACGACCTGAGCTGAAATCAAGAGCTGGACGCTCAATCAGCTAAGCCTTTGCCTAGGTACCCTTGCCTTTCCAGTTTTACTATGCCTTGTCTGGGTGTGATACCACTAGAGAATTCCCAGAGATCTACAGTCGCTGAACCATAGCCGATGGATAAGAATTAAAGAATCAAAGCCAACAGGGCAGCCCAGGTGGCTCAGTGGTTTAGCGTCACCTTCAGTCCAGGGCGTGATTCTGGAGACCCAGGATCGAGTCCCGCGTTGGGCTTCCTGCATGGAGCCTGCTTCTCCCTCTGCCTGTGTCTCTGCCTCTCTCTCTGTGTGTCTCATGAGTAAATAAATAAAATTTTTAAGAAAAAAAAAAAAAAAAGAAGAAGAACCAAAGCCAACAATGGCTGCAGCTCTGCCCCACCCCCAGGTCACCTGTGAAACATGCAGAGGCAGAGAGTACATCAGTCTAGGTTTGTATGGAAGGATAAGGGTTCCAAGAAAGGAAAAGGACTTAAATCAGTCATTAGGAGTACCTGTTGATTATGAAGGATCAGCTAACCCAATCTGAGGATCACTCAGGCACAAAATTCCATACAGGTCAACACCCCCTCAGGACATGAGGGTCTTTCATTCAGATCAAGTCCACTGAACAGTGTTTATTTCTTGATCAAGGTACCAATTACGTGAATGTGTTCACTTGGTAAAAATTCATCAAGTGTTACACTTTTGGTTTGTGTATTTCTCTCAATATGTGCTATGTGTCAATAAAAAGCTTACCTAAAAAATAAATAAGCAGGGGCACCTCAGTGGCACAGTTAGTTAACTGTCTGACTCTTGTTCCTGGTTATGTCATGATCTCACGGTCTTGAGATTGAGCCCCAAGCCTGGCCCTGTGCTCAGCATGGAGTCTGCTTGAGATTCTCTCCCTCTGACCCTCTCCTTTCTCTCTCTCACAAATATATAAATAAATAAATTTTATATATATATATGCAAAGGTCAAAGAATTCTTCACAGAAAGACCTAGAAGGAAGGAAGTAAAGAGGCCCACGGCATGTGACTCCTTCTCTCTTTCCTATCTAGGATTGTCAACATTTGATTTCCTTTCAAAGTTCAAGATGGGGAGAGAATGAGCATCCTGTTTCCATTTCAGGTCCAGGATACAATGAGAAGGAGTGGAGTTTTCTGACAGAGTTCGTTTTTCTGTTATATTCCATTATGACCAGCTATTCTGAATGGTCCTTGTGATCTACTGGAGCTGGAAGGCTCTGTGCTTTCTAAAGCCTACTGTGTGCTTGTATTTCTCATAAGAGACCGAGGAGGGGAAAGTGTTTGGGACTACTGGCCAAGATGGGGTTTCATTCTCATCTGTGGATTCCCTTTTTCACCTGCTAAGCCATATAATTGAACTGGTGATAACATCCTTTTTGCCATAGAATTGACTAATCAGATAGTCCTGGTCATCAGGGAGCCCCAAGACAAGTATAATCCCAGCACGCTTTCTGTCTTTACTAAAAAACTAGAAGTATCATTGTGAACTCACAAAACGAGAAAGCTAAAAACTGATGGTGATAACAGAAAGAATAAGGATCAATGGGGAAATTAAGGAAATAGTGAATTAAAAAAATGAACAAAACCAAAAGTTGGTTCTTCAAAAAGATCAATGAAATTTGACAAAAGTTGGCTTAGCATCTGAAAATCAATTAACGTAATACATTAAATCAACAGGATAAAGGAAAAAATGTACATGATTATTGATAGATGCAGAAAAAGCATTTGACAGAATTAAATACCTTCTCAAGATAAAAAGAATTCAACAAAATAGTGATAGAAAGGAATGTTCTCAACCTGATAAAAGGTATTTATGAAAACCCATAGCTAATTTCACACTTAATGGTGAAAGACTGGACACTTTTCCCCCTCGTAACATCAGGTATCAAGTGGTATCAAGGATATCCACTATGCTTGCCACTTCTATTCAACATTGTGCTGGAGGTTCTAGCCAAAGCAATTAGGGAAGAAAATGAAATAAAAGGCATCTAGGTTAGAAAAGAAAAAGTAAGACTACACTTATTTACAGATGACTTGGGGGGCTTGATCTTGTGGAAAATCCTAAGGAATCTAAAACACTATTTGTTTTCTTCTTTTTATTTTATTTTATTTATTATTTATGATAGTCACACAGAGAGAGAGAGAGAGAGAGGCAGAGACACAGGCAGAAGGAGAAGCAGGCTCCATGCACCAGGAGCCTGACGTGGGATTTGATCCCAGGTCTCCAGGATCGTGCCCTGGGCCAAAGGCAGGCGCCAAACTGCTGCGCCACCCAGGGATCCCTAAAACACTATTTGAACTAATGAACAAATTCAGCAAGACTGCAGTATACAAGATCAATATAGAAAATCAATTGTATTTCTCTATACTTGCAATGAACAAACTAAAAATGAAATTAAGAAAATAATTCCACTTATGATAGCATCCAAAAGAATAGCATAAAACACAGTAAGTTTCACAAAGTAAGTGCAAAACTTATACCCTGAAAACAACAAATAATTGTTGGAAGAAACTAAATTATATCTAAACAAATGAAAAGGCATCCCATATTCATGGATCAGAAGACTTAATATTGTTAAGATGGCAATACTCCTCCAAATTGATCTATAGATTCAATGCAATTCCTATCAAAATCCTAGCTGCCTTTTCTTTCTTTTTTCTTCCAGAAATGGACAAACTGATACTAAAATTCATATGAAAATGCAAGGGATTGGCAGATAGGGGGGTGACAGCTCAGGGATGCTAGATTTCTTTCCAGGGTTATAAAAATGTTCTAAAGTTGGTTATGGTGATGGAAGCACAACTAAGCCCCTGAACTGTATTTTTTTTTTTTTTTTTGGTTTTTAAATTTATTTACATGATCTCTACATCCCATGTGGGGCTTGAACTCATGAGCCCAAGACTGAGGCACATGCTTTTGACTGAGCCAGCCAGGTGCCCCCTGAACTGTATACTTTAAATGAGTGAATTGTATAGCAGGTGAATCATAGCTCAATAACATGGTTAAAAAAAAAATGATTGCATCTGTGTGGAATGAAATTGTGACTCAGCACCCAGTCCTGTTATGGGAATCTCCCTTTAACTAGTAACTGCACTTTCTAGATCTGCATATTGCCTCCATAATTCTCCTTAGACAGGAGAAAGTTGATGTCAGAAGAGTGACAAAGTCTCAGTGGTTCACCAGATAAAGGAGAAGTGGCCAACATTATGAGCTTTTCTGCCTTCAAGAGGTAAGGCCACATTGGAATAACACCCAAAGAGACACAGAGCTCTACCCACATGTCCAGCTTGATTAGGGAAGGGAACAAGAGCTGAGTTTCTCAATATACCTGGCACCTTATATACCTGTCTATTAAGCAGCATAGAAAGCAGGTGGAAAAAAAAAATCTCAGGCCTATTTCTAGGATTTAAATTTCACTTTAAACATGAGCCCCAAACCTGCTACTAAATAGTTCATAATGAGGGGTCAGCATTTTTAAAGTGAGAGTTCAGGACGTGCTAGAACAGATGTTCTGTGAATCCAGATAAGGACTAAGAAGTAAACACAGGCTGTGAATTCAGCAAACTCATCGTCAACAAGGCCATAAAAAAGGGGGATTAAGTTAAAAGGCGGATTAAACACAAACTAAAATAAGCCTAGGGAAAAAGTTAAGAATATGCTCATTTGTCTGAATCCATAGGAGAAATGGGGTCTGAACAAGAGGAGGATGAGGGAGAGAAATGCTAGGGTCAACATAAGGGGATTAAGAGGAGCCTGCCTGCTGGAGAAGTGCTGCCCCCTTGGAAAATGGGACAATCATTTACAGAAGTCACATACCCAGTCAGCATCTAGTCACCACCACCCCTCCCCGCAGATCTAACAGCACTTGCTCTGGGGCCCCAGAAACAGCAGCCTGCAGTCTCTCTCCCATTTTTCCAATTTGACAGCCATCAAGGGAAGTTTCCGTATTTATTCATACATGCCTCCTTCCCCTCATGGAGAGATTCTGAAGAGCCATCATGCCTTGTCCTTGCAGGAACTGGCAAAGATATGAGAGTGAGGCTCGAAGATGAGGAATCAAGAGTGAGTCAATAATCTCTGGTCTCCTGGCTCTCCTCATGGTCTCTGCCTGCCATCCCCTAGTGCCCCCAACCTGGGGAAGGCCCATGCTGAGGATCTAGTGGTTCCCTAGCTCATCTTCCTCCAGGTTGGTCAAGTCTTAGATTCAAAACTTAAAAAAATTAAGAAGTTCTAAAAAGACATCATCTTCCAATCACAAATTATTTAATCTTCCTTCTTTTTATGGCTAATTCAGTTGAAAACTAATTTTTAAACAAAAGGATCAACGACTCGATGAAAAAAAGAAGGTTAAGTCCAACTTATAAACAGCATTGTCAATGATTGCTGGGTAATGCTGGGGTTCTTATAACAAACAGAATGAGAATCCAAAAGACCAATGGTGATGGCTGAGAATAGTAGCCAAGCACTAAGATGAGAGAAACTTTCCTACTTACAATGTGCCCACTGGTGCATAGATATTCACAGATGTTATGAAAAATAATGAGGTATGTCCATCAAACTAGCAAATGAGACCTGTCTGTTTTGTTCCTCTTTCAGCAGAAGAATCTGCCCTTGAACATCTACTCATCTTTGAGTTTTCCCAAAGCTTCCCTCCCATCCCCCAACCCACAAGTGAGGACACCAACTATCATACTTCTCCCCTGAGTAGACTCGAGCTTTCCGAGTGAGGGTGTAGGTTTTTGTGTTTGCTCCTTTCCGGAGAGGATCGTCCAGAGGTGACTGGCAGGGTGGATCCTCCAGAGGGTTCCAGTAGCTCTGTTCACACATACCCCGCAACAAGATCTCCGCCAATTGCCTGGCTATTGTCTGGGAATACAAAAGAGCAAAGGCACAGCCATGAATCTATTTTGTATCATTCATTCACTCATTCGTTCATTCAGTAAATATTTTTCAGTCATTGCTTTGTGCAAGGCACTATTCCAGGACTCATGGCTAAACGTTTTTACTTCTCTGATGAAAATTGTATCAGTTGATGGCAAAAAAGAAAAGGAAAGAAAATACACTAAGGTATTTGGACCATCTTAAAAGACAAGCCTATACCCTTCACATGCCACCCTACCTCTGTGGCACTCTAAAGCGCTCAAGGGTTTTATGCCTGAAGCTACTGAAACTTTAGTTAAGCTCCTTCCTGAAAGTTCTTATAATAGGTGAACTGCAAATATTTTTTGTCACCTCCCAACAGATCCCTGCTAAAACCCAAACTTGGGAAAAAGCCGGTGCTCAACCTAGATGATGTCATTCTTGGGGGGAGAAAAATCTCTTCATTGCTGATAAGATGGTATCCAGGACAGATTTTTGGAATGCCTTCCCTCTTTGAAGTGCCAAGGGCCAGTACCACAGTGGCCCCATTCTGGGACTCAGCACCGGAATGTCTGCTCCAGTTACACCCTGGGCCTCCCAGCCCAGAGGCTATACTGCTGGCCTATGCAAAAGAGAAAGCAAGGTGGCGAGTGTGGCGACTGATCAAGACCTCTTTTCAAAGCTGGTTAGGTATCTCGTTTTCTTCGCTGTGAAAACCCAGACCATATCCAGGTCTTGTCATCCTAAGTAAGACCCAGATTACTATGCTCTTCAAACTCTATAGTAGAACAGGATGCTGGATGATGAATGGGAGGAGGGGGGATGTGGCACCTACTAAGAAATATTTTGTTAGCTGATGCGTATCAGTTCACTTACCTCATAATCTTCCACTGGTAAAGAAGAGGAAGAATAAAAACAAACAAAAAAACCCCACAAAATCTCCCTGAAAACAGAAGCAGGGCACCTCGGGGGGTAGGGGTAGGGGGTGGTCCATGCTACCCCACAATCAGCCAAAGGTGGCAAAATAAAACTTCAACCATCGAGTTTTTCCACAAAGTTTTCACTTTCTTTGGAAATACGCAGGCAAAGAATGCTTATCTTCCCTGAGAGTGAGACTTTTAAATAAATATGTTCCAGAAGAAACTTTGCTGGGTTTTCATCCATGTGAAATCTCCTAAAACACCACAAGGAAATTTAAATGCAACCAAATCACTAGCTCAGTGGCTTCTGATAACCACTGGGTAAAGGCAAATTTTCTTGATTATTCCCAAGCAAGACCCACTGGCTTTAATGTCTATAAAAATGAGAAATTAAATGCATTCCTATCATCCCCAACTGAGCCATCTGTAAAGATCTCATAAGAACACAATTTTCAGGACCTAAACAGTTCCTGAACTGTTTTCTTAAGCCCTTCATTACAGTTTCATTTCGATCTCCCTGCAGTCATATAAGCTAATGACTTCTGCTGGAAGCATCGACTGGCAAAAATAGCCTCCACTCACCATAGTGGAGAAAAAAAAAGTCAAAGGAAAAAAAAAATGAACAAGGAACTTCATTTTCTGGATATACCTGCCATGGAGGGATTCTAAAGTTATAAAAATCTCTGCCCTCCACAGTTTGCTTGTCCATTACAAGATAGCTTGTGCTAGATCTCACTTTACCTACAAGTACTAACCTTCCAGAGAAACTTTGAAAATGAGGTTTAGATGTGATTGCATATTTTAAATGTATCACTTCACCACTGCACTGACGATCAGGAAAGATGTCTGCTGTGTGCACTGACAGCTCAAACGGAAGTTCAGAACGGGAGATAAATATGAGAAATGACCAGCAGATCACCAATATCGATCAGACCTTTTACTTTTTTATACTTGGGTTTCATTTACTTGCAGTGAAATGCTTATAAATTGTTGGTAGCTATCAAATAAAGTCAGAAGGAAAGAAAGGAAAGGAAGGGAGCCAGAAAGAAAGAAGTCAAACTTTTATGTATAAACTTGGTCATTAAATCCATTTTGGGGATGCCTGGGTGGCTCAGAGGTTGAGCATTTGCCTTTGGCTTAGGGCATGATGCTGGAGTCCCAGGATCGAGTCCTGCATTGGGCTTCCTGCATGGAGCCTGTTTCTCTCTCTGCCTAGGTCTCTGCCCCACCCCCCACCCCCACACACCCCCTTGTGTCTCTCATGAATAAACAAAATCTTTAAAAAATTTTTCATTTTGTATGTATTTTTTTAATTGTGGCAAAAATCATGTAACATTAAAACTCATCATTTTAACCATTTTAGTGTCTGAGCTAATGGTGCTTAGTCCATTTACAGTGCTATGCAACCATCACCTCTCTGGTTCCAGAATATCACTTCCAGAGGAAACCCTGCACCCGTGTAGTGGTTACTTCCCATTCCCTCCTCCCAGCCTCCAGGAATAATAAGCCTGCTTTGAGGAGATCTGCCTGCTGGGGACATATCATGTAAATGGAATCATGTAACATGGGGCCTTTTGGGTCTGGCTTTTTCACTCAGCATCAAGGATCACTCATGCCGTAGCCTGGGTCAGTGTCACGTTCCTTTTTGTGGCTGAATAATACTCTGTTGTGTGGACATACCACATTTTGTTTATCTAGTCATCAACTGATAGAATTCAGATGGTTTCTAGCTTCTGGCTAGCATAAACAGTGCTGCTACGAACATTCACGTGCAAGTTTCTGTTGGAACACCTGCTTTCAGTTCTTCGAAGTATTTATCTAAGAACAGGGTTGCTGTAAATGTATTTGTAAATCCTTCTCGGCTATGGTTGCACCCCAGATGGAGTTTACAAAGCAACTTTTCCATCTCACAGGAGTGTCATAAATTTGCAAAATCAGCTAATTTTAAGGAATCATATAGTTACGAGCTGCATTAACTGGACAAGTTTGAAGATGGCCACTGTAGATCAAGAAACCAGTAAATAAGACCCACAAAGTACTTCTCAATAGGGAAGGCAAAGAATGCCTCATGGAAATGAGAAACTAAGGTTTTCGGGTACTGTCCCAAACCTACTTCCTTGGCATTTCTGAGGTCAGGGACCGGGATGAGCATTTGTTCACAGTTCCTCAGATAATTCTGATGCACGCCATTGGTTAAGCACTCAAGGAACTGGAAGCAGTTCGACCTTGTTACTTGAGGCTCATCAGCCAAGGCCAAAAGCTAAATACCTACTTGCACCTCAAGTCCAACACAGAGCAAAAGTGACCCCGCCACATGTCACCACTAAACAGTTTACAGCTGAAAATGCCCAGGGGCAGCAGCTCTGGTCTACCCAAACTTCTCTAGAAGCCTCTTCACTCTTCTCAAAAAAAGAAAAAAATGCTTGAAGAAACCTCTCTCCACTCCTGACGTGTCTTTATTCAGAATCCCACCTCATAGGATTTTTAGAAGTTAAAGTACATTGATTTGAATATCATAAACCTCAGGCAATCATGGAAGATATTCTCGAATTCTGTGAGGAATACCGTTGACGTAAGCAGCTGGCATATGCCTACAGCGTATTCGGATGCACTCACACCTTCTAGTGGGGGAGAAACCATTAATCTCCTTCATAAAATATATATGCTTTTGAGACAACAATATGAACAAATGCTCCATACTTAAGCAATTTTGGAAGATTGGCTTTTTAATCAGCTTTTAAAACAATTATAAGAACCCTTGCCAATACAACCAGTTACTTTATTGTGCTTCTAAATCTTAAAAGAAACTGTTCATGCTGACCAGGCAAGAAGCTTTATGAAATGTTGGGAGTAGGTCAATTTGAGAGAAAAGACACTTGTCAACAATTTTTATCCATATTTTTTCAGGTTTTTTTTTTTTCCTTAAAGAACTCTACAAATTGAAATATCTGGATTGAACCTCTTAAGGCACCCCCAAAATCACATCAATATATAAATAAATACCAAAGACCAAGTGAGGTCTTGGTGGGGGGGGCATGTATAAAGTTGCTCATCTTGTCTCACCCCTAATTCTAGGAAAGCCTACTGCTTAGCCATCTGCGTCCACAAGTTGGATATCTGCATCCTAAAACCCTGGAGACACCAAAATAAAGATACAGCCTCACTTCCCATGACAGGAGTCACTGAGCCTTGCCCAACTGAAAATGCTCCCGTATATTTTAAGGGGTCGTGACAATGGGAGGACAGTGGTACACTGTAACAAGACAAGAGTGGAATCTTATATGGGGTTGTTATGTCAGTTGTGAAAGGGGTATTTGCTTAGTCTCCGGTAAACACCAGGCCTTCACCCAGATATGTATGGAGGTATCATTAATAATCCTCCCAGGCAGGAAAGTTTAAGGATTCAAAGGAAGAGAGAGAACTTATGCCAACAAGACAGTCAAATTGCTGATTTGATGCTGATGAACAAGTTTATTTAACTAGCTTTTATATTTCTCCTCAAAGTTTTAGCACCAATGCAATTAGTCGAACAACCAGGTACTCTTCAGGATCCAATCTGCTTTGCTCAGGCTGGGTTTTGGTATGAAATCATTAACATACAACCAACCCCTTGACCACAATGGCATCAGGCAAGGCTTATATTCTCCCTGCCTTACAGGATGCACTTGTTCTGTTTCAGGAGGTAGCACTACCAAAGTACACAAAAAGATGCTCAATGTCACTAGCCATCAGGGAAATGTAAATTAAAAACCACAACGAGACAGCACTTCATACATACTAGGATGCCCAGGACTAAAAAAGACAGACAATAACAAGTGCTGTTAAGGATACGGAGAAATCGGAGCCCTCACAACGGCTGCTGGGAATATAAAATGGTGTAGCTGCTTTGGAAAATTGTCTGGCAATTGCTCCAAATGTTAAACGTGGAGTCACCATGGGATCCAGCAATTCCACTCCTAGGCACCTGAACACACCCATGTCCACCTAAAAAGTTGTGTAAGAATGTCCACAGAGGGATTACCCATAATAGTCAACACAGGGAAACAATCCAAATGTCCATCAACAGATGAATAGACACACAGAATGTCTTATATCCACGCAGTGGAATAGTACTTGGTCACAAAAAGGAGCGAAGTGCAGATCCATGCTACAGCATGGCTGAACCCTGAGATACCATGCTACGTAAAGCAGGCCAGTCACAAAGAAGACCACCTAGTATGTAATTCCATTAACATGAAATTTACAAAACAGGCAAATCCATAAAAGCAAAAAATAAAACAGTGGTTGCCAGAGGCTGGGGGGAAAAGAGAGGATGCGGGTTGATAGCTGATAGGCACAGGGGTTCTTTGGGGGGTGAGAATGTTCTGAAATTAAATATTAGTGATGGCTAAACACTCTTGTGAGTACACTAAGATCAGCTGACTTTAAATGGGTGAACTGTGTGATGTGGAAATTACATCTCACTAAAGTATGTGTGTGTGTATATGTATATATATACACACACATATATATTTCTCTCTATATATACATATATATTTCATATATATATGGAGGGGAGGGGACAGGCAGGGAGAGGAAGTGGGGAGATAACACCCGAGGTGCCCTTCTGGCCTCAATCAAATCACCCATCGCACTCACCATTCGCAGGTTTTGAGTTGTTCTCGTTTCTACTGCTCTGAGGATCTCTCTAAATCTCCCGACGCCTCTTGTCAAGTTCCTGCGTGCACACAGAATTTGACAGGGTTTCCATCTGGCGTGCATTAATATTAAATATTTTATACACATATTTCAATGCATTTTGTCTACATAAAAGCTGTTGGCTAGATTTTAAGCAAACAATTAGTCTGCATATGCCTGTCCATCTTTGTTCGACTCTGAAAAATTTGGCCTGGTCTTTTGTGCTCCCACAATCAAATTTTCTCAGAGAGAAAAAAAATCAGTTCTGAGGCAAAAAGGAAAAAAAAAAAAGAATGAATGAATGAATGAGTGGAAGGAAGGAAGAAAAAATATGGAAAATATCTTGTAAAGTTTATCTTCGACCTCACAATGGTTCCATAGTTTTCCTGCTTTCCTGATGATGCTAAATCTCTTTTCACTTAAAAGGTCCGTGGCAAGAGGGTTATAGGAATAGTGACATGGCACCAAATGCAGTGTGGTATAGGGTTCCTATAACTCGCCATCTTTATGGGCAGGACAAAGAGAACAGGTATGAAAACTGAGGGGCTCTACCAAGCAATCACTCTGCATCTTCGAAACATGAGTCACTATCTCCAAAAGCCACCGAGCTGACCCTCCTCCTCCCAAATCTGCATCAACAAGAAGCAAATGGTCAAAGGCCCCTTCTGAGAGAGAGCGAATGCATGAGAATTAGAACATTGAGCTTCCCCACGAGGATCAGAACACATCTTATCTCACCACCCACACCTCACCGGGTCACGTTTGGTGACACATTGCACTAAAGGACAGATCATTCTATAGCGACATCCTGGTCACTATATCCAGGCCCCCACTTGTCCTCCCTGAAAGCCGTGCCCAGCCTGTTCAGCCAAGAACGCTTCCTAGCCAGACCCTTTACATTGAGTGCTCCACCACCTATGACATAACTCGGTGATATTTATAACTTGCTCATTAGGACACATCTCATCTTTCCAAAAAGCCGCAGAACAGGTCAGCCGGTGCAGACCTGTCAGCCAGCCTCTGCGGGCTGTGGCAGATGCTCTAGGTATTTGGCTCTCTTCTTGGATGACATTTTAAATCGTGCAAAGCTATTTAATCAAATTGAATATGGGCTCTGCATGCTGCAGGCCCTCACAAGGGCTATTAATTTGTATCTTATACCTACCCATCATCCTAGGACTCTCATTCACAAGAACAGCAGCCCCGGAACTTTAAGATAATAGTTTATTGGCATGAGTACATAAACTCCCGGATTCCTATCACCCACACATATCAGATGGTATCAGATCAGAAGCTTCAGGGTGGCATAAAAAAGAGACGCTAGTGCTCAGGACTCCAAGCAGTGCTGAAGGAACTCTAACAGAGACATGAATGAAAATCAGGTAATGGGCCCCAGGATATTCAATCTAGTCTGCTTTTCCCTTCGTTTGTTTTTATGGGATCCATGTTCACAGGCAACAAAGTACATTTGCTTTGGACTGAAGCTCAGTGCTCTTAAGTAACAGGGGGAAGCAAACAGCTATAACTAACCAGGGATGGGCATGGACACAGCGTTCGAATTTTTTGCCCCAGAATCTCAGACTAAGCTCCTACTGCGTGCACAAGGGAGAGCAGTTGGACTGTGTGTCATAAGGGTGGGGCTAAGGGGACATAATTGGAGACCCATGTTCACAGGGCTGTTTTCCCAGGGTGGCAAGGAGCTCTGAAAAGGCAGCATCAAATCTATATACGATAAGCCAGGGCACCCTCCAAGATAAGAACTGGGCATTGGGACCATCTCTCTTCGCCTTCCCGACAGAATGAGATACTTATCCAGTTAGAGAAGCACAGAATTTTCTAGCTAGCTGCAAGACAACCCAATCTAGTCCACTGTGACACAGAAGCGAAATGGCTTGCTCAGCTTCACGAACCCAGTGAAAGAGTGAGCTGGAAGCTTTCTATTAGATTCTATCACCTTCCTGGGCAAAAGAAATATCAGCTGTAAGACAGAGGAGGTGCCGCTCTGGAAGGAAAGAACAAAAATACCAAGAGGAGAGCTCAGGCCTGCGGTCTTGATCATATATATGCAAATTACTTCATATATACATAACGCAAATTTTTACACGTCCCGGTGATCACGGCTGATGAGATACTCCCGGGAAGTGGCTCAAAATTGGAAAGAAAATCCGACGGTGCAGGCGAAGCAGTCTGGTGGCCGAGGTACTGCCCCGGGACCGCTGCCTTGAGGGAGGGAGGGTGGCTGGAGAGGTTGGATTCTCCCGCGCGGGCCCGACGCCCCCTGCTGGAGGCCTGGGGGAAGTGCCTGGGACGTGGGGGGGCTGCCTCTGGGGGCCTACTCACTACGCAGGTAGCCTGGCCTTCAAGCAAATATAGTTTCTTTCAACTGTTCCCTGATTATTTCTGGAGAGAGCCTAGGATTCGGAATCAAATTCTCCCTCCGGCTAGGGGAGGTCCTGCTTGTAAACAAAGAATCCACAGTAACCCCCCAAAGACCTGACACCCCACTCAGCAAATGAATTCAGGCCCCCTCAAGGACAACCACGGATGGGTCTGACAGCAAGGAAGGAGGGGAAGGATTTTAAATATCAGAAGAGGAAGAAAGTTTCTCAAATACAAAAGTATCTCATTCTCAGCGGCGACTCCTGCACCATTCAAACATTTTGTTTAATCTTATAATTTTATTCAACCAATCATTTCCACTATGACAGCCGGGGGGAAAAGTTTTTTTTTTTTTTCTTTTTTTTTAAGCTAGATGGATAATGGTGATAGAAAGGAGCAAGAAGGGTAAATTAACTTAAAAGAATTATATTCAAAGTGCTATGAAAGACTCCTATTTTGAGGGAAATAAAAGCCACATGATTGCTTTCATGTCTCTGAACTATTAGTTTATTCTTTAAATGTTGAGCTCATTACATATCCAGAATGAACTGTCGCTTAAAAACTCCACTCAAAAATGAAGACAAGGGAGCCAAGGACTTTCCCTGGTCCTGAGGGTTTCCATAGACCCTTCGCATTAGGTCATTTATTCCATTTCAACATCCTTGACTGAGAGCGCGATGATGTCAGAATTCATTACGGCAAACTATTCTCAAAACGAGTGTTCCTGCCAGCTTCTGAGCAGCGGGCACTTTGGCAAGCTGTCAGAACTTGGGGTTCACCTCCCGCATCCTGCTTGGGTAAGCTTCCCGAGCCGAGTGCGTTTCCCTCCACGTGGAACAGTTCCCAACAGCTCAGCTATTACCAGGGAGAAAGGGCCTGCACGTCCCTTGAGCACCAGCTGCCGGTCCAGTCCATGAGCAACCACAACCCTGCTTGCGCTTGCCAACAGCACTGTCTGTCCCCGACCCTGCAGGGGGACCCTGGGCCACTCCCACCGCCTTGCTCGCATTCAAACCCTGGTAACCCGTTGCCCTGTCCTGACAAGAAAGCCCACCCACTTTTCACAGGGACACATGCTACTCCTGGTGACCTACTTGCATTTTTTTCCCACCTCCTTTTTCTACCTGGTTTCATCCTCCTCCTCCTTCCTTCCAGGTCTCATCTACTGGCCCTGAGGACACAGGGGGGGTGGGGGTGGACTCGCTAGTGCTTGGCTTCCCTCTTGACCCCGTGGGCCCCATGGCAGCACTTCTGTAAGCTGGTCTCTGAAATCTGCACTCTCATGTACAAGCCCATGGCAGCGCCTGCCCTGCTGGCTGTGCCTCTGTGCCACCAAACCAAGGGGGAGCTCTCTGGGGAAGGAAGTCAGACCTCTAAAATCAAAACCAAAATGGAAAACCAGGGCTGGGAGAAACTCGGAGACTTTGAGAAACATTTCACCTTGTGATGGGCGGCCACTCAACAGCAAGCTCAATACACTTTTTTTGTTGTTATTTCTCTTTTCATTTCTTGGGACTAAGTGGAGGAGAGACAACTCTTCCCCTTAACACAGGCTTCCAAATTATTTTCTGACCTTGGAGTGTGGCTCAGGCCACCAAAGCACTTCAATTCCATATCAACTGTCACTGTGATGCAAACTCAAAGTTCTGGGGCAAATAGAATACTTTTTTATGCTGTTTAGTCAAACTCCTGGATAGTAAGGACAAGGTATTTTTGTCCTTCTCTGTGATCAACTACAGAACAAGTCGACACTCATAGATCTCTCAGCGACTAGAAATCGTGGCTCTTCCCAGGTCCTTTCTTACCAAGTGGCACCCCTGAAGCTCTTAAGCAGCAGGTCATGTCAACAGTGACTAAGTACTATTGTACATTGGGTTCCAGGCTCATCCCTGGGGACACACTGGTGAGCAAGGGACATCATCCATCCCTGGGGACACACTGGTGAGCAAGGGACACCATCCAACCTCAGGGAGTTGAGAGGCCTCCACATCCCCCATAAGAACGCAGGCACCATGTTTGCTCGTTGACATACCCCAAACCCCTCAAACAGAGCCTGGCATACAGCAAGTGCTCAGTAAGTACTTTTTGAATGAATTTCAGATCGATTGTGAGCAGGAGACACCAAGACCACAAGGGGGGATGCATTTTCTTCCTGTTCCTTGTCCCCTTTTTTCTTACTGCACTGGATTGGCAGGCAGCCCAGCAAAGCACCCTCTTAAACAGAATATGTCCCATACGCCGTTGGTGGCCTTGCAGCATGGGTGTCTGTGGCAGCACTGACACACATGTCTGGACCGAGTGACGCAGCTGGGCATGCCTGGCCTGACAGCTTTCAGAGGACTGCATGGATAAGAAAGATCTTTGAAGACCTCTTTAGAAAGCGTCCAGACATTTCTGGGCAGCTTTCCTGCCCATGTGCCTACATATGCCCCTCTGTCAGAAGTGGCCTCGGAACTCTTAGTTACCCTTCCAGGCCCAGATCAAAGGCCACCATTGGGAGCTATTTCCCCAGCTTCCTGTTTCCTGGGTGCTCCCAACAAGCGTGCACACATTTTGGGCACAGAGAGCACTCAACACACTGATTTTCATTCATATTTACATCTATTGGCCCACCAAACTGTGATCATCTTAGAAGCAACAGCCCTCTTTGTCCCAACAGCTACCCAGAGCCAACCAGGCACCCAAGTGACACGTAGGGAGCTGAGTGCCCTCAAAAGAAAGCAAAGGCTTAGAGCCATCTTTATTCTGAAATCTCTTTCCCCAGCTCCTTGCTAAGAAGCATTTTCTCAACTACGAACGGAACAACACTTCTGACGTCATAAGATACAGCCCACTAGTATGTGAGACGTTGTCAACACAACCCCAGAAAAAAACGGAAATAAACCATGTTGCTCTAGGGCACTTTCTCTCAGTTCTCGGGCTTGAGAATTGCTGCCTCTTCATTTCTATAATCTTAGCATCACCTATTTGGAAAAAGCCTGAAATCAAAACCAGATATCCAGGTCTGGAAAGTGGGAGGAGGAAAAGACATCGTTCACAGTCCCAAAGGGCACTTCTGGCCGGCTGTCAGGGAGCTGTTTTTCCCAGAATGGACTCCAGCTTCTCCCTCTGTCACGCACCCTTCGCCTCGTATCCAATAACATGCATTTGTGAAGACAGATGGCCGGCCGCAGTCAGAGGCCAGGGATCAAACCCACAACCTTGGCCTCGTTAGCAGAGGACTCTGTCCCATCACCGGAGCAAGCCAGCTGCCGCCTAGATATGGTGACGGGGGATGTGACAACCATCCACGCTGGGATGTGAACAAGCAGGCCAAGCTTCCGGAAGTCTCATTTCAAACCTAATGAGAGTTGTACTAGGCTTAACAACATTTTTTTTGACTACCTCAGCAACTGAGGCTTCCCTGGGACAAAAGCAGAGTAGACTAGGTGCTTTGGTCAGCTGGTTAGACAGCAGGCAGCATGCTGAGCAGCCACCGGGTACCAGGCGGTGTCTGGGCAGCCTAGGTACAAGTCCAACAGAGCAGAAAGAGCTATCCCCATGTTGGGGCAGGGACATGTAGACAGGTCCTTCCCGTGTGGCATGCTTGAGGCTCAAGATGCAAGCCAGACCCCGAGAGACAGCAACCCCACCTCCCTCAACAACCTGCTCCTTGACATTCGCCCAGGGCCCCAGCCCCACTCTCTGAGGAAACAGAGTATGGACAGGCTTGCCTCCTCTTGTGTTCTTCCTCCCTGACTTTTCAGAATGGGTCAGAGGATGTCGATCCTCCTTACAACAGCATACACTGAGTGCCTACTGTGTACCAGGAAAGGGCCCAGGGGCACAACTGTGAGCCAGCCAATAAACATGCATCCTCACAAGCCATACTGCAACTACGCTCAACTTCACCTCGGAAGCCAAACGGTGTTCACCACCAGGCTGGGCCCCTCAACTTAATAACACTTGTACCAAACAAACCGGAACTTGTCTAACATGGAAGGCCTGGAAAGAAGCCATAGATGAAGCCATATACTTGTCTATATCCCTACACTTGGAGAGACAAAATAGAATATGGTCCCTGGAGCCAGATGGTAAGGGCTCAAATCCCAGCTTTACACTCACTAGCTGACCTGGGGCCAGGGCCTATGCCTCAGCTTCCTCATCCATAAAGTGGTGATAACCAATGTGCCTCCCCACTCATTTATTGGTTCTAAGAACTACACGAGTTAATACACACAGTAAGTGCTTTTAAGAGTTCCCCATTATTACCACTATTATCCTCAAGACTCTGCCATTGCTCTGAACAGTTTTGGAATTCCAGAATCTACCTTCCAATCAATTTATAGAACAAGAAAGTCTGTTTTACTGCTTTGGTGACATTTAATTTTGGCAAGGAAAAAAAAAAAGGTATTCCCTAGTATGATTCGTTCATTTACTTTGTTATTTACTGAGAGCTTGCCATGTCCTCAAAGACAAAGGTAGCAGCCAACATCATGTGAGGCTGACGGGAGCTCTTTCTCTGGGGCCCTGTGGTTACTCCCCCAGGAAATGAGGGAGACATCTCCTCAGAGTGCCCACAGGGAGGAGTGCAGAGTCTCCAGCGATGGCCAGAGGGAGGGGCAAATGCAACACTGAAAAGTTGAGGACCTGAGGGTGTTGAAGTAAATCCTGGTTTCATCTCTGTTTAACAGAGCCAACTGCCAGAGACTGTTCTGGAACCAATCAACAAGGGCCAGGCCAATACTAAAAAATGTTACTGGGTGGCTGAGCCACTAAAGGTAGTTTAGTGGCTACCTTTAGTGGCTCTAAGTGGTGAGGTGGGGGTGGAACTACTAAAGTCTCACAAGGATATAATACAGAGCTGACCGGAGAAAAGTTCAGCACTGACATAACCGACTTCTGCTGAGACAAGCGTTTGCCTGGCTTTCCTCCCAAGCTGGCAAACATCACATTTAGCGTGAGGGGGACAGGAGTGGTTGGAGTTCCAACATGACCTGCTTCCTAGGAAGGGACACAACCACATACAACACTGATGAGCACTGGGTCAATTTAATATACATTTTATATTTTGACAAAGAGGTGGCAAAAAGCCAATCTCAGACGTAGAGACACTGCTAACAATACGACCTCAAATACTGATCAACATTGAGCAGCAAAGTCACATAGATGAAAGGACTTTTGACCTCCTGTTCATCCCATTGGTTGTGCTCCGGAGAGAGGAAAAGGCACGAGCGACTTTGAGGGGAGGACAGTCCTTCCAAACATACCACAGGGCTAGAGCCTGAGCGTTAAGTACAAGGGTCAGCGGGCAACGTCCACTTCCCTTTCAATTAGCAGAAACACAACCGCATTTCCAAAATAACGTCTGGGGACAAGGAAGAAAAAAATCCAAAGGACCAGTTGAAAAAAAAGAAAAAGGAAAAAGAAAGACCTTTAAAGGTACAGGGGTCACTGGACCAAATGCCTGTGGGAGCCAAGCAGGCAGCGACGTGGGCAGGAGGGGCAGGAGCTCTAGGGGGGCGGTGCCCAGGCCCCTGGGGTGCCTGAGGTATCTGGTTCAAAACCAGGCAGATGCACCCAGTAGAGGGGAGGAGGGGCTTGGCTATCAAATGGGCAGATAGAAGCCTCCAATATTTTTCTCGGGGGACTAAAGCATCACAGTCTTGCTCGGCTCGAGGCAGCACAGGTGCTGTTTGGGATTCTCATTAAGTCTCGTGAGTCATGCCAGACAATTTGCTTGGGCCTGGGAGAGGCTAGTCAGTTGGGGGCAGAAAAAAAGGGCAAAGGTTGAGAGTGATCATGAGAATAGGAGGAGGAAAGGAGAATGGAATGTGAGACATCTAGAACCAGAGGGAAGGGAAAACAGTGCCAGATGCAAGGCATGTGTAAGAAGGAGCAAAACCTAGGCAATCGGGCTTCGCCCTGCTATGCCTGTTTCCTCACCGAGAAAATGGGACCATCCCTGCCCTCAATGCCCCAGTAAGATGACCCATGTAAAGCTCCTGGCCCTCTGTTCAGAATCACATCAACCTTCCCAGTCCCCAACCCTCCACTGCCTCCCCCACCTGACCCTCCACGCCACGTGTAAACATCCACTGGGCAAAAGCCAAAAGCAGCCACTGGTATGTTTGAGTACCTCTGGTTTAGCAGAAAATGCTGCAAAATCAGAACTAGGTTCGATCATGTGCTATGTCAAAATCTCCTTCTCAACCCACAAGCATTTATTTGGCACCTTCTGTAGTTTTCTATGTGGGGAAACAAAGGCTCAAAAGATTAGGTAACATGTCCATGGTCAGCATCCAGCCCACAGGAAGAAGAGCTGGTATCTGAACTCAGGGCAGACGCTGAAGATGAACAACTGGAAACTGTGACTCCTTTCCGTGACACAAAGACAAAGTCGGGAGAGAAGCCAGAAAGGCTGGGAGCAGCCAGGCCCAGATCAAGTGTCCACCTGGACACGCTTGTTTCCAAAGAAGGGATGGGCTTCAAGGCCCCTCCCATGGGGGTGGGTGACACAGGGACAGCAGGGAAGCTCTGTGAGTGGTCTGAGCAGACCTCCAGAACTCTGGGTAAATAAGACGGGGACAAAGAGAATTAACAGTGAAAATAGGATGACAATACAGAAATGGGCCTGTCCACTATCATTAGGACAAGCTTATAAAGCAAATTCTTCCATCCGGGAGCACCCGCTGTAGCTGGCCCTTCCCAGGCAGGATTCGCAACCAACCACCCCAGATGGTGAGCTCAACAGTGCCCTTGGGCCACCTATCGGAAAAGAGCTCCGCCAAGCACAGGAGCAGAAGAGTGATCTAGGAGGAGCATATTTAATTTGCTCGAGGGAATAAGATGTTTTCAAGCCCCTCGAAGCTGTTCAGAAAAGCTGGCATTTATCAATAAACCACTGGCAAGATTATTTCTTATGTATTTATTTATTTATTAAAAGATTTATTTATTTGAGAGCTACAAAGATAGCAACAGAGAGAGAGAGAGAGAGAGAGAGAAAGAGAACATGGGCAGAGGGAGAGGGGGAAGCAGACTCTCTGCTGAGCAGGGAACCCAACACGGGGCTCGATCCCAGGACTCCGGGATCATGACCTGAGCTAGAGGTAGGCGCTTAAATGACAGATACCCCCAGGAGACCCAGACAAGACAATTTATACACATTTCACTCCCTAATCAAGAAAGCACCCCCTCCCTGCCTCGCCCCAGACACTTTTGGCTCCTTCAGGACAGAGACTGGGTTCTCACGTGCTCCAAGAAGAACAAGACCCAGCTGCATACTGTGAGGATAACACGAGGTAACAGTAAATGTGAGTGAATGTGAGCTCCACCATCACCATCTCCTGATGCAACACTAACCACTAACCGATTCCATGCCATCCCCCCAACCCCATTATTCCAGATGGTTCTCTCACCAACTTAGTGAGGTGCACAGGGTTTCATTATCTTCTACTAACAGGGCAGGAAACAGAATGCCTGAGCCAGAAAGGAAGAGGCCTGCCCAGCAGCTCCATGAGGGAGCAGCCTCTGGATTCCCAGCACCCGGATCCTATCTGTCAGGCAGTGTTCTATCTCAGCTTTGACTGCCCGCCCTCCCCCGTCCTTTTTCAACCTTTTTATTGTGTAAAAGACACAGAAAGCCACGTAAAAGAAAGCTGTGGCCTGGGGAATTCTTACCATGCAAACTCCCTGTATTTACCACGCGGGCTAAAAACAAACCATCTCCCATCCCAATCACCCCATCCCAATGAACAGGCTCCCCTCTCTACCCAAAAGTAACTGCTACTCTGGCTTTTGGAATAATCACTTCATTCCATTTCCTTATGGCTTAATCACTAGTCTACACGTCTACACTAGAGTTTAGTCTTGGCCACTTTTTTCCCTTACTCAAGGAGTCTTTAAAATCTCTTCATCTGCAGGTGCTTT
Organism: Canis lupus familiaris; assembly: GCF_011100685.1. Taxonomy (NCBI): domain Eukaryota; kingdom Metazoa; phylum Chordata; class Mammalia; order Carnivora; family Canidae; genus Canis; species Canis lupus. Next base: position 61,992,237 of record NC_049229.1, read on the forward strand.
TTCTAGCTCTTTCTGTTCTCTACAATTTATCTGTTAAAGAATCTAACCCGTTTGACCTGTAGAGTTTCCCCTTGGCCAGAAAACTGCACAGCTTCATATATTCTTCTGTTCTCTGTGTTTCTTTCACTTGGCAGCTGGATTGCAAGGCTTGACCAGTCCAGGATCTGTCCCTTTTGCTCAAGACTTTGCCAGTGGTGGGTTCTTCTTTCAGGAGCCACATCAAAACTGGCTGTCACTTTTTTTTGTGTGTGTGTGTTAGCAGCCCTTGATGCTCAATGGTTAGATACATGAATTCACTGGGAGTTGCAAAATGGTGATATTATGATCCTCTCACAGTATTTTCATTCATTAGCTGGAAAAATCATATGGGAAGGTGGCTCCTTTCATCTAATATTTGGTTTTCCAGTTCTCTTTATTTACTTTGTTAGACACTAATTTAGAGCTCATGAATTTAAACATATTTGATGAGGCTATTGCAACTTTCATCATTCTTGAAATTCAAATTGTCCCATATTTGGCCTGAATTCTTTTAACGTGATCCTAGAAATCTTTTGAGCTTCCTTGCTATCTGGTATGGAAAGATGTTCCAAGCTCATCCTATTCATTTCTTATTCTAGAACTGGAATGAGGTTTCTTTTATTGGTAAATGATACTTCAAGATTGGTCGGGCACTGGGGATGTTCATTGCACCTGGGTCAGTCACTGATATGGACCTCTCTCTCTCTCTCTCTCCCTTTATCACATGCACACATGTGTTTATGTGCATATACACACATGTACATGTGTACATATGCACACATATACAATACCACATGATTTCAATCATTTCCAATATTTCCAATTTAATCACCTGAATTCAGGACTGATCGTTTGTTTTTGACTTCTCCTACCTTAAATCTATTTTGCCTTTCTCCCACACCAAGATCCCTGGCTCTCAAGGACACAGGGGATAATAGACCATTCCATAAGTGTTCATTTGCTTTATTCCATGTCACACAAAAGTGGTTCAGAACTGCAATGCCAATAATACTATCATCATTTTGATTACTGAAATGTTAAAAACTTATTTTCTGCATGTGTTATTAGCATTCTCCTTGCATTTTGAAATATATGATCCTACTCTGTTATGAGACACACAAAAAACAGAAAACCATGACCCATCAACAGAGAAAAGAGCAATCAATATAAACTCACTCCAAATAGGCCCACATGTTAGATTTAGCAAAGACTTCAAAGAAGCTATTATAAGTACGATCAAAGATTTAATAGAAACCATATATAAAGATTTTTTTCAGGATCAGATGATGATAATTCAAAAATGGGGACTCTCAATAGCGAAATAGAAATGATAGAAATTAACTAAATGGAGATTTTTAGAATTAAAAATGTAAGTACGATGAACAATTCCCTAAATTGGCTCAACAGCAGCTTTGAGATGGCAGAAAAACCACTGACCTTAAAGATAAATGAATAAAAATTATCCAGTCTAAAGAACAGAGAGAAAAGGACTGAAGAAAATCATAATTATAAAACTGCTAAAAGACCAAAAAAAAAACCAGAACAAAACAAAACCTTGAAAGTAACAACGGAATTAATCACATAGAGGGGAGCAATAATGAGATGACAGTGACTTCTTATCAGACATAGTGGAAGCTATATTCAAGATGCTGAAAGAGAAGAAACTATGACCAAGAATTCTATACGCAGTAAAACTGTCATTCAGAAATGAAGGCTGGGCAGCCCCAGTGGCCCAGTGGTTTAGTGCCACTTTAAGCCCAGGGTGTGATCCTGGAGACCTGGGATCGAGTCCCACGTCAGGCTCCCTGCATGGAGCCTGCTTCTCCCTCTGCCTGTGTCTCTGCTCTCTCTCTCTCTCTCTCTCTGTCTCTGTCTCTCATGAATGAATAAATAAAATCTTTAAAAAAGAAAAAAAGAAATGAAGGCAAATAAAGATGTTCCCAGATACAAAAAACGTGAGAGAATTCATAGCTAGCAGACATGCCCAATACGAAATCTTAAAGGAAGTCCATCAGACTGCAAGGAAATGACAACAGAGGGTAATCTGAATCCATAGGAAAAAATTATTTAAGAACACTAGAAATGTAAATATGTGGGTAAATAAAAAATATTGTATAAATACATTTTTAAATCATTTTGAACTTCTATAAAAATAAGATTGTTACAAGGGAATAATTATTTTTCCACATTGTTCTGCTTATATCATATAGACACTAATAGCACAAAGAAGGGATGAAGCTATATTAGAGTAAAGTTGTATATTTTACTAAAATGAAGTCAGTATGAACCTGAAGTACAGTGATAATTTAAGATGTACATGATAATTCAGAGAAACCACTGTAATTTTTTAAAATACAGCTATAAAAATCAACAGAAGAATTAAAATGTAATATTAAAAAGTATTTATTTAATACAAAAGAATGTGATAGAGAAGAATAAAGAATTTAAAAAGATGCCAGACATATAGAAAACAGCAAGATGGCAGACAAAACTCTAACCATATCAACAGTTACGTTAAATGTAAATGGACTAGACACTCCAATTAAAAGGCAAATATTTTTATACTGAATAAAAACAGCAATATCCAACTATAAGCTATCTACAAGAAATATACGAGAGAGGTACATTACTCCAAAGACATCATTTTGTGTCACAGACACAAAGAGTCTGTGTCTAAAAATATACCTCTATAAACGGCAACAAGATAGCTAGTGTGGTTATGTTAATATCATGTAAGATGGTCCTTAAGTGATGAAACATTACTAGAGATAAAGAAGTATTTATGAAGAACCTACAGCTAACATCTTATGTTATAGTGAAACCCCAAATGTTTTCTTCTTAAGCAGATGTCTGCTCTTACCACCTCTCCTCAACGTTACCACCTTTCGTCAGTGCAATAAGGTAATAAATGGAAATAAAAGACCTACGGTTTGGAAATGAGAAGTAAAACTTTTTATTCACTGATGACATGATCCCATATATAAAAATTCTAAGTAATCTATTTAAAAATTACACTAATTAATTGTTTGGCAAGGTTGCAAGATATAATATTGATATACAAAATCAACAGTACATCTTATATGACAGCAGAGTAATCTGAAAGTGACATTAAGAAAATAATTCCATTCACAAGAGCATGGAAATTAATAAAATACTTAGGACAAACTTAACAAAAAATGTAAAACTTGAACAATAAAAACTACAAAACATTTCTGAGAGAAATTAAAGAAAATCTAAATAAATGGAGAGGTACTGGATTAGAAGATTCACTATCACTTATGTGGCAATTCTCCCTAAATTGATCTAGAGATTCAATGCTAACCTTATCAAAATCCTGGCAGGCTTTTTGTGTAGAGATTGACAAGCTGATTCTAAATTGTATATGGAAATATCAAGGACTGAGAGTAGCCAAAATAATTTTGAAAAAGAACAAAGTGCAGAACTTACACTATCTAATTTCAAAACTTGCTGTAAAGCTACATATTAAAGACAACATGGTATTGGCCTAAAGGTAGACATATAAATCAATGAAACAATACAGAGACTCCAGAAATAAACCTTTAAATTTAGGTTCAGTTAACTAATTTTTTTACTGAAGTGTCAAAGCAATTTAGTGGGAAAAGAGACTTCAACAAATGTGGTCAGACAACTGAATACCTAGATGCAAAAAAATTTACTTAGACCCTTACCTCACACCATACACAAATATCAAAAAAACAGATAATAGACCTACATATAAAAAGCTAAAACCATAATATTTCTTGAATAAAACAGAGGAGAAAATCTTTGTGATCTTAGATTAGGCAAAATTTTCATAGATGTGATACCAAAAGGATGAACCATAAAAAAAAAAACTGATAAACTGGACTTCATCAAAATCAACTTTTCCTCCTTTAGTGACATCATTTAAAAAATGAATACATGCCCCAGACAGGCAGAAAATATTTGCAAATTATATAAGTGATTAAAAAAACTTGTATCCAAAATATATAAAGAACTCCTACAACTTGATAATAAGACAATCCAACAGAAAACAGGTAAAAAAATTTGGATAGATGTTTCACCACAGAAGATAGAAGAAGAGCTAAGAAGCAAACAGAAACTGCTGAACCTTATTAATCATTAGAAAAATGGCAAATTCAAATCACAATGACCATTACAAACCCACAAGACTGGCTTTGATATAAAAACTGGCAATCCTGAGTGTCGAAGAGAATGGAAAGAAGCTGGAATGCTCACACATTACTGGCAGGAATGTAAAATGGCACAACCACTTTGGAAAACAGCTTGTCAGTTTTCTTAAAAAGTTACACATAAACAATCATATGACCCATCAATTCCACTCCTGTGAATCTATCCAAGGGAAATGAAAACATGTGTCTACAGAAAGATTTGCACACGAAGGTTCATAGCCGCATTACTCATAATAGCTAAAAAGTGCAAACAACCCAAATGTTCATCAATTGGTAAATGAGTCAACAAAAAACAGCATAGCATATCCACGCAATGAAATAGCTATTTAGCAATAAAAAGGAATGACCTCCTGAGATATGCTGCAATGTGGGTGAACATCAAAACCATGCTAAGTGAAAGAGGCAGGACACAAAGGACCACATACACTAGGGTTCCATTTATGTGAGATTTGTAGGAAAGGCAAACCAAGAGAGACAGATAATAGTTCAGTGGTTGCCTGGGCTACAGAGTGGGAGTGGGAACAGACAAATAGGCAGGTACCCTTTTTAAGGTGATGGAAACATTCTAAAGCTGAAGTGTGATGATCACACCACTGTCAAGACTTACTAAGAACAATTGAACTGGGGTGCCCGGGTGGCTCAGTGGTTGAGTGTCTGCCTTCGGCTTAGGTCATGATCCAGAGGTCCTGGGATGGAGTTCCGCATCAGGCTCCCCGCAGGGAGCCTGCTTCTCCCTGTCTGTGTCTCTGCCTCCCTCATGAATAAATAAATAATCTTAACAACAACAACTGAAGTGTGTATTTACAACAGGTGAATTTTTGATGTATCTATTAAACCTGAATGAAGCTGCTAAAAAATATAGCAGCTTGCTTTATGATCCTTCCTGGCTACCTCCCCCCACCCCACCCACATTTACATCTACCTTTTTGTTCTTTTGTCTCTTGGGTCACTTCTCTGTGGATTTCTATTCATGCTCCCCAGTTTCCCCTCACTGTGGGGCACAGTCCCAGCAAAGAGCCCCGTGGTCCATTTCCAAGTCTTCAGAGGGGCCAGGCTGCTCCAGCCCATTGGATCTTAGTTGGCTAATCCTAGTTGGCCAGACAAGCTGTCCAGAAAATACTTGTTGGCTCTTCCAGGGTCTCTTGTTCTCAGGCCCATGAGAGGCCCCACTGCTTCCTTCTGCTTTCTCCCACCCAAATGCAGGTAACATGCCAGGCCATTGCTGTCCAGAGGTCTGTCACATGAACATCAGCTTGTACTTTGGAGTTCCTGAGTATACCTTGTCAGCTAGCCCTATTGTCAATGCTGGTCATGGGCTTTGGTTTTGCTACCTGGTTAGTCTTTTATGTGGATATATGAGAAGATTCAAAAACCATCCTGCTACTACTGTCATCATGCTCCCAGATTTCTCAGCTGCCAAGTCTTACCTTTCCCTCTAGGGAATGGACAAATCCTTCACTCTGTGGGCGGACCAGACCTTGGTATAAGTGCTTACTACATGCCAGACACTATCAAGCACACTATGATTATTAACTCACTTAACCCACCTAATAATACTGTGATGTAGGTACTATTACTATCCCCAGTTTATGAAAGGGGACACTGAAGCACTGACAGGTTAAGTAACTTGCCAAGGTCATAGTGCAAGCAAATGTCTCTTATAAAATCTCGAGTCTGCAAACCACTAGACAATGCTGCCTCTAATGAACATATAAAGTGTTTCTGGCCTGAAAGATCTAGCATTCACCCATGACTCACATCCTTGTCCCCCTCAGTCCTCTTTAAGATGGGAAATTGTACCCCTCCTTCAAGGACCAAGTTCAAGTGTCAATTCTTCTAGGAAACTGGATGAACTCACATCAGCAGGTGGTTCCTTCTTCCTCCTCTCTCTTTTCTCTGGCCCATCCTTTTATGATAGTGCTTTTTCACCAGGTGTTATAATGATCTGCTGACATCTGTGTCTTCTTCATGAGCTCAGAGAACATTTTTTATTCATCTCATATCACGGAGCTTACCCTAGTGACTGGCGCCCAGCAGGCTCTCAATAAACATGCATGGAACTGAGTGGGCAATAGTTGGTTCTTTTAAAAACTAGCTCAAAATGTACTTGAAAGCAACATAACTGCATCTTTAAAAAAAAAAAAAACCCTGTAATTCAGAGGTTTTACCAAGTCTGGCTAATGAGTTTTTCTGGGGTATTCTTCAGAAGAAACACAGCATCTGATTCTTCCTGATATTTTAGCTGCTTATTCCCAACATGCAGAGATTGTTGCTTCTGATGCTAATTTGCCAGGGAGATTCAAAGGAGAACCAGCTACTATACCCTCCAACCAAGCACCTGCCAGCAGAGAGAGGATAAAGGAGAAGAACTAGCAGAAGGAAGGGACTATGTGTCTGTGCCAGGCTTAATTACCACCAAAGTCACCTATGAATAAACAGGAAAAATTCAAGCCAAAAATAGGGAGGAAGGTGGAAAAAGAAGTCAAATGTCAATTGGGAAAAAGAAAAAAAAACAATTCATTAATTTTTTAAAAATCCAGTAATTTTATGCAGGATTTTGCTATGAGAACAACATGCAATCTACAATATGCAATACAACTGCATTGTAGATTTTCTTGTTGGTGTACAGATCGATGGTGGACATTGCCATACCAATATAAAGGCAGATACTTGTAAGAAAATTTATAGCCCCTCTCATTTTCGATAGAAGGTTCTAGTATTTCCTAAGAAAAGTCAGAAATTCTGCAAAGACGTCTTAGTCATGTTCTGGGCTTTAGCTCAATCTCTCTCTTTGCAACTCCAAGAGTTGACTAAAAATACCTCTGGGGGAAAAAATGGAGAGAAAAACAATGATTTAAAAAGAAATAGGTAGGAAGTATCCCTTGAAAAGAGCTGGGGCCCTCATCCCCTCCAACCCTGCTCTCATGTGAAATATTAATGCATCTGACACCCAGACCAGGGAAGGAGAACAGCAGGTTAATGAGTCTGCTCTGGCCTAGAGCCAGAGGTCTCCCTGCCTTACTATCTACCCGGCTTCCAGGGCGAATACATCTGGACCCACTCTGTGGCACAGATGTCACCAAATTACTGGGACAGTTCCCCGCAGTCTGACAGGCTCACAGAGGGTGAAATTTGGCTGCCTTCTTGACCAGACAGGATGCAAATTCCTCTTTCCTGACACACATGTGTCATTTCAACCGTCTGCCCTTCAGGGGCTGCACACAAAGCCCACAAATACTCTCATAGGCTGCTAGGTCCAACTTCCCCCCACAAAGTTTCAAGTCGAAGAGATACTGGCTTAAAAAATTCAGGTCTGGGAGGCCCTGGGAGCAAACTTTTTTAACAACTAAGCCACTAAAGACAATCATTCTCTTTCCTGCTGTGGGAACTCTGGATGCCCATCCAGATGTGTCCATGCTAGGCTTAAGTGAGGAGGCCTATAATCACTGAAATTCCACTAAGCTAGGAGTCTGTCAGGGCCTTCTTGAGGACTTTTCTTTTCTCTTTTTAAAGATTTTATTTATTTATTTATTTATTTATTTATTTATTTGAGAGAGAGAGAGAGAGAGACAGAGAGCATAAGTGAGGGGCAGGGGGCAGAGGCAGAGGGAAAAGCAGACTCCTTGCCGAGCAGGGAGTGCAATGTGGGACTTCATCCCAGGACCCTGAGATCATGACCCGAGCTAAAGGCAGACTTGACTAACTGAGCCACCCAAGCGCCCTGAGGACATTCTGATAATTAAGCCACCATTATTCTAAATACCCTCCAATCACAGAGATAGGGCAGAAAGCAGTGGTCCCTATGATTTATCCAGAAAACGTATTATTTCTGATCGAGGTCAAGGAAAGTATTTTATATCTGTCCCCCTCCGCCCCTCATTTAACAGAAAGGCATCATCTGCAGAAAGACCTAGATGAACAGAGCACATCTCTCTCTTTACCACTGAGAAGCAGTAACTGGGGCAGTGAGTTCCACCTAGCTCTCAATAAACATATGCTACGCATTACCTAATTTTAAAGGAAGCATGCAACCATTAGGCATCTGTGAGCCACAGCCATCTCCACTGAGAATGAGAAGTTCATCCACTCATTCGTTCATTCATGTATAACTCTATACCAAACATTGCTCAAGGTACAGATTCCTCTCCAAACAAAACGGAAATTTCTGCTCAAGTAGAACTTATAGTCTAGTGATAGGAGACAGACAAATTAGATAAGAAAAAAAATTACAATGCGAGTAAAGGGTTAACAAATTCTTTTCCTCGTCTGCTTGAGAATTTGACCTGAGGTTAACTTCCTAGTTCTGTTTCTCTGGAAACCTAATAAAGATAAAAATGTCAATTATGTTACTAGGCAACACTGCTTATGATAAAAATGACCACTGATTGATAACTTGCATCTGGACTAGAAGGAACCACACATATCTGTTGGGTACATCATAGCTTGCACTTCCTCTAATGTGAGGACTTAAAACTGAGCATATCCCTCGGGAAATCCTGAATACTTGGGACAGATCCCACACTTACTAATTGTGAGGCTCATTCTCTACCAGCTGAGCTGTCACTTGAGGAGGGAGGGACAAATAGAACAACTCCTGGGTGGCCATATGGACTGCTGAGAGCATGATTCACATAGAAGAGAAATCCCTGACACTGCCTGGCTGGCAATTTATGATCTTGTTCTAGATCTTTCTATTTAGATCGGTGTCAACTGTGGCCTATGAAAGTCTTGTGAGTCAGAATGTTTAACTGAACCTAAGAAGACCCTGGTAAGCATATTCATAGTATACTTGAGGCTGGTTAAATGTTAAGGAGAAAAATAAGGCAGATCAAAAGAAGAGGTAAGTTGGCCAGGATGCTTTTGAAGATCCCTTCAGGTCCATATCATAAGCACCACTCCAACCCCACCCTGACTTAGTTAGCTGTCATGTCTTCGGGCTCCATCACTCCCTCAGGAAAACCGCCCCTAACCGCCAAATCTAGGCCAATCTCGTTTTAAAATGGACTCTCACAGAAATGGGTACGTTCCTTCCTGAGCACTGTCTCCGTGCTATACATCCAAGAATATAATGATCTAATTTCTCTCTGAGAGCAAGAAGCATGTCTGGCTGCTCACCATTTTATCCCTAGCACCTGAAGAATGTCTGGCACAGAACAGGAGCTGAATAAATGCTGGCAGAACAAGTGAGTATCACAACATATCTGAAGCCAAACAGAGGTGGGTAGTATTCCTCATACCACAATGCCTGTTCCTGTGTGTGTCTACTCGTGCTACTCCCATCCAGAGCACGACCCAGAGTTGCTCTGCAACTATTGCCATTGCCATCGGCAATTCCCAGGGGATCAATCTCCAGTCATATCAAGAGGTATGGGGGATATTAAAGAATTAAGTTAATTTTGATGGTTAGACACTGTATCGTACAACTCCCTCTTTGGGGGAAAACTTGCAAAATGAAAGGGTAAATTTTAAAATGTCAGCATTGTCTTCTTCTTGTTTCTTAAGGCTTCACCCACTGCTCATTATTATCTATTTTCCTGCTGAACTAGAAAATCCACGGGGATCATTTGCTTTCTTGACCCCAGCTCCTAGCCTGTGAATACTTGACAGATGGATAAATAAGTGAGTGAATAAATAAATAAATAATCTCTCCCTCTCCTCCTGCCCCCATTAAAATAGAGCATCACTACCCGAGAGAAATCTCTCATGAAGAACTAAAATAGGGCAGCCCCGGTGGCCCACGGTTTAGTGCCGCCTTCAGCCTGGGGTGTGATCCTGGAGACCCAGGATCAAGTCCCACGTCAGGTTCCCTGCACGGAGCCTGCTTCTCCCTCTGCCTTTCTCTCTCTCTCTCTCTGTCATGAATAAATAGATAAAATCTTAAAAAAAAAAAAAACTAAAATAAACTCCTGTACCAGTTCATCATTCAGAGAATTCCAATTCTAAATGGTGGCTAAAGGAGGCAGTGCACAGCTGGTCAAAACCAGGCAGGGAGGGGGCCATATGAGATGCAATGAACTGCCGGCAAGCTCACTGGTCCCTCCTCCTTCACCCCCAACCTCAGCACTTTGGAAGCCTACAATGACCCACCCTGTTCTTTTGCCAAAGACAAGGGCAGACCAGTATGGATGCCCCCACCTGGTTGTGCTCATAAAGCTCCCAGACAACACAGGACCCTAAACGTTCATTGTTAGTACACTGAAATCAAGTACCCATTCCCTATGATTCAGGCCCCATAATTCATCACGGAAAGTGGTCTTGGAGTTTCGTAATTAAAATTGACAAAGGTTCCTTTGTTTCCATACTGAAATTTTGATGGCATTAAGGGATTAGCCAGAGCTAGTCTACGTTTAAACAAAACAGAAAAGATTTGGCTGATGCTTTCTGTTACATAAATAATTACATCTAGACTGGCTTTTAAAGGTCCTTGTTTCCTAGGTATAACGTAATCCTGCAAGCTCTTGGTGCCCCACCTTCAAGAACAGGGTACTAACCAGGCATGGTCCTTATGGTCCAAGTGGTGATAAAACAGGATGGGGGGTCAGGAGAAGGAGATACAGGTCCCGGCTCTGCCACCAACCAGCTGCATGGCCCTGAAGGAGATCGCGTTGCCTTATTTGTTGACTGTTTTGCCAACCAAAACCAAGTGTAAACTCCACAGGGGCAGTGACTGGGCCTCACTTGCTCTCTTAGAACAGCGTTGGGCACTAGTAAGTAGCCTAGTAAGATTCTCGAGAAATACTTATTCAGCGATACTGAATGGGATTTCTCTCTTAGACTCCACATCTATAAAGGGTAGCGAGTAAAACCAATGTGTCTGACAAACCTCTAGGACTTCCAGACTCTGTACCCCCTCCCCCCCATCAGTCCAACTATTACGGCAATTTTCCTTAAGAGTGAGATGGCTCAGCACAGTGAGCTCGGGTGACCAAAAGCCTAGACTTCTGCACCCAGTCTGCACCTCTCCCCTTCCAATGGCTTCAGCCACACGGGACTCCTTTCAGATTCTGAAACACATCAAGGTCCTGCCTGGCTCAAGGCTTTGCACACGCTGGATCCGCCACTTGGAATCCTACTTCTCCTGGTCTCGGCAAGGTTATTACCTCTTTCTCACCATCCAGTCCTGGGCTCTGTGTCACCTCCTCAGGACGCCTGGCCTGACCACCCTACCTAAGCAGGTGCCCTCTATTAATCTGCATTCATGGCACCCATTCATTCCCTGACACGTATTCGAATTTGTAATCGTATACATTATTATCCATTTCCCTTGGGAGACAGCATGCCTCCCACAAACCTTGACTGTATCTCTTCTATTCAACAAAGTAGTGCCAAGCACAGTACTTGACACACAGGAGAACTCAACAAATCCTTGGATGCCTGGCCAAACCCACTGCACGCCAGGTCCCATGCTGAGAGGGTTATATAAAAATCCACAGATCTCTATATAAATGCTCATCCCAGCCAGCCTGGTCTCATAGCCTGCAGAATGTACCCGGTGCTGCTCAGAGCTCTAACGGCGTACCTCTACCCACTATTGGGGAGGTGGCCCTGGCTCTCCCCCATCTATTTGCATTGACATCACTCCAAGCCCACTTCTCCTCCAAAGCTTTATTCCCCTTTACAGGTGGTGTAGCCATGTCCATACGGCAGCTTTCTTCTTCGCTTTTGCAGCAACCTGGACTCGCCCTGTCAACATGCACAAGCTATCCTGAAATTGCTTGTTTTCATTCTTAATTCCCTATGGGACTGTGAGTTGCAGGCGGGCAGGACTCTGTCCCTCCTCTTCACCCCAGCCTAAGAGATGGTCGGGGACCTGATCAGTATGCAAGGAAGCCTCCTCAAATGAATGAAGAAATGACCTCCCTGAATGAATGAATAAATGGGGCCCAGAAACAAGTGCTCACCTTGCTCAGTTAAGCGATCAGGTGTTTGCCCATCGTTTACTCCTTCATAAAACAGTACTGCATTACTTACGTTTCTGTCTTAACCTTTTCTTTTCTCCTACCGTCTCCTAGAGTGCAGGCCCATTTCCTTCCAATCTCTGAATCTCTCAAAAACTGTCAGGGACCAAAAGTTGATATGTATTAAATGCTTCCTGGAAACGTGTCTGAATTCTCTCCTGGTCACTGCATTTGACTTATGATGTACAGAGTCGTGTGCAATTTAAAAAGTGAACACTTCTTAGCGCTGTGGGAGGGAAGACTGCCTGAATGCTCGAGTGTACAGGCCAGGGTCAGGCTGCTCCAGTGCCTGGGGAGCCAGCATGGCCCCCCATGTGTCCTGGCCGGACCCTCTCCATGACCACAGGGCTGTGGGAGCCCAGCTGCTGCCGCTGCTGTCTCTGGGGCCAGAAGCACAGGAAGCGCCCTCCTCAGCAGCCCCTGGTACACTGTGGACCTCAGTATCCCCTTGTCAGCCTCCTAATTCTAGTCTACATTAAGCAGGGCTGAACAGTCACAAAGGCCAACAAAATTACTGAGCAAGTCTAGGGATTTTTAAAGCCAATGCACAGTGGTGATTAGTGGTCTTATTTGATGGACTATAATAACAAAACTCCAAAAAGCCCCTCTACACCACTTTATTCCCCAGCGTGGCACCAAACACCACAGGGCAACTCAGAGTCTGACCATCCCCCTGACTTCCCACCATCTTCATGTCAGGGTCTCACAGGCAGGACTCTGGCATGTACTCCAGCAAGAATACAACCCCCAGGCACATCTCCCAAGGGTCACTGGGCATTTGCCTTTTTGTTTTAGCTTAACCCCCTCCCTCCCTGAATTAAAACCAATTTGGAATCAGGGCAAAACACTCTCTGCCATCCAACTACCCATTTTGGTCAGCCAGTGCATCTGACATGAAGCAAAGTTACTTGACTTCGCTACCCTTTGTTTATAAGAGATGGTCAAATATCCTTAAAACAGCACACAGTCAATAACTGGCATCCCAAACCCAAGCTTCCTGGAAATCCTGGCCACAAGGACTCAAGTGGGGAGTATCATTTCTCTTCTCCTTAGAAGGCCGAGGGGCACCCGGCTGGCTCAGTTGACGGAATGTGTGATTCTTGATCTCGGGGTTGCGAGTTCAAGCCCCACACTGGGTGTAGAGATTACTTAAAAATGAAATTTTTAGAAATCTTAGGGGGAAAAAAAGGTTGAAGGGACCCCCAGGCTGGGGCCATTTCTGGGCCACTAGCTACACTGTCTGGTGGATGCCCATTTGAACCACGTCAGACCAGTCAGCCCATCTCCCTTCTTGGGTGCACATCGAGGCGGCTGGTCATGAGCACCATCCCAGCTAACTGATACACCTCATGAGCAGGGCTCACCTAAACCAGTAGTCATAAATAACAAATGCCCTTCCCCAAAAAATGTGTGGTGTGAGGCTCAGCAATCAAATGGGTGATGTCTGCTTTGTGAACTTCCACTTCAGCTGGAGGCTGACCTTCACCTGGTGCCACCTCCTGCCAGAAGGTTATCTGGCATCATCATCCCTGGAAATGACAAGGTGGCACCTGCTGCCTGCCTGACGCTTCACAAAGGGCTTCCACGTGCATTTTCATACTTGTGCCTCTCCTCAGCTCTGTGACATAGGTGGGGTTGGACCCATTTGACAGATAGAGAAACTGAGACCCAGTGAGGAGGACTGGTTCCAAACCCAAAGCCTCTGCCTCCAACATGCTTGCTGCCCCTCATCTGAGTGCCTGCCTGGGCAAGGCCGCTCTAAGACCCCTGGAGATTGCGTCCTGGCCCTCGGAGGCTAACACTCTCTCATTTTACCCTCTGCAGAGCTGAGCAAGACGGTCTCTTTCATCCTTAGCAGGCCTGCTCCTGCCATCCAAAGGGATAGGAGCACGAGACATGGAATAGATGTGGCTGTGTGGGGCTGGGAGGTCACCGTGCATTCTTTCCCTCCAGGGGGAGACAGGCCGCAGGAGGGGCCTGGGGGGCAGGGGACAGGGGAGGAGATAGATAATCTGTGGGATGCTCTGGATGAGACACGAGGAAAAGTGTGATGAGAAAACCCCAACCTGCCCCAGCAACATCTCGTCCTTGGGTCTGGTGCCTCCTCCCAGAGGGGCAGGATGATGACAGCCCCCTCGTTGCTGGGGGCCGGCCCCAGCCTCTCCACACAGCTGGACTCTCCCCCGAGTGGAGCGGCACTGGAAGTGCTGAGGGCAGAGCCTGGTGACCATTGATGACGATGACATAAGAGCCTTGCTCTGGGACTCAGGTTCTTTCTGGGAGAGATTCAAGTTCACTAGCTTGGCACACACTCTTGGAAAAGATGGGAGGATTATACAAGAATAAGATTAATTACTAATCATTAAGTCCTCTGGGATGACAACTAAAAGGCTGAAGACATCACAGTACGTTTCTAAAGAAAAAGTGCTTTATCAATTCCCATCTCCCATTGTGAAGCTCTTCTACAGCCCATTTTCTCATCCTTGCAAATCAGCCAAACCCTTTCCACAATATCTTTTCAGGTACATATCTTTAAAGTGCAGAGGGGCGTATGGATGGCTCAGTGGGTTAAGCATCCGACTCTTGGTTTCGGCTCGTCATGATCTCAGGGTTGTGAGATTGAGCCCCGTGTCAGGCTCCACGCTGGGCATGAAGCCTGCTTAAGATTCTCTCTCTCTCTCTCTCTCTCTATCTCTCTCTCTAAAAAATAAATAAAAATAAGAATAATAAAAAAAATAAAGTGTAGAAAAACAAAAAGGAGCAAACATATCCGAAAATGGGATGTTGGAAGCCACTGGTGCTTAGGGGCAGCAGCCACCTCTAGGTGTCCCCGCCCCCTCCACAGAGATACTGGCTGTGAACATCCGTCCACTGACAAATGACCTGGGTGTGGCTCTCAAGCCCCGAGAAACCCACCGCTCTAAGTCAGACGTCTGGCAGCACCAGACATGCCCCAAAGCTCCTGCTGCTCCCTCTTCTTTCATTCATATTTTGTGGTCTCCAAACTGGCCTTCATCTCCACCTACCCCAAAGTAATGTCTCATGACTGCTGCAAAGGACATTGCAGTTGGCAAGGACTGTCTGGAGTGGCTGGCCAATCCTATCCCTGGCCTTTGGAGCCCAAAGAAGAGAGTGAGAGGACGAGAAAGGAGGAGAAAAGGCTTCCAAGTTAAGCAGTGTCTTCACTTTGGCTACATCAGTGGGAATCTCCTTGAACTTGAGTAAAAAATGAAAAGAGAAATGAGCCGGTAAGCAATTGCTGGCATGTAATCCATCATCTAGTGCAAACCTCTCATCATTATTATTTTTTAGTTGGATTCCAGGGGCCAGCCAACATTTCAGGGCAGGAGGTTGGAGCCCAAGAGGACTAGCTTCTTCCTCTTCCATGAACAGGCCTCGGATGAAAATAAATTACCCAGCCCACCTTTACCAGTCCTACAGGGGGCATTTTCAATAGAAGGCATTGGTTTGGTGCCCCCAAGAGCTCCGAGGGAGCACATTCCTGCCTCTGGACTTGCATCTGGGAGTCAACCACATACATTTGCAGGTTAGAGGGGGAGACAGCAAGGTTGGGGCTCCTCTGGGATGACTACCATTTATTGTTAAGAGGGAGAAGAAACAGGTCACTCAAAGATGCCCTGCTTGCCCTCTTCTCCCTCTATTTATAACATCACAGGAGCTAGAACTAAAGCGTCAGTGTGGAGGACATGCACTACTGCTCACATGATCTGATCAGTGGCAGATGAGATCAAACTTGAGGGCATCTTCTCTAGCCAGTCCAAACCTTGGGGCATTACTGCGGCCTTTTGCATGTCATGCCGATCTGAACCAATGTCCTCTGGGGCCAAGCAGGTCTTCTCCACCAACAATTTAGCAGGATTTGGAAAACAAGCTTTTACCCACAACTAATGAAAGATGGGTGCCTGTGGCTCTGAGTCGTCAAGCAGAAGAAATGCCCCTTCCATGAGGTCTGCCCCAAGGTTTGACGCTCTTAAAAATGAAGAGGGCGCAAACCCCTGTTCATTTATGCAAAGGCTGGGACTCGTGTCCCCTCTCTCGTTTAAAGCACTACGTGACGGTCCCTAGAGGGAGGGAAACAGGCCTGCGAGGAGCTATGGGTGAGAGGCCGGATACCTACTGTGGGTCTTCGTGCACGTCTATCCTGCAGCACAAGGTCAAAACAAGGGACAGCTGAAGAAATTTGGAACAGATTCATCGCATTTCTTGTAAGAGCAACACACAAAGGAAAAGCAATGACCAATTTGTCAGAGAGCATCCCTCACGTTCACATTATGAAACTTTCATACACCTTTTCCCAAGGCAGCTCGGGTGGAAAATGTGCCTGTGTGACGTCACAGCCACACTCACTTTCCTACAAACTGTTGGAGGTTTGGCAGACCCAATTCTCTGAACCAGTGTGCTGGGACTTCCAAGTCACCCCCCGACAAAAGGGGTTGTTGGTCTGTGCAGTAAGGACCACTGACATCAAGGAGGGCAGCATATGGCACACTCCCATTACACACCCGCTGGCCCAGGACTTCCAGCCTGTGACTCATCCTCACCAAGGAGCCCTCCTTCCTCCCTTCTCCCACCTTCAAACCTCATGGCAAAGTGGGAGAGCCGGGGGAGAAGAGACAAAAGAGCCTACATTTGTTATTTAAAAACAAATTAAAAAAAAAAAAAAGATTCCAACCATAGTTCATGTTTAAAGTTGCTTTGTTACAACAGCTAAACCAGAGCCGGTGTGGTCAGGCTATTTTCCTTCTTTAGGAACCTGATTTAAAAAATGAAGAAGGCTTACCCATTTTTGAAATAGAGGACATGAGCTCTCTGAAGTCCTGTTTCTAGGAAAAAACCTAGTTCTTGATCGTGGGGAGCAGGGCCAGGCTTAGGGCTTCTGTTTTGAATATTGGTAAGTATTACCTAGAAGGGGAGAAAATCGGAAAACTAATGAGATCCACATCCAAGCCTAGTCCCTTCATACCGCATCTCTAAACGCACTGCCCAACCTGATGAATCGGCTTCCTCACACCCACATTGGTGCCCAGGGACTGGTGCAGACATGAGTGCAGAGATCAGGAAAGCCAAGAGAATGACACCTCCAAGCTGGGGCACGGGAGGCCCTCCTGGCATGGCGGGTGCTGACGGGTGCAGGATGCCAGGAGAAGCATTGAGGTGGAGGGGCTCTGTTGGATGCCAGGATATGGACAGAGTCTGAGTGAGAAGGACACAGGTCCCAGGATCATCCACCAATGATGGCAGAGGTCACTGACGGGCGGACTGCAGGGCCAGCCCTACAGAAGCTTGATGAACTCTGAAGAAAGCTGAGCTGAGAAGCGCTGTGATTGGCATTGGCCCTGAAATTCCCCAGGGAGGGTGAACTCTCTAGGCTTCAAAGTCAAAACCAATGGAGTCTCAAGGGGAGTGTGGAGAAAAACAACCTGAGCTCTCTCTTTCTCTCCCTCTCTCCCAAAACTTGATCTTTTGTCAACGGATAACAAGGTTTTAAAGGTCTAAATTTTTGGCCCCACGAGAAAGACTGCCAACTGATCACGAGAAAGATCTTCAAGTTGGGGGGGGACAGTCATAGCGAAGGGTAAACACATATCTATTGTTTGTTACAGGGGCCATTCTCTTTAAGCTGTCAAGTCAAATGAAGCATTTATCAGACAGAAGCTGCTTGCAGCCCGTTTAAAAAACCCTACACGTGCTCTCCAAACCTGCTGCCCACATTTGCTGAAGTCAGAAGCCCTTCAGAGGCCCAGCTGTAAGCCAAAGCCCAAGCATTCTAGAGGTCTCACAATTATTCTCCATACAGCATTGAAGCAATTGCTAGATCTCTAACTTTCGAGCTTCGGGAAATAGCAAAGAAAGCACACAATGAGCAGATGTTGTGGGATGAAATCCAGGTGGGCAACCCTTGGATTTGAACTCCATCCCAGCATCTTATCAAAACTGCCTGGCTCCCTCCCGACTTAGCACTTGGCTCTGCAAGTGCTGAGGGGTAGGTGTTCCTCCTACCCCTGCGAACTGTCATTTTGGCTCTACTATAGGCTCCTCCCTAAGGCATCTTCCCAGTGCTGCACATGCACCAAGTGTGGTCTCTTGTAAGTCTCTCTCAAGATGATCTCATCCATTCCTCCAAGCTTCAGAAATCGTCCACATGCTGCCAACTCCCAGAGTCATCCTCTTTGCCACAGACTTTCCCTCTGAACACTAGACTCATATGTGCAACGGCTTCCTTGACATCTCCCCTCGGAGGCCCAACACTTAAACGTTAAAAAATTAGCCTTCATTTGCTTTCAAGAATCGTTTTAAAAACAACAAAACAAAACAAAAACCCACCACAATTACTTTAAAGCAAAAACAATTCGCCACAGCACAGAAAGAAACTTTTAAAATTGTCTGGAAATTCTACCACACAGAAATAGCCAGTTAACATATGTTGAACAAGAATCCAGGTACCTCTAAACATATGAATCAAGGAAAAAAAGATAAAAATCATTTTACGAAAATTGAGATTGTTATGTACGACAGTTTTAAATCTGAACCATTACATTTAATTTCGATTAAACTTAACAAGAGAAACTAAAACGTGACCAAAGGAATCACTCAATTTCAGAAAAATGTGGGGTTTTTCTATAGGTAGTCATTAAAGGTCTGGGCACTTGTCCTAAAGATAAAAGCAGATCTTATATTTATTATACGTGTGTGTGTGTGTGTGTGTGTGTGTGTGTGTAGAGAGAGAGAGAGAGAATAATGATATAGACACAGATACATCTTAACAAATTAAGTTTTTTGATCCATAGAAGTAGGATGTCTTCCCATTTATTTAATTTCTTTCAACACTGATTTGTAGTTTTCAGGGTATAAGGTTTGCACTTTTTTATTATCCCCACATATTTTAATCTTTTTGATGCTATTATAAATGGAATTGTTTACTTAATCTCATTTTCAGATTGTTCATTGCTCATGTAGAGAAATAAGAGTGGTTTTTAAAAAATATTTTATTTATGAGAAAGAGAGAGAGAGAGAGAGGCAGGCAAAGACACAGGCAGAGGGAGAAGCAGGCTCCATGAAGGGAGCCTGATGTGGGACTCGATCCCAGGTCTCCAGGATCAGGTCCTGGACCGAGTGCGGCGCTAAACCACTGAGCCACCCGGGCTGCCCCAAGAGTGATGTTTTGATATTGACCCTATATTCTATAACTTTGCTGAAATCCTTTACTAGTTAAAATAGAGTGTGTATGTGTGAATCACTTAGGGTCTCCTGTATACAAGATAATGTCATCTGCAAATAGATACTTACTTCTCCCTTTTTAATCTAGATGCCTTTTATTTCTTTATCTTGCCTAATTGCATTGGCTAGAACATAAACTACAATATTGAATAGAGGTAGTGAGAACAAACATCCTTGTCTTGCTCCTGATCTTAGGGGGGAAAATCGTCTTTCACCATTATATATGTTGTTAAATATGGATTTTTCATAGGTGCCTTCTATCAGGTTGAAGATGGGAACTTCCATTCCTAGTGTGTTGAATGTTTTTATCATGAAAGGGTGCTGCATTTTGTCATGGGCTTTCTCTACATCGACTGAAGTTATCACTATCATGTAGGTTTTGCATTTTATTCAACTGATATATTACATTAATTGATTTTCAAATATTAAGTCAACCTTGCATTCCTGAAACAAATTGTGCTCAGTCATGGTGTATAATCCTTTCTATATGTTTTTGGATTCCATTTCCTGGTATTTTGTTGAGGATATTTGCATCTATATTCATAAGGGATATCAATCTCATAAAAAGAGTTAGGGAATATTTTCCTCCTTTTCTGTATTCTGGAAGTTTTTATAGTAGTGCTGTCATTTCTTTAATATTTGGTATAATTTAGCAGTGAAGTCAACTTGACCTGTAGTTTTCTTTATGGGAAGGTTTTTAACTACAAAATTAATTTCTTTAATAGACACAGGAATATTTGGGTTATTTATTCCTTTTTGAACTTCAATAGTTTGTGTCTTTCAGGGAATCTGTCATTTTCTTTAAGTGATCACATTTACTGGCATAAAGTTGGTCATAATTTTCCCTTATGATCTCTTTTTAAAAAAAAAGATTTTATTTTTAAAGTAATATCTACACCCAACACATGGGGCTCAAGCTCACAACCTAGAAATCGAGAGTCACTTGCTCCACCAACTGAGCCAGCCAGGCACCCTTCCCTCGCAGCCATTTAATGTTTACGTATCTATAAAATTGTCTCTTCTTCTTGGGTGTTGTTGGTAATTTATGTCTTCTCTCTTTTATTCTTGTTCAATCTTGTTAACAGTTTACAAACTTTATGGATCTTTCCAAAGAATCCTTTTTTAGTTTCACTGATTTTCTCTGTTTATCTTCCTACTTCACTGATTAATGTTCTGATCTTTATTATTTACTTCTTTTTGCTTGCTTTGGCTTTAATTTTTTCATTTTCTAGTTTCTTGAATTGGAAATTTTGACCACTGATTTGAATATTTTCCTAAGACATGCATTTAAAGTTATAAATTGTTATATTGTTTTAGACTTGTAGAAGCTCTATCATTAGGTACATACACTTTTAGAATTATATCTTGTTAATTGATACTTTTCTTACATAACATCTCCCTTTATCTCCCATAAATATTCCTTGTTCTAAATTCTACTTTCTGATGTAATACAGTCACTGTGGCTTTGTTTTAATGAATTGTTTTCATTGTATATAATTTTACATTTTTTCTACCTATATATTAATTTTAAATGGTTTTCTTATAGATAGCATATATTAGGCCTTGCATTTTCATCCAATTTGAAACTGTTCAGACCATTTATTTGGTTATTTAATAAATAGTTATTTAATGTAACTATTGACATGATTGGAACCGTCTTGCTTGCTGTTTCTTTTTTTTTTTTTAATTTTTATTTATTTATGATAGTCACACAGAGAGAGAGGCAGAGACACAGGCAGAGGGAGAAGCAGGCTCCATGCACCGGGAGCCCAACGTGGGATTCGATCCCGGGTCTCTAGGATCGCGCCCTGGGCCAAAGGCAGGCGCTAAACCGCTGCGCCACCCAGGGATCCCTCTTTTTTTTTTTTTTTAATCATCCCATCTGTTCTTTGTTCCTTTTTTCTCTCTCACTCTTCTTTTTTTGTATTGATGATTCCATTTCATTTTCACTAATGACAGTTAATTATGTTTGTCTATCTGTCCATCTGCTCTTTTTTTCCTCTCTGCCCCCCAACAGTATGCAACATAGCTCTTTAGCTTATCACAGTGTATGTTCAAATAATATTACATCAATTTATAAATATTATAAACACCATATAATAGTATACTTACATTTCTTCCCTAAACTTTTGTGTTATGGTAGTCACACATTTTACTTCTATGTTATATATTCCATAATATGTTGTTAGCATTGTTGGTTTAGGTGATGAATTATAATTTTAAAAAATTAAAAATAAGAAAAAGTCTTTTATATGCATGCTCGTTGTCACCATTTATGATGATCTTCCTCTCATTGTATGTATCTGTATTTTCTTCTGCTTGAACTTCTTTAACATTTCTTGTTATACAGGTCTGTTGGTAATGTGTTCTTTCAATTTTTGTTTGTTCTATAAAAAACAAAATCTTTGTCTTTTTTCTTCAGAGGAGTTTTGAAATTTTTCATCCACTACTTTAAAGGCATCTCTGTGATATCTTCTCACTTGCATTGTTTCTAATGACAAATCTGCTTTAACTATTAGCTTTATTCTTCTGTCTTTAAAGTTTCTTCTTCTCTGGCTTCCTTCAAGATTCTTTGATTTTCAATAGTTTACCTATAATATGTCTATATGTATGTTTTTATTTATCCTGCTTAGGGTTCTGAGATTCTTGAATATATGGTTTGCTGCATTTCAGTAATTTTTAAAAACTCTCAATTGTTTTCAAATTTTTCTTTTGCTTCAGTTTCTCTCTCCTCTACTTTTGGGACACCAAATACATATTTTTTCTGTATGTCTTGGATGCTCTGTTTTGATTTTTTCCCCACTCTTTTTGTTCTTTTTGTATTTCTATTTGAATCATCTCTATTAACCTATCTTCAACTAAAAGATTTTTTTCTTAGCTGTGCCCAGTATTCTAATATGTCATCAAAAACTTCCTTTATCTCAGGGCACCTGGGGAACAATGTGACTCTTGATCTCAGGGTTGTAAGTTTGAGTCCCATATTGAGGGTAGAGATTACTTAAAAATAACATCTTTTTTTTTTTTTTTAAAGATTTACTTACTTATTTGAAAGAGAGAGAGAGAGAGAGAGAATGTGTATGAGTGGGGCAAGGGGCAGAAGAAGAGAATCTTCAAGCAGACTCCCCGCTGAGTGTGGTCCTGACATGGGGTTAACCCCAAGACCCATAAGATCAAGACCTCAGCCAAAACCAAAAGTGGGACACTTAATTGACTGAGTCATCCAGGTGCCCCTAAAATAAAATCTTTTAAAAAATTTTCTTCATATCTTATATTTTATTATTTCTAGGATTTCAATTTTATATTTTCATAGTTTCCATCTCTCTGTTGCAATTCCCATCTTTTTATGTATGTTGTATGCCTTTTCCACAATATCCTCTGACATATTATTCATTGACATTTTTAAGTTCCTATCTGATAGTTCCAACACCTTGGTCATTTTTAAGTTTGGTTCTGTTTACTGTTCTTTACAATAGTTTGCTTATTCCTGTTTCTGTGTGTATTTGTGTATATCTCATATTTTTAAATTCAATGTTGAAGATTGTGTGTGGAGAAATAGACTGAGGTAAATATTTATACCTGAAAATGGGCACTCTTTTTCATCTATAAGGCAACAAATGTGGGGAACTTGAGTCAATCTAGTCAGTAGTTGAAGTTGGGCTGGGTTTTGTTGTTTCTAGAGATACCTTCAATGCACCACAGACTTCAAATTCCTCAAGCAGTGGGCTACCAACTTGTGCTTACTGTGGGACCTGGGATGACAGAGGGTTTTTCTCAGTGTTTCTGTTCCATCCTATTTTCAGCAGTCCTTGTAGGCTTGCACTACAGAGGGGATTTCCCTCCAATTTCATGGCCCTTTCCCCATGGCATTCTGCCATTATGCATTAGTTGGTACTGTGTTTGTTACATGGCTGGTGGTGGGAGGGGGAAATTCTTGGATTTTCCTGGTCCAGCTTCAGTCTCAGAAAGAGTCTATATAGCTGGAGCTCAGGGATGAAGTTCATCCTCAGGGGGTCCTTTTTGGGCACCTCCCTCCTAACTCCCAGAATGCCTTCTGGGACAAGAACCACCTAACTTCCACTTCCAGGAAAACTCTGAGCATGATTAAAGCTCCTAGAAGTCCAGATTAACCCTAAAATATAAATCTCTAGTTATCTTAATAAATAACATCATCCACCCAGCTGCCCAAATCAGACACTGGGGCGGGGAAAGGAAGAGGGGTTGTAGCAAGGCTTGATACCCTAACACTCTCAAATTTATTACCACATCCCTCCTAATTATTTCTCAAGTATGTCTGTAATCTATTCTATTTCTACAACCATTACCTTCATGGAAGGTAATCACTTCTTATAAGATTTCCACAATAGCCTCCTAAATAGAGTCTCCATGTCACCTCCTGTTCCTTTTCTTTCCCACTTTCTACAAGCAGCCTGAATCACTTTCTATAACACAGTCTGGGTCATGTTGCCCTTGTGATCTTCCTCACCCTTCAGGCATCACCTTGATTATCACCTTGTTGGAAGGCCTTCTCTGGCTACCTAACATCATGTAGGCCTGCCTCTGTTATTCCCTCTCACAGCAAGCAGCCTATCCTAATCCTTCACTGCACTTATTAGTATATTTTTTTACTTGATTATTGGCTGTCTCCCTCTGTGGTGCAGAAACTTACACAAAGTCAGGCCACATCTATTTCATTTACTAATATGTTCAGTGTCTACGGCAGTGTTTGGTACAGGGTAAGCATTGAATATATATAATAAATGAATGAAATACATAATGAATGAATGAGTGAATTTGCAAGACCAATCAGAAATGCAGAAAAAAAGCAGTAAGATAGTAACCTACTGTGCACTAGGTACTATGTAGGTACACAGGCTCTCTCATTTACTCCTCCCCAAAAAGAGATACACACTACTACCCCCTCTTCACTATAGAAGGAAGCGAGGCTTTGTTCCACTGTGTGGGTTGCCCAAATTGCATGGCTGGCAAGTGTTAGAGTTGGTGCTGAAAACTCAGGTCCCCCAGACTCTGTAGTCCAGCTCCTTCCCCTTGTCCCATCAGTCTTCGTTTACTTGCAAAACAAAGTCCAAAAGACTAGAAGTCAGAGCTCCTAGGATGAGGGTTTAGGTTACAAATGGGAAGAATGGGAAAGACACAAGGGGGGAGGGAGACAGAATAGCTCGGCTCAGGGTTTACCCTTCAGTCTAAGCACCTTGGATTTCATCCCTTCTTCACATCTCTAACACATGGGCCTGGGCAGGAGTATTGTTTGGCAGTGGCGAAGCCACTTGTTCTGAGGATAAACACTTCCCTGCAAGAGGACTGCCAACAAGCATCCTTAACAAGTGCAGCCTGCTTTGGCAATAGCATACACTTAATGACTAAGGAAGCATGATAGCAAGGAGGCAGAGGTCAAAGACTTTAGGTCAAAACTCCCAGGTTTAGGGGCATCTGGGTGGCTCAGTCAGTTAAGCATCTGACTCTTGATTTTGGCTCAGGTCATGATCTCAGGGTCCTGGGATCGAGCCCTGCATCAGGCTCCATGCTCAGCATGGAGTCTACTTAGGATTCTCCCTCTCCCTCTGTCCCCTCACTCCACTCATGCTCTCTTTCTCTCTCTCTCTAAAATTAAAAAAAATAATAAAAAATAAAAAGACCCAGGTTCAAGGTCAGGTTCTAATACTCCTCACTACTTGTGGACTTAAGACAATTCTTTCAATCTCTCAGACTTTCACTATCCTCATCTGTGTAATGGGGATAGTAATATATACCTGACACTATTGTTATGAATTGTAAGTGGGAAACTTAGTGAGCATATAAACATTATAATCCTTAGTGGAGATATATTAAAGAGTTACCTTCAAGTAGGAACAAAATAATGACATTTTCTACCACTTTTATTTTTTAATATTGTTTAGAAAACCTGGAGATAAGGGAAAAAAACCTGGAGATAGGGTACGAGAGAAATTCAAAATTCAGTTCAAGGGTCCTCTCTTTTAGAAGCCATCCCTGCACTAGCACGCTGGTCCCCCAAGACCCTTCTCTGGGCTTACAGAATCCTCTGAGAGGTTCCCGCCAAAGCACTGCCCACACTGGCTATGGACTTGGGTCCTCATGAGATCATATGTTTCCTAAGGACAGGCTCTGAGGCTTATTGACTACAGTGCTCCCGGTGTTAAGCACACTGTAGAACATAGAAAGCACTCAATATTTGTGTAAGCGGATTAAAAAATTCAAAAGCATTGCTATATGGGAAAATATATGAAAAAAAAATAACGATCCTATTCACAAAGCAATACAAACAGAAAAGATGTGGGAATAAAATAGACCTACTAAAATCTCTGAAACAAAGTATTGTAAAATGGCAAGAGATATCATGGTCATGGATGAGTGAAGACTAAATAGAATTCTCCGAATTATATATAGGGTTCATAAAAATCCAACCAATCCTAACAGGATTTTTCTAGAACTCAACAAAATTATTCTAAAATTGACCTAGAAGTATCATCAGAAAAGAATAAGGGATATTCTGAAAAATAGGAGTAATATGTAGTTAACAATCCTTTCAGATGTTAAAACCCATGATAAAGTAGTTATTGAATGATGTCATACTGGTGTGATATAAGATTAGCAGAACAAAATACAAAAGCCAGAAATTACTGTTGTATCTAAAATTTTATTGAATGACTTGAAATATATAACAGCAAATATGAAAAAAATAGAGATAAGATCACCTTAAAGTGGTAGCAAAATTTGAGAAAAACATTAGAGTCATATCTAATATCACACAACAAAATAAATCCTGAGAACATTTGGAAATTAAAAGTTGTTTTTGAAAATATGAAAAAGGACTGAAAAATTTTTAAATACTAGAGGGAGCTTATCCCAATATTTCAGCTTTAAAACAATGAAATAAATGTGACTGAAGAAAATCAGATTCAACTATATACAGATTTTTAAATTTATGAGCAACTTAAAAATGGAAATTTACTGAGAAAATATTTAGAGCAAATATGATTAAAGGGTTAACATATTTGTGATATAGGCTTTATTCAAATTATCAGAAAAAGATTTCACCCAAAAACTGGACAGAAAGTATACACAGAAACAAAAGGGATATAATTAGGTTAAACATAAAGTTACCATATGACCCAGCAATTCCACTCCTAGGTATATACCCAAGAAAAAATGAAAACATTGCCCACACAGAATCAGGTATGCGAACATTCGTAGAAGCATTACTATAATGGCCCAAAAGTAGAAGCAACCCAAATGATAAATGATAAATGATAAATGATGAATGGATAAACCCAGTGCAGTACATCCATAAAATGGCATATTATTTGTCAGTAAAAAGAAATGAAGCCCTGGCACGTGCCAAAGAAGCCAGCCATAAAAGACCACATTTGTGGGATTTTATTTGTATGAAATGTCTAGAATATACAAACCCATTCAGACTAGGGGAGATCAGGGGTAAATGGGGAGTGAGTGCTAGTAGGTACAGGGTTTCTTTTTGGGGCAACAAAAATGGTCCAGAGTTAAATACTGGTGATAGTTTCATGACTCTAAATATATTAAAAAGTACTGAATTGTATACTTTAAATGGGTGAATGAGATGGGATGTGAATTCTAGCTCTATTATGCTGTAATCCAAAAAAGAAGTGAAACATAACCCATAAGCGAATAGATGGGAAAAACTTCAACCTGACTGACAAAGAACTGCAAACCCAAACCTCAAGCAAGGGACCATTCCACCTGGCAGCCCAGCAAAAATGACTTCGGCAGGATAGCAACCCCGTCGGGAGCACAAAGCAACCACTATCCTCCCGAACTGCCAAAGGGAGGAGATGTCAGGAGGCCTTGCGGAAAGCAAATGAGACATAATATGTAGTTAATGGGGATGTCAAAAATATGTCCAGGTGTGGGAACCCACCCTTGGGAAACAAAGCAGGCCAGGAGGGCGCCACCCGCAGGGAGCCCAGC
Organism: Canis lupus familiaris; assembly: GCF_011100685.1. NCBI lineage: Eukaryota > Metazoa > Chordata > Mammalia > Carnivora > Canidae > Canis > Canis lupus. Next base: position 62,019,625 of record NC_049229.1, read on the forward strand.
GGGGGGTCCCAACCAGCAGAGGCCAGCCACCTCTCCATGAAAACACGGCAGGCTTCTGACATGATGGTGAGTGAAAGAACACGGACACAGAGCTCCATAACGCCGTAATGGTACGAGGGCCAAGACTGAACGAGAATGTGCGAAAATTAAAATAAGCTACTGTTCTTCTCTGGCTTCCAGACTTTTCTAACTCAGCTTTTAAGTGCGTGCAGTCGGCAGACGGCAGGCCTGGGTCAGAGCACATTTAGTGGCTGGCTGGGCAGTCTCCTGATGTTTTAAGGAAGCAGCTTGGGAAGAATGAACAGTTCCCTGCTGCTCTGGCTCCAGTGGGGAGCTGGGGAAGGGAGGGGGGATGAGAAGGAAGGGAGAGGGGATGAGAAGGAAGAATTTTTTTTTTTTTTTTGTCTTCCATTTTACAGCTAAAAGCATGGCTGTGTGGACTCCCAGAGTCACACCCTGCCTCTCCCATGGGCAGCACTGAGTCCTTCTCCTGAGACATCATCTAGTCCACCTAGGTGTCCAGCACCTCGGCCCTGTGACTGCAAGCTTGTCCTCTAGTGAGGAGGTAACACAGGCAGGGCCCGGCCTTGCTGACCAGGGAGCCCCTCTCTGATGGCCACAGAGGAATTCCGGGGGGCGTCCAGCAACACACGGGGACCAGCTGTGTCTCCTCAAAACCTGAGCGCTAAGGCCGCCCATAAAAAGTCTGCGGGGATCCCACAACTTAGCATTAACTTCTTTTCTAAAATAGGGTGTGAAGAAGTGAACTGTCGGCAGAAGGTAAAGTTCCACCCTGGCACGGCGTCTGCTCAAGAAAGCCCTAACCAGCTGGTTGGCTGATGCCTGCAAAGGACAGAGACAGGATGATTTCATTTGCCAAAAGCAGGGCTCATATTATGATATTCAAAAGTGAAGTCATCTTTATTCCTATCATGGCACCACAAGAAGCTCCTCGTGGGGCAGGTAACTTTATTTACTGTTGGCACACTGCCACCATCTGAAGATAAACAAATCAAGGACAGCCTCTGTCATTTCTAATTCTATCTGTTCTAATTCAATTTTTTGATTAAATCATGGTATATGCACAATTTTAGAAGTATCTCTTATTCCCCTTCAGAGAACAAACTATCAGAGAAAATTAGGTGACTCCCATAACCCTAATATAACAAGGACAGCACTAAACAAATATTTCATCGCCCTGCTTTTGTGTATTCAGTTTTCTTTGGCCCTGCCTCCACCTTTGGACAAGGGGTTGGGGGGACAAGGACATGTGGAAATGTCCCATGCCACGTGAGGAACCCTGGTGGCTCGCTGGCTCTTTAGTTCCAGACAAATCAGGTGGTGTGAGCCCCAACATGAAAATGGAAAGCTGAAGCACACAGAAACACACGAATGGACCAAGGCCCAACAGTCAGAGGCAAACACAAGTCCAGAACCTAGATATGATACCAGGACTCCAGGGCAAGCTGCTGTCCCCATTATCTTCTGTACAGGAAAGGGAGAACCAAGTCCTCCTGAGAAAAATTACTCCATAAATATTCTGTTAGAAATTATTTAACATTCTGGGTGCGTGAAGTGGCTCCGTTGGTCAAAGTCTGCCTTTGGCTCTGGTCATGATCCCAGGGTCTTGGATCAAGTCCTAGGTCAGGCTTCCTGCTCAGCTGGGGGTCTGTTTCTCCCTCTTCCTCTCCCCCCTACTTGTGCCTTCTCTCACTCACTCTCTCTCTCTCAAATAAATAAATAAAATCTTTATAAAAACTTATTTGACATTTTTAATAAAACAGCATGTTTAGAGTATTCCAGATTTTTATTGATCTGAAATCTTCTAAGATTAGTAAAGAGTATACTGCCAGGTGACACAGATACAGACCATATAACTGTTGCTAATCACACACTAGGAAGTACTGAGTTAACCCACTTTCCCTCACCATAGCCTTATAGCTATGTTACATATGAGGATCCTGGGGTGGCACAGAGAGGTTGAGTAACTTGCCCAAAGTCCCACAGCTCAGAGGTGGCAAATCCAGGATCCCAGCACTGACCATCACTTTACCACTGTGCTCTGTTCCATCTCACAGCTCAAGTTAGCTGCCTCGAGGGGCAGCCATGGCCGCCTGCCTCCTGAAGAGTTATTGCCCATCAAACACTTCCCCTATTCAGAGAATCTGGCTGCCTCAGATACATGATTTGGGGGCTTCAGATCATGAAAAGATATTGACCATGACACCCCAATCTGTCCCCAAAAGTTCTTCCCCAATTTTTTCTTGCTAGTGAATGAAGTTAAGAACCAACACTTATAAGTAAAATGTCAAAAGGTCCTGGCCAACAGAATTTTCTTCACTATGGAATAGCTGGGAAATGGAGGGAAACCACTGAAACCCATGGCCTGTGCTCAGCAGAACCAAAACAGGAACAGAGCGTGTGGGGCTTTCTACAGTCAAGGCCTATAGACCCAGAAAAACAAAGCACTATTTAGCTAGGCTTGTCCCAGCCTGCCTATTTCCCTAACAGATTCTATTCAGATTTCCCCAACAGATTCAGATTCTATTTCCCTAACATTTCTGTTTTCAATTTAGCATAATTCTTAAAAGTCTATTTAAGTTCAAAATTAAAAAAAAAAAAAAAAGTCCAGGCAGGTATCTTCTGCATAGCACCCCCACCTTGCCCTTTAAAGACCTTGAACATCCACCATTCTCCGCAGTCACTTAAGGAAGACCGCTTTCCCCCTAGACTTCCCATCAATCCACAAATGGTTTCTTGAGCACTTACTACAGTCAAACAGGCATTTGGTTCGCTCAGTCTCTCCTGGTACTAATATCCCAGCTTGCTGAGGCCTCAAGCGGCTTCCCATAAAGGAAAAGTCATGCTGGAAAATCAGAGCCAGAAAGGTGAACATCACCTTTGACTGCTAAGATTGCACCCCAAGCTGAGGCAGCTTCCCCACGCTACCCAGCACTATGGCTGGCTTGGCTGAACACTTACTGAGCCCTTCGTGCAGGTAAGGGTATGAGGAATGACACAGCGTGTGCCTGTGTGCAGGGTTCAAGGTAATGACATGAGTGAGCCCTGAAATGAGTGTCGGCAGAGTTCTAGTCCTAGCTTCAGCCCTGACTTCTGTGCATCCTCTCTGTCTGGGCCTCTGTTTCATCTTCCAATCTGATATCCTCTGACCCTTGTCTCCCCAAAAACGCATGCAAAAATCTCTTTTAAGTCCTATGATTAGGGGCACCTGGGTGGCACAGTCAGTTAAGCGTCCAACCCTTGGCTTTGTCTCAGTTTGTGATCTCAGGGCAGCAGGATCGAGCCCCATGTTGGGCTCCATGTTCAGCGTGAAGTGTGCTTGAGATTCTCTCCCTCTCCTTCTGCCCCTCCTCCTCACACACTCTCTCTCTCTCAAATAAATAAATAAAATTTTTTTAAATGCTGTGATTATAGCATTTTTTAAAATGCCGTGATATAACAGTCTGACCAAAGAACCAACAGTGAATAGGTGGCTCTATGTGAGCACAACGGCAAGTACACCCAGGCCTGCCAATCCCCAAGTCATTAAAGACCCGTGTAACAGATGCACCTCCTCTCTGCCAGCCAGGAGATGCCAAGATGACAGGGCTGGACAACTGGTGGACAGTAAGGTACAAAGCAAGGGTCCCTACATGGCAAGGGCTGTGGGTGCAGCGACAACAGGTTGGCTGCTCTAAGCAGACGTCTCCACTTTCAAGTGCTGGCCACCAAAGACGCACACAGTGAAGACAATGTGGATTCTGAAAGCAGGCTGCGTGATCATTTTTCTAAAGATCATACCATAAATTATGAATAACCAAAACTTCCCTTTCTCATAGAAGCCTTCCGATAGGACATTTTGGCAAGATGGTCAGGTATCTTCCTGAATTCCTAGCTGTCACGACCCGTGATTTATAACCCATGCTGGTGCCACCCAGGTCCAAAGCTAGTCCCATTATTCCTCCCTAGTCTTCTCTGTGGCTCTCATCTGCACTCCTGGCCCGTTACACAGAAACTCTGATCCTCGTCACACACATCAGCACGCTAGAAGACTTACGAAAACAAAATCACTTCCGTCTGTACACTTACAGCAAAACAAAGCTAACCAGACTTCGGCAGCCTCCCCCATTCTGATCCTTAGGGACAGAGAGCATCCAAAAATTGATGGGAAACCACACGAGTCATTTTCAGTTTCACGGGATTTCTAGTCATTTTAAATAACCTCACAGAACACATCTCTGGGTGTGAAGGGGAAAATATTAATGTCAAGCCTTGGTTCGAATGCCAGGAAACTCTGCCATGGGCAGAGATGGCTGGAGCCCATTGTTATCAGCAAAAGTAAGTGACATTTACGAAGAATCCAGTATATTTCCGCGTCGGGACGGGATGCGGGAAAAAATCCCTTTATTTACAGGATCTTTTACAGTCCCTACCAGAAATGAAGTAGAAGCTATTATGCTCCTTTTATAGATGGTGAAATTGAGGCAGAGCATGAAGGAACAGTAAAGAGCAAAGCCAAAAGCCAGCGATCCTTCCAAATGGACAAGTTGTGCAAACCTGGCTGGTGTGCCTGATGGGGCCTCTAACCTCCTCTGCCCAAGGGTGTGAACTCAGGGCCTCCTGCTCCGGTGGCCCCCTTGTCAGCTGCTGGTTCCACCACAGGTGACTGCTGACTGCTGGCAGTAAACCCTCCCTGAAGATCTCAGGGGATCCACACCTGCTCCAAGTCGGTCAGCCAGGAGTCCCCAGCAGCCTTTCCATGTAGCTACTGAGGTAAAGCCTCCCAAACCCCAGATGCACATCATGTTGGCATATTGTCCAGACAAGTACAAATGGAGCTCAACCTACTTTGCACAGGAGAACGTGAATGACTAACCAGCTCCGGGGCGCACTGTCATTTCTGCTCTGGGGATGTTAAAACGCTTCCCAAACGCTTTTCCCGAGGTGCTACAATCACCACCAGCTCCTTTGCACTGAAGAACATAAGTAAAGCTTTGCATCCAGAGGCAGATGTGCTGAAGGTTTTCCAGAGGATGAGCACAGTTCTCTAGAGTCAGACTGGAAATTTTTAAAAATTATCAACTGGAACGAACACACGGTCCTCACTTACCCTTTCTATCTCTTGGAGGTAGAGGAGAGCAATGTCCCCTGCTTTCTCATAACAGGTGATGACATCCTGTTCCCGGTCCACGTGGAGGTTACTGGTAGAAGAGGAAACAGGCAACTTCTCTAAACAAAGTCCTTAAAAAAAAAAAAAAAAATACAAAACCTGGTTGAGTTGTTTTTCGTGGAGCTTAGTTTTTCAACATCACTCTAGAGGGCCAGAAGATGGCACGAGGATGGCACCAACTGTCCAAAGAAGCAAATGCTCTGCCTTCTACCCTCCCTCACTGAGAACATTTGACCTTAGTATCCAGGTGGAGAATCTGATCAGGTACTATACCATGATCCCATTCAGATGTCACAGAGCTTCTCATCCAAGGACATTGCAAGGTCCTTGGAGTAAAGCAAAGCTAGGCTCACAGCACAATACTAGCTAAGGAATATCTTCTATCCCAAAAGGTCCACTTAACTGATTGAACATAAACATGATATTAAACGATCTTGGGAGTCTCAGTTACTAGGAAAATCTTCCTAGTATCTCCGGAGCTTCAGAGTTTTGCAGTCACCATAGCACCACAGACCAGAGATCAGTTATGGGCTAAGAAAATACCAGAACTGCTTTGTGGGCATTTCTTTGGAGATGGAGATCCTCCTTGCCAAGAGAGAGCTCAGGGCCGGGATGTATGAAAGCACAAAGGGCTAAAAAACGAAACAAAACAAAACAACCAGTGTTGGGAGGAGCAGCTGGTGCCTGAATGACCACCAACCTGTAGGTCTGCTCTGGGCAACCAGCCGGGAGCAGCAGGCCCCGGGGCTCCACTCACAACCTGGTAGAGAGAGGGCACGCTGCAGGGAGGGGGGCTGGTGCCTCCACACAGGAGGGCCTCTGCTGCCGTGAGTGCCCTGGGACACATATATACACACATGGGACACTCATTCCACTCCAGGCAATGGCGCAGGATAGGGTTTGATACTGACAGAAATGGGGTCTGGAACTGGAAGAAGCCAGAGAAATGCCCCCAGAGAACCCACTCATTTTACAGACCAAGAAGCTGAGATCAGCCACAGTAACGCAAGTGACTCGCCCCAAACCTGGCGAGTCATGCAGCCAGCCCATGACACAACAGGAATCTGAACTCAAGTCTTTGGCCTTCCAAACAATAGTCATCCACTTGGTTGCTAACTCTCAGAGCGGATGCCACTCCAGACAGGGCGCCAGACACATCAGCAAATGACCCACAGTTTCATGTGCCATCATTTTGAGAATGGCCTCTTCCAAGCTGCTCTTATCAAACAGTGCTTGTCCCTCCAGGCTGCAAAAATCCACGAGAGACAGCTGTACCAAACAGAAAGGAGGAGAAATCACTTCTGTTCACAAGGAGCCAGCAACGGCAGGCAGCGTGCCTGGGAGCTCACAGATTATGAGTCTATCGCAGAAGGTATGGCTCGAAGATTTTATTTTATTTTTATTTTATTTTATTTTATTTTATTTATTATTTTATATTTTATTTTATTTATTTTTTTGACAGCTGTTATTGAGGTAACATTGGCATATAACAAGCAAAACATTTTGTCAATATTTCATCATGATAGGTTTTTTTGTTCTTATTTAATTTTTTTTATTAATACCAAAGTCTACAGTTAAAACTGCATCAGGGTTCACTGTGTTCTGTTGTTCACAAGTTTTAACAAATTCATAAGGTCATGTCTACCGTTACAGCACTGTACAGATTTGCTGCCCTAAAAACATCCCATGCCCCTCTAATTCATCCCTACCTTCCTCCTCCTGAGCCCCTGGCCCCACCACTCATCTTTTCACTGTCTTTACCGTCTTGCCCTGTCCAGGGTGTCACACACTTGTAATCCTGCAGCACACAGCGTTTTCAGTACCAGCCTTTTCAGACTGGCTTCTTTCACTTCTTTCACGTAGCATTTAAGGTCCCTGCACACCTTTTTGTGGACTGATCATGATCACTTCTTTTTGTTTCTACATAATATCCCATTTACTCATTAATCCATTGAAAGGCAATTGATTCCAAGTTTTGGCAATCATGAATAAAGCTGCTATAAACATTCATGGGCAGGTTATTGTGTGAACATAGCCTTCAACTGAAATGCTTAAATATGAGTGAGACTCTGTAATAAATAGCTAAATAAATATACTTTGTTTACAAATAGCAGGACACCTGGGTGGCTCAGCGGTTGAGCATCTATCTGCCTTCAGCTCAGGGCACGATCCGGGATCCAGGATCAAGTCCCGCATCTGGCTCCCTGCATGGAGCCTGCTTCTCCCTCTGCCTGTGTCTCTGCTTCTCTCTGTGTGTCTCTCATGAATGAATGAATGAATGAATGAATGAAATCTTTAAAAAAAGAACAAATAGCTTTGAAACAATATTATAGTTAGCTTTGTAAGACACTGCCAAACTGTCTTCCAGAGTGGCTGTTAACCATTTTGCATTCTCATCAGCAAGGAATGAGACTTACTGTTGCTCAGCATCCTTGTCAGCATTTCGTGTTAATCAGTTTTTTGGATTTTAGTCATTCTTTAAAAAAAAAAAAAAAAAAAAGATTTTATTTATTTATTTATTTATTTATTTATTTATTTATTTGAGATAGAGCACAAGCGGGAGTAGAGGAGGGGGAAAGGAAGAGGGAGAAGCAGACTCCCCACTGAGCATGGAGCCCAACTCAGGGCTCTATCCCAGGACCCCAAGGTCATGACCTGAGCTGAAGACAGATGCTTACATGACTTAGCCATCCAGGCACCCTGAGTTTAGTCATTCTAATAGGTGTATGGTAGTGTATCCCTGTTGTTGTAATCCCTAAAGACATACAATGCTTTTTTTTTTTTTTTTAAGATTTATTTATTCATGAGAGACACAGAGAGAGAGAGTCAGAGACACAGGCAGAGGGAGAAGCAGGCTCCATGCAGGGAACCTGATGTGGGACTCGATCCCAGGTCTCCAGGATAACATCCTGGGCTGAAGGCAGGAGCTAAACTGCTGAGCCACCCAGGGATCCCCCGATGCTTATTTTCCATCAGTATACTTCCTTTGGTGAAGTGTCTGCTCAGATCGTTAGCCCTTTTTTCAACAGGGCTGTTTGTTTTCTTATTGTTGAGTTTTACGAGTTCTTTGTATATTTTGGATACTGGTCATTCATCACATATCTGCAAATATTTCCTTCCAGTCTATGACTTGTCTTCATTCTCTCAACAGTGCCTTTCACAGAATGAAAGTTTTTAGTTTTGTTTTTTTAAAGATTTATTTATTTATTCATGAGAGACACAGAGAAAGAGAGAGGCAGAGACATAGGCAGAGGGAGAAAGAAGCAGGCTCTCTGTGGGGAGCCCAATGTGGGACTGGATCCTGGGACTCCAGGTTCATGCCCCGGGCTGAAGGCAGATGCTCAACCGCTGAGCCACCCAGGCATCCCAGTTTTTAGTTTTAATACTGTCTAAACTATCAGTTTTTTCTGGCATGAACAACAATTTTGGTATGGTATCTGAAACCACACTGCTTGGGGATTCCTGGGTGGCTTAGTGATTTTGCACCTGCCTTCGGCCCAGGGCATGGTCCTGGAGTCCCGGGATCGAGTCCCACATCGGGCTCCCTGCATGGAGCCTGCTTCTCCCTCTGCCTGTGTCTCTGTCTCTCTCTCTCTCTGTGTGTCTCTCCTGAATAAATAAATAAAATCTTTAAAAATAATAATAAATAAAACTACAGTGCCAAACCCAAGGTCATCTAGATTTTCTATGTTATCTTCTAGAAGTTTTACAGTTTTGCATTTTACACTTAGGGCTACAGTCCATTCTGAGTTAACATTTGTGAAAAGCCTAAGGTTTGTGTCTACATTTTTGTCTTTTGCATGAGGATGTCCAGTTGCACCAGCACCATTTGTGGAAGAAACTATCTTTTCCCCATTGAATTGCCTTCACACCTTTGTCAAAAATCAGTTGGGTATATTTCTGGCATCTCTGTTCTGTTCCTTTCATTTATTTGTCTATTCTTTCCCCATTTCCCCAATACTATGCTGTCGTGATTACTGTACACCATTTTATTTTAAATAGCTTTACTGAGGGATAATTTATATGCCATAAAATTCACTAGGTTAGGTACAATTCAACAACCTTTATTTTATTTTTTGACACATGTAGGGTATTTGTTCATAGGAAGGCCACAGGTTTTGTGCCCCTTGTCACAATGAACCCAGATTCCTGTTGGGTGTGTTGTAAACAGAGGGGCCATTTCTTCAGGCCCCCTGCTCTGAGCACACCCCTCAACAACTTTTAATAAACTCAGAGTTGTGCAACCACACACAGTGTAGTTGGAGAACATTCCCATTGTCCCCAAATGATCCTTCCACGCCAAGGAAGTCAATTCCCACCCTTGCTTCAAGCAACCACTAATTTGCTTTCTATTTCTATACATTTACCTTTTCTGACATTTCATAAAAACAGAACTACATAATATGTGGCCTTTTGTGTTGAGTTTCTTTCATTTAGCAGAATGTCTTCAGTGTGCATTCAAATTATAGCAGTATTCCATTTCTTTTTATTGCTGTACAGATAGATGGCATTTTATCTGCCCATTTGCCAGAAATGGACATTTGGGTTGTTGCCAATTTGGGGCTATTAGGAATAATGCTGCCATGAGCATTCATGCATAATTTTTTGTGTGGACATATGTTTTTAATTCTCTTTTAATGGGTATATACTTAGAAGTGGAATTATTAGGTCAGATAATACATTTATTTTTAACTATTTAAGAAATACCAAACTGTTTTCCTGTTTTCCAAAGTGGCAATACCATCTTACTATTCCCACCAGCGATTTATGGGGGGGGGAGGGGGGGGTCCAATTTCTGCATGTGCTGGCCAACACTCATTATTGTCAGTTTGATAATAGCCATCCTAGTGGGTGTAAAGTGGTATCTCATTGTGGTTTAATGGCCGTTTCTGTAATGACTAATGATACTGGCCATCTTTTCATGTGCTTCTTTGTTACCCATATATCTTTTTTTGTGAAATGTCTATTAAGATCTTTTAGCCATTTTCATTGGGTTGTTTTCTTATTACTGAGTTTTGAGAGTTCTCTATATATTGTGAATACAACTTTTCTATCAGATATGTGATTTGCTAATATTTTCTCTCATCCATGAAGTTTTGTCATTCTCTTAACATGTCTTTTGAAGACTAGAAATCTTAAATTTTGATGAAGTCAGATTTATCAGTATTTTCTCTTCTAAATTGTCCTTTGAACTTCATATCTAGGAAATCTTTGCTCAACCTGAGGTTTCTTTTCTTATATATTCTTATAAAACTTTTATAGGGTTAGATTTTACATCAAGGTCTATGATCCATTTTAAAATAACTTTGTACATGTTGCAAGGTAGAGGTCGAAGCTTACTTCTTTACAGATAGATACCCAAGTGTGCCGGTGCTACTTATCAAAGATCTGCCTTTGCAGTTTTGTGAAAAATCAGATAGACATATCTACATTTGAGTCTTTTTCTGGATTCTCTATGCTGTGCCAAGGAGCCATTTGTCTATATTTATGCCAGTATCACCCTTTCTTGACTACTGTACTTTTATAAATCTGAAAGTAGTGTTAGTGTTCCAATTGTGTTCTCATTTATCAGTTTTCTTGGCTAACCATAGTCTTTTACACTTCTATATAAAATCTGCTTGTCAATATATATATTTTTAAGTTGGCTAGGATTTTGATTGAGATTATGTTGAATTTATAGATCAATTTGGGGAGAACTGGCATTTTAACAATATCAAGCTTTCTGACCCAAGATCACAACACGCCCTTTCATTTATGTAGGTCTTTAACATCTCTTGGTAATGATTTGTCGTTTTCAGTATACATGTATTGCAAACCTTTTCTCTCAGACTTACCCTTAAGTATTTCATATTTACTATAGTGTTGCAAACGGTATTATTTTAATTTCAATTCTCTTTGGTCCATTGCTATAGATTTTGGGGGTCCCTGGGTGGCTCAGTAGGTTAAGTGTCCAACTCTTGATTTTGGCTCAGGTCATGATTTCGGGGTCATAGGATAGAGTCCTGTGCCAGGCTCCTCCCTCAGAGTGGAATCTGCTGAAGAGTCTGTCTCTCCCTCTCCCTGTCCCCACCTAATATAAGTAAGTAAATCCTTAAAAAATACAATAGATTCTTGAATAGTGATCTTGAATTCTGTAACCTTGCTAAGTTTACTTATTAGTTCACCCATCATTTTTGTGGATTCTCTCAGAATTTGTATACAAGACAATCATGTTTGCAAATACAGGCAGTTTTGCTTCATCCTTTCTAATCCAGGTGCCTTTTATTCCTCTGTATTGCCTTATGCCTTATTACACAAGAACCGCCAGCACAATGTTGAATGTAATGGTGAGGACAGACATCCTTATCTCATTTCTGTTACGAAGAAAGCACTCAGTCTTTCCACCATTAAGTTTGATGTTAACTGTGAGTATTTCACAGATGCCCTTTATCAGGTTAAGGAGAAGCTCTTACACATCAACTCTGCTCTGAGTTTATATCAAGAATGGATGCTGGATTTTCTCAAATCCTTTTTCTTTGTTCATTGAGATAACCATATGGCTTTTTTTCGTTCTTTTTTTAAAAAAATATTTTACTTATTTGAGAGAGAGTGAGCAGGCATGAGTGGCAGTGGAGGACAAAGGAAGAGGGAGAAGCTGGCTCCCCGCTGAGCAGGGAGCCCAATCTGGGGCTTGATCCCAGGACCATGACCTGAGCTGAAGGCAAATGCGTAACTGAGTCCCCAGGTGTCTCTCTTGTAGTTTTTTCAACTGGTGAATTACACTGACTGATCTTCAGATATTAAAACAAACTTCCTTTCCTGAGATAAACCCCAATTACCATGATATATTAACCTTTTTTATGCTGTCAGATTTGACTAATGTTAAATTTTTGCTTAAAATGTGTTTCATCTACATGCATGAAGCATATCTGTCTGTAGTTTTTCTGTAATGGTTTTGGTATTTGTGTAAATGCTAACTTCATAAAATGACTTGAGAAATATTACCTCCTCTTCAATTTTCAGGAGGAGTTGGTGTGGAATTGTTATTTTGTTCTTAAATTTTTGGTAGAATTTACCAGGAAAGCCATCTGGACCTAGAGTTTTCTTTGTGGGAAGCTTTTTAACTATATATTTAATATCTTTGATCTGGGACTGTTCAGATGATCTCTTTCTTCTTAAGTGACTTTGGTAGTTTTTATCTTTTGAGTAGTTTGTCCATTTCTTCTGAGTTGTCAAATTTATCGACATAGTGTTTTTTATAATATTCCCTGATCTTTTTAATATCTATAGAATCTCTAATGATGGCATCTGTCTCATTCCTGATTTAGGCAACTTGTATTCTCTCTTTTTATCCTGAAATAGTCTGGCTAATGGTTTATCACATTTCTTGAAACTCTCAATAAAGATCTGTTGATTTCATTGATTTGGTTTCACCAATTTATCTCTATTATTTTCCTGTTTTCTATTTATTTCTGTTCTGATTTGTATTACTCCTTTTCTTCTGCATACACAGGATTTGATTTATTCTTCCTTTTCTCATTTCTTACGGTGGATACAAAAGTATAAATCTAAGACCTTTTTTCTTCCCTAATATAAGCATTTAGTCACAAATTTTTCTCTAAGTACTCTTTTAGCAATATCCTACAAATATGTTTTCATTTTCATTCATTTCCCAATACTCATTTAACTTTTTATTGCTTCTTTAGAAATACATTGTTTATTTATGATTTTATTTCTCCTCTTTATTTTTTTTTTTATTTCTCCTCTTTTATTCATGACCCTAATTAGCCAAAGGAATGTTGAAAAAGAAAATCAAAGCTGGAGGCATCACAATGCCTGACTTCAAGATATATCAGAAAGCTGTGATCATCAAGACAGTGTGGTACTGGCACAAAAACAGACACATTAAAAAAAAAAAAAAAAAAAAACAGACACACACAGATCAATGGAACTGAATACAGAACCCAGAAATGGACCCTCAACTCTATGGTCAAGTAATCTTCAACAAGGCAAGAAAGAATATCAATGGAAAAAAGTTTCTTCAACAAATGGTGTTGGGAAAACTGGACAGCCACATGCAGAGCCACATCCAGAAGAATGAAACTGGACCACTTTCTTACACCTACACAAAAATAAACTCAAAATGAATGAAAAACCTAAATGTGAGACAGGAATCCATTAAAATCCTAGAAGAGAACAGAGGCAGCAATCTCTTTCACTTCAGCCACAGCCACTCCTTGCTAGACATGTCTCCAAAGGCAAGAGAAACAAAAGCAAAAATTAACTATTGGAACTTCATCAAAATAAAAAACTTTTGCACAGCAAAGGAAACAGTCAATAAAACTAAAAAGCAACCTACAGAATGGGAGAAGATATTTGCAAATGACACATTGGATTAAGGGCTAGTATCCAAGATCTATAAAGAACTCATCAAATTCAACACCCAAAAAACAAAAAATCCACAGGCATCTGGGTGGCTCAGTCGGTTAAGCGGTCACCTTCGGCTCAGATCATGATCTCAGGGTCCTGAGATTGAACCCAGCATCAGGCTCCCTGCTCAGTGGGGAGTCTGCTTCTCCTTCTCCCTTTGGCCCTCCCCCTGCTTGTGCTCTCTCTCTCTCTCTCTCTCTCTCTCTCTCAGATAAATAAAAAAAAATCTTAAAAAAAAAAATCCAGTCAAGATATGGGCAGAAGACATGAAGAGACATTTCTCCAAGGAAGACATACAATGGCCAAAAGACACATGAAAAAATGCTCAACATCACTCAGCATCAGGGAAATACAAATCAAAACCACAATGAGATACCATCTCACACTGGTCAAAATGGCTAAAATTAACAACTCAGGAAACAACAGATGTTGGCAAGGATGAGGAGAAAGGGGAACCCTCTTACACTATTGGTGGGAATGCGAACTGGTACAGCCACTCTAGAAAACAGTGGGGAGGTTCTCAAAAAGTTAAAAATAGAGCTACTCTCTATGACCCAGCAATTGCACCATTGGGTATTTATCCAAAGTGATAAATACATAGTGATTCGAAGGGACACCTCCCCCCCAATGTTTATAGCAGCAATGTCCACAGTAGCCAAACTATGGAAAGAGCACAGATGTCCACTGATACATGAATAGATAAAGAAGATGCAGCATACACACACACACACACACACACACACACAGTGTATATACACACACACACACACAAATGGAATATTATTCACCCATCAGAAAGATGAAATCATTTGCAATGATGTGGATAGAACTAGAGGGTATTCCACTAAGTGAAATAAGTCAGAGAAGACAAATATCATATGATTTCACTCATATATGGAACTTAAGAAAACAAACCAAATAAACATGTAGGAAAGAAAGGAGACATAAAATAAGACAAAAACAGAGAGGGAGGCAAATCATAAGAGACTCTACAGGAAGCAACCTGAAGGTTGCTGGGGGGGCGGTGGGTGACGGGATGGGGTTACTGGATGATGGGCATTAAGGAGGGTGCCTACAATAGCCAAACTGTGGAAGGAGCCTCGGTGTCCATCGAAAGATGAATGGATAAAGAAGATGTGGTTTATGTATACAATGGAATATTACTCAGCCATTAGAAATGACAAATACCCACCATTTGCTTCAACGTGGATGGAACTGGAGGGTATTATGCTGAGTGAAGTAAGCCAGTCGGAGAAGGACAAACATTATATGTTCTCATTCATTTGGGGAATATAAATAATAGTGAAAGGGAATATAAGGGAAGGGAGAAGAAGTGTGTGGGAAATATCAGAAATGGAGACAGAACATAAAGACTCCTAACTCTGGGAAACGAACTAGGGGTAGTGGAAGGGGAGGAGGGCGGGGGGTGGGGGTGAATGGGTGATGGGCACTGAGGGGGGCACTTGACGGGATGAGCACTGGGTGTTATTCTGTATGTTGGCAAATTGAACACCAATAAAAAATAAATTTATTATAAAAAAAAAAGGAGGGTGCCTGAAGTAATGAGCATTGGGTGTTGCATGCAACTGATGAATCACTGAATTACACAGTATATGTTAATAAAATCGAATTGAAATTAAAAATTTTAAAAAGGAATGAATAGTTATCAAATACTTGGGGATCTTCCTATCACTGATTCCTAAATTAATTCTATTATAGTCTGTGCAGTAAGAGGCACATTCCAAAGAAAGGTTTGACTCCTGTGCAGCTTTTGGGGAACATCCTCTAAGCCCTTGAATATCCCACCTCATATAAGTGTCTTTGTATTTCTGGGGCCTCAGGCCATACCAGATAGTTATATTTATGATGTGATTTATGGTGAAGGTCTTGGGCCACACTGTATCACACTCTGGAAGTGCTAAACACTGAATAATTAAGGTTAGTTCCAGGAGCACTCCATTTCTACATGACAAAACTCCAGTAAAAACCCAAAACACCAAGGTATGAGTGAGCTTCCCTGACTGGCAATACTCCCTAAGTGTTGTCCCCCATCATTCCTGGGAGAATTAAGTGCTATCCACTTGAGCCCAGTGGAGGAAGGCCACTGAAAGCTTGAGCCTGGTCTTTCCTGGACTCCACCTTGAGCACCTTTCCCTTTAAGTATTGTAACCTGAAGCCTTTTTTTTGCAATCAACTGAGACCATGAGTATAACAGCTTTTCTGAACTCTGCGAGTCTTTCTAGTCAATCACTGACCTAAGGGTTGACACAGGTCAGAGAACATACTTGAACCTTTCCAACATGTTGAAACTTGTTTCTGGCCCAGATTATGGTCAATCTTGGTAAATACTCCATCACCCTCGAAAAGAATGCGTATTCTGTTGTTGGGTGGAGTGTCATATAAATGTCAATGAGGTCAAATTGGTAGACTGTTTTGTGCCAGGGTCTTCTGTCTTCACTGACCAATCGACTGTGTACTTGTTCCATCAAGGATGGAAACGGGTATTGACGTCTCTGAGAGGAACTGTCAGTGGTTGCGTTAGGGCTGAACTCCTCATGGTCTACTTTGACAGTACGACATAACAACAGTACGCCATGTCACATATAGCACAACACCCTTCCAATCGCATCCTCCCATTTCTCTCCTTCCAGTCTTTATCCTCTTATTATGTACATTTTACTTTCACATAGATTATAAGTTCCACCCTACATGGTTATCATTTTCATTGGAATGATCATTTATCTTTTATAGACATTTAAATAATAAGGAAGAACTCATACAGCCATCAATAGAGCTGTGACTTCTAGCGCTCTTCATTCCTTTGTGTGGATTCGTATTTCTTTACTGTATCACTTTCCTTCTACCTAAAGGGACTCCTTTAACATTGCTTATTGTTGCAGTCCAGCTAATGATGGTTTCTCTCAGCCAGTTATGTCTGAAAAAGGCTTTTCTTGGCCCTCATTTTTGAGAGATATTGTCACTAGGTATGGAATTCAGAGCAGATAGTTCACCCCCCACCCATCCCGCACTCTAAAGGTATCCCCTCACTATAGTCTCACTTGCATGGTTTCTGATAATAAATCTACCGTCACCATTATATGTGTCCATCTGCATGTAGTGTGTCTTTCTTTCCGGCTGCTACTAAGATTTTCACTTTATCACTGGTTGTGAGCAATTTGGATTATGAAAGTGTTTTGATTCGGCTTCCTTCATGTCTCTTGTGCTTGGGCTTCATTGAGCTCTTCTAGATCTGAGGATTTATAGTTTTCATAACATTTGAAAAATGTCCAGCCATTATTTCTTCAAAAATTTCTAATCTACACGCCCCTCCCCTCTTAGGGGACTCCAATTACATACATATTAGGCCACTTAGAGTCATCCCATCGCTCATTTATGCTCTCTCCACTCTTTACAAAGAATATCTTTCTCTCTATTTCATTATAGATAGTTTCTATTACTTGCCTTCAAGTTTATCGGTTTCTTCAATGTCTAATCTGCCATTAATCACATCCAGTCTATTCTACATCTCAGACATTGTAGTTTTCATTTCTAGAAACTTGACTTATGTCTATTTTTACCTTCCATGTCTCTACTAAATTTTTAAACGGGAGGAATACAGTTCTAATACCTATTTTAATGCCCCTCCACTACTAGATGCTCAATATTCATTCCCTTCCCATTTAGAGCCAAATTTGTTTATGCAGTTGCCAAAAAAAAAAAAAAATTAAAAATCACTAAGCGCCTCTCTCCAGTGTGAATTCTCTTATGACCTCTTGAAATTTTCTTTGGAGGCGAATTCAAGATAAACTGAACAAATTTAATGGGAGTATTAGTCGAGTTTATTTATATAAAGTACTCAACAAGGGTTTGCTATTATTATTAAGATATTATTACTATCACAACAAATCGTCTTATATTCCAAAACCAAACAAAACTGGACAAATTTACCATTTGGCAGAACAGCTCTAAAACGACCCAGAAGCGTGCACTTGACTGGAGCTTCCTAAATGTGCTTTGAGTGCTCACTTGTGCAAAATTTAAACCACTAGAAAACAACAAAAAGAGATAAATTGTTTCATAATCTGCCCTCTGCTTGTATGAGAAATAACCAAATAATGTGCAAGTCAATATCAGGAATTTAATATAAAGAAAAAATTCTCCAGAGTGTGTCAAAGGGCCAGGAGAAATAAATGAGTCTATTCTTTGGCATTTGCTCTCACTGCAGTCTGGCCCCTGACCACCAATGCTCCTGAAGATGACCAAGGCCCTCAGGGCCCCGCCAGGCCCCCTAAATCAAAGAAAAGCCAAATCTAATTCAACAGTTTGTCTACCATCTGTATTTGGAGGTCTGAGATATTTGAAATCCAGTCATCTAGGGCTGCGATCCATCCACATGCATAGTTGGTAAGAACATCCAACTCATTACACAATGAAAACTTCCACTGTGGGGAGAGACTGGTGTTTTCCGTGGGCCTGTGTTCTAACTGGGGAGATACGTGGACAAACAAGGATTAGGGTGACACATGGGTCCTTGGCAAGGAGTCCATTCTTAGATAGGGGGCCCTTCATGGTAAACACTATTCCTTTCCTTCTACCAAATGCTATGACATTCTTTCCATGTGTCACTGGGCACATCCCAGAGCAATAGCAGAGCCTTGATTTACCACCATCAATTCGTGGCTCTGCAGCTCAGTTCCAGAATATTTCATTCTCTGTCAAAAGCTACTTAAAGGACCTCTCGACTAGACTATAAATTTTCAAGCGTCTGGGATCAGATCAACACTGTCTGAGAAGCAAGCCCTGAGGTCATTTCCCAAACTGGCCCCCATTAAAATGTCAGATGACACCTTGTCAGTTTGGAAAGCTATCATCAATAATGTTTTTAGTCCCTTTCTTTTTTCCAGAGAAATGCCTGACCAAAAAAGTGAAAAACAGGCTTGACAAATAGCTGGTGTGACAGTGATTCCTGATGCACATCTTGATAAGCTCTGCACCTACCAAATCAAAGCTGCATACAAAGGGTAGAAATCAAATGGTCGCGGGCCCTGCATCATGGTCAACTTTAAAGCATGGATGAAAACAGTGGCAGACTGCATGCTAGGATTTAAAGAATGCTGAGTAGCCAACTGACCCCAAAATGTATCTCCTGCCCCAGGAGGGAATTCCCACAGGTAAGCTCACTTCTGAAAGGTCCTTCCTAGGAAGGGTAATACATTTAAATAAATTAATTATAAGAAAAGCACGTAGATCACACCAGACTGACTGCTTTCGAAGCTCTTCCGTGGACAGTGGCCTATGGTCCTGTTTAATAGGACCATCTTCCTTCCAATCTTGGGGAAAAAGAAAATCTCGGGCACCTGGGTGGCTCAGTGGTTGAACATCTGCCTTCGGCTCAGGGCGTGACCCTGGGGTCCTGGGATCAAGTCCTGCATCGGGCTCCCTGCATGGAGCCTGCTTCTCCCTCTGCCTGTGTCTCTGCCTCTCTTTCTGTGTCTCTCATGAATAAGTAAATAAAATCTTAAAAAAAAAAAAAAAAAAGAAAGAAAATCCCAGAAAAGTGAAGTGACATGCCGAAGGTATGTACAGGGGCCAGAAGGAAACTATAAGAAGGCCCAGGAGCTGGGGCAAATGCATCCTGCCCCAGGTAGTAGTAACCCAAGGGAAGAAACAAACACTACTATGTCTGATGCAGGAGGAGTGCCGTACAGACACCAGCAGACCAGGGGGACATCACAGTTGGGAGGGGGCACTAGGTGGCTGGGGACAGGCTGAGGACCCTGGACACTGTCAAAAGCTCAAACGTATGCAGCCTCTGAATCATTCTATCGAGATGTGGGTAGAGAACTTCCCACGGCACCCTGGACTCCCCGCCCTTTATTTCCCTCCAAGCTAGTCTCCCTTGTCTCTGGAAGGGAACTCCACCTTATTCCCCCAAGGGCTCTGCATAGCTGGAGGTCTGGCTGAGGAAGTGGAAAGCTGTCCATCACACTGCCAAACCTCTGGTGATCACGGAGGGGTAATCACCCCAAAATTCTTGCAGGACTGTTCACATTTGAGAACCATGAATGAGGAGCCTGATCTGGGTATGGAAGGCTGAACAGTTTCAATAATGATAAGGGTTCATTTATCAAGGCCTCCTCTGCACCCAGAGCTCTGCCTGGGGTTTGACATGCACCATTTATAATCCCCACAGCCACCTCGCAGGGAAGGTGTGAACAGCACCTTTCAGATAAGGCTGACCTTTGGGCTCCACAGCTAGTAAATGATAAAGCCAAGTCTTGACCCCTGGTCTATCTGACCACCAAACCCTTCTCATAATATCCAGTCCCACTGAGCTGCTGACAGCATATTCAGCGTCTGATAAGAGCAATGACAATAAAAATGGGTTTCAAATTGTAAAGGCACAGAAGTCAAAGTCTGGAGCCCAAAGGCAGTGATCGCTCCCACCCAGAGCTGTACCAGTTCTGTGGCTCACTGGCCTCCCGCTCCTTGTCTGCATCAGGAAGGGCTCAACTACTGGGATACCAGCTTGAGCTGTATAACTTTAGAGGACTAACAGCCAAAACAAATATTTTGAAGTTTTTAATCGCATTAAAATGAACAAGGAATTAATTTCTTCCAAAGTTATGCAACATGATGAAAGGGCTATAAAATATATGGACTATGTGCTACAACATTAGGCATTGTTTCCACATTTATCTTAACCACATCCCTGGAAGCCAGACTCAGGACAGGTACACTCTGATGCTTTGCTGTAACATGACCCATGAGGGACTTTATAATTGGAAGTACCAGAAAAACTTCATTTATAATATACCCTGTCTCTGATAACCCAGTCCTGTGGTATGGATTTCAAAGACAGTAAGACAATTTCTAGGGATCTCAATTTCCAAGGCTGAAAAGAAACTCAGGAAAAGAGATTTGAGATCTTTAAAGCAAAGTCTTGGCAAAGGCAGCTCTAGACTGCTGGCCCTGTGTTGTCACCTCTAAGATGGCCAGGTTCCCACAGGTGTCACATATACTCAACTCAGTGGAAGGACAAGCCACAGTATAGGGTATAGAGAGGAGCAAAAACCAATGGAAACCACAAAATGATGGTGGGGGGGGGGGGTCAGGGATGGGGGCAGCTGGCCCAGACTTCCTATGAAGTCCCTGTCAATCCAGAGCTTCTCTGATTTTTAGCGGTCTCTAGGCTGGGAGCCTTGGTTGGCCCCTTCTGGGTGCTTTTGGAAACTGTTGTCTTGCCAGAGTCACCATCTTCTTCTTAGAAAATGGGCATGTGGGGAACCCTGGGTGGCTCAACGGTTTAGCACCTGCCTTTGGCCCAGAGCGCGATCCTGGAGTCCCGGGATCAAGTCCCGCGTCGGGCTCCCAGCATAGAGCCTGCTTCTCCCTCCTCCTGTGTCTCTGCCTCTCTCTCTCTATGTCTATCATAAATACATAAATAAATCTTAAAAAAAAAAGAAAATGTGCATGTACACACACACACACACACACACACCACTCCTAAAAGAAGATGCCAGATCCTGAATCAGACATTCACCTGCTAGAACAGATTATCATTCAATGACCTTCCATAATTCTGTGAACAGATGAGATGCTAAGTCAACCTGAAATGTTCACTGCTAAGTGTGCAATCTGAACTTATGCTCATTAAGTCACTACTTAGTAACGACATGATAGTAGTAACAACATGTAGTACTAGCTACACATAAGACACTTTTGAGAGTTTGACATAAGTGACCTGACCGTCACAAAAATGCTCTGAGAGTATTCACTATCACTCCATTTTAGAGATGAGGGAACTGATCCCTGTGCTATTCAGTAGCCTGCCCAAGATTATGCAACTAGTAAGTGACAGAGCTAGGATTCCAACCAGATCCTCTTACTTGAGTTTTTGTTCTTAGCTTTTTCATTATATTCTCTCATGTCTCTGATTTATCTGTCTCCATATGTAAAGCAATACTATATAGTGGTTAAGAACATGAGCTCTGGGCCAGATGCTCTGGTTTCCGATCCACAGCTGACTTTCTACAGAAAAATGTTATGTGCTTGGAACAGTACCCAACATATAGTAAGCACCTAAAAAATAGTAACTACCATGATTATTCTCAAGACCACTATTATCTTTAGGTAACAGTAGGCTGGAAGGTCTCCAAGTGGGAGCATTTTACCCATGTGCTAAATTTTCATACATATTTTAATAATAGCTTTATTGAGTGATGCCTGGGTGGCTCAGCGGTTTAGCGCCTGCCTTTAGTCCAGGGCATGATCCTGGAGTCCAAGGATCGAGTCCCGTGTCAGGCTCCCTGCATGGAGCCTGTTTCTCCCTCTACCTGTGTCTCTGCCCCCACCCCTCTGTCTTATGAATAAAATCATTTAAAAAAAAGAAAAATAATAATAGCTTTATTAAGATATTACACATATGCCACAAAATTTACCTGTTTTAAAAAAAAATCACAAGTCAGTGGTAGTATACTTTCATAGCCGTGAAACTATTCCCACTAGCTAATTCAAGAACATTCTAATCACCCCAAAGGGAAGTCCCATACCCATGGGTAGGTCCCCCCCATCCCACGCTCCTCCCAGACCCCGGCAGCCACTTTGTCTCTATGGATTGTACTGTTGTATTTCATATTAGTGGAATCCTACAGTATGAGACCTTTTGTTTCTGGCTTCTTTCACTCAGCATGTTTTCAAGGTTCATGCCTCTTGTAGCAAGTATCAGGAGTATCAGAACTTCCTTTTTTTAATTGAGGGGAAATTCACATAGCACAAAATAAGCCATTTTTAAACATTTAATGGCATTTATCACATTCACAATACTGTTTAACCTACATCTCTATCCAGTTCCAAATACTCTATTCCTTTTATTGCTGAATGATATTCCATGGTGTATGTATAACACATTTACTCATCCATTCATCAGTTGATGGCCATTTGGGTTGTTTGCATTTTCTAGAAATTATGAAAAATGGTGCTATTAATATTCATGGTCTTTGTGTGGACGTATGTTTTCTTATTGTCGTTCTAACATTTGGTCTTTATTTTGTTTCATTTTGTTTATTAAGTTTAATTTTATTTTTTTAAAGATTTTATTTATTTATTCATGGGAGACACACAGAGAGAAAGAAGCAGAGACACAGGCAGAGGGAGAAGCAGGCTCCATGCAGGAAACCTGACGTGGGACTCGATCCCAGTCTCCAGGATCAGGCCCTGGGCCGAAGGTGGCACTAAACCACTGAGCCACCCAGGCTGCCCTTAAGTTTTTTATTTTAATTCCAGTGTAGTAACATTGTTGTATTAGTTTCAGGTGTACAACACAGTGATTCACAATTCTGTACATTTGACTCAGTGCCCATTAGAAGTGTGGATGTATGTTTTCAATTGTCTTGGGTATATATACCTAGGACAAAACTGATACATGACATAGAGTATTATTATAATTATATAATATCAAAATTATATTACTTCCAACCCGTGTTCTAAAAAATCATATTACTATCTAACTGCCACACTTCTGGGTAAAATACTAAGAAGTGAAAATACAAGGGCTTCTCAGTAGACAGATCTGGACTCAAAAACCCTTGCTTTTCATTTATTAGTTCAGTGGCTTTGAGAAAACTGTTCAGGGTCTTGGAGCCTCTCTGTTTCCTCATCAGGTAAATAAGAATAACAGCACTAGCTCATGCCTGGCACACAGTGAGGTAAGTACTTAATAAATAGTAACTACTATCACCAACAAGCACCTTTCCTGGGGGCAACGACAAACCTCATCTTTTTTGAGAGGAGTCTGAAAAAGACAAGAGCACTGAGAAGAAAATAACAATCCTCCATATCCCCACCATTCAGAATTAAACACACTTAACATTTTAGCACACATCCTCAGTCTTAACCACTCATGATGCCATGTAAACTCTGGTCTCAGCTCTAGTTTCTTTTCTAAGAAAAGTAGACTCCTCATCCTAGGAGGTCCCCCTAGAGTGCAAAGTGTAGGCCCTGGGTACCCGAACTACAGCAAGGAATGAAGGCTGCCGGTTAACAGATGTGCCTGTCCTTTCCTCATTTCCAAAATTATCACTGAGCACCACCTGTGTGCAGCGCTCTGGGAAGGGATGGGCTTTGCAGAACAGGCCACAGTCTTCTCACTGGAGCAGCTCACCTACAGTGCAACTGAGGAGAAAGACATTTTCAAAACAGTGTAAGATGTGCGGGGACGCACACAGACCAGGCATCCCAGAAAAAGTAGAACAAGAAAGTCAGTTGACTTTCCCTTCAGACTCCAGCCCCCCAACTCTCTTTGGGCTCTTTGAGTCTCTGGTTGCTTCCGAAAGGAGAATCAACGAGGAGCCTATTAACACAACCAACATTAAATATGAATATGGGTCAGTGGCAATAAAAGGGCTCTTACTCTTCTTACACCATCTAAATATAAACAGGAAGCTTTGACTAGCAACCTGAGATGAACAGCTCCACTGCATGCAGCCTCCCACCAGTGGCAGCACCGTGACATCGCTGGGAGGAGGCCTGAGATCACCAGTGGGAAGGCTTGTGCCCACACGACATCCCCCCCCAACGCCCTGCCCTCAAAGCTCCTCCCACCCTTGTGCCCCCGCAGCCACTTTTTCTGGGTTTGGCACACTGGCAAGAGCCAGCACTTAGCGAGGGCTCCCCAGGCCCCACCTCTTTCACCCTGTTCCCTCCACCCATCGACTTTTCTTTTCTTTTCTTTTTTTTCCACTGTCCCTAAAGGGATCTAAAGGTGAAAGAAAGAAAGAAAAGAAAAAAAAGAAAGAAAAGAAAAGAAAGAAAAGAGAAAAAGAAAGAAAGAAAGAAAGAAAGAAAGAAAGAAAGAAAGAAAGAAAGAGAAAGAAAGAAAGAAAGAAAGAAAGAAAGAAAGAAAGAAAGAAAGAAAGAAAGAAAGGCAGCTTCTCAAGGGAAAAAACTGGCTCCCCTATCTTCTCTGCTCACTCTGCAGCTGAAGTCCAGGCTCCAAGGGTTCCTGAGGGGCCCGAGGTCACATAGGGGCGCTGGCACCCCGAGCCTGGAGCCCCGGGCCCAACTGCCCACCCCCCAACTGCCCACCCCCCGAGCACTCCGCTAGCGGGGAGGCGCCGTCAGTGATTCCAGGTCAGGACTTCGCCCCCGGGATGCCTAGAGGGTCATGAGCAAGCATCCCCTTCCTAAAGGCCGGGCCTAGGCACCGTCACGTGAAGGCTGGTACATCCGAACTGAGCAGTCCCCCGGGATCACCTTCCCTGGGCGGGGTCCTTACTGGGGGGGGGGGGGGTTGGCCACGACCAAAGGGAGCCGCTGAAACTGCTGCCAGGCCCCCGCGGGTACCCCCTCCACCCCCCCCCACCGCCCCGGTGATGCCCGCACCGAAGGCTGCCAGCCCCGGCGGGCCCCCCCCCCCCCCCCCCCCCCCCCCGTAATGCCCGCACGGAAGTCTGCCAGGCCCTAGCAAGTCTGCCAGGCCCTAGCGGGCACACCCCCGCCCCCTCCCCATCCCCCTCTACCCCTCCCCCCCCCCCCCCCCCCGCGATGTCCGCACCGAAGTCTGCCAGGCCCCTGCGGGCACACCCCCGCCCCCTCCCCATCCCCCTTTACTCCCTCCCGCCCCCATGCCCGCACCGCAGGCTGCCAGCCCCAGGGGGCACACCCCTCTATCCCCTCCCCCTCCCCCCCCCCCCCCCCGCGATGCCCGCACCGCAGGCGGCCAGCCCCGGCCGACACACCCCCGCCCCCTCCCCCTCTACCCCCCCCCCCCCGCGATGCCCGCACCGCAGGCTGCCAGCCCGGCGGGCACACCCCCTCTATCCCCCATCTCCCGCCCCCCCCCCCCGCGATGGCCCGCACCGCAGGCGGCCAGCCCCGGCCGGCACACCCCCGCCCCCTCCCCATCCCCCTCTACCCCCCCCCCCCCCCCCCGCGATGCCCGCACCGCAGGCTGCCAGGCCCCGGGAGCGCGGACGCCCGCAGGGGGCCGCTGGGGCGCGGTGGGGGCTCCGGGGGCACGGCTTCCAGAACCGCCGGGAGTCCCGCCGACCCCTGACCCAGCGAGCAACCTCACTACCACCCCGATTTCGGGGCCTGCGGCGAGTCACCCCGGCGAGAGCAGGGGAGGCCGCGGGCGGGCGGGAGCCGCGGGGGGCTGGGGCGCTGGGGCGTTGGGGGCTGGGGCGTGCTCTGCGCATGCGCGGCCCCGGGCGTCCGGCGAGGACGCGGCTCTCGCGCCCCCTGGCGGCGGCAGGCGGCGCGGCAGCCCTGGAGCGGCTGCTGGCGGTGGTCCCCTTCGGGGCGGCCCCGGGGCCCGGAGCAGGTGGTCTGGCTCGGGGCCTATGGGGTGCGGGCTCTGGGACGTGCCCACAGCACCAGGGAACTGCACTGCTTAAACAAGAACCCCGAATGCTGTCTGTGCTGTTCAGGGAGCCGGAAGGTCTCCAAGAGCTCCTGGGAGCGGCTCGCGCAGAGGCCCCCGGGGACCCCGGGGTCCACACGGCAGTCCCTGGAGGTCACCTGTGGGGGCGGTCCTCCCTACACGACACGCCAGTCCCAATCTAGGAAGCAAGCCCTTGACAGCAAAAGAGAAAAAGGGCGCCCCTTCCAGGGGCTGGAACAGGGGACCCCCCTCCCACCCAGCTACCCACTTCTGTCTAGCAGGGTTGCTGTGGGGACTAAGGGCGCTAGGGGGCAAGGGCTTACAATGGTATTTAGAAGGAATTGTCTTTAATGCCGTAGTTATTAATCATTTTCCACTAGTATTCCAGAAGGAGGCACACAGTAGGAGCTCACCAAAGCTGAGGCCCCTCCCTGTCTTGTGGGGCTGCGGTGTATCCTGCAGGGTAGCACGGGCCCCTGCCTGCTTGGCGGGTCAAGGCTCTGCCCAGGGAGCACGAGCACCAGCCCCAGCGACCACAGCTGCCCACTCTCCTGCTCTAGCCCCAGCCTAAGGGAGAGAGCCTGGAGAGCCAGCTCTGACACCCTCCTTCTCCACAGAACAGTCTGTGCTCTGCTCCCGCCCCCAGAGAGCTCGGAGCTTTCCAAATATGGATGCTTTTTTCATTCCCGAAGCATCAGGAACATTTGGGGGAAGAAAATGAACACCAGACATGGTTTGGAAATGATGGAAGCCAAGTGATGGGTAGTGGCACAGTGAGCACTGTCTCAGGAGTAAGGAGTCCTGGTTTTTAAAATATCAAACAAGAGTATGAACTAAGTGATCTTTTAAAACCTGGCCCGCTTTGTATGAGTCTAGGCCCCAAGGAGATCCTAGCAGTAAGGACCCAGATCCTAAGAGTGAAAAATACATCAGCTAGCACATAAGGCAGGAGAGAAAAAACAGCATTAAGCACACCCAGTCAGTGGCTTTTAAAGAAAAGGAGTCATGGAGACAGGTTTTCTAGAGCCCCACCACCTGAAAGGTAGTCCACAGACTGGGATAATCCAATCAGAAACTGAACATAGTAGGAGTTAGAGACAAGATTAATTGTTTCATATCAGGCCCAAACCAAAATCTATTTTTATCTAAAAGGGAGAGGATTTCAGAATACAATGAAGACACTGTACTTTGGCTTAAGCAAGTTGTGTGTTACTCAGGTAGAGTTGATCTACCTGAGTAGATAACCCCAGGATTGTCAGGGAAAAATGTTTAAAGAACCATCCCATCACAAGTAGCCCTGTGTGGCAAGCACTATTCCTGGTGCAAATGTGGGGACACAAAACACAGTTTAGACATGACACAGCCTCAGAACCCAACCCAGAGCAGGCACTCATATTATTTGCTAGGTTAATAAATTAACTAAACATACCATCTAGTTTGAGAGAGGCAAGTGACAGATAAATAATTACACAAAAGCCGAATGCCAAATTGGATGGTACTAACTATAAATAGAAGTGGAAGAGAAGGAGAAATGGAAGTGGACAACAGGGGACACCTGGGTGCTCAGTGGTTGAGCGTCTGCCTTCAGCTCAGGTGGTGATCTCCGGATCTGGATTGAGTTCTGCATCAGGCTCCCTATGAGGAGCCTGCTTCTCCCTTGGCCTATGTCTCTGCCTCTCTCTCAGTCTGTGTCTCTCATGAATAAATAAATAAATCTTAAAAAAAAAAAGGAAGTGGACAATAGAACTAGCGGGGCTATAACTGACATGTGAGCCAGGGTGGACTCCTCGCAGGGAAAGGGAGGAGACCCCAGTTGGAGGAGGAAGACAAGCAGAGGCAGGAAGTGGGCCTGGGAGTGGTGAGGGCAGGCAGGCAGGCAGGCAGGCCAGCGGCAACCTGGAGCAGACCACAGGCGGGACAGAGGAGGGAAGACCAGGACAGGACCTCCAGAATCTGAAAAAAGTGCTCAGCCATGCCTACACCTGTCTTGATTAGCAGGAGCGCTCATCAAGAACCTGAGCTTCCGTCATACAGGAAAAGATGACTTTGGGGAGGCAGGAGGGCTCCACTCTTGATTACCTGAGTGTGGAATCTTCCATAGTATATTAAACTTCAGACTGACTAGTCCTGACACTTGGGCCACTGTTTACTTACTGCTTTTCCCACATTTTAACTTCAATCTACTTAAGAATATAAATCTGCCACAAATATACAAATGAGGGGATCCCTGGGTGGCTCAGTGGTTTAGCGCCTGCCTTTGGCCCAGGGTGTGATCCTGGAGTCCCAGGATCGAGTCCCATGTTGGGCTCCTGGCATGGAGCCTACTTCTCCCTCTGCCTATGTCTCTGCCTCTCTCTCTCCCTGTGACTATCATAAATAAGAAAAATAAAAAATAAAATAAACAATAAAATAAAAAAACAAATATACAAATGCTTGTATGTTTTAGGGCATGTAAAGCCCAGGGAAAAGCTCTGTGTCATCTGCATCCCCCCCTGCACTTCAGCATCCCAGAGCCCTGGTGGGTGCTCTGCCTCTAAGGAGAGCTCCCCTGGTACATCCTGGGGCCTCGGGGCTCCAGGTTCAGTTCTTGCCTTCATCACTCTCTGTATTCCTCTGAGGGAGCTTCAGCCACTGCTGAGTTGTGACCAAATTGATACACAATCAATTCCTAAATCCTGACCAACAAACCCATAGCCTAGAGACCCATGTGCTGAGCAAAGGCCATAGAATCAGACTGGTTCCCTGGACAGCACCCCCTTGCGGTCACAAAGGGATCACCATGTTTACCTCCAACCCAGTCTCTTCCCCCACCCTCCAGGGAAGCTGGCTCATCCTCCTGTAATCCTTACCCCAGTTTAACATCCTTCCTTGCCCAGCCAGTGAAGCTAAACATTTCAATCATCTTGATTCCCCCCTCAACCACCCTCCCACTGCAACTCCCCCAGCACACTGTCTCCTTGGCCTGCTGGAATCCAGGCTTTTGCAAAATCTGTCAGGATCCAGCTAGGACAAAAGAAATCACTCGAGTTCTTTCAGATAAAGGAGCGTTAAGGGTATGAAACCAATGAGAAACAGGATGGTATCACATCCCAGAACTCTGAAACAGCAGGAGGCCACTAACATCCTCAGAGCTAGACAGGACAGAGGGAACAGATGGAGTCACAAGAGCCCAGAAGCTGGGGCTACTGGGTGAGAGACAGAACCCAGCAGAAACCAACTAACTAGGGCATCCTGGAAACAGCCTGCAGAAGTCAGGCCCCCTGGATGTACCGGAAGGGCCCGAAGTCAGCTTACCTCCCAGGTCAGTCTCCCTCACTTTAATCTTTAATTCCTTCTAATCAATTCTCCATTTTGTGCCAGAAAGATCATTCTTACTTATAAACTGAAATCATTCCTTCTGCTTAAAACCTGGTAGTGGCTGGCAGTTTCCTGCCAGGGAAAACCAAGTCTCATCCACCTAGCTGACTTTGTCAATCAATTGCAAATATAGGAAGTGCTGCTTCCCTTGACAGCAACATGCACTTAGTTTACTGTAGAACACAGGATGAGCTGCTGCTCCCAGTGCTACTGTACAAGAAAACAGAGACTAGTCCTCAAAGTCATCCACTCTGAAACCCCTTAACTAGCTAAGCATCATTCCTTTCTGACCAGGGTTGTTTGCCATGATCAAGAGGCTCAGAGCTCCAATGAAAAGATGCTATGTCAAAGAAAGTGGAGAACAAGTAAAGGTTATCAAACTCTATTAATATAAACAATAGATTGAATTGAGTAATCAAAAAAACCTAAAAATAAAAACCCAGGCTCAGATGGCTTACTGGTGAATTCTACCAAATGTTTAAAGAATTAACAGAATACTTCATAAATGCTTCCAAAGAGTAAAAAGGAGAAACACCTCAAAACTTAAGTCTATAACAGCAGTGTTACCTTGACACCAAAACCAGACAAAGACATCACCAAAAAATTACACCAGTTATCTGTTCTGAATATAGAAGTAAAAAATCCTCAACAAAATATTAGTGCATCAAACCCAGCAACATATAGAAACAAAAGTGTGTGCCATGACCAAATGGGATTTATTTCTGGAATGCAAGGCTGATTTAACATATGAAAAATCATCCAATGTAATACACTGTATTAGAAGGATAAAGCACAAAAATCATATGACTATCTCATTAGCAAAAGCGTTTGACAAAATCTAACTTTCTTTCATGATAAAAACTCAACAAACTAACAATAAAGGGAAACTTCTTCAATCTGATAAAGGGCATCTATGAAAAAGCCACACCTTAACATCATACTTAATGACAAAAGACTGAAAGCTTTCCCCCTATCAAAGAAGGTCTCTGCTCTGGTCATTTCTATTAAACATTGTAATGGAGGTTGTAGCCAATGCAATTATGCAACAGCAACAAAAAAATGCATCAGATTGGAAAGGAAGAAGAAAAACTATCTTATTTACAAGTGACATGAACTTATATAGAGAAAATCCTAAGGATTCCACACACATAAAAATTATTAGAGTTAATAATAAATTAGTTCATTATTAGCTATTAAATGAGTTCAGCAAGGTCATAGGATAAGAAACCAATACACAAAAATCACCTGCATTTTCTATACACCAGTAATGAACAATCTGAAAATGAAATTAAGAAAACTATACCATTTGTGATAGCACCAAGAGAATCAAATACTTAGGAATAAACTTAACAAAAAGAAGGTAAGGCTTACACAATGAAAATTACAAAACATTTTTAAAAGAAATTAAAGAAGACATCCCATGTTCATGGATTGAAGACTTAATATTGAGAAGACAGCAATATTCCCCCAAACTGATCTTCAGATTCAACAGAATCCTTACCAAATTCCCAGTAAGGTGTCTTTTTTTTCCCCCCAGCAACTGACCACATAATCCTAAAATTTATATGGAAATGTAAGGGACCCAGTGAAGCCTAAATAATCTTGAAACAGAACAAAGTTGGAAGACTCACACATTCCCCATCTCATAACTTAAACTACAATAATAAAGATACTACTACTTTATTACTATAGTAATAAAGATAGTGTGGTTATTAGCATAAGGATAGACATACAGGCTAGAATTGTGAATCCAGAAATAAACCCTTACATTGATGTTCAATTGATTTCAACAAAGACATCAAAACAAGTCAATGAGGGAGAAAACAGTCTTTTCAACAAAAGCTGCTCTGATCACTGGATAGTCAAATGCAAAAGAATGAAGTTGGAACCTTACCTCATACCATATAGAAAAATTAATTCAAAGTAGATTATAGATCTAATTGTAAGAGCTAAAACTATAAAACTGTTAGAAGAAAACATAGGAGTAAATCTTTGTGACCTCAATTAGGCAGTAGTTTCTTAGTTACAACACCAAAAGCACAAAGCAACCAAAAAGAAGAAGAAAAGAAAAACTGAACTTAATCAAAATTTAAAACATTTGTGTACCCAAGGCTACCATCAAGAAAATGAAAATACAACCCACAGAATGGCAGCAAATATTTTAAAACTAAATATCCGTAAACCATACATCTATAAACCATGTCTCCTATACCTGTATTTAGCACATACAAAGAACTATTACAACTCAATAATAATAAAAATAAAAAAAGACAATTTAAAGCTGGGCTCAAGATCTGACTACACATTTCTCCAAAGGAGATACACAAATGGCACATAAGCCCAAGAAATATTGCTCAACATCATTAGTCATTAGGGAGATGCAAATAAAACCCACAGTGAGATACCACTTCACACCCACTAGGATGGCTAGAATCAAGAAGATGGATAATACAGTGCTGACAAGCTGTGAAGCAACTGGAAGCTTCAGAGTAGGGCAGCTACTTTGGAAAACAATTGTGTTTCCTTAAAACATTAAACACTGAGTAGTCACACGACCTGGTTATTCCACTCCTAGGTACATATCCAAGAGGAATGAGAAGAGAAATGCACCCCAAATTTTGTACATAAATGTTCACAGCAGCATTACCGATGATAGTCCAAATGTAGAAACAATCCCACATCCATCAACTGATGCATATGGATTCATAAAATGTGCAAAATGTGGTATATCCATACGATGGAATATTATTTGGCCAAAAAAGGAATGAAGCATGGATTCATGCTACAACATGGATGAACCCTGAAAACATATTAAGTGAAAGAAGCCAGGCACAAAACAGCACAATATTATGTGATCCCATTTTTTATAAAATGCCTAGAATACACAAACCTACAGAGACAAAAAGTAGGCTAGTGGTTGACTAGGGCTGAGGGGACAATAATTAGGTAATGAGAAGTGGCCACTGATGAGTACAGATTTCTTTTGTGGGTGTGGTGATAACTGCATAATTCCGAATATACTAAAAGCCACTGAATTATATACTTTAAAAGGTTGTATTTCATGGTATCTGAATTATATCTCAATAAATCTGTTTTTTTTTAAAGCTGCAGACTCTATTTGTAATATGAAAAATTGAAACAATAAACAGATGTTCCATAGGCAACTGTTCAAAAATATCCACAAGGCACAACACTGTGGAGTCACTAAAAACTTGTCAAATGGAAAAATAATTGTACACACACATATATAGAGTGAAAAAATAGACTATAAAATAGTATATGTAGCATAATCCTAATTGTGTATAAAACATTATATAAATATATATCTTTATATTTTTTCTATATTTAAAGACATATATGTGTGTGTGTGTGTGTGTGTGTATATATATATATATAACTTCGACAGTGGTTCACTAGCTCAAGTGGTAGTATGGTGACTAATTTTACTTTCTGCTTTATATTTTTCTTTATTTTCTGAACAGTCTATACTCAACACACAACCAAAGAATCAAAGTTCACTTTCAGATCAAAGGGACTCTGTCCAGTGTTGGCCAGAAGGAGAGGCAGCTGGTCCCACACCCTGTGGGCAGGAAAGCACAAAGGTACAGCCGTTCTGCAGAGCAGTCTGGAAATACTTCTCTTTTGACCCAGAAACTCCACTTCTGGAAATCTCTCCTAGGGAAATCATTAAGGACAAGCACAAAGACCAGGCTGAGAGGGCGTTCGTCACAGCTTTACTTGTAACAGTAAAAAGCTGAAAACAACCTACATGTCCAAAAATAGAGGCTTTTTAGTTAAATATATTATAGCTTATCCATATACTGAAATGCTGTACAGCTGCTAAAAGTGTTTATGATCTGTAGTGAAGTGGAAAAAGCAGGTCATAAAGCAGTATGTGTGGTATAATTTCATTTTTATATAAAAAAATCACCCTTGATAATTATAGAGATCTAAAAGTAAATGCACTAAAATGTTAACAGAGGTTGGCTCTGGGTAGACCAGGTGATGGGTATTTTTACGTTCTTTCGACTGTATTTCTGATTTTTATATAACATCTACATAGGTTGTCTCTCTGAAGAGTAGTAAAATAAAATCATAGGGGAAGGGGCAGGCAATCAACCTCAATGGCATCTAGAAGCCCTACTGCCCAAGGAAAGGAGCATGCTACACGGGACCCCGGGGAGGCGGGGAGCATGGGGACAGAAAGGCTGTCACAACCACCAGCTGCTCCCAAACGCAAGTGTACATGAGGCAGGACTACACAGATCCCCTTCCGTCAACCTTGGATTTATATATTTCAAGGTATATTTCCCCCTTTTGTTTTATTCAGCCTTCTCAGTACTCTTATCTGAGTAGTATTATCCTCATTTGGCAGATAAGGAAAGTGAGACCTAGAGACTTCAATCAAAAGGCTGAAGAATCACAGAACAGAATCACGGGTTCCCAGGTTATCAGACACCTGCCCCCTTGTCAACAGCATCCCCACTCCTAATGAGAGTTTATGTTCCAGCTGAAAGGCACCTCGATAGAGCAGATAGAGGAGGGGTTCTGGAGTCGGTGGGCCTTGATGTGAATCCTACCTCGCCTCTGAAATTCCGCCTCTGGAGTCCTCACAGGGAATGATAATCCCTAGGCACAGGACTGTTGCCAGAATGAGGTGCCATCACACAGGTGAATCAGCAAGCATCACACGTGACTCTGGGCAGGGCTCTAGAAACACTACTCCATTGCGAACCCCCACCTCTCAGGGTGGCCAAGCCCTGAGATGGCTGCTGCTATGAGAAAGACGTCCAGATGCAGACCTAACGTTGGACTTGGGGCAGTCTCCACTGCCCAGCTCTGGTCCCCTTCCCGAGGCCCTCCACCCCTGAGGACTACTCTCCCCAAAGAGCCCCATTCTTTCAGCACTTACCCACAGGATGGTCTGGTGGCAGGGCATCTCCAGTCCAGTCCACAGTGACCCTGTCACAGAGTGGTCACCTGGCTCCTCCCCAATATCCCTTCTCCTTTTCCCCTACAGGGACCGTCTCCAAAGACAGAAGGGCACATAGGCCCCTGGGCCTCTTTGATGAGGGGGCTCCCTTCAGAAGAGCTGTGCTGGGAATGTCTGTCGTGGACGGTCCCTCTGTCCTGGTGGGACCACCCTCTTCATCACAGCCCTCATGCCAGACCTGGGCCAGTCCCGGGGCACAGCTGGCCACCATCACTAGATCAGGGATGGGAATATAAGGCACCAGGGTCAATGAGACACAGTGAGGATGTGGCCCAGGTTTCTGAGACTTACACCTAAGAGAATCAAGAGTCTGGAGCTACTCCAGCCAGCCACCTGGAGGCTGAGATGGGATCAACACGGAACACAAGAAATGGAGAGAGAGCATCCATCTTTGAGCCCTGAATCCAGCTGCCACTGGTCAGGCTGGGTTGGGTTTGCTGTCACCTGCAACTGAAAGGGCCCTCACCCCCAGACCGTGGCAGAACTTCACAATGAGTCTTCATCTGGGGTCAGGACCTCAGCTCTCTGTGCACTGCTCCCCCCTTTCCCCCACTCCTGCACATCCACCAGAAAGCCTTGCAGGATGGACCTGGATTTGCCCTGCCACCTCCATCCCCAACTGTCAACAGAGCACGTTCGTTTACTGCATCTGCTGAGCAGCTGGCTGGGGCTGGACGGACACCCTGCCACTTGTCCACCTCCTCCCGGCTCCTAGGTCCCCAGCAACCATCACATCTCTCTAGTGACACTCTGTTCCACCAAGCACACAAGCGGCCTCACATCTTCTCTGTAGTCCCTCTGCCATCCATGGAAGCTTCCACCTGCCTATGTGAGTCAGTTCAAGAGATAAGCCCTGGTCACCATGCCTGAGTTGAAGCTTAGCAAAGGGACCAACTGGCTCAGAAGACAACCCCTGGCCCCGAGAGGGTGGGGAAGGAGCGGGGTGGGGAGGGGGGGCTATGTGTGCATGTGACCCCCAGATGCCTTTGGCAGAGCATGACCAGCCTGCAACCAACTCATCACAGCCAGGCTTCCCCAGGCCCAGCAAACTAACATCTCCAAGGATGGAGCCCACATCAGGGGCAGACTGAGAAGCCCCAATAAATGTTCCCACTTTGCTGGGCGGAACGGGGGCTGCTCCTGGGAGCCAATATTGGAGGATGGACAACTAAGCTTTGAAGCAGAAAAGTAAAACACCCTGTAGGAAACGCATCCCTCGAGTCACCATATCGGGGGTCTGGCCTCACCTCAACACACAGTGCTGGTATCAGGCCCTAAAAGGAGGGAGCAGATAGACTTTCATTCTCTTCTCTCTTTCATCCAGGGAAGCCCTGATTAAAGATGTGTGCTTCCTCTCTGGTCCAAATACATGGCAGCCTTTTGGGAGTAAGTTCTCAAGTTCACCCACTATCTGAAGAATTTCCAACTCAACGTGTTCCAAGATTTTCCCGTGTCACCCGGATGCCCAGGACCGGGCAAAAGTGTGCTGAAGAAACACCTGAGTGACACCGGACAAAACACCTCATCAATAGACTGCGTCCCTTGTGCTGACTTACCTAAATTTTGCTCTGGTGGGAAGCCCACAAGGAGAAAGAGCAATCCCCAGGTGCCTCTTCAGAAAACATCTGTGGGTGAATGTTGTACATCTCCTGGTCTAACAACTGCATAGGCTATGCTGAAGCCCGTGGGTGTGTGAAGACGCTCAGTTTCAAGCTGGGCAGAGCAAGGCTGGGATCCAAGCCTTCTGGAGATGGGGTCTCTATTTAAAGACTAGTGCTTAACAGCTTCGGAGAAAAGGCAGCACCTCTGAGAAGCCTCCCTGGAGAGCTCCCTGGCCCCTTTGCCCTGCCCACAGCAGAAGGCAGGTGTCTTCATTCCTTCCCTGACATGGTGCTCTGAGACCGGATGCTCAGAAAGCACACAGGGGGCAGCCCAAAGAGAGCCCCAGGGCCCGCTCTACATGAGGCAGGGAAAACAGTCCGTACCAGCTTCCACGGGGAGGTCATTATGTAACCTGAATGCTAGTCTTCGTTGCACCTGCACTCTGGGAAGAGCAGGAGGTCCGTGAGCTCTGCAGACACTAGAGAAGCGGAGATCTTTAAGGATGGGCCCCCGGCCCCTGGCCAGGAAGGAGAGTCCAGGCAGAAGAGACAAGCCCTGGAGCCCAACCACGAGATGGTTTCTCCTCCTGGGCTCTCTCTCTCCTCTTCTCAGCCAGTGGATTTAGCATGTTCCTCATGAAGACAGCTGTCTGAGAACCATGTGAGTGGTTCTCGCCTCTTAAAAGACCACTACTTGAATCAACTGATCCATTCCAGTGTGAATGGCCTTTTGTGGAAAAAACCAGTAATGTGGGGCCAATTCCAAAGACCTCTGACCTTCTGGGTCAGCCTCGGGCAAGACCGGTGAGGCGCAGAGGGAGTGTGTCTTGGGCCCCACCCTCAGGGAAACCTCTTGATCTGCCCTGGCCACTGGGTGCTGTCCATCCTCTAGCACCGTCCACACCTCTTCCTCCCCGAGGGGCACTCCAGACCTCAGATCTCTGCTCGATCTGCCTCTAACGTTTCCCTGACGTGCACTGCTCCCAGGTTCACACCCTCTGCCAGACAAGGCACATATACTAAGGCAACTCTAGCCTCTCCCCATAACTGGATGTTACCTGGGGCTCCTGAAGAGGTCTATCCATTTGAGGTCACACCCCAAGGACACAAATAGCTAAATGTTGTTGATCTGCCAGGCACTGTGCTAAGAGCTGTCCATGTACCCCATCCCTCCCTACAATAACCCTCTAATGTAGGTACTATTATTATCTCTGTTTTATAGATGAGAAACCTGAGCCCCAGAAAGCTGAAAGTACTTGCCCAAGATCTTACAGCTAATAAGTGACAAAGCTAGAGATCAAACCCAGCAGTCTGGCTCCAAAGCCCAGGCTCTTCACCAATGCATCAAAGGAGCAAGTTCAAACCCAGGAGCCAAGGAGGAAGAGAAAAACACAGAGGCTCCCGAGAGCTCCCCAACATGGTGCCGCCTCCTCCACCTGGACATGGAGGTCATTCCACTTGACAGAAAGGTCTCCTACCTCCTCCTGGCCCTGCCTCCAGGTTACTGGGTGTCATCAGGCAAGTCCTTTAGGCTCTCTGCCACAGTCTCCCCCAGTGGAGAAGACAATATCTATACAAGGGATGATTGGGAAGGCCCCATTCACCCATTGCAATCAGCCCTTCTCTGCTTAGTACTGTACAATCTAGAAAGGAAGTTTAACCCCATGCCACTATTTCCAGCTTCATAATATCCCTCCTCTTGGGCACTAGAGCCTCAGGTCGTCCACATCCCCTTTCATTCACCGAGTACAGGCTACTTCCTTCTCTCTACACCCTCCAACAGCTGCCAGCTGGGTGAGAGACCGACCGAGCTCTGCTGGACATGTCTAATCAGAGGCTCATGTGGGGTCCCAGCCTTCTTCTTCCCAAGTACCTGGTGGCTCTGGTCCTGTAGCCACCTCTCACCAGTGGACCATTGGCAGAACTGATGTGTGCTACTTCTGCTCACCCTAGACATCTGCCTCTTTCCTCCTCCACCCCCCCAAGAGCAGCACCACACCAGCACGCCAGCTTCAGCCATACCAATGAAGATAACACCCTAGTGGATGGGGAGAAACCGTAACCTCAGAGGACACACAGCTGCCCCCCCAGCTGGGACCAACCAGCTGGACCGTTGCTGCACTTCCCTCATATTGGAGCCAGAGCATATTTGGTCCCCGTAAGACAACAGGATACATATGAGGCTATTTATAAAGGCCACATCTAGGAAGGCAAGCCACTTGCAGCTCCCACTGTCCTATCTGCAGAAAGTCACCCCATGTCCAGCAGATCTAAATCCCAAAATAGACAGTGGTCATGTGTCCACTATTCCCAAGCTTTCCTATTTGTGAAAAGAACATCTGTGGCCACTTGGTGTCCTGGAGATTTCATGTGCTACCCCAGTCTGTATCCTAGAGCAAAGATATCTACTCACTTGATTAAATCAGTACTACCAAAAGCTAAAGAGTACCTCCATTTCCTCTACTCCCATTCTCTGTTTGCCTGTTTAGGTTTAAGAGATAGAAGGAAAGGGGATGCCTGGGAGGTTCAGTTGGTTAAGCATTGGCCTTCAGCTCAGGTCATGATCCCAGGATCCTGGGATCAAACCCCACATCGGGCTCCCTGCTCATTGGGGAGCTTACTTCTCCCCTCCCACTCCCCCTGCTTGTGTGCTCGCTCTGTCAAATAAATAAATACAATCTTTTTAAAAATTGTTAAAAAGAGATTGAAGGAAGGAGAGTTGGAGGAAGAGTGGGGGGTGTAGCGATCTACTTCAGAACTTCCCTGATCGTGGAAATGAGCTGAACTGTACCAGCTTCCAGGAAGAGACCCACGTCAGGCTCCGCTACCGTGTGATGTCAGCCTGCTCTCATAGGTACTGCCCATAACTGTCAGGGAGTGACTCTAAATCACTAAAATATGCCCAATATGTTATCTACAAAGAAAACATGGCTCGCTGTGACAGGCTAGGAGCAAAGGCGCCCAGGTCACCTGAATTACAAGGTGGGCATCTCAGTAAGAATCCAAGCAAGGGAACTTTTACAAATTTCACTCAACAACTGAGCACCGATTGTGTGCCAAACACTGTGCCAAAGGAGGAGGAGCTCTCCTCCTTTAGGGCAACTCACAGACTGGGGGGCGGTTGGGGCGGGGGTGCTGGATAATGGGAGAGCTAAGTCCAATATGATTACATGGAATCTATAATCTACTGCGCAAAGACAGCACTGAGTATGGTTGACTCTGCATGGATGAGTCCCAGAGGGCCTCAGAGAAGATAGGACATGTGAGCCAGAGGCACAGAATTTACAGGAAGAAATCTGGGCAAGGGGCAGGAATGAGAGTGGAGGAACAATGAAGGCAAGGCTGCCAGGAAGGGTGTAGGCGCAAATCAAGGGTATTCTCTAGTGATCTGGATGTTTCCTATGTGAGGAAGCCTTACCTGGCCCAAGCAGGCTCTGATCCACATGCCGAGAGAGCAGAACAGCTGAGAACATGGGCTCCAGAAGGAAGCCTCCCTCTGCCTCTCAGACACAGAGCATGATGGGCTCTGACACTGGTCTCAGAGATCAAGTCCTGGCTCAACTGCTTCTGGCTTTGGGACCCTGGGCAGCTTATCTAACCACCCTGTGCTTTGGTTTTCTCATCTGTAAAATGGAAAGAATAACAGAGCCCACCTCATAGTGTGGTGGTGAAGACTGGACAAGACACTCACATAAAGGGCATATGGTGAGTATCACAGTACCCTCGCCCAGGTCTCAGTTCCTTTGTCTGTAAATAATGGGTTTGGAGGATTTAAGAGACAGTAAAGCCCTCGTGATCACTGAATGATCTTGGCTTCTGATTCACAAAGAGCCAAGGCTAACATTATCTGGCCAGGGGAAGAGCTCCCAGCCATGGATGAAGCTCAGTGACACTTCTAGGCTCTGGCTGAAAGCTCCGGTCTAGTCGGACCTCTGGAGGTCATGGAAACGTTTAGGTGACTCGTGAGAGGCCAGCTCCTCCACCTACAGCAGCATGCGGAGGCCCGGGGAGGGGTGTGGGCTGGGTGGATGCCTATGGCAGGGGCAGCTGAGCGCAGCTCCAGCCAGGGCTTGCCTGGGGCGAATGGGGGGACGGCTCTTCCCTTCTTCCCAAAGAAGCCAGAAAACCATATTTTTTAACTGGATGATCCCAATTTGGAAACATCAGCAGCTAATTCAAAAGCACTGGAAATATTGAGTAGACGACACCCATCCTGCCTCAGGGCCAGTGGGCTTGTGGTTCCCAATGGAGAGTACTCTGTATGCTAGCATTCATCGAACATGTGTCCACAGTCTCTCCTGAAAATTTCTCAAGGACCTTGAGGATGAAAGAAGAACTAGAGAGTGTTGCTACATAGAGTCAGGACCAAGAAACTCTTGAACGCCCCAGAGAACTGGCCTGCCTTTGGGCATCTCTACAAATTAAAGGGACAATTTTTGTTACTGTAAGTCACTCTTTTAAAAAAAAAAAAAAAGGATTTT
Organism: Canis lupus familiaris; assembly: GCF_011100685.1. Taxonomy (NCBI): domain Eukaryota; kingdom Metazoa; phylum Chordata; class Mammalia; order Carnivora; family Canidae; genus Canis; species Canis lupus. The sequence continues at coordinate 62,060,018 of NC_049229.1, forward strand.
ATATATTTATTCATGAAAGCCACAGGGAGACAGGCAGAGACACAGGCAGAGGGAGAAGCAGGCTCCCTGCGTGGAGCCCAATGTGGGACTCGATCCCAGGACCCTGGGATCATGCCCTGAGCCAAAGGCAGACGCTCAACCACTGAGCCACCCAGGTGTCCCTGTAAGCCGCTTCTTCTGGTCCCCCCATCACACACTTTGCTTATAGCTAATGTTTATATCATGTACACTATGTGCCAGGCACTGTTGTAGCCTTGTATATATACAATCTCATGTAATCCTCACAATCCAAGGAGAACAGGATAGATGGAAAAACTGAGGTGTAGAGCCGGTAGGAACTGGCAGGAGGGCACAGAGCCAGTGTGCGATGGCAGTGGGAGTTGCATCCAGGCACACAGCTCAGCACCGGTGCTCAGAACCAGCCCTCCACTCGGCCTCTCATCTGGCTGACACACATCTCAAGACCAGGGCCTCCTGGGGTGCAGGCCACTTCCTCTGGCACAAGTGACCCTTCCCTCTCCCGTACACGTGGGATGTGTGTGTGCCTACAGAAGGAGCCAGGCTCCTTGAGTCTCCCAGGAGCCAGCCAACACGTCCCAAGAGCCACGAGGCTGGGGGCACCATGGCTGGGGGACCCCTGCTAAGCACGCACGACCTGGGGCCAGACCCAGGGATCGAGTCTCCTGTTGTCCCTGCCCACTTGCAGCCACCAGACGGAGCTGGCAGGGCCACCTGCAGATGATCTGCCATCACCAGACCGTCCTAGAGCCGAGACGAGGCCCTGAGCTCTTGCTGCAGAGCAGGCCCCAGAGCCACACTGGCAGCGCCCAGCAAAGCACCCTGGCCACGCTCCGCCAGGCCCCGGGAGGCTGGAAACTGCCAGCTGAGGCTCTGCCCTTGCGGAACATCGTCCCTGGCCCCGAATCACACACAGAGCCCCCCGAGCCAAAGGCGCATGAGGTGACTGAGCAGGCTGGCCCCAGTATGCCCCGCGGCTCAGATGCAGACACGGCCCAGTGCTCAGGGCCCCTCCGATGGTCTCCCAGGCCGGTGCCTGCTGACCGCCACAACGCCTTGCCAACCGTGACAGCATCTTCCCCGGACACGCGGGTGTTGAGGAAATTAATTAGATGAACCTGGCAGTACTCAAGGCTCCCTGGGAACTGGCTGACTCTGTCACCCCCAACATAAAGCCCTCAAGTGCGCCTCAGGCTGGGTCTTTGTTCCACATCGCGCAGGACAACCAAATCGGACAGCTGGCAGCACACAAGGGCCCAGCTCACAGCCGTGCTGGTGCGTCAGGCCGCCCAGGGGCCCAGCCGCTGTGCCAGCACTGTCAGGCACAAGGCATGGTTTGGACAGTAGGTGGCAGGAGGGAGGAGGAGCTGCTGCAAATGGTCCTTTTCTTACTGTGGCCTTCTGAGTTCAAAGTGTCCCCTCCTCTTCCAGGAAGCCTTCCTGGCCCCACAGGCCTGTGTGACCACTCAGGTCTCTACGGAGCTATCAGCCAAGCCTGGCTTTTATCATGCACTGCCTTGTTTGGGGCTGATATTTTAAAATATTACTTAATAAGCATGTAGTATGTGTCAGGTACCAAGGCCAGTGCTTTGCTACGTTATTTGAACCTTAGAGTAAATCTATGAAGTGAATGTAATTATACGCATTTCTCAGATGAGGAAGTGGCAGCTTGGAAAGGCCAAACGATGCGTGTGTCCTGTGTCTATCATTTTCCTCTCCATGGCACTGCCTTCTCTCACATGGGATAGCAAGTTCCTGCACGGCAACCCAGCCGATGTTCACCCTTCCTTCCAGCCCAAAGCCCCCAGGCACACAGCAAACATGGGATGGCCAGCTGTCACAGTGACTGCCATGGGCAGGGACCAGTCAGCCTTAATCAGTCCAGAGGCAGTATTAATGAATAAAACTGGTCAGACACGTGGCCAAGGGGCCCTATGACAAGAATCTCAATGTGTGCTGTGCAGTACCTTAATCACAAAAAAAAATAAATAAAATAAATAAATTCCTTGCCTTCATTGCATATTAATTATCAGGATCCTCTACTGATACATTTACCCCTCATCTGCTTCAGGGATAACTGAAGAACTGAGGGTTTGAGGAAGAAGCGTGTGGCGGGGCCAACCCCTCGGGCTTGCTGGGAGGTGCTGGCCCAGGGCCTGGGGTTGGCCCATGGGCTTCACCCAGAGTGGCCCCAGGGTCAGCCTCCCGGGAGGGAAGGCACGGGCTCACCTTTGGTGGCGTAGGCTTCCGCAATCATGCGCAGCCTGTAAGGAGGGACGGCTGTCAGCGGCAGGTCATCGAGGCCCACCCGGGCATAGATGTTGAGAGCCTCCTTATAATCTCCTTCCACATAATTCAACTTGGCCATGATCAGATTGGATTCTTGTAGGAACTCTGACTAGAAGGAAAAGGAGAGAGAAAAACATTTTCCTACGGTGCTGTGAGTAATGCTCCCTCGGGGACCCGCCGCCACCTGCTGCCACAAAGCCCTACGGCTCTCCACAAAAAAATGCACACAAAAACGTTCAGAGCAGTACTTTTCAGGATGGCCCTTGGAGTGGCAACAACCCAAATGCCCATCCACTGGTGAATGGACAAGGAAAATGTGGCATGGCCTTACGGTAGACTATTACTCAGCCACCAAAAGAAGTACTGCCCCATGCTTACAACAGGGATGAACCTCAGAAACTTATGGCAAGTGAAAGAGCCAGTCACAAAAGGCTACATATTGAATGCTTCCACTTACGTGAAATGGCCTGAGTGGTCAAAGTTATGGAGGCAGAAAGCGTGTTTGCCAGGGGCTGGGGGGCAGGGGGGGAAGACAGGTGACTGCTTATGGGTACAGGTTTATTTTTGGGGTAATGAAAATGTTCTAAAATAGGGACGATGATTGCACGAGTCTGTGAATATACTAAAAACCACCGAATTCTAGCGTTTTAAATGGGTGAATTATATGGCATATGAACTATCCTTCAATAAAACTGCCATAAAACAAACAAGACTGTAACCCAAATAAGCCAAAGAGAGAGGCTTTTGAAGTTGGTGCAAGAACCAGGACTTGCTTTCTGTCCAGTGGTGAACTCTTCCCACTGAGCCACTCCAGCTCGTTAGGGTAACTGAGCCCCAGTCCGCCCCACAGAGGCTGCAAGCTCTAGCAGTCCTCTGATGAGTCCTCAAGTCCTCGTTCCTCTCGTCAGGAGAGGCTGGCCTCCCCAGTCCACACCCATCAGCCTTATCCCCTGCCCTACTCCCTGGCCAGCACTCATCAGCAGGAAGAGAGGAGACAGCCTAGCCTTCTATATAAGGAAACAGATTTATCACCCTCTCACAGGCCTGCTCCTTGGAACCCAAGCTATGCAAGGCTAGATTTTCCCGCTTACAGAAGCATGCCAGGAAGCTGCACTGTTTTATAACCTGTGACCGCGATGGGGTGGGCAAGGCGCAGGTAACCAGCAAGAGCAGCTGCCTGCCAGGATCCTCAGCTTCCAGGCATTTCTTTCTTCTTCTTTTTTTTCTTAATGAGTATAGTTGCCACATACTTTCCAGATAATAGTGTAGGGATCGGACAACTCCGTCAGTTATGCTATGCTCACTACAAGTGCAGCTACCAGCTGTCACCATACAACGCTGTTAGGATACCACGGACTATATTCCCAGTGCTGTGCCTTTTATTGCCATGACTCATCATTCACTCCATACCTGTATCTCCCGCTCCCCTTCATCTATTTTGTCATACCCCCAGGCCCCTCCCCTCTGACAACCATCAGTTTGTTCTCTGTATTCAGGGGTCTCTGTCTGCTTTTTGTCTGTTTACTCCTTTGTTTTTTAGATTCTTTGTTTTTCAGAGTCCACATATAAGTGAAATTATAAGGTATTTCTTGAAAGGGACAAGGGACAACAGGCAGCACTGGAGAGATGGTTAAATGGGTGAAGGGAATGATGGGAACAAAAGAGGTTTTCTTAATTAAATTAAATTTTATTATTATTATTATTTTTAAAGTAGGTTCCATGCCCAACCATGCGGCTTGAACTCATGACCCGGAGATTAAGAGTGGCAAGCCCCACTGACTAAGCCAGCCAGGCACCCTGAAAGGAACAAAAAATGGGAGGTGGTTTTGAGTGGCCGAGAGAGAGAGAGAGAGAGAGAGAGAGAGAGAGACCAATGCAAGAAATTAGAATTATATCTGCAAAAAGAGAAATCAACACAGACATAAGAGAAAAAGAGCCATGAAAAAAAAAAAACAACAACAAAACACCCAGCGCCAGGGGTTCTCCGCCCAGAGAAAAGGCTTCCTGAGAGAGGAGACTAGAGCTTCCGTTGGACATTAGGCCGTGGGGCACTGGGACCAAGAGCATGAAGCAAATGGGAGGGGGAGGGGAGCCGAAGTGAGTGTGTAACAGGCACAGAGCTTCCAACGGGAATAGTGAACAGGTCCTGGGGATGGTGGCGGTAGGGGTCGCACAACTGTGCGGATGTACTTACCATCATTCGATGAACCGTACACTTAAAAAATGGTTGTGATGGCAAAGTTTGTGTTGTATTTTACCAAAAGAAAAAGATTTTTAATTCAACTCGAAAAAAACTTTTTTTTTTTTTTTTTTTAAAGAAAAGTAAACTACAAGGCCAGATGGAAAAGATGCAGGAGTTAGAACAAAATTCCAAGTGTAAAGGCACAGGATGGAGGCCCTGGGAGGGCCCTGCCAAGCGAGCCTCGTGGGAGGCAGCACTCGGGGGAGAAGCCACGGACCACGGCCGCCGCTGCAGGCCGAGGGAGAAAGCCCTGGCACCGCGCGTGTGCTGCCCTGCCCACGACAGACAGTCCTCCTGACTCGAACCAGAGCAGGTGTCCGGACTCCGGGGCCAAGCTGGCTCTGCCCCACCGCTTCACTGCGCGGGTGGGAGTGGGCGCCTTGGCCGCACTGGGCTCCAGCAAGCGCCCTACCCGGAGACACACTGACTTAAGGTCATGAAGAGAATCAGCATCACTTTAGCCAGTTACTGAGGCAACGCACCGGCGCAAGAGCGGTGCAACTTGGGAACATTCTTTATAGGGTGGAGGTAGCGAAAATATGGCCACAGGAGAAAAATCTCTCTAGGTAGAGCCCATAGCATGGCAGTCAGTGACACGCCGGTAGTGCCGCAGAGTTGTGAAGGAGCTTCCACATCAGAGCCTCAGGACGACCCTGAGCTATGCTGAAGGAAGAGAAATGTGACGCTCAGAGAGGGTAAGTAACTTCCCCAAATCGCATAGCTTATAAAACTAGAAAGAACTAGAACCCAAACTCAGGAATTCTAACTTGAAAGTCCACATTCTTACTCCTATACTGGGTACAGAGCAAAAAACATTGGCACCTGGTAAACTGAAAAGTTAATTTTTCACAATGAAGTTAGAGGAGTCTGAAAGGGGGAAAGAGACTAGCCAGATGTCAGGCCTGGAGCAGGATGGATCCTAGACCTTTCGCCCCCAGCACACAGCCACACCCACTCGCCTCCTGAAGGGATGCTTGAGCCTAATCACCGTGACTGGGAAGCGCAGCCCACGTGTCCGCTGTCCCTCCACCCCTTCTCACTGATGAAGACCGACAAATATCAGGAGCTGATTCTGAAGAGAAGTGTGGCATGGCCCTTTGAAAGAAATAGGGAAAGAGAGAACATGCATTTTTAAAGGCCCAAATGCAGCACCAAGTGCGTAGTACATTGAGCTTCCTATATTCAAGTGATGCCCCAGGCACCTGGGGGGCTCAGTCAGTTGAGTGTCTGACTCTTGATTCTGGCTCAGGTCATGGTTTCGGGGTTGTGGGATCCAGACCCGCACTGGGCTCTCTGCTCAGCATGGAGTCTGCTTGTTCCTCTCCCTCTGCTCCTCCCCCCACCCCCACTCATTCTAGCTTTAAAATAAATAAATCTTGAAAAAAAAAAAATAATGATGCTTTCAAGCCAGCCTGAGGAGCCTGGAGCTATGTTCAGCGGAGACAGACAAACACAAAGGCCATTTAGAAAGGAGGCTTTCTGCCAGCATTAGGAGAAGCCTGTGGCCACATAACTGACAAACGCTAATACTTATTCAAATGTTACCCAAGCCCCCAACAGCTCTAGGGCCAAGGAGGTGACCAGATGACGAGGTCTTCCTAGAACATCTCAGAATGAAAGCTCACAGGCTTAGAATATATGGGAGCTGAGAGGGTCCAAGCTCAGCCCTCCAACAGCCCACCCTGTTCAAACCAACAGGAAACTAAGCCCCAGAGAGGGAAGTGACTTCCTTGGGGTCACACAGCAATTTGGGAACCGGCACAAGCTCCCAAAACAGACACAAAAAGTAAAGCCAAGAAAAACATGGCTTCTCTGAGGGGAGTGTACACAAGCTTGGGAGTAAAATCCAAAGAAGTAGCCCCGGAGGATTCTGATGGGAAGTGAAGAAAGAAGAAAGAGAAATCATCGAGGTTAAAAGCAAAGAGACACAACTGAACAACAACAGCAAAACCCAACCCGAATAAAAAAGGGGCAAAGCACTTGAATAGGTATTTCTCCAAAGAAGACATACAAATGGCCAAGGAACACATGAAAAGATGCTCAACATCCCTGATCATCAGGGAAATGCAAATCAAAACCACAATGAGATATCACCTCAAGACTATTCAGATAGCTACTATCCAAAAACAAAACAATACTGAAAAACAAACAAAAAAGCATGGGGCAAGAAAGTGGTGAAATTGTAACTTAGTATTGGTGAGAATGTAAAATGTGAAATGGTGCAGCTGTTATGGAAAATAGTATGGAAGTTCCTTAAAGACTTCAACAGAATTACCATATGATTCAGCAATTCTGCTTTTGGGCATATGCCCAAAAGAATTGAAAGCAAGATCTGGAAGAGAAATTGTGAACCCACATTCATAGCAGCATTATTCGGGGCACTGGGGTGGCTCCGTCCATTAAGCATCCAACTCTGGGTTTCGGATCAGGTCATGATCTCAGGGTTGTGAGTTCAAGCCCCATATCAGACTCTGCACTGGGCATGGAGCCCGCTGAAGATTCTCTCTCCCTCTCCCTCTGCCCTTCCTGTCTCTCCCTTTCTCTCTCCCTCTCTAGGAAAAAAAAAAAAAGCCTGTATTAAAACTACATCATTCAAAGTACCAAAAGGCCGAAGCAACCCCAGTGCCCATTGACAGATGGATAAACAAAACACAGTATAAACATACAGTGGACTATTATTCAGCCTTAAAAAGGAAGGGAATTGGGGCCCCAGGTGGCTCAGTGGTTGAGCATCTGCCTTCGGCTCAGGGCATGATCCCTGGGTCCTGGGATGGAGTCCCCGTCGGGCTCCTCGGGCTCCCCGCATGGAGCCTGCTTCTCCCTCTGCCTGTGTCTCTGCCTCTCTCTCTGTCTCATAAAAAAATAAAACCTTAAAAAAAAAAAAAAAAAAGGAAGGGATTTCTGGCACATGCTACAACATGGGTGAACCTTGAGGACATTGTTATGTTAATGAAATAAGCCAGTGGTAAAAAGCGACAGATACTCTACAATTCCCCTAATCTAGGGACCTGGAGCAGTCAGAGTCAGGGACACAGTGAGTAGATGCGGGGTTGCCAGGGCCGGGCGGGGGAGAACGCAGGTTGGGTTCACCGCACGGAGTTTGTCCGCGATGATAAAAAGGTTCTGCAGACGGGGTAACGCTCGGGGCTGCACCCCGGCAGGCGCACAGCTGGGGAGCTGGGGGAGCTGGGGGAGCTGGGGGAGCTGGCGGGCGGGGGCTGGGCGCAGCGGCCACCAGGAGGAGCCTGCACAGATCACTCCAGAAGAGCAGAAGGGCCAGCCTTCAGGGCAGGGCAGGGTTGGCGCCCAGCGAGCTGGCGGGGCGGGGGGCGAAATGGGGGAGGCTCAAGGGGAGCAGGAGGGGACGGGGCCGAGCGGGCGCGCTGGGTGTGGGACAGCAGGCGGGTCGGGGAGGAGCAGGGCGCGGCGCCTGCGGCCGGGCCCTGGGGCTGACGCCTCGGCCAGGCAGGGGCACGCGGTCCCGGCGGCCGCACCACGCGGCGGGGCCGCTCCCGTGGGGGCCGTCATGGCGGGCAGGGGCTGGGCGCGGAGGGCCTCCCACAGCTTTGCGGGAGGAGCGTCACTGGAGGCCCCCAGGGCGCGGGTGCGCGGCGGCGGCTTCCCCGTCTGGCGGCGGCTTCCCCGTCGGGCGGCCGCTTCCCCGTCCGGCGGCGGCTTCCCCGTCGGGCGGCCGCTTCCTCTACCGCGGCCCACGTGCCGCCCTCCGCGGCCTCCCCCCGCGGCCGCCCTCCCCGGCCCGGAGACCCTCGGTACCTTGAGGTTCCCGCGGTCCAGGGCGGCGGTCAGATGCTTGCGGACCTCGGTCAGCTGGGGCCGCGGGCCTCGGGGGCTGGCGCCCGGCCGCAGGGGCTGCTCCTTCAGCGACTGCTCCAGCTTCGACTCCCCGAGCAGGAGCTCTGCCATGTCATCTACAAAGAACACAGGGAGAAGCTGAGCGGGAGCCGGGCCGCCTCGCCCGCGCCGCCAGGGACCGCAGGCCCCGCCGCCTCGCCCGCGCGCCCGCAAGGCCCCTCTGGACCTCGGCCTCGGGCGCAGGCCCGGCGGGCCCCACGCGACAGCCACGGCCGCTCACTAGTAGGAAGGTTCCAGGCTTTGTAGCCGCGCGGCTGGGAGCTCGCCCTTTATCACAGAGTCACTGGACCTAGGAAGCCGAGACATGTACCGACGCGGAGCGCCCAAGCTCGGCAGGAAACACGGCTGTCTCCCGAGTTCTCGGCACCGTCTGTGAGAGACACCATGTATTTTCCAAGAGGGGACCGCTGAGGTCTCCTAGCTCGTTTGCCTTCTGTGCTCTTCACACCTGGATCCGCACGGCGGATGCCTCCTAGGATCAGGCTCAGAGACACCGAGAGGGAGGCCGAGACACAGGCGACGGAGAAGCGGGCTCCCTGCGCCGAGCCCCATGCGGGACTCGATCCCAGGACCCCGGGATCACGACCTGAGCCAAAGGCAGATGCTCAACCCCTGAGCCACCAGGCGCCCCTACAATCATTTTTTTTTTTTTTTTTTTTTTTTTACAATCAGATTTTTATAAAGAGTAGGTGTCGGGCAGCCCGGGTGGCTCAGCAGTTTAGCGCGGTCTTCAGCGCGGGGCCTGATCCTGGAGTCCTGGGATCGAGTCCCACATCGTGCTCTCTGTGTGGAGCCTGTTTCTCCCTCTGCCTGTGTCTCTGCCTCTGTGTGTGTGTGTGTGTGTGTGTGTGTGTGTCTCATGAATAAATAAATAAAATCTTAAAAAAAAAAAAAAAAAGGAGTATATGTCAAAATGACCTGTCTCTGCCTAAAAGTCGAAGCTATACACACACACTGACAACTAGGATCGTCTCAAGGAGGGTTTCACTCCTAAGCGCACACTACTGACAGCTACAATTTTGTTACTGTCTGTGTTGTCTTGTTAATTACAATGAAGAGCTCCCTCCCCAAGCAGCTCTTTGGAATCCACACATGTAGATGTTCGGAATAAACCCAGAACAATTCATACACCAGCCTGAGCATGACCTATTTCTTCTGTGATGAGACAGGACATAATTGTATTAAAATATAAGAACAGTGGGGATCCCTGGATGGCTCAGCGGTTTAGCGCCTGCCTTCCTCCCGGGGCATGATCCTGGAGTCCTCAGATCGAGTCCTATATGGGGCTCCCTGCATGGAGCCTGCTTCTCCCTCTGCCTGTGTCTCTGCCTCTTTATCTCTGTGTCTCTCATGAATAAATAAATTGAATCTTTAAAATATGCGTGTGTGTGTGTGTGTGTGTGTGTGTGTGTGTGTATAAACAGCATAAGAGGTCTGGAAGGATACACCTCAAATGCATGCCAAGCCAGGAAGACCTCAACTGGAGTTAGGGGCCAACATACTTTAGTTTTATCTTTTTAACTTTCCAGCCCCACAACAGAGACCAGATCTGCCTATTATTTAGGTAATCTAAAATTAACTCCAGGAAATGTCACAGAGGACCCACTGAGCTTCTGAGTGGTAGGCCCAGAGCAAGCTGTGAGCTGCAAGGAGAGCCTTCCCAGTCCTCTGGTCAGTGACCCAAATCTACCAAATCTAAAGTTCTTGCAAAGCCTCCGTGTGTGTACTGGGGAGCCCAAAATAGTCCCTCAGGGATGAGACCTCAGTCCTGCAGTGGGCCAAGCAACACCAGAACAGGACTGAGTTAAGTCACTGAACCCAAGAACTCTCCAGGGCGCTGTCTACAAGATGAGGGGAGCACCAGACAGGACCCACAGCAGCATCCTACACCAGGAGAAAATGAGGCGCCATCTGCACAGGGCACAGGGACACACAGCATAACCCAAGTGCACCAGAGCTGCCCACACTGGTCACGTGGGAGAGCGGCAAGCAGCATCCTCCCAGAAGTGTGAGCCCTTAGTGAGAATGAAATGCCACTAATAAAGAAATGCAGGACTCGGGGACAAAGGCTGTATGGGCAAAGGCCTGATAGTGAGGACCAGAGCACTTGCACACTGGATACTAAATGCCTGAGACAAAAACTACGAGAAACCAACACCAGGCAAAAATAACACGGTATAAAAATCGGGAGGCGTTCCAGGTGACCAGCTTTCAGAACACGGGAGTATATGCTTAAAGAAAAAAAAAACATGACTCCAATCTTTTTAAGACTTTATTCCTGTTTTGGGAAACGATGCCACATGGGGAAGCATTTATCAAGAGCTCAACAATTCCTTTAGATTCACTTTCATTTCCTTCTTCCCATCAGTACTTATTAATACTTTATTTTTATTTTTTTATTTTTATTTTTTAAAGATTTTATTTATTTATTCATGACAGAGAGAGAGAGAGAGAGAGGCAAAGGGAGAAGCAGGCTCTGTGCAGGGAGCCCAACGTGGGACTCGATCCCAGGTCTCCAGGATTACACCCTGGGCCGAAGGCTGCGCTAAAACCACTGGGCCACCAGGGCTGCCCAATACTTTATTTTTAAAATAGCTGCTGCCCAATAGATATAGACGCAAGTCACATGTTATTTTAGAAGTTACAGGAGCTATGTTAAAAAACTCATGAAATTAATTTTGATAATCTTTCATTTAACTCAATATATCCAAAATATTGTTAGTTTAACAAAGATCCATATCTTTAAATTATCAAAATGTTTTACATTCTCTTTCGTATTAAGTTTTCCAAACCTAGGGGCACCTGGCTGGCTCAGTAGAGTGTGTGACTCTTGATCTCAGGGTGGGAGTTCAAGCCCCATGTTGGGTGTAGAGCTGACTTAAAAAAAAAAAAAAAAAAAAGAAAAGAAAGAAAGAAAGAAAGTTTCCCAAATCTAGCATGTACTTTGCACGTATGACAGCTCAATTCGAACTCGCCACATTGCAAGTGGTCAGCAGCTAGCCATGGCTAATGGCTGTGATATCGGCGGGAGCATGATCACTATTTACAGAAGTACGCCTATTTATCTTTATTTTGTATCCCTGAAAATATGTGTCTAGAATGAGTATCGCTTAAGAATAAGTAATAAAAACTTCTGAATGATAGTTTTTGGGATAATTTTTTCAGTCTCATCTTTGCAGTTTCGATTATTTTTATTGAGCAGAATCATTTTACATTATTTTTAGCAAAAACTGTAGCTCTTTAAAAATTGGAAGTATATATGTTGGGACATTGATGGTGGTTATTCTGAGTGGGGAAACTCTTAGCATACATTGACTTTCTTTCCTGTATATTTTAAATTTCCAAAAAATAAAATAACAGGAGATTAAGAGTCGTAGAATTAAATCCCAGTTTGTCACACTGTGTCTGCGGCCCCAGGATTTAACCTCGGTGTTTTAGGGGGCAATTCTAAGAAAACCCCTCTGTACATCCGAGCTGAGGATGCCTCTCTCCGCGTTGTTCCCCGTTATTCCCCCCACTCCAATGACCTCCCTGCTGCGGCTCCTCTGACCTTGCAGCTGAAAATGGCCAGGCAGCAGAAAGGACAGCATCTGGGGCCCCCTGTGTGTGCTGCCTCTCTCTAGCTGTGGGCCCAGGGGGGACTGCTTACCCTCTTGAAGCTCCAGCCTCCATTTATGAAATGGGAACAATACCATGACCACAGCAAGGCTGTGGATGAGAGCTGGTGCGTTCTCAGCAAGGGGAATGCCTGGCCTGCCACACCTGTCAACTAGACCTCACAGGATGAGTACAGGGAAGGGCAGACCAGGCTGAGGGAACAGCAGGGCGTAAGAAAAGCACAAAGGCGAAAGCCCACTGGACCAAGTGGCCAGAGAAGGGGGTGTGGGTGAGTGAGGGGACAAGTGGGGAGCAGAACATGGGACTAACGTTTCTCTTCTCCCCACTCAGGCCCATCCCCATGGAAAACAGATCCTGGCACTTTCCACATGCAGTTCTCCATGCGCAGGCCCAGCGAACCTCCTCCATGCTCCTGGGGTAACTCCAAATGCTGAGAACACCATTCATCTTGATAAAGACATATTAACTCTTCAAGTACTGCTCATCTCACCCCACACAAGCCCTATCCCAGGCCACACCCAGCTGCCCCCAGGAACCTCGAGCACCCCAACCTAGGGCTTACATACCTGCTGCCCCTTCCACACTGTACTGAGAGGCCCGGAGGCAGAATCTGTGTCACTTACTTTCTAGTCTCAGAGCCAATGTCTGGGACAGAGTCAGGGTTCAATAAATGGTGACTTAATTCAAAGAGAGGCCAAGGCACTTGGACTACACCCTCCAGTGTGAGGCCTGGTCTTGCCTGCGGCACGATCTGCCAGTTGTCCCCAAGTACTCATGCTCCTCTTCTTCCTCTAGTATTAGAGTCCCTGAGTTTTATCCATGTACAGAGCTGCCAAGGTAAAGGCTACTTCCTTGGCTCCCTGGGGGCCGGATGCTGCCACAATACTGTTATGGCCGGTGCGATGTGAGCAGAAGTCCTATATGCAGTTTCTCTGCTGGGCCTTGGCAGGGAATGAGCTTACCCTCTAGGTCCTCTTCACCCTACCTCATCAGCTGGAATGGGTCTGTGCTGATGGGAAATAGGGCATCCATTCCGGTCCTCAGGATGGAAGCCATCGTGAGCAACACAGGGCAGCACAACATTAGGAGCCATGGTCTCTAATGCCCAGAAGTTGCCACTGCACCCTGGACTGCTTGTGATCAGAAAGAAACAGTAACCTCTACCTTGCTCCTGCTCCAGTCACTGCTACTCTGGCTTGGTTACAGTGGCCAAACTGTTAACTCAGCTAGGTCTCCCTACCACCAAACAACGGCTATCAGAGAACCCCTTACCAATCAATACTCATTCCCAGCATCACTTATGTCTAGAAGGAAAACCACAGAACCCAGCTGACGGCTTTGGTACAACACTTTGACATCACCTCTTCTGTTTCACTGGTTTTATATCCTAAACTTGCAAAAAATATTTAAACAAAGGACTACATAAAGAGAAACATGAAACCACCATCTTTAGTGCTTTGTAGGATTTATAGCCTTTTAGTTTCTTTTTTTTTAAAGCTTTTATTTATTTGAGAAAGAGAGAGAGACAGAGTACAAGCAGGGGGAGGGGGAGGGGGAAGAGGGAGAAACAGGCTCCAGAATGAGCAGAGAGCCTGACTAGGGGACTTGATCCCAGGACCCTGAGATCATGACCTGAGCCGAAGGCAAATGCTTAACCTATGAGCCACCCGGGTACCCCAGCCTTTGAGTTTCTTGATCTTCTGATACTAGGGGAACACACCACAGTCTTGCTGCTGAGATGTGCAGCCTCACTCTGTCGGAACAACCAAGTGAGCCCTGGGAAAGGTTCAGCTGAGAGGAAGAGACTTCTTGCAGAATTAGGAGATGCAGTCCTTCTCCTCATGGAAGTTCTAGGCTTTCAGCAGCCCCCCACATGCTGAAGCTCTACTGGAGACGTGTACAGACCTGGATGCGTGGAGGAGGAGACAAAGCCTTCACCAAGAATGTTCCAGGTACATGCTTATAAGATGGAAAATGCAAGGAAAGTTCTTTCAAGCAGAAGAAACAGAATATGCAGAGGCATGACACAGTCTAGCTGTTTGGGGAACTCCGAGGAATTTGTGAGCGCTGAAACATGAAGGGCAGAGGGGGGAAGAGCGAAGAGTCTCCTGCCAGGTGGGCAAGGATTAGCTCCTCAGGTCTGAAAGGAGCTGTGTACTCTGAGCAAAGAGCTTACAACCCAATTTGAAATTAGTACGGTGGTTGCAAAGTAATTTGTGAAATTTTTAAAAATTTCAGGCTCCAGTGAATCTCCCAGGCAAACTATGCTTACCTTGCTCTCCTTCAAAAATGATGACTTCCCTACCGCTCACTCTCCCAACCAGGAGGGCAAAGGTCTGAAAGACATCCGTGAACCCAGATGTGAGCCCATCACACAGAGACTGCAAGGCTCCATTCTCATGAGGCGGGGGCTCAGCAGCCCGACTGACACTCTGCAGGGGTGGCTGCTCTTGTCAAGGGCCTCTGGGCTCCCAATTCACAGTCCGGAGGTGACAAAACAAACAGATGTCACCTAGCCAGCTGTTACTGCCCATAGTGTGTCTGCTTACATACTAGCACAGTGAGGGACACGGCGGGAAAAGCACTTCAGGACATACAAGAAAATTAATTCCAGGGGTGCCTGGGTGGCTCAGTCGGTGAAGCATCTGCCTTCAGCTCAGGTCATGATCTCAGGGTCCTGAGTTCAAGCCCTGGGTCAGGCTCCCTGCTCAGCAAGGAGTCTGCTTCTCCCTCTCCCCAGGCTCATAGGCTCTCTCTCTCTCTCTCTCTCTCTCTCTCAATAAATAAATAAATAAAAATGTTTTTTAAAAAAGAAAATTAATTCTAGCTAGATTAAACAATTAGGTGTGAAATAAAAGAGGATAAAAAAAGTAAAAATAGACTTTCACTGCTAGCCAAGATGGAACAAATTTATCCTTCTGTATAAAATAACCACAGACACAAGATGGAATATGTGAAAAAACAATTTTCAAAACACTGGATGTGGGACCACAGAGAAAAGTGATTCCTGAAAAGTGGGTAGCGAACAAGGGGGGAGCTCTGTGATTGTCTTGAGAGTTTCCGGCTGCCCTGCAGGCACAGGGAACCCTTACATCAGGATTCTGCCTCAAGGGGCTCCCTGGGGGGCTCAGTGGTTGAGCGTCTGCCTTCAGCTCAGGGCGTGATCCCAGGGTCCTGGGATCGAATCCCACATCGGGCTCCCTACATGGAGCCTGTTTCTTCCTCTGCCTGTGTCTCTGCCTCTCTCTGTATGTCTCACGTGAATAAATAAAATCTTAAAAAAAAAAAAAAAAAAAAGGGATCCTGCCTCGTGAAAGACTTAAATCTGAGTATCTCTCCCCCACTCGTTTGGCTACTCACACTCGGCAGGCACAGAGGGCCCAGGCACATACTTTCCAGAATGCAAAACCCAGGATTATATGGGGGACAGAGCTCTGGACTCAGGCAGCCCTAGGCTTACTACCAGCTCCGCTGCTTACTAGCTGTGTGGCACTGGGCAAGTCACTTCACCTCTTGGCTGAGCCTTAGTTTCCTCGCCTGACTACCACGGGGATTAGACATAATGCATGTACTGCATAGAGTACAAAGCAGGAGTTGAATAGATGCGAGTTATGGTTACTATTACTGCCTTTCGTTTTGGACTTGCCATTTCCCAGAATGGTTACACGGGATCTAACCAGTCAGAAAGCTCTGTGAGACACAATCCCTGGCTCAAGAGGCCAGTAGGAAGGTAAGAACATTGTGCGACCTTCAGTACTAGACAAGCCATGCGGGGTCTTACTATGTGCTGCACAGTGTGCTGAGATGCTGACATCATCCCATTAGTCCTCCAAACCTCCCGGGGACCTGCTGGCACCCCCACCTCACAGATGGAGAACCAGACACAAGAGGCGAAGCCACATGCCAAATGTCACAGAGCCAGTCGGTCCTGGAGCTGGGATGTTGAACCTGGGCCGTCTCTCTTCACGGTGGCTCTGGCATGGAGACACTGGCATCTAGAAAAAGGGCCCAGCTTCCCTCCCAATCAGCCGTGTGACCCTGGCCAAACCACTTCATCCTTCTGCTGCAGGGCCCAGCATGCCATCCCTAAGTCCCCTTCCTGCTCCACTTGCTAGGACTCTCAGGGGACTGGAGTGGGGAGGGACTTGAGGGTGCCCAGGGCTCATTCCACCTTTCCCATGGGCATTTTTCGGGGCTTTAAGTGAGGCTGCAGAAACCAGCTCCCAATGGACTTAGCTGAGCTAAATCCTAAAGCCGAACAGAGACCACTCCTAAGGACCCTCCCTGAGCAGAATATGGGCAATCAGCCCCAGCAGGGCACTCTGGTGCTTCACCTCCAAACACACGATCCCCATGCCACAGCTGGGGGGATGGGGGTGATCAGCCTCCCTGACTATCCCAAGGATGGGGGGCTGTGGCCCTTGCTACTTGAGGTGACTGCCCCCTCCTCCCAGCCTTCCCCTCCTGGGATAAACAGCTGACACCCAGAGATTTGATAGGATGGGGAAGAAAAAGCTTAGGCTTTCTCATGCAGGGAGTACTTGATATCAATACCCCACCCCAAAAAAAAAAATCTCAACCACAAGAATTTGTCAATAGAGAAGTATTTAGGTCTATTCATACCATTCCTGCCATGGCTGTGATCCAAAGGGAAAAACAAACCCCTTTTCAAGTAGGAGCTGGTTCTTCAGCATCTCGTCTGTTACGCAGCAAACTCAGCCAGGTTCTCCATTCCATGGTCTCAGCACAGCCTCAGTGAATTGCGTCCCTCACTTATCCGGCTTCTTGTAAGACACAGCACTTGCAGTACTTGCCATCCCCCTACCCACCAAAAAGTGACCAAAAAAAAAAAAAAACCACAGACAGTGCTGGACAGCGTTGGTAGGAGCACAGGTCAGGACGAGTGCCACAGAGGGCAAGTCAGCAACATCTGACCCAGAACGTCCAGTTGTAGTAGCACATCCCCTGCATATGTGGGCCCTCGAGCACCAAGATGCACATACAGGGATGCTGGCTCCATGCAGCCCTGGTGCTAACAGCAAAGGACCAGAACCAACCCGCATGGTCCTCGGTCCTCGGGAATCCGTCCAGTGAATTACAGTACCTGCCACGTGATGGGACATAACGTGTCCATGATGCAAAGGAAAGCCATCTACACACAGCCCCCTGCTAGCCCGACTACACAAACCACCCCAGACCCTGCCTCGTCTACAAGCTCTGTGGCCACTCAGGCTGAGCCTGGCTTGGCCGGTGACTTGCTCTGATGGACAGGACACTGTCACGTGACACACGCAGCCACTGGGAAAAGCGCTTACTCACGTCCGCTTCCCTCGCGCATCTGTGCCCACCCTACTTCCCTCTTGCTCCCCTCTGCCCTTCTCTGTTGGGGCTGGCCTGGATCTCAGAAAGGCCACAGGGAACAGAGCTGAGTCACCTCAGCCAGGCCTGGCCTGCAGAGAGCCCAGCCAAGGGCCATCATGTCACGGAACCAACCCGCAGCTGGTGGCAGATGCAGATGAACAAGACCCGGCAAGCCCAGAATGGTGAAAAATAGTAAAAGGTGGCTGTTTTAAGGCCGGAAGTTTGGGATGGTTTGTTACACAGCAATAGCTAACAATGTGAGAGAGAGACACAAAATAGGATGTGCGGTATGTTACCACTGTATATAAAAACAAAAAGTAACAACACACTTTCTTATAAATCTACAGATATGCTGAATGTTTCCCAAAGGACCCCCAGGAAAGTCTTAAGAGTGGCTATGTCTCTGGAAAGGAGCAAGAGGACACAGAGATGACGCAGGTTCCAGAAGTTTCTACTCTCTCTCATATTATTTGATCTTTATTGCATTCGTTACCTGCACAAAACATTAACTAGTTAATTTAAAAGGAAAAGAAGAGGCCCGTGTTGGAGTGTGCTCTGAGTCTGGAACGCCTGTCTGCTGCCCCCATGGGGGGTTTACCCAGCCTGGCCCATCATCTCAGAACCAGGTGGAGGAGGTCTGAGTCTGCGGTTATCACCGAGGGCTCGTCACCTGCTCTCCTTGGCCTCCCATGTGCACCCTCTCCAGGCCCCCGAATCCTTCCCAGACTGTGGCACTCTGACTCACCTGAGGGTGTTTGGACACGTTGTGCCTCCCTCCCTTCTCCTGCCAAAATCCAGGCATCGTGTGAGATGCCCTCCAGGGTCACCTTGGAGAAGCTTTCCCCGCTCCCCCGGCCTGAACCCCCACGCTCCTTGCAGCACTGTGCACGAATGCACACCCCAGTCAGCAATTATTTAGCACCTGCCAGCACCCAGCACGCACAGCAGTGAAGGAGACAGAGGGGTTTCTGCCCTTGTGCTGCTTACGTTCCAGAAGGGGAGACAAACCATAAAAAAAAGCCAGAGAGTGGTTAAGAGATGAGCAGAGAGCTTAAACAGGGTGACGTGACAGTGAGTAACTGGGTGACTACTTGAGACTGGGAAGGCAGATCGGGGCAGAGTCTCCGAGGAGTCTGAGTTTGAGACAGAGTCAGCCACACAAAGCGCTGGCAGGGAGAGCACTCCTGTGGCCCACAGAAGGGCCTCGAGGCCGAAACACAGCTGGCATGTTACAGGAGCAGCCAGGGGGCTGAGCGGCTGGAGCGGTGGGGATGGATCCGGGCAGGGCGGTCGGAGGGGAAGGGCAGCCATGAACATGCCCAGACATTGTGGTCAGCATTGTGGCTTTCCTTCTAGGCGCACCTGGAAGCCTCTGCAGGGGGCAGGGAGCATGCCAGCAGTGGGTGAAGGGACCAGGTTTGGGCTTTGCGAAGACCCCTCCATCTGCTACGTGGAGAATGCACTTGGGGTGGGAGCAGCCGAGCGATGGCAGGGTTGGAAGGTCACTCTGGGAGTCCAGCGGAGGAGTGACGACCCTGGGACAAGGGGGCAGAGGTGAGAAATAGTGTAGAAGGGGAGAGGCAGGTAGAGGGAGGACACAATCCGCAGGTAAGATAAACAAGACTCACTAACGGCCTGACCCCAGAGGTGACTGTGTCACCTTACCTGGCAGCAGGGACTTTGCAGGTGGGATGAAGTTACGGATGTTGAGATGGGATTATCTTGGATTACATGGGTGGGCACATGGGGGCCTTAGGAGAGGGAAGTAGGTGGGTCAGAGAAGGAGGAGGAGGTGTGGTGACAGAAGCAGGTCCAGTCACAGAGAAAGCTAGGCTCCTGGCTCTAAGGATGGAGGGGGACCGAGGGCCCAGCCACCCGGGCAGTGCGGGGGCCGGGAAAGACAGGGCACCGGTTCTTCCCTAGAGCCTCCAGGAGGAAGATAGCCCCGTGGACACCGAGCCGAATGAGGCCCATTCCCACCTTCCGACCTCCGGAGCTGCCAGAGAACAAGTCGGCATTATTCTAAGCCTGTCCACATGTATTAATTAGTTACAGGGGCGATAGGAAACTAATGCAGGAGGGGTGGGGAGTGGAGAGGGACCAAAGAGAAATTCTTTCATTTCAGTTCTGGGCCAACACTAGGCGGAAATAGGGGTACCCTCTTGCCATCTACTGAGGTGAACAGGAATAAAAATCAAGAGTTCTGTTCTGACTTAAATACCCTTCGATACCCAAGTAGAGAAATCAAGTCAGTGGATGGAGGCTGGCATCAAAGCTGGAGGAGAGCAAGTGGACGGATCCAGTGAAAAGAACCCAGGACCGTGTTTGTTACAGTAACAGATTAGAAGTTTCCGGAAGGAGGGAGTGGCCAAGAGGGATAAAGGCGACTGGAATAAGGAGGAAGATAAGAACACAAACATGACCGTTAGATTTGGCAACAGGGAGGCCACATCACAGGGTGACCTTGACATGGGAAGGCTCAGGGTGTGTGGGGGTACAAGCTCAAAGGAGCAGGCTGCGGAGACAATGGTTCTTTGAAGAGGCTTCGCTGAGACAGCGCAGGGAGGTGGGCAGTAAGGAGAGAGACGTGGGTTTAGGGAAGGTTTTTACAGGCGAGCCTAGGGTATCTGTGAGTCCTCCAGGGAATGACCAGGAAACTAACAGAGACAGAGAATTGATCCAGAAGAGATGAGAAAGTCCCAAGGAGGTGTGAACAGAGGGGTTCTGAGGCCTTGGAAGGAACTGGAGCCTCCACACAGTGACAGGAGGGGAAACAGGATGACTTGTTGGTAGGAAACAAGGGGCTTTCCTAACTGCTTCTTTGTCCTCAGTAAAGTAGGTGGCCAGCCCGTGAGCTAGGAGGGACAGGATGGCATCCAGATAAAAGGCCTACAAAGGGAAGAATATGTGAGAGCAGGGATACGAACAAACCGAACTGACCGGATGCATGACAGGGCCTCTGAGGTCACCGACCATCAAGTGCAAAGGACCGGCAAGGTTGAGGCCTTCCTCCCGCTACACACAGCTGCTCAGCAGCACGCAGGGGCAGGTCATGGTCAAGCAGCAGGGTGCAGAAGAGGTTCAGGTCACCCGCCCCTTGAAACCCTCCAGGGGCTCCCCTCTCATCCAAAGTGAAAGCCCAAATCCTGTACCTTCTCACCTTGGCTCTGACCTCCACCCTGTCACTCTCACATTCATGCTCCATCTCCAGGATTTAGCACGTGGTGGGTGTTCTGTAAATATATCTTTTTTTTTTTAATTTTAAGTTTTTTTTTTATAATTTTAAGTTTTTATTTAAATTCTAGTTAGTTAACACATATGGTAAACTTGGTTTCAGGTGTAGAATTTAGTGATTCATCACTTACATCTAACACCTAGTGCTCATCATAAGTGCCCTCCTTAATGCCCATCACCCATCTAGCCCATCTCCTACCACATCCCTCCAGCACCCTCCCTTTGTTCTCTATCATGAAGAGTCTCTTATGGCTTGCCTCTCTCTGTTTTCATCTTACTTTATTTTTCCTTCCCTTCCCCTATGTTCATCTGTTTTGTTTCTTCAATCCCACATATGAGTGAAATCATATGGTATTTGTCTTTCTGTGACTGACTTATTTTGCTGAGCATAATAATCTCTAGTTCCATGCACACCACTGCAAATGGCAAGATTTCATTCTTTTTGATGTTAGAGTAATGTTCCATTGTATATAGACCACACCTTCTTTATCCATTCATCAGTTGATGGACATCTGGGCTCTTTCCATAATTTAGCTATTGTTGATGCTGCTGCTATAAACATCAGGGTTCATATGCTCCTTCAAATCAGTATTTTTGTATCCTTTTGTAAATACCAAGTAGTGCTCACCCCAACGCTCATAGCAGCAATGTTCACAGTAGCCAAACTGTGGAAAGAGCCGAGATGTCCATTGGCAGATGAGTGGATAACGATGTGGTGTGTATATATATGTGCAGTGGAATATTCCTCAGCCATCAGAAAGGATGAATACTTATCATCTGCATTGATGTGGATGGAACTGGAGGGTATTACACTGAGCGAAATAAGTCAATCAGAGAAAGACAATTATCGTATGGTTTCCCTCATATTTGGAATATAAGAAATAGCACAGAGGATCATAGGGGAAGGGAGGAAAAACTGAAGGGCAAGTCATCAGAGAGGGAGACAAACCATGAAAAACTCTTAACTCTAAGGAAACACACTGAGGGTTCGCTGGAGGGGAGGGGGAGGGGAACGGGGTCCTTGAGTGATGGGCATTAAGGAGGGCACGTGATGTGATGAGCACTGGATGTTATACACAACTGATGAATTATTGAACACTACATCTGAAACTAATGATGTATTATATGTAGGCTAATTGAATTTAAGTAAAAAAAAATGTTTCTGAAATGAGTGAATCAATCAATAGGTCTCCCTTTCATGGACAGGACCTAATCAAGTATCTCAGTCTCTGGAGACTCAGCTCCCCCACCCACCCACCCACCCAGGGTGCCTGGCACAGAGCTGGGACATGACTGCTGACCAAGACCCAGGCCTTCCCATTTCTACCTCAGCGCTCCCGTTGTTCCCCGTCCAATATCTTTACTTAAATTATGACCCAGTTCAAAGGACCTGCTATTTGGACCTTGACTGAAAGGCAACGATGCCATAAGTCAAAGACTAAAGAGCTCAAAGAAGTTGGCAGAAATGATACTCTGGGAAAATCTTGGTAGCTGGAGTCCAGGCTTCATGCCAAAGCCTCCTCCCCATGTTCACACACAATGCAGATGCTGGAAGGACAGGATGAAAGAGTAAAATGTGGGAACAGAAGACAATACTTCCACCGCGCTGGCTGAATAGACAAGTATACTGGAATGACACGTACACATGCACGTGTACACACACACACTTCCCCTAGAAAACCTAGTTTAATAAGAGCAAAGGTAACTTGAAAGTCATCTTGGAGTTGGTTTGGCCTGTCCCCAGGGCTCCGCAGGGCAGGAAATGACTCTAACAGGGCAGGGGGATGTTATCAGGCCAGCCCAGAAGGCTTGGAAATGGCTCTCTCAGGAAGCCAGCTCCATACAGACAAGTGAAATGCACACCCACACCAAGTCAGCAAGCATCTTTTGAAGATTCATAAGCCCTAAGCCACTCCCTGCCCTCAAAGAGTATGGTCTATAGAGAGCCAGGGACCACCTGAGTCCCGGCATGGTGGGGTGGAAAGACCATCAGGCCCACTCAGAAGACTGTCAAAGGTAAGTGTGGTCTGAGCTGGGCCTCAGGAATTTCTCCAAGTGAGGTAGGACTTCCCCAAGTGAATAGTCCAGGCGGAAGGGAGATGACACAACTGGTGTGTGGGGTCGGGCAGAGGCAGGAAGGAGGCTACCACAGACCATGCAGCAGCTGTAGAAGACTTGAGGGACCCACGTTCCCAGGCCTCTAGGTCCAAGACTCAGTGGAGAGCTGCCTCCCTTGGCCTGGCAGGGGCCAGAGAAAGGAAAGGCATTTACTACAGGTCTCTGTGCTCAGCATCCCTGGCAATATCACCTCATCAACCCAACACTCCTTACTTGAGAATAAAAAAAAACTGCTTCTTGTTAGGCCTCAAATCTTCCAGGGCCAGAGAAGGAGCCCAGGGGCTGCACCAGTCCATAGGTGAGGAGTTTGGAGGGGCAGAGAGAGGCCAGGGAAAGACCAAGAACCCTCCCTGGGAAGGGCCACTCAGCTAGCATTGACCCTCCAGGTGCACAAGAGACACAGGAAGAGAAGGTCACCAACATCCAGTCAGCCAGATCAGCAATCCCTCAGCCATAGGCGGGCAGGGCCATCCGGTCACCAGAGGGACAGCACCAAGAGTCTTAGGGTCTCTGGTGGGCACTCCCTCCCCTGGGCCTCCACCACCCCGTCTGCTACCACACGCAGCCCTGAGCACATGTATGCCAGGTCTCCAAGTTCTAGACTTGAGCGTAAGCGTGGTCTTAATGATCACTATACTCCAGGTCCTCCGGCAGGGGCAGATGGGGACAGGCACCTGGTAAGTGCTTGGTAGGTGTTTGATGAGCAAATGAATCCAAGGTAAGCCCTCAAGGGCAACAGCCAAGTTGTTCACTGAACAACTGACTACCTATTGTGTGTCAGAGGTGTTATTGGTGCTGGAGACAGAGCAACGTACAAAATAACAAACAAGCCCTGCCCTCGTGGGGCCAGCAGCCCAGGGTCACATTCACTGTTGTGTCCCAAGTACACGTTCCAGCGCCCCCACATCCTAACCCACTCACTAGAGTGCAGAATGAATGGCCACCAGGCGAGGCCTGGGGAGTCTGTCTGGCTGAGGCCCTAGGTCTGCTCTGACTAGTGCGGGACCCTGCCATCGGCTTTGGGCCTCGGTGACAATTCCAAACCACAGAACCTGCCCCCAACCCCCACTGCACAGCTCTGCGATCATCGCTGTTTCTGTTACCCTGCCTGCCTCTTCCGCCTGTAAAGGGCCGAGTATCTGGACCTTTCTACCCTTCTTCTACACAGAGTACTCCTGATTCAGGCAGACTGCTTCAGATGATTGCTGGGGCCTGAACTAACTGCATTATCTTTTTTGCTCCTCAAAACAAAGTCTGAGCTAAAGAGTGAGGCTTGGGGAAGCTGAGTAACTCACCCAAGGCCAGACAAGCAGTAAGTGCCAGACTCGGGATCTAATCCCAGATCTAATGGGACAAAGCCCACTGGTTTCTCCTGCACCAGGTTCCTTTCCTCTTTGGAAAATACCTCCAACTGCCCAAAAAGGTAAACTACAGTCGTGCTTGCCCAGGGCTGAGGGGCTTCCCCAGGCACAGGACCTCCAGTGCTTAAAACCAAGCGAGTCTCAGGCCAACTGAGACAAGGTGGTCACCGGAAAGCCACAGCTCTGCCCAAGATCCCCCTCCTGGCTCTCTGCCAGGCTTTACTCACTAAGCGTACCCTGCCCTCAGCCCCCCAATAACCAGCCGCACCCTGAAGCCTTGTAAGTAATGCTGTCATTGTTCTCCTCTAAGCCACAGGGTGATACTCTGTCCCACCATTTGGACAATCGTGTCTAAAATCTGGTCCTGGAACCTCATGTGTTACAACCACCTATACTAGTTACCTATCCTGTTTCCTGGGACACCTGGCTCATGATCCTGCGGTCCTGGGACTGAGTCCCACATCAGGCTCCCTGTTCAGTGGTGAGTCTGCTTCTCCCTCTCCCTCTGCTGCTCCCCCTGCTTATGCATACACTCTCTCTCAAGTAAATAAATAAATAAATAAAACCTTAAAAAAACAAACAACAAAAACCAATCCTGCTTCCTGAACCCCAACCCCACTAAAAAGCAGGACTGAAGCAGGACTTGGGCCCAGCCAGGGAATCTGAGTTGCTAACCAGCCCCCAGGTGCTCAGCTGCCCAAAGACTGTGTGACTGTTCTGAGCTGTTAGCTTCTGTGGCTGGTGACCCACTCAGTCTATCTGTTCTAGTGCAGGCCCCATACATAGGACGTACTCATTAAATGCTAAAGATTACGGTTCAGGGGATAGCTTCAGACCTGCCTTCACAATTCACCTAAGGCTCTATTTTAAAATGCAGATTTCCAGGCCCCAACTCAGACCAAGGAAATCACCTCCCCACAGGAGGGATCTGGGAACCTGTAACATCCAGGTTCCCTTAGCTCAGTGCCACTCAGAGTGAGTCCACGGAGCAGCAGCACTGGCATCACACGGGAGCTTTGCTAAGCCTGCAGGAGCCTCAGGCCCTGCCCCAGACCTGCTGCATCAGAACCACTGGGAATGTGGCCCAACAAGCCAACTTGGTGATTCTTTGATCCAACAAGTTTAGAAAACCATTTGTTGGTATAAAGAATAATGCAACTAGAGTTAGAAATGGGTTAAAATTCAGCTCAATGAACATCTCCAAACCTCAGTCTACTTATCCCTGAATAAGAATTATGACCCTCAATCTCGTTCCACATGTGGTTGTTGTGATGATTAACTGGAATCCACGTAAAAGTTCAGGCCCACACATGGCACACAGCAAAAGTTCAAGCAATGCTTGAACAACGTTTTAACACCCGTGAAGCCAAAAAAACTAAGGTGTCAAGAGAATCAAGTGAGGTGCACAAGGTCACTGTGAGGGTGAATGCATGGAGATTCTGACTCCAGCTCTGGCAGGCCTCCAAAGGGACCAAAAGCCATCTGTTCTGCCTCGCTCTGGCACTTGCACCTCCACCACACTCGGTGAGCACGGGCAGACAGATGGGGGCTGGAGCCACACTGTTGGGTTTCCTGTGGCTTGCCGCTGCCCT
Source organism: Canis lupus familiaris (assembly GCF_011100685.1). NCBI lineage: Eukaryota > Metazoa > Chordata > Mammalia > Carnivora > Canidae > Canis > Canis lupus. The sequence continues at coordinate 62,085,724 of NC_049229.1, forward strand.
TTATGTCTTTATGTGGTACCCATCCGACCCATCTGCCAAACTCCACTCGTTCTTGTCCTGGTAGCTGACGAGGATGGTTTTGAGAGATCTCAGAAAACCTCTTCCCTTTTCTTGGCTTCTCAAATGGGAAACACTGGCTTTCCAGAAAGGCCTGCAACCCTCTACCACCTGCCAAGCATGAGGGCGCCCAGAGGGGCAGGAGTCTACCGCAGCGAGGTGAGTGTGAAGCAGGAGCGAAGGCCGTGCCCGCCGGGATGCCCGTGCCCGCCGGGTGCCCGGTGCGGGGCTGGCGGGGCAGGGGTGCCGGATGCAACGCCTTCAGCAGCGGGGAACCACCGAACATCCACCTCGGTGGCTTCAACGGGAAGGCGGTCATCATCCCACATAAACGAAGTCCGGACAAGAGCCCCTCCGGGCGTGGGGCCACATCCTTCTTGCGGCCCTGCGCTGCGGCCCTCGGAGGGTCGGCCTCGCGGCCACCAGGCAGCAGCAGCGCCCAGCCTCAGAAGCGCCCGCCCCAAGTCCCGCGGGAAGAGCCCACGGGTCACCTGGAAAGCGCGGACGTCACCGGAGGCAGGAGGAACTCTTTGCCAGAAGCCCCTCCCACAGCAATGTCCCTGACGTCTCATTGGCTAGAACTAAGTCACATGCTTATGCCTCGACCAATCACAGGCAGAGGTGGCCCCATCCAGGCCCGGGCCCGCCCACAGGGAAGCACGTGGCACGGGGCGGGGCTGGTAACCACACGTGCCCACGTGGGACAAAAGTGGGGCTCGGGCTGGGAGGAGGAAAGGAGCTGCGGGGAGAATGCCGGACTGACGAGGGCGGGGGGCGGGGGGCGGTTCTGGCTGGCCCCCAGTCGCTGCCAGCCCCAGGGGGGAACAGCCCGGGCCGGGCCAGAGGCCTGCCTTGGCCTCCGAGGGCACCGTAGGGGCCTCGGCTCATCGGGCAGGGCTCTGGAAGGCCACCGGGGGGAAGGGGGGGAAGGGGCACAGCCCCCAACTGAGGAACTGGGGACGACGGCGATGACCCTCCCCCAGCTTACTCGGCGCGGGCACCGCGGTTTGTCTCCCGTTCGCACATTCGGGCCTTATCACAGCCCTACACGTTTGTCACTGTTGTTACAGGTCCATAATCCCTTATCCATAATTTCCCAAATCTAGAACTCTCTAAAAACCAAAAGCTGGTTTTGTTTTTGTTGACTTGTTGGGCAACAAAAGCTATTTATAATCTATTTATCCTCTTGAGGACTGTTTGCATGTTTTAATGCAGAAATAGTGACGTGTTTCATGATGAAGTGCTGTCCCTGGACCCGCTGCGAGTGTCACGTACTGGCCGGTATATGTACCATATTCTGGAAAATTCTGCACTCTGAAACACAGCTGGCACCAGGAGTTTCAGAAGAGGGGTTCTTTACACACGAGCTTCCCAAGGTGAAGTACCTCTCTTAGGAAGCACCAGCAACTCACTTGGAGCAACTGAACTCAAGGCCAGAGCTCTGACCCATCTCACTTGCTTCTGCCGCTCGCCAGCTGGTGGCTTTAAGGAAGATGCCTCTATGAGCCTGTTTTTTCATCTGTAAAATGGGGAGCTTCAGACTAGAGCAGTAGCTTTCAAATGTGTTTTTAAAAGCCAATTAGCTCCTCAATCAAAGGAAAGCTTAGGAAAAAGTATCACTGCTCCAGTGAGTGAGGCCTGCCCACCCAGCCGCCAGGCCCCTAAAGCACGTTCCCAGAGGGGTTCCTCAACAAGACAGTTTGAAAACTGCTATCCAGTGTGATTTCTCAAGACCCATCTGGTTCTAACACTGTATGGTTGTTTTGTCTGAGGCAAACATCCTTTTCTGTGACAGAAGGACAGCTGGGAGGAACCTGAACCAGACCTTGACAGACACGTAGGCTTCTGGCCTGCAGAGGGGCCTTCAGAGCAAACAGCATGAGCGCAGGTGGAAAGACAATGAGCAAGGCGAGTGAGGGGGTCCAAGAGGCCAGACCAGCCAGTGGGGGCAGGGTGGGAGCAGGGCACAAGGGAAGCCCAGGTAATGGGAAGACACACTGGAAAGGCTGGCTTACCAAGCAGATCAATGTCAGGAATCCTCAGAACCTAGAATCCCTCTAAGCAGGAGGCCAGGGGAAAGCTGAGCAGTCCTGGTCCCCTGTATGGAGCCACATGGTCATAGTTCTCCTGTCCTGACTACAGTGACCATGAGCCCCAGTGCTTAGCTCCAGAGCTATCAATACATTATTGTCAAATAGGGGAATCTTTGAAAATCCAAAAGTCAGGACATATGGTCGGCCACAAAGGTGTGTCCTTCAGAGGACAACAAAACAGAGTATCTGAAAGCAGGACAGCTGCCCTGGGAAGACTAGGACAGAGTGTCATCAAGGTCTCACTAGTGTCCCTCCCCACCGTCCGGGGACAGTCTGACTACCAGGAGTCTGCAGTACCCTGGGAACATCCAAGCAACAGTGCCTCTTTCCCATTCGCCAGCAGGCTCTCAGGTAAACCTCAACCTTGTTTCCAAAGAAGCCCCAGGACCTCCAGGAAAACCTCCAGAGGCCTGAGACCAGAGGGCTGTCCAAGAAGTCAGCCCACCTCCAGCGGGGGATGCCACCAGGAGGAAGGCACCAAGGCCACTGGGAATACCAGCCAGTGGCAAATGCAAAAACTTCAGTCCCACTCAGTGGTCTCCATACATTCTGTAACCAAACTTTGCCTCAGAAATATTCTTTGTTTCAGACACCATTTCCCTATCTGTCCATCACCAAGAGGTAATTAAAATGTCTCAAAATCACACCCAGTCAGAACTGTGATGATCCCTTAAAGGAGAAGCTCAGTTAGGTGAGCTTACCTACAAAGACTGACAGGGAAATGAAGGAGAAGCAGACGCTGCCTCAGAAAGGGAGTGGCTGTCTGTTGGGGCTGGCGCAAGCTCCAAAATGCCTGTTTCTGTTACTGAAAAACATGGGAGTCTCGACCAGGTGTGTCATTTCAGGGCTCTCACTCTCTTCCCAGCCAGGTGATATCCAGGACGTGGCCTGCCTCGTCCAGGGTTACACTGAGCCAGCTGGAGGGAGTAAATGCCAGCATTCTGCATGTAGCATATATCGACCCATTTCTTCCTCACAGCCACCTTAACGGAGGACGATTATTAACCTGATCACAGCAATGAAGAACACAGGGTCTGAGAGGCTAAGTGACCGGCTCAGGGTCACCTAGCCAGCCGCAGGTAGAGTCTGGATTAAAGCCCAGGTGCCAAGCCACTGCATTTTGTCACACAGTAGTGAACCTCGCCTTTGGGAGGCTAAAAGGTGACATTCTGGGGAGAGAGGGCAGCCGGGACTGCCCTCCTAGGGCCAGGACTGACCTGTGAGCCAACAGGGAGCTGATGTGCTTTTCTCCATCTCTACCCCCAGCCCAGGCCGGGGCACCTCAGAATCCCCTGTGCCCACAGATCCCCTGGATACCTGGTGAAGATGCAGGTCTGGGGTGGGGCCGAGAGTCTGCCTTCCTCACATGCTCCCATGTGATGGCCAAGCTGCTGCTTCGCTGACCACACCTCAGGCAGAAGCAAGACTTGAGTCAAATTTTCTCCCACCCCACACCGCGCCCTTCTTACCTTGCATGATCACTGTCTTGCTGGAACTCACAGGGGCCTGGCATGTAGCTGCCACAGATTTTGTTGGGGTTGTTTTTGTTCTTGCTTTTTGACATGGATGATTAAAATGGTACCCACAGTGGAGCATGAGGCAGAAAATGGATTTCCCGGGTCTCTTTTCAGCTTGGCATTTGCCCTTTTCTTCCTTATCCACCTCTCGGCCAAACTGTCTAAACTAATTTATCTCAAAGGAGTCAGGCTGGAGCTGTGCGCTCTCAAAGTGTCCACTATTTCAAGCCCTTACTGGGAGGGGCTGCCATGCTCCCATCCCAGAAGCAGCAAATGCTGAGGAGTAGGGATGCCTCTGTAAGCAAGAGCATGGAAAACCGAGCGACTCGGCTCAGAGAGGGCTCCCACCTCAGAGAAAAGCCAAAGCCTTAACCATGACCTCCAAGGCCGCATGTGATCTGGCCCCACCATCCCTCTGCCCTCATCAGCCCTCTGCCCTTGATGTCCCCTCCGCAGCCTCTGGTCCTCTCTTAAATGCCACCTTCCCGGTAAGGTCCTCCCTGGCCACCAGTTAAACTAGTAACCTCTGTGCCCCCCACCCCCACCCCACTCCCAAAGCACTGCTGCCTCTTCCCCTCTTGACTCCCCTCTAATACCACTTATCACCATCTGGCATCCTATAAATTTTACTTAGTGATTTTGATTTATGTCTCCCTGCCCCTTCCCCACTGTAATGTGGACTTCATAAAGGCAGAGACATCTGTCATTTTTGTCTGTTTTGTTCACTGGTACATCCCCAGTGCCTACAACAGCGCCTAGCACGTAGCAAGTACTCAATATTTGTGGAATGAATGAATGAAGGGTCTGGTCTGCATGCTAACGGGTCAGACTTTGTGACTAGACCTGGGAGTCATCAGTTCCTGTGGTTCTCTTAACTCCCCTGAAAACTCAGTCTTTCCCTCCTGCATTCTAAGATGAGGAGACTGAAACTCTAAGTGGTTAGTTAAGCGATTTGGCCAAGGACACAGAGTTAGGCTCAGGCACCAGGTCTGCCAGCTTCCAAAGACTGTGTTCTTTTCTGCCTGTGGCTGCCTTCAAACTGTCTTCCTATGACAAACATGACATTAACTCGCTTTCCTTATTGTAAGCAGCAAATGCTTTTGCTTAAGGACTTTGCCAGATCTGCCCAGAACGTGAAGTCCAGTGCCTGCAAAAGGGTCTAGGGGGAGCTCATGCCCTCCAAGCCAGGAGGAAGTCCCACCAGTAGCCTAAAGAAGCCTCCATTGGCCAAAGGAAGGAGAAGACCCTCCTTTAAAAAGTTCTCTAAACCCCAAAGAAGAGCCACAATAATTCTGGTTGTGTTTCATCTTTTTCTTCACTTTATTTTGTTTTGTTATGTTCCTGAGCAATCTCTTTGACCTTTTCAAGTCTGGGTGACCTTTGGCCTTCAATGACTGCTACAAGTCATGTCTAGAGCAGAAATCTATCTCTCATGAACTCCCCCAAACCAAACCTGCACACGGGCCCATGGGCCACAGTGCCCTGCACGACCCACTCCCCCACAAGCCCCATAATGACTCAGGCCCAGACCCCAGGGACCAGGCCCTGGGAAGGAAGCCAAGCCTTGTGGGGCTGTGAAAGTAAGATGCACCTATGCCACCAAAGTCCATCTACCCTCTTATTCCAAAGACCATCATAGTGAGTCGCCCCTCCTCCCCTACTCATCACTCTGCATCACATTACCTCATCTGTTTTCTTCAAAGCACTTCTTACCATCTGAAGCTATCCCGTTTATTGATTTCCGTATTTGCCATTGCCTGTCTCCTCAGAAGAGGTCCAGTTCGGGAGGCTAGGAGTATGGTCAGTGTTATTCACCTCTGTTCTATTCCTGGCACAGGTGGGCATGCAAATACCGGTTGAATGGTTGAGTAAATAAAGCAGAAAACAAGTGGGTTCGGAAGGAAAGAACCAAGGGGCTCACAAATGGAGCCACTTAACCCTAACATCAACCTGTCCTGAAGGTATTTTATGCCTGCACAGCTGGGAAGTGGACCCAAGACTGTCCAACTCCAAGAGGAAATGAGAAAATGCCGCCGATAAGGAGAGGAGAAGCAAGAGGACAAGCTGGTGAGCCTTACAGGAAGGCCAAGGTCAAGCTGCCATTGGGACCCATGGCCCTGAATGCCATTTCCTGGAATATTGACTTAGAGAGGACTCAACATTTTCCACCGAGTTGAGCCCAGGTAGGTCTATGCTTCCTCCATGCCCCTAGGGCAGTCATGGCACCTGCATCCACGCAGGAAACCTCTGCCCGAAGCAAGGGACCACAGTCGAGAGTGTGCAAAACCAAGTTCTTCTTTCAAGGCACTAGTACCGTTAAAAGACACGATCATAAACCGCCCTCGAAGAAGACACTTGACGTCCGTCTCCATTCCTGGGTAGTTTGAGGTTAGAAGGTCATAAATAGTGCCATGTCCTCTCTCAGAGCACTATCTTTCATTCATTCATTCTTTCATTCATTTGTTCGGCCAACATTTGCTCACCCAGCCCCGGGCTGCCAGAGATGGAATGACACAGAACCTCTGCCCTCTCACCAGTCCATCGGTGCCCGCAGTTTTGGCGGGCACTAAAAGACCAGCAAATATTAACTGATACTTGCTTCCAAAACAAATAAGGCCACGTGGAGCTGCGCACTGAATGGGATTTGGGATGCAATTTCGATTCGATTGGGTACAAGAACCAATTCAGTCAATGGGACCATAGATTAACTCCAAGCACCAGACTCCTACTCAGGGGCTCTCTCGGACCCCCTTCCTCCTCCGGGCACCAGGCCCCTCGCCCACCCAGTCCCATGCTTTCGCCACATTCCCACCCTGGTCTACAGTACTGTCGCTCAGACTCTTCTGACTCTATTTCCCCTGCCTTCCCAAACCCCACCTCCCTAGGTCCACAGCTTCGACCTCCTACTCGCTGAACCCCGGGACACACGTCTCACCTGCCTTCCCCCACCACCCCCTACACACGCCCCAGGTCTGAGCTTCCGCCTGGAGCCCCCTGAACGTCATGTGTTTACAAACCCTATTTCCCAGGGGTCCGTGTTCGACCCCCGCCCCCCACCCCGGGGGTGCATTGGGCACGCACACCCCGTGATCTGCTGCACACTTGCCGGCGTGCCCTCCCCCCCCACCCCCCGCCTCCAACTTCCTAGGACCGAAGGCCCCGGGCTCGGCGGGGCGCGGGCCGGGCAGCCGGGCCCTGGGGCCCCCCCCGAACTCCGCGCGCGGGGCCCGGGCCGCTGGACGCCCCGACCGCGTGACGCCCGGGACCCCGCGCCGCCCAGGCCCGGCCCCGGCCCCGGCCCCGGCCCCGGCCCGCGCACCTCCCCGGCCGCGCCCCCGCGCCCCGCGCCCCGCGCCCCGGCCGCGACCCCGCGGAGCCCCGGAGCCCGGGAGCCCGGCCCGGCCGAGAGCGCGGCGCGCCCGGCGCCTACCGTTGGCGATGAGCTTGGCCGACAGCTGCTTGACGAGCTCGGGGATCCGCTCCCACTGGCACTCGGAGCGGCAGCGCTCGATCTCCGTCTCCAGCCGCGAGCCCGCCTTCCTGGTCGCCATCGCGGCCCGGCCCGGCCGCCCGCCCGCCCGCCCGCAGGCCCCGCAGGCCCCGCAGGCCCCGCCGCCGCCGCCCGGGCGCCCCCGCCGCCGCCTCCCGCTGCCGCCGCGGGCGCGGGCTCCGGCTCCCGGCTCCCGGCTCCGCGGCGTAACGGGAGCGCCGGCTGGGGAAGGGGCGGGGAGGCGGGCGGCGGCGGCGGGCGGCGGGGCCCCGGGCGCCGCGAGGAGCGGCCCCTGCCGGCCAGGGCCGGAGCGGCAGGCGGGGGGGCGGGGGGCGGGGCGCAGGGGTGGGGGCGGGGGGGAGGGGGAGAAGCTGGAGGGCGCGGTGGCCTGTGGCCTAAACGGGGCAAGGTCACCCACGGGACTAGCAGGCCTGGGGCCCGGCGAGGCGGGTTGAGCGGGAGGCCCCCTGCGCCTGGCCCGCCACCGCCATCTAGGGTTTCAGGTAGATCCCCCCCCCCCGCCCCCGCCCCCGCCCCCGCCCCCGGGGCCCCCAGCAGGCCCCCCTGCGCCCTAGGCGGCCCTAACCCCGCCCCCGCCCAGAGGAGGCAGCGGGGAGTCAGCCGCACTGCACCTGCCCAGGGGCTCCTTGAGCTGAGATGCCTGCCACCCCCACTCCGGGCCTCTCAGGAGGCGGCCTCCTCACCTGGGGGGGTGGGGGGTTGCCTTGCCTGGGCTCTGCAGACTGAGAGCTGGGACAGGTGTCCAAGGTGTGCAAGCTCTCAGTTATTGGATGACTAGGTAGGGATCGTCCCTACCTGCTGGGCACTTTTAGGCGCTGGGAGCTGGGAGGGAATATGGCACAACGAAACAGGCGAGAGGCCTGCCTTGGTAGAGCTTTCATTCCAGCCAGGGGAAAAAATAAGCAAAATAAAGTAGTAAGTTAGAAAGTCAAGGTAAGGTGGAAGAAACAGAGCAGGGCCAAGTGAGGAGAATAAAGAGTTGGGGGCCAGGGGTTGTGGAGCATGTTGCAGTTTTCAAAGGGCGTTAGGAACCGCCTCACGGAAGTGACATTTGATCAAGAGTCAAAAAGGGTGAGAGAGAGCCGTGGGGAGGACATCTCTGGGGGAAGACAGCTCTTGGCAGAGAAAACAGCAGTGCAAAGGCCCTGGGGTGAGAGCATATTCGGTGTGTTGGAGACGCACCAAAGAGACCAGTGTGCCTGGAGTGCAGGGGGAGAGGCAAGGTGAAGTAGGAAGCGCCCAGAGGTGGGAGGAGGAGTTTTGGTTCTTGCTGGGCCTTGAGGGCCTTTATAAATACCCTGGCTTTTCCTCCAGGGAAATGCGAGGTCCCTGAGAATTTATAAGAAAAGGGTGTGACCTTTTGACCTGTATTTTAGGAAGTTCACTGTGGCTGCTGTGCTGAGAATACTGTCGGAAGGTGAGGAGAGAGCTGGCGGTGGAGCCCCCCCAGATGATAGCTGTGGCTGGGGTGAGGGTGCTGGATTCCGGACCCTGCATTTGAGGATGGCGCTGACACTCTGGAACGGGGGTGAGGAAGTGCTGTCCTCATCAGCATCAGAATTTAACATTCTTGCTGCTCTCCAGGAGCTTCACTCAGGTTCCTGCGCCTCTCATCTCCTCAGCAGCCCCGGTGGACGGCGGCTCACCCCGCGGAAGCTGAAACGAGCCATTGGACCTGAGCAGGGAAGGTCCGGAGGAACTTGCGCCGTGACTGCATACCCTTCGGGCACCCCTGAGGACCCATGTCGAAGGTTGACCTGAGGGTCTCAGATGCTGAGGACAGCCCCAGGAAACAGACCTTTGGGTGCCTGGTGCCTTGGGTTCCACCAAGAGGGAATAGGGAGACCCGGAGGAGGCCTCTCCACAGCGAACACTGCCCCTCCCTCTCGGGCCCTCACATTGTCCTCTGAGCTCGAGCTCAGAGAACTGTCTCTGCAACGTTTGCCTGGAATGTTCCCTCCCCTCTGGTCCAGGAGGGACATTGGTGTGTGGTCTGTGAGATGCAGGCCCAGGAGCCTTGCTCCACGGCTGACCGATCCTGTGTAACCCCCCGGCGGGGCCACCTCCCTCTGCGAAGGGGCTTCTAACCACCAGCTCTGCAGTGAGGAGCATGCAGGCCCGCCTCAGCTGCCACGCTGGCCGGTGGCCACCCCTGCTCGGCAGGTGCTGCCTGGCCTGCGGCATTGAGCCCCTCCATCCCTAAGGTGCCCGCAGCTGGAGGGGGAACACCTACCCCTGGTGCAGCCGGCTGAGAGTTCAACGGGAAGATGCAAGTAAAGCACCTGGAGGGGTAGAGGCCCACGATGCAAGGGCCAAAGCGTGAGCCCTCGTTCTGCGTCCCTGGCCCCCTTGCACCCACAGTGTAGGAGCGAGAACGAAAGAGTGAATGTGAGCATCCGGGTTGCTCAGTGGTTGAGCATCTGCCTTTGGCCCAGGGCGTGACCCCGGGGTCCTGGGATCAAGTCCCACATCCAGCTCCCTGCATGAAGCCTGCTTCTCCCTCTGCCGGTGTCTCTACCTCTCTCTCCGTGTCTCTCATGAATAAATACCTAAAATCTTAAAAAAATGAATGAGGCTGGAGATCTTCAGGGTCTGGAATCAGCCTGTGAATGTTTTCCTTTAGGACTCCACGGAACAGTAAGTATTTGTGACTGTGTCTGAGGCCCCCACCTTCACTGCAGGCCACCCTGGAAGCAGTGGACACCCAAAAGAGTACTCAAGACCATGTGCTTGAGCCCTGCGGCTGCTGGGGTACAGGAGGCAGGAGCAGAAGCTACCAGACATGGTCAGCCTGACCTACCAAGAGGAAGAACCTTCTGGGTCTTCACTGTGCAGAGCCCTGGAGATGGGCCCAATGGGGTCTGGACTCAGTCCCACCCCTCGCAACTGCCATCACAACCCTGGAGACATACAAGAGATGGCCTGTGGAGAAGTTCCAGATATGTCTACCTGCTGGTGGCTCTCAGGGAAATTCAGGAGTAGCGAGTTGTTCATGATAATAATAGTAATTAAGCCAACATCTTTTTTTTTTTCCAGGGACTGGTATTTCAGGTTTGACAAGGATGTGAAAAATCACAGCCCGTAGGCCAAACCCAGCCCTGAGGCCTGGTGATGCCCAGAAGGAAAGAAGCTGAGTGGAAGATGGCTCAGGAAGTATGACTCCTGGCTAATCCCTAGAGCAAATCCAGCTTGCCACAAGCAGTGGGGACAGGCCAAAGGCTCCGAGCAAAGGTCAGTGCAAATGGGGGTGACTCTGTGGTCTGGAAACCTCCCAATCGCCTCCCCCCGCCCCTGCCGAAAGCCTGGGTCCCCTTTAAGACTAGAATAGGGGATGAGGTGAGTAGCAGGGGGAGAGAGTGCTTGAGAGAGGTGTGGGCTGGGGTGGGGCGGGCAAAACCCCAGGAGGAGGAGGAGAAGGCTAGAGGAAGGTCAGGGCAGGGTCCCGTGGCCTCAGTCTGGAAGGTCTCTTCCCTAGATATTCATGTGGTCCCCCTCCCTCCCTCTTGGCCTCTGGCCCAGGTCACCTCCATCCTAAGGTCACCTCCTTCCCCAACCACCTGATCCAGACCTGCCCCCTGCCTTTCCCTATCCTTCTGCTCTGCCATGGTTGTTTCCTTCCTTTCTTCTTGATTTCTAGGTAGTCACTCAGTGTTCTTTGTCAGTCTCCCCTCACTCAAACGTAAGCTCCATGAGGGCAGAGGGGTTTGTGGGCTTTTATTCCCTGCTGTATCCCCAGCATTATGTATGGTGCCTGGCACATAGCCGGTGCTCCACAGATGTTTGCTGAATGTGAGAATGAGTGGAAGGAAGGTGGTGGGGCTGGGCTGGATGGGGTACCCGAGGCCTGGGCATCCCAGAGGACAGACAGGCCCAGGGGAAGTGGGAATCAGGTTACTAAAGCAGGTAGGTCAGATTTCAGGGGGAGACGGAAATCCGGAAGTAGCAGAGGCCTCGGTGTGCTGCACAGTCGCTTCTAACCTTTGACCTCACCTTGCGGGACAGCAGCCCTGTCTTCTGGCTGCTGGTACCCCTGGGAGGATTGAGCTATAAGCAGCCACCCTGTAGGCAGGTGGGCCCTATAGCTGTGCCCCTAAGCAACCGGGCAAAGCATGCCAGAGCCTGCAGGCCTGGGGCTTGAGTGATGACAGCTGCCGCGCCTTTCGATGGTTTATAATTATGAAATATTTAATATGTACAAAACACATGATTGGGGCACCTATGTAATAAAATAATAAAATGAATACCAGGGCCCCAACAGACCCTCCCCGAGTTAACCAGCATCTTGCTGTTTGTATTCATTTTACCCTCGTTTTTGTTTCTTAAGCGGCTTTCCGCTGCCCCTTGTCCTGGGAATGTCGTCTGTAACCCATTGTGTGATGCTGTCTGCTTTCCGGCTCTGCAAAGACGGTGTCCTGTTGTGTTACTTGCTTCTTTGCTCATCGTGATCTTGGATCTGGCCTTGGTGAAGGCTGTGATTGCGTCCTGATCTCTGGTGTGTAATGCTCTTGGGGGTGGTGGTGCTGGTAACACCCCCTGTTGGCCGCCCTCCATGTATCGTACCTCAGCACCCACACTTTTATGAACAGGCTGCCGTTTAGAAGCTGCATCAGTACTGTTGTTAGGAGCAGGGTTTCCGAAGATGACTCAAGAGGGCTCTATGCCCCTCTCCCTTGACGTGCCTGAGGGGGCCTCCTGAGTTTCTTCCCAAAGGTCATCTGCTGCTGCCTGGAGTCAGGGTTCCCACCGTAGGGACGAACCAGTGGAACCCTCCTGCGCAGCCCCACTGCAAGCACTGAAGCTGGTGTGTGTGGTTTACCACCTGTTGCCGTTTGTTGGGGCTAGCCAGATGGCCAGGGAGAGGAGGCTGGCCAGCCACTCCAGGAGGGCCCGGGCATGGCATGAGCTGCATGTAGAACCATGTTCCTAGGATGCCCTTTGGCTTTGCCAAGTCCAGAAATATGTGGATGCTTCAGGAGCTTGCCCCACTGACTCCTGCTAATGAAGCTCACCACAGACCATTGTTGACACCCCATGGCAACTTTCATTTATGATGGAAGCCATTCCCCCAGTGTCCTATCCCTGGAGACCTGTTCCCAGTGTTAGGATGCATGCAACGCTGAAACCATTAAGAGGTTGCTTGGTGAGTGTGGTTCTGGAACCAGAGAAGAGAAAATCTTTAAAAGGTCATCATTCAGGCCCTGGAAAGGCTCTGAGGACTGTCTTGTTCCCATTCTTGAGCCTGCCTCTCCAAGGCTGAGAATATCCACATGTCCCAGATCTGTGTCCTGTGCCCAGTTCTGGAAGAAGCTAACCAGTTCTGAGAATTTCCAACGCCCATCTCCATGCATGACGACCTTGCAAAGACTTTGGACACCATAGTAACAACCAACCAAATTTGGTTTTGGTTTAAGCTTGTGTGATAGGAATCCCTTATCTTCATGAGTGTTTTTTTCACAGTCAGAGTTCTGGGGACACTTTCCTGTTACCTTGTATACCACCTGTCCTACCTTCTCCCGGAAAGGCAAAGAGTGAGCTTAGGATAAAACACCCACCTGCACATATGAAATAACAGCAACACAAAGATCAGAAACTCCATGGATATAGGCGAGAACACTGTCCCTGTCACCTAGTCAAGAGTGTACCTGGAATGACGTGTAAGCTTCCTGGCAGACCATGCACAAAAGTACATACGTGGGGTGGTTTAATTTGAAAAGTTGTTGGTTCACACTTCTGGAGCTTTAGGGAGCCAATAGGGAACTAGGTGAGCACAAAGGGTCTGGTTGTTCCTACACAGCTAACAGTGGTGACATTTTCATTTCAAACACTTTACTAGCTAATTCTCATTCTGTGTGAAAGAGCCTCAAAAACACGGAATCTACTTTTGTAAGGAATTGTGACTGATCTTTCCCTGGACAAGGCCACTAGCGTGCAGAGTTTCCACAGTTTAATTCAACAAGCATTGATAAGCATCTATCGTGTGCCAGTGTTAGGTTCTGAGGATACAAAATTGTATAAAATGTGATGCCATCCCTCAAGGAACTTACAGTCCAATTGGGAAAAAGGAGAAAGTCAGGGATAGCTCTGTCGTTGGACTCAGAGGAGCACCGAGGCCTGAGGGAACCCTCAGGAAGTCCTCCTGCCAGCGGTAACCCCTGAGCCAAGCCTGGAAAAGTGATTTCGGCTCTGGTCTGCTTGCCAAAGTGGTGAATGTGTGACACCGAAGTTGGAGTTAGGAGCCCTGGATCTGATTTCCATCCCTGTAATTGATCTGCTCTGTGACCTTGTGAAAGTCCTCTTTCCTCTCTGGACGTCAGTTAATTCCCAGGTTAAATGTGGGAGGAAGGAAGATCACTAGCGTTCTACAGTATGATGGGGCTTGAGAAAGCCTCCACTGGGAAGGAAGACGAAACTCGTGGGAATACACGATTAAAATAAGTGGGAAATAAGTGTGCTGTGCCAGGTACTTCGGAAAGGATGAAAGCACCGGCTACGCCCCAGGAACACACCAGCGAAAAGCCAGCGCGGAAACCAGTGCCTTGGCAGGTCTGAAGGAACGCTCAGGTCTTTCTCAGGAAGCAGAAGTTTTCTTCTGCAAAGCTTGCAGACCGGGTTAGGGACCCGAGGGGCCTGCGCTCCAGGGGGCGGGGCCCGCGCGGACGCCCCGCGCTCTAAGGGGAGGGGTGGGCCCGGCGCGCGCGGCGGCAGCCAATGAGAGAGTCTCCCGATGAGGTCATGGCGTTCCTCGGCGCTCCATTGGCGGACCGCCCCCCCACCCCCCGCGGGGCCTGGGCGCTGACCTCCAGACCGGACCCCGGGCCGGGAGGGCGCGCCCCGAGCTTTCTCCCAGTATTTAAGGGTGCTGAGCAGCGAACCACGCCAGGAGTGGGTCCCCGTCTCCTCCTGCAGGGAGAAATGAAAATGCCCAGAAAAAAAGAGCTCTTATGAGAAAACCCTCATCTTCTCCGGTGACAGTGGAAGGTTGGTTTTTGTGCTGCTGCAATCCAAACACACTGATTAACGAGCCATTTTAACCATTTAAGGACACTGAGCAGACTTCCAATGGCTGGCCACCTTTTTATTTCCCCGCGGTGACACTCAAGGCTGGAACAAAGACATTTCTGTTTTGAAACATTTTAAAACCGTGATTCTCAAACCCATTTCTGATGTTTTGAAACATTTTAAAACCGTGATTCTCAGGTGTACAGAGGGATCCAGAATGGGCTTGCATCTGCCAGGCCCTACCCCTGGCTCCAGTCCTGCTGGCTCTGAAACGGGCAGGTTGAAGAAGCTGGCAGGGCCAGGGAGCTGGACCCCGCTTTGGGAACCAAAGCACTGAAAACATCCTCAGAACTTGTTAGAAATGCCCATTTTGAGGCCGTGCAGCCATCTTGTTTTTGCCAAACCCTCCAGGTAGCTCTGGTGCTCACTTAGGTGTGAGAACTGATCTAAATCAGCTCCTCCTGAACTTTGAGACTGCTTCAGAGCAGCGTGGATTCTGCACTCTCAGAATCAGGTCGGGGAGAGGGTCCCCTAGTCCAGTCCCATCTTGGGGAGGTAACTTTGGGGTGCTTTTCCCATTCTCACCATGGAACTCCTGGAGCCCAGCTCAGGTCCTGGCATCTGCCATGGTTTGGGCTACAGTGATTGGACCAACGATGCATATGTGACCGGTGCTTTCCTGGAAAATGATTGAGACAGTCCCTGCAAGTGAGTCGACTAAGGGTGAACTTGGTACCCAAGGGCAATCCTGTTGTGCCGTGTGGCCGGGGCAGCAGAGGAAACCAGTCTGCAGAAGGAACAGTGAAGCAGACACATAGGCCCCAAGAGGGGAGGTGGGAAAGAATCCACGCCAAGATGCCCTCCAGGCCCTGCACTGCCAGGCCCTGCTTCCCTCTGGGACTTAATGCAGGCCACCAGCTCTGGCTGATCGAGCTCCGGACACATTAGTCTACAAGCCCAAGCACAACCTATTCCCATCAGAGGTTTGGTGCACGTTGTTCCCTCTGGCTGGAACTCTTACCCCTATCTCTCCCATGCTGCCTCATTCCCAACAATCAGGAATGTTCTTAAATGACACCTCCTCAGGGAGTGACGCTCTATACGGGCCCCTCCTGCAGCCACACTCTATCACATCAGCCGGCTTTCTCATGTCTTCATCGCATGTGACATCTTTCATGCACTCACAGGTGCTTACCAGGTCACCATAAATGTCTTGACAGCAGAGATCCCAGGGCTTTGTTCATCACCAGATCCCAGGGCCTTAAAGTGGCCTGACACGTGGAGGGGTAGCTCAGTCAATGTTAGTTGAAAAGATCACTTTCCCAACCTTCCTGAGGTCAGCTGCTTCCAGCCCTCAGGTGGCAGGAATCCCCCCAGCCTATGTTCTCTGATCACAAGAAGCCATGTGGATTCCTAATGTTTGCCACCCAAGGACTCCAGAGGGGTTCGCCCTTGCTTTGCAGAAAGAAAATTGAGACCTAAGTGACTTGCCCAGCATTATGTGGCCAGTCAGTGGGACAGCAAGGACAAGAGAACTAAGCTCTCAGGCCACTTCTCTGTCCCCAGAGTACTCCCCCCTCCCCCTTCATGATCTTGGGTCACTCCCCACAGCAAAGCAGTCGGGTCAACCTCAGGCCTTTTGCCTCCTCGCATAAGCTTTTAATAAATCAGTTTCATTTTCAAAATACTGCTCTGCATAGTGGTCAGCAGAAAGATGCTGTCGGCACTGTCCATCACAGGAAGTTATTTTCTGATGAACTATAGTGGGATGGATGGTTTGAAACTCACTGTTGCTGCAAGAGCATGACAGATGTCACATTGATCCTCACTCCACCCAGATTTCTCTTTTGAGGATGTATATTTCTGGGTATTTATCCAAAGAAAACAAAAATACTAATTTGAAAAGATGTCTGCACCCCCATTTTCATTACAGAATTATTTACAGGAGCCAAGAAATGGAATCAGCCTAAGTGTCCACAGACAGATGTCTAGATAAAGAAGATATGGTATATGTACATAATGGAATATTACTCAGCCATAAAAAAGAGAATGAAGTCTTGCCATATGCCAAGCATAGATGGACTTTGGTGGTATTATGCTCAGTGAAGTAAGTCAGACAGGGATAGACAAGTACTGTACGACTGCCTCTTATATGCAGCATCTAAATTGAAACAAAATAAAAAAAAATGAGCTCACAGGTACAAAGAACAGATTGGTGATTGTCAGAGGCTGGGGGTGGGTGGGGGGATGAGCAAAATGAGTGAAGGGGGTCAAAAAGCACAAATTTCCAGTTATAAATAAAGTTATAAAACAAAGACATGGGATGTAATGTACAGCATGGTGACTATAATTAATAATACTGTATTGCATATTTGATATTTGTCAAGAGAGTAAATCTTTAAGGTTCTCATCATAAGAAATTTGCAACCATGTGGTGGTGGATGTTAGCTAGACTAATTATGCTCACTTCACAACATGTACAAATATACCTGAAACTATATAACTTTATATATTTAAATATCTGTTTTTAAAAATTGAAATTTTTTTAATTTAAAAAAACGTGTTGCAGCGTCTGGTTTACTGCAGTCCAGGGAAGCAGAGCCTTTGGCCCAGAGGAAACAGTTGTAACTGCTGTGTGCAGAACACCTTTCTAAGGAGCTAACCAGGTGACGGCACCTTGCACTTGACCTAGGACCTCAGCAGATATGTGTTGAGTAGCTGTGATGGCCTGAGTGGCGGTTGTCCAGCTCAGAGATCCTGCTGGCTTGGGAAGGCCAGGAGCAGGAAGACTGCAGTTGGATGCCCTCACGGCAGGTATTTATCCAGCGATAAATGGTCATCTGTCATCCTTTGTGACCTTTATCTCCTTCCTCCATCTGGGGAATCCCTCACCTGATGAGGGAGAGTCATCCTCCCCCCAGAGAGGTTGGGCATGTTGGGCACTCACCATGCCCGACTCCTGCGTGGCCACAGCGAGGGTGGGTAACCTGGGCCCCGATGGGCAGACACCTCGGCCTGTGGCAGCATCCCAGTCCAGCCAAGGTTGTTGTGGCAGCTGTGGGTGGCGCTGGCCCGGGTGCCCCCCTGTGTCTGCGCCCAGCAGTGGTGGCCGTGGTCTCTCCTCTCCAGACCAGTCCTGAAGAGGATTTCTGGCCTACGACCAGGGCTCCCCAGCTTCTGTCCTGGTCACTGTCATCCCAGAGATTGTGAGCCACCTGGGATTAATTCTGTTGACGTCTAAAGCAGCGAGAGTTGATTTCTGTAGAGAGCAGGACTGAGGGAGGAGGCTTCCAGAAGGGGGTGGGGGCAGGTGCTGGAGGAGCAAGAAGAGGGCGAGGGCGCCCAGGCAGAGGAAGTGGCATTTGGGCAGGGAGAGGTACTGTAGCACTGTTGTCCTTGACACCAAGTCACAGGTGATGAGGAGGGAAGTAAGTCACCTGGAAGCAGGCCTATCCTCCAGCGCCTCACTCGGGGTCCGGAGGGTCACGGGCTGGAGGGTTTTCCTGCAAGTCTGGCTGCTTTTCCTTTGCTGCTTTTTGAGCCTTTCCTTCAAGAACACCGATTGGGGCCCCCAGGGGGCTCAATGGTTGAGTGTCTGCCTTCGGCTCAGGGCATGATCCCGGGGTCCTGGGATCCAGTCCCACATCGGGCTCCCCATGGGGAGCTTGCTTCTCCCTCTCTGTGTGTGTGTGTGATGAATAAATAAATACAATCTTAAAAAAAAAAAAAGAACATTAATTGGACTACCTCATCCTCATCGTGGGTGGCTTCTTGGGTTTGATGGGCAAGCCTCAGTGTACACTCCCACCCGGAGCCCAAAAAGCCAAGTCCTTCACCCAAGGTATTATTTTAATTAGGGGTGGACTCTCTTTTCACAAGGAAAAGCATAGCTTAAAATACTCTTCCCTGCCCCCTCCTCCCCCACATCTTCAGCACAGCTGTTGCATCTCCACCTTGATGGAAGCAACTAACCCCAGTGGGTTGGGCCCTTGCCCCTCTGTGCATTCGAATGGGCTCCTCGGCTTAAGCCTATGGGGCATGGGCAGGAAGGGTTTGGGGACCCCACTCCTAAGCAGCTGAGGGGTCCCTGTAGTGGGGCTTCACCCCACATGGGGAGGAGCTGATGCACCCTGCAGGGCCAGGGATCATGTCCTTTCTGGGAGCAGAGTTTGAATGAGCAAGAGCAGCCAGGGTACTT
The DNA here is from genome assembly GCF_011100685.1 of Canis lupus familiaris. Taxonomy (NCBI): domain Eukaryota; kingdom Metazoa; phylum Chordata; class Mammalia; order Carnivora; family Canidae; genus Canis; species Canis lupus. The sequence continues at coordinate 62,104,099 of NC_049229.1, forward strand.
ACACATGGAGGAGGAGGGGGAGGAGGGTCAGGCCTCTAAAGGTGGGAACAGAGTCAGGTGCCCTATAGACTGGCCTCCCTCTCCTGCTCTCATCTCATTCCTAAGCCCAGTGTAAACTAAGTGCCACACAGCCCTTCATGCAAGCCCAGGCCCACGTAGACAGGCCGGGCAGCAGGGGCCCATACAGGGGGGCTTAAGGAGGAAGAGCTGAAGTAGAATATGACACCCCTGCTGCACTTACCATCTGGGGCACCCAAACCAGCATCTGTCACATGCCACCTTCTACAGGTCATGGGTTCCGTTTAACAACTCAGTGTCTGTGCCTTGGGGGGCTGTGGATCCGGGCACTACAGGCCATGTCTTAGCCCTCCATGTATCCCCCATGGCACCGACCCAACAGGTACTCATCAGTTCAGCCAGCCAGCCAGCGGGGGCAGGCGGGGGGTGGGCCTTGGAGATCCCCCAAAGGAAGGAGAGGGGAAATTTCTGCTAACCCTGCTTCCGTCTGCACCAGGCCCATCTCCTTCCCCAAGAGGAAGGAATAGTTGGGATTTCCAGTTCTCTCCGTCGTCATTCTTTCTTACACTCTGTGCCTTCTAACAGGCACAGACAGTCCCTTTCCTGCTAGAGGCATCTGGGGGTGCCTTTGCTCCTCTGGAGAGATGGTGGGTGTCAGAAAGGCCAGGACTGGGTCTTGGTCACTTCAACAACCCTGATGTCATCTGGTACACGGTTGGCATGTGATAGTTTTGGAATGAGGGAACATTCATGGAATAGAGTTGTCATAGGAGAGGCCACCTACCCCCATAACATCTGTGTAGCGTGTTAGAATGTGTCATTTAAAAAAATTTTAGGGGCGCGTGGGTGGCTCAGTCAGTTAGGCTTCTGCCTTCAGCTCAGGTCATGATCTCAGGCTCCTGGGATTGAGCCCCAGGAATGGGGAATTGAGCAGGGATTGAGCTCCCTGCTCAGCGGGGAGCCTATTTCTCCCTCTCCTCCCTGCTGTGCTCTCTCTGTCGCTATCTCTCTCTCTCAAATAAACAAATAAAAATTTTTTTTAAAAGTTTTTAAAAAGTTTTAGACGTAGGTCAACATGTAGTCTTAATTTAAGGCATATCATTTAACAGTTAAGCAATATATTCACAGAGTTGTGCCACCATCATTAATATCAATTTTAGAACATTCTATCATCCCCCCCCAAAAAAATCTTAGACCCCTTAGCCATCATTCCTACCTGCTCTCCCTCAGCTCTCAGCAAATACTAGTTGATTTTCTGTCTTTATGGACTTGTCAGTTCTGTCCATTTCATATAAATGGAATCACACAATATGTGTGTGTGTGTGTGTGTGTGTGTGTTTTAACTGGCTTCTTTGACTTAGCGTAATGTTTTCAAGATTTCTCCACATTGTAGCATAGATCAGCCCCTCATTCAGTTTTATGGTCAAATAACGTTTCATTGTGTGGATACCACATTTTATTCATCCATTCATCAGTTGCGGACATTGGGTTGTTTCCATTTTTGGACCATTGTGAACGATGCTGCTGTGTACAATTGTGTGCAGAGTTTGGAGTAGACACACATTTTCATTTTGCTTAGGTATATACCCAGGAGTGGGAATTGTGGGGTCATATGTTAAGTCTATATTTAACCTTTTGAGGAATTATCAAACCATTTTTTTAAAACAGCTGCACCATTTTACATTCTCACCCACAATACATAAGGGTTCCAGTTTCTCAACGGTCTTGCCAACACTTGCTATTATCTGTCTTTTTGATTCTAGCCATCCTAGTGGATGTGAGGTATATCTCATTATGGTTTTGATTTGCATTTCCTTGATGAATAATGTTATTGACCAACTTTTTGTGTCCTTATTAGCTATTTGTCTTCCACAGAAAATTCAAATCCATTGCCTATTTTTAATTTTTAAAAATTTTAATTGAAGTATCGTTGACATATTATATTAGTTTCAGGTGATGACAGAGTGATTTGACAATTATATACATTAGAAGATGTTCACCATGATAAATATAGTTACCGTCTGTCATCACACAAAGTTATTCCAGTTATTCCAGTATTATTGACTATATTCCTTATGCTGGACATCTCTTCCTTATGACTTATTTATTTTATAGCTCAGGGTTTGCACCTTTTGATCCCCTTCACCTATTTCTTCTATCTCCCCGCCCCTAACCCTCTGGCAACCACTAGTTTGTTTTCCATATTTATGAGTTTTTTTCCACTTTTTTTGTCATTGTTGTTTTTTTGTTCATTTGTTTTTTAGATTCCACATATAAGTGAAATCATATGGTATTTTTCTTTTTCTGATTTATTTCACATAATGTGACACCCTTTAGATCCATCCATGTTGTCACAAATGGCAAGGCCTCATTCTTTTTTATGGCTGAGTGATAGTCCATTGTGTATATACACCACATCTTCCAAACTAGTCATTTACCTGACGGACACTTGAGTTGCTTCTATACCTTGGTTATTGCAAATAATGCTGCAGTAAACATAGAGGTGTGTATAACTTTTCGAATTAGTGTTTTCATTTTCTTCAGGTAAATACCTAGTCGTGGAATTATTGGATCATATATATAGTAGTTCTATTTTTAGTTTTTTTGAGGAACCGCCATACTGTTTTCCACAGTGGCTACACCAGTCTGCATTCCCATCAACAGTGCATGAGGGTTTCCTTTTCTCCATTTCCTGGTCAATACTTGTTATCTCATCTTTTTTATTTTAGCCATTCCAAAAAGTGTGAGGTGATTATCTCATTGTGATTTTTATTTGCATTTTCCTGGTGATGAGTGATGGTGAGCATCTTTTCGCGTGTCTGTTCACCATCTGGATGTCTGCTTTGGAAAATGTCTATTCAGGTCTTCTGCCCATTTTTAATCCTTTGCCCATTTTAAAATTAGATTGTTGTCTTTTTATTATTGAGTCATGATAGTTTTTTATATATTCTGAATATAAGTCTCTCATCAGGTATATGGTTTGCAAATATTTCTCCCATTCTGTGGATTTTTTTTTCTCTCTTGTTTGTGTCCCCTTTGAAGCACAAATGTTTTTAATTTTGGTGAAATCCAGTTTATCTAATTTTTTCTTTTGTCACCTGTGCTTTTGGTATTGTTTTTAAGATACCGACGCCTAACCTAAGGTCATGAAGATTTGCACCTATGTTTTCTTCCAAGAATTTTGTAGTTTTGGTTCTTATGATTAGGTCTGTGATCCATTTTTGAACTAATTTTTGTATATGGTGTGAGGTGGGGGTCCAAATTCATTCTTTTTTTTTTTTTTTTCAAATTCATTCTTTTACATGTGGATATCCAGTTGTCCCAGCGCCTGTTATTGAAAAGGCTACCAAATACCATTCCGCCACTGAATGGTATTGGCACTCTTATAAAAAAAAACCAGTTGACCATAAAATGACCATAAAGGGTTTATTTCTGAACTCTGATGCTTATTCCATAGATCTATATGCCTATTCTTACGTCAGTATCACACTGTCTTGCTTACCATAGCTTCATAGTAACTTTTGAAATTGAGAAATATGAGTTCTTAACTTTGTCCTTTAAAGATTATTTTGACCATTGAGGGTCCCTTGCATTTTTATATTAAAATTTGGAGCAGTTTCATAGTAAAGTTTGGGCTCATTTCTGCAAAAGCTGGCGGCAGGGATTGTGTTGAGTCTGTAGGTTTATTTGGTGAGTACTGATATCTTAAGAATACTGTCTCATCTGTTTTCTACGTGTCCCTTGACTGTGCAAAGTTGCTGCTGTTTATAAGAGGCCAGGAGCTGGATTTGCTGTGTTTTAGGGGCCTGTTGGGCATCTGGTTCCTGAAATCAGAGAAGAGGTTTGCCGTTTCTCCCAGAGACCCTTGGGGATCAAGGCTCAGCTTCTGGTAGGACCATCTCCTGCATAATTGCCAGAATTCGTGGGCCCCAATCTGGATGCAATTTCAGGGCTTCTTTCCACCCTAGGCTTGATCAGCAAATGCTCCCAGCTGAGTCTACAGGAACCTCCACTACATTAAGCCCACAATAGGTTGGCTTTTATACATGCAGCCTCAAATATTTCTGTTGCATAAATGATCAAGTCACTCAGGCAAACAATGCCCCCCATGTCTGTCTAAAGACCACCATAAAGGCTTCTACCCCCAAGGTTTCACCCTTCCTTCCCAAAGTCCTTAGAGATTCTTGTCTTGGGCAGGTGCCTGCTAACATGCGAATATATCTGAGGATAACACGGAAGCTCTAGTCTCCGTGGTCTGGTGGCTGAAGTCCGTTTCTTCCCTCCGTTTCCCTGGCTGTGGGCAGGGGCTGCCCCTCCCTGGGTGAGGTCCTGCCGGGGAGGGGGTGGCAGGAGCTGTGAGAGAAGCCAGGGAGGGAGCAGCAGAGGCCCTGCCTGCCCAGGGAGGTGTGGGAGGGCGCCTAGGAGAACCTCGGCTGACATCCTGATTTCCCAGACCAGGCCCTAACCAGTTCCCAGTGGTTAAGAATGTTAGGGCCTGAGGGAAGTCCTGAGGGAGCAGCCAGTGTAAACACCACAGAGGAAGAAACCGGGTCAGCGCATCCAAGGGACATGCGTGCAGTACGGAGGTAAGCCCGGCTCAGAGAAGGCCGGAGCTTCTCTGTGTTATGGGTCGGGCTGCGGACCAGCCGTGGCCATTCCTCCCAGATTCACTGAGTGTCCACTGTGGCATGGGGACAAAGCTGGGTACTGGAGACCTGCAGGGGGATGCTGACAGCTGACTCCGGGGGAGACCCATCCATTCGATGGCCATGAAGTCACTTACTTATAACTCCTAGTTATGTTAAGAAGATGTGTGGGGTCTGGGAAGGCTCCTTTAGGGAGATTAGCAATTGGAAAGCCCCCGGGGAGGATGGGGACCAGGGTCGCATCCTGGCAGATGGCAGTGGAGGTGTCCTGTCAGGAAGGGTCGGGGAGTGCAGGGGGAGGAGCGGGAAGGGCAGGGAGCTCAGGGCCCAGGGCCTGCCCTGGGGTGGGTAAGGCGTGAGCAGGACCACTGGGCGCGCTGGGGCTTCCACCAGGATCAGCTGGGAGCCACAGACGGGTTTCAGTGGGAACGTGACATGATCGGATTTGAATGTTCTGATGGCCATCGAGGTGAGGCCCACGTCTAAAATCCCTGCGCAAGGTCTCAGGCCCCCCACCTCGGAGGGCCTCGGGGGAGGCCAGCTGCCTCCTCTGCCAGCAGATCAGTGGCCCTTGTGCAGAAACCAGAGCTCGAGCCTCGTTTTATTTACTGAAGACCAGGGGACATTTAAACGCACTCTTAGCCCTCAGCTCCAGGGAGACTTTCTGGCTGTCGGGGCGCCCTAGGCTGCCCCCCCCCCTTCCAGCTGAAGAGCCGGGACACAGAGCACAGGGGCATTTCTGGGCTGGCAGGGCCCTGATTGTGCCTGGAGGCAGAGGTACCCTCCCCCCAGGCCTCTGCCCCTCCCCGAAGCCCTGGGGAGAGCCTCCGAGCCACCCTGTGACAGGGGCGCGGGGCACCTGGTCCCAGGCAGTGGGCTCTGCACCGCGGGGCTGCTGTCCAACCAGCCCCTTGTCCAGAAACCAGATTCTGAATTACCTGTGCCCCCCCCCCCGTGCTCTGTTTATTTGGGGTGTCTGTCTACAGAGTGGGAGCGATGTCTGTGTTTCTCTCTTTCTCCGAAAACTTTCCGAGATCCAAGAGCCACAGGACCTGCAGGCGAGCCGTCCCCGCGGGTCTCCTCCCCAGACTGCGGCACGTCACTCACCCTTCTGGGCCTCGGTGTTCTGGTTGCAAACTTCTCTTGCCCCCAACGTGTCCCAGAGGAGGAGCGTGTGGACGCCCCGGACGAGTCGGTGGCCGGTGGGGCGGTGGCCAGAAGCCCCAGCGCAGTGAGTCCCTGGGCGTCCGTCCCCGAGGCACTGGCCGGGGTTCACCTGGGGGTTCGCAGTGGAGAAGCCCCAGGAGGCGGAGGGGGGTGCATCTGTGCTGCACGACCCCAGAGTGGCTCCAGCCCCGGCCTGGAACCCCGGGAAACCACCACTTATCAAAGGACAGTCATCAGGGAGCAAATAGGGTTTTGTTCATTTGTTTCAAGTTGTTTTTTTTTGGTTTTGTTCTGTTTTTGTGAGTATCTCTGGGATGGAAACTGTAGAAGTGCGGGATGGTGCAGGAGTTGGCCAGGGAGTCTTCCCACCGAGCCCTGGGTCACCCCGGAGGGGGATCGCCCCGAGAATCACTGAGGCTACGTCGTCCGCACTCGGAATGGAAGGGGCACCAGCTGCTGGGAGCGTGTAGGGGACCGTCGTCGAGGGACTGGCAAAGGGATGGGAGCCGGGGTGGGGGACTGAGGAAGTCAGCACAACCCTGCTGTAATTTGCATTCCTTTCTTCCTCAAGGATGGCAACGAGTACCCGGCATCTAGCGAGCCTTCTTTCATACTGTATCTAGGCTTAAAGCCCCCATCGTTGGATGTGCCGTCTTGGCGGTAAAAGGCAAAGTCATTCTAGTATTCTGGACCTGACAGGGAGCCGTGCACCTGGGGTGGGTGAGGGGGAACCATGGGCCAGGGGTGGGGGGGCTTCCGGGGCGCGGGGCCGCGCAGATGCAAACCCTCTTACACAGCACGCGTGTCTCCAGCTACCAGAAAGCACCTTCAAAAGAGCCGCATTTTACTTCTCTGCTCTTTGATCGTATCGGACTCCGTCCCATCAGAGGTTGTCAGGCCACTGCTCAGGGGTTCGGAGGGTCAGGCGGCTGCCGGATTCCCCCCACCCCCACTCCTTAGGCAAGTCAAAGTGCAGGGAAATGTCCCTGTCCTGGACTTGGGGATATGCCGGGGAGACAGATGGATCATTATTAAAAAGCTGGACAAACATCACAAGGCAGAGTGGACACGGTGGGTGGGGCAGGGGGACCCGATTATGTTTGTCCCCTAGTTCAGACTCCTGTCTTCTGGTTCTGCTCCCATCTGGCTTATGAGTAAGGACCTCAAACTAGCAGGAGTCATGCAGTGCCTGTCAGGGAAGATGCCCGGCCGTCCTCCAGCCCCTGCAGGTGGGCCCCTGCCTGGAGGGACACAAGGATGGACACAGACAGATGCACGCGCACAGCCGCACATGGCCCACTCCCCCACGGTGGCTCAGACTCTGCTCAGCGTGGAGGCCCTGAGGCCCGGGGGGAAGCAATCCTTTAGGGTTTGTTCCTCAGGCGCCCGCCAAGCCTGCCTCCCTGTCCCTGTCATCCAGTCCCTTTTTGCTTAAGTTATTCAGAGGTAGTTTTCATTGCCTTTGCACAAAGAACCTGAGTGAGACACTGGGAGATTATTTTTACATCCCTCAGGGTTGGAAAAGATTAGAGAACGTGTCCAAAACTCAGGAAAACTGACAGAACTGTCCAGAGCCCGGACTCAGGCATAGAACGGCTGGCCCTGGGGCCAGGAGCTCTGAGGAGAGAAGCAAATCGACCCTAACTATGGAGAGCACAGAAGGCCTGTGCTGATCAGATGAGCAGAGATCTTAATATGCCCTCCCTGCCCTCCCGCCTACCCCCCTGCATGCTCACTATAGGGTGCCCCACGTAGTGGGCCCCGAGGAGGCGTTCAGGCCAGGCCAGGCCTGTGCACCCCCCCCCCGCCCCCCCCCCCTGCCTAATGGTCTGCCCGAGTGAGCACGTGGCTTCTCAGGCTGAACTTCGTACCATCTGCTCAGTGCCCCCAAGGATCATCTGGGTTAACATTTTACTTTATTTTTTTTTAAAGGTTTATGTATTTATTTGAGAGAGAGAGAGAGAAAGAGCACAAGCAAGAGGGGAGAGGGAGAGAGCCTCAAGCAGACTCCACGGGGACAGCTCCCTCCCACAGGGACAGCTCCCTCCCACAACCCTGAGAGCATGACCTGAGCTGGAACTGAGAGCTGGACACTCAACCGACTCGACAGCCCAGGGGCCCCGGCTGAAATTTCAGTCCTTGGGTGGCCCTCTCTCACAGTCCAGCATGCTCAGGACAGACCGTCTGCCTTGCCCGTTGTTCAGGGGAATATTTTAAAACTGGTGGGAGCCGCTCTGGGGTGGTGGCGCCCTCCCTCACCCCGACCACTGAGCTCCAGGCTCTGAGATCCAGAATTGACGGCTTTTGGCGGGCAGTGCTAGGCCTCCGTTGTCCTTTGGAAAATCCTCACCAACTACTTGTGATGTGCAGAGAGGCACGCCCGGAGTGGTACGGCAACCACCCGTGTGGGAGCTCTGACCTCAGGACATCAAAAACAGGCCTCTGGAGCCTCCCGTGCCAGGGCTTGCCCAAAGAGCCACAAACTCGAAAGCAGAGCTTTGTTTGCAACCTGCTCCTAAGTTTGGGACCAATGGCAGGTCAAGGTGGGCCTTGAGGGAGCGGAGCTTTGGGGTGTGAGCGGCGATGACACGGCGGAGTCACCTGGGTCTCGAACATCGCTCCCAGGATTATCCCTACTGCTCTCTGCCTCCGGAGTGGATGCGTTGAGATTCAGGGCCCAGCGCTCCGTGGCCCCTTCTATTCTCATCATGACCCCAGTGCTGGCAGGGAGAGGGCTGGGGTGGGGGGTCAGGCCGCCATGCCCAGCACCTTCAGGTGCTACACCACCAACTCCCCTCTTGGGCTCATGGCCTCCGACTGGCCTTAGACCCTCCCTCAATATTTGTCGTTCTTCATAACAACTATAATTTCCGAGCGGTCTGAAAGCCGCAAGACCCCTTGCAGTACCAAGAAGTACCCCAGAGAATGTTCCAATTGCCTGAGACAGAAGGATGACTATAATGTCACCTCTGTTTTGCAGGTGAGGAAACTGAGGCCCAGAGAGCAGTTTACCCTCCAGGGGTCGGAGCTCAGGCGGTGCTGAGCGGTGGTGCCAAGCCGGCCAAGGAGGCAGGGCTTCCAGGCGGAGGTCCTCCCCAGGCCCTCCACCCCGGGCTCATTCTGGTTTTTGCTAGGCTGGCCCATCCACGCTTTTGGGGTGCTTCTTCAGCCCCAGTGTTCAGGGGATAGACCCAGGGGGGCCCTACCCAGTGTGTCCTGGGACTTCCACCTCGATACCAGCACAGGGCCACGGTGTGCAAAGTCCTGGCTGGTGGCCTTGCTGGACACACATTGTTATCGTTGCAAAATGAGATCCTCGGCTCAGTCCGGAAGGCCAGTGGCATCCCCGGTTCTACCCTGCGGATTATTTCTTCTTTGCCCTATAAATAGTGGGACATGTGCCCAGACTAAGCCGCTAATCCGCTGCACGGGCACTCAGATTTGGGAGGCGCCCCCTTCGGCCCGAGCCCCGGCCCCCGCCGCCCACCTGAGCAGAGCGCCAAGCCTGCGGTCCTGCGTCTGTGGCTGCGTCTGGACCCGCTCAGGGTGCATCACACGAAGGACGGGGTCCTCACTGAGCCACCCTGCTGGTGTCATCGCCCGTCACTTTGTCACGGCCTCAGGCTGCAGGCCCCAGGGAAGCCCCCGCCGGCCCTTGGGAACCCTTCTCGGCCAAAGTGAACATCTCCCCCTGGGTCAGGAGGTTTCGGGCCCAGAGAGATGGAGGGGGGGTGGGATGGGAACCGAGAGGAGGGCTCCGGAAGCGGGGGGTTGGCTCACGGTTTCCGAGAAATAGAAAAAACTCAAGTGCAGAAAGAGCCGGGCTGCGAAGCCCTGAACAATTGACAAGCAGGCTTTCGTTTCAGCAAATTTAAAAAAAAAATTGCTCTTTTATATGCACTTTGTTTAAAACTAAGCCTTAGGGAAGCTACCTCGTGGCTTTAAACTGGAGGCAGCATATGAGCAACCTGTGCTGGACCCGCCGGGCCCGGGCTCCGGGGTCAGCAGAAGACAAGGGGGCTTTACTCCCGGGCCAGATATTGAACTGAGCATGACGTTGGAGGCATTTCTTTCACTCCCAAGTTTGGTTCTAGCTGGTTGAGCTCAGGATCTAATGTGTCAAGAAAAGCTCTTGGGGGCATTGGTGCGAGGCGGGGTGCTCCCGGAGCTCGGTGGGAAGGGGGGATGTGCTCCTCCGAGGGCCCTTGCGTCCTGGTGCTGTGTCTGTTTTGCTGTGAGGTTTAAGAGCTGTCTCCCCCAAGGTGGGTGAGGAGTCCCCCCTGCCCAAATGCCAGGCGCTGCCAGCAGGAGCCGCCCCCTGCTGCCCGCCCCCACCTCCGGGCCCCAGGCAGCCGAGGCCGAGTCTCCGTCCGTCTGTCCGCGGCTGGAGGTGATGGCCTGCCGCCCCCTCAGTGACACCCTGTCTCAGGAGCTGAGTGCTGGGTGGGCCCCGGGGTGGGCAGCGGCCTCGGGGTGTCTGGGCCTCCCCCGCCCCCCGCGGGGAACATCTGCCCATGGGGGCCCCGCGTTCCCAGCGCACTGTGCCCACAGTGGGGCCTCCGCCTCACCACTGGGGCTGAGCACAGGAAGGGGGCCCCCAGGCCCAGGACTTGGCCTCAGCGACAGGTGGCTGGGCAGTTGCAAAATGCTGACATCCTGCCCGCCCCCCCAGAAAGAGAGCCCTCCCCCGGGGGCCGGCCCCTGCATCCTGGGCTGCGGCCGAGTGCACGTCGCAAGTCCAAAACCAATGTCGCTGTCCACATCGGGCAGCAGCCTGGCTCTCTTCGGAGGCTCTTGCGGAGAACCCATGTCCTCGCCCTTGCGGAGAGCGCCCATTCCTTCCTCCGCCTGCCGCACAGCGTCTTCCCGGCACTCTGGCCCCTGCCTCTCACAGGAAGACACCTCCCATTACATCAGGCCCCCCTTGGGTCAGCCCGGACCACCTCTCATCTCAAGACTCACCTGAGTCCCCCCAGGACGGCTCCTCTGCCACAGAGGGGGGCCACCTTCGCGGGGTGCGCGATTAGCACGGGAGCATCTTTCCAGCCACTACGGGGTGACAAGCGGAAGGAAAGACGGAGCGGCCTCCAGCTCAGAGGCTGGCCCGGTCCTGCCTCAGCCCTGGCCCAGCCAGGAGACACAGAAGATACGGCTGCGGGGCCGGTCCAGCCCCGTGGGACCATCTGGGGGTGTTCAAAGGCCGGCAGCCCTGGCCAACACCCTCACCCTGACCCAGACACGTGAGAGACTCCCTCCGAGCCAGGACCGTCCAGCTGAGCTGCTCTGGATTCCTGACCCACGGGGACTGCAGTGTAAGAAATGGTCACGGTTTTAAGCCACCGTGTTTTGGGGTTTCGTGCTTATGCAGTAACAGGTAACCCAGACAGGACCTGAGCTTAGATTCAGCCCATCAACTGCTGCTGCCTTGAGACACCATCACACTGGGTCACTATTTCTTTGGAGAACCGAGAGAAGCTGGCCTTGGGGGATGGAAGGTGGGTGTTTCAGAGGATAAAGTGAGGGAGAAGAGGCCAGGGTAGCGGGGGAGGGTCGCTTCTCAGGGCGGCCTGAGTCCCAGAGCACTGGGGAGGGGGGAGAGGGGCACAAGGAGACCAGAGAAGCAGCCGAAGAGACCTGTAGTAGTAGTGACGGCCTAGGCCTGCCTCCTCTCACATGTGCTGGGGCTGGTCCCTTCTGGAGCCCTCGGGCCACATGACAGGGGGTCTGAGGGAAGAGTGATGGACAGGCAAGTAGAAGACAAGGCCTTTGGAGACCGCTGTGCAGAGAGAAGCTTCCACTTGTTCCAGACACTGCAGAGCAGAGCAGACAGGTGCGGTTAGCAGAACTCTGCGTGCAGTTAGCTACATGGTTTTATTTTATTTTATTTTATTTATTTATTTTATTTTATTTTATTTATTTTATTTTATTTTTTTATTTTATTTTTTTAAAGATTTTATCCATTCATGAGAAAGAGAGAGAGAGGCAGAGACACAGGCAGGGGGAGAAGCAGGCTCCATGCAGGGAGCCCGACGTGGGACTCAATCCCAGGATCCCAGGATCACGACCTGAGCCGAAGGCAGACGCTCAACCACTGAGCCACCCAGGTGTCCCACTACATGGTTTTAGTACAAGTGAACTTGAGTCATTCTTCTAAGACACAGAGTTACTGAGGTATATATATATATAGTGGTGGTTCTTTAAGAATCTTATTTAATTCGAAAAAGAAAAAAAAAACCCCACAAATCCAAATCAGGTATCAGGTGTTTGTACATCGACAGGTTTATTCTTTTCTTAAAGCTTGAACAAATCTTTACGCACTACAAAAGTTGGTAAAAAGTAAGCCCTTACTGCTTTGTTAAAAATAAAACCCACACACAAAACTTTCTGGCCGAACCCCCAGAGCAAGAAAACGTCACATTTCTACAATACACCCGGTTTGGGTTTTGGACACGTGTATGTTTTCCAGTCGATACAACTCACCCGGACCTGCCTGAAAAAAGGGAAAACGAACTTGAAGACCATGAAGAGAAGAAAATAACATGCCTCTTATACGTGTTCAAGACAAGTAGCTATGGAATTCTGAAAATCCTCAATAAATAGTTCATAGTATAAAAATTCTCAGCTCCGTATTGTTTCCCTTTAATCGGTGGCAGTACCAGTTATCGCTATAATAAAGCATTCAAAGAACATTAAAATAACTATGCATATTTACAGCAACAAAAGAAACATTTGTAACAGTTAGCTCCCCTATATAAATCCCAGAAGAGGGAAAGTTTACGACAAATTAATACTTGACAATTCTAGCCCAGCTAGAATTAATCAATTTTTAAAAATCAACCATAAAATATTTTAAATATGGATTTCAAGAAAGCAGCTAAAATAAAAAAGAAAAGCTACTCCTTACTAAAGGCAGGAGGCATCAAGCAAAAAAAAAAAAAAAAAAAAGGAAGAAGAAAAATGCTACTCCCTTTGGGGAGATTTAGTACTAGAGTAATACTAATAAAAATAATAAAAGGTGGCATAAAAGGCAGATACAAAATAAAGTTGATCCTTAATGTGAGAATAATTTCATTTCTTGCATTGTAAGAAGGTCTTATGTTCTTCTAGAGAGACTTAGAAAAAAAGCCATGCATATAAAATTCTAATTACATGCCAGTTGAGTGACTTTGTCAAAGGTTTGCCCCAGAAGGGCTTTTTCGAAGAGGTTAAAAAGCCGTCCTAATTGCCATCCAAATTGACGTTTATAACCAACATATGACATCGTCTACTCCCAAAGCAAACCCTATCTAGAGACTTCACCTAAGAGCACTTTTTTGCTTCTTGCTTGAATAAAAAGGAATTTCCTATATTAGAAAACGGAGTAAGAGCAGGAGAGAAAGAGACAAGCTATGCCAGTCAAGGAACCTACTAAGTCACGGAACCCAACAGTCAAAAAAAGAAAAACTCAAGAACGATCAAAAAAAGAAAAACACAAGCAAGTCTCTGCAAATAGACTGGGTGCCCTCCTGAAAGGCAAAGGCAGGTGAGTACTTGGTCCGAGGCCGGAAACCCCAGCAGGCAGCCTGGGGAAGGGAACCTAAGACCCTCCTCTCCTATTCAGGCCCCAGAAGGATTTGCTTCTGTGTCTCAGGCAACTAACAGAGCTCAAAACACACAGGTTACAAACACACCTTCCAGACCAGCCCTTTGAAACCAGAAACAAGTTTTGGCCAGAGGCAACATGCACCCACCTGTCTCAAAAGAGATTTTAAGTGGGGCATTGAATACGGGTCTTTTATTTTAGAAACAAATCCACTCTGGTTGGTGATTCTTCTGCCCCACAGGCCACCCTGGACGGCTACATAGCTGGGGCGACTGGACAGCAAGCAGATGTTGAAGACTGTCTAAAGTCATCTGGTGGCTATACACAGATAATCAGTGACAGGGGTTAGGAAGGTGGGAGAAAGCAGAAGGAATCCACAGTGAGAGAGAGAGGAAAGTGAAAACTAAAGGAAAAGGTATGAGTCAAGTGATTTACTTTATTGATGCAAATTTGGACAAGTTAGCAAAACCTTCATTTTCCAAAGACAAAGGGTAGACTTGAACATCAAGGCTGGACGATGCCCGCAAACCTGACCTGCTAAAGGAAAGTCAACAAACTGTCTCACATCCTTCCTACCATGCAGCTAGTTCCTCTGGAATGCCACATCTCCGGGAAATGTGCCCCTCAGAACGAAATACAGCCTCGGGGCATTGGGACACCCTACTCTACTCTGGAGTGGCATGGCTTCCTCTTCCTCTGAGCTCCCCAATGCCACTTCCCAGGCATTTCCTGAAAAGAATGGCTTCTGGTTTTGAAGGACCTTTAAATGAGATTGTAGTCAATCCAGTTGCCACATAAGACAAGAACGAGTCATGATTTCCGTCTATTTTAAAAATGAACAACTCTTGGGGTGCCTGGCTTGTTTGGCTTGTGGAGCGTGTGACTCCAGGTTTTGGGGTTGTGAGTTTGAGCTCCTGGTTGGGTATAGAGATGACTTAAATAAACTTCAAAAAAAAATAAACAGCCCTTCCTTTCTTGATACCATAAATGCTAAATGGAAGAAGGTACATATAAAAAGGGAAGAGCCCTGGTGGCTCAGCGGATTAGTGCCACCTTCAGACCAGGGCCTGATCCTGGAGACCTGGGATTGAGTCCTGCATCGGGCTCCCTGCATGGAGCCTGCTTCTCCCTCCGCCTGTGTCTCTGTGTCTCTGCCTCTCTCTCTCTCTCTCTCTGTGCATCTCTCATGAATAAATAAATAAAATCTTTAAAGAAAATAAAAATAAAAAAATAAAAAGGGAAGAGAATATCTTCAAATTATCTATTAAGAAAATGGCAAAAACCAGCAATCAATGGGAGAAACTATGAAAAGAAACCCAGAAAATATTACAAACCTAGGCCTTTTAAAAAGATGGTATTCCATTAAAAATTAAAAATGTTTGCATGTTCTAATGTAACGACTACTTCCAAGTTTTAGGAAATTCTTGAACAAAATGTACATAGCCACAGCCAACAAGCAGGAAAGCAGCCTACTCCCTGCCCCAGAGTCCTCAGCAAGACCAGCACCCTCCACACCCCCCCAAGTGATGGCACCAGAAGGAACCTTGCCTCCGGTAGGAAACCGCACAGGGCGAGCTCTAAGATTCTAGATGTGCTAAAAATCCTGCTATGACGACGGTTTGGTCTGATCCACTATGGAGTAGCTCCAATAAGATACACAAAGTTGGTTCAAATAACAAGACCTTCTACAAATGAGCTGAGGGCAATGGCAGACCTTAAACTCACACTCAGAACCATAATACACATTGTAAATGTTTACTATTTGATGGCCGAAAATATTAAACATCTATTTAATTTTAAACCTACCTATTCTCAAGTTCTATTTAAAAATTACCAGTTGACATTCACTACACAGAACCAGGCAAAGATACTTTTACAATTACGTTGGCTGTATAACAGTCAGTCTTCATTATTAAACAATGGCAACATCAATATTCTGGGCATCTTTAGGATCAAGGCACCTTGCAGGTATTTTTCCCCTCTTCTTTACCTGACCCTTCAGTATTCAGGCGAGGCAGGGATGGGCAGGCACAGTTATTCCCATTTCACGGCTGAAGAAATGGAGGCAGAGGGAGGCTGAGTGACTCGCTCAGATTCACCAAGTCTGTGGCCGGTCTGGAAATGTAGGACCACCTGCCTCCCTGCCTCCTTCCATAAAATCAACAGCAATACTCGTGAGAAGTGTCACACACAGTACTTGTTACTCTTCAATGACAGCCAAGGGTTCAGGGAAGACAGAGGAATCATGTGAGCACTCCTTTCCTTCCTTCCTTCCTTCCTTCCTTCCTTCCTTCCTTCCTTCCTTCCTTCCTTCCTTCCTTCCTTCCTTCCTTCCTTCCTCTCTATTTTCTTTGAGAGGAAAAATGTGCTTTTCCTAAGATGCTGATATGTGCAATTGTTAAAAACAGAGTGCCAAGAAGCAGAGCTGGGGCACAGGCCACACCAGACCTGAATGGCAGGCTCTGGTTCTCACCAGGGGCTTGCTGCACTAGAGGTCACTTTGCCTCTAACTTCACCATACAGTATCCTCCAGCATCTCAGGGGTCTTCTAAATACAAGAGAGCTAATTTAATAATACATTTGTTGATATAAAGAAATAAATAGTATTTATTCACTAATGGTCCTAGAATAGAGAAACAGAGCATCAGGCCTAAGCAATCCATTGACAAAAAAGTTAAGAATGGCAATTTCATCTAAAAATGTTCCTCAAGTCTGTGGTTCATAAGCAAATAATTAATTTCCAAAGATGCAAATATTGGAAATTAATTTCCAAAGGAGCCAATATGTATGTATTAGTCCAATCACAGGAAACCCACCCAAGGAAAGATCTGATTCGAAAACACTTTCCATGTAAAGTTGAATGCATACGTGCATGCTAGGAGTATGGGTGGAATCTGATGCTGCTGTGGCATATTGCTAATTTACAGTTTTCCATGTGAGAGGCATACATGCAACTTTTATCTTCTCTGTGTTAAAAATATTTATCTTGAAACAAAAATCAGTTCCAGTCATACTCTTATCAGGGAGAAACATTAATAAGATTGCAAAGTGATCCCAATGAAAAACAGTCCAGTGTTACCCCAAAGTGAAAAATATGCTTGACATTCTATACATAAGAAGAATTTACTACAAAAAAAAAAAAAAAAGAATTTGTTGTGAATACTTTCCTTACCTTGCCTATCTCCCAACATAAGCTTTGAAAAATTCCTCTAAATGCCACAACTATATAAGGAACATATATAGTTTCATGATAGTTTCTGCTGTAGAAACTTCTTAGGGTACCACCCTCCACCGCCCTAAAAAAACAAACAAAAAACCCCAAACCAACTAGACAAAAAATTTAAAAATCCAAAACCTAGCAGAAAGAGTTGACTAATCACACTAAAATTTCCCATTAAATAGCTTAGCAACAGTGAAGTAGTTTATAAAAAAGTATCACATTTATGTCTAAATGAAGTCAACCAAGTAAATAAAGTGCATTCTTTACTTCAGCTTTAAAAAACAAATGCCAACTCGTCATGGATGCTTTAAATACACAGCATTTAGCACTCTGAAGTCTTTGCATTAAATCAAAGTCTAACCATCCTTAACTCTACATCAAAATAATCCTGGAACTCTGGAATGTTACAGCCGTATTAATTCTTTAGGAGACCAATCTGGAGTTCCTGGTTTGAACTACTTTGAGAGCAAGCAAGCACGAGGTGGGGTGGGTGGGGGAAGAGGGGGACGGGGAGGGTCAAGCAGACTCCGCCCTGAGTGGAGCCCCATATGGGGCTCCATCTCATCCTGAGACATGACCTGAGCTGAAATCAAGACTCAATGCTGGGTGGGAGCCACCCAGAGGCCCAGGTAGCTTCCATTTAAAAGGAAACTAAAACAGCTATCTCACCCCCTTTGGTTGGTTGACCATTCATTCCAGAGAGTATTCTGATACATGCAGGGATCGCAGCAGGACAGACAGATCACCTTAAGTAATTACGATGCAATTATGGAAATTTGACATTTACTAGTCAGTCCCTCAATACGCTATACCTTAAAACAAAACCCTTTGTCTGCTAACATTTGAAAAACTTAACATGAAACCAGTATAGAAACTGATGAAAAGAAAAAGCCTCCATGGAAACGAACTAGGGGTGGTGGAAGGGGAGGTGGGCGGGGGGTGGGGGTGACTGGGTGACGGGCACTGAGGGGATGAGCACTGGGTGAATATGTGAAGTGTCTAAAATGGGCACTTGATGGGATGAGCACTGGGTGTTATTCTATATGTTGGCAAATTGAACACCAATAAAAAATAAATTTATTAAAAAAAAAAAAAGAAAAAGCCTCTCTAATGAAGACTGTACATTAAGTGTAATAGCCACAAGTACTTCTTAAGTTTCATAACATACACAGGGCACAGAGAAGTCAGCTTAAACCCTAATTAGAATTTCTAAACACTTGAGTTTTCCATGGGATGTATCATTAGATACATCATTAGAACAAGTCTTCTGAACTTTTAGGGAAGTAGGGTTTGATTATTCTGACTTTAGAAAGCTAACACTAGGCTCAAAAGCAAGGACACTGAAATGGAAAAGTCAGAATACTTTGACAGCAGACTTTACTTCCATATCTAGAAGATTTATCAGAATTAGGGAGCCTGGCTGGTTTGGCTGGTGGAATATGTGACTCTCCATCTCGTGGTTCTTTGGTTCTCACATACCAAAAATGTACAAGCTAGTCTAAGTATTGTGTTGTATCATTGGTGTAATGGAATATATGTTTTGAAACAAGAATGGACTGGGAAGATAAATATTTGTTTGTAGTATTATTTTACTGAGTAATTCTAAAACATCTTTTTTTTTTTTAAGATTTTATTTTTATAATCTACACCCAACATGGGGTTTGAACTTACAACCCTGAGACCCAAAGTCACATGCTCCACTGACTGAGCCAGCCAGGTGCCCCTTTAAGAAAGAATTTTCAATAGCTAGACTTTAGACTTTAAAAGTCTAAAAAGTCATTGAAAAATACCTTCAAAACATTTACCATTCAAAATGTATAAAAAGTACTGTTTTAGTGTGTTATAACATATATTCTCCACACAAATAATTTAGGTGAAATAATTTGCAGTTTGAAACAAGTTTATTTACATTTGCTATGAAAGCATTTTGAAAATTTCAAAGTCTACTTTTCCTCAATAGAGTTCATCGCTGGCCAGAAACAAAAGCTAAGTTTTCAGTGATGTCTCAGTCGGTGAATAAAAAAAATTGTAAGTTCCCTCTCACACTGAAAACACTTCTATTTTTAATGAGTATAAATTAATTATCGAGGATAAAGATATTTTAACCCTATACAGTGGAGTTAAGAGAAACAAGTATAGCCTCCTACTGCTTAGTAAGATGGCAAGGTCATGCTGGTACGACTCTGGTGTTCCGATGGTACTATGTTTGAGAAAAAGACAACTTCTCCAAATGATTTCATGAATAAATAAAATAATATTTCAGTCAACTGCACACATGAACCAGCTTCTGAAAGTTAATATTGGTAAGATAAGAAAGATTTGAGAAAAGTATTCATCAAAAAGTATACCCAACATTTGGGTGTACATGGCCTGGTGATCTCATGAGGATAAAGAAGCCAAAAGCAAGAGATTAACCTTTAGAACAGAGATAAAAGTAATGATAAACTAAATGAGACCATCATTAAAACATATAGAACTTTGATATCTACCCAGGTATTACCCCACATTGGGAAAAATATGATCCAGAGGAGGTGCCCTCTCTGTTAGGCTGCAATTTTGGTGTTATCTGCAAGAAACCAATTCACTTTGTCCCCCAAAACTTAATTTCTGTTTGTAAGTGAAGATTTTCTAACCATAATATTAATTATGCCTTAGAGTTGCTGCCAAATAAATGACAGTGGGGATGGTATTCTCAGAATAGCAAGGTGTTAGAACTGACTCCATCAAAATAACTCTGTTTTCTAGCTGGTAGTTCGTGTGTGTGTGTGTGACTTCTGAAAGATTAGGATAATGTTCACATAACATTTTAAATGTACAATTCAGTGGGTTTTAGTACATTTACAATGTTGTACGACCATTACCCTATTTAATTCCAGAACATCTTCATCGCCCCAAAACATCACCTATAGGCATCACTTACATCATGCATTAGAAGTCAGTCCCCATTTTTCCCTCCCACCAACCTCTGGAAACCTCATCTATTTTCCATCTCTACGGATATGCCTATTATGGACATCTCATATACATGAACTTATACAATAAATGGCCTTTGGTGTCTGGCTTGGTCTATTTTAACTAGTAGTTCTTTTTTTTTTTTTTTAAGATTTTATTTATTTATTCATGAGAGATAGAGAGAGAGAGGCAGAGACACAGGCTGAGGGAGAAGCAGGCTCCATGCAGGGAGCCCGATGTGGGACTCCATCCCAGGTCTCCAGGATCACGCCCTGGACTGAAGGCAGCGCTAAACCGTTGAGCCACCCGGGCTGCCCTTAACTAGTAGTTCTTAATCAATTCCAGAGGGGTTGGAATTCCAAGGACACCAAACCATAAGCGCTCAAGATTCCTGATCCATCCTCATGAGTGTACTGTAGCTTCCACAGAGCTTCCATATAGGATGTTCTAGTTCTTCGACTGCCTTTTGATCACATGGAAATGGATTAAAATGGGAACTACAAATTATCATTCCCGAGAATATGTGAAGTGTCTAAAATGGGAAAGAGTAACAAAGAACAGAGGAGTAAAATTCTTGATTTGACCACAGTGTCTTAAGAGAAACATGTGCTCCGGTTCTATTTTTCTCTTGGTACCAGTGACATTCAAGCTATTCTGGAAGCCTAGGAAAACCGAGCCTTTTTTTTTTTTTTTTTTTTAGTATCTCAAAACACTTAATAAGTGCTTTGTAGCATGTGAAATGTTTTCTAAAAACTGAAGTTAAAATGAGAAGCCACAAGTAGGCTGATTAGATCTCATGTTGATGCTCACAGAAAGATTTGCTCTCAGAACTAACATTTGCTTTCCATAAATCAGTTCTTGGAATTTTAACTCAAATTGCCATATACTTCTGCTCCAAAGTAAGTCTTTCATGTGTTTGTCTTGTCTGAATGATGTAGAAACTCATAGAGAGGGAATTAAGCATAATGCCTTAGCTTTCAAAAGGTGGCCTAGTATTGATGTGAACTGTGAACTGGGTTAATCTTGGCAGAACTTTTTAAAGTCTAAAAATATTTGTATAAAATAGGAAGGTGCTGTTATCCTAAAGGTCTTGAGCTCAGTCTGTCTCTCATTCACCCACACATAAGAAAAAGCATTTAAATAGTACAAGCATGACACAGAAACCCTCTAGTGGCCAGTCCTTCTATGAAATAACAGGCTCTAATTATCAAAGTGGCAGGAATCTTTTATACTACTGTTATTACTTGCATCTAGAACATTATCTGGCTTGTAGGAGCTTAAAAATGCGGGTGAAAGAACAAAATAAACTGGGTGTCCTCCTATGTGAACCCATGACAATCAAGTTATCATTGCAAGAAGCCACTGTGGGGAAATGACTTTGGTGATTAAAAGTGATTACCTCCACATTCCTGCTTTTGGCCACAATAGAGTCGCTTGTAATCAGAACTAACATTCCCCCTAAAAACAACCATGAAAGCTAATAAAATATGTAGCATCAAGGAGCAAGCCCATACAGAAGCCCTAAGGAGCCCTGATCCCTGAAATAATGGAGGCACACTGGTGTGAGCCCCACATTCATTCTGACTTCTTGGAAGGCACTGTAAATTCATGGCACACAGAAATGCATTCCAAGTGGAAAGCAGCAATTCTACTTGGTCAAAGAAACAAAGTTAGAGTCTGGGCTGCTAAAGCAGCTAGGACGTGAAGGACAAAATCCCAGAGAGGAAGAAACCACAGAGAAGTGAGCCAGAAATGCTGCTACTTTATTTCCTTGAGGAGTTGGCCATCCCTAAATCAAGTGCATGAGGTGAGGCCTCCAGAAACCCAGCAAGAAGCAGCAGCTATGAAGCTGGAGAGCAGAGCTTATAGTAGCTTTTGGTGCATGAGTAATGGCAAAAACTGAAACCAGCCCTTACCAAGTCTGAAGTCAAAACTCAAGGGGGTCATGGTAATCTGCCTATATTCCACCTACCAATCAGAAGAAAGCGTTACCATCTTAGAGGGAGAGAACACCATGAAGAGCCTCTATAATCTTAAATATACAATGTATAGTATTCAACCAAACTTATGAGGGATCCTAGAAAACAGAACAAAATGACTGAAAACCAAAAGAAAAAAATATATGAACAACAGAAACAACCATTAGGGAGTAATTCAGACATTGGATTTATCAGAAAAGAACTTCAGAATTCCTTGGATTAATATATTCAAGAACAGAGAGGAAAAGATTGAGAATTTTGGCAGAGACCTGCAATCTATAAAAAAAATCTGAATATTTTAGATCTGAAAATACAATATATGAAATCAAGATTAAAATTCATTAGATCTAGCAGAACAGAGGATAAATGAACTGGAAGACAGATCAGTAAAAATGACACAGATTGAAGAACAGGGAAGAAAAACACAGAGTGTAAGATACATACGGAACATGGTGGAAGGTTTGTAAGAATCCTAGTAAAGAGGAGAGAGACGATAGATTGGAAGAGTTATTTGAAGAATGACTGGTTAAGAATTGCCAAAATTAAGGAAGAACATCAACCAAAAGGTCAAACCATTTACTATCCTTAGGAAAGGTAAAGAAACCACACATAGGTGTATCACAGTCAAACTGTCAAAAATCAAAGGGAAAGACAGGATCTTCCAAGTGACTAGAATAAAAACACATATGACTCTCAAAGGAGTAACAGTTAAGATTGATGGCTGGCTTTTCCACAGAACTTACAGAATGGAACGACATCTTGAAAGCACCAAAACCAGAAGTACATACTCAGCAAAAATATCCTTCAAAAATAAAGGCAACAATGAATCATACACTTTAAGTGAGTGAGCAATATCTTATGTGAATTTCATCTCAATAAAGCTGTTATAAAAGGAAATAAAGGCAGAAGAAGGTTTCAAAATTCAAAAACTAGGGAAATCATTGACAGCAGATCTGGCACTAAAATAAATACTAAAGAGAGTTCTTCAGGGGTACCTGGGAGGCTCAGTCAGTTAAGTATCTGCTTTCAGCTCAGGTCATAATCCTGGGGTCCTGAGATTGAGCCCCACATTGGGCTTCTTGCTCAGTGGGGAGTCTGCTTCTCCCTCTGTCCCTACTCCTTGCTCATGCTCCGTCTCTCAAATAAGTAAGTTTTTTGTTTTTGTTTTTGTTTTAGAGAGAGTTCTCCAGGTATAAGGAAAATAACCCCAGACAGAAAAGGAAAGTCAGGATGAAATTTAAAAAATATATCAGAAAGGGTAAATATGTGAATAAACAAAACTGAATACTGATTTTTAAAAATAGATAATGGTAGTAATAATAATAATAAATAAAACAGTGAGCTGTAAAGTTTAAAACATACATAGATTATAGAGGTAAAACACATGACAGAAACACACAAGGAAGGAAGAGGTAAATAGATTTACACTGTGAAAAAATTCTTACATTGTTGGGAAGTGGTAATGTACCAACTTCAGGTAGACTGTGGTAAGTCAAAGATGCATGTTGTAAGTTTACTGCTAAATGAATTAAAAAAAAACCTCTAATAATACACTAATGTGGTAGCAAAAAAAATGCGTGAGTACTTGGTTTACTCAAAAAAAGGCAGAAAAGGAAAAATAGAGGAGCAAAGAGGGAATGGGATGAATGGAAAACAAACTGTGGGACCAGTAATCAACAATCACATTAAGTATAAATGGACTAGATATTCCAAATAAAAGACAACTCAAGAATCTTAGGCTAATACTAACACACTGAATCCAGATATATAAAAAAGAATAACACACCATGACCAAATGGGGTTTATTCCAGGAATGCAACGTTTGAAAATAATTAGTGTAATTAATCACTATGTGAGAACAAAAGAGAAAAATCACATGATCATCTCAATAGAGGTAGAAAAAGCATTTAATGAAAAGTAGGAATAAAAAACCTTAATTTGGCCAGTGGAATCTCTTAAATTTACAGCAAATATATTGAATGGTAAAATACTAAATTCTTATTTTGAGTTCAGTAATAAGTCAAAGAAGTTTGTTGTCACCGCTTCTGTTCAACTTTCTGCTAGAAGTTCAAGTCAGCTCCGTATGTGAAAAAAAAAAAAAGAAAAATCGGAAGGAGAGAAATGAAGCTATCATTATTTATAAAATATATGAATGTATACATTAAAAAATACAAAAGACTCTACAGAATTTACATAATTAAAGAGAATTTAGTAAGGTTGCTAGATGCAAAGGCAGTATAAAAAAACAATTATAAAAAAACAACAATTATCAGGGCACCTGGGTGGTGCAGTTGGTTAAGTGTCCAACTTTTGACTTCAGCTCAGGTCATGATCTCATGGTTGTGAGATTGAGCCCTGCATCTGGCTCCATGCTCAGCATGGAGTTTGCTTGAGATTCTCCCTCTCCCTCTGCCCTCCCCATGTTTGCACACTCTCTTGCTCTCAAAATAAATATATAAAATCTAAAAAATGTAATTTCTACATATTAACAAAAATGTAAACATCAAAAATCTAAAAATAACTGGTACATGTAAATCTTAAAAACTTGCTGAGACAAATTAAAGAAGACCTAAATAAATAAACAGAGACATATACCATGTCTATGGATTACAAAACTCAAAATTGAGGAGATATAAATTCACCTGAAATTGATCTCTATATTTAATGCCATATCAACTGAATTCTAATAGATAACCTCCCCAAGGAAATGGACCTTTTTTCTAAAATGTATGTGGAAATGCAAAAGGTTAAGAGTAGCCAAGACTATCCAGAAGGAAATCAAAGTTCGAGATCTTATATTACTAGATGGGAAAACTATAAAAGTTACAACTGCAATGCACTGAGATTTTCAAGACCCTGTGCTAGGTCAAGTGAACACTTTGACTACCACCTCATACCATATAAATTATCAGCACTAGATGGATCACAGTTCTAATGTGGATGGTAAAATAATAAAGCTTTTAGAAGAATAATCATCTTGGGGAAAGATTTATGAAACAGGATACAAAGATCATTAACCATAAAAAACCAGTATATTGAACTTCACAAAATTTAGAACTTTCTGTTATCGAAAGACAGCAATTGAAAAGCAAAAAAAGCAAACCAAAGAGACGAGATTTATAACAATATATCAGACAAAAGAAAAACAAAACCCTCGTATCAGGACACCTGCGTGGCTCAATGGTTGGGCGCCTGCCTTCGGCTCAGGTCATGATCCTGGGATCCAGGATCAAGTCCCACATTGGGCTCCCTGCGAGGAGCCTGCTTCTCCCTCTGCCTGTGTTGTGTCTCTGCCTCTCTCTGTGTGTCTAATGAATAAATAAATAAATCTTTTAAAAAACCCTCCTATCAATAAAATACAAAGATCCCCTGCAAATCAATAGGAAGAAGACAGACAATCTAAAAGATATAAACTGGTTAAGTGACTTGAATAGGCACTCAACAAGTGAGACTACCCAAATGGCTAATAAAGATATAAAAGGGTGTTCTACTCATCATCATTTCTCAGAAAAATGCACATTAAAACCACAATAGAATACACACTTGCCAGAACGCCTAAAACCACAATGAAATACGCACTTGACAGAATGGCTAAAACTAAAAAGGCTGATGGTACCAAGGATTGATGAGGATGTAGAGCAACTGGAACTCTCACACATCATTGGTGGGAATGTGAATCGGTACAACTGCTGTCGAAAACTATTGGGCCTATCTTTTAACCTGAATATACATCTGTTCAGTGAGTTTCACTCTTATGTATATAAACCTGAGAGAAATGAATGCACATATCCACCAACAGTTATGTCCAGGGATGCTCATGGCAGCCTTAGGTGTAAACGCTAAAAGTTATAAACAACCCAAATGTCCATCAACCGTAGAGCGGATAAATAAATTGGGATATACTCACCTGATGGAAGAAAATACAGTAATGATAAAAGGGCACACTATTGCTATTGCTGCCTGCAACAACGTAGATGAATTTCATGGACACAATGATCTCAAATAAAACCAGACACAAGAGGACTAGACACTAATGCCATTTACAGTAAGAGCAAGAACAGGCCAATAAATCCATGAAGATGGTCGGAATGGTGGGTAAGCCTGAGTATGGGTCAGGAGCCTCCTCTTGGTCTAGGTGATGGCTTTAAGGGTGTCATACATGCACAGACATTCATTGACCTTCCTACTTAAGATCTGAGCACCTTCTATGCTATACTGCATTAATATTCTTAAAGAATCTGATCACTACCCACACGTGGTCTTGGTGCTCCATTTGAACTGGTCTCTGGCCACAGAACATCAATGGTCTGGACAGAAGGCAGTAGAAAAAGTCTGGGGAGGGAGCAGGGAAAGCGAGGAGAAAGCAACCACATGGGCCTCCTACAAAAACACATAAACCACCTTACAAAGCCTGTGCAGACATGTTAAATAAGTTCTGCTAACCACCCAGCAGACAAAAGTATTAAAGGACATTTATGTATCTGGCTACTAAAATAGCATTTTTATTAAGTAGCCCTCTTCATGTTCCTGTCAACTATTTGCATCTCAGATGTAGGGCTGCTCACTCTCAAGCAGTGTCATTTCCTGATTCCTACATACTTTCCATCCCCCAATGCTCCCTTCTCTGCCCCAGTCAAGTATTCCTCCGGTCTTAGTTACGATCTATAAATGTCAGTCAACACGTGGATATGCTAAGCAGCAGTGAGGGAAATATCAGCGTGGGGAGACGTTACGGTGTGCAGTTGGACAACTGGAAAGCCAGAAGACAAAGCAAGAAATGGTACAATTGCTTCAGGCTGTGAAGACACCACAGATGGCCATGGGCGGACTGGCATTCTGCTGAACTGTGGTGGGACTATACTTTTCCTCTTAATCATTCACACAGAAGAAAAAGTTTTTCTATATTCCATTTACTTTCTAGGAAGACAAATTCCTGTCTTTCTCTAAAGCTGAGGAAGAGTGTGCAGAGCTACGTGGTTTACTGCAGCTTAGATTGTTTTCAGCAGGTGTGCAATTCCACACCCCAGGATACCTACCGTCTTAGACAGAAGTATACCCGCTGTACGTTAAAATGCCAGTCTTTCAAAAATTCTTGAGTATGTATAAATGTGGTTTCCTCTTCCTCTTTCTGAAAATTCATGCAGTAAAGTTCTCAGAAATATTTTTCAGAACTTTAGCCCTAAAGCATTAGCTTCATGTGTACTGCCTTTTATTTCCCTTCTTATTCATTAAAAGAAGAATTATTGTACATTTAATGTCTCCTTCTACTGGTATTTATAACTTTAGCAAATAGGCTAGCACTATAGTACCTAAAATAAACTGTTATGAATGATTGAATGTCTATGCAGCTAGCAAGTCTTTCATGAGGATAATTGTCACACATCCTTTCAACACAACAGTGCACATTTTCCATGACCAGCCTCTTAGAATGTTAAAAATAAAACTGCAGTTAAGAATGTCAAGTTGGTTAGCCTAACTGGATTTTTAAACAAAGAAAACACGAGAAAAAAATGATTTCCCTAACTATCTGCAATTGGAAATGGCAGAAAAATAAATTTATAGTGTGTATTCTGTTCGTACTTAAATTTCCTTTTCTAAGTCATGATGTTTTTTGTTCTTTATTTTCTTCTTCTTTCTTAGTATAGGGCTTTTTTTTTTTTTTTTTGAGAGAGAGAGAGAGAAAATGTGTTAATGGAGGGGGCAGGGTAGAGGGAGAGAACCTCAAGCAGACTCCCCGATCAGTGCAGAGCCCTGATCTCATGACCCTCACAGGGCTTGATCTCATGACCCTGAGATCATGACCTGAGTCAAAACCAAGAGTTAGAAGTTCAACCGACTATGCCACTCAGACGCCCCTCTTAGTACAGGGCTTTAAGACATCCATGAAAATATTAAAAACTCCTTCTTCATATGGGAAGGAACAAGAATGAAAGTGGAATTTGTTTTAGTGAAGAGACAAATGTTATGAAACCATACAAATTAAAAGCAAAAGAAAAGAATAATGGAAATGACACAAGGCTGAATAGTATCCCAGGTGCCTGTGCTCTGGATAAGTTGCTGTAGTAAACACCAACTTGACCTACCTGAAGCCCTCAACTCCTTATCACCAAAGCAGCACCCCAACTAGAAAAATATCACAAAACGTCCTTCCACCCATCCCCACAGAGATATGCTAGAGTGAAGCCTGATGAGTAACTACCCAGAATCCTATCTTTTATCCAAGTCTTCTAGATACAAAATACCAAGCTTTTTATCATGTGGTTGGGAAGTCATCATGGAAGGAAAATGGCTGGCAGTCAACAGGACCTATTTTGCACGACTGCAAAGAAGCCAAGAGATGGAACTGGGAGATACTTCAGTTTCACACTCCTTTCCTGTCTACTAGTGGGAAAATGTAAACCACTGGCACCTGCTTCATTCACGAATTCATGAATGAGGAGGTAGACAAGCACCTGGAGGACGGAGGCTTCATGTACCGAGTTATCTGAGAGCGAGGTGGCCAAAGAGCAGGGCTCAGAAGTGATATCTTGAAGGCTCAAAAGAAAGAAATGCTGGAGATGGGAAGTGAAATGGAGCTAACCACGTGTTCTTGTTAGGATAGAGAATACCGCCCCCTTGAAAAGACACCTTGTACTCATACACACGATTTAAAGAACTGCTCTCAAGAAAAATATTCTCCCCAAAGAACGTCACACTTGGAAGTGAAGTCCCGTAATCAGATGGCAAATAAAACCTCAAAGTTGGTGTAGGAACTCCCTTTGGGTAGATGAGACTTTTAAATATTTATTTCTGCATACTTCTTCTGTTGCCCTTTCTTTGAGTTTTGGAATGACTTGCACTTAAATTCAAAATTTCATTAGAGCCTGTTACATTCCTTTTAGTGCCGGGCAATGGTGTCAAATGCAGATGGGCATTCATGTAGGGGATCCAACTGGTCATAGGCCAGCAGTCAGGTGTCACGGAGTAGGACATTTGAGGGGCCAAAGGTCAGGTAATCGTAAGATACGTCATTATGTTACAATACTTCATCTATAAGACAATCGCGTTTTACAGTGTACGTGGCATATCTGAATTTAACTTCCTTATTTCGATCTTAAAGAATATTTCAAATGTGATAAAACGAACACCCAAATCCTATTCTTATGACTGGTCATGGGGAGAAGACTCAAAGTAATCAGGTGGTCAGACACACAGGGCCAGTAATTTAGAGACTCTCACCATTTTGAGGTGCTCTGATCTTCAAATATGACAATAACAGAGGTTGGTATGGGAGAAAGGTGAACAAGGAGGCAAGTGTTATCCTTTTATAAAGTACTTGAGGACACACTTTAAAAAAAAGTAAAGTGAGATACAAAAGAAATTCCCTCACTAAAAAAAATAGTACTGTTATCCTCATAGGCTTCCTTAAAATAACTTACCTTCTATTTTACATGTAGCCTTTACATAGTTATTTAAGAAATCGGTCACAATATAAACAAAACAAAGCGTTTTTTCAATGGGTAAATGAATCCGCAACTCTGACACCAACAAACAGGATGAAATTAACTCCAGGCGGCTTGATTTTCGCTTCCAGGTTCCAGGTTCATGGACTTGCTGTTTTATGAGCTGGGAAGAATGAATGAATTTTAAAATAGCTAATTTAACTCAGTCAGCCACAGGACCTGGCACAGGAAGTAGAAGAAACTGGTCTTTCAAAATGTATTTCTTTTTTTACCTGCTTGACTTTCAATCAGCCCTAGAGAGTCAAAGAATGTATGAATCAGGATTTATGATGGTCTGAAACTACATGCAAATAAAATCAATCAGCCAAAAAAAGGGCAGGGGTGATTTGGCCTCATCTCCAAAATTAGTATCATAAAGTATCATACACGATTGAGTGTATGTATTTGGTTTTCTTTAGATCTGCTTCTGTTTTACTCCTAATATTAAGAAAGAGTTCTTTCCTTGAAAATCTTCATATGAAGTAGTTTTTTGTTTACTTCCAAGATGATGCAGTGAAAGCTTCACGAATTTCCAAGTGCAAGTCCCCAGCCAACTAGCAGCGTGCACACCGTCTCAGTGCTGCAGACCCATGGTACAGGGGCCTCTGGAATTTGCGAGTAGGGTGAGGATGAAGATGTTTGACAAGGGGGCACAGATCCAAGTGGTTTTTGAGGTTCTTTCAAACGCCCACTCTAGGTCATTCAGGGAGCCTCACTGTGATGGGTTAGCTGTCTCTTTCCTTTCTCCTCTTACTGTGCCCTTTTTTTTTTTTTTTTTTTTTTTGACCCATCCATTTTCTGTTGGGTCCTTCACTGAGAGTAAATGAAAAGAAAAGCCCTCAATTTAATTACCCGGGAGTCAGTGAAATCATCAATCCTTAGAGTATACTATTTTTCTGGATCATTTTCCATTAGCAACAAAGCCCCTTTGGTTTATACTTGACAACTTAGTATTTTCTACTAGGACTGCACAGTTTAAAAAATGACCCAAAGAGCTAACTCACACCTTTCCAAATCTATTCAATATAATTATAGATAATAAATGGACATTTTCTTGGTTATTATAGCACTGAGCCTGATGGAATCATGTTCTGTGAATTTGCTATAGGTTGGTAATAATTTCCAGCGTTACCAGGAAAGAAAGACAAGATAGCTAGGAGCACAAAACTTTCACTGACTCATGAGAATTATAGAGCCATCTGGGCCACTGAAATATATAAAGAGTTATTTCCAATAACTATTGTGGACAAAAATGTGAACAAAATAATATGATATTTTGAAAATATTTTAATATTTGCAATTTGCCTGTGCTATTAATATATACATTGATTTAGTAATAAATATACTACTATTACATAGAGCGCAATATTTTTAGTATTCACAACTGGTTGAAATTAATGCTGCTATTATCTCAAGAAAGGAATAAATAAATATCATGCCCAAATTCCAAACCAATGCTCAAGAGGTTACCATTAACAAAAATTATAAAATAAACAGGTAGGGCATTATCTTTTTAAGCATGATTCTTGTAAACATAGCAAAGATCACTTTTCTCAGTCCTGACATTTCATGTGATGGCTTTAAAAGAAAATACAACATACAAATCCTATCACTTCTTTTTTTGCATAGGGAGTGAATTAATTATATTCAAAAATGCAGCAATCTTTCAATGAAATGTCTTCATCACATAGCACTTATTTTCTGTAGGAATTCAGAGCTTTGGAGCAATAAAAGTGCTCTGCATAAGTTTATAAAATATGCTTTCTGGATTTAAAATTTAACAGAAAAATTTCAAGACAAGTCATAGTCATGATTCTAAAATATTATGTACATAATATACGACTACAGGAGGGCACGCCTCCCTGTAGCACAACACAGTGTACAAATGTGAAGCACAGTGTTTCATAGAATTTCCCTTTAGATTTTCTTCGCATCGGTGCCTAACTGGCTAATGATATGCCCATTCCACTTGTGCAAACAAAGTAGAAACAGGGACGTGAGAACAAATTTAAAGTGGATAATGGAAAAACTGGCAAAAATGCAGTACATATGCTTTAAACAGTGCACTTTATAAAATAGTTTGCTTTATCCATATTCTCTTATAAAGTGCAATATTACTTAAAACAGAGACATGTACCTTAAGATTTTGCAATAACCATTAAAACAAACTGCCAGGAAAGAGCAGTGCAAAATTAAAAACATATGTAGCTTAGCATGCATCTCAGATGGATCCCAAATAACAGAGCATGGGACCTTAAGTTCCTGCACTTTTTTGTTTTTGCTTTTGTTTTTTTGTTTTTACTTTTTAGAAAAAGATTAATAATAACAGGTCACCATCACATGTAACCATAAAATAAAGACAATAAGTTAAAATCCTCTCTCAAGAAGTAAGTGTACGCCACACATAAAATTCACTACAGATTCATTTTGAAAACTGTCAGGCCTTTTTCTCTGATAAATCCCTGTTGGAGGGGTGCAAATCTCTTAAAAACCCACGCTGGCCACAAGGCAAAGCGAAAAGTGTCACCATCACAGTACAAGGGACTCTTGCTGGCAAATGTCTGGAAAACCTGCGACCGACTCAGTAAGCAGCTCACACCTAAGCAGTCCCTAGTTAGATCTGCGGACAAACCCTCTGCTCTTTCCAGAACAGTCCTGTTGGCGTCGTGCTAGGCCACTAACCAGTATAACAGGGTGCTCTATTCACAGTAACATTCTCTGTCCAGTGCTTTGGGACGAGGGGAACATACTGGGTTTTCCTGAAAAAACTCCCTAAGAAGCAGATTCCAAAGAAGACCAACAGGACAGGTTTTTAAAAGCGTGAGAGGTGACCTCGGGCACACTGAGGGCCCTGGCGGGGCGGGGTGGTCAGCGGTGACCTCCCCTGGCCCGCTGCTCAGTCTGAGAACTGGAAGAGTGCGTCAGGGGTGCTGGCGTCTGCGGGGTGGCTGGGCTGCAGGGTCTTGGTGGGCGTGGTCTTGCCGTGGGAGTGGGACGAGGATGAGTGAGAGCTCTCGCTGGAGCTGCTGCGTGTCTCCGTGCTGGTGCTGGTCTTCTTCATCTTCCTCCTCTTTGCCAGAGGGGCCTTATCGACGTTTTGAAGGCAAAAGCCCTCTCTCTTGTATTTGTTAAAGGCCTAGGGGAGAGAGAAAGGGAGCCCCCGTGAAGGGAGAGAGACGGTGGTTTTCCTGGCAGCTGTGACTTCCTGCAGATAACCTGCTGTGGCCACATGGCTCTGGAACCAAGTCCCCAAGACCACTGTGTGCAAACCTGCTGGCAGGGTACAGGGCTCATGGGAAGAGGGGGGTTCTTGTTAAACCACACCAGCCGGGCCGTTTAGGACTCAGGGTTCTCATAAATCTTTTGAAGTGCTACTATAGTGCTATTGAAGTACTTCAATAGTGCTACTTTTCAATAAAGACCACTAACCTCTCAACCCCCATTACTTTTACTAGTTCAGTGTCTCAGATTTAACATTCTGACCATGGGGGCACCTGGGTGGCTCAGCGGTGGAGCGTCTGCCTTTGGTTCAGGTCGTGATCCCGGGGTCCTGGGATGGAGTCCCCCATCGGGCTCCCCGCAGAGAGTCTGCTTCTCCCTCTGCCTGTGTCTCTGCCTCTCTCTTTCTGTGTCTCTCATAAATAAATACAATCTTTTTTAAAAAAAAAGTAAAATAAAATAAGATTCTGACCACAAAATGCCCACACAGAGCACATTGGATCCTCCTCTCCACTTCCAGGCCGGGGTACTTGGGGTGTGTCTGGAGTACTTCATCTACACAGAGAGGGTTAGCTCCACCCACCTCGGCCTTGCTTTCTCCTCACAGTTGCCTGTGCCCACTTCTCTTTGCCTCAAGTTTGGGTGTCACCAGGGTTATTCTTCACGGCTTAGCATCACATGTCACCAGGGAAGATGGGGATACAAACTCTAAGAGTTAATCCCTTCACACCTCAACGCATCCTAGTTCATTAATTTTTAATCCATTTCTGCAGCTGAAGAAGAAACGCCATTCCTATTCCTCTCTCGAGCTAATCCCTTCAGAGGTAATTTATTTCTCCCTGATTCATCGATTCCTTATACAATTATCTTAAAGTATTTGCATCTGCTTGGCACAAATGCGCCTAATCTTACTCCCTATCCCTCACAGTCTCTAGGACAGGTTATGCACAAATGGTTGTTAAGTGAATGATGGACTTTCACACGTGCCTTAGTTCCTAATGTTTATTTACGGCTGTTAAAGAAAATTATTTAGCCTATTCGAGAGATAAAAGCTCCAATATAATGCATATTGTTTTCATTATCTACTGAAAATTTTCAACTCTTCAAATATCAAACTACTGTCTCATCTCACAAACTCATCCTGAATGTCACGTATTCTGTGGGGTAGCAGTGACTCCAGTCCCCCACATACTTTCTGCTAATAAATGTGTTTATATCACAGAAGGATTTATAAAAACACACCTAGAAGAACACATTATTTTAAATATTCTACTAAGAGTGTGCCTTGGAGGTTACGGAGTAAATGCACTGATTCCTTTTCACACCCGCCCGACCTGTGTGGACCACAGGGCCTTACGTGGAAAGTTGCTTTCACACAGGTTTGCACAGCAGCTCCTGAAGATCCTAGAATGTCTGGAGTCATAAGAGGATTTGAGGACAGCTGGCTGCCATCTTGAAGCCATTCGTTGTATCTCAAGCCTGACATTTTAAGCCTTTTATTTGGATCAACTGTGAGAAGTCCTATGGGAATAATGAAGATGTTTTTATGATTTGTTTCAAACATCAATCTCAGGTAGCTTCATGTGACACAGTGATTTGGATAAGGCTTCAACCTCCCACAAAGGGAGTTACATTTTCATACATCTAAATCCCCTCGTAAACACTGAACCCGAATGACAAGGCCCACTGTAGGCTGACCGGCTTCTCAATCAGGAGGGAATCAGCACCCAACACATAGACTCCCAGTGGCCACGGGCAAGGTCGCTATGAACAGGGTGCCAGGTGCACTTCATTCCTGTATGCACACCATGCCCAAGTCAGCGAGTGCAGGAAGGCAACAGGGACACGGAGATGGAGACCCAAGGAGGAGCTAGGAGGAGACGCAGACAAAACCCAACTCTGACGGCACTGGGGGACAGTCCCCATGCACAGGGTGTGGGGTGGCCCAAGGGGAGGCTCTGACTAGAGGGTGGGCACCCTGGAAGGCTTCCAGAACATGAGTCCTGGGGGATGAGCCCAAGTGGGCTCCATGAAGAGGGGTGCCCCAGGGATTACAGAGAGCAAGCGTGAAGTCATGCAGGAATGTGAGCGCAGGCACACGTGAAGAATTCAAAGGCAGAGCGAGGCTCACAGGAGGCCCAGGCAGCAGGGCCTGGAGGGCCCTAAAATTCCAGTGCTCGTCCATGGAGTCTGACCGGGGGCTAATGGGGCCTCTCTGAAGGATATTTAGTAGAGAGAGGCATAGTCACCTCTGGGTATGAGGAAGGTCACTCTGCTGATTGGTAAGGGACAGGTGACATCAGGCAGTGAGAAAATGGAGACAGTGCCTGGGATCTGAGGAGAGAACCGATGGCGGCTGCATGAATGGGGCCGAGTGGGCAGTGAGGACTGTCGCTGGAGCAGGGACTGACAGGGGTGAGAACCGATGCTGGACCTGGGGACTGAGGGGGGTGAGGACCGATGATGGACCTAGGGACTGAGGGGGGTGAGGACTGACGCTGGAACCGGGGACTGAGGGAGGTGAGGACCAATGATGGACCTGGGGACTGAGGGAGAGGAGGACCGACGCTGGACCTGGGGACTGAGGGGGGTGAGGACTGATGCTGGAACCGGGGACTGAGGGAGGTGAGGACCAATGATGGACCTGGGGACTGAGGGGGGTGAGGACCAATGATGGACCTGGGGACTGAGGTGGGTTGAGGACTGACACCAGACCTGGGGACTGAGGTGGGTGAGGACCGACGCTGGACCCAGGGACTGAGGGTGAGGATGTGGGGGGCGGACAGTGCCACCCAAGTGTCTGGCCACCTGGCAGTGGAGAAGGGAGTGGGTGGAGGCATATTTGGTGGAAAGGACAGTAACACAGTGTCAGTTCATTTGGGCGGTGTTAGAGTGAGATCTTGTGGACCCCTTGGATGTGGACAAGATTCATAAGGGACAGCGTTCCTAAGGCTCAGCAGAGTGACCTGGAAACCTTCTAGAACACACGTGAATTCCCTGAGCAACCAACAACCATAGGTGAGCGGGTATGATTCCACTTCAGTCGCTACACGGTGTGAACTTTCATTAGAGTCTTACCTTGGATCAAATCTTTAGCTTCTTGGGATACATTCTTCCAGGCTTCTCCTTCAAAGGAGAAATCTCCCTTTTTAATTTTCTTCATGATTTCCACTGCACTGGTACACGTCAGACTTTTGTCGTGAGACTGGAAGGGAACTTGCCCTGACAACATCGTGTACTATGAAGAGGGAAAAAAAAGAAAGGGAAGAAAAGAGAATGTCTGCCAAAGTCACGGTCAAAGCCACGCTGGGAGCTTCACTACTCACTTCATCAACATATTTCCCGGCTCCTACAACCAGCATGCCGGGGTTGAGGAGGTCATGTAGACTTCTACCACTGAAGCGACCAACACATTTCAAGGCCTTGTGAAGAGGTCAGACAGCTTATTACATCAAAATTTAAAGAGCAAGGACCAAACAAGGATGTTCTTCAGAAAAGATAGTAGAAAATAGAGATAGCCGAACCCCTCAGTAATTGTTTTTTTGTTTAGTTTTCCATTCAATACCACACCCCCTTTCCTTAGGAGATTAACTGTGGTTAAGAACTTCAAACATTTTTAAGTTAGGCCCTCCTGTTTTGATTGTAATTACCACTTTATTTCTCTCATCGTCGCGTTAAATATGATGAATTTGCTACAACCACCTGTTTTCACTGTAGCCATGTGTTTGAAAAATTTATGTTTGAGGTTTTTTGCCCTTTAAAAAGTCAACAGAAAAACTGAAAAAGCTAAGTGAGGCTTGTCTTTGCAGCAGAGACTGGATTTAAGCTTTAAACTTCTGGGAGAAGGTTTCCTCTCTGTTCCCTGAGAGACCCAGAGGCCACGGAGGGGTGAAGGCAGGGCGGCGGGGCGCAGACCACACAGATGCGCTGCACAGCGAGGAGACAGTGCTGGTATGGGTGGGAGCCAGCTCACCACAGCATCAGTCAGGAAGGGACAAGGAGGATGGTCTCCATTTCAAGCCCAGCCTTCAGGAGGAGACACACACCCACAGACAAGTCCCTGTGACCTAGGACTCTTGCCATTTCTCTTCTGGCCATGAGTCTGACAGGCAGGCTCACCCTCACAAAGGCAAGAGGGGGACGCTGCTCTTTTTTTGGGGGGGGGGGATACTGCTCTTACACACTGGATCCCAGAAAGGATGGAAGCTCCCAGACAGGATAATAAAAAGGACATCAAAAGGGGGGAAAGCAGGAGAGAGGAGAGTAGTCAACAAATGCCGGGTGAGAAGGACGGAGCCCCAGAGAGGAGAAGGAACCTGGACCCTCTGAGGTGACCAGACACCAGGAGGCTCTGGGCGGGAATTGGGACTCTCTGTACAAGAAAACTGTGCCCAAGAGAAAACCTCTGCTCCCTCAGATGGAGACGCCAAGGAGAAGAGACCTCAGTTACTGACTTGGAGCCACATGACATGAAGATATTTGTTCTAAGGAGGGACAGGTGTGGACGCCTGAAGAACAATGACAAAACAGTTTCAGAAAATCCCAGAACCTCCCTGAGTCTGTTCTCCTTTGTCCTTTGCACACAGTGACGCTGGCACAGCCTACGTCTCTCCTCCCTCTTCAGACTTGGGTGCCAGCTTCCCGCCCCTGACCCGGCACCTCGACTGCCCGTCCGGCTCGGCCTTAAGGTCCCCGAGTTCCCACCCACGCTCCCCACCCACAGGCCCTAGGCCTCCCCGACTGTGCCCTAGATATTCTGTCTCCTCAGAAGGCCATTTTCTATCGAGCCGGCGAAGGCCCACCTACCCTGCCGTGTAACCTTCCAGGATGCGTAACCAGGGCCTCCCACCATCTGCCATTGTTACTCCAGAGAGAAGACACGTGGCAGGAGGGGAACATGAGCTTCTGAGTCACACAGACCTGGCTTCCAACCACTGCTTTTTCACTTACTAGCTTCTATTTTCTAGCTTTTTGGTTACCAGCTCGGGCAAATTAGTTAAGCTCCCTTAGACTATTTCTTCATCTTTACAATAAATGTAACAGGATTGAGCAACCCGTTGCACTTGGTAGGAGCAGCAGCCAGCTCAGTAGTATACCCAACTTCACTCTTTTTTCCTTCCTCCTCTTTCTCTAGTTGGAAGGCAGTAGGAACCCCATTCCTGACGGAAAGTGGGGGAATCAGAACAGCCAGTCATGCAACTTGAAAGCCCCTTCCTCAAAGTCCACTTTCCAGATCACTGCCGGCGCCAACTATCTTAGCCTGGGTTCCCCCAAAGAGCAGAGTCTAAAGCAAGAGCTAACACACAATTAAAGAGTGCAGTCCCTGAGGAGGAAGAATTGAGAACAGCGGATAGTGTACACGCCAGAGGCACCGCAGGCCCTGGCTCAATGTAGTACAAGTCAATACCGTGCTGGCATGGATAAGCACCCACTGACCTGGTCAACAGATTCTTCTTGACTTCTATCAATAGGAAAGATCGAAGCAGTAAGCCTTTGCATGGCAAGGATAGCATTCACTGTCTTGTCCAAGAGCTGTGTGAACTCTCCTGCTCTGCTGTAATATAGTCTGTTAGGACCTCGATCACCTTGGCATCCTCAGGAACCCCGTGCTGGGGTTCTGATGTCTCTGTTTTGACATCTTCATTGAGACCCGGTGAGTAGGAACTGCAGTATCCTAGGTGCCTTCAAGCACACAGAAGCCAGAATGCAGTGGATAGACTGTACAAACTTTCGGCAGACTGTCACATTGGTAAAGATTTTAGAGCTCCAGTGCTTAGGGACATAGAGACTTCTCCCCAAAAGACAAATGGCTATACCTTGTACCACCGAGAAAGAGGCAGAAGACTCTTTGGATCTTGGTAACAGCATATATTGCTCTTCTCGAGAATACTGCTCTAATCCATTTATCAAGTAACTGGGAAGGCTACCAGGTTCAAGGGGGGCCCGGAGTAAAGAGGGTTCTGCAGCAGGTCCTAGCTGCAGCACAAGTCGTCCTGCTACCTAGGCCATGGGATCTGGCTGACTCGACTGTGCTAGAGGTATCTGTGCAAGATAAGAATGCTGTGTGGAGTCTTTGGCAACTTCATGAGAAGTGTTGCAGAGCAGAACTGAAGGATTCTGGGCTGGCATTCTTGCCTCCTGTGGCAGAGAACTGCCATCTGCAAAACAGACCCTGGATGCTACTGCTTCCTAGTAGACCATGAGTGCCCACAGAAGGGACACCGAGAGCAGTGCATTGTGTGCTAGGATCAGCAGCTGTGCTCATTCACAGAGTCACAGCAGCAATTCAGTGTACTGTGGACACGGCTCACTTGGAATCAGCCCCAGGAGGTCCAAAAGGCGGGAGTTAAGTTATATTCACCTATCTCTATTGCATCAACACTTCTTCCTCAACTCAAGCCAATGGCCTTCACTGAGGAGGAATTCCCTACGACTTTTCCTTGATGAGGAAAGAAAGGAAATTGGGTCTGGTTGATAGATGGTCCTATTAGAACATGAAAAACTCAGTGAAGCCACCTGTTCAAGACAATACCGTGTGGGGTTGGAGCTCTGTCCTTGAGAATAACATTGAACCAATGGATGATCCACTGGTGCCAGGTCCCCCATATCTAGATTCTTTTTTAGAGGGAGAGAGAGCATGTGCAAGTTGGCGGAGGTAGGGA
Organism: Canis lupus familiaris; assembly: GCF_011100685.1. Lineage (NCBI taxonomy): Eukaryota > Metazoa > Chordata > Mammalia > Carnivora > Canidae > Canis > Canis lupus. The sequence continues at coordinate 62,143,025 of NC_049229.1, forward strand.
GCGGGGGCAGAGGAGAGGGAGAGAGAATCGATCTCACGACCCTGAGATCAGACCTGAGCCAAAAATCAAGAGTCAGATGCTTAGCTGACTAAGCCACCCAGGCACCCCATCTCCCATATCTAGGTTTTATGGGTACATGGCCCACTTATAAAACTCAAGTTTCTGTCCCTGCAAACTTAGGGTTTGCTTCATTAGAGGTCCTGGTTCATGAACTCAAGTGATCAGCTGCACTTGATAACAATAAGTGACAACCCAGGTGTGTACTTCTGCAATCCCTCCTTCTCTGCTTTCTTCCTTCTCCCTGGGATTTTGCTCCTTAGGAACACGAGGAAACATACCTTAGCTTCAGGTTCTGCTTCCTGAGGACCCCAGACTAGAATACCTTTCTACTGTTGATGAACATTTGATTTGTTTCCAGTTTGGAGCATTCTGAAACATGCTAATTGAGATATATATATATATATATATATATATATATATATATGGAGAGTGAAGAGTGAAGTTGGGTATACTACTGAGCCTGCTTCAGGCTCCCTCAGTGGGGAGTCTACTTGAGAATCTCTCTCTCCCTCTCCCTCTGCCCTTCACGCTCACAAGCACATGCTTGCACACACACACACGCACACACACACTCTCTCTCTTTCTAAAATAAATAAATCTTTAAAAGAAATTCATATGTTGAAGACCCAACCCCCAATGTGAGTATTTTTAGAGATAGGGTCTATCTGGAGGTAATTAAAGTTACATGCAGTCGTAAGGGTGGGGTCCTGATCCAATGGGATTAGCGTCCTTATAAAAAGAACAGCAGAGAGCTTGCTCAGTCATGCTCTCTCTCTAAGCACACTCACTGAGGAAAGGCCATGTGAGGGAGGATACAGAGAACAGGTGGCTGTTTATAACCCAAGGAGAAAATCTTCACCAGATGCCAACATTGCTGGCATCCTGGTATTGGACTTCCCAGCCTCTAGTCTGTGAAAGAAAAAATTTCTGTTGTTCAAGCCATCTAATCAGTGGCATTTTGTTATGGCAGCACCAAGCTAAGACACTGTGTAAGCTCTATCTTAATTAAAGTCCTGCATGTTTCAGATAGGGACTACAATATACATGAGGCAGATGAGCCATATGAGACTATTGGATGCAGCTTCCTGGGGTATTTGTATTACTCAAGAGGAGAAATGTAAATTATTTTCAAATTATAATAGCCACATTCATGTTTATTAGATACAACACACAAAGAGGTCATAGATTTCCTTTTTTTTTTTTTTTTTAAGATTTTATTTTTAAGTAATCTCTACAATCAATGTGGGGCTTGAACTCCCAACCCGAGATCAAGAGTCATATGCTCCACTAACTGAGCCAGCCTGGTGTTCCAAAAGGCCATAGATTTCTAAAGCAAATTAGGAGACTCCAAATAAACTTTGTGCTTCCTATGGAATAACTAAGGCTTTGTATCTAGATCTTCTGGAGATATGCATTCATTCACTTGGAAAGGCTTGCAAAGCACTCTGTTTTTCTGTGACAATTTAATGCACAATGAACTTGGTTCATCTGTATTTCATTGTGTATCTCTAAAAGGCACAAAGACACAACCACACCATTATCATACCTTAAAGATTATCATTCCCTTAAGATTATGCATTAAAAAAATTAGCAGTAATTCCTTTATATCATTCAGTAGTCAATCAATATTCAGATTTCTCCAACTGCATCACATACACTGCAGGTATCTATTATAATTACATCTGTATGACTCAGAGTTTGAATTTAATAAATAGAATTGTAATTAGAATTTGCTTGAATCAGAATTCAAGTCAGTGTAAATACTGTTTTACAAGTGTCTTTTAATCTACAGGCTCTCGGACTTTTTTCTCACAGGAGATACTGGGTTATTTGTACTGTAGAACTTTCCACAGTCTGGATATTGTGACTGAACTCCTGTGGTATCAGTTAAGCTGTTCTTTGTTCCCTGCTTGTCTTAACAACTTGACAAGCAGATTGAGAGAGAAGCATGGCTTCCACATCCATGCAATCACACAAAGTTACTTCCATAGACATGCATTCAGAAGTTCTAACATACCTGTCCATGCGTTCTAAGACGGTCTTTTAAAATGTTAAAGAGCATGACAATTATTATTGACCTATATTTAAAGTAAAGGCTCTTTTACATGGGGTAATTTTATATTATTGCCAAAATTGGAAAGCTCCTTTTTATTTAGATTAATTTTTTAGGAGAATGCTAATGAAAATGTCATTGGTTTAAGTCCTTAAATGAAACTCTTAAATCTATAGAAGTTAGTTGTTTATTTTTATTTACAATATCTTATTCATAAATATTTAATTTTAGTTTGAAAATTATAAATGATGACTTAAAATTGCTGGAAAGAAAACCATATAAAGCTTAAAAATAAAAGAAGAACCATCCTGCAGGGACAACTGGCTTAGCCTCTGGGGGAATACAAACTGACACCAAAATAAATCCCAGATGGAGTGCAGATTTAAGTATAAAAATAAAATATAATTCTAGAGGAAAATTTAGGAGAGTGTTTTTATAATCTTGGGTTGGGGTAGGGGTGGAGGGATAATCTAACATTGAAATCAAATATCATAAAGGAAAAGACTGACATCTTACTACATAGAGATAAAAAATTCTCCATTTAAATCCTTTTAAAACTCAAAAGAAAATCTCATATTACTATAAACAAAGTTTTCACACAAATGACAAATCAGAAAAAACATCTCCAATATCAATGGCAGACAAAGGATTAAAATCCTTCACTGAGCTTTAAAACAAGGAAAATTTCTCCACAAGAAAATGGGCAAAGCTCAAAAACAGCAATTCATATAAAAGAAAATACAAATGTCCAAATACATGAAAAGATGCTCAAAACTAAATATTCATCAAAGAAATGTATGCAAATTACAACAGTAGGAAGTTACTTAAGACTGAAATTGATATTATCTGATGTATTCGCATACAGTTGATGAGAATATGATCTGTTTCCTTCTAGAAGGAAATCCAGGCATATATGTCAAAATAAAGATGTGCATGCCCTTCTCATAGGAGTCTATTCCAAGGAAATAATGAGACAAATGCAGCCACATATATAAAAAAACAAAAAACAAAAAAAAACCAACCCTGATTTGTGTAGTTTGTAATTAGTGAAACACTGGAAAACGCGGACTGCTCATTAGTAAAGAAATGGTTAAATGAATGCTGGAGGCCCAAACCACATGTGTAATATAGTCTTGTTTGTTAAAAAAAACCCACATAGCTGACAGCACATATAACACGGTGGTAAAGGCGGGGGTGTTAGGAGCCAGGGAGCTCACACACATCATCTCCACACAATGAGATTATGAGTGATTTCACTTGTTCCTCAAATCTTTCTGTATTTGTCTGAAATTTCTTCCCTTAAGATTATGCATTACAAATTACATGCAGAAAAAGTCAAGCTATTTTGAGAAGAAACATGCCAAGGTTTTTCTAGCTTTAATGTTCTGTTTCTGATCATGGCAGCCAAGGACATTTTGTGAAAAGCATGCTTACGATTACTGTAAGTTACTCTAAATATTTCTCGCTTACCTATTAATTTGTTAATTTATCCTAAATTATCTTCTATAATTACATTTTTAGTCTGAAAATCTCACAGAATGTACTTTTTAATGTTTTCCTATTAATAAATCACTTTGCTATTTTCACATTATATCCAATATGCCTGTCTTTTGAAAATATACTGTTGCCTCTTTTAAAAAGAAAAACACTATATAAACTCTTCATGCACATAAAATGCAGTGCCTTCAATATTTCAAAATAAACCAAAATAAAAACTCCTATATTGTCTCCAATGTCAATTTTAAAAAAGGGAAAGATCTGTCTTGGGTCAGATCTTTCATTGTACAGAAAATAAATCAATTTGTCAATTTTTTCCCACAACTTTAAGAAAAAGAGCAGGGAGAGAGAGACAGGCAAGAGGGCATCCGGAAAGTGACTAGGTTTAGTGGCTCTAATGAAAAGAACTCACCAGGATGACGCCCAGGCTCCAGAGGTCACAAGACTCGTCATAGCCATTATGATTCAAGAGCTCTGGGGCCGCATAGTGCAGGGTGAAGCAAGGCGTCTTGAGAGGCTGGTTATCTGGTGGCTTTAAGCGTGCAAACCCAAAATCGATGACTTTAATTTCCAAATTGTCATTTTCATCAGTGAACAATAAATTCTGCAAGATACAAACATTTCAATTAGTCTCACATGAAACTGTCCTGAGACTTGGTGATGCCATTTATGTAACACTATCTACACGCTGATACTGGATTCCGACACGGAGAGAGGTCTGATGCGGAGGGTCTGGGAGCTGGATGTCAATGTACTGTTGTTCTCTGCCTTATGTTTTTTTGTATTATTTCAATTTTATAATGTCTTATGGAACATTGTTCAACTGTAACACACTTCTTCCCACATCAGAGCCGTTGTCTACATTTTTCTTGCTCACAGTGTTTGCCCTCTACCTCCTCTATCAGCCTCCCTTCTGACCTGGTTCACATACACCTACTCTGTGTTTTGAGAAACAACCACTCTAATGTACCACCAAACTCAAGTTAGAACTTTTTCTATTTTCTGCTATTATATTTTCTTATTCTTTCTGGTACTTAGCATCTTGGTATTATCAATTCAATGTCTTCTTCCCCATTAGGCAGTAATTCCCTAACGGCAGGGACTATGTGTCCACTTTACTTATGACTCTATTCCGAAAACCTGGTACAGTCATCTAGTAGGTGCTCTGGTACATATCTGCTCATTGAATACAGTCATAAAAAAATATAACTGTATCTACTACATCCTATTTAAGAAGACATGGTAGGCATGCCTGGCTGGCTCAGTTGGAAGAGTATGTGAAGCTTAATCTCAGGATCATGAGTTCAAGCCCCACGCTGGGTGTAGAGATTACTTGAATAAATAGAAAAAAATAAAAAAGAAAGAAAAAAAGAAGACATGGTAAAGACATACATTATATTTCAGAAATATTTTCTCCTAGTTAATAATTAAACATTTTTTTGATGCTTATGGATATTATCCCTCAGTTATTCAGAAAACAGTGCTCTCTTGAATCTCTCATCACCAAGCCTTCTCGGTCACTAAGGCTTTACTGTTCTCATGTTTATGTTTATCATGTTTAATAAATGCTAACAGTCTGATGCATGGTCATCCTTTTTATTATCAAGCTAGTGCCCACAGTAAGTGAATCTGATTATACTGTCTTCAGACATCCTGACAAAACCTGTGACATCTTTATTAAATTATCCCTCAGATCTGGAACATCATTTGTTTGTTACTATTACTCCAGCTAAAATAAAGGACACCGCAGAAAGCATCATTCATACAAAGAAAAATCTTCTACACCTTCCATTCAAAAGTTAAAAATGCAAAATGTGGGAGGAGAGAAAAGCAAAAATATTAAAGAGTTTTCTTAAATGTTCTATCATACAATGCTTGATCCTGAATTTGTGATGGAATTAAAATGTGGATATAACTGAATGTAAGGCTTCACAACACCCCAGTCACAGCTGGGGTTCATCCGCTTGAGCTGGGGAGAAGTCTTTCAGCAAACGACTCCCGAGCCCCTCTGCAGCGCAAGCCTTGTGCTATGAACACAGAGGCATGAGAAGCACACCTGGCCCTCGTCCTCATGGAGCCTGCTAAGCCTTGGGAAATGACTTCAGTTTATTCTATATTAAGACAGGCAGAGGACTTCCTTAGCAGCAGTTCTTGATGTGAAGGAGACGCGGCCTCCCGCTCCCATTCTCTGAGTGGAGTTGGATGCGCAAGGGCAGGAGTGGCAGGAAGCAACTGCCTTTCAGCCTGATCTCAAGTCCCACTTGAAACTAATTTGATGTAATTTTTCTTAATCTTTCAAGAGTATGGGGCCCAATTTGAAAAGTACAAAGCAGCCCGCTAAGAATGTGTTAGCCAGCTTCTAAATTTGTCTGCTTCTCACTTAGAATTTAGGATTTTGCCTAAGCAGAAAGCCAAGGCCACATAAACATCAACCAAAAAATATATAATCGGATCTTAAAATATGACATCAATGGGAAAGGTATTAAACTTTTAGTCTGGAAATAATATACTCTGCCATTTAAAAGACCAAGTGAAAGTTATTTTATCATGGAGATGTTAGTACAAAGGCACATTTTCATTTCTCCAAAATCTATTTTGATTTAGGGCTATAACTGTAGTAGAATCTCCTAAATAATCTGACAATTCTTCATTTCAAACGATTATTTGAAAGAAAAGGTTTGTAACAAACAAGAAGAATTAAGCAACATAAGTATCTTTTTGATCGGTAAAATAGGAAGGCAAATTTAAATTCTGTTGGAGAGGACAGTTGCCTCATCTGAGACTCGTGGGATGACAGATGGCCAGTTATCAAAGAATAAAACATGTGAAAATGAATTCTATACAGTCATGGAACAGATCTTTTCAATTAAAAAAATTACATGCTTGTTCCTTGTCTATCAAGAAAACATTTAAGTGGTGTGCTTTCACATTTAAAAATAGATCTCTAATCTCCGATGTACAGAGTACCATATTTTCAGTGGGTGTTCTGTAGGAGAGTGAGAACTCGGATGAAGGAAGCAGAGGGGGAGCTACCAGAGTTGCAAGTTCATAAAACAATTCACTTTTGATTAATTACTAGTAATATGAGTAACAGTAATAGGAAGTCCACAGCCAGAAGTTCAGATGTTTTAGAATCAGTCAATTATATCTGGATGCACAGAATTCTATTTTTAAAACATCCTCTTCCTATCAATGATCAAGATACTTAAGCAGGCAAAAAAAAAAAAAACAAAAAAAAAAAACCAAAAAAAAAAAAAAACCCGGTGCTTTCAGAGACATATTCTTGTGGTTTAACACAAAAAATAAACTCCAAAGAAATTATTACTTAAAAATAAATTTGGCAATGCATTATAATCACGTGGCCATTAAAAATGAAGTTCTATTTTAAAGAGGAAATATGTATAATTTTGCAAATGAAAAAGGATGAGTCATTGTTAGTCTTTCATAAATTATTGGGTTTTGTTTTTCAATTTTCATGATTATTTTGATGATTTCCTCAAAGGGGGGAATTTTCATAGTTTTGATACTAAAAAGGGGCTTTCTGGAGTTAGAACCTTCTTTAATAACCTTTTGAAAGTAGGAATATATAAAAAGCTGCTGCTTCCGCATTGCTACACAATCCTATAAATATCATACATGAGCAAAAAGAAGCGCATAAAAGGACTGTACAACTAGTTAAACCAAGACAATTCTTTTATGTTTAAATATTCATAATAGAATTATATACATTGCTATTCATGAGATAATCACTTTGATTACAAAAATGAAAAATAAGCTTTCACAAAATATCATTTGAAAAAATCCCTCTCAAATGGTACACATAGAGAAAGGATATTATTTTCTGCTACAAAACATTTCCATTGCTATTTTTAGCTCACAACTGTTGCATAAAGTATTTCTTCCATAAAAGGCTCTCACACTTACAAATATAACCTCAAGATGATCTGCTGGCAAAAAGAAAAAAAAGAGAAAAAGAAAAGAAAAAAAATTTATTTAGACTAAAATAGAAAAGAAAAAAAATCCAAGAAATGGGATATCTGCAAGTATCTTTTTTTTTTTTTTTTAAGATTTTATTTAATTGTTCATGAGAGACACAGACAGAGAGAGAGGTAGAGTCATAGGCAGAGGGAGAAGCAGGCTCCCTGTGGGGAACCTGATGCAGGACTCAATCCCAGGACCTGGGATCATGCCCTGAGCCAAAGGCAGATGCTCAGCCACTGAGCTACCCAGGTGCCCTGCAAGTATCTATTTAGCAGAAAGCCCCAAGAAACAAAGCAAGAGAAGCCTGCAGGTCCCAGGGGAATATTTAGGAACAGCCTGAGTGACAGGGGCGATACCTCGGGCTTCAAGTCTCTGTGCACCACGCCGACGTCATGCATGTGGCTGACAGCCGAAACGAGCTTCCGCATGATGTAGCTGGCTTCCGTCTCACTGAAGTGTTTCTTCTTCTTAATGCGCTCAAACAGCTCTCCCCCGTTCAGAAGTTCCATCACCAGAAATGTGTGAAGCTAGAAAGGAAAAAAAAAAGAATAGTGCAGAGAGCTTTCACCAAGAGAAGTGTATTTACAGATGAAGCATTCCTGGACTATTAACTATCACCAATAAATTTGGATAATCCCTTGTTAAAATAATCAACAGCAATCCTTACTAGTGTAGAGGGAAGAACTGAAGGATAATGTGGTGTTTTTAGAATTCTATTTTGGTAATGGAAAATTTCAAGTGCTGCAGTGAAATCTTTATATATCTCTTCTTTGACTAATTCTTTCATTTGAATTCCATTCCAACCCTCTCTATCAAGTTTATGTATCTTTCTTTTTAAAGTGTGACCTAGTGCTGATAAGAATGTGAAATCATCGGCTTTAAACGATATAGAAGATTAATGACAGAGTATGGGCAACTACCCACAAGAGGCCTGACCCAGCCAGTGAATGGCAAATTTATCTTTTAAAAAAGGTATTGTTTCATGAGGGCACTCTAAACCTTTGTCAGAGCTCAGGGGATTAGTTTCAGGGTTTCTTATTAATATCCATGTCAAGTACCCAGAGCTCAATGCAGGGTTTGTTTTTTTTAAATGATTACTTTAGCTATCAATGGCATTATCATTAACTATATAGTTTAAAAATTACTTCTTTTCTATGCTTTGTATACTAGTCCATAAAGAAAATGACACAGGAGCAATCAAAAAGCAAAGGGATTGTATCAGCTCTCAAGTGAACACAAGCATGTAGTTTAAAAAAAGATACCCAAAGAACAGATTCAGGTGCTATGTATCACAGAACCAACACTATTCAATAAATACATTTCCTTTTGAATTAGCAAAATTCGAAAGAAAGAAAGAAAGAAAGAAAGAAAGAAAGAAAGAAAGAAAGAAAAGAAAGAAAGAAAGAAAAAAGAAAGAAAGAAAGAAGAAAGAAAGAAAGAAAGAAGAAAGAAAGAAAGAAAGAAAGAAAGAAGAAAGAAAGAAAGAAAGAAAGAAAGAAAGAAGAAAGAAAGAAAGAAAGAAAGAAAGAACGAACGAACCTTTATAGAAAGGCAATTATCCTGTACATACTGGACAAATTTTAAAAGGTGAACTCTTTCAATAAGAGAATTGCTCTCCAATAGTTTGAGTTTGTACATACAACAGATAAAGTCAAAGTGGAAAGTCTGTGACAAGCATATGCCAGCGAGCTTTAAAAAGAAAAAATAGAGGGTGATACCTGTAAGTGGTTTAAAAGAGGTTTTAGAGTCAAACATGGTTTGACTCTATTTATGACCCTGGTGATGCTCCTTAACCTCGATGAACTTTAGGACCTTACCAATACAATAGATAACAGTGAGAAAAAGTATATGAGACAGTTGGATGATGGCTTTCCAGAGACGTCCATATCCAGATCCCCAGAACCTGTGAACATTACCTGCTATGGTAAAAGGACTTTTAGGATGTGATTAAGGGTGCTGACACGGGAAGCATGTCTGAATTATCTCTCAGAGCCAACAGTATGGGATGGGATTATGGAAACAGATTGGAGTGATAGAAAGAAGGGTCACAAGCCAAGGAATGTGAGCAGTCTCCAGAAGCTAAAAAAGGCAAGTAAATGGATTATCTCCTAGAGTCTCCAGAAGGAACCAGTCCTGCTGACACCTGGACTTTACACAAGTCAGACTGATTCTGAACTTCTGATCTCCAGACTGCATGATGATAAATTGGTATTGCTCAGGCTGTGGTCATTTGTTACAGCAGCAATAGGAAACGAGTACAGATCATGATGCACTGAGTGAACTCCACGGCTGCAGAGTTGGAGGCTAAAGACCCACCCTAATGGATTTCACCATTAGCTGAAGAGAAAATTGTGTGCACCTGGGGATGATCTAGGCAACTATGTCACCTACACAGAAAACTCAAGGTATCAACAGCAGAATGATAATATATTTTAATATATCTGTACTGGTATATATAGCATTACATCATGAGACAACTTATTTTCAGCAACTCTTTTTTTTTTTTGAGAGGGAGAGAATGCAGAGGGGCAGAGGGAGAGGAGAGAGAATCTTAAGGAGGCTCCATGTCCCAGTGTGGCTCTCACAATCCTGAGATCATGACCTGAGAGGAAACCAAGAGTTAGATGCTTAACCCATTGAGCCATTCAGGCATCCTTCAGGAACTCCTTAATATAAAAATAGCAAATAATAAGTTTAACCTGTGGCATAAGTAAAAAACTAGGGATGCAGTTCCTGAGATCTGACATCTGCCTGAATATAAGACACTGAATGTCTTTGCTGGGACGTAAGTGTGCACAAGTGCAAAATCAGAGGGGGAGGGTCAAAGGTCATCCTCCAATCCCATGACCAATGATGTGCTCTTTTTAAGTACCTCCAGTGGATGGGGGACTCATTACCTCCACTGTAACTGGATAGCCCAACACGGTAGAGGCAGTAGAGGAGCATGGAGAGCAACTCCTCCAAGTCCTCACTCCCAAGATACTCATTTTTCTGTCTATGAGAACCAAAGAGCCAGGAGATGAGAATGTCATCTTTGGGTGCTTACTCCATGCTTCTGCCTCCCCTTAGGCAGCAGAGCAGAGTAATTAAAAGCTTGTTCTGAAGCTGGATGCTTGGGTTCAGAGCCCAGCATTACCACTTACAAACGGTGAAATCCTGTTATTTAACTTCTGTGAGTTTCAGTTATTCTAAGGACTGAATAACACATGTGGAACCTGGTATAGTACCTGGACCTCATAAGGTAGGCAATAATAAAGGACAGCAGTCACTGTGGTTAGGATGTGTCATTGCTGGCCATGGCACTCTGGGAACTCTGGGTATATGGTAGAGAACCAGGCCATGGACTGCCCAGGACATGGTGCTACAGCAGCACGTGGGGACAGCCCAGGACCAGAGTCCAGGTTTTCCCGGCTAGATGCTCCTGATCCTTCTGAGTCTGTTTCTTCTTTGGTAAAGTTAGGGTAAGCCACATCCAGGATTGGTTTTGGCTCCTTTGCTCAGCATGTTGTCTCAAGTGGGACTGTGTCACCTCACCCAGTCCTGGGGAGGAAGTTAACTGTAATGGAGCAATTTTTGTCATGGAAGGTGGCCATGGAGGGACTGAGGAGACATGGACTTGATCCAGTGGCCTTCCTCCCACATGCAGAGTTCCATGCTTCTGCACAGGGTTCCTGTTGGAAAGCAGGACAAGGAGAAGAGGGGTCAGTGTGACCTGCCCTGAGGTCTGGGCAGAATATGCCCTCTGCAGTACTATGAGAGGGAGGACCTTTGCCCTCCTGCTTCATCTTTATTCTCCAGCTTGCACTAGTTAGGTTTAAGACTCTCTAAAGTCTATTCTGGAAGTGAAAAGAAAGGGGAGGGCTGATAACTAATTGACTCCTGAGAACTGTCCAGTGATCACACTATGGTGAGTAGCTGCTGGAGTGTTGACAAGCGGCTCATGAGACTGCCACTGGCCCCTGCCTGCCGTCCTTCGTCCATGTCATGTGCGCCCACTCCTGAGTGAGAAGAGCAGAAGTGAAAGGATGCACCGGATTGAAGGATGGGTAAGAAGTTTCTCTGCCCTCTCTAGTGGCTGGGTCACATTCACATCCCTGACTCTGACCCGGCAGCACCGACAAAACTGGTGGGAAACAGAACCCTCTATGGGAATCAGTCTGCACAGCAAAATAGTGTGAAATACCTGATCATGAAAAACTTCATGCAGCTTCACAATATTGGGGTGTCCTTCACAGAGCTTCAGAGCTGTTATTTCTTTCTGAGTATTGGCTTCCATCCTGCAAAACAAAAGCAGTTAGCCTCCACATACACACCTCTTCACCAAGTTTTTATGTCCCGATGATCCCAACCTGAATTTTGTGTTTATTTACTGTGTATTTGGAATGTAACTGTTGAAGTCTCACAGCGAGGTTTCTGACAGCAATGAGTCCTACAACCCACCAGAACAAGTAATGCATTATCCCTGAGACAACGATTATTTCTGAGTCAGAAGAGAGCCAATCATATGAAGAAATGGATGCCTTACTTCCCTGACATTTTGGTAATAAGAATACATAATCATGGAGGTAATAATGTGTTTCCAAAACAATGAGCTGGCTCTCAAAGCTACCGGCAAATTGCTAAGTCATTTCAGGAAAAAAAAAGAATCTCGAATCTATAACTATTAGGCACGGCAACAGCTGCTGAGCAAGTCTGACTGCCACCGCCACAGAAAATGTTCTCGCAGTAACCTCGAAAGCCTGTCACACTGATTTATGTCTCAAATGGATTACTTTACTAGCAAACATCTATTAGAGTCAGAAGGATAATGGATCAACTAATGAGCTGAATGGCTAAACCCATGGGTGAAAAGCCTTACAAGAAACCACTGCTTTTAAAATAAAAATCCTAATTTACAGAATTCATTGACCAGGATGAGTCCATACAAAAGAATGCCAGAAATGGTCCTACCTTTTGCTGATTATTTTGACTGCGAATGCTTGGTTACTTTTTTTGTGTATGCACTTCCGACAAATTGAAAAACTTCCCTCTCCCAGTGGCTTGTCCTTCAGATCCAGGTCATAGTGCTGATAGAAGGGGGAGTCCTGATAAGAAACCAACATCACTTAATTTCAGAAAATACTAGGAATGCAGAGGGATAAATAACATTGTGGGTAAAAGAACATTATCAATGTTAATAAATATGTGTGGGATACATTTATAATCTTCTAAGATTCATCTTGCTTTAGCTCATTTCTACTTTCATCTATATAACTTTTTAAGATACATAATTTGCTATCATTGCAAAACGGAGTTCACTGAAGTTGATATGACTAATTCTCTAGGGCAAATGCTGCTATTTCCACTTACTCATTTCCTAAAATTGCATCTTAGTCAAATGGTAAGTGTCTCACGTTCACTGGCCTTGACAATGTTAATTGGTGTTGGTATTTAAATCGTAACTATGTCATCTCATTGACCACATCTATACCTTCATCATCGCGCTCCTGGCAACATTTGTCACTCCAGGACGGTCAACTCCCGTGTGAAACTGAAGAGGATCTATGACAGCAGCATTACGCTTGAACAGAATGGAAGGAGCAACAAAGGAATAGCCCTTCAAAAGAAAAGGAAGAGTAAAGAATGAGGATTTGCAATTTTTCAGGTTAGCACAGACCAAACTGTAGCAATTTTTTCCTTATATCAACAAAAAAGAATGAAAAACATTCAAATAGGTGTTAAGATGAATCTCATTTTATTTGTGATCTAAAATGCAAGGTGATTTCACATCAATAGAAAAATGCTTTTCAGAAGGAGATAATGCCATCTTCTGGTAGAATTAAACCGATTCAAAATTAAAGGCAGAAAAACCTTACTTCCTAATCTACCCCCAGTATCTGACTCACAGCTGCGATTCTTTTGCATTGCTGATAAAAGTTCGCTTATAAAAACACAACTAACTTCTCAAAAAGGTAGAGTTTAAGGCATTAGACAAAGTGGTCCAAGGGCTACTGTTTTGTAGCAAGGTTCACTACAGTTAGTTTCTAAGTTAGCAGTTATTTGACTCAATTATTAAATTTGACTCAAATTTTAAATTGAGTTTTGGAAAAGAAATAAAATCAAATGGCAGAATGATGGCCTGAACCAAAAGTGGCATCGGGATAGATGATTAATCTGCTCAAGCTAGAACATTCACTAGTTCGAAGGATGTTTTTTTGAACATCTACTATGTACCCAGCCATGTACTACACATTTGGGTCATTAAGGGCCAGGGACACAGCCCAGGTGACCAGATGAGGCCATACTAATGGGATCCTTCTGGGACTCAAGAAGGAAAGCTCTGATGCCATTTGACAGTGAGTCTACTGCAAGTCTGAGAAAGATCTAAGTATAAAATCTTTTCTAGGATCTTTTTCAGGAGTTAGAAAGCAGTTAAAATTGTTGGCTGAAGATAAAGAATCAGATAATACTTTTAATGAACTGCAGAAAATTTTGTATGGATAGAGGTAAAATACAGTAGCATTGTATTTTTCTATAAAAGAGCCTGAACAGAAATGAAATTTCAAGGAAAAAAATCAGCACTTCTTTATATATAAAAAAACACATAATATCCAATATGTAACAGACCATAAACTTCAGTTGATAATGTGCAGTATTTCTATGTTTAAGAGATTAGAGAATCTTGCTTTTAAGATGCCAAGTACATGTTCATGGGAAAATTAGTCTTTTTTTTTCTTTTTTTTTTTTTCTGAGCACACATGGCCCCTGTGCATGAACAGACTCTTGGAGATTACCTGAAACAGCCTCTCGGAGCTCTGGGGCAGTGCTGCTGGGGAGTAGGTGGGATCCATCTCTGTGAACTCTTCTGCAAAGTTACTCACATCTAATTCATCTCGGATGACTGGCTTAAATGGCGCGGGCACTTTTTTGGCGGCTAAATCATCCCAATTTATTTTCTAAAACAGAGAAAAGAAAATTGGTACAAAGTAGAAACCAACAAAGTTGGAGTATTTTCTGAGAATTTTCTAAGAATAACAAGGACAGATTCGGGTTTTCATTGGTTGATACGGAAAGTACACATATTGCCAATCAATAATTAGAAATATGGTGGGTTATTTATTTTTTTTAAAGCATGAGCACATTTTCTGACTGCAGTTGATTGCTCCAGCCAATGCTGAAAGATGAGACTGCCCTTGGTCACTGTGGGGTCTTGCTGGGTCCTCTGGGGGGCACCGAGATACCCTAGGGATAACAGAAAAATTATTTTTGTCCTGACCCTCCTGAGAAAGGAGGCCAGAACAAAACAAAACTGAACTGTAATAAAGGGCTTTTCAATGCTCTATGGATATGAATATTAATTCTAAAGGAATATTCCTGTTTTCTAGAGGCAATGTTGAGTGACTCTCTGCCTATACTTGGTTTCCCTCCTGGTCCTCTGGACAGATCAGAAAATAAAAACTCACTATAAATCATGCACTTGTTTAGGTCTCTAAGTGAAAATGGTACTATCATACTAATGTAATCATCTGCTTCTCATTTAACTAGTATTCTAGCTTTTTAAATACTGCTCCTTCTCTCCCCCATAGGATAATCCAGGTTCCCCTCTTCCCTCATGCCAGACACTCACTGCCTGATAAACTGCTATGTGCTATGTTTTAGAGTACTCAAATTCAATTCTGTGCTCTATTTAACTTATGCTCCTTCTGTCACTTAAAACCACCTCAGACAAGACTTATTGAATTGAATTCTACAGCTATCCTATTAACATACTTCCTCAAATCTAAAATGTCATCACTGATAGTGAGATACACCATTATTTTATGTACCATTTAGGAAGAAAAGGCATTACCAGCTGGAATGGTTATGATATCCACTGTAAGACACATTTCGATTTCAGAGACGGTTGATGACAGTCGTTAAGTTTAATCAACCAACATAAAATGTTTTTATTATGCCCTCTTGTGGAGGCAATGTAGAAAAAAAAATCACTAGATTACAGGTCTTCACTTTTTTTATTTTTTCTAGCTTAGAGTGGGCTTTAGAGATCATTTAGCTCATCTCCTTTACTTGATCTAGATGGAAACTGAAGCCCAGAAGCAAGAGATAACCTTTTTACTTAAACATTAGCTAGTGGAAGGGTCAGTCTCTTGATTTTTTCTAGTTAGTGTTCTGTCCTCTGGGTGGCTGTAATGTTTTCCATTACAAGCATATGATTTGTGCTTGGCTATTTATACACACATTAAGAGAAACTATTAGAGTAAAGGGGTCATTTAAAGAAATATGTTGTTAGCAGGAGAACGTTTGGTGTGTAAAAGATTGAATGCTATTATGCTCCTCTCCACCTCCTCTCCATTTAGGTCTTTACAAGTTGGATTCTAGTTTTTCCTAAAGTGTCCTTGTTGTTTAAAAAGCAAGGCAATTAAATAGCCTAAAATTACTATTCCAAGCTATAGAAAAGAGAAATTTCTCTCATATGAAAGACATACTGTAATATTTACAAATAGAAGGAGTCATGGAGAATACGACCCTAGGAAAACATGATTGAGATATTTTGCTTGAGTACTTTCTTGAATTTTACCTTATTGTTAAATTTTTTTTATTGTTAAATTTTGAGCCAGATTTCTCAACAACATATTTGAAATAGTTTGTACAAATATTAATCTTTGTAGGCCATGCTAATTTATGAAATGCATACACTGACAAGTTAATTTTATTCTAAATGTATTTCTGTTACTGAATCTGTAAGATCACAGTAATGTATTTTTAAACAGGTTACAACCGAGAGACTGATGTTCTTTTTTTGAGTATAGAAATATAGAGAGGTAGTTCTTATTTTCAACCATTATTTGTTTTTCTAGATGTAAAAACAATAGATAACATAAAGGTTACTCTACAGCAGAGCTTTTTCTTTGTTTTGTTATATGTTCATTTGTTTTGGTGACAATACTGTAAAAACTCAGTTTACAGAATAAAAATAAAACTTGGATGGTCCCTTTAGACCATAAATATTTAGAGGTCATGTTTGTTGAGGTGATGAAATTATTTAAAAGTCGTTAAGTTCATGGGGCACCTGGGTGGCTCAGTTGGTTAAGCATCTGACTCTTCAACTTGGGTCATGATCACAGGGCCCTGAGATGGAGACCCCAGCTGGGTTCTGTGCTGAGCATAGAGCCTGCTTAGGATTCTCTCCCTCTGCCCCTCTTCACCTCATCCCCTGCTTGCACAGGCTCCCTCCCTCTCAATAAATAAATAAATAAATAAATAAATAAATAAATAAATAAAGCAAGCTTGTAAGTTCAGGGTTTTAAAAACTAAAGTCATGGCGTCCCAAGCTGGCCACGTAGACTAAAATAACTAGTCAAGTCAGACAACTTGACTTCTCCCACCCCCCAATTAATCTCAAATTTCTCAAATTTTGGAGGTTTTTTTTTGTTGTTGTTGTTGTTACTAAATTGAGCAGATGTATTGGTGCTCTGTGAAATGGTCTCATTAGGCTTTTTCAGAATATGCCAAAAAAAAAAAAATAACTCTATGTTGCAGATATGCTACTGAGAAAAAGGTAGATTTTTAATTGTCTGAGATCACTCCAGAGAAAAGAAGAAAAAAATGAAATCACTTTCTAAAAGGTGGAATACATTGGTGGAAATGGCTCATGAACAGAGTAAAAAATAAAAGCCTCTTCGGACCATATGCCTGAATTTCAAGATTGTAAATAGAAACCAATACTGAAAACTGGAACCAATAAGCATATGGAAGACTTAATGCGATTATGGTCCTCCCTATTCTCACTTCATTTAGGGAGAAAAACACTTTTAGGCATCTCCCAGTAGAATTCTGATCCTTGGATTCCTCCAGGGTCCCTGTCACTTAAAAAAAAAAAAAAAGGTGCAATGTATGTGAAAATAGGGAGCAAAGATTTCCAAAAGGGACCATGTTCACTCATTTCACCAAGAATGTCAAGCCCCCAAATAGCAGGGCATACAAAACCATCTGTTCAATACATTTCACCTGAAAAAAGAGATGTTCTTTGATTTCATCCGCATCACGTGGACCACATCCCAATCTTTTTTTGGGATCTTTCATCAAAAGATGCTGAATTAGGTCTTTAGCTAAAGCACTCATTTCTTGAGGATATGGAGGCTCACTTTTTAATATTCTCCTGTAGGCAGATAAAACTTGCTATTAAAACAACCAGAGGATGAAGTTATAGTGACAGTATTCTTAATAAAACAAGTATCATGCAACACACTTTGAAATTGAACTAGAAGTGAAAAACGGAGCAAGGGTATTTAAAGCAAGATACCATGAAATCAAATTTCTGAAACTTAAATAAGCAGAAACAAAGCGTTGCATCATTTTTCAGTATAAGTCACCCCTAATGGGAAGCCACCACCCCAAATATTTAACTGGAAAAAAAGAATGTGAAGGCTCAGGACAGATTAGACTTCCCATCTATGGACTCGATTCTGATGGAAGATTCCGTGCTCGCTTCGGCAGCACATATACTAAAATTGATGGAAGATTCCCCAATGGAAACAACTCCTAATGAACTCAGGGAAGTCAATCCAGCACTCAGATTTGCATAAAAGCAATTGCAACCATACTGGCCTCTCTTCTCCCCGCTGTGAGCCAGTGAACAGCGGGCCCAGCAGGAATGGGGAGGGACGGCAGGCCGAGGCAGGGAGAGTCAGAGCCGCCTGGACATGGCTCCACTCCTAATATCTTAACACGAGCACCGGACCTGGGGCTTTTCATGGAGTGAAAGCACCTGCTTCATTATCTGCTCCTATAAAGCAGGCAGGCAAGCCCTATAGGGAACTCAAAGATATTGTCTACTATTTATTATGGCAGGTAAAAAATTAAGATAACCCAGTGTCTCGATGAAATGTTTGAATTTATCCTAAGGGCATGAAAGTAATCAATCCAACCAAATGTACCTTGGCCCCTGTTAAAAGGCAGATCAATAGTGAGAAAGAGTAACGAAGGGGACAGGTGGAAATTAAGAAGCGTAACGTGGGGCAACCCGGGTGGCTCAGCGGTTTAGCGCCGCCTTCAGCCTGCGGCGTGATGCTGGAGACCCGGGATCGAGTCCCACGTCAGGCTCCCTGTATGGGGCCTGCTTCTCCCTCTGCCCGTGTGTCTGCCTCTCTCTCTCTGTGTCTCTCATGAATAAATAAGTAAAATCTTTAAAGAAAAAAAAAAAAAGCATAACATGGTATACATGGAGATAAATGGTTCTTCCTTTATTTGGATTTGCAAAACGATTCCCTGGTGCACACTAATATATTAATAACTGTTATGGAACAAAACCCGATAACACATTTGTAAGAGACGGCGTCGTTGGTAAGAACACGGACTCCGGAGCCGGACCGAATTCAAACCCCTGGCTGTGTGCCTCGGAGAGTTCATTAACGTCTTTATACTGCGGTCTCCTCAACCTAAACGGGTATTAGGGCGCCTGTGTGAGTGAAAGCACGAAGGGCAGGCTCGGCCCTGCACCTGGGACGTAGCAAATGCTTGACCTGGTGCCTGCCAACTGTATACACTCCCTCCCTGGAGCCGCCACTGAGCATCAGGGAAATGAGCAGTGATCTGTGACCGAAGATTCCAGCAGTGTTGTTTGTGTCAGACCTGATCCTACTTCTTGCACTTCCACCCCTGGACTCTGAGAAAATGTTGGCAGAACAAGGGAAGAGCAGCGTGCTTTGATCTTTTTGGTTCCTCAGTATCCACCCACTGCTCACTGCTCGGCAGCGCGTCCAGCGTCACAGATGGTCTCTCCTCAGCTGAGGCACGGCGGGTGTGAGAGAGACCCCGCAGCCCTGCTTCTGAGGGAAAAAGGGGCACAGACTCCCACCTTCTCCACCTTTCATGTGCTTTCTGCAGCCAGGATCGGGCACTAGACACGCTGCTGCTGACGGTCACGTCTGCTGCCTCGGGGTCTGGGAACAAGCCCTCGAGCCGCCGTCCCGAGGTCCCGATTCCCACGTCCGTCCGTCCTACCCGAGGCGATGGCAGGTGCGGGAGGTCGGCTCGGCGCCAGGCGCCACGGAGAGCCGCGGCCGGTCATCTCGGCCAAGGCGGGTCATCCACAGGCGGAGGCACAGGGAGAGAAGAGGGAACACCTGAAAACGGGGGTGGCCCGTGAGGTGCCAGACTGGGGAGAGGAGCAGGAGGCCCCGTGTGCAACGAGGGGCGGCGGCCTGGGCACACACGCGGCATCGGTGGGCCACCAAGGGGTGGGGCACACGCCCCGCGCCGGAAGAGGAGTTTTCGATTGGGACGCGGCCGGCGGGGCTCGCATCAGAAGACACGGGGAGGGAAGGTGAAGGGATTTCTGAGAACAGGGCTGACGAGGGAACACGAAGAATCGCTGGCCACGGCCCCAGGAGCAGCCAGCCAGCCTGCGGAGATCCCGCCCCAGGAAAGCTTCCCGAACAGAATGGCACAGGGTGTCCTCGGTGCGTGCAGACGCTCTGAGGCCTGATCCTGCCGAGACCCGGAGGGCCAGGACGACGACCAGAAATGGAGGTGGGGTGGTGAGGAGAAAGCTCCCCGGCAGGCTCAAGTGTTTTCTCCAAGGGAAGATGCTCTCGGAGCTACCTTGCTCTCCTACTGTTTCCTTCAAACCATACAGGGCCGAGGGAAGTGTGAGGGACAGCCGGGCCTGGTCATTGCGAAGTTACCCCTGAGAGGTGTGAGCGGACAGGACTATTTAAAACTCCGAGAACACAAGCTTCTGGGTGTTCTCTCTCACCCCAAGGATGTCCTTGGGTTGGCGGGGGGTGAGGTTGGAAGAGCGCTTCGAAATGGTGCACAGGGGACTTTTAAGACACAGTTTCTGTGCTGAGCTTCCCAGGCTGGGGTGTTTACAGCCACCCACGTGGTCTCCTCTCTCACGGCTGAGTGTGTCGTCTGTGGGCTGGGAAGCCAGGCCGAGGTGACTGGAAGGATCGCGGAGGAAGATGGGTTTGATGCTGTCATGCTGACATGCTGTTTCCTGACCTGTGCCTTAGAAAGCGAAGGAAGCCTGGTGCCGGATTCCAGCCCCGTGACCTGTGACAGCGAAGGCCGATCTGAAGGCCCGAACAATGCAGATCCTGTGGAGGGAGGATGCGGGGAGAGGAGGCCCATCCGTGCCTGTCTAGTCTGACCATGACTGTGCAGGAACGTCCTGCAACAAGGGCAGGGAGACTTTCTCGGGTGTTGCTGTCACTTCACCTCTTCAAATGTCCTTGATTTCAGAATTCATAGCAGCCCAGAGCTTTTTTTTTTTTTTAAGCTTCAAAGGGAACCTGGGAAACTCTAGAAGTGAACTGCAATGGGGTAGGGCCCAAATAAATGTTAGAGCTCTCTGTAACATCAAAACAGGCTGATATATCATGGTAAACATTTCTTGTGTTTGTTAGCATTTAATCCATACACCAATCCTCTCAAAAGGCAGCTATTATTATCTGTTTTAAAGGTGAGGCAAGATTCCTTTCAAAAAAGCAAGAAATATATATACAAATTAAAATTTTAAGCAGGTATTTTAGAACATAAGATGATTTTAATTTTTTTTTTTTTTTTGCAAGAATAAGCAAATAACCCAGCTAAGAAGATTTTAGAAAATAAAGTAACTGGGAAGGTTTTGTCTAACTACATGTTAAAAAATGTTACAAAACAAAATTGTAAAACTGAGGTGCTAGCAAAACAAATCAACAGCCAAATCAAATGAAAAGAGACTAGGAAAAATATCTAGGCACATCCACAAACTTGTACTGTTTTTGAAAGGGGACCAGCCAACATAGGAAATGCCAAACTGTTTGACAAACGTGTTGAGGAAACCAGCTATTTGGGAAATAACAAAATAAGACCCTTGACTTATAACACCACCCAAAATAAACTCCAAATGGATTGAGGAATTACATGAAAAAGGAAAAATTAAATAACACTGACATCTATAATATAAAAATGAACATAACATTTCTATGCATGACTGCTGAGTTTCTGAATGTGGTAAAAGAAATTCACAACTGATTAGCTTAAGAATGTATAGATTAAAGGGTGCAAACACCAAGACTAAAAGTTAAAACTATGACGGGAAGCAAGATGAATGGATGGGTAGACACAGAGCAAGCAGGGATAGTAAAACAGTCACAGTAGGATCACGGCAGCAGCAGGCAGGTGGGTATGCACTCTAATAGATGTAACATTTTCATAATGAGGTGGAAACAATGAGCCTATGAAATTTCACATGTTTCATATGTTCACTAATGCATAACTCTAAGGAGCTGTCTCAACAATGTTGTTAGAACAATGGGTAATGCTCACCTGTCCCTCTACTAAAGTCTCTGTTCAGGTGTCACTGTATCAGCGCAGCTTTCTCTAACCATCCTGATGAAATACCCAACCTCTTCGTCCCTTTCCTTTCTTGTTTCTTCATGGAATTTAAAGGCTATTATATATTTATTTGCCAATTACTTATTTCTCCCAACTAAAATGTAAGGGATTCCTTTTTAAATTTTAATTTAAATTTTTTGGATTTTTTTTTTAAAAAGCAATTTTGTTCACTGCTGCCCCTCCCCCCTCCAGGGCCTAGAGCATTGCTTAGCACGCAGCCAACCCTCAACAAATACTTCTTGAATGAATAAATGTCTGATTGTTTTTTATTCATGATATCTTGCTCACTCAGAATCTTTCTTCCTCAGTTGCAACAGACGCCTGCAGATAACATTTTTTGCAGATAGCATGTTTTCTCTTTGGTTGTTTATTTCTATTTGTCCTCCAAAGTTCCTATTTCGTGACTTAATATTGTTAATTTTCACTTCCTGGCTCCCATTTCATCCCAGAATTACAGGATTGCTCATATGCCTGCCTGAGGTGGGAGTTTTCAGCCAACTTCACTTACTCTGAATAGTTAAGAAGACTCTGGTATATCTGTTCAATGGCATGTTATACAGTCCTTGCAAAATGTCGTTTACAGAGAGCCTGTAATTGGGAATGCGTATAACTTTAAGCGAAAACTGGAAAATAGGAAATTGTATGTCTAGTATGAGTACAATGTCATATGGATATAAAAGGCTAAAAGGAAATATATAAAAATATCAGCAGTGTTTGTCTGTGGGTGTTATCATGCGCATTTTACACTACCTGCACATCTCACACTATAGTGAACATTGCTTTTAGAATAGGAGCAATAAAATGAACTTAATTTACAAGATCACAGGCTCATGGAGAACAGCACACAAGCAGGGCTAGGAGGCCAGCAAGTCTTGAGCCTCCCGAGAACAGGATCCTGTGGCTATTTCCCACCATCTGCAAGGCATCCTTCAGCCTCCAAAAGCCTGTCGGTCCTCCTGGCCTGGCCCATGGGGGTCTCTCCATCCTGAGTGACTGCTTCCTTGACACTCCCAGTCCCCAGGGGTCCACGCTGCCTTTGCACTTCCGTGGCATTCATCTTACCACTCAAATATCTATCAAAACTCCCTGGTATCATGAATTGTCATATTTATTCCATATTTCCCCAAACAGTGTGGAAGCCTTCTTAGAACAAGAACTCTGCCTGTGGATTTCTCTCCTGCCTTAGGAGGTAAAAATAACTCAGCACATATTCCAGAGATGAATGGAATCAGTCCCCCAGTTGTCTGCAGGCCAGTACTTCCCAACCCCTTACCTGCAGTAAACATCCACCTCACTAGGGAAAAAACCCAGCAGCACAGAATCAGGTGTGAGCCACGGGAGAGCACGAAGCAACTTTTCAGGAGTCACTTTGTACGTGACCCCAGTCCCAGCTCCCAGTGGCTCTGAGTCCTGAGGAGGATAAGTTCGGTTTCTTCATCCATAAAGCAAGCACACAGAGCTATCTGTTTTCCAGGTTGTGAGGCTTCCAGGAAGCGGTGGATGTGACTTCTCAGCCCAGAAACTGGCGCAGAGCTGCGCCCTGATGAGCCGGGCCCTCAGTGGGGCTGGTGCACAGGAGCGTGGCGGCTCTGACACACTGGCTGCCCAGAGGGAAGGCTCCCCTTTGGCTGTTACTGCATTCTTCCTTGACCCACCGTGTATTTCCCTGGACATCACCAGTGAGAATAATCAAATGAGATTCTTTACTACTCCTGCAAAATCTGTAACTCCACTCACTCTCAACCGGTAATCCCCAAGGCCCCCAGGGCACGTCCTATGTGAGCTATAGATACTCTTCCTCCTTATCACCTCTCAGCATTCCCTTGCCTTCTTATGCCCCACAAGCCACCTGAAGGGTGCTCACTCCTGCCATGGCTTCTGGTGCACAAGAGAGGGCATTTCTTTTATTCCTTGTGAGGCTCGGGGAAGTCAAGATGTGTGCAGGAGCTTGTAAAGATTTTGGTAAAAGAGGTTTCTTTTCTTTTCAATGTTTAGCATTTTCTCCCTGGATAGGACACAGACTTGCCCCCTACCTCCCCCCAAGGGCTAAGCCCTCTGAGAACTGAGCTGCTCTGCCTGGGCAGGAGCCTTGCACTCTCATCCACCCAGTGGGTATACTAGGCCACTTTATCAGCCATGCCTGAATGTGTCTTAATTGCAGGGTAGGTGCGGTTTGGGCAAAAGCTGGGACCCCACTACACGGGCTATGGTTTTTGGCACACCTCATCCCTGCCCCTCTTCCTTTCTGCTTTTTCTCTGTGACCCAGATGATGCTCTTAAGGCTTTTACTTCACTCACTTCACTATCTCTGTCAGAGAACCTTTCCTTAAAAATGGGCGAGATGAATGGGATGGGAGAGGCTGGAGAACCACACCTTGGGGGTTCCCTGGGCCAAGACGCTGCACATGACAGTAAGCAAAGGCAGTACTGAGTCAACAGCAGAATGAGATGCAAAGAATTTCAAATAGACTGCTAAACAGAAAAGAGCCAGAGTTAGAGCAAAGAGCTAGAGCACAGAGCCAAACTTATCATCCAAAAGGATGAGGCCGTAGTGGGGAGGCCATCATAGCAAACCACAAGTATATAAGGAACAGTAAGATTCCTCCAGAAAGGAGTTATAAATGCAGAAGGCCACGTCCATAACCTCTCCCAGGATGGAAGTAAGTCTTTTCCCAGATGAGCCTTGAAAGAACTACAGCCTGGCCACTCTGATTGCAGCCTGTGAGTGACCTGGAAGTAGAGGGTTTAGCTAAGCTGTGCCCAGCTTCCTCACACACAGAGACTCTGAGATAGTTCATGTGTGTTGTTTTAAGCCGTTGAGTTTTGAGGCAGTTTGTTACTTAGCAATGGATAAAGAATAACGAATATAAGGCCAGACGATAAATATTTTCGGCTTTGTAAGCTATGTAGTCTCCAGGGCAGCAATTCACCTCTGCTGCGGTGGCCCCAAAAGCAGCCGGAGATGATACCCCAATGCAGGCGTGTGGCTGTGTCCTAATAAATTTTACTGGCAGACAGTGAAACTCAAATTTCGTATCATATACACATGTCATAAAATATTGTTCATCTTTTGACTTTTTCAACCACTTAAGAATGT
Source organism: Canis lupus familiaris (assembly GCF_011100685.1). Classification (NCBI taxonomy): domain Eukaryota; kingdom Metazoa; phylum Chordata; class Mammalia; order Carnivora; family Canidae; genus Canis; species Canis lupus. The sequence goes on from NC_049229.1 coordinate 62,168,074, forward strand.
AAGATGGAATATAAAGACCATTCTTAGCTCACAGGCCACCCAAAAACAGGAAGCAGAATGGATGTGGCCTACCGATTGTAGTTGTACGAACGTTACCCTGACCTAAAATGTCCAGCAAATATGATTATCATTTTGATAATGTAGAGACCTGAGTTTATACAGTATCATGCTTACGACAGTACAGTGAGACACATCAATGAAGCATATTTTACTGGTGGGCTGTGAAATGCCAAATGAACATCTCATGGCAAATATTTTCTACATTTCAAAGTCAAAGAAACAACCCCGTTAGAGACAATGAAGGACTGCAAACAGAACCCCTACAAACTGACTCTCAGGTGAGGACACGGTAGTCAACTGTCATGGACTGCAAAGCCCCAGGAAGGACAAGGGGCGGCCAGAAGAACTGATAGAGACCTTGGGGGGTGGGGTCACCTCCCCACGCAGCCATAACCCAGGGCCCAAGAGAAGTTCTACGCAGACAGGGAGTAAAAGCTAGTGGGAGACACACAAGTAAGAAAAGCACATGCTGCATAAGTGAAACAAAAAGAAGACAGAGACTCGGAAAAGCTAACAAAAGCTTTACCTTAGATAAAACGATCCGCAAATCCCTGTCAACGTCTGCAAGAAACAACGGAACCGGTCTGTGTTCTTTAGAGGATGGGACAAGGGTTGCCATGCAGAGCTTAGAGGAAGCAGATTTCAGATGATGTCAAGGGGGCATGATTTTATACACCTGAAGGTGTTCAGTCATGGAAAGGGCTCCCCTGAAAATGCCTTACACTATGTGCCACCCGTGCAATGCCGGCACTCCCACAGAAGGGAGAGGACTGCCCGCACCTGCTGAAGGAGTCTCATAGCACAGAGAAAATCTTCCTCTCCTTCTCAATTCTTATTATATTTTAAAATTTGATTTACCAGAAAAACATTCTTGTTCTGGTTGTAGGCGACCTATGAACAACAGCATCGGGCAAGATGTTATTTTGGAGCTCCCCAGGTCAAAGCTCTGGGAAGTATGTGGCATTCAGGGAAGATCACAAAAATGAAGGAACGGAAGAATTCAACGGTGAAAAGAGCCCTTCGCTAATTAAGACAAAGGACAATATAATAATACATTTATCAGAATGGTACCTTTTCTTTCACTTTTTAAATGTATGGTTTTTTTTTTGTTTGTTTTGTTTTTAATTGAAGTAGAGTTGGCACAATGAGTTTCAGGTGTGCAGGACAGTGATTCCACCAGTCTGTATGTTATGTTCTGCTCATCACAAGTGTGGCTACAGGTCACCACACACTATTCCTGCACCACTGACCATATTCCCCGTGCTGTACCTCTTATCCCCAAGACTCACTCATTCCATCACTGGAAGCCTGTATCTCCCAATTCCCTTCATCTGTTTTTGCCTGTTCTATACCCTACCCCAAACCATCAGTTTGTTTTTTGTATTTATGGGTCTGTTTCTGCTTTTTGTTTGTTTGTTTGTTTGCTTCTTTGTTTAGCTTTTTAGATTCTACATATAAGTGAAATTATACAGTATTTGTCTTTCTTTGTTTGAATTATTTCACATAGCATAGTACCTCTAGGTCCAACCACATTGTCCCAAATGGCCAAAATCTCATCCTCTCTAATGGCTGAATAATAATATACCACTGTACATATACATATATTAAATGGTGCATAATTTTAAAAGAACAGACTATGAATGACTTTACACCAGGAAAGACAATCAGAATGATTACCTAGAAAGGAAAAGGTAGTGTAGGATAACTGAATTATTATACTATTACAAACTTCAGTAACAACAACAAAAAAACTCCCATGAAATCACAGGTTAACACTAAGCTTTAAAAAAAAATTGTTAACAACCTGATAAAATGGATGATTAATTGATTAAAGGGAAAGAATCCTACTTAAGTTCTTGGAAAATATGTTCTAACTTTTAAGATTTCAGGCACGCTGATTCAGGCTCTTTCTCCTTCTAAAACCAGAATGCCAAATGACTGATCGAAAGGCAATAAAAGCAATTTAAATTTGAACATCACTTGGTTCAGCAGAATACTTCTGTTGTCCCAGTCAGCAATATATTACCTCCCTACAGGCAGATCCACAGAGGAAAGGAAAACTGTAAGAAGAGAATGCTTGGGGATGTGGAATCAGAGAGTGGGGAATCAGTACGAGGAGGCACTAGTGAACACCACCAGGTTAAGGCTGCCCACTTCGCACCTGTCACCATGACAGGAATGAACTTTCAAAGGGACCCAAATTCTTAAGGCCATCACCAAGGTCTCCTATAATTCTGAGGCATTTTCAAACTGTTAAGAGGCCCATTTAAAATAAGCAGTCATATTTTTAAAAATTTTGATGACAGGTATGACTTTATGATTTTAACAAGAAATATTACTGATCACTTTGGAGTTAAATAAACTGGAATAGTGAGAAATTATTTCCTTCCTAATCTGTCCTGTAATAGGTATGTTTAGAAAAATTTAAGTTTTATTAAAGTAAAACTGATATAGGATAAACTTCCCACATACAAAGTGCATGCTTTGTAAGTTCTGAAAGATGTATACACCTGTGAAATCACTGCTATGACCAAAGAAAGGAATATACACAACCACCATCCAAAAGTTGCTGGTGTCCCTTTGTCATCTCCTCTGCCTTCCCTTAGTAAACTGGCCATCAACTCCCACCCTTGAGGCAGTTTACGTACCCCAGAACCTCCTGAATGAAGGGGAAGGTGGGTTGACTAAAGGACCCTGAAATTTTATACTGTGAATCTTTCTCCCAGCCTTCCCCAAAGGGGACTATGGCTTCTTACTGGAGGAACTGTTCATTGACGAAAAGGAAACCAGATTTTCTGGGGACTACTGGATTCTGGCTCTAAAGGGACACTTATTCCAGGAGTCCCAAACATCATGTGGCCCACCAGTCAGAAAAGGGGCTTCTGGAGGTCAGGTGACCCATGGAGTTTCACCTCCATCTCATGGTGGCTTCAGTGGGACCCTGACTCCAACCTGTGGTTTTCTCCCTAGTTCCAGAACGCATAATTGGAGGAGACATACTTAGCAGCTGGCACAATCCTCATACTGGTTCCCTGACCTATGGACTGAAGACAGTAATAGTGGGAAAGGCAAAAATAGAACCCATTAGAACTGCCTCCACCTAGGGAAATAGTCAAACCAAAAGTAAGATCAAGTTCCTGGGGGACTGCAGAGGTTGGTTAGTGCCACTATCAGAGACTTGAAAGATGTAGGAGTGGTGATTCCCACCTACCCCTTGCATATTGGCCTGTACAGAAGACAGATGGATCTGGAGAGGACACTGGAGTACCATGAATTTAACTAGGTGTGGACTTCAACAGCAGTGCTATACCAGATGCGGTTTCATTGCTTGAACAAATTACCACCACCCTGGCACACAGCTATTCATCTGGCACATGCCTTTTTTCTCCACCACTGTCCGTAAGGCCCATGGAAAGGAGTTGCTTTCGGCTCCCAAGGCCAGCAATGTACTCTTATGCCCTCTGTCAGGGGTATTTCAACTCTCTGGCCAATGTCAGAAATTACTTTGTGAAGCTCCTGATTGTCTTTCTCTTCTTCATCGCACTGATCTCTTATACTGATGACCTGATGCTGATTGGACCTGGTAAGCAAGTAGCAGCAACTACTCTAGACTGGGAAGACATGTGTAGGTCAGAGGGTAGAAAATAAATCTAACTAAAAATCAGGGACCTTCTAGGTGAGAGATGTCTAGGGCTCCAGGGGTATGGGATACTATTTCCAAAGTGAAGAATAATTTGTTGCATCTGACCCCACCTACAACTAAAAAGAGGAATGATCTTTGGATTTTGGAGGTCATACATTCCTCATTTGGGAGTATGACTCCAGCCTGTTTATCAAGTGACCGAGAAGACGCTGTTGAATGGGGCCCAGAACAAGAGAAAGCTCTGCAACAGGTCCAGGCTGCTGTCCAAGCTGCTCTGCCACTTGGATCTATGTTCCAGCAGATTCCATAGTGCCTGACATGTCAGTGGTAAATAGGGATGCTTCTGGAACCTCTGGCAGGCCCCTAGTGGTGATTTACAGTATAAACCCTTAGGATTTTGGAGCAAAACCGTGTTATGTTCTGCAGATAACTACTCTCCTTTTAAGAAACAGCTCTTGGGTCTGCTCTTGGGCCTAAACAGAGACTAGACACTTAACTATGGGTTCCCAAATTCCATGAAACCTGAGATACCCATGGCTATTATCTGTCAGCAGCACTCCATCATCACATGGTGCCTGAGTAGGTCACGAAGGCACCAGAGAGTTACATGAAAAAGCAACCCAGATGCCCACTTCTGTCTCCTAGCCTTTATCTATGGCTTCATGGGTTGTTCCCTATGATGGGTGACAGAGGAAGAGAAGACTCAGGCCTTGTTTACAGATCATTCCACATCATCTGCAGGCACTACCCACAAGGGGACAGCTGAAGCAGGACAGCAACCTTCTGGCACATCCCTTAAAGGACATGGTGAAGGGAAATCTTCCCAGCAGACAGGATTTGGATGTTCATTTTGCTTGGAAGGAGAAATGGCCAGATATGCAATATTTTAATGACTGATGGGCAGCGGCCAATGGTTTGGGTGGATGGTCAAGGACTCGGAAGATTAGAATACTGGTGACAAGCAAGTTTGGTTGCCAAAGATATTTGAGTAAGAGGTATAAGGATAGAACTCTTTGAACGAGGAGAAAAAGGTGGAGATATTTGTGTTCCATGTGGATGCTCACCAAAGGGTAACCTCAGCAGGGAGGATTTTAATAATCTCTTATAGAATAGGATGATCTCTTCTATAGATACCAGTTAGTCCAGTCCAACCTTATTATCACGCAGTGGGCCATGACCAAAGTGGCTGTGGTGGTAGGGAAAGATGTTAAGTGTGGGCCTAGCAACCTGGACTTCTGTTCACCACGACTGACAGGGCTATGGCTACTGCTGAGTGCCCAATCGACGAGCGGTAGAAACCAACACTGAGTGCCCAATATGGCACCAATCCTCAGGGAGATCGGCCAGTTACATGGTGACAGGTTGATTACATGGGCCTGCTTCCATTATGTAAGGGGCAATATTCCATTCTAACTGGAAATAGATGCTTACTATAGACATGGATTTGCTTTCCCTGCATGCAGTGCTTTTGCCAAAACTACCATCTGTGGATTTAAGGAATGCTTTATGCACTGTCATCGTATTCTATGCAGCATGGCTTCTAATCAAGGAACTCTCTTCATAGCAAAAGAAATGTAGCAGTGGGCCCATGCTCATGGAATTCACTGGTCTTACCAAGTTCTCCACCATCTTGAAGTAGCTGGCTTGACAGGACAGTGGAATGGCTTTTTGAAGAGACAGTTACAGTGTTAGCTAGGCAACAAAATGTTGCAGGGCTCTAGCAAGGTTCTCCAGGAGGCTGTAAATGCTCTGAATCCACATCCAATGCATGGTGCTGTTTCTCCCATACCAGGATTCACAGACCCAGAAATCATGAGGTGGAGTTGAGAGTTGCACCACTCACTATTACTCCCCAGTGACTCCCTGGCAAAATGTTTGCTTCCTGTTCCCATGACTTTATGCTGTGCTAGCCTAGAAGTCTTAGTTCTAGGCAAAGGAATGCATCCACCAAGAGACAAACAATAAATGAGTCCATTGAGTTGGAAATTAAGACAGCCACCCAGCCACTTTGGGGTCACCTCCTGAATCAATAGGCAAAGAAGGGAGTTCTGGTGCCGGCTGGGGTGATGGATCCTCACCACCGAGGGGAAATTAGACTACTTACTCCACACTGAAAGTAAGGAAGAGTGCCAGAAATACAGCAGATCCCTTAGAGTATCTACTAGTATTACCATGTCCTGTGATTAAGGTCAACTGAAAACTCTAACAACCCAATCCAGGCAGGAGAACTAAAGGCCCAGATTCTTCAGGAATGACTGACTGGATCATTCCACAAGGTACTTGCTGAAGACAAAGGGAATACAGAGCGGGTAGCGGAAGAAGGTAGTTATAAATACCACCCACGATCCCAAAACCATTACAGAAATCGCTGTATTTCCTCCGTATTTTGTTACGAATATACCTGTGTAGAAATATGTGTGCATAAATCATTTTAATATATTACAATGTCTTTCCTCTCTTATTCCTTTATTATGTAAGATGTGTTGACTTTATATCATGGCATTAAGTATTGTTAATTTTTTATGTAAGGGGTTGGGGCATTTCCTATTGTATGCAGGATAGGAATATCATGTTTGGTATAATTATGACCTTGTTATTGTTTTTATTTGGAGATTAAATACAATTTAAGGAGATGTGCTTGGCTGCCAAACTGACAAGGGGTGGATTTATGATGGTTAATCTGCAGTGTCACCTGACTGGGCTAAAGGTTGCCCAAATTTAACACTGCTTCTGGGTGGGTCTGTGAGGGTGTTTCCCAATGAAATTAACATCTGAATTGGTGGACTCAGTAAAGTAGAATCCTCTTCCCGCTGGGTAGGCTACAACTAATCCCTTGAGGGCCTGAATAGGGAAAAAAAAAAAAAAAAAAAGCAGAGGAAGAGAGGATTCCACCCTTGCTGTCTGCCAGCTTAATAAAGGATGCTGGTCTTCTGCCATTAGACTGAGATTTATACCCACAGGTTCCTCTTATTCTCAGGACTGGGTCTCTGGCTTGCAAGTGGCAGATCCTAGGACTTCTGAGAATCCATAATCATGTGAGCCAATTCCTTGTAATACATTTATATATATATAAATATATATGGTTATTATATTCCTTATAATACAACAAAATAAATAAATTTATATATAGAAGAGAGTTCTGGTGCTGGCTCTACATACATAAACCCGAATGGTTTTGTTCCTCTAGAGAACCCTGCCACAGTCCGGCTCTTTATTTGTAGCCACTCCAGTGAGTACACAGTGGCATCTCCACTGTGGTTTAGTCTGCATTTCCCTAAAGACTAATGATGTTGGTCATCTTTTCACGTGCTTATTTGCCACTCATAGATCTTCTCTGGTGAGCTGTTAAAATCTTTTGCCCATTTCTCAAAATGGAGAATTTTGAGAAGTTTTCAAGGGGAGAATGTTTCCCCCCTTGAATTTTGATACTTCCTTATGTATTCTGGACACCAGTCCTCTATCAAATGCAGGATCTGCCATTTTCTCCCAGTCTGTGGCTTGTCTCTCCACTCTCTTGGTTTCCTTCAAAGAGTGCACGTACTTTTGATGAAGTCCAATTCACCAGTGTTTTCTTTTATGGACTGCACTTTTGGTGTTGTATCTAAGAAATCTTTGCCTAACCCAAGGTCACAAAGATTTTCCTTTATGTTTTCTTCCAGAAATGTTGTAGTTTTAGATTTTACATTTAGGTCTATGATTTATTTTTAATTTTTCTTTGAAGTATTTATTGAAGTTTATTTCTTCTCCCCATATGACAGTGGTTCTAGCATTTGTTGAAAAGACTATGTTTTCTCCACCAAACTGACTTTGCACCTTTGTAAAAACAAAAACAAAACCAGTTGCCTCTGTCTCTATCTAAACAGTTTCTGGGCTTTCTATTCTAGTTCATTGATGATTTGTCTATCTTGATATGAACACCCCAGTGTCTTAATTATTGTAGCTTATAAGCCCAGAAATCAACTTTGGTCTACTTTTTCAAAGGCGATTTGACTATTCTAGGTCTTCCGTGTACCTCTATGAATTTAGGTTGTCAACTCCTACGGGAAAACCAAAGCCTACTTGGGGTTGGGATTGTGTTGAATCTAGAGATCAGTTTAGAGAGAAATCACATCTGAACTATCCTGAGCAGCTCTCTCACACAGGTGTGCTTATCAGTACCTTCATCGAATACCATAGGGGGTACCTTCTGCAAGTCTCCAAACCTCTCTCTCTGACTCTGCCCTGCAAGCGCTAGCTGCCTGGGGCTTCCCAGAATCCTAGATCAACCTCAACTCTGCCTACGCATCCCCTCCCTGCCCTGCAGCTTGGCTACTCTCTAAGGCTGTCAGCTGGGCAATCAGAGGGCTCACCTCGTTGATTTTCGTTTCACTGGCCTTCACTGCTAGATGTTCAGTGTCTTCAATACTGGTGTTTCATGTATTTGGCTCATTTTAAAAACTGTTTCAGGCAGGAAAGTTAATCCAGTCCCTGTTATTCCATCTTGGTAAGAAGTGGAAGTCTCAATTTTTAATTTTTAATGTCAAATCTGTTCTCAGAGTTACAAAATTCAAGTAAAAACAGGACAAAAACATAACTAGTAATTAGTATAATGTTTTAACACTGTTTGTTTATTTGTTCATTAACTCATTTCATTCCAAAAATATTTATGGAGTTCTGCATGGTAAGCACTGTGCTGGAACATGAACACACTGCCCTGAAGATCAAAGCCAGACGTGCTCCTTGCTCTCACAGAGCTTACAATCTAGTGGGATAGACTTAATCAAATAACTATGAACACAAATGTAACACTGCAATTGTGACAGCTGCTATGAAGAAAAGAATAGGATAATGCTACTACGATATCCTACAGGAGGTGATTTTATGGTGTTTGCTTCTATTGAGCCTATATATCCATGAGTTGAAAATATCACTACTGTTTCTTTATTTGCAAAGGACTTACATTCAGCATACAGTGGGAAAAAAGTGTCCAACAAAGACACTTCTCAATATGCGATGTACTAGGTAAAGACAATATAAGAAGTGCTTTGGAGCACACAAACATTTTGACACTATCCTTATGAGAAGAATTAAGATCTAAATAGGCGTATAAAATATAAAGAAATGTAAATGTTATATATCTACATTCTATATGAATATAAACGGAAATTTACCATTTGAACACTATTTTGTCTATCCTCATTTAAAAAATTATCTTTTCTATCAGCCTTAATTTCAGAAATTTGATAAGTTCCTTTGAGAAAACAATACATTTATTTTATTTTGTTAAGTCTTACCTAGATATCTCAGCTTGGGAATTTTTCTCGCCATCGACAGTGAAAGGAGATGCTCCAGTTAGTAACTCATACATTAGAACACCTAAACTCCACCAGTCAACTGCCTATAAAACAATAATGTCATTTCTATAAGAAAGTAAAATGAACAGAATAAAACTACATGTTTGAAAAATATTTTAACAAAAAGATTTTGTATCTAGCTTTCTGTGTAAGTATTAAATGAAGCACGTGCAAGAAAGACATTTAGAAACAAATATCCCAAGTATTCTCAGGGTAGAATTTAAACACAGCAAAGTCAATCAAGGGGCTGAAAGTGTTTTCATTATTTCCTAAATCATTAAGTAATGGTTTTACTTTGGTTAATTTTTAAATACATAATTTAAATTTTTAAGTAAAACCTTTAGACTTACGATAGGAAAAAAAGGGAGCACTCTGCATTTTTATTATTTAGGTTCAATAAATATTATGAAATTCCTTGAACTTAAAGGACAAAAATGTTTAAAAATCCCTTCTAAAAGTATTATATTTTCAGAACCACTTAAAACAATTCTTCTTACAGAAACTATCAGTATATCTTCATTTGTGTGACTCTTGGTTCGGGGAAGCATGAAGATACTTAAAATAATATAAAATAAAATGAGATCTGAATTGGAAACCAACTTATAAATATAGTTACCTGAACTGAGAGCATAGTAAATTATACATAATTTAAAGAATCCTGATATATTGAAAATTAGTTATTTTATAATTAGGCAAATCAAGATTTCAGTATCTGTTGAGTACATAAGCTTCTATCAATAAGATATTAACTGGATGCTAAAATTTTTAACCCTGCTTCCAAATTTCAGGACAAAGGTTTCAGAGAGACAATGCGAAATTTATGAACTTAGAGCCATTTCAAAGAAAATACATAAGCATCACATATAAAACATAATCAGACAGACTGCAACTGTAAAAGGAACAGTGTAAAGCCAAGTACACTAATAAGCACTTTGCATATTGTGTCACATTTAATTAACTCAAAGACATCAAAGTGTTCTGTGACCAGGAAAGAGTATTTATTGACTAGCTATATCCTGGACCTCAGATATGCAGGAGTTGTAGGAGGTTCTATAAGATTTTTGTCCCTAAAGTTGATTACATTAGGTCTTAGAAGGTAATTTTCAAATTTTAACAGTTATAAATTCCTAACAAACTGTTGTGGACAGTAGTTTCAAAGAATACCATGGAGCAAATGAAACCAGCAATTCAGTTATTTTCTTTTTACGAGCAGTTTTACTGCCCTCTAAGTCAGGATCCTCAGAATGTTTTGTGGTTGCATTTGAAGCCAGCTCTTAAGATGATACAGATCAACAATCAGATTCCTAATCATACAGCCTGAAACCAATACCACACCAACTTGAAGAACAGGCTTTAAATATATAATTGGGATGAGCACTGGGTGATATACTATATGTTGGCAAATTGAATTTAAATAAAATATTTTAAAAAATAAATATTTGATTAGTCATTAATAAGGAGACCAAAGATTCTCTACACTTAAGATATCTGGGCTGAATATGTGGGATTTTGAAAGGGGATGAGGGCAAGGGGAAGATGAAGAACAAAAAGTAGTCAAAATTCCTTTTTTGGGGAAAGTTATTCATACAGCAAAAGCACTGAGATGGCACTGTACCTTTTAATATAATAAGAAAATATATGTGTCCTAGATTTTATAACAAAACTACTTAAGACGCTTCTTCTACAGTCTTCATTTACAGAGGGCTGAGGAAAACAAACTTGGACTATCTTGAGTGTAGGATTTTTTTCTTTCTCCAAGGATTGTTACAATGCTTATTTCTGTTGAAGAGGTAATCAACACAGTCTATCTTTTTCCTCTAAAACACTAGGTATCATGTGTTCACGTATGCAAAGCAAAGGAGAGAAAACAATGAAGGTAAGACAATACCAGAACAACGGCTCTATTGAAAAGATTGGACTTAGGGTATTAACTAAGTTCTAATACATATTACAGAGCTGTAAGGAAGTGTAGAACATACCTTGTCATGTCCTGAATCTCCCCCTCTGACAATATCCGGTGCCATGTATTCAATAGTCCCACAAAAGGAATATGCTCTTTCAGCCTTAAACAGTCAAACAAAAAGGCATTTGATTTCAAACCACAAAAGTGACAAAAAAAAGTATTACCTGTTAGTGGTTGAGATACACCCCAGTAGAAAAGCAGTGGTAGAATCCACTTGACAGACTATCCCCTTCCACTAGGACACACCACCCCTTATACAGTGAGTCCTGTCTATGAGTCCTTCCCATGACTGACATCCTCCCATCCATCTATCCATCCAGCCACTCACCCGTCCATCCACACACCTGTCCTTCCACCCATCCATCTACCCACCCACCCACCCATCCATCCACCCATCCACCCACCCATTCATTGCTTTTTTTTCAGTATGTGCGTGTATTTCAATTACTGGTTTCTCATACCACTCTTTTTGTAAACTTCGAAACTGTCCTAGTTGAGTTATAGGGCCTGTCTAATATGTTAGTACTTTATTTCCAGATAGGCAAGATTGGGAAAACACTGGGAAACATTAAGTGAAAAAAGAGACCAAATCCTAAGAAGGGAGATAGGGAACCCAAACATGAAAAATGACCCCCCAAAGTTTTTCCTACCTTATTTTGTTTAGATTTGGCACTGCCAATCATATGTTTAGAAATAATGAGCAAATTTGTTTTTTATAAAGACTCTCTTAAAGCAGTTGTGTCTCTTTTGTAGAGCTTTAAAAAGGTCTAGATTTAAAAATCTGAATTTTTAAATGATGTGTCATATGACTCATCTCAATGAAACAAAGGAGAGTATATATCTAAATTATTATACAGATACATTAAATAGGGAAAAAAGAATTCCTCTTTAACAAGATACATTCATATGGCTGTATCTGAAGCTTTTTAAGGCACTTTGGTGCCATCAAAATATTTTACAAAATTACTTTAATGGAAACTTTTCAATTTACACTTTACTCTTCTTCCACCAGCAAAGTTTTAAGAAAAATACAAATTCCCCTAATTTACCAATTTCAAAAGTAAAGAACACTACTCTAGCAATGTTATAGAATTAAGTAGAAGACCTTTACTTTATTAAGGGAAAGTTAAGCCAGAGAAAATAAATATAATAAATTTATTTAAACATTTTGGTAACAAATGTATTAAAATTACTTAACTATAATATATATGTTATATAATGATAATATAATTAATGTTACATAATTCATTTCTTTCTTTTTATGCTACACATGCTGAAACATTACTAGTCCCTAGAAACTAAAAGAATTTACTTATGCTTATATCTGCATAAAATCTTTTTTGTTACCTAGCAGAATGTTATTGAATAGCTAATATAAACCATATGTTAAATGCCATTATCTCTCTGCTTCATCATTTCAGTACCAAGTGGTAATTTTGTATCAAACTACTGGAAAAAATGAAGCTAAATAAAATTGATTCCGTTTAATTTCCAAATAAAAAGTAATGAATAATAACTTTATTAGACATGCTTAGAAAAAATGTGTATATTGGGAAGCATTCATCTATTTACTGAATTATTAAAAATACTACAAAATTACTTTCAAAAAACCCCCAAACTTCATAAAACCAGTTTTTTTAAGCTAATATACTATTTATTATGCCATAGACTTTTTTTTGGATAAGTAAAAATCACTGTGTTGCTGATGTACAGAATCATGAAAATTACTAAGTCACAGTATTTATTATTTGATCTCATCTTTAAAAGATACCTTTAAAACATTATATCCTAAATCAAGTTTAGATATACTGAAAAAAATAAAAATAATTCTCCAAACTGGTTTAGGAGTAAAAAGACAATGAGTTTTGATTGATAGCTTCTCTAGATTTTATTTATTTAGAAAACTAGTCTTTTTTTTTTTTTTTTTTTTTTTTTTTAGCAAATATAAACTTTCACTTCCATCTACAGGCAGCTCCATGTCACAAACTATTTTGAAATTATACATATTTCCTTGTAAGTATGAGACAATGATTAAACTTTACAAGCTGAGGATCATGGAAGTATGTACCCTCTTCTTCAAAATACTGGATATTCATATGTTTAGTGTAAAGAGGGCATGAAACACATAGATCTTACCAATTACTAGAAAGGTCTGATAGTCACTACCAATTCCCATGTCTTCTGTTCTCTGACAAAGAAAACTATGCAGCTCAGTTCTTGATTGTCTCAACAGAGGGGAAAGCTGAGAACCACAGTAAGTCACAAAGAGATATTGTCCAACTTCTCTGTGTGATTTTTGAGCTCTTGTACTGGGTATGAAATTATAAATGATTTATATTACTTTTGAAATTTCCTAAGAAATTTAAAGATGTTTTTCTTTTTTTTTAAAGATTTTATTTATTTATTTATTCATGAGAGACCCAGAGAGAGAGGCAGAGATATAGGGAGAGGGAGAAGCAGGCTCCACGCAGGGAGCCCAACATGGGACTTGATCCCAGGACCCCGGGATCATGCCCTGAGCCAAAGTCAGGTGCTCAACCACTGAGCCACCTGGACGTCCCTTAAGCTTCCTTTTAATTCACTTTAGCTTCTGTTTTGTGTTTGTTTGCTGTGGTTTTTCGGGTGGAGGTGGTGGAAGGGAGCAGGTAGTATCTATATTAGTAAATATCTATTTGACTGAAATTCCAGGAGATAGAAAAATTAAAGCTTAAGAGTTGGGAAATTCCTGTTACTGAGAAATAATAGTGAACAAAGCATTTCTTACATTTCTGTGTTACTTTAAAACATTGCCATTTTAGCCTCTTGCAATTCTGTATCTGCTTCCTCTTCCTCTGCCCTAGTGGAAGTGCTACTCCCTCTGGGTTTTAACTTATAGTGTATCAGCCTTGATTTTCCAAGAATTTATCCTTTATTTGTAAATCTATCCCTAGTTTACTTTCCAGTTTGTGTTTCTCTGCCAAGGAAGATGCATGTCATCTGGACTGAATACTGCATGACTTTCAAATAATTCTACCAAGAAGATGAACTGATGAGGTATGAGAGGGGAAGGTGAGTAGTGGGAGCAGGAAAGCTTTCTAGGTAATGTTGTATGAACTATGATATAAAAAGGATAGGATTATATAGCTAAATTCTATTGTTTATCATTTGTTCAATATATCTTTATGGTAACATTCTTCTCAAGGAGGCAAGGCAATCAACCTATTTAGCATTTAAATCCACACTACTTTATACACAACATTACTGATCAAAGCTAGCACAGAATCAAAAGATTGTGAATGTTAAAAGATTGTGAAAGATTATTCAAGAATTTCCTTGAACATAAAAATGGTAAAAGTGGTGTGTGTGTGCCATCCTGGCAGATAATACAGAGTATTCTTGTGTGCTAAGTGATCAGCTGATCAAGGAGGTTTCACTGTTCCTTAGAGAGAAAGATCAGATAGCACTGGACAAAAAAATGATTTCCTTCCAAGGAAGAATCCAAATACAAACTCAACTGTCAAATTCTTAAGCATTTTTCAATAAATACTAGATTAAATCATTCCTACCTTTTATTTGCCAATGTTTTATTCTGATCTTATTTGCTTATGATAAATTTGTAAGTTAAATATAAACTTACTTTCCATCTGTATTTTTTCCCTATCCTAATTTTACAAATATCACAACAAATATCTAGAAATGTTTGATTTTTAAACGAAGTTAATATAGCACTGTTAATCATCTATGACTGTGCCCACAAGAAAGAAGGGAATCCCTAGATGCCAGCCATGAAGAGAGTGCAGAAAACCAGTGAGGTAGGCATATGACCTATGCTTTGTGGTAGCTGCACAAAGGGAAGGTCTTATCTTAGAAAACAAACACATAAATATTTCCCCTTGTGAAATCAAATCCCAAGGCTTATGCCTCTTGGAGATTTGGGGCCTGAATTTACTCTCTCCATAGTATGGGCAAGTGAGAAAATCTGGTCAACATGGTGCTACTCTGGAACACACAACAGAACCAGAGAAATTTCCGCAACCTAGCTGGACCAGGGTTCATGTACACACAGCCCTGGAATCTCAAAATTACTAAGTGAACTGGACTCCCCAAACCAAACACAAGAATTATCTGAAATACTAGAACAACAATCTATAAAAGATTGATATTTTATAAAAGATGAAAGACATTAAGGAAAACCATAGGGAAAATTAGAAAGATATGAAAAAGCAAACAGAACTATATAAATGAAAAAAATAGAGTAATGAAAACCAGACTGATTAAACAGAGTAGACACAACTAAAGAGAGAATCTGTAAACTAGAAGATACATTTGAGAATATATTGCAAAAGTCCCAAGGAAACTAAATAAAAATATATTCACGGGTGGCAAATTCCTATTTCTTAACTTGAGAGATGGTTAAGAAGTGTTTGGCTTATAACAATCCCCTAATCTGTATATTTATTTTGCTTTTGTTTTTATATATGTTTTATTTCAAAATAAAAAGATACACCAGTCTATATAATAGATATATCTACGACAGCTACATTAACAATGAATATGCAGTGCAAAATAAGGCATTTTAAGTCAGAGAGAGTTTATTATTCATTAATTGTTGTTAAAAAGACATCTAAAGGATGTACTTCAGAAATAAATTGAACTCACAAGAAAAGAGTTAAGTTGTAGGAAGCTAAAGTGAACAGAGAAAACAGATAAACATGAGAGAAAACAGAAGCAAGTACTGAATTTATAAAATGAAAATTACAGAATGATTAAATTGGGGAATATAACACAACGTGAGACTAAATAATAAGTAATAATGACACAGAAAATGAGATGGATAATTGAAGTTAACACATTCTACGTTCTTGTAGTGGTCATAACAATTACAGACATAATATAAGTTAAAAATTTCTGGGTAATAACCACTAAAAGAATAAAAATAGAGTATATATAACTTCTAGACCATTAGGGAGAAATGAAATAAAGAAATCCTAATAATCTAAATAGGAAAGGAGGGGGAAAAGCAAAGAGAAATTATGATAAAGAGAAACACATAGCAAGATAAGAGAAATAAGTAAAAAATATATCAGTAATCATAATATACAGATTTAACTCACCAGTTAAAAGATAGAAACTCTCTGGATCAAAAACAAAATCCAGCTATATGTTATTTACAAAAGGCACACCTAAAACATAATGACAAAGAAATATTGAAAGTAAAGAGATGGAAAAAGATATATCAGACCAGCCTAACCAACAGAAAGCTGGAGTATTTTTATTAATAGCAGGAAAATAAACTTTAAGGCAAAAAGGATTATTAAAATTAGGGAGAGTCATTATGTAATAATAAAAGGAACATTTCACTAGGGAAATAATACTATTCCAAACCTGAATACCCTCAATATTTTTTGAAAAGTCTTTAACTATATAAAGCAAAAATGGAGAGATCTTCAAGTAGAAATGGACAAATCCACAACTGTAATGAGCATTTTAACATATCTCTTTTAAAACTGAACAATCAAGCAGGAAATAATTAGTGAAGCTATAGAAGATTTGTATGATGTTTATGAGAATACACAAAACTTTATATAACAGAGAATACACAATCATTTCAGGTATACATGTCATATTTACAGAAATTAACCATGTAATAGGTCACAATGCAAATATAAAGTCCACATAAAGAAAATCATATATAGTTTGTTCTCCAAACAGAAAGCAATAAAATTAGAACTCATTTACAAAAAGACAACCAAAAAATCCTATATATTTGAAAACCTAAAAATCTATTTCTAAGTAATTCATGGCCCAAAAAAACCACACAACAAATATTAGACTATTAGAATAATAATAAACATGCCATATGTTAGAACCTGTGAGATATATCTAAAGCTGTTCTTAGAAATTTGGTTTCATTAAAAATTAAATATTAGTGAGCTGGAGGTCCAACTCAAAAGTTTAGAAAAGGCATACCGAAGAAAAACTCCAAAAAGTAAAAGAAACAAAGTAATAAAGGAACATAATCAAATAAATAGAAAAAATGAGGAGCTTGACAAAAGTTATTTCTTGGAAAAGACTAATGGGCAAATTTCTAGCAAACTGACCCAGAGATAAAGGAGGAAAGTTACAGATCAATAATATTAGTAATTTAACAGGAAACATTACTACACTCACAATAGAGATTAAAAAATAAGTGAATTCTATGAACAACATGATGCCAAACAACTTTAAAAAGACAACATATATCATTTTCTTTTTTTTTTTTAAAGATTTATTTATTTATTTATGAGAAACACAGAGAGAGAGAGAGAGAGGCAGAGACACAGGCAGAGAGAGAAGCAGGCTCCATGCAGGGAGCCCAATGTGGGACTCAATCCCGGGTCTCCAGGATCACACCCTGGGCTGCAGGCGGCACTAAACCGCTGCGCCACCGGGGCTACCCCCCCACCTTTCTTTAAAGATTTATTTATTCATTTTCTATAAAAATATAACTTGCCAAAATTGACTTAAGAAGAAATTGAAAACCTAAATGTTATTATAAATATTTTTAGAGAACTATGTAAGTATTTGAAAAGCTACTCACACTTACCTATAAAGTGGGAAAAAAAGGAAAAAAATATACACCCTGATAGTTACAGAGGTGCAAATTCTGTTGTATTTCAACAGAAAAAATCCTATTAATATAACTCAAAACACTAGGTGATTAAAGAGAAAAACCGTAAGAATTTCTTTATGTCAGTAAACAACTAAAAACTAAGAATATAATTTATCTATCAAAAACCTAGAGTAAATACCATACTAAATTGTAAAACCCAAGGTACATTGCCTTGAAGTTGAAAAGCAAGAGTACACACAAATAAAAGTAGGCAGAACAATGAAGACAAACTAAACCATCCATCCACAAGTACACACAAAATAAAAATAAAAAGAATCACAAAGATATAATAAAGCCATCATTATTGACATAGTGGTTCTGATTTTATTCTTTTAATATAGTCATCTATATAAAAAATCCAAGTGAATATGTAAATTAGTGGAGTATGAATTCAGTAACATTACTATTTACAAGATCAACAACATTCCTATGTGTTGCCTCAAAAGTCATAAATAGTCTAATTTTGTAGATAGGAATAAAAATTATAAAGTTAATAGAAATGATTATAAGTATAAAGCATTACACAGAAATAAAATACTTTGAAGGAAATAAAAGATAACTAAATAAATGGGAAAGTATGAATATTCATTTATACTAATTGATAGGAAGATTAAATATCCAAAGTTCACAGTTATTTCCAAATTAATATATAAATTCAATTCCATAATTTACATGGAGGAATGAAAGATCAGGAATAGAGAATATAGTGAAGAGTCAGATGAAAGGAGGAGAGAATGGTAGGATAAAAATGAAGAGAAAGATCTCACCTTTCCAGATTCAAAACTTATTATAAAATCATAGCCTTTGGGATCCCTGGGCGGCTCAGCGGTTTAGCACCTACCTTCGGCCCAGGGTGTGATCCTGGAGACCTGGGATCGAGTACCATAACTGGGTCCCTGCATGAAGCCTGCTTCTCCCTCTGCCTGTGTCTCTGCCTCTTTCTCTCTCTCTCTCTCTGTCTCTCATGAATAAATAAAATCTTTAAAAAAACCATAGCCTTTAATATTTTTTATTTTGATTCAGAGAGAGGCAACTAGACCCATGGAACTGAAAGAAGAGAAACAGGAATAGAAATGGGCTCACAGGAAATAGACTGTACAGGAATTTAGCATATGACAGAAGTTGCTTTTAAATCAGGGGAAAGACTGACTATTCAATGATAGTTCAGTCAACTAGGTTAATCTATAAAAAGAGATAAAATAAGATCCTCATTTTGTTTTATACACAAAAATTAATTCCTAGTAAGTTAAAATTTTAATGTGCACGGAGATAAAGAGATTTTGCTTTGAAAAATTCGAAGAAATCAACAACCAGTTTTACACCTCAAGGAACTAGAAAAAGAACAAACTAAGCCAAAAGTTAGCATCAGGAAAGAAATAAGCAGACCACAAATAAATGAAACTGAGAATAGAAAAGCAATAGAAAAAATTTTTGACAAAACTGAGTTGGTTTTTGAAAATAACAAGACTGGCAAAATCTTAGCTATATTTATTTTAAAAAAGAGAAGCGTCAAATAAGTAAAATCAGAAATAAAACATGATATTATAAGAAGTTACTATTAGCAATTATACACCATAAAATTGGATAATCTAGAGTGGATAAATTCCTAGAAAAATACAATTTATCAAGACTGAATTATGAGGAAATAGAAAATCTAAACAGACACATAATCCGTAAGGAGATTGACTCAACAATCAAAAACTTTCCCCCTAGAAAAGCTCAGGATCAGATGGCTTATAGGAAAATTCTAAAAAAAAACATTCAAATAAGTAGTAAGTCCAAAAAAACTGAAGAGAATACTTCCAAACTCATTGGATGAGGCCAGCATTACCCTGATACCAAAGCAAGAGCTACTGCAAGAAAATTACAACTTTATATTTCTGATGAAGACTGATACAAAATTCCAATGAAATACTAGCAAACCAAATTCAATAGCACATTAAAAGGTTATGTAATATGACCAAGTGAGGCTTATTCCTGGAATGTAAGGATGGTTCAAGATTTGAAAGTCAATCAATGTAAAACCATATTAACAGAATGAAGAACAAAAACCACATAATCACTTCAATTGATATAGAAAAAGCATTTGATAAACTTCAACATCCTTTCATGATAAAACCACTCAACAACAAAGAAGGAATAGAAAGAAACTACCTCCACATAGTTAAAGCCATATATGAAATGCCCACAGTAAACATCATACTCAATGATGAAAAACTCAAAGCTTTTCCTCTAAGATCAGGAACAAAAAAGTAAGGCTGTTCTTATCACTTCTATTCAAAACATCACTGGAAGTCCTAGGTGGAGCAGTTAGGCAAGAAAAAGACATCCAAATTTGAAAGGAAGAAATAAAATTATCTTGCTTGTAGATGATATAATCTTACATGTAGAGAACCCTAAAGAATCCATACCAAAAGACTTAGAATAAGCACATACAGCAAAGTTACAGGATACAAGGTCAACAGGGATCCCTGGGTGGCGCAGTGGTTTGGCGCCTGCCTTTGGCCCAGGGCGCGATCCTGGAGACCCGGGATCGAGTCCCACATCGGGCTCCCGGTGCATGGAGCCTGCTTCTCCCTCTGCCTGTGTCTCTGCCTCTCTTTCTCTCTCTCTGTGTGACTATCAAAAAATGAAGAAAAAAAAATAATTAAAACAAGGTCAACATACAAAAATCACACTTCTTTACACTAACAATGAACAATCTAAAAAAAAAAAAAAAATCAAGGGGAAAAGATCTCATTTAAAATAGCATCATGGGCAGCCCCGGTGGCGCAGCGGTTTAGCGCTGCCTGCAGCCTAGGGCGTGATCCTGGAGACCCGGGATCCAGTCCCACGTTGGGCTCCCTGCATGGAGCCTGCTTCTCCCTCTGCCTGTGTCTCTGTCTCTGCCTCTCTCTCTCTCCCTCTCTCTGTCTCTTTATGAATAAATAAATAAAAAATCTTTTAAAAAATAATAAATAAATAAATAAAATAGCATCAAGAGGGCAGCCCGGTGGCTCAGAGGTTTAGCACCGCCTTCGGCCCAGGCGTGATCCTGGAGACCCGGGATTGGAGTCCCATGTCAGGCTCCGTGCATGGAGCCTGCTTCTCCCTCTGCCTATGTCTCTGCCTCTCTCTCTGTCTCTGTCTCTCATGAATAAATAAAAAATCTTTAAAAAAAATAGCATCAAGAATAATAAAATGCTTAGGGATTAATTTAGCCAGTAAGTCCAAAGACCTGACAATGAACACTACAAAATATTCTGAAAGGAATTAAAGAAGATAGAAATAAAAGGAAAAACATCCATGGCTCATGGATTAGAAGACATAATATTGTGAAAATGTCCATCCTACCAAGAGTAATCTAGAGATTCAATGTAATTCCTATCAAAATCCCTATGGCATTTTTGAGCAAAAATAAAAAAAATATTAAAATTCATATTGAAATCTCAAGGGACCCTGAATGGCCAAAACCATCGTGAAAAAGAACAACAAAGGTGGCAGGCTCACACTTCCTGATTTAAAAATGTATTACAAAGCTACAAATAAACCATAAAGCTTTGTAATGAAATTAAGACAGGCACAGAGAATGATGGAACAAAATTGAGAGCCCAGAAATAAACCTTATAGAGCATTTGGTCAAATGATCTTCAACATAGGTGTCAAGACCATGCAATGAGCAAAGGATGGTCTCTTCAACAAATGATGCTGGGAAAATTGGATAGCTGCATGCAAAAGAATGAAGCTGGACCATTACTTTACACCAAATACAAACATGAACTCAAAATGGACTAAAGATCTAAATGTAAGACCTTAAAGTATAAAACTCCTAGAAGAAAAAGTAGAGGGAAAGTTTCATGGCACTGGATTTGGCAATCATTTCTTGGGTATGATACCAAAAACATAAGCAACAAATGCTGACAAACGGGACAATATCAAAGTTAAAACAAAGTGGAAGGACAAACAGTGAAAAGACAACAAAGTGGAGGGAAAACAAAGTGGAAACACAACCTACAGAACAGGAGAGAAAATTTACAAATCACACATCTGATAAGTGGTTAATATCCAAAATATATAAAGAACTACAAACTCAACAGCAAAAAAGCAAATAATCTGATTAAAAATTAGGAAAATTTCAACATTCTTCCAAAGATGATAAGCAAATGGCCAACAAGCATATGAAAAGATGCTCAACATCACTCATCATTAGAGAAACACAAATAAAAACTATAATGAAATACCAGCTCACACTTACTAGGAGGGCTGCTATCAAAATAACAGAAATAATAAGTATAGGCAATGACGTGGAGAAACCAGGACCCTTGCACCCTTATGGTGAGAATGTAAAATGGTGTTGCCACTATAAGACACATTAAAGACTTTCCTCAAAAAAATTAAAAATAAAATTATCATGGTGAAAAATAAATAAAACAAAATAATCATAAGATCCAGCAATCCTATTTCTGGATATATACCTAAAAGAACAGAAAGCATTATCTCCAACAGATATTTGTATGCCTAGGTTCACTTCAGCACTATTCACAATAGCCAATAGGTAGAAGTAACCCAAATACCCACTAGCGGATGAATGGATAAATAAAGTATGATATATACGTATATTATAATATTATCTAGCCTTGAAAAAGAAGGCAATCCCGTCACATGCTACAACATGAATGAAACTTGAGGACATTATGTTAACTGAAGTAAGCCAGCCACAAAGATAAATACTATATGATTCTACTTATATGAGGTATCTAAAGTAGTCAAACTCACAAAAACAGAAAGTCAAATGGTGACTGCCAGGAGCTAGGAGGAGAGGAAACTGGGAAGTTGTTGTTCATTGGATATAGAGTTAAGTTTTGCAAGATAAAAAAAATTCTAGAGAACTGTTGCACAATACTATGAATATAGTTAATACTACTGATATTCACTTAAAAATAGTTTAGATGGTTTATTTATTGTAAGGACTGTTCTCAGTAAATAAACTAAGCATTGTCTGTAAAAAAAAAAAAAAAAAAGTTTAGATGGGGCAGCCTGGGTGGCTCAGTGGTTTGGCGCCACCTTTGGCCCGGGGTGTGATCCTGGAGACCTGGGATCAAGTCCCACGTCGGGCTCCCTGCATGGAGCCTGCTTCTCCCTCTGCCTGTGTCTCTGCCTCTCTTTCTCTCTCTCTCTCTCTCTCTGTCTCTCGTGGATAAATAAATAAAATATTAAAAAATAGTTTAGGTGATAATCTTTTTGTGTATTTCACCACAATTTTTTTTGAATAATCAAAGAATGTTAATATGAAAAGACCAAGTTGATTTTATTAAAATGTCAAATCTGATGATGGCAAAAATACCATTAAAAACAAGTGAAAGACTTGGAAAAGAAAATATATAATTACAAATGATGGGTATATAGAATATTTAAAGAACTACAGAAACCAGTAATATCAGGAAAAACCTGCAACACTGAGAAAACACAGAAACCTAAATGTATCTCGACAGGAGAATGGATAAGTAATAAGAATATTATACAGGAGCTAAATGAATGAAACAGATTCATATTTATCAACTTGGATACATTAAAAATAAGTCAAATAAAATACTTTTGCATATGATATGCCACTTATGTACATTTTAGGAACATAAGCTAACACTAATATAGTTTATGGATATATACCTATGAAGTAGAGGTACTAAAATAAAATTAAATTCAACCCACCATCTACTCTTTGCCTGCACTTGTTAAGCTAAATGTGGCTGGAGTAAAACAAAGAATCAAGTTGACCAATTTCATTTTAAATCCATGACCAAGACCCTCAAAGCGGGCATTTAATGCTGCCCAGCAAACACACTGATTACCTAACCCATTCATTCTCCATGGATGTGGCTGCTTATTTTATATCTTTTTCTTTCTCCTCAAACTCCAATGTCTTCTTTTCCTTCCTCACTTTCAGTGAAAACATAGAAGCAATAAAAAACGAAACCAAAACAAAATAAAAAACCTTCTATCACTCCCACTACTGCTTCCTAACAGCCACATGCATCTGGGTCCTCCAACTGACCCTTCTTTCTTCCTAAAGATGCACTGACCAAGCCATTAGCTAAGGATGACCTCCCCACTTGTACACTGAGTTTACTTCTCCCAAGGTCAGCGTTCCAGCAATCTTCCCTCTTCTCTTCTATCATTATTATATTGACCCCTACACTTCCTCTCTAGGAATGTGTCAACAAGCATATGACATCTGTCATTTCTCCCACCTTAAAATCAAAAGGCTTCTCTGAACCCCACTTCAAATCCTCTGCTATTCTCCCCAACACAATTTCACTATTCCTTTTTACAGAAAACCCAGAATTGCCTTTAGTTGCGGAGGACAATACATCTATTCCCAGTCTCTTTCTCCTGAGATTTAAATTGAGCTAATGCTCAATCTCTAGTCCTCATTTTATTTGACCTAACAAGAGTATCTGACATGGTTGATCATGTTCATCCTAGAAACATTTCTTCACTTGGCTTCTAAGACAACACACTTACCTATTTTTTCCTCAGCTTGCCACTCCCCTTTCCCCGGTCTCCTTTGCTGGCACCTCCTGCTCTTTTTATTTGGAGTAGCCCGGGGTTCAAAGCTTTGTCCCTTTTTCTTTTCTATCTGTACTTACTGTGTTGATATTCTTCTCCATTTTCACAATTTTAAATATTACCTCTATACTGGCAAATTCCAAATTTACATCTCTAGATGAGACTTCTCCCTCAAACTGCAGACTCAGATCTCCTCCTGTCTACCGGACATCTCTGTAAGTCTAATAGTCATCTCAAACTCAAGCTGCTCAGATGCACTCTTCTACCTACCTGAAATCTTTCTTTCCATCAGAAGCCCACCCCATGTTAGTTGATAGCAACGTCATCCTTTCAGCCACCCTGGCCAAAACCCTTAGGGCTCCCTTGATTCCTCTTGCTCTCTCACACCCCACATCCAAATCATCAAGAAATTTCATTATCTCTAATGTCAAAATAGATCTAAAATCTTACTACTTATTACAACTTACTCTGCCACCCCATGGTCTAAAGCATTACTATTTCTTGCTAGGATTAGTATAACAGTTTCCTAACGGGTCTCCATGTCTCTAGACATGTCCCACTATAAAGAATATCATGCTTGGCAAACAGAATTACTCTTCTAAAATAAGTCAGATCATCTCATTTCTCTACTCAAAACTCTCCAGTGGCCCCCATTTCACTAGAAGAAGCCACAGTCCTTACAACAGTCTTCAGTGTCTTGCATGATCTGTACAATCCTTCATCCATAGGACCACCCCTGCGCCCTTACTTCCTGGTACTCTGAGCCTCACTCACTCTAAACACTTAATACTTGTAATCCTTATTGTTCCACACATAGCCCGGGTATATTCCCACCCTGGATCTTTCACACCAGCTGATCTCTCTGCCTAGAAATCTCTTCCTTCAGATACCGATATGGCTCACACTCTCACTTCGTTCACGTCTCTACTAAATGGTCACTTTCTCAGCAAAACCATTCCTGAATCTGATTTAAAAGTGCAATTTTTTCAGGCACCTGGGTGGCTCAGTGGGTTAAGGGTGAACTCTTGACTTTGGCTCAGGTCATGATCTCAGGGTTGTGAGGTTGAACCCTGTGTCAGGCTCTGCACTGGGCATGGAGCCTGCTTAAGATTCTCTTCCTCTGCCCTTTTACCCCATCTCTCTTAAAAAAAAAAAAAAATGCAACCTTTTCTCACCCTAATACTCCCTATTTCTCTTTGTCTTCTTGTAACTTACCATTATCTGACATATTTCATACATATCTTACTTATTTACTAGTTATTGGCTGCCTCTCTGTCTAGAGGAGGGATTTTTAACTATTTTGTTCATTATTAGATTACAACACCAGACAGAACAGTGCCTGGATGAATCACAGCAGACACATTAAATTGATATTTGCCAAATGAGTGGGGGAAAAATGCAAAATGTTTACAACTGCATATGTGAATAGTGGGTGCACAGATTTTGTTATATAGCATTTTTTATATTTTTATTATGCTTAAATATTTCATAACAAAAAATGTAAAAAGAAATTAGAAGATATAAACACTTATTAATCATATTTATGTAATGTCAGTTAATATTTCAGAATATTTTTTGCTAAATTCGCCTAAAGGGTTTGAAAGTCTCTGACAGTTAGGCTTGGGTCTTAAGTAATTTTTCATTTTTTCTTGGAAAATAGATAAAAAATGATCTATTTTCAGATTAATACATTCTACATTAATATAGAATGTGACTGCTAAACATAATTTTCAAGTAAATAAAAATGATATGCTTTTAACCTGATTTGAACAAATGGAATATATAATAGAAGTTTCTTTGAAAACAATCTCCACTCAAAAGTTGTTCCTGCTTGCCCTGTGATGACATTTACATTAAACTTGCTCACTGAACTTGTACATTGAACCTGCCTTAAAATAAGAAAGAGCATTACAATAAATCTTACTAGAGCCAATAATTTCTACCGTAAGAAAGGTTATAAAGGAAACCTGTGAGGCAGACATCTGAGGGCAAAGCCCTGCTGTCTCCCTCCCCTCCACCCATCCAAATGTGAGGGATCTACTCTGATATCTCGCAGAACTTTACAAAAAAATGGCTGAAACTAATGTGCTACCATCCCTATATTGCGTAATACTGTTTGAGTAGAAGAAAAATTGAGGCAATGGAAAAATGTTCTGACTAGTCTCTGGGTCTCCTGTTTTCCCAACACTTCCATCTTAACGTTTACCCTAAAATAACTAAAACTATCCAAAGTCACTGGTTTGGTGAATGACTGGTAGGATTTATTTACAGAGACCTAATTACATTCCTTAGGAGCATATGCAAATGAAAAGAATTGTGAACACATGTCATGAGTCAATCAAGAAGGGGACAAAAGTAATAAAAAGCTGCCTTAGAGAGTAATCTGATTCCTAAAGCAAACATGCTCTTAATGGATCTTGAGCCTCACCCAGGCATCTTGAGATATGTATGTCACAATAGCAGAATACTGCAGATAATATTATTAACGAGGCATTTATTAAAGAGAGGCATAATTTAAACTTTCCTATAAATCAGAAAAGGAGAGTAACTTAAGATTCTCATTTGTATATTTTAGTTTTGCTCACAGTAATCTAAAATTTAAACAATATGTCTACAAGCAGAAACTGATATTTACTGCTTCACACTTTAGAACATACTTTCATGAGCATCAACTTATTGTGTGATACGATGATTCTATACATTAGATACGACAGCTATTATTTTACAGATGAAGAAACTAAGACTGAGAATGGATAATGACTACGTGGCTTGCCCGATGTTACACAGACACAAAGTGGAGAACTGAAAAAGATCCTCTTCCTTCAGTACATGTTCTATCCACTATATACAAAGGCCACTAAAATATTCCAAAAATTAATTAATGAATAATATCATCTTAGCTAAGCAAAGGTATTTTTCTATTTTCTGAAAACAGAAAATAGTCTCTAATCCATAGGCTTTTCCTTTAAAGTATAGCTCCCAAGACAATATGTTATAATTAGTTTAGCTACTTCTATCTTAAATGTTGGGGACATTATTTTTCTAGTTTTAGTTAGCTATATGTAGACTCACATTAATAATCTGTTGTGATATTTTTAAGTGTTCAATGTGAAATTACGAAAAGACAGGATGCATATACCATATGTAAGTACACAGTAACTAATAGGACATTAATGTATCATTTTGACATTATTTGTTAATAAACAGGTAAAAACAGACCCCCTTTAAACATTATCTTTAAGTCTTCAATGTTAAAATTATATACCCAATATCTAGCAGACTGACTCATAGTAGGAACTCAACAAACGTTTGCTGAATTATATTCTCAAGATATCTTAAGAAGGACACAGACTAGCCTGCAAATAGTGATTAATATCTTCTTTGATTCTCAGAATCTCAAGGGATTTATCAATTCTATGACCGAGAAAAGAACATATCAAAAGTATCAAACTTGTAAAGTGTTCATTATCATATAAAAGATTTTAAAGGTTTCTAAAATAAATAAATTTTATACTGTATACAACCTAGTTTAGCAAACTATAATTCTAGAAATAATTATATGACTGTTTGACAAACACCTCTAGAATACACAGGCTCATTAGGGCAAGGAATTTGTTATGTTCACCACTGTATTTCTAGGGTCTAGGATAATACCTGACACATAGTACTCAAATAATATTTGCTCAATTATTAAGTTAATGAATACACTCAAAAATGAATATTACACCATGAGCAGAAACTTTTAACTATTTTAAAAGCATATGTTTTTTATACTAAGTAGATTCCTAAAAATTCAATAGAAATATATTTCCCAGACCAAATGAGGCCAGAATTTATAACACACAAAACTGCAACACACTAAAAGAGAAGAAGATTTGGGTAGGGGAGGATTAGTTCAGTTCTGAAAATGTTGAGCTCAAGGAGTCTATGAGAGTCTATTCAAATGGAAATACACTACAAGGATCTTTGGACCTGGAGCCCAGAAGAGAGGTTGAGGTTGCCATACATATCCTAAATATGTATGGCACCAGCATAGAGAGAGAGAGAGTAGAGCATAAACAGAGAAGAGTACTTAGTACTGAACTGTGAGGAACCCTTGGGTAGAAGAGGAAGAGCCTGCAAAAGACAGTGATAGAAAGTAGGAAAACCAGGGAGTGTGGTGTCATAGGAGCCAAGGCAGGAGGCAATATCCAGTTCAACATTACAAGGTGGTCAAGTAAGAAAGGACTAAAAAGCACCTAAAACTGAGGTCAACAGTAACCTTGACAAGACTTATAGTCCATCAGTAGGCATGCAAGCCAAACTGGACTAGATGAAGGAGTGAGTGACATGTGGGTAAGTAAAGAGAGTGTGTAGACAGATACTGACAGAGAACAAAAGCACAAGAGCTGGAAGGGAGTATAGAATTCTGAGAGAGATTTTATCTATTAGTCAGTCAGTCTGTCCATCCATCCATCTCTCCATCTTTAAAATTTTAAGAAAGGAGAGACGAGGCTTAAATGGTGACAAAAGGGTCCAAAAGGAAGAGGAAGAAGAGGAGAGAGGTCAGCTGGAGCTAGGGCTATAGAATCTCTCTATAAACACTGGGAACCAAGGAGGAGACTCCTTAGACTAGAGTTTAAACTGAAAACCAAGGAGATAGAATAGGGATAGACAAAAAAGAAATGCATTCCAGGAAAGACAGTATTTTTGATATAAGTGAGTCAGGGAGGCATGTGAAACCAAAAAGGAATGCTAGCTAATCAAAACAGGAATATTTTTAAGGTAGAAAGAGTCTAGGCAGGGAAACTTGCTGAATAGGTGCTGGGTGTAATTAGGGGAGCAAAGGACCACTAGATCCCACTGTAGGGGTCTCAGAGAAGGGTAGTCACCACCCTAGCCCTGAGAGTGAAACCTGAAGCCTAGTGTGATAGTATGTCCTCTATGGGAAGATGAAGAATGAGCTGGTGGTCTGAGGGGAAGAAATGAAAGTGGAAAGCTTAATGACACAGACACTAACACATAACTATATTAAATACAGTTGGGTTGTATTCAGGGAATAATACGAAAATCTATAAATTATTTCTCTACTTCAGATTGAATCCCAATATTTCATTTTTTAAAAAGGTTTTACTTATGTATTTAGTTGAGAGAGTAGGGAGAGGGGCAGAGAGAGAGGCAGAGAATCTCAAACAGACTCTGTGCTGAGAAAGGGGCCTGATGTGGGGATTGAGCTCATGACCCTGAGATCATGACCTGAGCCAAATCAAGAAGAGCTGAGTGCTTAACCGACTGAGCCACCCAGGTGCCCCCACCACCCAATATTTCATTTTTGTACCTACACAACTGTTTAAAACCTATGGCATCCAACTAAAACTCTCTTTGCTCTCTTGCTGAGGAACTGTTGACACGTTAACAGAACACAGAAGTCTCTCCTGTGAGGAGGGATCTAGCTGACTTAGTTGCACAGCATTTCTGATTAATTTGTATTTCTGTATTAAAACTCAGCATCTCTAATCCGTGTCTGATTTTCGTTTATTTTTGCTGTTTCCCAGGGCCAAAGTCTGTCAAATGATCAGCCGCATGTACCCATAACCACAGGAGTCACTAAGTGATTCCTTTCATTGGTGTCTTACCAGGACCTTGCCTAATGTCCAGTATGGAGAAGGTGCTCAACAAATACTGATGGAGTGAATAAGCAAATGCATGAATGGTTCCATGGAGAGAGGAGAACATGATCACCAAATCTCTCTATGCAGCCATGCTTTACATGCCAAGGATCCCTTGGCCATCTGTTGAAGCCCACAGACTCCTCCTCAGAATAATGCTTTTAAATACGTAGTATGACAGCGGAAACTATAATCACATTGGAATACAGACACAAGAAGTAATTACACTGAAATACAGTGACATCAAAACAGAAAAAGAAACCATGACATCATCACAAAACGGTTCTACAGCATGTGCTGGGCTTGTCAAGTCACAGACCTCTCTGTAGAAAGATCTGGCTGGGCTAGTTCCCTGGTGACACCAGCACCTGAGAGCATCTGCAGAGTTTTTGTTCTCAGTTTCACAGAGAGGAATCCTCCAAACTCCTGTCTAGGAAGTCATGTCCTCAGAGTGAAGAAGCAGAAAGAGGCCACGGGAGTTCCATGGCTCACTGTGCCATTTTGCACCTGAACCACCAGTTTCCTTGTTTTGTCCTCACCTTCAGTCCACTGCCCTGAATCCAGTCTTTCTATTCAACCCTCTGTCTTCCCTGAAGGTAAGGAAAGCACGGTTGCCTAGGTGAACCAAATATGTGGCAGATCTGAGGGGGGCTGTTTCTTATACAGACTTTTGACCATATAACCTATGCTCCTACTTTGAAGAACACCTGGTGCTGCCAGTTCCTGAAGTACAAATTAGCTTGCTTTGAGGTTTCTCATGTTACTAGCTTAGGATTCAACTGTGACAAGGGATGCTATATTGGTTACCACTAATATTCCTGCTGTCTATCCTCCAAAATGTGGTTCCTATTTTCTTCATTCTCTTTTGAGTACATGCCTATTTTACTCCCTTACTTTTGTGTAGGGGGTTTAATGAGGAAGCAACAGGAAACATATTTAATCTGTCACATTTTACTGAAGTTGCCATGAAAAGTTCTACAAAGGAGAAAAAGTTTTAAAAATCAGACTTTGAAGTAAATTCCTCAAAAATTCATCTCTTTTACGATTTTTCTGTCACAGATAATCAGTATAATTATAACCAGAACTTTATGAAGGCAGATACCATTTCCATCTTCTTCATCATCGCATTAGCCAGTACCTAGTATGGCAGAGGCTGTCAATAAATATTTATTGAATAAGTGAACTGAATGAATATGGATATGATAAAAAATGGGATCTTTAGTTGTATAATTTCAGCACTTATGGAATTCACCTAGGACTGCTTTGGCAATACTGCAAAAAGCAAACAATCAGAAACAGACACACCTCATGTGGAACTCAAGAATGATGTGTTTTACAATCACAGAGTCCTTCACTACAAAAATTATTGGTATTCTATACCAATAATTTCTTAGATAAGAATGAGTTGGCATTCAAATTTACCTTGTATTTTGCATAGCCAGTAGTATAAAAACATAATTTTTATCACAACTGCTATGTAAGTATTTAACTAGAACTAGTAGATGTACATTTTTAAAAGTCATTAAATGTACCTGTAACAGTAAACAAATACTAACAATACTTAAAATCCAAAGTCTTCCATGTTTAAAATCTGCACATTACCTATTACACTTTAATTCATATAAACAAAAAAGCAAGGTTATTAAAAAAGTAGTTCTAGTAGATCCTTGTCATTTTTATCAAGTGAATTCAAAGGACCATCAGAACATACTACTTTGTAAATACAATTGAAACTCTATCCTTTGTTTTGTAATTTTCTATTGGTTACCAACTAAGCCATAATCCTCCTCAAGGGTCCAAAGGATTATTTAAAATTTTCAGTTATATTTTATAGGGAAAGTTAAATGCATAGTTTTGCTTTAAACTAGAGAATTCTGATATAGCCATCAAAGGTTTACTGTAATTCCAACAAGATGATAATTTTAAGTTAAAAATCTTTACAGTCATTCATGTCAAGATGTTCCTCTAGGCAAACTTGTACAAAAATCCATAATCCATATGGTACTACCCTGATAAATGCTTACTCTATAACTAATTTTTTTTATCATTGTTTACATTCTGTTACTAACTTCAAATTAAAATATAATACTTACTTCTTCAGCCACAAACTCCTTACTCAGACCAAAATCTGTCAGCACCACGTGGCCATTAGAATCAAGGAGAATGTTCTCAAGCTTAATGTCACGGTATATAATTCCCAACTGTAAAAACAAACAAATATGCATTTTCAAATAATAATTTCTAAAAAATGAATTAGGAAAGTCTCTATCTACCTTAAAAACAAACCAAAAAATGGATTTTCCTGCTCAGGATGCTGCAAGGGCTCTTAGTCACTGGCTAGGGCCAATGTGAATTCCTCCATCTCAGGGTTCATCTGCTGGGCTCTAGGGACAATGTGAATTCCTCCATCTCAGGGTTCATCTGCTGGGCTCCCTGGACCTCTCCTATCACGTCTTTCTTCTCTGTGTAATGAAGATCTACTCCCACTAGACCAGCTTCCACGGGGTCTCTCTGTGGACTACTGTTAACTCTGTTTTTCCTGTTCTATCTTCTGGATGTATCACTGCAGATGATCTTTTTCAGGTACTGCTAGCCAATTCATGTCCATCACATCCTAAAGGATTCAGAGAGCTTTCTAACTAGATCCACACTAGTCATGTATTTGTTTTTATTCCTTCACTTATCTAAAAATACATTTTACTCACCTAAAAATAACTGATATTTTCTAGGTATTTCCTGCTTGTCTCAATATAACCATACCCTAACTCTGTTTTTCAATTTTTATGCATTTTTCTAGTATCTTGTACAGTGCCAAATAGATAATTAATAAAGACTTGTTGAACAATAGGCTCCTAAACACAAAGGGTGAAGATCATAGGTTAATTTTGGTTGATCATTAGTTCTAAATAAGTGAAATAAGTCAATTGGATAGTTCTTATATATCCTTCCCTTTTGTTTGCATGTAAGTTCTATAGTAAAACACTTCAGCTATTTCTCGAGCTAAATAAATCTATACACAAGTCATACAAGAAGTTCTTGATATATGTGCTTTGCACATTTCATGTTATGTCAGCCTGAATTAAATGTTTTTAAACTTAGAAACACTGCTTTCCACAACACTAAGTATATGAAAAAGCAGATTCTTAATAACTTCTTAAAATTGAAACAACAAATTACACAAGGAAAAATGCTAGGCAATTTTCCTCCCAGAACTTCAGTGTTCTATAAGAAAGGATGACATCTGCAATCTATTGAACAGACATCTGACTTGAAGCCTCATAAGCATCTAACAACAAGTGCAACTTCTTTTTTTTTTTTTTTTTTAAAGAAACTCTTTGGAAGCAATTTTAGAAATAAATCATTTATTATCTGCTTTACCTCATCACTTCCAAGTAAACTTCCATTTTTGTCTCTTCCTGGGAAACTCAATGTTAGCAGCTGTATCAAGGTTAATATTACTGGCTTCATGTATCTCTTCATGTATCTCTTTGTACTTATCTTTTTAGGGTAGTAAGATTAAGAAAAACTTAGCTGAAGTCTGATTTGCTATATTATTTTCACTCCATATCCATCACACGTATACCCAGTATTCATCATGTTCTCTACTTCTGTGGTTCTGATCACCCTCTTTTAATAATAACAGATGTTCACAGATTTTCCTTTAATAAACAGAATTAGTGGAATTAAAGCTTTCACACACAAAAAAAATGAGTTTACTAGCTTACCCATCGGAGCTTTGTATTTGTTTTGTTTTTACTCTGGTATTTATGGTGATTTCCACCATCATTTTTATATTATAAAAACTTACAATTAAGATCCCTAAGCATAAAACTCAAAGATCTTTTCAGCCCATTCCTGGGCTTAATTTGGTTCACTTATGAAGATGTCCTAACTACTTTATACCCCACAGAGATACTCACAGGCAAAAGCTGACCACGACCTGACAACTACCAAAAGGGATGGGTGTCTGTCCCCTCACAGCAGGCCTTGGTCAGCTCCCTTCTGGTTCCTCTGTCCCTTTTCTCCATCACCCAGCCCCGCCCCCCACGCCCACCAGGCCTCTTCTCTTTCCCTCCTGTTTGTATACATTTCCACCCACTTCCCTTCAGATTCCTCCTCTGACTCCCAGCCCCCGCCTGCCCAGTCCTGGCTCTGCTCTGGACTAGATCTCCCCTGTTCCTGACCCCTTCCTTCCGTGCTCGTATCTTCTCGCCATCTTTTCTTACAGCCCCTCCTGTCCATGGCCTCCATCTTGCCATTCCAGTCTCTCTGCCCCTTTAAAAACCTCCTCCCCATTCCTTGCCTTTTCCCTTCATCTCTCTCTACCCTGTCTCTGCTCCATAATCACCACTTTAGTCTCTGTTCATTTCTAATCCAGTGCAGGATCTGAATTCTCAACAATGAACAGGGGCTCCATGACATACTTGTCTCATCCTAACATAGAGACTCGGTTGTGCTGGTCTCCAAAGTACGTGGTCTCACATACTTTGATGAAAATTACTTGAGTGCATTCTATTTCTAAGGGAATACACACACGCCTTGTCACAGAGTGACTGCTTTTGTCATAACGTGTCATAACGCTTCCTTATTAAAAGTTCAAAAAACTTTGTTCAAAATTTCCTGGATCAAGATTAATAGTACGTGAAAGACTATATATATTTTTAAGTTCAAACTGATTTTAACAGAGTTCAAACAGCATCACAGACATGAATTCCACTTAGTTTTTAGCAACTGAGCTCCTGCTACATGAGGCAGTAGAGGAGAAGGAGGGAGAGGGCGCAAGGGAGCACCTAGAGGACAAAGCAATCACCAAGGCAAACCAGAGTGGGAGAGTGGGGTAGCTGGGAGCTGGCAGGCACTTCTGTCAAGGAACTCATATTCTCCAACCTAATCAAGAAACATGCCCTGCAGACACAGAGGCAGAGTCTGCAGTGCAGTAAATCACAATTAAGGAAACATATATTATGACTTGTAGTTTCATTTTAAAAGTTATCATAAAAGTGAAAAGCTTTTATTCTAATGATACTTTGTAATAAGCATTAGGATTTTTCATGAACAAAACCAAAAAAACTGCCAGGTTCTATCTTTTTCATCTGTATCACAGGAACTACAAAAAAATTAGGAGATTTTTAAAAAGGGAACTACAGAATTGAGAAAATTGGCAACAGCGTGTAAGTATGCTTTCACAATCTCCACGAAGACAGTGATGTTTAAAACATTAGCTCTTTTAGCTCATTACCTCAATTAACAGATTTTTCAAAAAAAGAACTCCCAAAGATTGAGCATCTTACCTTGTGGAGATGTTCGAGGGCAAGCACGATCTCTCCAACATAGATCCGCACCTCGTGCTCTGTGAAACGCTCTCTTTGAGAAAGATGAGTAAAAAGTTCTCCACCATTTATATAATCTAAAAATGAAATATATTTTTTCTTTCTTTGACTTGTATTCATAAACTTAAGGTAGTATTCCCTTTTAATCATTTTGGATTAACCAGAAGGCACTGATTTTAATATATTATTTTTGCACAATTGTTTGTGTATAGTATACAGTTTCATCTAGAACATATTACTAAATTTACATAGTAATACACTTGCATAAGATAATGACTACCCTAAGTCGCAATCAAGTGGATTTGCCTAGAGTACTGCCATTAAAACTATTACATGCATCTGCATATATTTAAATGTTTTCCCAAATGTAGTGTATCAGAAACTTCTGCCATCGCTGCATAATACTTAACTTGCTGTGGAGTACCAAAACATTAGCCACTGTAATAACTAAGATAAAAAATGAACAGAATAAAACAAAACACAAAAACCCCAGCTTTTCCTTTCTAATAGCTGCCAGTCACTATTTCTAAGCAGGCCTCATTTTCTAGAATTTTCTATGTACCCTTTCAAAAAATGTCTATTAGGTAGCAGGTACCCTTCATGCAGCCGAAAAGTAAAAGTGGTGCAATGTGGCTGAGTCAAACACCTGAAACTAAAATATTCCCACTTCCCTCTCAATTTGACCTATTTATCCCAAAAGGAATAATGAAATGAAAGACAAAACAGGCTACAGTGAGGAGTGCCTGAGTGGCTCAGTCAGTTGAGTGTTGGATTCTTGGTGAGCTCAGGTCATGAACTCAAAGTCGAGGGACTGAGCCCTGAGTTGGGCTCCATGCTCAACAGGGAGTCTGCCTGGGATTCTCTCTCTCCCTCTCCTCCTCCCCACTCTCGCTTTTGCGTGGGTGCTCTTTCTCAAATAAATAGATAAGTAAACAAATCTTAAAAAGAAAAAAAAAAAAAAAAACCCAGGCTGCAGTGAGAAATTCCTAAGTGAGCTGAAAAACAGTAATAAAAGCAATAACAGAACTGTGTTCGTAATTAGCTCTGATAAGACATTTATTGATGAACTGATAGTAGTTTCGTCAGAAACTCTGCGACCTTAAAACACACATTTATGTGTAAGAATGCAGACTTTGAAAACAGTCACAGATGTAGTTTAAAGCTTTCCTCCTAAAAACTTGAAAAGCATGTATCCCAAGTATATTCGTTTGTCAAGTTCAGCACAGTTTGAAAAATGAACAAAGCAAAATCTTCATAAACTTGCAAATTTGTTTCATCTTGTCTGTTTAAATTCCAAAAAGCAGATGCAACAGAATGAAAGAACTCTAATAGCTGGTTGCTTTGCAATGTATTTTATGAAGCGCATGCCAGTAAAAAGCACTGCCCTTCTCAGGCTTCTGTATTTTGCTAAGAGGTTTTAATTATATCTTAACACAAAGCTAATTATTAAAAAGGTGTAAAGGAACAAGCATTCCTGCCAACTAACAATGAATTTTTTCTACCTTTAACTAGTTATTTGCTTAAATCTAATGCTGATGTTTATGCATAAGTGGTTTCCACGGTTAGTCATGACACAGAAATAGACACCCACAGGTCAGCTGACCCACTGACAAACTCCTACCCACTCCTGTACGTCCTACACAATTTTCTCATCCTCGATAACCACTCCAGCAATCACCACTCTAGAGGTGATCACTTCCCTGCTGTACTTATTAAAGACTTCAACCACTGCAATTATTCTGCTGTATTGAAAATGTTTATTTGCACAGTGGCTTTCTCTGCTCTACTCTAAGCTTTTTAAAGTCTGAATCGATGTATTCACCTCCACAAACACAGTACCCACATACAGTAAGCACTCAATAGATATATTATTAATTAAATAAAAATTCTTTACAGTGGAATTCATATTAAGTAGACTGAAAGAAAATCACTCTGAAACTCAAAGGCAAGTGTGTTGTAAAAAAGAATCCCAAAAAGAACTCCTCTCTTTAAGGCACCTGGATATTGTCCACAGGACCTGGATTACACAATGGTTTCACTGTGTCCTGCCTTGAGCAAATGAAGTCTCTCAGCCGTAGTTTTTTATCCCTACAATGGGAATAGTAACTAGTGAGGATTGCAGTTGCTTGGAACATAGACAGTGTTTACTTTCCATTTGCTGGGAAGACTGAGAAAAAGTAACTACAAATCTAAGAAAACAAACCTGAACCAACATCAAGTAACCTACTTCCTACTTTTAGAACAAAGAGCCAAAGGTGAAGACCTGGCTTCCAATAAGACAAACATGTTTCATTTGTAGGTATGTGGCTGCACATTTCATGAGGTCAACAGCCACCTCCAGCCAGGGCAGGGGCCCAGGTATTCACAGCTGTAAACCAGATACAGAAGCTACTAAAGGGCTATAACAGCAGGAGCTGTTATAGAGTACCTCCTGATAGGGCAGGTACTCTACATCAGTGGCTGGGATATGACGTCAGTCGGAATGTCTACAAGGTAAGCATTTGGTACTCTCAGTCATTATAATTTTAGTTGTCCTGTTAAGTGTCTAGTGGTATCTCATTATGGTTTTAATTTGTATTTTCTTGACTAATGATATTTAGCATCTTTCCATGGCTTCTTAGACATTTTTGTATCTTCTTTAGTGAAGTGTCAAAGTTGGCTTTTCTTTTTTTTTTGCCTCTTTTGATTTTGTTTTTTATGTGAAATAAAATTCACATGTCATGAAATTCACTCATCTGACATGTAAAAATCAATGGTTTTTAGTATATTCAGAGTTATGGCAACTATCACCACATTGAATTTTAAAACACGCTCACCACTCCACCCTACCAGAAATCCCAATTTATCTGTTTTTTCTTTAGTTGTTTGTGCTTTTGATAGCATATTTAAGAAACCACTGCCAAAAAAAAAAAAAAAAAAAAAAAAAGAAGAAAGAAAGAAAGAAAGAAAGAAAGAAAGAAAGAAAGAAAGAAAGAAAGAAAGAAAGAAGAAACCACTGCCAAACCAAGGTCACAAAGATTTACCTTTGCCTTCCTCTAAGAAAGTTAGAGTTTTAGCTCTTACTTTTCATCTTTGATCAATTTTGAATTAATTCTGTATATCATGTGAGGTATGGGCCCAATTTCATACAAGCCCACATGAAATTGGCTATCTAGTTGTCCCAATACCATTAATTAAAAAGACTGTTCTTTCCTCATTGGCACCCTTGTTGAAAGATCAACTGACTGTAGAAGTTTATTTCTGGACTCTCAGAAGAGATATATATATATATATATATATATATATAAAATATATTATATATAATCTTTATTTTAGTCCCATACTTTGATTATTTTAGCTTTGTAGTAAATTTTAAAATTGGCAAGGGTTCAGTCTTCCAAACTTAACTCTTCCTTTTCAAAATTGTTATATAGCTATTCTAAGGTTCCTTGCCCTTCTCTATGAATTTTAGGATCACTTCGTCAATTTCTACAAAGCAAGAAGCTAGAATTTTGAGAGAGGTTGTGTTGAATCTGTAGATCAGTTTAGGGAGTATTGTCATCTTAATAATATTAAGTCTTCCAACCCGTAAACGTAGGATCTTTTTATTTATTTAGATCTTCTTTCACTTCCTTCAACAACATTTTGTAGTTTTCAGAGTGTCAGTTTTGCATTTTTTTTTAAAGATTTTATTTATTTATTCATGATAGTCACACAGAGAGAGACAGAGAGGCAGAGACACAGGCAGAGGGAGAAGCAGGCTCCACGCAGGGAGCCCGACGTGGAATTCGATCCCGGGTCTCCAGGATCGCGCCCTGGGCCAAAGGCAGGCACCAAACCGCTGCGCCACCCAGGGATCCCAGTTTTGCACTTTTTTAATGCTAAATTTATTCCTAAATATTTTACTTTTTTATTGTAAACGGAATTGTTTTTAAAATTTCCTTTTTTAGATTTTTCACCTGCTGCAGGTGTACAGAATTTGCATGTTGGTCATGCCTCCTGCAACTGTGCTGAACTTGTTCATTCATATGAATAGCTTTGTAGTGGATCCCTTAGGGTTTTCTATTTTAAGGTCATGTCATCTGTAAACACAGGTTTTAGTTTTCCTTTCCAGTGTGAAGGTCTTTTACATTCTTTTCTTGACTAAAATGTTGAATAAAGGGGTGAAAGTGAATAGTCTTACCTCGTTTCTGATTTTAGGGGGAAAGAAAGCCTCTTGATTTTTAGGCTTCTGACTTTCAGGAAGTTCACTATTCCTACTTTTTTGAGTGTTTTTATCACGAAGGAGTGTTTAATTTTGTCAAATGCTTTTTCTATGTCTACCAAGATGTTAATATGGTTTCTGTCCCTTATTCGACTGATAAGGTATTTTGATTGATTTTCAGTTGGCCTTGCATTCCTGGGATGCATTCCCACTTGGCCACGGTATATGGTCCTTTTAATTTGTTGCTGGCTTCAGTTTGAGAGTATTTTGTTGAGGAGTTTTGTGTTTTTATTCTTAAGAGATATTGGTCCATAGTTTTCTTGTTTTATCTTGATATTTTTGTTTGGTTTTGGTACTAAGATAATACTGGCCTCGTAAAATTAGTTGGGAAGTGTTTCTTCCTCTTCTATATTTTAGACATTTGTAAAAACTGGTATTAATTGGTCTTTAAATGTTTCGTAGTATGCACTATGGAAGCCATGTGGGTCTGGGCTTTTCATTGTGGTTAGTTTATTACTACTATTCTTACTACTATTACTAATTTTATTGCTGCTGCTACTAACTACTACTACTACTTTTTCTTCTTCTTCAATCTCCTTACTTGTTATAGGTCTATTCAGAAGTTGTATTTCCTCCACTTGATTCTAATAGTTTGTGCCTTTCTAGGAATTTATTTCATCTTAGCTACCTAATTTGTTGACATGCACTTGTTCATGGTTTTAATTTATGACCCTTTACAACTGTCGCCAGTATTAATGTCCCTTCTTCCATTCCTAACTTTACAAACTTGAGTCTTCTTCCATTTTCGTTGGTCAGTCTAACTAAAGGTTTGTCATTTTCTTTATCTTTTCAATGAATTATCTTTTGGCTTCATTCATTTTATTGTTTGCACACTATTTCATTAATTTCTGGCCTAATCTTTATTATTTTCCTTGTATCTGCTCACTTTGGGGTTAGTTTGCTTTTCTTTTTCCACTGCCTTAGGGTGGAAGACTAAGTTACTGATTGGAGTTCTTTTCAAAATGTTTTCTTCTTAAAAAGAAATAATTTTTTCTTTTTAAATTTAGACAATTAATAGCTATAAATTTCCCACTAAGCACTGGTTTAGGTGCATTTCATAAGATTTGACATGTAGTGCCTTAATTTTCTCTCATCTCAAAGTATTTCTTGATTTCTCTTTGACACATTGGTTATATAAGAGTATGTTGTTAAATTTCACAGTTGTGGTTATCCCAAATTTCTTTCTGTTACTGATTTCTAATTTTATTCCATCGTGATCAGAGAACATACTTTGTATGATTTTAATCTTTTTTAACTTATTGAGTTTTTTTTTTTTTTTTTAATGGCCTAGCATATGATCTATTCTAAAGAATTAGTTCCTAGTGCACTTGAAAAAAATATGTGGGGCAGCCTGGGTGGCTCAGCGGTTTAGTGCACCTTCAGCCCAGGGCATGATCCTGGAGACCTGGGATCGAGTCCCACGTCAGCTCCCTGCATGGAGCCTGCTTCTCCCTCTGCCTGTGACTCTGCCTCTCTCTCTGCTGTGTATTCTCATGAATAAATAAATAAAATCTTTAACAACAACAACAAAAAGAAAAAATATGTGTTCAGCTATGTTGTTTAGAGAGTTCTACTATATCTAGGTGGTTTATTTTCTATTTCCTTGATGCTCTTTTGCTCAATCTTATACATTATTGAAAGTGGAGTATTATTGCTGACTTGTCTATTTCTCTCTTCATTCCTTCAGTTTTGCTTCATAGATTTGGGGTGTATGTTGTTAAGTACATAGTTGTTTATAATTGCGTCTTCATGATGAATTGGTGCTTTTATCATTGTGAAGTATCCCTTTTTAATCTCTAGTAACATTGTTTGTTTTAAAGTCTATTTTGTCTGATATTAGTAAGCCACTCCTACTTTCTTGTGGTTGCTGTTTGTGTGATTTCTCTCTTTCCATCCTTCTTTAATCTCTTCGTATCTTTGAATCTACACTGTACCTCCTATAAACAGCATAATACTGAATTTTTCCCCCATGTGACAATCTCTACATTTTGATTATATGGTCTTGTATATTTACATTTAATGTTATTATTGGTATAGCTGGGTTTCTGCCTACTGTTTTACTTTTTTGTTTTATATATATATATTTATATAGTTTTTTTTCGCTATTCCTTCTTTAGAACCTTCTGTTTCACTAAATGAATATTTTCTAGTGTGATATTTTAATTCCTTCAATGAATTTCATTTTTTATTTTTTATTTTTTAGTGGTTGCTCTGTGGCTTATTATTATGCACATTAACATTAAAAACACCTTCAGATTTATATCAATTTAATTGCAGTGATACATATAAACATTACTCCTATACAGCTCATTCTTTCTTTCTCCTTTCTTTAAGATTTTATTTATGTATTCATGAGAGACATACAGAGAGAGGCAGACACACAGGCAGAGGGAGAAGCAGGCTCCCTGCAGGGAGCCCAATATGGGACTCGATCCCAGGACCCAGGGATCACGCCCTGAGGCGAAGGCAGATGCTCAACCACTGAGCCACCCAAGTGTCCCTCTTCCTTCTTTTAATGCTATTATTGTCATAGACTGTACAACTACATGTTACAAAGCCAACAATATGTATTACTATTTTATACATTTTATGTCTTTCAAAGAAACTAAGAAGAGAACAAGTACATATTTATAACTAGCACATTAGCTTTCTTATTTATATTTTTGGTTCTCTTCTTTTTCTTGTGGACTCAACTTATCTGATTCTAATTCCCTATCCCCACCAAAGGCTTGTTTTTATTTTATTCTTATTTATTATTATTTTTAAAATATTTTATTTATTCATGAGAGACACATAGAGAGAGAGACAGAGACATAGGCAGAGAGAGAAGCAGCTTCATGCAGGGAGCCCGATGTAGGACTCGATCCTGGGTCTCCAAGATCATGCCCTGGGCGTGAAGGCAGGCGCTAAACTGCTGAGCCACCCAGGGATCCCCCTCTTCTTCATTAAATAACTTGTATATTCTAATAAGAACTGTTTTATCTACAAGAAATCTCTGATGCTTCTCCTTAGAGGGCACAACCTTGGGCATTCATACAATGGTTTGGCAGGGCTCTTTTTTACTCTCTTTTCTTGATCTGTTAAGCTGTCTGCCTCTGTTGGTATCACACCCAGTTGTTAGGCTCCACTAATTGCTGGCTGGTTAGTCTATTATTTTCAATAATGCCCTGGGGCATAAAATACTTCACAGTCTGATTCAGTAAATTCAGTCTCCTTTGTAGGGCTATTTTTTGAGGTCAGTGTTTGAGATTTGATCTGACCTCAAGAATGTTCTTCATAATTGACTATTTTCCTTGTACTCTCTGGTACTCCAACAGTTTACTTTGTTGTTCTAATGCAGCTACCAACCCTCCTCTTATGAGCTCACCACCAAAATCTCCATTTTTCCCCCTCAAAAGCATCCTTAGGCTTGAACTTCCCACATACTCTGCTTCAAGTAGTCAGTTATTTTGATAGGAACTTCAGAGCTCTGTGCTTATGAACTACCTCTCCCTCTAGGGAAAACTCTGATCCTCTGCTCTGGAGCTGGCAGGGTGGGGGTGGGGGTGGGGGGTGTAAGGTTAGTGACCCACTTCTCTCAGAGTGACACTCCTGCTTTACTAACAAGGTGCTGCTTGAAGGCACTAGTCTCTGGTCTTCTCAGCTTGCAGAACCTTCACTCTACAAATGAGGTGGGGTAAGGGCATCAGAGCTCTGTATTCTCAACCTTCCAAGCCTGGAATAAAGCTTCTGGCCTATAAGTAGGGCCCAGGTGTTAGAAGGGAGCTCTCAACCTCTCAGCCACATGTGCTAGGAATTTAGCCTCTGTAACACGGAGCCAGATGAATGAGAAATGCTGGTGTCCTGCAACCTTCTGATGAGATATTGTATTCCTTAACTGGAAGCTGAGGGGAGAGACGGTCCCAATTTCTGGGCCACACCCACCCAATGGAGCTTCTGTCATACAGTGTGGGGGAGGACAGAAGGTCATGGCCCAAGTGTTACCCACTTTTGCTGTTCTTACTGAATTTAGATTTTCTTGAATAAATGTTTCTTAAACTGCCCACAGGCCAACCTCCAGAGATTTTAATTTTTTTTTTATAACTTTTACTAGTTATGTTTTGTTTCCTTGGAAAGCAGGTCCATGTAGCTCCTCACACTGCCATTCTAGGAGCAAGCTCTTGTTTTCTTTTTAAATTATTGTTTATAGGC
The DNA here is from genome assembly GCF_011100685.1 of Canis lupus familiaris. NCBI lineage: Eukaryota > Metazoa > Chordata > Mammalia > Carnivora > Canidae > Canis > Canis lupus. Next base: position 62,211,662 of record NC_049229.1, read on the forward strand.
ATTCTTGTATATTTTGGAATCAAGTTCTTTGCCAAGTACACGAATGGCAAATATTACCTCTGAGTGTGTGGTTTGCCTTTAATTTTCTTAAAAGTGTCTCTTGATGTGTAGAAAATGTTTAATTTTTATTAGTTCAGCTTTCTCCTCCTTCTCCCCCTCCTTCTCCTCCTCTTTCTCATCCTGCTTCCATCCTCCTCCTTCTTTTGGTTAGTGTTTTGAGAAGTCTTCACCTACCCTAGTTAAAGATATTCTCCTATGATTTCTTGTTAATGCTTTATAGGCTTAAGTTCTATGTTTAGGGTCTATCTGTTTCAAACTAATATTTGTGTATAGAGCAAAGTAAGGGTTGAGATTCACTTTTTTTCCCATACAGATACCCAGTTATTCTAACATGATCACTACTTCTTTCCCCACTGAATTGCTTTGTCAAAAATCAAAGGGCTATGTAAGTGTGGGCCTATCTCTGGAGTCCCTTTTCTATTTCACCGATCTATATGTTTCATGCCATACTGCCTTGATTACTATGACTTTATAGTCAGTTTTAAACCAGATCATTTAAGCCTTATATATTTGTTATTCTTTAAAGAGTAGATGGACTATCCTAGTTCCTTTGTTTTTGCATAAGAATTTGAATCAGGGATCCCTGGGTGGCGCAGCGGTTTGGCGCCTGCCTTTGGCCCAGGGCGCGATCCTGGAGACCCGGGATCGAATCCCACATTGGGCTCCCGGTGCATGGAGCCTGCTTCTCCCTCTGCCTGTGTCTCTGACTCTCTCTCTCTCTGTGACTATCATAAATAAATAAATAAATAAATAAATAAATAAATAAATAAATAAATAAATAAATAGAATTTGAATCAGTTTGTCAATCTCTACCAAACAAAGCCTGCTTGGATTTGATTTGGACAATTTTGCAGGTACAGTTCAACTTAAGGAGAACTGACATGCTAACAATACTGAGTGCTCCTGCCCATGAATATGGTGTATCTCTCTATTAATTAGGTTTTCTTTCATTTCTCTCATCAATGTATAATTTACAGAGTAAACTTATTTCCAAATATCTCATGTTTAAAGAAATTATATTGTAAAGGATATTCTAAAATTTCATTTTCCAGTTGTTTGATGCTAGAATATAGAACTATAATTGTTTTTGTCATTTTGAAACAATTATAAATTTAAAGAAATGTTTCAAATATAGTATATAAAACTTTTTTTCATGAACCATCTAAAAGTAATTTGTCAACTTGATATCCAATCACTCATATGCATACTTGCATTTATATTTCATGCCACAACCTAATCATTTAAAAAGTTAGGACTTTAACCTAAATATACTGTTACCATCTAATCCTCAATCCTAATTTCAAGTTTCCTTAGTTGTTCCCAAAATAGTATAGCAAAAGGTTCCAGTTCTGAATCAAATGTTAACTTCAGTTATCTTTTTTCTTCAGTTTGGAATAATTTCTCAGTCTTCCTTTGACTTTCATAACCTTGACACTTTTGAAGATTATAAGCTTCATATGTTGTACACTGTCCCACAATCTGAGTTTGTCTGATGTACTGGCATGCATCATTGGGAGGCGTGCATCATTGGGAGGAAATAATGGAAGGGACACTGTTCTTGGTGCATCATCTCAGGTGGGGCATTATTTCAATTCATCCTAATATTAATGATTTTCATTTTGATCATTTGATTAAGGCAGTGTCTCCTTGGCTTCTCTACCATGAAGTTATCTATTTCACCTTTGTAATTAGTAAGTAATTTTGGAGAGGTGCTTTGAAACCATGTAACTGTTGCAACCCACACAATTCAATTTATTTATTTATATCTGAGGGACTTGTGGGTTTATTTTATTCAATGAGTTAAAATTCAGTACCATCATTTAGTTTTGATTCTTGGAGTGTGGTTCTTATTCTTATGGCACAGGTTTTCTAGAATTTTGATGAAACCTTTGTGGAGTTTACCAAGTTCCTGTACCTTGGGAGAATTTACTGTCTCCCTTGAGGTTGGAGCTGCTGAAATCTTTATCCAGCTCTTTAAGCTTTTTAGCTCTTTGGGCCACTAGGATTCTTGCCCCATGCAATCAATGCTGAGAAAGCAGTCCACACACAAAGATTTCTGAATCACCTCTCCCATGGTTCCTTTCTTGGCAGGGGGCCTCTCCTCCACAATTTGCAGCCACTTTGTTGGCCCCAAACTCCAACTTTAGCCTTTGGCCTTGTAAGACTGCCTCTTCTGGACTTAATTTTGACCTCTTATTTTATATATCCTTGAAAAATATTTTTGGTATTTAAGAACACAGGTCTTGAGTGTCAGAAAATCCAAAAATCCTAGCTATACTATTCATCAATTATGTGACTTTGAGCAAGTTGCTTAATCTTTTTGAATCTAAAACCATATTGGTAAATAATATATTTTCCTACAGTTTGTTCATTTCATTCATCAGACTCTGAGACCTTACCATACAATCTTAGATACTGCACACATATACTGAAGTAGACAATGATCTCCATCCTAATGAAGGCTGCATTCCAGTGGGAAAAGTCAAGTGGATACTATGAATATTTTGGAAGATGATGATTACTATGGAAAAAATAACACAGATAAAGGCAGATAGGAAATGCTAGGATAGAGCTGAGGACTGCATTTTAATAAAGGTGGTCAGTGTATGCCTCACCAAGATGACTTTTGAGCAAAGAATTTAAGAAAGTGGAGACATGAACTAAGCAGTTATCTGGGGGTAAGACTGTTCCTGGCAGAAGTAACAAGTGCAAAGGCTCTTGGGCAGGAGAGGGCCTGGTGTACCTAAGGATCAGAAAGGAAGCTAACATGGCTAAAATGCACTGAATGAAGAAAAAGTAGGAGGAGGAACATGGTCACAGAAGTAACTGAGTTTGCAGGGTGGGGCAGCTCGTACAAGGTCTTGTAGACCTTCACTGCAGCTGCTCAACATACTGTGATCTAAGTGAACTGTGGCCTCTGGAATTGAGCCATCCATTGGAAGGATCTCATCTTTTCCTCTGAATAAAAAATGAATTTACAGGATTCTGAGTAGAAGAGTCGTATGATAAGACCTGCACTTTACTAGAATCAATAGCTCTGGCTGCTGTGCTGGGAAGAGCAAGGCTGGAAATATGGAGATCACCTGCAATAAAGCAAGGTGAGCAATGATGGTGGTGAGGAGGAAGGTGACAGCAGTGGTGGGGGTATGGATCCAGCTCTATCTGGGCATCTGAAGAGATGGGGTTGGTGTTCCTTGAGACAGGGAAGGCTGTTGGAAGAAGAGGTTTGGAGAGAATGAGAGCATGACCCAGAGTTCGCTTCTGGATATGAGGAATGCACAGTGTCTGACAAATAGTGAAAGCTCAATAAATGGTAGTTATCATTATCATGACCATCACCCTCAACTGTATTTTCTGCAACTGTTGAGAGATACAAAAGAACCCTTCTGGAACCCTTTGAGGGAGAGGAAGACAAATTTCTTAGGACTGGTTTAGAGCATGAAGAGGAGATTCCACAAACCATCCTGAAAATGCTTCATGTAAATTCCTTGAAATTATGTACAATTGTTTTCAAGCATATGTTAAGAATCTGGGCATTCTCCCAAGAAGAGAGGGGCCACAGCTTTGATCAGATTCTCCAGGGTGTTGTATGCAAAAAAGAAAAAAAAATTGTAAGGAACATCACCCCTAGAAACAACATGATAAATTTGAATAGAAAAGTTCCTATCAAGTTTATTTACAAACAAACCAATGAGTACTGGCTGCCAGCACATGGGAAACAGCTGAGAGTGGTATCCCACAGCTGGCCAGCATCATGTATGTTAAAATTACAGCATGCACACCTAGTTCTGGCTTCTCCAGGGCACTGAGCTCACTTCTCACTGACTTTTCTCCTTGTGTGTCATAACTGCCTTAGGGCTTATTTGCATTTAGAATTGGACTGGCAGGGTTCAGAGTAAAGAGTTTTCATTTTCAACAAGATCTCGGACTATTGAGGATGTGCTGGGACTGCGTTTCTGGTGTCCCTACACCCATGTGTTTATCAAGAGATCTAGCAACTCTTTTAGGGTAAGGTTGGGGCTGGCTTGTCCTAAGGAAAAACAATTTAGCCAGGCCGCAAGACAACAATAAAAGAAAATTTAAAAAAGACCATAGGGATATTGCTAAATATGAGATGAATTACAAAATTCATACGCTCTTGAATGAGAACACCAGACTCAAGAATGCAGGCAGATTCTGGGACCATTACAATGGCACGGAGATGGCCACTGCAAAAACCCACATCCTTACAGACGTCTGAAAGGAAGATTCTTCTTCTCAGCTTTATAATTCAAGGAAACCTGACCTCCCACCCCATCTTTTCTTATTGAGCAATAAATTAATTTCTTCACATAAGAGACTTGCTAAAAAAGCTCAGACTGAATAAAGCCCCTGAGTGAAGACCATCTACTACTAGAATTATTTCAGGTCCAATCTGCCTGGTGGGCTCTTGGTCCACGCCAACTTGTCTACCCTGAGTAATAACTTTTCTGTAAAAATTACGGATTCATTAGATTTCTGGAAATTAGATTTCTTAAGGCTCTGCCACTTTCTCTGTAAGCATGAAGTTTGGATTTTGGGTCTTTTTTTTTTTTTTAAGACAACGCTATTTTTATTCTCTTTAATGATAGGGAAACTGTCAGATATAGTATGAGAACATTCTGATTTTACTGATATTCCTGAGTCTTTTTGCCTCTCTGGACATATGATACAAATGGACCAAGTGGCATTGATTCAATGAACATTCCTGGCTCTTGCTGTTTGTATGGACACAACATCTCAGTAACCTGTAAATCGAAGCAGGAAAGGGCTGTTGGTAGGTAGGAAGGAATTCAGTGACATAAAACAGTGTTCTGTTTTATGCTCTCCTTTAAAATTTGTATCTTAACACAGCTTTTGAGATCAGGCAAAGAAGTAATAACAACCACAGAGACTGGATACCTTCTAAGTGCCTGTTCCACTTAGATATGACAGTGAATCTGACTTTCATAAACAGTGCTCTTAGGTACTATTCTAATAGCATAATCCCCGGGGAAAACAGGTACTCTCTAGATAACAGTGAAGCTAAACAAACTATCCAGAGTTGCATATCCTGTGAGTGGGAGAATAGGAATTATGAACATGGGCAGTCTGACTCCAAAGAGTGATTTTTAAAAATGTATTAGAGTTGTCCTTTACCCCCTCCAAATATGGTTTTACTGTCACTTACTAGGAGCAGCGTCATCATGCAGTTGGTTTGCTAATTACTGTCCAAAAAACTGCATTAAGCTCTATAATATGTGTAAATGGCTTAGAGCCAATAATTCTATATATTTGGTCATATAACTTTGCTAGTTTACATGCTTTTTCACAGTTAAGTTTTAGAGGTTCACCTGAATTTCACAATACTCAAAAGTAGACATTCTAGGGGGCTATACTGAGGGGATTTTTTTTTAAGATTTTATTTATTTGAGAGAGAGAGAGAATGAGCGCGGGGGGGGAGGGGGGGGAGATGGAGAGGGAGAAGCAGACTCCCTGTTGAGTAAGGAGCCCAATGCAGGGCTCGATCCCAGGGTCCTGAGATCATGACCTGAGCGCAAAGCAGACACTTAACCTGAGCCCCTGAGGTTGGTTGGTTTGTTTTTTTTAATAGGCACAGTAAATAATGAGTTTCAATCTTTTCTGATAATGTGCCAAGCTAAAATTATCACTGATACATTTATGGCACATAATTTAAGAGAGTTAATTTCTATCTTACAGGAATGAACCCTGGGCTGTTTTTTTTTTTCTTTTCTTTTAAAGGGGGGGGGGGGTACTTAGCCATGCCCACAGAAATATCCCCAACTGTGGAAGGCACCTTAAGTTTTCCTAAAACGCCATCACCTTAGCCCACCTGCCTGTTAAAGCAAAGGAATCTGAATTTGGCAACACAGAAGTGGTACCATCTAGGTTCCTGCCAGAGATCAGAACCTCAAATTGTCTGGTGTCCAAATCTCATCAAATACTCAGTTGTGAGAAATAATACATACCAAGGCCATGCATGTAATCCATATATCTTTCTGGATATGCTAGAATGGCTTTAGACAAAGAGCAGAAGAGAGCTATAAAATTCAGTAACGCTATTTTGCTGTTATACTCGGACCGTGTTCTACAGGCTTACATTATATGAGACAGTGACATGAAATCTGGCATTCTCTTTAGTCAAGGAAGGCTGGTGAGAACTGTCAGTACATCTGGGCCCTATTTAAAAAATTTTTTCCTAGCTCATAATGCCTTACCTCTGGATTGTGTTTATTTTTAAACTTATCTTGATAAAATTTCACACTTACAAAAATATTTGCAAGAACTGTACAAGGAATCTCCGTAACTATTATGCAGATTCACCAACTGTTTACATTTTGTTTCATTTGCTTTTGTATTCTATCTCTCATGTTTTCATATATGTGCATACTCCTCGTGAGAATAAGTTGGAGACATGACACTCCTACCCCTAAATCCTTCAGTGTGCATATCCTAAGGAAAAAAAAAAAAAAACCTTTCCTAGAACCACAGTATAATTATAAAGATCAGAAACTTTAGGATAAAAACACCATTATCTAGGGGGGCCCGGAGTGCTGAGTCAGTAGACCATGCGACTCTTGATCTCTGGGTTGTGAGTTTGAGCTCTTGATCTCTGGGTTGTGAGTTTGAGCCCATGTTGGGTGTGGAGATTGCTTAAAAATAAAATCTTTTCTTTTTAAAAATCAACTATTATCTAGTTTACACTCTTTCAAATTTTGTCATTTGTCCCACTAATGCTCTCTCTAGCTACTTTTATTTCCAGTCCGGCATTTGGTTTATGACCATACAATGCACTGGAGATACGGTCTTTAGTCTGGACCTTCGGTCTTTCTTTCTTTCTTGATCTTATATCGATGAAAAGAATAGTTCGGTTATTGTGTGGACTTCAACCCTCAATTTCATTTGTTTTCTCATGATCAGGTGCAGGTTATGCACTCTTGGAAGGAATATCAATGAAATAATGTTACTTGTCTTAGAAAATATCAATAAGCATGTGAAGCTAGTTTTCCCAATACTGATGTTAGTTTAGATCATATCATTAGTATGGTGTTTGCCAGGTTTCTCCATAGTAAAGTTACTCTGTTTCCTTTTGCAATTAACTGGTAAATTGTGGGGAGATGAATTGAGACTATGTAGAAATATCCTATTCCCATCAAACTACTGCCTACTCATCTACAATCCAATGATGATTTTCTAATTCCACCATACCTTCTCTATATCAGCTGGACTAGGTTTGCCTGGTCAGGTATAAATTAGTAGGACAGATTCACAGAATTAAATTGCTAATACTTACATATTAAATTTTCATAATTGCTGACAGTATTTTATAAGTATTTTCCTCAAAAAAGCTTATAGCCACTTATATTCTCCACCAACAATAAATGAATGCCTTAAAAAAAACAAGTTCTCACCAACTCTTGATATTATCATTATGTTTAAATTTTTACCAATCTGATAAGCATTTCCAAGATAAAAAATTTTTCAGGTGCAAAATAAAGAAGAGGGAAAGAAAATCTGAGAGTGTGCAGCAGCTGGACTTGATATATATATTTCATGGCCCACACAATGGAATCCCTTAAATGATGCCTGTATAGACTCCTGGTTCCTAGAGCAAATGAAAAGAAGCTTCTTAAAAAAAGAAAAAAGAGCTTCTTATATGAAAATAATTATATGTCAAGGGGTCAATGTAAAAAATATATAAAGAACTTATACAACTCAATACCAAAAACAGTTGGATTAAAAAACAGAGAACATGAATAAATGTTTTTCCAAAGAAGGTAACCAGGGGGTCAACTGACACATGAAAAAGTGCTCAACATCACTAATCTTCAACGAAATACACATCAAAACCATAATGAGATTATCACCTTACGCCTGTCAGAATGGCTAGACTCAAAAAGACAAAAGATAATCATTGTTGGTGAGGATGTGGAGAAAGATGAACTCTTGTGCACTGCTGGTGGGAATGCAAACCAGCGTAGCTACTGCGGAAAACAGTGTGGAGGTGCCTCAAAAAATTAAAAATAAAACTACCATACAATCCAGTAATTCCACTCCTGGGTATTTACCCAAAGAAAATGTAAACACAAATTCGAAAAGATATATGCACCCCTACATTTATTGCACCATTCCTTACAAGAGCCAATATATGGAAGCAACTGAAGTATTCACTGACAGACAAATGGATGAGGAAGATGTAGTATATTTATATAACGGAATACCACTCAGCCATAAGAAATGATATCTTCCTATTTACGACAACAAGGATGGACCTAGAGGATATTACAGCAAATGAAATAAGTCAGACTGAGAAAAAGAAGTACTACCAGATTTCACACATATGTGAATCTAAAAAACAAAACAAATGAATAAACAAGAAGCAGAATCAGACTTTTAAATATAGAGAACAAACTGACGGCTGCCAGAGGGAAGGGAGGGGAGAGATGGGCAAAATGGGTCAATAAGGTTTCAGTTACGAAATGAGTAAGACATGACGACAAAAAGCACAGCACAAAAAAAAAAAAAAAAAAAGCACAGCACATCAAAAAAGCACAGCATAGTCAATGTTATTGTAAGAGCGCTGCATGGTTAACAGATGGGAGCTAGCTATACTTGTGGTGAGGTAGCAAAACATATAGAAAAGTTGAATCACTATGTTGAACACCTGAAACTAATGCAACTATATGCAAATTTTAAAAAATTATTTTAAAAAGCAGAGATTTATACAAAAAATCACAATAAAGCCAACCTAAGATTAAAAAATGATTCTATCTCAATTCTTTTATATTTGCTAAATGGATCTTTTTATGTTTAATGGCTCAATTCTATATCCATAAAATGTGAATATAAATAATTCCAACTCCCATGTAAGATTATCATATGGATTCAATGAGCTATGGAGAGTTAAACTTAGCCAGAGGTACAGTAAGCACTTATTGCATGGTGATTATTAACTACTGTTATTATTTACACAGATCAATTACAACTTATAGGACTGAAAAACAACACCAAGTTTAATTGTAATGATTTAAACATAAAATTAAAATTTATGGTGCCTGGACATCTATTTTCTCAATGTAAGCATAATTTCAAGGCTTATAAATGCTTAACATATATTATCATAAAGTACTATTAGGGTATAATTTGTTTTAGTCAGTATTAAGCTAAAGAGAAATTTATAGAATTGATATTTTAGTGCAATCAAGTTTTAAAGATGCAGATATATGTGATTTTTATTCAAGTGCAATTAACTTGCTTTTAAAGATTTTTATGTGATAGTAGTTGGGAGTGCCAGATGAGCATTCTGATGCTGTGTCTCTAGAAGCATAAAAATAACTCAGAAATCACAGAAATAATGTGAAAATTCAAAATCACAAAATGTCTCCCATTTTAAAACACACTACCATCTACCCTAAATCTTGCATGTCCCATCGTTTCTTTCTTCTTTCTTCCTTCAAAGACTTCTTTGGAGTGTCTATGTGGATATCTGACTCTCCTTACTTACCCTCTGTTCACTTCCTATTGCTGCTTTAACAAATTACTATAGATCTAATGGCTTAAGACAAATTTATGACTTCATGCTATAGATCAGAAGTCTGACATGCATGTCATTGGGCTAAAATCAAGGTGTCGGTAGTGCTGCGTCTATTCTGGAAGTTTTGGGGAAAGTCTTGTTTCCTGGTCTTTTCCAACTTCAAGAGGCCGCCTACACTCTGTGGCTCGTGGTCCCCTCCGTCCTCAAAGGCAGCAATGACAATCCAGTCACTTCTCACACTGTGACTCTAACCTCTTCTGCAATCATATCTCCATTCTTCTGCCTTCCTCTTCCACTTTTAAACCCCCTTGTAATTTCACTGGGCCCACTCAGATAATCCAGGAAAATCTCCCTATTTTCAGGTTAGCTGACCAACAATTTTAATTCCACCTGCAATTTTAATTCTCATCTGTCATGTAACCCAATGTATTCACAGGTTCTGAGGATTAAGATGTTAGCATTTTGGGGTGGCCACCCTTCTGCCTACTGCAGGCTCTCTTCACTCCTTCACACACTACAGAACAACTTCTACCTTCATGATACCACCACAGACTGAGGTTAAAAACAACCTTGTGTCATTAGTCAATGGATGCTTTTTAGTTCTGGCATTATTTGGCTTTTCAGCTGCACTTTGCAAACCAAGAGAAAGATTTCAAGGAAAGCAAAATGAGACTGGGGAACCATTCCTGCGGGCCTCGCTGAAATGGACCTTCAAATAGCTGAAATAATACCCCCAAATGGCTGTATTAACACCACTTAATTTGGGCTAGTCTGTTACGCAGAAAAGGCTAATGGAAACATCAGTAAGTTGCAGATCATGCTTGTAACCAAGGGACTTGCTCAAAGTCACTCCAAGATTTAAAAGCCCCACATGATTTGACCTCACAACCATGCTGCACAGGACTCTTCCCACTGGGTTCACACTGACCTTCTGTAGCCCTCTTACTGCTGTGTCCTGTCTTCAGACTATACACAGGCTGGTGGAGCCCTGTGCCTGGAATGTTCTTCCCTATCCCTTCTGTTCCTCATCTACTTTCTATTCTTCCTCGTAAATTACACTTAAGATGTCACTTTTCTGGGAAGGTCTTGCCTGACAACCCCAACTAGACCTACGTGTTTTCATTATGTGCTTTCATCAGTGCCTTCTACATTTCCTTCCAACTACTTATTTCAATTAATTACTTAATTGTGTACTAACTTATTTAATGTCTTTCCCCCTTTTAGATTACAAGGCTCTGAGGTCAAGAATCTTGTCTAGGTGGTTTGCTACTATTTCCAAGCACCGGGCACACAGTAAGCAGGCACAATTTTTAGCATGAATGAAGAGTTTTAGAACTGACAATATCTTGAAGGAGTTCACCTCTTGTACTATCGGGGCCAATATCCCAGAGTCCTCCAGGAAACCCATAGAGTGAACCTGAAAAATTTGAACCCACAGAACATCTCTCATATGAGCCATCACGTATTCTTCAACTTTCAAGTCCTGTAAGGGCACCTGTGCTTCTAAAGTGGCTCGGTATTAGGCCCGTGGACTATGGAGGAAAAGGCTTCACCCAGAAGTTTAGGTGAAGTTTATGTCTAGAGATAACACGTTATGGTCCTAAAGACTCCCACCAAATGTGAAATAATTCTAATACTGTAGTGCATTATGTCCTTGTAGAAAATGACTAAAAATTGCAATGTTGGGATCCCTGGATGGCTCAGCGGTTTAGCGCCTACCTTTGGCCCAGGGTGCAATCCTGGAGTCCTGGGATCGAGTCCCGCATCGGGCTCCTGGCATGGAGCCTGCTTCTCCCTCCTCCTGTGTCTCTGCCTCTCTCTCTCTATGTCTATCATGAATGAATGAATGAATAAATAAATAAATAAATAAATCTTTAAAAAAAATTGCAATGTTGAATTCTAGTTTCCTTTTTTTAAAAAAAATCTTTTTCTCTGAGCACCTGGGTGGCTCAGTTGGTTAAGTATCCGACTCTTAGTTTCAACTCAGGTCATGATCTCAGGGTTGTGAGATCGAGCCTCAAGTCGGGCTCTGCACTGGGTGTGGAGCCTACTTGGAATTGTTTCTCCCCCTCTTCTTCTGCACTCCCCCCTCCCACATGCTTGTTTTCTCTCTCTCCAAAATAAAAAATAAAATAAAAAATCTTTTTCTCTATTTTTTAATTTAAATTCAATTAGCCAACATATACTAAATCATTAGTTTCAGATGCAGTTTTCAATGATTCATCAGTTTCATATAACACCCAGTTTTTCTCTATTTTACTAACATGATGTTCCTTTAGGTCAATTTTATTTTTCATATGAGGGATGCAATTTATGTCTTATTTCAATGACATTTAATTTACACAAATATTTACTAATATCAGGTAGATTTTTTATTTTGTTGTTGTAAGGTTACCCCATCTTCAATCATATTTCCTTTTTGGATTTAAAATAACACACTGTATGTTATGTGTGTCTGTGTGTGTGTGTGTGTGTGTGTGTACAGGAAAGTGGGTGGAGATGGAAGAGAAATTTAGCCTTTAAGCAAGTAAATTTATTTTTCAAAGCAATGAATTAATCTTAAGAAGCGGAACTGGATATCCCCACAAAATTTCCAGGATTCCAGCAACTCCCCAAATCAAAATTATTCACATAGTTCAGGAAGGATGGGGCTCTCACTAACAATACTGTATTGTATATTTGAAAGTTGCTAAGAGAGTAGATCTTAAAAGCTCTCGTCAAAAAAAAAAAAAAAAATCAACTATGTGAGGTGATAATGTTAACTAAATTCACTGTGGTAATCATTTTGCAACATACAAACGTCAAATCATTATGTTGTGCATCTTGAACTAATAATGTTATGTGTCAACTATATTTCAATTAGGCTGGGAAAATATATCATGGGATTAACATGAAAGTAAATAACATCTGCTCTCAATCACAATTATTACTGTCTACATATTATTTAATTATTTCAATTTCAAAACAAAACAATAGGTATTTAAAATCACTTCTAAGTATTTGCCACAACTTTTCTATTCACACTATGAGCATCACTGTTGAGAAGTCATGCTCTAAGAGAATTAAGAACACAGAACAAATTAACTTCGTTGAGAAGGAACATACATTGTTAGTTGGTAGAGGACAGTTTCAGCAGCTCAAGACCTCTGCATCTGACTTGACTTACTGTTGAACCCAGAACACTCTCCACTGTTCTTAGGTTATGTGCTTCTACTAAGAGGTGGAGAAACTGAAATTCACTTGAGATACTGAGTGTGATGAGTCCTCAAATGTTACTGAAGATTCAGAAATGACCTACATAGCACTATTTTCCACTGAGGATAAAAAAAAATGATAACCATGGAAAGAGTTGGGTCAACTTTTTAAGGCTATGTTTTGTTTATGCAATCTTAGAGAAATCAGCTGGCAGAAGGGGAAGCAAAATGAACAGACAAGAAAGGTGAAATCTGCTTTCAAAGAAAGATCTGTTAGTTCTGCTTTCACTCTCCAAAGACCTACTTATTTCTAGTAATACTCTGACCTCTAGTCATCTAACCTTCCTTAAGAATTATTTATTTCGAGAGAAAGAGAGTGAGAGAGAACAAGCAGAAGGGCCAGAGGTAGAGAGACTTAAGCAGGCTCCACGCCCAGCATAGAGCCCAGTGTGGGGCTCGATCTCACCACCCTGAGATCATGACCTGAGCTGAAATCAGGAGTCGATGCTCAACTGACTAAGCCACCCAGGTACCCCTCTAAACTTTTTAATCTCAAATTCTCTGATTTGGCATTTCTCTCTCATGTTTCTTCTTAGGGTGGCAAGTTCCAAAGGGCTCACTGCTTTTAGTCCCATGCCTGCGCTTCCCCCCTTACTCTCACCATGCACTATTACTTGGCCTTCCTTTATCTTGTTTTCCTACAGATTTTTCTCTTCCTTCAGATTGGCCTCAAACATGTTAACTCCTACACATTCCAGTTCTCATTTCCACCTACTCTCCCCTCCTCCAGGCCACCCAAATCTCTCTTGATTATGCCTCGTCTTGTCTTGTATCTCAAGTACAGTCTTAACACGATGTACCACACACACCTGAAAATAATTTCTTTTTAACGTCATGCCACAGTCATCTTAGTTATTTTTTCTTTTAGTTTTAGCTCAATATTCTAATAGCACCTCCTTGTGACTGCATTCTAGCTTATCCAAATCGTTACAAAGTTCTAAGACATCTCTATCTACTGTGAATCAGTCATATTTACTCCAAAGCAAGGCACCCCCTTCAGGTACCATTTTGCTACATACTACTGACTACAATGTATCACAATCCACTCCAACTCTTACCACCTCAGCAACATCCTCACCTTGTAAATTTTGAGATGATATTAATATTCAGAAGTAAAACTTTAATGCTTTAAATACCTTTAATTCATATTGAAAGGATGATTCACGGTGACAGAACTGTCTACAAGGCTGGGGTGGCACTCATTATTAACGATGCTCCTTGGCATCACCTTTATAAAACACTTTGGGACTTGCTTCTTCTGTCTTCTTTAGTGTTTTAATTCCACTGATAAATCCGGTAGTTTACACAGTCAAAAATCAGTTGGAATTTTGACAAAATTACCACTAACAGATCAGAGAACACCAAAAGAAAGATTGTTTTTATAGATTATTTCCCACATAGAAGTCCCTCCCACTGTTAAAAATGAATACAAGTTTTGAGAGAGAGAGAGAGAGAGAACAGATGAAAATATCTGTACATTTCTTATTGTAACCAGAGAGAGGTACAGAAAATGTTATAAAAGGAAGTATGGTCTGCATGTCATAAGACTTGAGAAAGGCTAAAAAATGTATATAAAGGAGAAAACCCATTAAATCCTTATGATGCCACTAGATATAAATTACAACAGAGCCTAAGAGGATATAATAGTGTAGAATTAAAAAAAAAAAAAAAAAACCAGAAATGTGACTCCTAATCCATGGGTTTACAGGAGCAGCCAACAAATTACAGCCCATAGGAGAAGTCTAGTCACTGCTCCTGGGCCCTGGGTTAGAAGACCACAGAAACCACAGAAATGAATGGAAGGCAATGGCAATTAAAGAAAGTGTGTTGTAGGAAACAATGGTACACACTCAGTTCTGATTGGAAAACTGTACTCCGTAGCTGGCAAATGTCAAAGGTAAGCATTTGTCAAGATAATACTGACATTATAATAATTTTATCATTTGGAGAAGCTGGCATCAATTAGGCAAACGTTATCCTAATGGAACAACACTGGTCAAGAAATCCCCATGAATCCTAGGAGAAGTATGGTAGTAACTAGACATGAATCTCACATCTGCTCCCAAAGAGCAGCCAGAATGATCATAAATCCCATAACCTGTTCCTTCAGCAAAACTGAGACAAAACCAAGCAGCGTGCTGTGGGCAGGCTGAGAAAGAACAGGGCAGGATACAAGAACTGCGGGAGGCTAAGAAAGTGCAGTGAGACAGTAGGGTATAAAATCAACATACAAAGACTATCAGCTCTCAGCTAGAAGATATGGTGGAAGGGAAACCCCACATACAACAGCTATACATTGACAGAATATCTAAGATTAACTTAAATTTGGGTAGGAGGAAAAGGACAAAATACTCCCAAAGGTCTCAGAAGTAGATTTTAACAAATAAGATTTACCATGTTCTTAACACAGGAATAACTAGTGTCATAAAAATGTCAATTCTAATATTTTTTTAGGTTTATTTATTTGAAAGAGAGGGAACATGAGTGGGTGGGGCAGAGGGAGAGAGATTCTCAAGCAGAATCTGTGCTGAGTGTAGAGCCCAACACAGGGCTCAATCTCATGACCCTAAGATCACGACCCGAGCCAAAACCAGGAGTCCAATGCTTAACTTACTGCATCACCCAAGTGCCCCTCCCTAAATTTTTAAAAAAATTTATAACAATCCCAGGGCACCTGTTAAGTGTTGGACTCTTGGTTTCGGCTCATGTTGTGATCTCAGGGTCATGAGATCCACCCCACGTTCAGCTCTGCTTTGTGCATGGAGCCTGCTTAGGATTCTCTCTCTTCCTCTCCCTCTGCCCACCCCACCTTGCACACACACACTCACTCTCTCTCTCAAAAAAATCAAATCAAATCAAAACACCCTAACAAACTCCCCTTACCCTAGAAATATACAATTTGATTCTAAAGTTCTTGTTAAAAAATAAACAAACATGATGCACCCCCAAAAGGTTCTCAAAAATAAGAGCAATAAGAGATAAGGGGGACTAGCCTTGTAAGGTATTAAAGCACCCTGTAGAACTCTGATAAACTAAAACAGTATGATTATGGCAGATGATTCAACAAACCAAACTCAACAAAGTATCAAGAAACAGACCCTACTATATATGAGAATTTAAAATATGAGAAAGGCAGATCCTCAAGTCAGTGTAAACTTGGGACTTTTCACTAAGTGGTGCTGGGAAAACTAGGAGCCATTTGAAAAATATTAGGTTGGATACAATTTTATGTTCCCATATATCAAAATACTTGATGCAAAAAATAAAACTATACGAGCACTGGGAAAAAACACTGGTGAACTCTTTTATAACCTCAAAGTTGAGAAGATCTTTCATGGCTTATGACTGAAAATCCATAAGCCATAAAAATAGTTTCAAAAGAAATTTCACTACACATAAATTTAAATGTTTTACATGGTAAAACCATCATAAAGTAAAGAGACAAATAGAAAGCAGGGAAATTTTTACAATGATATTGCAAATGGTTACTCTAACAGCTCCTCGAAAATTAAGAAACAAAAATATAGCCAAAGGTTGCAAATAAATAATTCTCAAGAAAAAAAAAAGACCTTTTAAACACAAGCAGAGATATTCACTCTCACTAAGAAAAAGAATGCATGTTAGCCTAACAGGGAGCCGCCACTCTTCATCTATGGGACAGGTAAATAAATATCTGCAAGTTTGACAATGCTGCGTGGAAGTACAATTGCTGGCAGGAGTGTAAAATGGTACAACTCCAATGGAAAGATCGCGCAAAATACAGATTTAGTCATCCCCTTCCAGGAATCAAGCCTATAGTTTTTTCCTCTGGAGGTGGGAAATGATATGTGCATGTAATACCCAAAGCAACAACAACAACAAAAAGATTAGAACTAGCTCTCCCATTTCTTTTTTTTTTTTAATTTCTTTTTATTGGAGTTCAAGTTGCCAACATATAGCAAGCTCTCCCATTTCTAATAGGGAGCTGGTCATGCACACTATGGAACACAGAATGGCATACTACGAAGCAATAAAAAAGAACAAGACCTTTACAAACTTGTGCAGCCTGAGCTCTAGGATACCCTGCTAAGTGAAAAAAAAAAAAAAAAAAAGAACATTCAGAACAGGAAGCAGAGCAAGCTACCTCTGCTTATGACTGACGGGAGTCGGTGTCAGGTACTCTGAAATATAGCCCCATTTGAGTTAGCTTCTTAACGTCTTACTTTGAATACTGACAGGTAAAGGGAGTGATTCTTGCCTTTCCATTAGAAACTATCTCAGGGTAACCAAGGAATGACAGTGGATGACAGAAAGCTGTACTTGACAAAAAAAGAAAGAAAGAAAAGAAAAAACTCCAGCCAATAAATATAGAAGAAATGATAGATTTAGAAAATCACCATTTTGCGACTCATAATTAAAGAGCTGGTTTAAGCAAGTAATTATCAAGTGTTAATTGTTAAAGCCATGAAGTGTCAAAACATCACACAAGTTATTTTCACTCCTAAGGGAAAAACATAGCCCTGTTATAAGGGGAGCAGACTGTCATCTCTGTAATTCAGTCTTTGCATTACTAACAACCAGATAATAGGTTTCTCCTGACATGATACAGTATGAAACACGCAACATCACCTATGATTTATTCTAGCTAAAACCTTTAATGTCAATCTAGCAAGACTAGATCTAACTACCCAATTACTAGAATTCAGCAGAGAGAGAGGGATGAGCTAACAGATACTACAGGATATTTTCTCAGACCAATATAAAAAAGGGAGTGCTCCAGATTAAGAAACATTAAGGAAGTGCATGTTACAGCCAAGTGTATGTTTCTGGACTGGACCAGGGTTTGGACAAATCAGCTGTAAAGGATACTATATGACAATTAGTGAAAAGTGAATATGGACCTATGTGGTAGATAGCCACAAATATTTGCAGTCTCCTCACCAGGAAGTGAAGTCTTTGGCAAGGATGTGGTGAAAAGGGAACCCTCATGCACTGTTGGTGGGAATATAAACTGGTGCAGCCACTGTGGAAGACAGTATGGAGGTTCCTCAAAAAATTAAAAACAGAGGGGTTTCTTGTCAGGTTCATTCAGTAGAGCATGCGGCTCTTGATCTTGGGGTTGTGAGTCTGGGCTCCACACTGGGTGTGGAGCTCACTTAAAAAAAATATTAAAAAAAAATCAAAAACAGAAGTACTATATGATCCACCAACTCTACTTCTGGGTATTTATCTGAAGAAGACAAAAATGCTAACTCAAAAAGTTATCTGCACCCTCATGTTCACCGCAGCATTACTTACAATAGCCAAGATACGGAAACAAGTGTCCATTAGCAAGTAAATGGATAAAGAAAACGTGGTATATGAATATACAGTGGAGTATTAGTCAGATAAAAGAATGAAATTGTGTCATTTGTGACAACATGGATGGACCCTGAGGGCATTACACTAAGTGAAATAAATTAGACAAAGATGAGTATCATATGAAATCATTTATATGTGGAATCCTTAAAGTGACACACAAAAAACAAACAAAACCAAGCCTGTAAGTATAGAGAACAGTTAGGTGGTTGCCAGAGACAAAGGTGGGGGGAGGGAGGTGACATGGGTGAAGGGAGACAAAAGGTACAAACTTTCAGTTGTAAGATAAGTGAGTCATGGAGATGTAATGCACAGCACAGCAACTATAGGTAACAGCGCTGTATGGTACATCTGAAACTTGCTAAGAGGTTAAATCTTCAAAGTTCTCATCATAACAACAAAATTCTGTAACTATGTGGGTGAGGGACATTAACTAGATTTACAGTGATAATCATTTTGCAATACCTACAAACATCAAATCATTACGTTATATACCTAAGACCAACATAATGCCATATGTCTAGTATATCTTAATTAAAAAAAAAAAAAGCTAAAAAACTTAAAAATCCTAGCAAAGTCTATTTCTCTGCCGCTGAATCTGGGCTGGTCTTGTGTTAGAGGTGAGTCTGTGTGAGTTCCAGAGCCTGGCCAGGGGAGGGATTGTAGCCTCTATCTTTGCCCTCTTGGCAGCCTTCTTGAGGCTTTGTGAGCTGCCCTGAGGCTGCCATGCTCTGAAGAAGTTGATATATTGCCCTGGAGGATGAGAGGCCACGAGGAGAAGGGAGGTGCCCCAAACAACAGCCAGCACCAACTTTCAGACATGAGAGTCAAACCATGTTGGTGCTTTGAGCCCAGCCAACTCTTCAGCTAGCTGAGCACCACATGAGCATGCCTGAACCAAATAGCAGAGATCTGCCCAGCCAGCACACAAAACTATGAAAAAGTAAATTGTAGAGTGGTTTGTTGTGAGCAGTAGATAACTGGTACCACTGGGTATTAAATGAGAGTTTATTAACCAGAAAGGCAGACATCATTAACTGAAAAAAACATTGGTTACAAACAGTAGGTACAAGACAACCTCATTTGATAAAATGTACAATGCACACAGACACACAGATTCAGAAGGATATATACTAAGTAATAACTAAGTGCTACATAATGAGGTAGTGAAAATGTTTTCATTTATTGCTTTTCCATACTTTCTATATGCATAGATGTGCTTTTGTAGTAATAAATGGTTTTAAAAAGATATCATGTTTTTTTAAAAGGTCTATAATGTTTAATTATTCTTCAGACAAAAAGGTCAGCTGGGTCCCTGAAGAGCTCCACATGAAAATTCTTGCTATTAACCTCTAATAGTACACAAAACTGGAGAAAGTCAGTTAATCAATAAACTTCAGACACAGTTCTGGGCTGAATTGTGTCCCCACCCCACCCCCAAAGGAATGTACTGAAGCCCTAACCCCTTGTACCTTAGAATGTGACTATACTTAGAGATTGGGTCTTTAAAGGTAATTAAGTTACTTTTATAAAAAGAGACCATCAAGGGTGGGCCCTCGTCCAATCTGACTGGTATCCTTCTAAGAGTCTGGGTGAACAGCACCACTAGGGGTGTGATGCACAGAGGCAGGCCATCTGCCAGCCAGGGAGAGAGGCCTGGAGCAGACATGTTCCTCGTGGCCCTCAGAGGAAACCAACCCTGCCAGCGCCTCGGTCAGGGACTTCCAGCCACCAGCACCGTGAGGAAATAAAATCTGTTGTTTCAGTCACCCAATCTGTGGTATTTTGTGATGGGAGCTGGGGCAGACTAAGACAAGGACTACGGGTGTAGCAGCACAATATTTGGAAAACTGACCTCTGCATTCTAAGCACCACAAACTGAATCATAATGGCAGTTTTCAATAAAGTCTTGTTTTAGATTCTGAAAAGTTTTGTCTTTCAAGTCGAAACATGCACGAACAGAAATGTTAAATATATCTATGCAGAGAGGAAGTAGAGGGCATGCTTTCCAAATGTACTGTGTCACTCACGATGGAGCCAATGTGCTATTCTAGTCCATATTCTACTCTTGAGCTGGCAAGAGTAGAGCTGTTTATTTATGGGCCACTGACAAAGAACAAAATTCATGGAGAACCAACAGCTAAAAAGCAACACTATTAAAAACTATTCTTTTTAAATCAAATACAAAATATTCCATTCATCTACTTTTAAGTTAAAAACATGATTTACAAAAACTATACTATTTATAATAAGCAGTAAGAAGAGAAAAAAAAAGGTTGAATAGAGTTCTGATAAGAAAACAGGAAGAAGAGAGAGGAGAGGGGAGAGAAAAGTCGTGTGATGTGCAGAGTCTGGGATGGTGGGTTCTTGCTACTTCTGGCTTCTATCACTTGTGTGATCTTAGGCACATGATTTAACTTTTATGAGCTGATTCACTGTAAAGGGAGAAGCCTGAGCAAGATAATTATTTCTCACAACCAGTCTTCATGGACTTCCTAAAGCTTCCCTGGAAGTTCTTATAGGGCAGGGATAGAAATAAACTGGTAAGGCCTGGTGCCCTTGAGCTCAGGTTCAGGCTATGGTACTCATTTCTGTTTGTTTTCCATTTGAATGTTTGTGTTTTTACTCAGGATAAGAGTTGTGCTGCTGGAATATTTGAAACCATTGTATTAAATTGCTCTACTCTCTTACAACTGGGTAAAAATACTCCAGGAATACATATTTAAGAATGAGTAAAGAACATAGGTGAGCAGATACACACAAGAAGCAGATGATGATGATGATGTTAATGGGGGCTGTGACAGGCAGGGGAGGGTGTGGCCTCTATGTAATAGATTTAGGATTGTTAGTTGATACTAAACATTGCAAACTGAACCTGAAGTATAACTTCATGACTAAAAAAGTGAATGCAATTTTAGGTATCATTAATGAAAGTATAATTTCCAAAATGCACTCAATAAAATTGCCAAATATATTTAAGAACCTGTTGGTCCTAGCAATAATCAAAGAATATAGGCAGTACTGTCTGGCAGACTTCAAAATATGTCACACCTAAGTTTCAACCTTCAGTCCTAGGTTTACACAAGATACATAACTTTAGGAAATACAGCCTCTAGGACCTTCAACATCACTGAGGGGACTCTAGCAGCACTGTTGTGAGGGTTAGTGATCACCATGGGTAACACTTAGCACAGTACTGGTATACCACAGGCACTCAAGAAATAGCTAATGCTTACAGAGCACTATGTGAAATTCTAGCCCATCTAATCCTCAGAAAAGTTCGATAACTAGGAGATGGTAATACATAAATGCAAATTATCACAAGAATGGAATTAAAATTATAAGAAATGAAATAGTCAATGACAGAGTACAATATTAGCAGAGCACCAGAAAAGCAAAACATCTCTAAGAACAGAAGTCTTTCTTTTTTATTTTTCCCAGGTACTGAATTCCATAAATATCCCTTTGTCAGCCCAAACCTAGACATTCCTAAGAACTCCTAAAGCAGAGACTGCAGCTTCACCATTCAGCACTTCACATTTAAGTGGAAGCACACTGCCCAGGGAAGCAGACACTCTTAATGACCCAAGTATTTCTTAGGGTTAATAAAGGAATGTGGAATAGACGTATATAAATTCCTACAGGTTGGGAAGTCCCAAATCCAAAGCAATTCATGGTGTTCTAGGAATTGTCACCACAAAGAGAAGAATGAGTGTCAGAACACTTTATTTCTTCTAAGTCTGAAGTATGCTGCCCTTTGAGTTCCTTGCAACTGAAGACCCAAGAAAAAGTGTTCCTGTTAAAAAGTCTAATGATGATGGACACTTACCTAAAATGAGATGAAGTTTGGTTTCTGTCTGGAAAGCGTAGTGCAAGGTCACTAAAAATGGCGACTGCCTGATGTGCTCCAGGACTTGCCGCTCGGTCCTCGTGTGCTCTGTGGTTTTGGCCTTTTGCACGATTGTGGCCTTTTTTAAGACTTTCATGGCATACAGCTTTCCAGCATCGTGACCGCTGATTTTACGAACTAGAAAGACCTTCCCATAAGCTGAAAATGAAAAGAAAAAATAAAAACAATTAAAATACCACACAGAACAGTAATTTATTGAAACTTAAAAGTTACAATGCACAACAAACAAACACTATTTGGATGAAAAAATATCTTCATTGCTGTCCCAGATAGTTCTTTCATAGGGGCTTCTGGGTGGCTCAGTCTGTTAAGCATCTGTCTTTGGCTCAGGACATGATCTTAGGATCCTGAGACAGGGCTCTATGTTGGGCTCCCTGCTCAGTGAGGAGTCTGCTTCTCTCTCTGTGCCTCACCTCCACTCGTGCTTGTTCTTTCTTGCAAAAAAATAAATAAAATCTTTTAAAAAAGAATTATTTCATAGATTTCTTCAATTTTATGTCAAATATATTTCCAGGTTTCTAAACCTTGGCATTTATCTAACCACTGCTGACAAAGTTATATGTTACTGGTATTCTCTCAATATTTTTAGCTATAGGAAACTAGCTGTTATTATGCTCAATTAACCACAACCCAATTCTGGAACAACTAGGACATTTTAGACATATAAAATTTCTAGGTCTTGCTATTGATGTAAACAAGTGAAAACAGTTCTTAACAAGAATCTCATATATTTGAATCAAGCACCTCAAGTATCCCTCTATACTTGAGAAATCTAAAGGAACATAAGCTGACATTATAGAAACAAAAGAGATCTTCAAATTTAAAAAGTATTAAAAATACCCTAACCGGCAAGCAATCCTGACAGAGGTCCCTTTCCATCTCTGGACACTAAGGCACCAAGCCACTCTGGGGCTCAGTTGGGCCAGTCCTGTGTGTGGTGCCACTCCCCCAAGTGGTGGAACTGGAACGAGCACAGTGCTCCTTGATCAGAGCAGGTGTGCCTGGCTGCTTCCCTAGAGAAAGGGGGAGGGGTAAAAAGAGGGGGAAGAAGAGGGGCAGGCAACGACCCTGGGAGGAAAGAGGTAGGTTCCCAGTTCCTCTCTATGGCGCTGGATTGGGTAAGCCCAGTCCCACTCGGCAGTTCAGCACTTTAGCCAGCCCATCATTCTGGAGTCGATCTGTGCCCTGACTCAGGGCAGTGCATTCCTGCACTTTGCCTACACCTTCACAAGCCACACATGATTGTGTGTGCATCCACTAACCAGTGAGAGCTTTGAGGGATGGGCTCTGTACCCTCTGTGTTACTCAGGTCAATCCATCAGGAAGTCAATTAGGACCAACACACCATATACACACACATACGGATTGGAGAAGGCTGTAATACTCCTGAGGAAGAAAACCAATACCTCCTAAGGAACTTGTCTATGCCAGCCTCTGTGCTAAACACATTCCACATGTTGGCTCACTGAATCCTCGGGATGGCCAGTGAAGGTGGTCCTTTTAGTAATTCCACTTTATGGATAAGGGAATGGGCTCAAGGAACTTTAGGAACCGGCTAGAAGCCTTGAGTAAGATGTTGGCAGGACTGATTCAAGCTTCAGAGAACCATGCTTTTTACCAAAATGGATTTTAATAAAATGATTCTTCACAAATACCGGTCTTCACAAGACCGGATGACCTGGATTTTAGTAAAATCATTACCATGAACATACTAAACACATTCTAGAATACAGAAAAAGTTCACAAAAGGCCTGTGTCTTATCTCACTGTTAATAAAATAATTAGAGATGGAGATTTTAGTTAGGTAGAAGTGAACCGAAAAAAAGAAAATGACAACTTTCAGAACCTAACAAATTAACCTGAAAGCTCATCCATTCAGAAGCACTGAAAGGAAACTGGAAAATATTCTAACGAACTGTGCTGTATCTACCAGAGTCAGTCATTATATCAACTTGGGAGGAAGTGAAGTCCTCTAGAGGCATGGGGCTCTTGTGTTCCCTACACATACATGGCACCTGCCCTGAATTGCTGTTCTCTGAGATTCCCATCTCCAGAATGCTCCTTAGAAACTGTTATCCATACATCCTCTCCAACAAAGAAAATCTTCCTACATCATCACTGGAAGATGGCTGCTCAGCTTATTTGTAGCTAGTCTCCCAGCTAGTCTTCCAGTAAGTGTTGACCATGAGGCAGACAGAATGCAGGGTGTTAGCACCTGACATCTGAAACCTTGTGAGATACTTTAGAGGTCTATTAACCCATTCCATTCTTACAGCGCCCCTGTAAGTAAGTGAGGAGGATTACCTCCATTTCACAGATGGAAAAAGTGAAGCACAGAAGAACATACTTGCCCACCTAGCTCTGTACCCACACTCTGAGCTAAGCTCCATCTGCCTCCCTTCAGTGAATGACCTCATAGGTAAATAAATAAGTCAGACATTAAATAAAAGTGACAAAAGAGGTTGGGTGTTTTATTGGTGGAATGGACACAGTGCTATTAACTTTTAAGAGAAAAAAGTCTTGTAAAGCAGCCGATTTTATTGATGGGGAGGGGAGATGGAAATATTAGAAAATGTTCCTTAGATTGAGTGGAAACAGGCCTTTCTATATTTATCTGTTGGTCCTTATTTTTTCTTTTTTCAGATTTTATTTATTTATTCATGAGAGACACACACACACACAGAGAGAGAGAGAGAGAGAGAGAGAGAGAGGCAGAGACATAGGCAGAGGGAGAAGCAGTCTCCATGCAGGGACCCGACGTAGGACTTGATCCCGGGACTCCAGGATCACGCCCTGGGCCAAAGGCAGGCGCTAAACCACTGAGCCACCCAGGGATCCCCTCTGTTGGTCCTTCTACACAATCTGGCCTTACAAAAAAGAATATTACCCTTCTTCTATCATTTTTTTAATATTTAAAAATGCTATCATACCATCTCACCTATGCAAAATGTCCTTATTTCATAAACCGATTTTAAAGTATATGATTTTGAGACTTCTCACCACTAGGAGGTTCCACTGATGTGCTCTGTGAGTTATAAGTATTTTTTCTTTGATTTCTTTCCTGTTACTTTAAAAATATGCTGTATTACACTCTCCACATACATATCAGCAGAGGATGATAATGGATGTGGTCAAATAATATAAAAGTATCCTATTGCTACATTACACACTAGCTGTCAAATAATAAACAGGCATCTTCTTTGCCATGTGATGATATCCAGAAGCTTACCAATAACATAAGCTAAAAGTCTAAATATATCCTGCCAATACAATTACTTTCTCATCTATCAGAAAATGTCAGGGGGGAAAATGTGATAAAGCTTACAAATCTTCTGTTTTTGCTTTTATAATTGCCATGATTAACTACAGCTACAGTACTTTTATCACAGAGTAAGCGCCAAAGATGCTTTTGTCAACAAAATTCAAGAAGTGCCTTATAACATTCCAAATAACAAATATTTCAGACAAACAAGATCTTATGGGTTGGCTGCCTAACCAGGCAACATAGTTGTCTCCAAACAGCCTTGTTTTTGAAGCACCCGTAAGCTGCTTATCACACTGCAAGGCGGAAGAAAACACAGTCGCTATTGGAGAGGCTTTACAGAAGCCACCCTCCCTGGGTGAGCTGGTTTGCAGATTAGTACAGAGGGAGAAAGTAAAGCAGTCCTTCTGCTGAATAGTACCATCCTCTCCAGAACCATGAGGGGCCACTAAACCTGGAATCGATGGCAGCATTAGATCTTTTCGGTTTGTAACCAGACGAATGACTCTAGTGCAGCCAGCTCCTGGCTCTCATCCCTTATGTGTGTGCTGACGTCATTAAAGAATTCCAATTCTGAAAGCATCTTTTGGAAACTGGAATGGCTACCAATGGTGAAAGCTCCTTTGGCCATAAAAAATAAACAATAGTACTTCCTGCTCAGATGGAGCCCCTAAAATGGATGTTTGGCAACACATGTGGATTTGCTGCTTTGGTAAAGAGATGAGCTTCCTGCTTTAGCGTGACTCTAACATACATACCAACACGCAATGGTTTCAAATGCTTTATTAGCAATCCTCACAGTAGTCTTGTGTACTGCTGTGCATCTTCACGATTTCATCAGCACAGGGCCTTTTCAAGAAACTCTTGAAAAGTGAAGAAATGAGAGCAAAGGCATGGAATTCACCAGTTATGGTGTTTGATGGAGAGGCAGAAGTTCTCCTTACTTTGAGACTGAGGGAAAGTCAGTTCTATGTATTTTTTAAATACTTTTATTTGACACAGAGAGCGAGAGCGAGAGAGAGAGAGAGAGAGAGAGAGAGTGTGTGGCACAAGCGGATGGGGCAGCAGGCAGAGGGAAAAGCAGGCTCCCTGACATGGGACTCCATCATGAGACTCAGGTCCTGGGATCATGATCTAAGCCGAAGGCAGGCATTTAGCCAACTGAGCCACCCAGGCACCTGGGAAAGTCAACTCTAAGAATACAGGACAAGAAGGATTAATTCCTGACTCAGCTTGATAGATATCTGTGATCATAAGAATGAAATAAATGCTTCAATTCTAGGCCCTGGAGACATCATTTTGGGTTCTGCTGAAGATCTACATGCTCTGCTAACTAAGCAGCCATCTCAGAGGGGAGAACTAGATCAAGACACATCAGTCAACTTCTCCAAAGCTGGAGGAAGAGTTCCACAGCTCAGAGGAAAACAACAACTATCTTATGAAGGTTACTTCTGTTCAAACTGAAATGTGCATTTAGAATTCTGTCCTAGCTGACACAGTCAACACACTGTTGGCAAACCTTGTTGACAATGATCTTGATGGCTTGAGGATAAAGCAAATAATGTAAAATGAACTAAAACCAAGAACTGTGGGGAAATGTCTAGTTCCTTGGCGTAGGTCTCAGTTTGCTTTTCCAATGCAGGGATCTTATTCCACTTGCCACAATTACCATTATGAATCAGGTTTTTAGCGCTTGTCGTAATAAAGAAAAGCTAAAACTGACTGACAGTTTTAAAACAAGATGACATTCATGCTGCTGTATCAAAAGCCACTGCACAATTTCAACTACTTTTTCAAGCTAAACAAAAGCAGCCTTCTAGCTGAAATTTATTTTGAGCACAATTAAACTGATCTTTTCACTTTATTTGTAAGATGTGAATTCATTAAAAATTTTTAGGAAGCAGCATTTAATCTTTGTATTAAAATGATAATGAGCTCAAAATGTGTTAAAAAATATTTTTACAGCCTGTAAAAGCAATCACTTTACAAGGCCATAAGATCAAATGCATGCAAAATTCGCATCTGTTTACACACATTATTCTGAAGGAAGAGGTTAAGAACCATTGTTCTAGAAGGTCTCTGGTTTATTTACTTCATTACCTAGCACATGCTGCTCTCACTGGGATCCAAATGGTTCCATCACGGTTTCCTGTCACTCAAACTTTTACTAATGCTATTTAAAACTGTGTACATTATACACACTGCTTATCAGCCATGCCACACTTTGGGTTCATACCAAACTTGTAGCAGAAACTACTCTACTTGAGCAATGGCTTTAAAAAAAAACATACACGGCAAAAATTCTTAGTGACTTCCACTTAAACAACTGACACCTCCCCTTCCCTTGGTCCAACACACTGCGGCACCTTGACTGCCTCTAGGGCTGCTTCACCCATGTGAAGCTTCTGTCTCCATGCAGCTCGGCTATCTGCTTCATACCGCTCACGGATAAGCGTGGCCATGCGTGGCCTCAGCCATTTACTCCTGTTGTATATGTTACAGTTATTATGTAATTTAACTACATATTACATAAACCACTGAAATGTAAATGTGAAAGAAATGAGAAAAATGAGGTTGAATACTTTGGAAGAACTACATAAAAGCAAGACACTTAAAAAAAAGAGCTGCTGCAATGCTAGGTGTGGGTGGAACACTATAAAAGGCTTGGGGGAAAATTGTGGAAATCTAGCAGGATTTTGTACTCAGAGTACTTAAAATGCGTCTGGTTCTCACTCCACTTTGAAGAATCCAAAACTTAATTTTAGATGATGCACCACAAGTGTGGTTTGCACAAAATAAACTATTGTTTAAGAAATTATTCTCAAAGAAAAGGTCCTGTGCTTACATTCTAAAACTGGTAAGTGAATAGATATTTATCTTTTTTAAGTGAAAATAATATGTTCAAAGTATTTATATATACCCTTTTAAAGTGATTTTCCACTTTAACCAACTTTTTTTTGATTAACCACAAGTACCAATCATGTCATATGAGAAAGGATTGTGTTCATCACTGCTGGAACCCAGCTCTGGGACTCTCCTCCTTCTAGATTACTGGAATCTGGAAGGGTGACCTGGCCATCAACCACACTGACTATGCCTCCCAGCTTACTTTCATCCTCAAACTGGTAAACACAGCTTTTGTGCTGCCATCTGAATTGTTGATAAAAATTTAACCCTTCTGACTCAAATCAGTTGTTTTCCAACTGCCCTTAAGATAAGGAGAATTCTTAATATAATTAAATTTTCTGGCTTCTACCTACCTTCTCCACCTTCTCACCACCTCATTTAGCTGACTCCTTCAGACAGCCAACCTTTTCTGACAACCTAGACTAGCACAATTCCTCTAATTTTATGTTCTCATGACACGATGCATTCTTTGTCACAGAGATGATCAGAAACATGATTTTTCATTTATTTGTATGATTGCTTCATTGTCTAACTTCCACTGGACTGTAAATTCCACAAAACCACACTGATTTTACTCACTTTGTATCATTAGCAAGTAACTCCAGCTGCCACATCATGGAAACTCAAATAATGCTGAGTACATGAAAAAAAATGAACAAACAAGCTAGGGAACAGGGTAAGACCACAGAAAGAGCTCTATAGTATATAGGCAAATACCTTCTTTTCAGTTGGTAAATTTGATCTGGAGTTGAAGCTAAGTCTTTAACAAAAGAAACCAGTAATGTAGATCTGTAGTGCAGAGCTGACTCTTTCCCTCTGAGGAAGGGACAGTGAGCTTTCATTTTCATTTTAATGTGGGTATTAAATACAATTCTGGGCAACATTCCCTGGTGAAAGTGAACTCAGGAAACTTAGATGCCACCATTCAAGAGCAGGAAAATGTCCTAACATAGTGACATCCATATATGGCCGCTGTTTTGTAATCTGCCACAACCACTTAAGAACGAATTACAATGCTTGGCCCGATTCCCTTTCTCAAATATAATTTAACTTGAGGAAAAATTTCTGTCTTTCCACATGTGATATGTCCTGGGCACTCTCAGGCCACCTAACCTCCCTCCTCCCTGTGGAACTTCCTTCTCCCCAAGACAGCAATGTCAGAAATGGAACCAAGCAAGAAATACATTTGTGGAATTCTGAATTTCCCTTGTCCTGCCCTTGGAAATTAGCATCCTTGTCAACAGGCGAGCCAAATGTATACCATGAGTAACACTAGAGTGGTATATATGAAACCGCAGTAAAACCGACATCATCAGTCTCAGAGAAGTAGCTTCACTTCAGTGTTTACTGAAGCACAATTATCCACAATAAACACACGCTCACAGGGAAATGGTGAAACTGAATAACCATAATTTGGTACTTCTAAAGATTCATCTGAAACATCTGATCAATTAGACCTTAGAATCAAAAAGAAACATTATTGGGGTGCTTGGGTAGCTCATTCGGTCAAGTGTCTGACTCTTGGTTTCAGCTCAGGCCATGATCTCTGGATCATGAGATAGAGCCCTATGTCAGGCTCCATGCTCAGGGAGGAGTCTACTTGAGATATTCTCTCTCTCTCTCTCTCTCTCTCTCTCTCTCCTTCTCCCCCTGCCTGAGCTTGCTTGCTCTCACTCTCTCTCTGGAAAAAAAAAAAAAAAAAAGATAACAGTGTCTTAATTTCCTCAGGGATAGTAATAGTTCCTACATTATAAGGTGTGGGGTTAAATAAATTAATGTAAGCATCCTGGCAGATAACACACACTGTGTAAATGTTAGTGGAAAAAGTATGTGTGTGTGTTTGTGCACACACGTGCATGTGTTTATAAGTCTATATACATAACATGAATACACATACTGATTTTTGCAATATAAAAGTGTGCCTATTTCATCCTATAGGTAATAGCCAGAAGAGCTTGAGAGCTGCTGTTCTCAATGAATTTAAATGCTTTTGCTTTAAAAAGAAACTTATGTAAGTCACCAAGTTTTCTGTTCACCCCTACCTATTGGTAACCTCAGAGGTAAATGTAAGACTCGGTTACAATGCCTGTCTCACCCAGATGTCTGTGACATCCACACTTCGCTTCTCTTTTATATTATACAGCTTTCACTTTGTCTTTTTTTTTTTTAGGCTCTCTTTTTTATCTGTCTTTGAAACTATACAACTAAGTATTTCAATATAATTTTAAAAGACAAAAAGAGTTTGAGCCATTTAATGTAACTATTTTTTTTAATTTGCCACTGTTTTGATTTATAAAATAAAGAACACCCAAAATTTCTAAAATTAATGAAGAAAGACTGATGAAAATAGATTATTTGTCTAACATGTAAGGAAAAGCTATGAAACCAAAACATGATTAAATAAATAGATGTTAAAGGTAAACAGAAGAGACACAGTGAAAGCACATAAAATCATAAGCAGTAATTTTTACAAAAGATACCGAGGTAGGCCATTTGTTGGGGCATTTATACCCTGCAGAAGATCCATAATAAAGAGGATCTGGAAGAGACATAGTAAAAGTGTCAGCACTCTAGATTTAATCCAATTGTAGTTTTTAAGTTAACCAGGGCCATTTCACCCATTTGCTGAATTCCTTCAAGGGTCAGAAAAGCTGTACATCTGAATCAGGAACACAAATCAGTACATTTTTTCATAGCTGGTAAACAGCTTCAACAAAAGAGTATGCACAAAGGCTGAAAGTAAAAATTGTCACAGGATTAACTATCTGCAGGTATCATTTATGCATACTGCATTAGCTTGAGTAATTAAAGAGTAATCGTATATTAATCTTACAGATTAGCACTTTTTAAGTTTCAGAGAAAGCACTAAGACACTACATGCATTAAACTAGTTCATAATTGCATATATGTCAGTGGGTATGGCCAACTCCTGACTACCTTCATATGGATGACCCATTTAAATCATAGGCCATTTCTCTTTTTTTTTTTTTTTTTTTAAGATTTTATCTCTTTGAGAGAGAGAGAACACAAGCAGGGAGGAGAGTCAGAGGGAAAGAGAGAAGCAGGGAGCCCAATGCAGGACTCGACCCCAGGGCCCTGGGATATGACTTGAGCCAAAGGTGGACACTTAACCCACTGAGCCACCCAGGTGTCCCAAGGCTATTTGTTACCTCTGATGCCAAATGACTTGAAAACCAAAGATTTTGGTCCAATAAGAAAGAAGAAAAAGCTACAAAGGAAACCATGTCCAACTGTGAGGTCTAGACTTGGAAATGATCACCCAAGGATGTGATTACCAGAGAATCTCACTAAAAGAAAAACATATAAAAACAAGTAAATAAGAATGGCTAAGAAGCACATCCATAAATCATTCTCTCTATACCTCAACCACAAGCCATGTGCCTAGCTACATAGTTATGTCTTAATGGCTGGTGTTAATGACCATCTGCAGCAGATTCGAATGGGCTCTCCCAGGCCACACGTTTAGGCCGGGGTACCCACCCCCCAGGTGCTAACAGCCCACAGTTGCCTCCTCCTGCCTCTGGAAAAAGGTCGAAGACAGAAGTCACAACGTCTCCTGGGAGGTCACATTCTGTCATCCCTACCTTGCCCCCACCCAAGCAGCTATGGTCAACGACTACCACAGGTACAAAGGCTTGCCAGGAATCCTCACTTTGGCTCCAAAACTTCCCATGGGTTCAGGCTGAATCTAGACCCCAGCTAGCACCACATGCTGCTCAGGTTCTTCCCCTGCTCCTCCTGCTTCCCTCTCTTCTGAGAGCATTCCTGCAATAAATCACAGGCACCTAAATCCCTGTCTGGGCTTTGCTTCTAGCAAACACAACCTATGACAGCATCAGTAACAAATCAAGTTGAATTTACACTAGGGAGACAATGTCAACCAACGTCTTCATATGGAATCATTTTATGATTATGGCATAAAACACTACAAACATTTAACCTCTGAGATTTCCATAAACACTGTAGGTTTACATTGAAGCACAAGGTAGAATGGATATACACAAATGCAGAATTATAAACTTTTTTGCATAACAATTGACAATTTAATGAATGCATGCTTTGAAAAGTACTATTTTAATAGGAATACTTCCCAAACACTTAAGAGAATAAAATGACAAAGGATGACTAAGTCATCATACTTTATAAAACAGTTGTCTACCTGATTTCCACCAAAGTTGTTCCCCTCTACCCTATCACCACCAAAAAGTAGCTGTGTCTTTAAATTACCTAGTGCAATTTCCAGCACCCTCTAGTGGCAAATTACCCAAGAGAAATAGAAATGTCTCATTTAATAAGTAGTGTTTCTGAAAACTCTGCAGTAAAAATTCAAAATAAAAATAAAAAAGGCTGTCCCATCAGGGATGATTTTTCAGAGTCTGGGATGATGAGTAAAGAACTATCAGAGTCACCATTTGGAGGCTGGCACTTATGATTGCAAAAAGTAACCAAAGATAGGTTTCTCTACTGGATAAATAAGTATTTCCATGGAACAGCCTGCAAGATTTGCTATTGATTAATGACAAAAAAAAAAAAAAAAAAAAAAAAAAATCCACATGACAAGGAAAAAGTGACCTAATAAAAGCACCGGGGACTGAGGCAGACACAAATGGTTGTTGCTTATGAGACACTCCTGGTGGCAAGGCATTTTGAATTTCTATCTTCTGCCAGTACTCATTCCAAGGTTTCATAAGCCCAGGAATAATTCTATATTAAATGAAGACCCTATCCTTATTAAATTTGCAAGTCTGTATGTAATATATATATATCTCACTTCTGTCTCCCCAGCACCCAAATCAGTACTTGCATCTTGATAAATACATTTGAATGAATCAATCCCCAAAGCAATGGGAATGAACTGAAAGTTTCATACAGAGAAGTATCATGTCCAATTTTGCACTTAAGAAGGATCACTCTGGCTGTAAATGTGGAGAATGGACCAGGAAGAACCAGCTGAAACCTGGAAGATCTTTGGTGGTTGTACTTCCCTCTTGCTGGACATATTTTAGGCTTTACAAGAAAATATTTGTTAAGAAATGACATTCACTTACATATCAAGCTAATCTGAGGCCTCGGTCATGCACTATATCAGCTCTTTTAGAATCTAGGCTTCTTTCCCTTTCAGTTACATTAACAGCTGAAGTTTATACAGCATTTATTATGTGTCAGGCAATCTAAATGTTTTATTACTCATTTTCTGTATATTTTAGCATAAGATTGTCAACCTAAAGCAGAAAAAGGGTGTTCAGAGAGGTGCTTGGGTGGCTCAGTCTGTTAAGTAATCAATTCCTGATTTTGGCTCAGGTCATGATGTCAGGGTTGTGAGATCCAGTCCTACATGGGGCTCCACACTGGGCATGGAGCCTGCTTAAGATTCTCTCTCTCCCTCTGCCTCTCACCCTCACCCCCCATCCCACCCTGCTCACACACACCCATGTTCTTTCTAAAAAAATAAAAATATAACTTCAGTTGAAATTACTCTAAGATATGCTAACAAGTAACTATATGAAAAAACTAATCATCCTTATGAAGAAGTCCTAAGTAATTTTGTTTTTCTAATTCTGGGTACAGCTTTATAGCAGTTTCCTGTTCCATAAATACCATGGCTAGTGGTTATTAGCAATTGGCAACTCATATCCATTATTTCATTAATCCTATAACCACCATGTGAGATAGGTATTATTGACTTATGCCAATAGGGATTTAGGTTCTAGGAGTTCAGGTGATTTACTCGAGGAACAGAAGTAGCTGGTAACGATAACATCAAGATTCAAACCTGAATCTTCTATGTCATCCTGGATACCCACGTAATTCACAATCATGAATGCACCAAAACTGGAAGAGGAAATCAACTCAGCTGCACCCTTTACGGTTACATGGCAAAATTATTTTTGGCATAATTACAAAAGATTTCCAAAGTACAGGATCCTGTATGATGAATAAAGAAAATTCAAAGAGAATACTAAAGTCTTTTAGCTAAGAGCATCATGCTCCAATTAGCATCAGAAATACTAATGCACACAGTGGATACACTTAAAAACTCTCTTCACTTATACTGCGACACACGTCTCAGAGAAAGCAAATGGTTAAACGTTAAGCAGCAGAAAAGGACAGAAATTAAAACAGAATCAGTATTCTCACAATCCAAAATTTCATCACAAAATACAATACAGTTGACTCTTGAACATGGGTTTGAACTACACGGGTCCACTTATAAATGAAATTTTTAAAAAGATTTATTTATTTAATTTATTCGAGAGAGAGAGAGAGAGAGGCAGACACAGGCAGAGGGAGAAGCAGGCTCCATGCCAGGAGCCCAACACAGGACTCGATCCTGGGACTCCAGGATCGCGCCCTGGGCCAAAGGCAGGTGCTAAACCACTGAGCCACCTAGGAATCCCCTGAATTTTTTTTAAATACAGCACAATACTGTAAATGTATTTTCTCTTCCTTATGATTTTTTTAACACTTTCTTTTCTCTAGCTTACCTTTTTTTTTTTTAAAGATTTATTTATTTATTCATGAGGGACACACAGAGAGAGGCAGAGACATAGGCAGAGGGAGAAGCAGGCTCCCTGTGGGGAGTCCAAGGCAGGACTCGATCCCAGGACCCGGGATCATGACCTGAGCCAAAGGCAGACGCTCAACCACTGAACCACCCAGGGGTCCTACTAGCTTACCTTATTTGTTAAACTCACAGTACATAATACATGTAACACACAAAGTTCGTGTTAATCGATCATTTACGTTATGGGTAAAGCTTCCAGTCAACAGGAAGGTATTAGTAGTTAAGTTTCAGGGGGGCAGGGAGTCAAAAGTTATACATGGGTTTTTAACTATGTGGAGGGTTGGCACCCCTAACTCCCACATGTTCAAGGGTCATCTAAAAGATGAACCAATGCTATTTCCTGCTTGAAAGTATCACTCTCAAGAGTAATGTTAGAGACAAGAGCATGAGTTATATACTTCCTAAACTATTACTATACTTCATGCTGTTGTGAGCTACGGAGATTGGGCGGGAAAACAGAGTTGGACAAATATGTAGGGATGATCCCAGGAGCTTACAATCAAGAAGAGAAAGCAGGTATGAAGGAAAATTCAGAGAACCACTCAGTGCTCTATTCTCTGCAAAGGACTTTCAATGTCCCCTTCAGAGATGAATCAATCTGAGCAGAATTTAGGCAGGCAGAAGAGAAGAGGAGCACCAGGGTTATGGGATCAAGATAAAGCAGAGCATCAGAATACGGGAAAGTATGTGTGTAACTGTAGGAGAGTAAAGAAAAGGTAAGCAGACTAGAAAGTAGGTAGAACATTGGGGTAACTGGACAGAAAAGACAGTAGAAAACAAAGCTAAGCTAAAAGCAAGGCAAGAATCTGGATTTGAATTAATTAACTGGAAAAAAAAGGCACTATAAGTTCTGAAATAGAAGAATAGCACAATAATGTTGAATTTTAATGAGGATGCATGCCATTTATAACTGAATATATGTAAAATGCATAAAATGGAAGAGAGAACTTGTAGAAAGGCAGAATGGTTAAGAAAACCCTAATAACAATCCATATGCAAGGTAATCATGAGTGATGGCCCTAGGAACAGAAAAGATCAACCCAAGGGTCATTTTGAAGGAAAAATTAGAGGATTTTTGTGAGAAACAAGAAATAAAAAGATAGAGAAAAAATTAAAAATTATTTCCAAGTTCCTATCTTAGGAAAGTGATCAAAATATCAAAGAGAGACCAACAGAAACAAGATAGCTGAAAAGAGAACTAAATCAACAGTCTGAATAAAAGAGATTTTTACTTATTTTTAAAGATTTAACTTATTTGAAAGACAGAGACAGAACTCACAAGTGGGGGGAGGAACAGAGGAAGAGGGATAATGCAGACTCTACACAGAGCATGGAGCCCAGTGCAAGGCTTGATCCCATGACCCTGAAATCATGACCCTGAGCTGAAATCAAGAGCCCAACGCTCAACAGACTGAGCCACCCAGGCACCCCAAAAGAAAGATTTTTAAATAAATAATATATGCATTTAGGTTTGAGATCAAAAAGCAAATCTTTGATATTGTAATATTCTGCAAAGTCTTCAAGATACTGGATGAATAGCATTTTATATAATTCAAAATACATAAAAATTAATTCATCAGAAGAATTTTCAGTTTCATTTCCAAAGAAAACCTGGCATGACACATGAAGACATCTGATGAGGTTTTTCTATTATTCTAAGTAGTGCTGGAAAAAAATTATCTTAAAAAGGTAATGAAACTGAAAGATTAGTGGTGAAATTTTTGAATAAAAATTGAGATTTTATTATATTCATAAGAAAAGTTTCCACCTACTCCATTTAGTCATCAAAAATGTGATTTTAAATACAAAAATACCTGCAATGACATCTTAGTTATCCCATGTTCTCATAAGAGCAAGCACACTGTCAGCTGACAAAGAGAAGAAGCAGTATCTACAGCTAACAATAGACCAATAATACAATAGTGAAAAAGCATGAAATGAAAATGCAAGGTAAAACTTTACTGATAAACTCTTTCCTCACCTTTGCAGTTGTCTTCAGGACCCATGATCACACCACTCAAAAAGTTGAGGTAGATAACAAGACAAAGTATTAATTGTGTTGAAAGAAAATATATACCAGGTTTGATTTTATAAACTTGATATTAAAAAAATCTCACATTTGAAACTTGCCTATAGTTTTCCTTCCTAATATTCTCTTTGTGGTTTTTAGATTCAAAGATATACCAGCCTCATACAATGAACTGGAAAAAAAGAATCGCACTTTTTCCATTCTCTGAAACAGTTTGTGGAAGATTAGAATTATCTATGTCTTGAATGTTTGGCAGAACTCATTCTTAAAACTATATCAAGTGTGGTCCTGGACGGAAGATTTTTACTTGCCAATTTTTAAAACAGTTATAGGATATTAAGGTTTTCTATTCTTTTTCTCAATAGGTTTGGAAATTTACACACTTCAAAATTTATTTGAGCATGCTAAAGTTTGAGCATGTTAAAGTTTGAGGAATACTACTTCAGAGTACTAACTCCTATCACCCCCAACTGTATGCTTTGTCCAGTGATTTGGTTTTCTTTATTTAACCTCACAATTTCACCATGATAACTATGGTTGGTTGTTTAGATTTTCTTTACCCACCAGTCCTTTTTGCTTCTCAGAAACTCTCCTGAGACTGCTTTCCTTCTCCCTACATCAAGATCTGTTAGAAATTCTTCTAGTGAGGATGTGTTAGTGGAAAACACACTCAGCTTTTATATATCTGAAAATGTCTATTTTGCTCACACATCTGAAAAACAGTTTTGTTGGGTATGCAATTCTAAATTGACAGTTATTTTCTCTGGGCATTCTGCAGGCATTCTTCTACTCTTCCACGGCTTTCATGGTTGCTGCTGAAAAGGTATCTGTTTGATCACTATTCTTCCTTCATAAAGAAGTCTTTTTGCTCTGGCTGCTTTTAGGGTATCTCTCTGTCTCTGGTGCTCATCCCTTTCTCTATGATGTAAGAATCATGTAAGAATTTCCACATACTTGTCTGCTTGGAAATTGTCCTGTTTCTTCAATCTGTGAATTCATATTTTCAGTCAATCTTAGTAAATTCTCAGCTACTATTCCTCCTCTATTAGCTCCCTCTGGGATTCTGATTAGATAAATTTGTATCTTTTCTCTGTCTTCTATGTCTTCATCTCTCTTTTATAAATGCCATCTCATTTTTCTCCATTTTATATTCTGCACATTTTCCTCGAATTCAACTCTCAATTTGCCAATTCTCTTTAGCTATACCTACTAGTAACCATCTCTTTACCTACTAGTAACCATCTACTGAATTTAGGATTTGAATCATTTTTCACTTCCAGAAGTACGACTGATTCTCTTTCAAATATGTCCAGTCATTTCATAGCATGTCTTTTTTTCCTTAATATTACCATCAAAAAAAAATATTACCATCAAAGTCCTGTTTAATTTTAAAACCATATAAAACATATATATCATATTTCATACCTAATAATTCCAATGGTCTCTGCAGGTCTAATTTTGCTATTTGTTGTTTCTACTTCTTTCACTCATGATGACTTGCTTCTTGGATGCTTGTGATCATTGACAATTAAGATCATGTCTGTAAAACTTCCTTCAGTACTTCTTGATGGTCCAGGTAATAGTTTATTCTTTCAAAAAGGATTTACATTTGCCTTTCCTAGACACCTGGGAATAGTACCAACTTGGTCTTACTGTAAACTAAATTCTTACCTATGTTTTGTCTTTGGGATCATACAAATGTGTACAAATTCAAGATGCAAACCTGCACAATGCCTGGCTTATGTTGTGAATGCTTGGGGAAAGTTTTTTTTATTCCCTTCACCTAGAGCCAATGCTGAGACAGAAGAATCTCGTGTCTCCCTTTGGATGCTGGATTTTTTTCTTATTTATTCTTTTGCTAAGCAGTAGCCTCCTCTACCTTTCGGGAGCCTTAGCTGATTATCTCTCATCCCACGTATGAAAATGAGAAATCCAAATAACTAACTCACAGTTTACTGGTAGATTTCCCCAGAATAAACTCTGCCTTCAGGGAGCTTATTTATTCTCTAGATTCCTGCTCCTATTTTCTTTTTGGATTCCAAGGATTTTCCTTATTCTTACTAGCCGACCTGTACCATCAAGTAGACTTTCTTTAGAGGCATTTTATCCAGCACTTTAGGGGTTTAAAAATGAGGGGGATTTTCCAGGATGTGCAAGCTGTCATCTTATCCGAAAGAGAACATACACTGCCTTCCTATTTCTACTTATGTATTTGGAATATACTGCCAAATATAAAATTGACAGATCAAGGAACAGAATTAGTTTCATGGCTTCTGTTACATACTATAAAATTCAGTGATGAAAATTAATTAATATTACATTTTAACAGTAGCTTGAGAAGATTTGTAGGTTCCATGTCTATTTTGCTTCAGAGAAGTTATCTAGTAATATTAAACAAAAGTTTTTCAGTTTTGGTTGTATCTGGAATAAAACATGATCTTAGTCTGATTTTTATAAGTTATTTTCTAAAAGAACAGCTGCAAGTGTTGATAAGGACGTGGAGATACTGAAACCCTCACATACTGCTAGTGGGAATATAAAATGGTGTGGCTACTTTAGAAAACAGTCTAGTAGTTCCCAAGAAATTAAACACAGAATTAACATCTGAAATAGCAATTCATTGCTAAGTCTATAGCCAAAAGAAATGAAAACTTATGTTCACACAAAAACTCATACACAAATGCTCAGAGTAGCATTGTTCATAATAGCCAAAAGGGAGAGACAACCCAGCAACTCATGAATGAATAAACGAAATGTGGTATATATATATATCCATACAGTAGGATATGATTAAGCCATAAAAAGGGAAGAAGCTACAATATGGGTGAATCTAAAAAAACGTTCTGCTAAGTGAGAGAAGTCAGACACAAAAGACCACAAATTACATGATTCAATTACATGAAATGTCTAGAATAGGCAAATATAAAGATACAGAAAGTAGTTTGGTTAGTGGTTGTTTAAGGTTGGGAGGATGGTGATCTTGAGAGGTAATAGATAAAGGGTTCATAATTTGTTTTTGAGGTAAGGAAAATGTTCTAAAATTGATTTGCTGATGGTTGTACAACTCTAAATATACTAAAAACCAATGTACACTTTATTTTTTTAAGATTTTATTTATTTATTTGAGAGAGAGAAAGAAAGCAAGCATGCACTCATAAGTTGGGGAAAGGGCAGAGGGAGAGGGAGAAACAGGCTCCCCACTGAGCAGGGAGCCCAATCTGGAACTCGATCCCAGGACCCTGGGATCATCACCTGAGCCAAAGGCAGATGCTTAACCAGCTGAGCCACCCAGGAGCCCCTAATTTGTAGACCTTAAATGGATGAACAATAAGGCATGTGGTTACATTGCAATAAGGCTATTAAAATAAAAACCATGCATATAAAACAAATTCTGTGGGTTTAACATAAATTGACCTGGAAAAACCTTTGACAAAATAGCACAAGCATTATTTCTAAGGAAATCTCATCATCGTACAATTGTGACCCTTTTTCTCCTTTGAGTCGATACTGACTTTGGAAGAGTAAACAAACATAAGGATAAAACACATTATTTTGGTATTTTGAAAGCAGGATTTCTTAGGGATATAGTAGGGGGAGGACAGTTTGCTTTAAAAATACATCTTTACAAATGACCTGAAGGAGAGAATGCACAGTAAAATCTCCCAAGATGACAATCAGACGATACTCTTCCTGACAATAAGA
Source organism: Canis lupus familiaris (assembly GCF_011100685.1). Classification (NCBI taxonomy): domain Eukaryota; kingdom Metazoa; phylum Chordata; class Mammalia; order Carnivora; family Canidae; genus Canis; species Canis lupus. The sequence continues at coordinate 62,252,262 of NC_049229.1, forward strand.
CACTTAGTTGGTGAAAATAAGTCATGGGGTTTATTTGCTGGCAGCTGCAGAAGCTGGCTCCACAGAATCTGCTAAACTACTCAGGAAAATTAGGAAGAGCTCATACAGCAAGGCCCACGACACAAAGGCCACCCAGATGCCTCAATTTCTTATTATTTTCTTAATAACATTTTCTTTTCCCTAGCTTTAGTATAAGAATACAGTATATAATAATACAACATGAAAAATATGTGTTAATCAACTGTTTATGTTATCAGTAAGGCTTCCAGTCAAAGTAGGCTGTTAGTAGTTAAGTTTTGGAGGAATCAAAAGTTACCTACAGATTTCCAACAGTGCAGGGTGTTGATGCCCATAACCCTGTGCATTGTTCAAGGGTCAAGTGTATAGGCAGACATGGATTCATACCATTTTTTTTTACAGAAATGGTACAGGGTAATGGCTCTCTTCTGTAGCCTTTTTTAAGCTTATGACAGAATGCAGAACTTTCAAAAATGTTAAATACAGATCATTTCATTCCAATTGTATAGATTACAGAACATAAAGATCTTTGTTCCATTTAACCAATCTCATATTGTTATGTTTCCAAAGGTTCTTGGGTATTTCATCATGAAACATGATGACCATTGGATATGAATAAAGTGGAGTGAGGACTGAATGAGTTAATCAGTATAAAGTATTTCACAGAGTACTTGGCAAGTAACAAGCTCACTATATATGTTTATGATTTTAATATTGCGTCCTATGTAAAGATCGAGCTAATTTACATTCCCAACAGCAGGGTAAAAGAAATTGGTTTTCCTACATCCTTGCCAATTCTTCCAAATTTTTTCTTTTGTATTTCTTCTATGAATCATTTGTTCGTGTTCTTTGACAGTTCTCCTATTGGATCTCTTATGCTTTTAAATTTTTAACTGATTTCCGTATTGAGGATTATCAGTCCTTTGTCATAAGAATAACTTTAGCTTAAAAGAAAATGTTTTAAGACTTACCTCCAGTTCCTAGAACCTTCAGGAGCTCAAAATTTTCAATCCCCACCTTCTCTGCATGTCCTGTTAAATTAGCTAAAAAAAGAAAGAGAAAAAAATAATTAAGGGGATCAGCAACAGGAGGGCGCCCAAGGGGGCTTCTGAAATACCAGCAATGTTTTATCACTTGACTTGTGTGGTTAAGCAAAGGTTCACTTTATAAATATTTGTTAAACAAAAAGCTATGTTTTGTGCAATTTTCCGTATGTTATATATTACAGGAAAACTTTTTTTAGAATTTAGTAGCTACATATCATTTGTACCTAAGGTTAACATAAAAATAAGGTGTTAATAGACTCACTACTGATCAAGATAATATGAAATAAACACAAATTCCAACATGCAGCTAGATACGCAGAATAAAGAAAACTAGACATATTTACGCAATGTATTCATTTATTTAACATATTTATTGAGTGTCTACTAAATATCATCCCCAGCATCTAGCTAGGTTCTAATTCCATCTCTTTTTTTTAAAAGATTTATTTTGTTTATTTTAGAAAGCGGGGTGGGGGGCCTGGGTGGCTCAGTCAATTAGGCATCTGCCTCCAGCTCAGTCATGATCCCAGGGTCCTGGGATCCAGCCCCACATCAGGCTCCCTGCTCAGCAGAGAGACTGCTTCTCCCTCTCCCTCTGCCCCTTCCTCAGCTCATACTCTCTCTCTCTCGCCTTCATCTACTTTCTCTCTAAAATAAATAAATAAAAATCTTAAAAAAAAGGGGGGGGGGGAGAGAAAGATAGAACATGAGCAGAAGGAGAGGCAGAGGGAGAGGATCCCAAGCAGACTCTGCACAGAGCGCAGAGCCCCATGCAGGGTTCAATTTCACCACCCTGAGATCATGACCTGAGCCAAAATCAGGATTTGGATGCTTAACTGACTGAGCCACCCAGGTGCCCCTTTACTCCCATTTCTGCCAATAAACACCTGCACACCATATAGCCTGCATTAGTCATCTGACTACCCTGTGTCTCAGTTCCCTTGTCTCTGAAATGAAAGCACTGGTCTCAATAAAGTATAAGATCTCTGCCAGCTCTAAAATTTGTTTAAAAAGTGTAAACTCTTTAAAGGCATATTCTGTCCTAAACAAACAAAATTAGAATATCTTATAAACCATAAGTAATTACATATTACTTCTGAACTATATTCCATTGATTCTGATCCTATCCTACAAGATGTTAATAGATGTTATATCTGGAGGAAAACATGCTAAACTTGAAATGGTTGGCTTAAACAAAGTTAATCAGGTTTCTTTACTGCTGAACTTCACAGATTCCACACCATGAAAATCTGCATGTGAATCTTCAAAACCGAGATACTATACTTGTCAAGTTTATTGGATCACAAAATTATTTTTTATGGTAATACCTATTAAGTCAACCAGCATTCTGTAGATGTAGTTAAGGCAGGCTTAGCTCAAATCCTAGTTCTACCACTTAAAAGCCATCCGACCTTAAATTAATTACTTAACTTCTGTGTCTCAGGTCCCTTCTCATGTGAAATGAGGATAATAAAAATACCTGCCCACAAAGCATACTGATGTCTGTAATTTGCTTTGAAAAGCATTGAAAAAATAAGATGGATTAATGGATGAATATAGGTATGGATAGACAGATATGTGATAAAGCCAACAGATAAAATGTTAATTACAGAATCTAGATAGTGAGTGTAAGGGTGTTCGGCATGTAATTCTTCCAAATTCTCTGTATATTTGAAAATATAGCATAATAAAACGGCAGAAAATAAAATACCTACCTCACAGGGTTGTGATGAGGACTCAGTGAGTTAAATTTATACAGAGCTTGCTATATGCCTTAACTAAGTGTTACTATAAGTGTCTGTAAGTAAATAATGCTCTGGGAACACAACTTGAGAAAATCAGACCCAAATAGGAACTTCTAGAATTAAAAGTTTCAGGGAGGTAAGTGATTTCAGTGTCCTTTCATTTTTTTAAAGCATTTTATTTATTTATTCATAGAGACACAGAGAGAGAGAGGCAGAGACAGAGGCAGAGGGAGAAGCAGGCTCCATGCAGGGAGCCTGATGTGGGACTCGATCCTGGGTCTCTGGGATCACCCCTGGGCTGGAGGCGGCGCTAAACCCTCTGAGCCACCAAGGCTGCCCTCAGTGGCCTTCCAAAGTTTAACTAAATCCGTAGTTAAAATTTTTTTAAATGTGGTCAAATTCACATAATATAAATTTCCCACCTTAGCCACTTTTAAGTGTACAATACAGTGGTGTTAATTATACGTTCTATGTTTCAAAAAAAAATTATACGTTCTATGTTTGCAATAGATCTCTGAACTTTTCTAATGTTCCAAAAAAAAACTATACTCCCTGAATTTTATTAACAATTTAATGTAACTGCTGAGATGGCTGGATTTGGGCCTACCATTTTATTATTTGTTTTTAACTTTTTTTAAGTTTTATTTATTTAAAGTAATCTCCATACCCAACATGGGGCTTGAACTCATGGCCCCAAGATCAAGTTACATGCTCTTCCAACCAAGGCAGCCAGGGGCCCCTTAACTTGTCTTTTCTATTGTTTGTTCCCATGTTCCATATTTTCTGACTTAAAACAACAACAACAAAACACTGAAATGCTTTTTAGAATTTCATTTCAATTTTCACAGTGGTATTTTAGCTCTACTTCTTTGCATTACTAGTATAGTTGTTGCCCTAAGGATTACAGTATACTTCTTTAATTACTTACAGTCCTCTTATAATTACTACTGTACCATTTCCCTACAAATATAGAAACTTTGCAATCATTCTTTCTGGAATACTGATACATATATTATATGGAGTTAATACCTTCTATACATGCTATATATGAACAACTTATATAATACGATTTATAAAGAAAGAAGACAGAGACTTTCTCATTTCTATAGATATTTCTCAATTTTGATGATCTTTCTTATCTCTTCCAAGAATCCAAAATTTCATCCGGTGTAAGTTTTCCTCGCCTGAAAGAACTTCTTTTGACATCTATGGTAGTGCAGAATTCTCTGGAGTTTTCTTTTATCTGAAAAAGTCTTTCTTGCCTTATGTTTTTTCATTGAGCTATATTCTATAAAACTCACCCTTTTAAAGGGTATCTGTCCAAGGTTTTTAGTCTATTTACAGATTGTGTCACTGTCACCACTAACAAATTCTGGAATCCTCTTCATTTCTGAAGGATATTGTCCTTTGACAAAGAATTCCAGGATAAGGTTTTTCTTTTCTTCCAGCACTTTAACCATGCTCTTCCACTCTCTTTTAGCCTCCATGGTTTCCGAGGGGAAGTCAGTCATTAAATGGATCATTGCTCCTCTATTTGAAATGTATCATTTTTCTAGTGTTGCTTTCAACATTTATCTTTGGCTTTCCAAAATTTTGCCATGATGTGTCTTGACATGTACTTCTTTGGGTTCAGTCAGCCTGGTATTCACTGAGTATCTTATAAGTTTCTGTTTTTCAACAAATTTGGGGAATTTCTGCTTTAACTTTTCAAAAATGTTTTTCTATCCCATTCTCTCTAACCTCTGAGGTTCCATTTACGTGCATGTTGTATTATTTAAATCAACCAAAAAGGTCCTTGAGACTCATTTTTTGTCCCAATATGTTTTCTTTCTGTTCTTCAAATTAATTTCTATTGCTCCATCTTCAAGTTCATGTACTTTTCCTTCTGTACCTCTATTCAACTGTTAAATCCATCTACTGAATTTTTATTTCAAATGTAGTATCTTTTAATTTTAGAACTTCCATTTGGTTCTCTTCCATTGTTTCTATTTATCTGATAGGATTTCTTGTTTTATTAGTCACTGAGAGCATGACATTTTATTTCACTGAGGATATTCTAACAGTTGCTTTTAAAATATTGTCTGCTACTGCAAATATTTCATTCATCTCAGGATAGGACTCAGCTGATTTCTTCCTCTTCAGAAAATTTCCATTTTCTTGATTCTCCATATATGGGGTTAATTATGGACTGTAGAAATGTTAATGTGAAGACTAAAGATTGTTATTTTTTCCTCCAGTGAGTTCTTTTGTTTAGCTGGCAAATATCTTGGGTTGGCTTGAACTATAAACTCTTTCTTAGGAGGCAGCTCCAGCTCAGTTTAGATTTTTTGTCTTCAGCTGGGCTGTTTTGAGTCCACTGTACTCATACATGGCTCAGAGATTAGGAAGAGATGTATGCTCACAAAATGTGAGGACTCTTCCTCCCCTGGCTCTTCTTCTTCTGGGATTTCTCTACTATCTTCAGAGAAGCAGGGTTCTCTGGTTTCAGTTTTCTAGTCTCCCCGGCCAGAGAGACTATTGTTTTTCCACCAGTCTCCAGAGTACAGACTGTACTTAGCCTGAAGCTAAAATCAGTGAAAAGGCAAAGTTACTTCTTATAGCTCCCTTCCTTCCCTCCTCCAACTGTGTACTCCCCAGTGGAATCTATCTGCTTCTGTTCACTCTCAAGAGCCTTAAATAGTTGCTTTTTAACATTAAATCCAGGTTTTACAGTTGTTTTCTACAAAGGAATTCTCTAGTAGGGGGTCTTTTTTCTGAAATTACAAGAAACAAAAGTCTTCATATTGTAGACAGGATGAAGGGGAGCAGAATATGCCACCCCCAAATGTGCCACTTTGGCATGCTGATTCTTTTGAATTAAAGTTACTTAAGAAACAGCCAGAGAAAGAAAAGAAAAACAGACCTCCTCTTCTTGCCCCCCATCCCCACCTGCCCAGGAAAGCAGGAAATAAATCTCTCATTTGAAACGTACCTTCCCTGTACCAGGAGGATAAAAGGCATCCTTATTACCAGAAATAAGAGATTTGGGGCCCAGAAAGCTATGTAAACAAACTTTGTTACTTCCTCACTAATTTTCTACCCCAAACCCAAACCCTTCTATCTTGTCAATTTTCACAAAACTACCTGCTTTGGTGACTTCTTTGAGTCTCTTATTTCTATAGGCTCCTGTACATACAAAATTAAATGTTTTTTCTCCCGTTAATTCGTGTTGTCAATTTAACTATTAGGCCAGCCAAAGAACCTAGAAGAAGGGAAAGGTTCTTCTCCCCTGCAATTACAAAGTTTTTACTTTACTACTCTAGTAAGTTAACTTCAAAAAGTAAAATAAAATTAAAAAGGTGATTTAAACTCATTTTAGGGTTCTTGAACTTAATATATTTTACATTACATATTTTACATTACATCTGATAGGCAAAGTAAGTAATCAGACATCCTGTATCAAGATTTAGGCATGGGGAGAATTTATTAGTTATAAAGATCTTTTTCATCATGTTAACAACAAAACACATAAAAACAAATGGTAGGGCAGCCCTGGTGGCTCAGCGGTTAAGTGCCGCCTTCAGTCCAGGGGTTGATCCTAGAGACCGGGGATCGAGTCCCACATCGGGCTCCCTACATGCAGCCTGCTTCTCCCTCTGCCTGTGTCTCTGCCCCTCTCTCTGTGTCTCTCATGAATGGATAAATAAAATCTTTTTAAAAAATGGTAAAGAGAATATTATTTAGAATCCTAAGCACTGACAAACACATATTTGAGCATGTGAGTCTAGGTGTCTAAATGGTTCTCATTTCTATGCTATTACTTGTCATTATAATTAGAAGTCTTTGAACATGAAAGTCTAAAAATAAACTATATTTCTCTTAAATTGTTAACCTCAGATCAAGAGCTCAAACTTCCCAGGAACACCATCAACATTTATTAGAACAAGACCTAAAATATTTACACATCGTATTTCACCTTGGAGGTGAAGTAAACATCAGTCAATTACAGAAATCTGCATTTCTGAGTCATTACATGCCTTAGTGAAGTCCCAGATGCACACTGATCAGATGGTGAGGAGCTACTCACGCCTGGGGCCAGACTGTGCCAGAAGGAAGCCTTTACAAGTGAGAAACAGAACTGTCCATTGTTTTCCTCCATATGTGAAAATAAATGGCACTTTATTGTGGTTGCAGGAGCTCCTTCTCCTGTGCCAGGCATACCTCTGCCCACCTCCTGTCTAGTCCTCTCCAGAGGTAAGAGAAGCTACTACTCTAATCACTCAAGAATCTAAAATCCTAACAGGGCACAATTAGCAGTATATGGGGTCACTGTGTTCAAATAACGGTCTCTACACAAGGTCTGTTTTACTGCCTCAAACTCTTGGCCTAGCCTGACCCACTAGGGCCCAATGGCTATTCTCTTGCACCTCTCCTTCACTATACAGCAGTTCCTCGTTATCCACAGCTTCACCTTCTGCAGGTTCAGTGACCTGCGCTCTTAGTGACCTGCAGTTCGCCATGGGTCAGGGGCAGATGATCCTTCTGCTAATGCATTCTCAGAAGGCCAGCTGTGGCCTCACACTCTGTCCCAATGCCTACATCACTCACCTCACCTCGGCTCATCACGAAAGCATTTTATTATCTCACCATCATCACAAGAAAGGTGGATTCAGTACCATAAGACAGTCTGAGAGAGAGATCATATTCACACCACTTTTATTATAGTATATTGTAACTGTCCTGATTATTAGTTATTGTTAATCTCTTACTGTGCTTAATTCATAAATTAAATTTTATCATAGGAATGCATGCAGAGGAAAATGCATGGTACAGAGGAGGTTTGGTACTATGCACGGTTTTGGGTATCTGCTGGGGGTCTTGGAACATCTCTCTCATGGATAAGGCGGGGGAGGTACTGTATACTGTAGTCGACAAAGCAGATTCAGAGGTTCTTTGGGACTTGGTGTTCACTGACTAGTTTGTTCTCCCCCTCCCCCCCCATTTTCTAATTCACACACATCTAACATACTGGTCCCAATATGGTGACTAGATGAGGCTGGGAGGGAAGGAATCCAGACTTAGGCCTTAAGCCTGAACCACTTGCACCAAGGCATCTCTAAGGAGTTGCCTTAGAGTGATGAGCTGGAAGTTTGCACAGCCTTTACCAATGCGGCACTCTGAGTCCCACTGGCTGCTCCTCACAGACAACTCAGCTCCCTCATGACTCTCCAGGGCTAAGAGTGTACTGGCTGGGCACTTTGGGCATTTCTGAATTTCTGGCTGTAAAACTTGGCACCAACACCTTACCCTCAGCTCCTAATTCCCAACTAAAAGGATTACCTCCTTTCCACAGAAACAAGTCTTGTGAAGACTCTTTACAAATATATAAAATAACAAAGGGTATCAACAAACATAGACTGGACCTATTTATATTTAGTTGGTTCATAATAGTATTGCCAAGTCAGTTGTTTTTATCTGGCAGCTATTTTGATGCCTACACCTCATGAGTTGTTAAATATTAGTAAGCACGGGCTAAAAGAAAGTATTTTTAAGCTTTTCAAAGTCTATATTAGGCCTCTCTCTACAGTTCATCAGCTTAGACAGCATTTATAGTTTTTACATTAATGCATTATTCAGTTTATTCATTTGTGTGAACAGTTGTAATGCTTTCATAAAGTAGTTTTCACCATTTTTTTTAATTAAAATATCAGAAACTACCCCATTGAAAATCCTTCACTTCTTCATTAGTGTTATTATCCTTTAATGTGTACCTCCTGGTTAGGAAATCACTTTTAAAACTGATTTTCACAAGTTCTTTAATAAGAAGTCAATGGATCTTTTAAAACTGCCAAAACTCAAATGAATTTCAATGTTTAACAGATTCTCTTTAGATATCAGTCTGAATTATTAATAGCTCTTAAAAGAAAAATCTTGTCTTACACAATGAATATAATGTACTTGGTTTCTTTTTTTTTTAAGACTTTATTTATTTATTCATGAGAGACACAGAGAGAGAGGGGCAGAGACACAGGCAGAGGAAGAAGCAGGCTCCATGTAGGGAGCCCAACATGGGACTCATCCTGGGTCTCCAGGATCACACCCTGGGCTGAAGGCGGTGCTAAACCGCTGAGCCACCCCGGCTGCCCTGTACTTGGTTTCTGACACTACAACTGGATTCCTTTGGCTCATCGAATAATAATATGGTTATGTGTTGTGTAGAAAAATATGGCCGATGTAATTTTTTAAATAATAAATTTAGAAAAACCAGATAACTGTCTTTTCTCCCAACTTTAAATAACTTTGTTGTTTGTTATACTATTATCATAAAATAATACTGGTTTGTGGCTTTAAAAAAATAGACAATATAAATAAACCTTAAGTAGACCCTGAAAATCTCCCATATCCCCACCAAAGATTACTATTGTTATTCCTTGGCATATTCTTCCAGGATTTGAGCCATAAATCTATGAATGATAAATGGCTTCTTAACCCAACTTTCTAGGCAATTCTACTACCGAATGTAATTTATAATGCATATTATTTATGACCATTTCTTTGTAAGTTGAGATGTTTAAGCCAGAACTTCCCAATCTTATGGAGGAAAAAAATCAGGAAAAACACATTTTTCATTTTGTTGCCATAGTTTCTGCTAAGCTGCATAAATGTAATTGCTCAGAGCATGTGCTGAAATCATTTGATTAGATCCAATAATTCACTTGTGTTAAAGCTAAGAAAAGGCTTAATTTAAAGCACTTTTACAATTAAAGTAGAAATAAGGAAAAGTAATAATGCTTCTGAAGCCATTTAAAGACAGTTGTTGGTATATGAGTGAGATACTCATAAACCAGATTTTATTCAACAGATTAATTATTTCTTAAATTTGCAATAAGCTACAAGAAATAAAATTTATAAGATTATGGAGTCTATGGACAATAAGGGGAATATCACTATCATGTGAAACTACTTAAAAATGTTCATTGAGAATACAAATTCTCATTTACTCATTTAACAAATATTCACTGAGTACCTACAGACACCAAAGCCAGCTGTTAGGTCTTTAAGAAACACAGGATTTGAAAATGCAAGAAAGGCTAGGGAATTCTGGGCTAGAAAAATATCTGGAGAAAAGGCATAAGTGAGAATAAATACTTCCCTAGTACAGAATAAGAAGAGGATTGTTCTAATTAGCTATGATGGGCTTATGTTGGAAAAATAGCAAAAATATCACATCAAATAAGTTCCCCAAACTAGATGATTCAAAACCTAGCCTGCCAGACTAATTAGCTTGAACTGAATCCATAAGCAGTAATGGCTCTTGACAAGATGAAAGTAAGGTTTTAGAAAATTACTTTGGCAGCGGTATGCCATGTGGATAGCAAGCAAGGGAAGACAAAAGCTAAAAGAGGGAGAGGTTAATGCAATCAATTGGATGTGTGCTAACAAGAATCTGGTCTGGGTAGAAACTAGAATAAAAAAGGCAGGAATGAGCCTAAGAATCACTGAAAAATGTTCAGTTCAAGAAACACTTGCTGAATACCTGACTTGGATGCTGAGACCACAAATGCAAACAGGATAGGGTCCCCACGTTCAAAGATAGATAAATTCAACTTTTATCCCCCCCATTGGCCCATACCTAGAGTACAAGAAATGGGGTGCTGGGTGGTTCAGTTAGGTTAATGTCAGACTCTTGATTTTGGCTCAGGTGGTGATCTCAGGGTCCTGGGATCGAACCCCATGTAGGGCTCCTTTCTCAGTGCAGAGTCTGCTTCTCTCCCTCTCCCTCTGCCCCTCCTCTCACTTGCACACACGTGCTCTCTCTCTGAAATAAATAAATCTTTAAAAAAAAAAAAAAAGGTACAAGACACGAAAGTCTGGTAAATGGTAGTGTTGTCAACGAATATTGTTGCAAGGGGAAGTTGAAAAGGAAGGTTGAAAGGGGAAGTTTTGGGGTTTCAACACTGATTTTGAAGTGATGGCAGGGCATCCCAAAAAGGCTGCCGTGTAGACAGTTCTAGACAAGGAAATGAAGTTTGGCAGAGACAGCATGCTGATGGGGTTTAGAACATGCTACCTGCCAAACATGGCACTTTGGCACATTGACTATTTGAAACTGAAGGAATCAGAAAATCGACATCAGGTACAGGAAAGGAGTTTCTGACCTCCCCATGAAGCAAATCATAAAACTCTCCAAGAGGCACCCTCGCTATACCCAGAGAAAGGAGCTTGCCTATCTCTGGACAGAGGACACAGGGAAGAGTCTGAACAAACAGGCCTTACTAAGTTCTCCCAGGTTACATGTACACTGTATCTTTGTCCTCTCATACCCATTCTACAACCTTCCACCCCATCAAACCTAACATGAAAATGCTCCAGTTTGTCTCCTGGGTTTTCATTTCCTTATGTAGGAAGAGGCTCTCATGTCACAGAAAAGTTGCTACATAAAATTGTTAATCTGTCTTTTGTTACAGGAATCCCAGAAAACTTAGAAGGGCAGAAAGGGAAAAAGTTATTAAGAGAAGAGCAAATGCTTTAAGAAGAAAGCCCTTGGGAGACTACATGGAAAGAAGAGCAGATCTTGATGAAGACCAGAAGTTCGGATGCAGAAAGAGCCAGAGAAAAGTTGAAAAAATGAACAGCGGATAGAATCCAAAGAAAGAATGCCAACACTACTCCCCCCCAACCCCCATCCCACCACCAATTACCAATGAAGTCAAATGTGGTAGAATGGGAAATATATATTTGGTCTTTGTCCAGGTTCCCAGCACGCAGCTCCTAGAAGCTTAGGACTCTCCAGAGTGGTATGAGTGTCTTTTGTATGCTGAGATGACTGGAGGCTAAGGGGACCCAGATATCTTCAGGATGGGGGCTGGCTGCTAGAAAGACCTAGAAGACTCAGCTTCACCGCCCCCACCACCCCTGCGCCTCCTTCCGGGAAAGGAGAGGGGCTAGGGATTAAGTTAATAACCAAGGCCAGTGATTTAACCAGCCATGCCTATATCAAGAAACCTCCAGGAAAAACCCCTGAACAGTGATTCTGAAAGGTTCGGGTTGGTACACACACAGAGGTGCTGAGGTGGGATGGTGGTGCTCCCTGATAGGACATGGAAGTCCCACATTCCCTCCCCCTACTATCAATAACTTGCCCTAAGAATCTCTTCCACTTGGCTGTTCCAGAGTCATAGTTTTACCCTCAAATCTAGGTTGGGAGGTCAGGGTATATGGATATGGATGGAGATGAATAAATAAAATAACATCCTTAAAAACAACGGATATAAATAATTCATTTAAAGATATGAAAGGACGGAATAGAGTGAAAATGGGAAAGAATCATATGAAATATTTTTCCAACTTAGCAGTCAGATGAGAGAGAGGGTTGGAAGTGATAAATAATGGGATCTAGACAGAAAGAGTTAGAAGAAAGAATTAAAAGACAGTGAAGAATAAGGATATGTAAAGGATGGAAAAAAAAGATTATATACAGCCTTTCTACTGGACACAAATGGTCTCCGAAGGGAGTATCTGAGAAGCAGTGCAATTGAAGCAAGAGTAAAACACCTCAGAAATAAGCATGGCTAAAATACACAGGGGGATGAAATAAGATCTATAAAAATCACCTTATGAGATAAAATCACTATAACAGCATAGAACTTGATCTATGCAAATCAAAACAAACTAAAATATTTAGAGAATGGATAACAAAAGGTAGACTGGAAAAAATGAAAGCTAAAAAACAGAATGCCAAGTTGGGTGATGTGTTTCTAGCATTTTCCAAGGGACAACCTGATTACCAGCTTCAAATGTCAGGTCCCCTAGGAAGCAACACCTCTAACCTGGAGATGGCCTTACTATGCTCCTAAGCCTTTCACTCATAAAGCACTCAGCCAATTTCCTTTTTTTTTTTTTAAGAATTTATTTATTTATTCATGAGAGACAGAGAAAGAGAGAGAGAGAGGCAGAGACACAGGCAGAGGGAGAAGCAGGCTCCATGCAGGGAGCCCGATGTGGGACTCCATCCCAGGTCTCCAGGATCAGGCCCTGCGCTGAAGGTGGCGCTAAACTGCTGAGCCACCCAGGCTGCCCCTTTTTTCTAATTCCATACTCAGCAACCAATCCAACTTTAACCTGAGATTCTTACCCCAAAGGAAAAAATGCACTAATCAAGCAAACACAAGTGTTTCATGTAATTGCTCATGTGTCATTCTAAAATGGTAAGGTATCATCTGGGTTGATATATCAGTCTTTTGAGATTGTAATCATAGCTATCTGTATGAAATCGGGGCATGAAAAAGAAATGCAATTAACAGAACAATCCAGCATTGAACCCTATTTGTCACCATCGAGGAACACCTCATTAACAGCAGTATACACAAGACACTGCGGCAGTGTACTGTGACCTTGTCAACAGTTTTGTGACTGTTTTCATCTCAGAAGAAAAGGAGAACAATTACAGAAAGCAGCGTTGTGAGAGTCAGCTGTGAGTGCAGTAGGAAGTAGGGAAAGAGCTTGCCGCAGCTGAAACCGAAATAATTAAACTACAATTTATTATAAATCTGTGATCTACAGAACATCAACTTAGGAAGCTTAAACACTACACTCTTGTCTACAAAAATACTTGTCCAACTTTCAGGCTCTTAATAGGTTTGTCTTCCTGAGACATTATCGCATCAATTAAATAAAAGGGGGAGGGGACAAAGCTTAACAAGTTAATAAAAAAGTTCCTGTTTTTTTTGGTAAAGAAAGGAGTTTCAGTCCTGCCTCAAATTCCCTATTCTTCAATGATCTGTTTCACCTTCCCCTTTCTAGCACCTTCAATTTTAACATCAACATTAATCTCTAATTTCCAAGTACTGGTGTGAATAAGAACACAGCACATTACTGTAGACATTTTCCTCTTTTTAAAACTCTTCTTCTCTCATGACCTGTAACAGAGAAAGCCTCCAAGGCGGGCGATTATAACCCCACCATGCTCATAGGAGCTACTCTCATTCCGTACATTCATTTCCAGTCTTTTCTCATGTATGGATCCTAGTTACTAGCTGGGGCTTGCTTGCCAGCTCTGTACGCTAAAGGGACTCAAATGGGCAGAGTCACAGCCTGTGCTGGTCCAGAGCCCCCTCTGAGGTCCCTCAGGCATCACCTCTATTCTGCACCACACGAATCCAGACACAACACTGAGTTCACCTCTGAGTTCTATAAAAGGCAGGAACAAAACCTGAACACATGCAGAAACCATTCCTTAGTATAAGAGACTTCGGGGAAGATTTCCAGAGAAAGGCAGAGGATTGGTACATATGGCAACAACTAAAGGGGACCTGAAAGTAGCAACAGTCCTAATTTCTTTCTTTTTTTTTTTTTTTTTTTTTTTTAATGATAGTAACAGAGAGAGAGAAAGAGAGGCAGAGACACAGGCAGAGGGAGAAGGAGGCCCCATGCACCAGGAGCCCGACGTGGGATTCGATCCCGGGTCTCCAGGATTGCGCCCTGGGCCAAAGGCAGGCGCCAAACCGCTGCGCCACCCAGGGATCCCAACAGTCCTAATTTCCCACCATCTTCTAGCCTGGAGGGAGGAGGCCTTTATCTCACCTATTCCCTGGCCTTGCAATGCTCTTTTGACTTTCCTCCTTTTCTCTCTCTCCTTCCCTCTTAGGAGCAAAAACCAACAAACTGGTCCCCTTGTCTTCTGTCAAGCAGCTTCCTCCACTCCTGACCTCTCAGCCCTAACTAACATCCATACTCACACCCCTAAGTGGGCTTGATATCAAGACAATGCCCCCAGGGTAGTTCCCTCCATACAAGGAATCCTGGTGCCCACTGCTGTGATAATACATTTTTCTTCTCCCTGCCTGTACTGTAGGCTTTATGTGGTCATTATACTCTACATTTAACTACAGAGTCTACTGACTGAGCAAATCCAGTATTGTGCAAATCAGAGGCAATACTGGAGCAGACATACTCCCTGATGCCAAGCAGGGCAGGGTCCAGGGGAGGCACCCAGGCAAGTGAGGAAGCCCAACGTACAACCACTACCAAAGAGGTAAGAGGCAGAGTACCAAGAGGGCATCTTGCCACATCTGAAGGTTTGGGGAAGTGAGGTACAGATGGGGAGGGGGAAAAAGCCTATTCATCAGAAAAAAACACATAAAAGCACCAAGATGACAGAGAACATGGCATACCTGAGAATCTGCAATTAGTGCAGACAGGCAAATGCAAAAGAAGGAAAGGGCAAGAAAGCACAGCGAGATGCAAGGCAGGAACCAGTTCATGGAGACTCCGATTTGAAAAGGTCTATATTTTGTTCCAAAAGCAATAGGAGCCAGTGAAAGATTTTAAACTGTGGATTAAGATAATCATTTCTGTACCTGAGAAACACCAACGTCTATATTTTGTTCCAAAAGCAATAGGAGCCAGTGAAAGATTTTAAACTGTGGATTAAGATAATCATTTCTGTACCTGAGAAACACCAGCAGCAACAGTAGCAGGAGCATGGACAATGAATTAGAAAGGAATTCACATGAAGACACCAAAGCCAACACACAGGTTGATGCAATGGTTGAGGCCAGAAATAATAAAGGCTACACTTAGGCACTGAAATTAGGAAAAGAAAAAAAAAGGGAATTCCTTAATATTCATTAATACTGCTAGGCACAAAGTGAAAACATCGGAAATTACTAAAATCATGAAATTCGGAGTAGCTGTGGCACAATCTCTTCAATTCAAAATGACAATCCTTAGGTGACCCATGAAATCATAAAGTGCAGATCCCTGGGTGGCTCAGTGGTTTGGCACCTGCCTTTGGCCCAGGGCACGATCCTGGAGTCCCGGGATCGAGTCCCATGTTGGGCTCCCGGCATGGAGCCTACTTCTCCCTCCTCCTGTGTCTCTGCCTCTCTCTCTCTCTCTCTCTATGTCTATCATAAATAAATAAATAAATCTTTAAAAAAAAAGAAATCATAAAGTGCTTGGAACAGAGGACAAGACATATTTTCAAAGTGTTGTATATGAACCCTATTCATTTGCTAAAACTCAGAACTGTATGTCAAGGGTGAATTCTACTGTATGTAAATCATGCCTCGATACAAAAATACAAGAGCTGTAAAGAACCATGAAAGTATCTTTTTGTTTGGGGTTTTTTTTCCCCATGAAAATATTTTTTAAACATGGATGTTATAAATCTTGAAGATTTTCAGATTTAACAAGAATTTTCTTGATGTTTACATGGTTATTATTTTACACACATATCTGCTTATCAAAGGGAATGCTTGCTTTTTAGAAAAGCCACATATTTTCTAATAGCAATATAAAGTTTCTAAGACTTATTTTTCAAGATGCACACATTTTTGGGACATCTTATGCCACATCATCCAAGCAACTTGTTCTTCGATTTTATAAAAATAGATTATTTATTAATGCATTATTCTTAAATGTTACAAGTTTTTCTGTCCTTGCTGTAACAGCATGTGATTTGATAACATATCATTATTTATATATGCAGATGTGTGTATGGGTGTATATAGATTTGGTGAACATAAACTTTGTGAATTAAAAATAAGTATGTGAAAGGTCTGTGGGATTTCCAAATGAAGATGATCAATGGACAGTAAAAAATTTTACTGTGGTAAATTATTTGAGAATTCACAAATATTGTAAAACATACAGCTTTACAAGAATAGTCAACTTGAATACTTCATTTCCTGGCCATGTCCTATGACTGAACTTAGTACACACAAAAATGTGAAGAAAACTAATTAAGGAAACAATATATATAGCACATCAAAAGGATTGTGAAGTTTTAGAAGACTTTTTTTTTTTAAGATTTTATTTATTTATTCATAGAGACACAGAAAGAGAGAGAAAGGCAGAGACACAGGCAGAGGGAGAAGCAGGCTCCATGCAGGGAGCCCGACGTGGGACTCGATCCCAGGTCTCCAGGATCACACTCCAGGCTGCAGGCAGCACTAAACCACTGTGCCACTGGGGCTGCCTGAAGTTTTTAGAAGACTTACTTAAGAGGTAAGCTCCCTCAGTATTAGTTTATGACTTACTACTAGTTTATCAATCATTAACTCTCTGACAGTTTAAAGACAACCCCTCTTTGAACCTGAATCTGGATAAAGACCAGAGCTACACTCCTGACACTTTGTATGGCCTTCCTTATATTCTTAAGGTATACCTTCATTTGCGGTAGAAGTCATGTTGTAGTATTTTGGCAAGCAAAACATTAGATAACTTACAAATGATAAAAACTTAAATCATCACAGCAAAGTAAACACTCCAGATTTCAAAGTGCCACGGAAATATTTATTTTGGTATCTGTTGACATATTTTAAATTGTACCTTCTGTGCAAAATATGAAGTAGTTTTCAAACGGTCCAAAGTAATATTCCCAAGAGTCAGATTTCAATTTGATGTAAGAAAATACAGCAGCACTTTGTCCTTCCTAAGCCATAACCTCATTTTTCCACTGCAATTCTATTGTCGCCTCTACGCCTGATTCTATTGTGAGAAAGAACTTTATCAACACCCTTTCCTTTTTCTAGTTTCCAGACTACATGCTGCTAATAGTGCCAATTTGGTTTCTATCAGCACTTAAATGCAGCTGCCTTGAATCAAATCAGTTTGTGATATGTGCCTAGAGCTAGAAATGTTCATAGGGGCTATTGCCAACTTGTTTTTCAAGAACAGTTCTACAAAAAAAAAAAAAAAAAAAAACAGTTCTACTTTCAAAAATGTTAATTTTAGTGGACTACCAAATTTAATGCGGATGAACACTGGGGACTGAAGAAACTAAATTCCTCCCGTCTTACCCATCCTTCCTCTCCTATTTCAGTTTTAACTATTTTCTCCACCACAACCATCCTCTGACACCAAGCCTGCAATTCAGAAGAAAAGGTCAAGGAGTGCTCTGGAAGGACTTTGGGGCAATAGAGCTCTACAGGACCACACTCCCCTACTGTCCCCTCCTTTTCTTATTTCAAACATGAAGTGTGTAACCCATTCCCCTGAAACCAAGTCAAGCAATTAACGCCTCTGATTTTATGACAAAGGTATGAGCACAATGGTGTTGCCCTATAATAAGTCATAGAGCTTTTGTACCTCTTAAACACTATTATAGTGCTCCGTAGTCACTTAAATTTTTAATTTTATTTGAAAATTATTTTATCTTTTTTTAAGATTTTATTTATTCGTGAGAGATAGAGAGAGAGAGAGAGAGAGGCAGAGACACAGGCAGAGGGAGAAGCAGGCTCCATGCAGGGAGCCCAGTGCGGGACTCGATCCCGGGTCCCCAGGATCCCACCCTGGGCTGAAGGTGGCGCTAAACCACTGAGCCACCCAGGCTGTCCTGAAAATGATTTTAAAATCTAAAATTGCTAATGGACAACTCTCATATTCAGAATCACCAATTTTTAAAATTCTCACACATACGCACATACTCTCACACATAAGACTTATTTTTTCTGCTCTATTCAGAGTAGTTTCATGCATCCTGGCCCCTTATCATGCATCCTGGCCCCTTGTATATTTCAGTATGTATCTCCTAAAAATGCTTTTAAATAGCCTCACTATAGTTATCAAGTTCAAAAAATTTAACATTGATAAAATATTTTAATCTATGGTCCCTATTCTGATTTGTCAACTGTCTAATGTTCTTTGTGATAGTTAATTTTATGTGTCAACTTGGCAGGACTATATAGTGCCCAGATACATGGTCAAATATTATTCTGAGTGCTTCTATGAGGGTATTTTTGGATAAGACTAGTATTTCATTGGTAGACTTTGAGTAAAGCAGATTGTCCTCCATAAAGTAAGGTGTTTAGAGGAGACTCCATCATCAAATAGAAATGGTACACCTGAGATCGGGGCTGAACAGGGCCTGAAAGCAAACAAGTCATGTGAACAAGTGACACAAATGCCTGTGGGCCCCACTCCCAGCACACCACCTTCACTCTCCCAGCCTGCACCTGTGGCCTCATGGGGAGTTCCCTAAGATCAGCTAATGGAAAAAGATGACCCAGGCCTGGTTACAGATGGTTCTACACAACGTGCAGCCACCACCTGAATGTGGACAATTACAATACCACAGCTCTTCCGAGGATATTCCTGAAGGACTGGCAAGGCACCATGTGACCAGTTATAGAAATGAAGATCCCAAGTATCATGGATATGTCTTCCTTATTTTGTCATTAATGTGTGTATGTGCCTGTGTGTTTGTGTGTGTGTGTGTGTGTAAAATAAATATCTTTGTTCTCTCCCCTCTCTTATTCCCTTATCATGTAATATATGATGAACTGACTTTATATCACAGCATTTAACTTACGAGATGGATATCAAGGAGAATAAACACTCAAGAACTGTGAGTCCTCTTCTGCAAAAATGGCTAGTGTTTTCTGCTGTACACAGGGTGGCTGAATCATGTAAACTGCAAGTTTGACCTTGTTATTGTCTTTACTTGGAAGTATTTAAGGAGATACATTGCGGGGGGGGCCGCCTGGGTGGCTCAGTCAGTTAAGCATCTGCTTTTGGCTCAGGTCATGATCTCAGGGTCCTGAGTTTGAGCCCTGAATTGGGCTCCCTGCTGAGTGGGGAGCATACTTCTCCTTCCCTCTGCCCCTCCCTCTGCTCATGCTCTCTCTCTCAAATAAATAAACAAAATCTTTAAGAAAAATAAGGAGATGCATATGGATATTTGGTCAAACAATAAAACATTACTCTGGGTGTTTCTATTATGGTGTTTTTGAATAACACTCAAATCTATGGACTTAAAGCAGATTGTCCTCCACAATGTGGATGGGCCTCATATGATCAGCTGAAAGGGTAAACAGAACACAGAGACCAGTCTTTCCTGAGGAAGAGAATTCTCCAGCACACTGCCTTCAGACTAGAATTGGACCATCAGTTCCCCTTAGTCTCGAGCCTGCTGGTCCACCGTTGCAGATTTTGGATTTGCTAGCCTCCAGAATTACATGAGCCTATTTATTATTCCCTATAATAAATCTCTTTACACACACACACTTTCTATTGATTTTGTTTTTCTGGAGAACTTCAACTAACACATCCTTCCATAGCACTTTCTCCTTGAGTATAACATCCAGTATACAATCACATACCACATTTATTTTGTCATGTCTCTTTAGATTTATTTTATCTGGAAGACTTCCTCAACCTTGGTCTTTTATAACTGATGTTTTTGAAGCACAGAGATCATTGTTTTTTGTTTATTTAAACAGAATTTTGTTTGACTGAAGTCTGCTCACAATTCAGGTCACCAGCTGGAGTACTACCTAAGTGATGTGTGCCTTTCAGAGTTATCACAACCAAAAGTATACAAAATATCAATTTATCCCATAATGATGATGTTGGTTTTACTGATTTATTTTTTATTTACTTACTCCATTTATTGTACTAAATAGGCTCCATACCCTATGTGGGGCTCGAACTCACAACCCTGAGATCAAGAGTCACATGCTCTACTGGCTAAGTAGTTTTGATCACCCAGTCAAGGTGCTGTCTGGGTTTTTGTGTATATAGGTACTAATTTACCCCCTATAAATTTGTGGAGAGACACTATAAGGCCATTAATATTTCCTGTTCCTCATCACACTCCCACACTTAGATTTAGCATCCATTGATGATTCTTGCCTAAACCAATCTTTTATATGGATACAAAATAATAATTTTTTGTAATAATAATTTTCTACCGCTTCCACTTCTTCTATGTTTATCAGTTAGCATTGTACTGTGAGAAAACTACTCATGGATTACCATTTTTTTCAGTGCATTAAAATTCATTCCTGTCCTTAATATTTTGCTGCACAAATTAACCCAGATTTGGTCTGTGGAAGCATCTTCAAGCTGGCTTCCATGTCCTGACATGACCCCTTCATTTATTTTCTTCCTTCCTTCCTTTTTAGCATTTCTTTGCTTCCTCTTACAAGCCGACTTAATTCCTTTTAAGGGTAAATGTTATTAGGAGCCAAGATCTGAGTGCCAGGTGTGTGCACTGCTACTGGGAGATCTTGTCTTCTAGGCCTTTTCCTGTACAGAGCTAGGAAATGTATATTTATGCCATTTTATATATATTTAAATCTTTTGTATATATATACTTAATATTGTATATGGACTTATGTTGTACATGGACTTATACTATATACACATGTGGTATATGTGTTTCAAAATACTGTAAGAGATGTCTCATTCAGTTTGTTTACAATTTTCTAATGTAGAAAATTATTTGTATATGAAATTATTTGACCTTAATCTTATTTACTGGTTTATCTGAAGTGAACCAAAAGGCATATGGCCAACTCACCCAGAAAAATAAAAACATGATAAGTACAAGAGTAACGATGAAACCCACATGTTATAATGTTGGACCCACAGAATGTGAGGTATACCAACAACATCCATGTCTCTAGATGGTCTGCCAGGCCATTACTAAGCCACTTCCCACCAAACCACCTATATGCTCACCTCCCTGTATCCAAGAAATATCAGAATGTCAGCAACTAGAGGATACTTGGTGGGGAAGATGAAGCAGAAAAAGAGGATGGGCAATCTGAGGAGTCACATCCTACACCCCTTTCCCACCACCGTTTTAGCTTGGAAATAAACACTTAAATTTGAGAATATTTACATGGTTTGCATGGTTTCTTAGTTCTGCTTCTGGGTGTTTCATCATGAAAAACTTGATTTTTGCTGTGACCTTAAGTAAAATGGAAATCGAATCTAAAATTGGGAACAAACATGTACACATACTTATGCTCTAAGGGTTCTTACGCAATATAAATTACAGAGAGTTATATACACAATGTAATTTCAGGCTTACATGCTGTTCTTTTATGTGCAGTCCCATCTTGTTTCAGTCTCAACTCTATAAATAAATATTATGGGCTCATCATCAGTCCTTTTCCCCAGTATGTTTCGATGGAACTCACTGTCCAGCAGATTCTGCAGGAAGACCACTTGTGTGGGGCATTCTCTGAGTTCTTGCATACTCAAAACCTTTTCTATAGCCTCAATCCTGAAGGCAATTGGCTGAATATAATTCTTGGTTTTGCACTTCCTTTCCTTAAATTGTTTTTTTTTTTTTAAGTTGCTCCAAGTTACCTTGCTGTGCATGTTGCTTTTGAAAAGTCTGGTATCAGCTAATTATCCTACCACTGTGCAATTTATTTGATCTTTTGGCCCAAAGCTCTGAGAACCTGTTTAATCTTTAAAGTCTAATAGTAGTTCTAGGATATGTCTTAGAGCTGATCACTATGGGAGCCAATCATTATATCATCAATTTTTCCCATCACCCACTGGTCATTTCAGTGTGTAGACTCAAGTCTTTTACTTTTGGAATTACATTTCTCAGTTTATTTTTCTTCTTTAAAAACTCCAGTTGTACATACTACACCTTCTTTGTCCTCCATTTCAACTATCTTATCTCTGACCTTTTTTCTTTCTTTATCTAACTTTTAGCAATTTGTTTATCTGCTTTTCTCCAATGCCCCTTACTCATTTTCATTAGAATCTATTCTTCCTTGGTGTCTTTGTTATTTAATCTTCATTCTGATATGATTCTTTTCCTTCTTTTTTTTTTTTTTTCTAAATGTGTTCAACTCTCATTGCTAAGTTTTTGGAGGCTCCCCCACCCCATCCATTTCTTATTTAGTTTTTAAATATCTGATTTTCTTCAACATCACTTAGTGCTTTTCTAAGGATATTTATTCATTTGGGAGGATTGTACTCCTGTGTTTCTTCTGCATAACAGCTGAACTTAGGAGAGGCTGCATCAGCTGGAATCTCTAATTTGCATTTTCTATTTTCTTTTTATAATAGTTTTTGTATTCTTTTCTTTTTTTCTATTTTTAGGTCTTTGGTGTAAGGGTTCCTAGTGGTATAAAAGGAGCCTATCAGTTTAGTGGGGTTCACTTTGTTTAATGGGTGACAGGAAGGCACAGGTGGGTATCTTGTTTCTGTAAGGTCTGTAACTTTCTCCTTTTCTTTCTTTCTTTCTCTTCACTGGCCACATCCATAAGATGCTCACATCTTCCTTATTTATTCTCCTCTAGAAACAATTCTTTAACAATGCCACTTCTGATCCTGCTCGCTTTCAAGCTTTTCCTTGGCCAAAAGCTGTAAGATACCAAGTCCCAAGGTTGGGAATCAGCATTTTGTGGCACACTGTTGACATTCTCTTTCTAAGGGTGATTTTTGCCTGTGTTTCACCTCAGTTTTCTGTGCCTCTCTCTTCTTTTTTAGAGACTCTCTTAAGACTGCCCTCTCCCACTCTATCTATGCCCCACAGGATTCCTGTAGTAAGAGCTCTGCCAGAATTTGGTGTGGTTTTCCTCCCCTACTTAGATATAATCTGAAGAGTATGGTATTCCTCATCTCCCAGAAAAGCTGATGATATGGGTCACAGGTGGTTTTATATCAGCTTCTAATTAATATTATGGGGGTCTTGGGGAGGGATTATATGTAGAGATTTAGAATCAAGCAACTGTCATTATCTTTCAAATCTAAAAGATCTATCCTTGCTCATGGTTAAAGTATCATTTCTGAAGCCCTCTCCTCTATAACCCCCACGAAAATCCTCAAGGCAACTAGGAAGTTTCCAGCTTGATCTGGGAGTTTCTTAAACTTAGGTGTTTCAAAAGTTAAAAACTTAGGTGTTTCAAAAGTTAAAAACCCTCCAATTCATCCCCACCTGACCCTCAATGGAAAGCTAAATGTTATAATCCTTTTTCTGTTTTTTTTTTTTTAAAAAAAAGTATATTCTTTGTAGCTTTGTAGTCTTAAAAAATTCTGAAAACTTCATATAAGATTTTCCCTACAGGAGGTTTAATCACTCAGAATCATCTAAATTATATTACAGTAACATATCCCAAAATTTCAGTGACTCATCTCAACAAGTGCCTTCCTTAATGCCCATCACCCATTTAGCCCATCCTCCACCTTTCTCCCCTCCAGCAACCCTCAGTGTGTTCTCTATAGTAAAGAGTCTCTTATGGTTTGTTTCCCTGTCTTTTTTTTCCCCCTTCCCTCATGTTCATCTGTTTTTTTTTAATTTTTTTTTAATTTTTATTTATTTATGATAGTCACAGAGAGAGAGAGGCAGAGACATAGGCAGAGGGAGAAGCAGGCTCCATGCACCGGGAGCCTGACGTGGGATTCGATCCCAGGTCTCCAGGATCGCGCCCTGGGCCAAAGGCAGGCGCCAAACCGCTGCGCCACCCAGGGATCCCTGTTCATCTGTTTTGTTTCTTAAATTCCACTTGAGTGAAATCATAGGGTATTTGTCTTTCTCTGACTTATTTCACTTAGCACAATACACCCTAGCTCCATCTACACTGTTGCAAATGGCAAGATTTCATTCTTCTGATGGCTGAGTAGTATTCCATTGTGTGTGTGTATACACATCTTTATCCCTTCATCAGTCAATGGGCACTTGGGCTCTCTCCACAGTTTGGCTATTGTTGATAATGCTGCTATATAAACATCAGGGTACAAATGCTCCTTTGAACCTGTATATTTGTATCCTTTCGGTAAATATCCCATAGTGCAATTACTGGGTCATAAGGTAGTTCTATTTTTAATTTTTGAGGACCCTCCATACTGTTTTCCAGAGTGGCTGTTGCACCAGTTTACATTCCCACCAACAGTATAAGGAAATTCCCCCTTTTTCTGCATCCTCACCAACATTTATTGTTTTATTTGTTGTTAAATTTTAGCCATTCTGACAAGTGTCATACTAGCAATTAAATCCACAAGGCCAGGCAGCCTGGGTGGCTCAGTGGTTTAGCACTGCCTTCGGTCCAGGGCGTGATCCTGGAGACCCAGGATCGAGTTCCACATCGGGCTCCCTGCATGAAGCCTGCTTCTCCTTCTGCCTGTGTCTCTGCCTCTCTCTCTCTCTCTCTCTCTCTCTCTGTGTGTGTGTCTCTCATGAATAAATAAAATCTTTAAAAAAAAAAAGTCCACAAGGCCTGAAGTCTTACATGTGACCTCTGATCAACTTCATTGGCCTGAACTAGTCACACCACTCCACCCAGCTACAAATAGACCTGCCTGCCAGCAGGAGAACCAGAAATCCCTAATATAGAAACTGCATCTTAAAACTAAAGTATGAAAAAAAAAAAAACAAACTAAAGTATGCCTAAATAATTATTAACAGCAATAAGAAAATGTACGTCTTAGCATTTGAAAATTGATTCAATACTACAACCAAAGAAATTGTGATCTAATGATATTCAAATGACAGCAGTAAATCAAATAAGCCTGTCAAATACATGTAATATTTTAGTTGGCCAAATGATAGAAATTAAAATGCTTTAATCAGATTTCCCCTTAAACAAATTTAGCGATTACCAAAGCAAGCCTATTGCCAGCTTTAAATTGTGGAAGATAATTGTATCCATAATACACTTCCGGAGAGAATTACATAAGTTTTAATAAAGAGAACCACTAATATATATATACACACACACACACACACACACACACACACATAAGCTTACATTTATATACCCAGAGGTATTTATCTACATATATATATAGATGTTATTAATTACTTGTTTAACTTATATATCAGCACAGCTGAAAGGGTGGTAAACGCAAAAGAAGATATTTAATTTTGGATTTGCAGTAGTTCTTAATTTGGGCTGTGTATCAGGAAGATAAACAGGCAACTTCTAAAGTATCTACAGGGAATGCTTGGGTGGCTCAGCATGTGAGAATCTGCCTTTGGCTCTGGGCGTAATCCCAGGGTCCTGGGATCGAGTCCCACATCAGGCTCCCCGCAGGAGGCCTGCTTCTCTGTCTGCCTGTGTCTTTGTCTCTCTCTGTTCTCTCATGAATAAATATATAAATAAAACTATTTTTTAAAAAGTATCTATAGTATCTAGACGATAATAAGTTTATAAGCATAAACATTTTTTATAAGTCAAGGACATCCATGATGAAAGAAGATTAACCACAGAGAGATTTTTTCTTTCTTTGCTATGTACCTGCAAAAGGGAGCTTTAAAGGAATATTACAATAATTAAAAATTGAATACCCAAAAACTCTTTGTGGGAAGTTACATAAAAAATTCAATTCTGCCTTCCTGTTATTTGCTTAATTATTGCCTTCCGTTTCAATAGCTATTAAAATGAAGATGAAAAACATACTAGTTTTTAAAAAGGGCTTTCCGGGGGCTCCTGGTGGCTCAATCAGTTAAGTGCCCAACTCTTGATTTTGGCTAGGGTCATGATCTTGCCAAAATCATGACCCTAGCCATTTTGGCCAGGCTTGGAGTTGTGGGATCAGGCTCCACATGGCACTCCATGCTCAGCAGGGAGTCTGCTTAGAATCTTTCTCCTTCTCCCTCTGCCCCTCCCCTCAACCTCGCATTCTATAAAATAAATAAATCCTTTAAAAAAATTAAAATATACAAAAAGAAGGGTTTTCCACTTTGCTAAGCTGCCCTTACTTATGATATTGAAATCGACTCCCCAAAATGGAGAATAAAAAGATATTAAGATTTCAAATTAGAAAGGGTAGCAACTGGGCGACAACTAAGCAAAAGCATACCTATAAAAATCTCATCCTAATTAAAAAATTAAAACCCCGAATACACTTTGAAACATTTATTCTACAAATATTTAACTACTTCTAATTACACATAGCATTCCAGAACAGTAGGGGCTTAGAGTCTCACTGTGTAGGTTACAATCCAGACCTTTCTATATCCTAGTCCTTCAAAAAAACTGCTCCCAAACAAGGTAAACAAGAAACAGAAACACACTCTACAATTAATAATGCCCAAAGAATTCTATAATCCTACAAGGTGTGAGGATGGAAAACATTTGAAAGAATGGTAGGGTGCCTGCGTGGCTCAGTAGTTAAGTGTCTGACTTTGGCTCAGGCTGGGATTTCAGGGTCCTGGGATCGAGCCCCATGTCAGGCTTCCTGCTCAGGGGGGCGTCCGCTTCTCTCCCTC
This sequence comes from Canis lupus familiaris, assembly GCF_011100685.1. Lineage (NCBI taxonomy): Eukaryota > Metazoa > Chordata > Mammalia > Carnivora > Canidae > Canis > Canis lupus. The sequence goes on from NC_049229.1 coordinate 62,279,015, forward strand.
TGACCCTCTCTCCGGCTCATGCTCTCTCTCTCTCTCTCTGTCTCAAATAAATAAATAAAATATTTTTCTAAAAAAAGAAAAAAGAAGAATGGTAAATGAGCAGAGGGGAGGAAGATCGAGTCAAAATGCCTGTAGAGGGAGCTATTCACGTGAGCAAGCTAAATTACCCCTGGGGTAACAAAGCTGGGGATATGGAAGCATAGGTAACCTTAGACAGCAGAGGACTGACTGGGAGGAGGGAAGTGAAATAGGAAAACAAAAGATGACTGAAAGCCTTTCAAGTTTTATTCTCCAGGTCCCCACATTCACATGACACAAGATTAAAAATCTGGAGAGGAAAAGAACCAGATTTGGGGTTATCAGATATAGCAAGGAGCAAGGATGAGGCAGGAGACCAAAAACAAATATCTAAATAGAAGTCCACATATCCCCTGTTGGCTCCAAAAGCAGAGGGCCAGGCTAGTGCTCCTCAAATAATAGTCTGGAAGATCCTTCTTGGGAGAATGACAATCCTGCATAAGAGCCTTATTGATAGTGACAATGTGGGGTTCCCAACACGAAAGCTCTACCATATAAGCCTCAATCTAGCAAGGCAAGTATCCTTCACACAGAATTTCTAACCAGAGGTTTAGTGTCTTACTCAGGTTACCAGTCAAGAATCACAAGGTAATTGAGAAAAATACCTAACATTATAAGACATCAAAATAAATAAGAAAAAAGGGAAATCAGAAGAAAGAGTGGTAACTCAAGGTAAAAGAAAAATAAAACATTATAGAAAGTATAATTCATATCCATAAAGAAATATATTTTAACCATAAAACAGAAATGGGGTATAATTAAAAAGAAATAAATTGATGAGGCATTGGTTGGCTCAGTTGGTAGAGCATATGACTCTTGATCTCGGGATTGTGAGTTTGAGCCCCAAGTTGGGATAGAGATTACTTAAAAATAAAAATCTTAACAAAAGAAAAAGAAGGGGCACCTGGGTGGCTCAGTCAGTTAGGCAGCCAACTCCTGATCTCAGCTCAGGACTTGATATCAGAGTCATGAGTTGGGACCTATGCTGGGTGTGGAACCTACTTTAAAAAAAAAAAAAAAAAGAATAAATTAAAAAGTGCTTAGAAATTTTTAAAATCTGGGGGGGGGGGGTGTCTTTTTAAAATCTGGATGATAAAGTAAAAGAAATAGGCCAAAGATAAAGTAAAAAATTGAAAGAGATGAACAATAGGAAAGAAAAGTAAGAATGTGATAGAATAATCTTGGAAACTTAACATCTCACAGAATTCTAGAAAGTGTGAATAAAAGAGCCAAGAAGAAGAAATTATCAAATCTATAATTCAAAAAATACTCCCAGAACTGAGCTTTAAGGGGTACACTCAGTGCTTAGCATAACGAATAAAAAAATATAGTACCCACATGTAAATGTGAAATTTTATTTCGGTGTAAGTGTGAAATTCCAAAATTCCAAACTAGGGATAAAGAGAAAATCCTAAAACCGGACTAAAATTAAAAAAAAAAATCATATACAAAGTACTGGGAATCAGAATGCATCAAACTTCTCATCAGAATCCTTAGAAACTAGAAGATAATGAGACATGCCTCAAACTTTTGAGTAACAATTCAATCTAGAATTCTGTACCAATCCAATGTATCACAACAAATGAGAACATAATGAAGACATTTTCAGATTTGAAAAATCTTTAGGAAAAAGAAACCCACAGGATCCAGAAAACAGGAATAAGTGCATCATTCCCAAAATGGTGGTGAAGTAAAATCCCATTATGCAGTCCCAGAGAAAGCAACAAATCCTAATGGAAAAGGACAGAAATTTCCAGAAGGAATGTCATCAAAAAAAAAAAAAAAAAAAGTAAAACTTATGGGTTATCTCATCTACAGAAAATCATACTGACAAGTATTTTACAGAGTTATTAAAACCATGTGGCAACACTCAGAGACTCAAAGAAAATTAAATAAATGAAAAGATTGGGATAATTTAACGCCATGAAAAAAATTTTTTATATAATGAAGGAAACAAAAACATAAAACACTTAGCTCAGCAATGAATATTTATTTAACCATATATTATGGGTTGAATATGAATTTAACCAAAATTGTAATGTCACTCCACTATCATAGATGGGCAAAGAAACGAAGGTCTAAATTTGAGGATTCAGAGCTTTTAAATGTCATTTATGGTTAGTAAACTGTAGTAGAAGAGAGTAGAAACTGGGAATAGAATGTCAGGAGGGTCAGGATTTTGTTTTGGTATAAGCCTTGTAGTGTTATTTGACAAAGTATCTACATGGATTATTTTGTTGAGTACTCTTTATGGCAGACACCACATGTTGGCCAAGCCAACAACACAAGTCTCCACCACCTCTTTCCTTGTCTAGAGAGGTCCGGAAGCTAAATACTCAATTTCACAGCTTCCCTTGCAGAAGGATGGCCATATGATACCATGAGGCCCAAAACAAAACATACAGAAAAGTCTATTGAGCGGACAAATTCAACTAGCTTTTGTTAAGCAGAGTTGAAGGGTCCCAACCAAACGCATAAAATCAGAAAGACTTCGTTACTGATCCAGTAACACTCAGAAACCCAAAAGAAAAAAAGCAACTTAGGAAAGCCGTGATTTATAATTTTTAAAAATAACTTTGATGTTGGTTTTACAATAACACATGCCAGTATCAAAAGCTTATCTTCACTACTGATAGGGCATCAATGTTCACACTAATCTGGAAGTTCAGCAAATCTAACACCCAGAGTTCAAATACAAGCCCCCAACTGAGAAAGATGGGCCTCCGAGATTTGAGGAAATTGGCTCATCATAGCACATTCGCTTCACAGAAGACAACATTAATCCTTAGAGCCTCACCCAGATAATTTTATCTAAAATCAGACGGCAGAGAAGCAGCAATGAAAACACGGCAAGCATCAAGAATGGAAACAAGAGGGGTGCCTGGGTGGCTCAGTCAGTTGAGCATCTGCCTTAGGCTCAGGTCGTGATCCTGGGGTCCTGGAATGGAGCCCTGCATCCTTAGCAGGGAGTCTGCTTCTCCCTCTCCCTTGGCTGCTCCTCCTGCTTATACTCTCTCTCTCTGTCAAATAAATACATAAATAAAACCTAAAAAAAAGAAAAAGAAAAAGAACCTGGGGATCCCTGGGTGGTTCAGCGGTTTAACGCCTGCCTTCGGCCCAGGGCATGATCCTGGAGTCCTGGGATCGAGTACGAGTACCACATCAGGCTCCCTGCATGAAGCCTGCTTCTCCCTCTGCCTGTGTCTCTGCCTCTTTCTCTCTCTCTCTCTCTCTCTCTCTCATGAATAAATAAATAAATAAAATTTTAAAAAAATAAAAATAATTTTTTTTAATTTTTAAAAAAGAATAGAAATAAGAAATAAAGGAAGAAAAAAGAAATACTATAAAAAGTAAACAGAGTAGCTCTAAAAGGCACAGCAGTCTAGGGCCACTGAGTATGGGAGCAACACATCTTCAGCACTGCTATCAAAACACAGCACAATAAATGTTTTTCATAGAAATTTTTTAAAAAGAAAAGGTTAAATTATATCAAGAATACTCTGTAAGAAAGTTAGGAATATCTGTTTCACGTGTAGGATTTAGTGATTCATCACTTATATACAATACCCCGTACTCATCAGAACTAATATCACACTGTATGTTAACTATCTGGAATTTAAATAAAAATATGGAAGAAAAAAAGTTAAAGTTTAGGGATACAAGACATGTAACCACAAGACATGCAGCATAAAGAACTATTTTTATGCGGATCCCTGGGTGGCTCAGCAGTTTAGCACCTGCCTTTGGCCTGGGGTGTGATCCTGGAGTCCCAGGATCAAGTCCCACATCAGGCTCCCTGAGTGGGGCCTGCTTCTCCCTCTGCCTGTGTCTCTCATGAGTGAATAAATGAAATTTTTTTTAAAAAGAACTATTTTTATACAAAGACAATCCAACAGAAAACCCAGTTTTTAAGGGGGCAAGTGACAAGAACCAACACTTTCACAAAAGAGGAAAACCAAATGGTCAATAAACCTATTAAACCTATCAATTTCAGGGAGTTGCTAACTCAAAAAGAGAGACTGCTTTACTTCCATCAAATCAATAAAAATTAAAAATCCAATAATAGGGATGCCTGGATGGCTCAGCAGTTGAGTGTCTGCCTTCAGCTCAGGGAGCATTCCAGGGATCCGGGATCGAGTCCCGCATGGGTGTCCTTGCAGGGAGCCTGCTTCTCTTACTACCTGTGTCTCTGCCTCTCCCTCTCTCTGTGTCTCTCATGAATAAATAAATAAAATCTTGAAAGAAAGAAAGAAAGAAAGAAAAGAAAGAAAAGAAGGAAGGAAGGAAGGAAGGAAGGAAGGGAGGGAGGGAGGGAGGGGAAAACCCAATAATATCAAGAGTTGGCAAATAAAGTAAAATCAATTCCTGTGTCAAACTGGTAGCGATGCGAACTGGTACTATTAATTTCAAAAGTAATTTGGTACTAAAGTTGAAGGTGTGCATACCTCCAACTCAGTGATTCCATTCATAAGCAAATACCATAGATAAACTTTTGCACATATGAATGTGAAGACATATACAATAGTCAACATTACTTTAGCAAAAAATTAAAAACCTAAATGTCCATCAACAGGACAACAGATAAATCATTTATATAACCATTCAGCAGTGAAAATAAACTGTTATAAAATGTCCATACAACAACTCTCACTTATAATGTTAGCAAAGAAGGATGTGGATGATATAGGTAATAAGGACATGCCTATGGGTAATTAACATGTGTATATAACATAACATCATTTATGTAAAGGGAAAGACATGTAAAACATCATTATGTACTGTAATTTATGGACATATACCTAATGCTATAGAAATAGAGAAGCGTAACTAGGATGACCAAAACTAAATTCAGGATAGTGGTTACTTCTGGAAAGGTAGACAAAGAGAATAGGATCAAGGAGAAGTACAGAGGCCTCCACTGAATTAACAATGCTTTGTTTCCTGAAAAACTGACATGAGCTCAACATCACAAAATACTGAGATTAGATAATACTAATTGGTAGGTTTATGAGTATTCACTCATTATAGCCATCAGAAAAGATCCATGCTTTTAAAAGTGACCTCTTAAAAAAAACAAACCAAAACAAAAAAAGTAATGAGAACTGACAAATGTCTAAAGATACAAAAGCAGCTTTTCTTCCTTGGCTTGCCACCCTCACTCTTCACCACCACAGACCTTGCACCACCCCCAACTTGAAAATAAACAAATGAATAAATCAAGGTATGTTCTTCTCAGGCAGGGGGAGAAATGAGTCATGGAAAAAACATTAGGTCTAGAGCTGTTTCTAGAGTCCAAATATCGGTATTCATACCCAGTTTTGCCACTTGCAATGTGTGTAAACTCAAGCAAAGAAACCCCTTAACCTTAGTCTCATCTTCTGCACCACAAAGACAGTGACAGCAGTTTACTGCACAGGGCACTTGATCAGTTAATGAGAATACATAGGCTCAAGCACCTGCCTGAGTGAAACTACTAATAACAGCAAACACAACTGGTTAGTAGTATATAGTAAATCTCATGCACGGCCTCAAAAGAGTGATTTGTTCCCATGTCTGAACGGCTCACAAGGGACCCTGATAAAAATAGTAGGGTCAAAGGTCTTCTTGTCATGTCCACCTGAAATTAAAGTGTTTCCAAAGAAATTACTCCACAATTCTAGCTTCATGTGGATTACTTGGTATTTCTTTTGAATAGAGCAAAAATAGTTAAAATACAGAATGGTAGAGTTCAAAATTTTTTCTGACAACTAGTAAAACTAAGGAAATGGCCTTTCAAAAAAATATTGAAAAGAATGCCTATTACTTATGGCACGCAAATATCAGATGACTATCCCTTCTGTTCGCTTTTCTCTTTTTCCTTATTAATTTCAGACTACAAATCTATTTTCTGAACAAATTCATTTACAGAAACAAATTTCCCTTCTGACCTGTACATCACTAAATCAATGCAACACAATGTTGACTAATGCTTGCTATTTTTAACAATATCTTTCTGCAAGGAATTCTGAAGTCTTGTTTCTCATCCCATGAACTACAATAAAGTTTTATGTATCTCTTGATTAATCTTCCAAATTTTTGTCTAATTTTTGTGTCTAATAATCATGGCCCACAAAACCCAATGGAGTATTGTGACAAATGGATTAAATGGATTCCTTAGTCTGAAATTGACATCTTTAAAAAAAAAAAATGTTTATATTATGATGAGTTGGGTAGAAAAAAAAAGTCTATCAATAAGAATGCTTAATAATTATTATGTATGGGCAGCCCTGGTGGCTCGGCAGTTTGGCACCACCTTCAGCCCAGGGCATGATCCTGGAGACCCGGGATCGAGTCCCACGTCGGGCTCCCTGCCTGGAGCCTGCATCTCCCTCTGCCTGTGTCTCTGCCTCTCTATGTCTCTCATGAATAAATAAATAAAATCTTTAAAAAAATTATTATGTAAAGGGCCTGAATTTTCACATATCCAGTTTCCTTAAATTCTTTACTGTGAAATTCTTTGTTCCAAAACCAGTTAATAGAAAAAGCACAGGCCAGACATAGGCAAGGTGCTACAAAGTAGCAGTAACTGACCTCAAGATGGGATTCTGGTAGACCTATGCCCAAAGTTAATCAGGCAACTGATCATTGTACATTTAAGAACCCAAGTTTGTCTTTTTCATAAGTATGGAACTTTAGCCATGTAGCACATAAAACAGTCTTATATAGAAAATGGTAGGAAGACATTTATACATTAAAATGTTCCATTAAAACATTAATTTTGCCAAACTTTTTCACAGATAAGTGTTTGAAAAAAGAACAAACCATGAATCATTTCAGATTCTTGATTTTTAACTAGCAAACAATATTAGGTGTAAGAAAAGACATAGAGGAAAGTCACTGCAATTTTTTTGACTTCATCAATTAGCATTATAAGCTCTATGGGAGAAAGTTGTACTTTTGGTATCTTCAACTTTGGTAGTAATATAATACAAAGCTGATCATTATTCAAATTTTCTACTTAAATGGTACATTCAAATTTTAAAACTGAAGATCAATATGATTTTTAAATATTCATATTATTCACAGCTGATAAGGTTGGCATTCATCAACTGATTGTTTCTATTCTGCCTTTAGTAAATTAATCTATTTAGTAAGTACCTACTATGGTAACACAACAAAGAAATGTGGTTTGCTGTTTAGAGACATTCACAATTTGATGGGGGGAGAAGAAACACAAATATAGAATTATAAAGAAATATAAAAAATATAATTATTAGCAGTGAAAGTAGTTAAGAACACAAAGAAGTAGCATATATCTGAGCATGGAAACTGGAAAACTATAGGGGAGACTTCAAAGAAGAAAAGAATGTAAAGTCTGAGCTGAATGTTTCAAAGTACAGAGAAATTTTGGGTTAGAGGGATATTATAAAGGCTTCCTGATTTCAAATCTTTCTATTCACCCTCAAAAAAAAAAAAAAAAAAGAAAAGAAAAAAAACTACCATAAAACCAACAAAGAGAGGAAATAAAGCCACATACGACCCATGCCTTCAGCAGGATTAAGGAATAACGCAACCTTCAAATGACCCGTAATAGAAAAACAGACCAAATTCCCACGGAGCTCCCACCACCCCCACAGCCAAGTCTGCAGATTTGGAGACAGGGAGGGACACCTAAGACACATTGAGAAGAATGGAGGAGCACTGAGGACTTAGGCAAAGCAAGAAAAAAAATCATGCCCAGAAAGTGTCCAAAATAAAAGCCAAAAGACTACACACAGACCAGGACTGGTACTTTAAAACACTAACTAGGAAAGCAGCTCAAGGGTCAGCCAGACTGGACAGAAATGGCAACCTCTGAGAAGCACAGCTTCTGAGGGAAAATCAGATGGAAGGAGATGTATCCAGGGGAATATGGAAATGAAGAAAAAGAAGGGAATAAGAAAAGAATAAAGGATGCCACAGAAATGAAAGAAAAACAAGACATGTCCCTAACACCACCTTCCCCCCCACACACTCCGCAACACCAGAAAAGAAGTGCATAGAGAAGGGTGCTATAGAACTCTTCAATAGGGGATAACCAGATACACAAAAAAAGCAGGTCATAGACACAGAAAAACTACTGTGAAAATCAGAAAATGCTGATAAAAACATTTTAGCTGATAAATCCCTCTCTCTCCTTCTGAAAAGCCACAAAGCTGAAGATGGTAGCACAACATTCCAAATTTAATTTAAAATCTTCAAACAAGCATTTGTGATATGAAAAAAAATCCTGAAACAGAAATACAAAAACTAAGAACAGAAATGAGCAAACAAACAACCGAAAAAAGAAACGCAACAAGAGTTGAACTCAGAAAAGAAATAGAAAAAGTACACTTTTTCCAAATAGGCTGTGAGGGGTACATCTCCCCCACAATAAGCCTCAGGAAAAGGAAAGAAATGAGGGAAAGGAATGAGCATGTTCACGTTACAACTTGCAGACCAGTGAACTATGAACCACCCCTGAGGACAGGCAGGTAGGATCAGATCACAAAGGACTTCGAAAGACAAGCTAAGGTCTACTGATTTCATCTTTAAAGCTGGGGAGGCAGTAAAATCAAGGAAGAAGAGCATGTGTTCTGGCTTCAGATGAACTCAATCTCTACCAGTTACTAAGATTGTGCTAAGCAACATTTCTACCACCAAGCCTCTTATTTGTAATCTGTGGTTGAATGGATGGATGGATGGATGGATGGATGGGTAAACGGAGACGCATGCACACACACACACGTACACACACAAGTAACAATTGTACTTGTCTGAACCTGAATTCTTCCCAAAGGAAAGTATCACAAAAGGACTTGTATAGAGACAATTTAATTGGCAGGAAAGGAGAGGACCATGGAGGGTGAAACTGGAAAGGAACATGAGCCAATACGAGGATACCTTATTCAGATGCTCATTGCTGTGGGCACCTGGAGCCCAATCTTGCCAGACTCTCTGAAAATTATTAGAAAGCTGTTTGAATTGTCTGTGCAAAGACAAGGAGAGAATTTCTCCATTGGCTCCTGCTCTAGTTAAGGGTTGCCCCAAGAAGAACATTAACTTGTAGGTGCTTCCAGGCTGAACAAGCCTCTGAGCCCTCCTCCTTCTATCTCCTGCTCGGTGGTCCTGGAGAAGCCCTGGAGCAGAAAGGAAAAGAGGGGCAGTAAGCATACTTGAGACAAGCCACTGTTGGGCCCACATGAAAGAGTTAAAGATTATGTGAGGCTGTGCTTCAGAGGCAACCCCACAGACTACAGCTCAGATTCCCTTCCATGGAGGTCACTGAATACATGTGTATCAAATCACCCCATTGTACACTTTAAACTTATACAATGTTATATGCCAATTATATCTCAAATGAAGCTAGAAAAAAATTAATTGGTCACAGAGTCTTTCAAGGAGGAGCTAGCATCACTACTACATAATGGTGACAGGGAGGAGCTTATCTTGAACCCAAGGAATTCACTAGGGTGTTTGTTGTCGCTTCGTGCCTAATAAATAATGCTGAAGAGGCATGTGAAGTAACCACAGTCCAAGGGCAAGGCAACTGAAGGCTCAGATCCCTCAGAGATGAAGGTCTTAAACAAGTTAATATCCTGGTCTGTTGTCCATCTTTGATGGCCCCATGATCTGTTAGCCATTGCCACAGATGTCTGTGGGTCAGAGCACCCTGAAGGCCACTCCAGCCCATCATGATAATTACATCCACCTTGCCCCTGATAAGTACCACCATCTGGCCTCTCTGATTCCAGAATCCTATCATTTCTATGGACACCTGGGAATCCAGTTCCATGGAAACATCTCCTATCAACCCCAGCCTGTTTCCCCTCACCAAGGCATTCTGCATTACCTTGTTAAGTGTTTTCTTTGGATCTGCCTAAGGAACATGATCAGATAGTATGTTCTCTAGTCTCATACAATAAATCATTTTTAATATTCTTTCTTCTCTATGACTTCTGACCTTGAGAGTCTGCCAAAGCCGTTCTTGCATATTTATCTAATTTGCTGTAGGTCATATTCATGTCCAAGCTTCAAGAAACTATCCCCACAGTATATTAGGATGAGGTTACTAGGATATTAAATCCTGAGTTATGAATAGTGCTCCCACGTTAATAAGATCTCCCCCATGCAGCCTCATTATCTGACCACTCCTGGCCCCATATCTTCAAGATCCACTCCCCAACATACTCCTCCTGGTACATATTATCTAGGTCCTAGGAATATTTGAGTATTTCCTCTCAGAACAAGAATATCCCTGATTAGATTATGCTAGGGCTGCCTCTAGTTGTTCTAGAGGCAACAATTGTAGAGGGCAGGACAAGCACCAGATCTTTGCATGGTCTCCAAACAAGGAAATGCTGTCTGTCCTGTTCTAACAAGGCCTTAGCCTATCCAGAGGATCAGAGAAATTCAGAAGTCCAATATTGTCAGGTTCATCCACCCAGAACATCCACTCAGATGTTCCCACCAGAGATCTCTTTCCATATGAGGGTGTTGACTTTGGCCCTAAACACCTGTTGAGGGTATACAGAAGAAGCAGAACTACTATGAACAACATAGAATAAGGGACTTATGTAGGGGTTTGATCCGACACAGGCATGAAAGTTAAATCATCTATATGATATTGCTGCTTCTGCAACTGGGGCTCAGTCTGAAGAGAGCAGGGTGGGCAAATGGGAAGGAAAGGTGGACATGAAGTGGGAAAGAGCAAGGATAAAATGCAATCTCAAGGACAAGCTATGAAGACAAATAAGAATCTCTTAGTACCTTCACGCCTCCAACTGTGATGAGACAGGTAACCTAGGGAAAGGCTGCACATCCTGACCAAGGATTCTAAGAAGTTGGTGGAGGTGATCTAACAGGAGCTAAAAGAGCTGCAGGCCTGGTTAAAGCTGCTTGCCAACAATATGACACAGCAGATTGGCAATGACGTGTGGGAGCTGCAACAGTGCCTAGTACCAACCTTCACATGTAAAAGAAATACGGCTGCTGCCTCACTTCTGCCTTTGAATCTTGCTCAAAATATCTCTTGTGGCCAGTGTTAACCCAGAACCCTGAGAGGAGTTCTGGGAAACGTAATTCTCAGTTTAGCTCAGTTGACACAGGACAAACCCACCAAAGAAGATACACGGCTCTTCCACACTCAAGATTAAATTCCAGGCCCGCTTCTTTAGTATCATCTGTCCTATCGTTGCAGGCAATAACAATCTTTTCAAATGCTGCCACAGAGGATCTTTTCACAGTATACCCTGCACTGACAGCTGGCTGGCCTACATCTGTCATGCTCTTGTTTTCAAAGTTTCCAAAGGTAAAATGACTCAGTCAACTTCAGAGTCCTTTTATAATTACCACCGTCCCCAAACCACTCAAGTCACAGAGCTATGGCATCACCCAATTCTATGCTTCCATTCATTGCCAATTCCAATGCCTTGCAGGTGAGTGTCTTGGTAATTGTTCTGTCACACATGCCAGGGGTTACCACCAGCAATGATGCCCCTGCTGTAATCTCACCAGTGAGTGACCCACTCCAATACCCCATAAGAGCCACTTGAGGTACTATCTTAGCTGGGCCTCATGTGCATGTGATTTATCTGGAAGGGAGTTCCAGTGAGGAGTGAGGAATAACTCAGGAGAGTGAAAGAGGGAAGAAGGAAAAGCCAATGTATTGACAAAGATGCATTATCAATTCAATCTAATTGGGACCTTTTGAGGAATGTACGGAATGGCCCTCAGAACCTTCCACTCCCAGTTCAACACAGAGAAGCATTTACTATCAGCTTCCATCCCCCTTTAGCTGAAGGTTGCCCCCGTGGGACATTCACTCTGTACACTTCTGGGATATGCACTTGTGCCTGCTGAGCCAGCAACCACTAGGATCCTAAACCTTAGAGCAGGAATCGAAGTCCTGGGGCAGAAAGTGAAAAATGTGCAGCACACATATTTGAAATCAGACACCATCAAACTGAAATGAGTTGAAGCCCACACAGAATTGTTTGTCCCAGCTGCACTCTACAGTGAGGCAGGCAGGAGAGAAGCTTGTGCACTGAAGGTGTCAGAGACAATACTAACCACACGGGTGTGTTATGAGAATTCAGTGAGACACAAAATGCTTGGCAGATCTAACAAAGCTCAATAAACGATAGTTACCACCATTAGGTTAGACGCTGATCTAAGACTGTGGTAGTGGCAACGGTGAGCAAGAAACAGATGAAGGACGTATTTCAGAGTTATCAACTGACACCACAGGAAGGGCAAATGGGTGGGTAGGGAGAATGCGAGGCAGGGGAGGCAGTCCCGGATGTTTCTAGCTAGGGTCCTGGCAGGATGGAGAATGACAGTGCTGCTAAATAAAAAATGAGAAGTTGGAGGAAGAAGCGTTACTCACCTTGAGAGTGGAAGGTACCTGTGGCTACCCACATGGTTTATGCTCAGCAGGCAGTTGGAAGTAACTGATCAGAAGCTCAATGAAGAGAGCTAAGCTGAAATCAGACTTGGACAGTAGTTCAAGCCATGATGATGTCTGATTTCCCAGGAAGGGCATGTGGACTTAGAAGAAAAGAGGGCTGACGATGGATTACAAACATTTACGAGCCATGCAGAGGGATGGAGGCCAGGCAAAAAGGGAGATGGGGCAGCCAGTGAAGAAGAACCGGGAAGAAGGGCACGGCGTCCCTGGGCAAAGGGAAGGCAGGACCAACACTTGAGCACTGACGGCTCTGAAAGAGGTTAAGGAAAACAGAGACGTTTCCACTGGATCAGGAATATGGGGAGACCTCAGGGACTTTAGAGGGAACCGTTATGCTGGAGAGATTGAGACGGAGTCTGATGTGACTGCACATCAAAGAGTGAACGGGAGATAAAGAAGTAGAAACAGCTGTATAAACTCCTCTCAATAATTGGTGTAAAGGAGAATGATAACAAAAACTAGAGGGCCACCAAAGATTTTTTTTTTTTTTAACAAGACGATTCAAATGTATTCATGGGAAGGAGAGTTTGAGGATGAAGGAAAGGCAGGAAAAAAAAATGGAGTAAGCTCTCCGAGGAAGTGAAGATTGCAAAAGGAGGTGTGAGAGCACAATCTGACTCAATCTTCTTTATTTAATATGCTTGGATTTATTTTTAATACACCAACTAGGAAATGTGTATTTAGCATCTAATTTGCTGAGACCAGCCTAATAAAGTTATGAAATAACTTTTCTTATGAAATCCTGCCTTTTCTTTCTCAACATTACAAAAACATAAGCTTCTTGGATTAATTTTAGTTTCAGTCAAAAGGTGACAATTGTATGCAGTGAGAAACAAATCTTCCTCTGCTATTTTAGTTCTTTTTTTCTTTTTGTCAGGGTGGAAATAAATTACTTCTAAAACAATTTATCAGATAAGCTCTAAAGGGGGTGTCCGGCATAGTATTGACAGCACACACATAACTGTGGATTCTAAAATCTTTAACCCCTGTCTGCAGGGTCCAATTAGCCTAACTCCAGGGAATGTATTTGGGCTGGAAAATAAGCTAAATAGCTAGCACATCAGGTTCCTTTTAACTGCCAGGTGGTAAGCTATTCTGAAGCTGTTTAGATTTGTGGTTGGGCCTCAAACCATGTCTCTGGACAGCATTCTACTGGAGGCAGAACAAAGTTATATTTAATATCTGTATACTTTAAAACAATGCTTCCCACTTTTCTCTTATTGCTGGGGTCACTTACCTTGAAGACTCACTGTACTTTTAGTGTATAAAACAGCAATATTTACTTATCCAACTGATTTGGGATTACATGATTGGGCCAATGTGAAAACTGAGTCAACAGGAAAACAAATGCTTGTGAAGCAGTAACAAACAGCCTTTTTTTCCAATACATGTACCAAATAAATTTAACTTAGAAGAACTGAACTAAATATAAAACACTTCAAAAAGAAGAAAAAGAACATTATGCTTACTAAGAATTTTGGCATGATCCAGAGAACATGTTCAGAGAACTGACCTCTGTGAAAGCACAGAAGCATTTCAATGGCTCTGCCTGAAAACCTCTTCTCTGTAAGCTGTTCTACAACATTCCGTAAACTTTCATCTTATAGCATGTATACTGTGTCAACTTTTTTTGTTTTTCTATATCTAAGAATTTTTAAAAGACCAGAATAACAATTTTTTTTGGAACAATGAAATTATTTTTCTCTCCTTGAAAAAAGAATTGCCTTTGCTTCACAATTCAGAGACGAAAAAAAAAAAAAAAAGAGTTCAAAACTCCCGTATCTTCCTGCCACCAAATCTACAAATGCACCTGTATCCTCTCCCTCTTCCCTTTTATTATACTAGAAGCCGTGGCATTCTCTTATCAGAGGCCAATCTCTGCCCCCACTTCATGTCCCCCCTCCTTTCAGGGACCTTCCTGCCATCAGCTATCCCCCCTTGCTGGTGTACTTTCACTCTCTTTCACTGTAGCTGATTCAGACTAGTGGTATCTAGCATGTTCTAGCACTACTCATCTTAAAACAACAAAAAAATACCCATCTCGAATCCCCCATTTCTAGCTAAATCTGTCTTTAATCTCCTCCAGAACCAAGTCTCTCAAAGTTATTTCCCTTACACCCATTCCTCATCCTGTTCCATTCTGGCTTATCCCACCAGCTCGCCACCAGTTGCTCTAGATAAGGTGGTTAGCCAACCAGTTGGATCTGACACACACCCTAGAAACTCTGTTTCTCCTGGGCTTCCACAAGCCATGGCACTCCTAGGTTCTCTCCTGGTTTTTCCTGTGGGTGTTTCCCTTTGGTGTCCCTTCACAGCAAATCCTTCTCTACATATCCTCTACTACATTTTAGAATTTTTCAGGGCTCAGTTCTGAGTCCTTTTCCTCTCTGCATTCTACAATCTCTCCCAAGATGATCTCACCTCCACCTGGGCTCTCAATGTCTGCCAAATGCCAATAATGCTAGGATCATTACCCGCAGCACAGACATCTTTTCCAAGCTTCAGACCCATACGCCACTAATGAATTAAAGCACAGTGGTTCAGATGGGCCTTGGACCAGACTGCCTGTGTTTCAAAACTAGTTCTTCTCCTTACTTCCCGGTGATCCTGAAAAAGTCATAGAACCTCTCTAAGACTCAGATCCCATCTATAAAACTGGAGTAATAATAATTCTCACTTCATAAGGTTGTTGCCTGGATTAAATGAGTTGATGAAAACACCTAGTAGGTGGCACATGGCATACTTCCATCATCCCTGAGTACTGTTCCCATATAAGTTCATTAGGACATGTTGAAGACATCTCAAACTTGCTTTGATCCACATAAAACTGGATCCTATCTTTTCTACCCACCTTATATGCATCATCCGTGGTTCACCATCTGTGAGTTCTAAGATGAGCCCCGCCTCTGGTCCTTCACATGATCTCCTTCTCCTTGAGTAAATGAATATGATATCACTCTTATGGTTTTTGTACATGTAACTAAGGTCCCAAATCATCAGCCTAATGATAAGATTATCTGGGTGGGTCTGACCCAATCACACAGGCCTCGAGAAGAAGATCTAGAAGTCAGAGCGTCCAAGCATGGAAGTGCCTGAATCTCCGTTGCCTAAAGATCGAAGGGCCAAATGAGAAAGAATGCAGATGGCTTCTACAAGCTGACAGAGGCCCTCGGCTGCCAGCCAGCGAGGAAACTGGGACCTCAGGCCAACAGCTACAGGAACTAAAATCTGCCAACTACAAGAATGAGCTTGGAAGTGGATATTTACCCAGAGCCTCCAGACAAGAATAGTATGACTACCGCCTTGATTTCAGCCATGCTGGGAGGACTTTCAACCACCAAACTATGAGCTAATAAATGGATGCTATTACAACCCCTGAATTTGTGGTGCTTTGTTCTGCAGCAAGAGAAAATTAACACACCATTTGAAAAAAGAGCATCTTCAAATATACATTTGTTCCAGCTGGAAAACCCTCATTAATACCACCCCAAGTTTGGCCGATTCCATCTTCTAAATACACCTCAAACATATTCATTCTTAGTCTGTTACCTAACTCCAAACCGCATGTTCCATCTGAACTTCTGCAACAGCTCCTAACTGGTTTCCCCTCACAGAGTCCTCCTGCCTATTCTCATAGCAGTGGGAGCCATTTACTACCTTGCAAAACTACCCTTGGAAAAATCCCTCACGGCCTCACACTGTCCTCAGGATAATACCTGAACACCTTATCATAGCCCTCAAACCCCTGAACAAAGTGGCCCTGGCTACTTTTTCAGCCTCACCTCCTGTGACTCACCTGCTTGGATATGATGCTGGAGCCACAGAAGCCTGCCTTCCAGTAACCCTGGTGCGCCAAGCCATCTCCCACATTAGGACCATCTGTGTCACTTTCCCCCACTCACCACCTGGTGATAGTTGGGGCCTCAGCTTCAATGTTATTACTTCATAGAAGCCTTCCCTCACCCCTAACATGATGCCAGGCCACCCAGTTAGACTCTCTCACAGAGCCCTGTATTTCTTCACAGAGTTTTCCACAATTGCAAATATATAGTTGGTGGTACGATAATGTATTTAAGGTCTTTCTCTTAGATATAGTTCAGTGAAGAGGGGGAGCTATACCAAATTTGCTCCTTGCTACAACTTGACATCTGGCACAGTGCCAGACACACAGTAGGAATTCAACAATCCTTAACGGATGAATAAAACTGTGGCTGTTTTGCCCAACTCATACATGGCAAAATTAGGTCAAGGTTATGAATTTAATTTGTGTGTGCACCATTAGATTTGTCTTAATCTAGCCATAATTATGATGCTTCCTTACAAAACAGATGACGTTAATATAAAAGACAAACCTGGGCAAGTTCATGGGAAAGTGTCACTGCAAACCTGCTAGGATTCAGTATTCACACCCTCTTAAGGCCACAACATATTTAGATATAAGGTGCAACATTATCCTCACTGCATATTTTCAATAGTTTTTCCTTTAGGAAAAACATATAATTCCACTCCAGCATTGATGTGGTGGGAGGACAGAGTGCTTCAGTTGACTGAATTTTCCAGCAAATGAAGGGATATTCCACTAATGTAGAAAACTGCCTGAAAACTGCCTGGTACAAAGACAGCCCTGTGTATGCTCTCCACCCTGCTGCCAATGGAATTCATTTTTAAAAGTATGCCTCTAATCTTATTGATTTCTCATTATTTCTCTCATTTTATCATTAAAAAAAACGTGCTATTAGTTAATCAAAGACCTCACTTTTTTTTTCTTTTAGGAGAAATATAAAAATAGCAAGAACACCATATGACAAAGATTTTATTGAAGAAGCAAAACACTGAATAGAAAGTCAAATATCTTCCCATATTGTCCATGTTATTTATGCTTTGTATATATGTGTTTTTATGTAACTCTATTTAATTCCTCTCCCAGTCCAGAAAAGGTTCAAGACAAGTTATTCAGATTAACTAAAGCATAAGAATGAAGAAAGAAAAAGAAGAAAGATTAGAGACATAAAATGATATAAGAAAGAGGCTCCAGATGCATGCCAGACCACAATTTTATGTGGTACAGGCTTGAGCTGTGAAGCTTTCTAGTACCAATTTGATAAAAGAGGGACCCACTTCACAGCATTCCTATGGAAACAAAACAGCTGGTCAAAAGCAGCTCAACTAGGGCTGGTACTAAGATCAGAAAGGAATGTCTTCTTGGGGATTCCTTAGAGAGGACACCATTCTACTTCTACTAAGAACACTTGTTACCAGTTTCTACTAAAATAGTTGCTTAAATAACTGACTGCTTCACATTGTTATCATACCCAATTACCCAGGCCTGGGGCAAAATTATCTCTTGGCTTATCTAATCTTAAACACGATTTATTAATTTCCTATTATTGCTGAAAAAAATCAACATAAACTACATGGTTTATTAACAACCCACATTTGTCTTCTTGCAGCTCTGGAAATCAGAAGTCTGAAACTGAATCTTACAGTGCTAAAATCAAGGAGACAACAGAGCTGCGTTCTCTGCAGACACTAGAGAGAAATATCTAAGTGTCAGCTTCTAGAAGCTGCCTGTACTCCTTGGCTCATGGCCCCCTTCCATCAGTGGCATCACTCCAGGCTCTGTTTCCACTGCCACGTCCCCTTCTCTCCCTCTACTTCCATCCTCACATCCCCCTCTCTGACTCTGACCCTCCTGTCTCCCTCTTATAAGGACCCTGGGATTACATAGGGCCCACCTGGATAAACTTATCTCAAGACCCTTAACTTAATCACACCTGCAAGGTCTCCTTGCCATGCAAGGAAACATACTCAGGTTTCAGGTTAGGACACGGACATCTTGAGGGGTGTAGGTATCTCTTTTCAGCCTACCACATAAGACTCCAATCCACCATTTATCTATTCACAGCCACCTAAATTGTAAGGATGGGATCAGCAAACAGTAATGCAAGGCCATTAATGTTACATAGTAACATAATGTTACATAGTAACATTAAAGCTACCAATAGGAAACTTAATTTAAAAAGTTTTAATTCGAGTTAATCACAGAATTCTTTTAAGTAGCAAGTTCACCTTCTATATCCCAAGTAATCTGATATACAAAAATCTTATTTACACAATTTTTTTGTCAGGAACGCACTGGTTATAAAAAGAAGCCACACCTACACAAAAACTTGAGTGTGAAATAAAGTAACTGCAATATCAAGTACTGTACTAAAAATTGGGAACTTTACCTCCCTATTCTCTTTGCAATCACAGAAGAGAATGCCTACAGAATATTAAAAAAAAAAAAAAAAAAAAAGGTGAGATAGCCAGCTCACTCAGCACTTTATAGGAAGGTATAAAGTCCAGACACCTAACGATTTTTGGAGGAACAGCTGTAGCTGAACCGAAAGGGACATTACTAGGGACAAACGTAATGAGGGCGAGATTCTATTTTAGACCCTATTCATCCTCCCTGACAAACCAGAGGAATGTAGGAGTGCTCACACCTTTGAGGTGCATAAAGAGATCTGTAAATCATCCTGGGAACGCAAAGGAAATAACTGTGACAACCCCTCCCTCTCACTGCATTCTGGGACTGACATCTCTCAACAGTGTGTTTAATTGTGAAGTTTCAGTCAACACATGATGTTATTATGTTAGATTTTCCCCTAGAGGAGTTTTCACCAAGCATCAGCTTCTTTTTCACAGGAAGAATTCAATCCTGCCCACCAAAACACTTATGTCTCCAGGAAGCTGAGGTTTCAAGATTCTTTCTTGCTTTGGAGTAGAGATTAATGTTGGGTCTGATATGACAGGAGACTTGCCACCTGAGAAGATTTTTCTCCCCAGTAGTCTGCAAATACAAAAGATACTTGAATCCTTTTTAAGGACTAAGAACTGAGATTAATCCCAGTTAATGCAAGATTGGCTTAACATCTCCAAATTAATTAACATAATACACCACATCAATAAAACAAAAAACAAAACACATGATCATGCAAATCAGCATGGGACAAACTTAATGGCTTTTCATGATAAAAGACACCCAAACAGACTAGGAAAAGAAGAGAAATTCCTCAACTTTATACAGAGCATCTATAAAAAACCCACAGCTAATCTCATACTTGATGGTAAAAGACTAAATCCTCCCCCCCTAAGATCAGGAACAAGGCAAAGATGTGCGTACTCTCACCAATTCTATTGAACATTGTATTAAGGGTTCTAGCCAGGCAATGAAACAAAAAAATATAAGAAGCCCATTGAAAAGGAAGAAACAGAACTATTTTTATTTGCAGATGACATGATCTTATTAGTAGAAAATCCTAAGATATCCACTAAAAAAAAACTGTTGGAACTAATAAACTAGTTCAGCAAGGCTGCAGCATACAAGACCAATATACGGAAATAAATTATATCTCTATCTACTTACAATGAATAATCCAGAAAAAAATAATTCCCTCTACAATAACATTAAAAAAGAACAAAATATTTAGGAATAAAGTTAACAAAAGAAATACAAACCTATACTTTGAAAACTACAAAATGTTGGGTGCCTGAGTGGCTCAGTCAGTTAAACAACTGCCTTTGGCTCATGATCCTGGGGTCTTGGGAAGGAGGCTATTGGCCCATATCTGAGCCCCCTGCTCAGCGGGGAGTCTGCTTCTCCCTCTGCCCCTCCCGCTGCATGTGTGCAGGTGCCCCCTCTCTCAAATAAATAAATAAAATCTTTAAAAAAAAAACTGCAAATGTTTTTTTAAAAAAATGAAAGAAGATCTAAATAAATGGAAAAACATTCCACGTTGCTGGAACACAAGACTTAATATGCTAACATGGCAATGCTCCCAAAACTGACCTACAGGTTCAACGGGATCCTTACCAGAATGCCAGCTGGCTTCTTTGCAGAAACTGACAAGCTAATCCTAAAATTCCTATGGTAATTCAAGGGACCCAGAATCTTCAAAAACATTTGGAAAAAAGAAAAAAACAAAATTGGAGGACTCGCACTTCCGAATTTTAAAACTTACCAAAAAGTTACAGTAGCCAACACAGTGTGGTACTGGTATAAGGATAGAGTCTAGAAATAAACCCATATATCTATGGTCAAGATTTTCAACAACGGTGCCAAGTCAATAATATGGGGAAAGAATAATCTTTTGACAAATGGATCAAAAATCTAAATGAAACAGCTAAGACTACTCTTTGAAGAAAACAGGCATAAGTCTTTTTTTTTTTTTTTAAGATTTTATTTATTTATTCATGAGAGACATAGAGGGAGAGGCAGAGACACAGGCAGAGGGAAGCAGGTTCCTTGAGAGTAGCCCGATGCGGTACTTGATCCCAGGACCCCGAGACCAAACCCTGAGGAAGGAAGACAGATGCTCAACCACTGAGCCACCCAGGTGCCCCAGGCATTAAGTCTTCTTAACGTTAGGTTAGTCAATGATTTCTTAGATACAACACCAAAAGCACAAGAAATGAAAGAAAAGAGATAAAATGGACTACATCAAAATTAAAGACTTTTGTGTGCCTAGAAGGATACCATCAAAAGAAAAACAAAAAGACAACCTACTCAGCAGAAGAAAATATTTGCAAGTCACATATCTGGTAAGAGATTTATATCTAGAATACATAAAGATTTACATTGCAATAATAAAAAGACAAATTAATCAATTAAAAAATGGGCAAAGGATCTCAACAGACATTTCTCCAAACACACAAATGGCTAATAAGCACATGAAAAAATGCTTAACATCATTAGTCATTAGAATACAAATCAAAATCACAATGAGATACCACCTCACACTCACTAGAATGGCTACAAGCAAAAAGATAATGAGTACTAACAAGGATGTAGAGAAACTGGAGCTCTGTACATTGCTACTGGGACTCTAAAATGGCACAGCCACTTTGGAAAACTTAGAAAGTTAAGCGCAGACTTACCATGTGATCCAGTAATCTTACTCTTGGAATGTACCCAAGAGAAATAAAAACATAGATCCACACAAGACACCTGTACACAAATGTACATAGCAGCATTATTCACAATAGCCAAAAGGTGAAAACAACCCAAATGTCAGTCAACTAAATGAACAGATAAACAAAACGTGGCATATCCATACAACAGAACAGTATCTGTCATTAAAAAAAATGAAGTGCAGATACAAGCTACAACATGGATGAACCTTGAAAACACTATGTTCCGTGAAAGAAGTCAGTTATAATAGGCTACATATTTTTAAAATAAATAAATAAATAAATAATAAAACACTATATATTGTAAAATTCTATTATATGAAACGTCCCTGGGCAAATGTACAGATAGAAAGTAGAATGAGCAGTTGCCTAGGGCTGGGGATGGGCGGTGAAAATGTTGGAGTGGCTGATACAAATGGGCAAGACATTTCTTTTTAGGATGATGGAAATGTTCTAAAATTAGATTGTGGTGATGGTTGTATAACTCTATAAATATACTAAAATTCACTAAATTGTACAACTGAAACAAGTGGAATTTATGGTATGTAAATTAGATCTCAAAAAGTTGGCTTAATAAACATTGCCGCATCCACCTTGCTCTTTCTCTCCAATCACTTGTTCTGAGGGAGCCAGCTGTCATGTCATGAGGACAGTCAAGCAGCTGTATAGAGAGGTTCCCATGGCAAGGCAATGAAGCATCCTGCGAACAACATAAAAGTAAGCTGTCTTAGGAGGGGAGTCTCCAGCCCCAGACAAGTAAATCTTCAGAATACTGCAGTTCTGGCCAATATCTTGACTACAGCCTCATGAGAGATCCTGAGTCAGAGCCATCAAGCTAAGCAACTCCTGAATTTCTGACCTACAGAAATCAAGCTGCTTTAAGCCACTAAATTTTGGGGTAATTTGTTACAGAGCAAGAGATAGTTAATACCCCTTCCTTGATCCTCTCTTCAGGGCAGGCTCTCTCTTCTGATGAAGTACATCTAAGGAAATGTCTTCCCAGCAACCCTTTCTCTCCTAAGAGTTTGTTTCACCTCCATCCACATGTTCACTATAGCTGCTGTCACATTAGTTAAATCATGATCCCATTTTCTGTCCTTAATTGAATGATCTGAAAGTAGGCATCTGACCAAAGCCAAGTCGGTAAGGTCCTGCCCTGAAATTGCTATATCTGAAGCTGCAAAAAAGGCAGTATCTCTCCAATACCTCAAGCTGTAGGATGTAAAACTCGGTGTCTGTCAGCAGCTATATTCTTTCCCACATGGGAAAAGGTAGACAGCAATTAGAGGAGGATGAAGCCCATCACTCAGAAACAAGCAAAGGTTCAAGATGGGGGGAGTACAGACAACATACATCTCTGGTTCCAGGGATTCCTGAAGCAACCCTACGCTTCCAATGGGAAGAATGCATCTGTCCTGTGACCCCACTATCTAAAACAACACTCAGTACATAGGGGATGATGAAATATTCATGAAATAAATGAATGGGTGATAATCCAATATCCTTCCACTCTTTTTTTCCCCTGTTGTTCAACAGAGAGATTTGATTATTTGAAACCTAAAAGTCCTAACCATTTTTTTTTTACTACCTTTACACTCTGTATCTATTACTAGACTTAAGGCAATATATCCTAATTACTGGCTTACATGGCCTCCTCCCCTACTATCAGAAGGCAAGACATTTGCTTAGTCATTTTTGGTATCATCAGTACCACTTAGCCTAGAAAACAGAAAGTGTCAAGAAATGTAGATTTAACTAATTTAATCAATCCTTTACTCTTCATTCTTCAGCTTTTATAATTAATGCTACAAATGTATCAACCACCTAACATCTACAAAATACTGGGAAATACAATAAATCATAGCTTGTTGCTTGGTCCTGCATTTTCACCTATTCGATGAACTCGTCCAACAATATCTGAGTACCTACCATATTCCAGGGGCTGAAAATGGACAAAGCACACAGTGTCTGCCCTCAAGAACTCTACAGTCTAGCATAGACATGTACTTCGATTGTCACAGTACTGTGTGTGTTAGATGTTATTGAAGATACACACACAGGCAGTAGCAGGGATCATGGGGAGTTTACTTTGTACTTCAGAAGGCAAGATATACACAGAGAAAGATGACAGCCAGCAATGTGACTCAGGCTAAACACCAAATGAGTGATTTGTTTTCTAAGTTACACTGGATTAATCTGTATACTTTAAGAAAAGGTACCATGATGGAGTGATTTTCAGATTTTACATGCAACCAACATCTCTGTGCCTCACATGTGCCAAGCAAACTGCTCTTCCAGCAGGGTAGCATTCAATTCTCACATCTTGTAGTGAGAAAAGTGAGTCTGAAAGAGTGAAGTGGCTTGCTCAAGTCTACACAGCAAGTAAGTGGCAGAGCTAGGATTCAGAATTAAGTCTTCCAATTCCATGTGAATGCTACTCAATCTACACAACTGGAACACTTCCCATGCGACTTTCATTGCCTTTTCATTCACCCAAGAGCATACAATACAATGCTGGGCACAAATGCACAACCACCAACTGCTGACTTGATATGGCTATAATGCCTGTCCACATTTTGAGAAGCAAAGGACCATATCAGATCAAATTACTTTGGTGCCTATTATAGCATCATGTGCTGACAAGAGTGCAGTTGGCCAAAGATGAGCAAATCTTTCAATTTATATTTTAACAGTATTTTTGACCACTATATCCGGTCAGTTGTTCCAATGTTCAGCAATAAATCAAAATGACTGTTCACTTCCTTTGACAGTTAACAGTACTAATGAATTCAGTATAATCTCACCACCAGAAAAATTTCTAAAATGCAAACTTGAAGGTGATGATTCACATGGTTAGCAGGGTAAGAGAAGTAAAGCAGTACTCATTGCTTTCTACAAAACTAGCATTGTTTGCAAAACCCAGACACGGAGCGGTTGGTTGACTACTAATAACAAGTAGGTTGCTCTTTGGTCATTTAGCAAAAAGCTGTTTGTTGCACCATGGTCAGTGGCTGAGGAGCGTATGACTTCAAGTAGCTTTTGTGATACAGCAAAACTCTGCACATATAAATCAGTGAATTGTTACATAAGATTTTTTTTTTTTTTTTTAAATTTTTATTCATTTATGATAGTCACACACAGAGAAAGAGAGAGGCAGAGACACAGGCAGAGGGAGAAGCAGGCTCCATGCACCGGGAGCCCGACGTGGGATTCGATCCTGGGTCTCCAGGATCACGCCCTGGGCCAAAGGCAGGCGCTAAACCGCTGCGCCACCCAGGGTCCCCAATTACATAAGATTTTTTAAGAAATTCAAAATCTCCACATCAGAGAGCACCTGATGCTGAGCCTCGCACCAGTCAAATATTAATACTGAATACACGTTAACTCAAAAAATGACTTAATGGCCCTTTGAAAACGTTGTCTATTAAAATGAGAGAGGAAAAACCAAACCAACCAAACCCACACAGGTTATGTTAGGCGCTCAAGAAGATTATGGGGCAACTAGCTCGAGATACATAAGAAATTCACAACGACCAAAAAAAAAAAAAAAAACACGAAAAACATTGTTTTAAAATGTTGAAACAAGTAAACATGCATTTGACATGCCCCTTAAATTAAGTCACCACGCTGGCACTCAGTGGGATGCTGACTAGCAACCTCATCAGAAATAAAAACTAAAAAAGAACAGGTGACAGATCTAACTTTACAATCTGTTCAAAATGGTAACAAGGTGTACTTGGCGTGCACCTGAGATCTGCGGCATAAGCTCTGTGTCTATATAACAAAAAAAAAATTAAAAAAGTATCTCTCTATGCCAAACAAGCTGAATCATAAACCTTCATAAATGCTCACAAGAATATTTAATAGTGACAACAAACTCTTTCCACGTATGAAGACGCATCGTCCAGACATGAAAAAGTATCTCTAAACACCAGACCGGGCTGCGCCAAGCTGTACCCAAGCTGTACACAACCAGTCCACATAAACATTTTGCAACATGAACAACTCCGACCCACACAATGAATAAAGTGATCTAACAGGTAGAGAGCTCGGGAGGACGCTTAGTGATGGGACACGTTAGGACACGGGCACGTGAGCGCCTAAGCGGGCTGCTTCAGTCGCTTCTACTTAGAGCTTTAGATCCACGGAGCCTTCTTCTCTGAAAGAATTCAAAGCCAAGTGTAGCGTTTCAAGATAATTGCAGATGAAAGCGCGCAGACCCTGGAGCCCGCGATCCAGCTCGCGGATCTAACCCGGGTCTCTAACCCGACAGGTGAAGAGCCCCGTGGGGTCAGCTGGTCCAGGACGCCGGGACCTCAGCGCGCGGTTCCGCACGCCCCCGCCGGGACCTCCCCGGGGGCAGCCGCAGAGGAGGGCAGGACGCGCACCTCGGGCCCCCGGACAGGATGCAGCGACGCATCTGTCACCTGTGCGGCAAGGGGGCGCGCAGGCATCCTCAGAGACGAGCGCCCACAGGCAGCCGCCCGCCGCTCCGCCCGCCCCAGCGCGCATTCCCGGGCTCCGCCAAACTTTCGGCCCGCGCCCCTCCTGACCCCCGTGGGGACCCCCGGGCTCCCGCCCCGCCCGCGAGGCCCCGCCCCGGCCCGCCCCCTCCCCAGCCCCCGCGCCCCCGGCCCGCGCGGCCACCCGCCTGCCCTCGGGGCGCGCCCCCGCGCCGGGCCCGGCCGCCAGAGGGCGGGGTCGCTCACCCGTCCGCAGCTCGTGCTTGACAGTGAGGAGCTGCTCTCCCCCGGCGCCGCCGTCCCCGCTGCTCCCCGCGCCGCCGCCGCCGCCGCCGCCGCCGCCGCCCTCCTCCATCTTCTCCCTTCCCCGAGCCCGCGGGGTCCTACGCGGGGACCCGGGTGACAGCGGACGCCCGGCCCCCTCCGAGCTCCCGCTGCAGCCCCGGGAGCCGCGGTGCGGCGGCTCCAGAACTCGGACGCAGCGACGAGCCGCTTTCCCGCTCTGGCCGCGCGGCTCGCTCCTCCGCCTCCTCCCCCTTCGGCGGGCACCGCTAGTACCGCGCAACCAAACCGCCCCCTGCTCCGCCGCCTCCTCCTTGGGGCCGCTCCGCCCACAGGCAGCAAGCGCGAGGAGCCATTCTAGCCGCCGCCGCTCATTGGGCACGGGGCGCGCGCACCCGGCAACGCCGGCTCCCATTGGGCGGCCCCGTCTGACGTCACGGGTGCCGCCCCGCCCCGCTCCTCGAGTTGTTGTTGCTTGGCGGGGAGGCAGGAGAGGGAGGAACGCTGCGCCTCCGATTGGTGAGGCCTGAGGCTCTGCCCCGCCCCCTCCCGCCGGTGCGCACGCGCAGTCGGGACCCCCTTCCCTGACCTCCCCAGAACGGTCACACCCCTGATTCCCCAGCTTCGATCTGTTAGTAAACAGTGTCTAGTAGTCAGTAGGCGCTCGGCGTCTGTGATTGGCTATCGCTGAAAGAGGCGGGGAGGGCTGATTGGAGCGTGTGGCCCGCCAATCACCATGGACAGAGGAGGGGCCTGGAGGGAAGCGCTTCTCACGCACGTGTTTGCAGGGGTGCCTGGGGGGAGGGAGGGTCCCCACCAGCGGCGATCCGGATCCGCAGAGGTGTGCCCAGCGGGAAGGCGGCGCGTCCTGCAAAGGTGTTACTCGCGCCGGTGTGCCCGGTGCCAGTTAAGTGGAATTTGTGCGTAAATGCAGGTAGCTCAGACACTGCAAAAATTCACAGTCCAAGCTCGCCTTAAGGACTTTTGCAAAGGATAGACGTTTCCATTTTGTGCAGCTGCATACATCCAAGGCACCAAATGGATACAGAGGTTAATGGCAGTACGAACAATCCCTGCCCCTAAAGAGATTTCAGTACAAACGTGAGAAAAGAATTTGTATATGCACAGGAAATAGAAAGCAGAATTGCAGGGGTGGGGAGGGAAGGTCTTACATAAACTGTGTTACAGAATTGCACAGATGGCAATAATTATTCACCGTAGGGGAGCTGAGGAAGGCTTTTAGGGCAAGGAGGAATTTGAGATAACCAACTTAGAGGAATTTGAGATAACCAGCTTAAGATAGAAATACCAGCAGCAGATATTTCATGCAGAAACGGTAACTGTGAGCGTCAGCCTAAAAGTAAAGAAGGCAAAGGTGGGTTAAATGATTGATTGATAAGACTGGATGGAAGAATGACCTAAAAAGAGAGACAAAAAGGTAAGGTGCTCTGTGTAAGACAATGGAGAACCTTGACTACCATGCTAAGCAGGGCAGGTTTTATTTAGTACAGGCTGGGGAGTCCCAAAGAGTAGTTACAATTTCAAAGCTGGTTTTTTGGAAGTTAGCTTCAGTAACAGTGAGAAGGATGGACTGAGGAGAAAGATAACAGGAAAGGAATACTGTTGCGAAGATAGAACTGTTAACCTAAAAAATAAAATAGTCGTTTATTTTACCAGCAAAAGGAGTTGATTCAGAGAGTCACAACTTGGGATGCACAAACTCTTTTAAACCATAGACAAGTCCAATAAACAGAGGAGAGGAATTTTTTTTTTAAGATTTTATGTATTTATTTGACAGAGAGAGAGAGAGAGAGAGAGAGAACGAACAGGTGGGCAGAGTGGCATACAGAGGGAGAGGGATAGGAGCCAGATGCGGGGCTCGGCTCCAAGACCCTAAGATCATGACCTGAGAGGAAAGCAGTCGCTTAACCGACTAAGCCACCCAGGTGCCCTAGAATGTTGTCTTTTAATGGAGAAGAAGGAGGAAGTTGGCAGGGGTATTTTTGAAGGAAAGTCCATTGGGAAAAAGCAAGAGTTCAGGGTGATGATGGTTTCTCGCTGGCTAAGTTGCATGGGTAGTCAGTTTCTTTCTTTCTTTTTTTTTTTTTTTAAGATTTTTATTTATTCATGAGAGACACAGAGAGAGAGGGGGGCAGAGACACAGGCAGAGGGAGAAGCAGGCTCCATGCAGGAAGTCTGATGTGGGACTCGATCCCGGGTCTCCAGGATCATGCCCTGGGCTGAAAGCCCCACTAAACCGCTGAGCCACTGGGGCTGCCCAGTCAGTTTCTAGTAGGAGGTGTAATGTACCTCTTTCCCTGTTGGTGTCTATAACTGAGGATTCTTTCCTCTTGTCTATTCACCTATTGGACTCTATAATTGCCTATTTCTTCCCCTAATTGCTATGGAATAGTAGGCTCCCCCTTCTCACCTCCTAACTCCACTTTAGTGAGGTTTCCCTTTTTTGATTTTCACAGAATTTATAGGGGCCTAATTTCTGACAGTGGACCTGAGAATGGGAAAAGGAGAAGATTAATGATGGGCACTTGGATGTATTTCACGTAGAACTGACTTTTAAACCAAGCAGGGATTAGATCAAAAGTCAACAAACCTTTTCTATAAAGGGCCAAGCAATAAATATTTTAGGCTTTGCAGGCCAAGTGGTCTATTTCACAGCTACTCAACTCTGCTATTGTAGTGCCAAGGCAGCCATAAACAAAAAGTAAACTAATGTGTGTGGCCGTGTTCCAAAAAGCTTTTTTTCACAGACATTGCAGTTAAATTTCACATAATTTTCATGTGACAAAGTATATTTTTCTTCATTTAATTCTTTTCAACCATTTAAAAATATAAAAGCCATTCTTAGCTCTTGGGCTATAAAAAAGCAGGCAGTAACCAGATTTGGCCTGCAGGCCACAGTTTGCAGACTCCTAGATTAGACTGTCATGGAACAGAAAGCAGAGAATCCTTGACAGCCCGTTAGGTTGCCTGAGCAACCTGGGCTTACCTGCCTGGAACATTTATCCCACTAAACCATGACTGCCTACTCACCTGCCTTTCTCCTCGAGTCGTATGCTATTTGGAACCAGCGAATGACTGCATGCAATTGTTCATTTGTTCACTCAACAACTTTTGCACCAGTTGTATATCAGGTATTGTGAGAGATACAAAGAGGAAGCATGGCAGATGTAATCCTTGCTCTCATAGAGTCTACAGTCTAGAAATTGGAATAAATATTAAGTAATCACATAAAGAAATGTAAATTTTTCAGAGTGATCATGCTGTAAAGGAAAATTAAAGGCTATTACAATAAAATATAACAGGGGAGCCTGATTTAGGTTGAAGGCACTAGAAGCCCTTAATAAGGAAGTATTACTTAAGCTGATTCTTTAAAGATGAGTAGGTTTTAACCAGGATGTGGCAAAAACTGGCCTGGGGCTCACCAATCTCATTTCCTCTTCCTGGACACACAGGAAAACTACTCCCCCCCCCCCCCCCCCCCCCCCGCCTTTGCTGTTAGGCTAGGGTCATGTGACGGTGATCGGGCCAGCGGGGTATGAGCAGACATGATATGGGCCATTTCCAGGCCTGGCCAGAGAAGCCCCCTGTGTCATCACGCCCACTTTCTTCTCTTTCCACAGCAGCTACAAAGGCCACATTGTGAATATGGGGGTGCCACCTGAAGAAGTGCCACCCTGACCTACATCAGACTGTGATGTGAACAATAAATAAACCTCAGGTATAGGCTCCAAGATGTTGGGGTTATTTGCTACCAAAGCAAAATCTTGCCTACCCTACTATTTCACAAGAGAATTGTTGGAGGGAGAGGGGTAGGGAAGAAAATTTTAGGAAGATGGAGATGCCAAGTCCTGAGGCAGGCAGAGTCTATGTACAGTACGGGTTGAGAGAAAGCCAGTGGGGCCATAATGCAGTGAGCAAGAGATGAGGTCAAGGAGGGAGGCAGAGACACAATCATGAAGTATGTATAGGCCTTATTCATATTTTTGAAGTTTTTCCTGTGTGAAGTCTGAAGCAATATAAACAGGAGAATGATATAACAATATTATTTTCAAAACACCACTACAGTTAGTGTTTGGAGCCTAGGCTGGGGGAGCAAGAAGGGATACAGGAAGACCAGTTGGGAGGTTATCACTGTAGCATGGGCAAAAGATGACAGTGGGTGCAGTACATATGGTAAGAAATGGAATGTTTCTAGAGATGCATTTTGGACTTCATAAAGGATTGGATTTGCTGGGGGAAGAAAAAGGGGTTCCTGAAATGACACTAAGGTTTTTTGACATGAGCAACTAGATGGATAGAAGAGGATGGTGTTACCATTTAAAGAGAGAGGTGAGTTAAAGAAAGAGCACATATCAGAGTGAAGATCAAAAGTTTTATTTTGAGACATCCAATGCCAATATTAAGTAGCTATGTGGATATATGAGTCTAGAGCTCTGAAGAGAGGTCTAGGATAGAGACAAATTTAGGAATTGCTGGCAGATAGATGGTATTTGAGGCTAGAGATGTAAATAAGAATACCTGGGGCAAAAATGTATAGAAGGAAGAAAAGAAGAACCAAGGACTGAAGTCTAAGGAATTTCAACACTAAGATGTTGGAATAAGAAGGTAGAGCTGGAGTATAGGAGGAAAACATGCAGACTTTTGTGTCTTGGAAGCCAAAGTGTTTCAAGGAGGAGGGAGTGGTCAGCTGAATCACATGCTCCTAGAGGTCACATAAGATGAGGTCTGGAAAGATCCTATGAATTTGCCAACTTGGGGGCCATTCGTGACAATATCCAAAGTGGTTTGGTAGAGAAAATGGGAAGTGAAGGAGTATAAATAGTGTGAGTGGACATAATTTTCAAGGAGTTTTCCCCTAAAGAAAAATAGAGAAGAAAGGCCCTTGCTGGAGGAACCCAGGGAGGCTGTTTGTTGTTTTTTTTTTTTCCTATTTATTTTCAAAAAATTTTTAAATTGCCAAAGAGTTGGAAAAACAGTACCGTTTCCACATACCCTACATTTAGCTTCCTCTAATGTTAATGTTCCATACCACAGTTCAATCATTAACACTGAGAAATTAATGTTGATACAGTATTACTAAATATACTCTACAATTTTCACCACTTTTTCCATAAACAATGATTTAATTTTTTTAATGATTGAAAAAGAATCAAAAGAAGAATATACTGTGACACATAAAAATTATGTGAAATTGTAATTTAAGTGTCCATAAATAAAGTTTTATTGGAACACAACCATGTCCTTCTCTGTGCCAGTATCTAATTTAGGATCCTACAGTACATGTAGTAGTCATGGCTCCTTAGTTTCCTTAAGTCCTTGGCAGTGCCTTAGTCTTTCCTTGTCTTTCATGACCTTAACTCTTTTGAAAAGCACTGGCCAAGTGTTTCAAAGAAAGCCCTCCAGTTTGGGTTTGTCTGATGTTTTGTTATGATTAAATTTGAAATTATGCATTTTTGGCAACAGAGGTGATGTGCTTGTTGCCCATTCATGATATCAGGGATACAAGAAGTTTATATTCTTATTACTTGTGATACTAAACCTTGAACACTTGGTTTCTCCTTAAACTTTCACCCACTAATTTTAGCCCCCATTGGCAGATCTCACCTATGGCAGTTATATGACTGGGATAGTCTATATCTGGTTAACTTTCTATTTGACTGTCTTTTAAGATGAGAAATACTGGAACATGTTTGAGTGCTTATGAGACAGGTGGACGGGGAGAGGTAGGAGAACCAAGAAATCTCTTCCTGAAAATTTCTCTGAAAATCTGGGTAGGGCTGGGGACCTGAACTTGCTGAAAGGTTTGCCTTTGAGCCTTTCAGCAAAGGAGTTTCTTCATTGTAGCCAGAGAGAGGGAGGAGGGGCCAGAGTGGGCAGGGATTACTTTGTAGAGTTGATGATTTGGTCATCTCATCTCAGGATCCCACAGCTTCTAGAATAGGGCCAGAACTTTGAGATGTTTTTAAAAGATACTCAAGTGATTGTTAGGTAGAACCAATTTTGTAATGTACAACTCTAACACACAACCATTAGAGCAGAGGAAGGTGAGAGCACACTGGAGTTTTGAAACAACAGCACCTGTTCATAGTTGGTGATGATGACAGATAGGGTAGGAGGAAAAATGATAAGTCAGTGGTTGAACATACCAAATAAAATGGGTGGGAGGGGCTTAGCTGAGAGTGATAGAGAGGATGGCTTGGAATCCAAGGAGAAAAAGTTGTTGAAGGCACATGAAACAATGGATGATGGTCTGGATGTAGACGCTGGAATTAAGGAAAATAGCACTGTTCCTTCTAGTCCTGAGAGATGGACAAGCAACTGGGGGCAGACCTTTCTGTGAAGAGACTGGGAAAGGGAAGGTGCCAGGAGAACTTCAGTTTCAGCTAAGGCAAAGTGTAATAGAGAACAAAAAGCTTGAAAATATGTTTGTTCCTCTTACAAACTGCCTTTCACTGGGCTTGCTGGTTCCTGGTGCCAGAATGGGGCCCCCTGCTCACCCAGTTATCTTGTGAGCCTATGTCTATGGCACCATGCCGTGCCCTCCCTCATCCTTAGTGTGGGGCAAAGGGTCGAAGCAAAGTCAGGGAAGACCTTACATGGTGTGAGCCTTTGGGGCTCAATCATCTCATTATTCATGCAGTGTAAGCAGGAAACTCCTCCCCTTTGGATTTATAAAATTTAGGAAATACCAGAGGCTTACCACATCTTGCCGCCCTCCAACTGACTCTATCAAAACACTCAGATATACACTCAGAGAAGAAAGAACTTATTTCAAATAGTCAAAAGTGATATTATCAACACCTTGATTCTGTTTTGACCTGGTTGGACCCCTCTCTGTGTGGTAGAGATCCAGTAGATTTAAGGGGCTCACGGCAGGATACAGAGACCAACAGTTAGGAGGGTGTCAGGTTCATACTCTTGGAAGACACCCATCCACTGCTGAAGTTGACATATGGCCACTGTTCTCAAAAAGAATGTTGGGAAGGCACACATACCTTCAGTCCACAAAGAAGAAAATTCTATGAGGGGGCAGCAGCATTAAGGCAGTTTCGCACCCTACCTTCTGGTATCCCAGATACAAGCTTAGAAATCCTTGAATGTGGCAGACGTGGCGTGCTGGGTTGAGTTGGAAGATCTGGTCTGAGCTCTGGCTGTGTGGACCTGTGCCAAATGGTGCACAGTGGGAGAAACTTCAGAGGCGTGCACGTCACATACGTGTCCAGTGAAAAACAGTAAAGATATTTTCACTCCCTCTCTCCCTTCCTAGCCCCCCCCCCTTGCTACTCTCAAAATCTGCTGGAAGCAACGAGAAAACAATGCAAAAACACAGAAAAAGCCCCATTTTTAATGAAACAAGGAAACTCTCAAAACCTCAAACCACAAACTATGAAGTTTGCCTGCCAAGTACTGTAAAATCTGTACTGAAATTGGTGAAATGCTGAGAGCCAACATACACTGCCTCCAGCCTTGAGCAGGAAACACCTTTTCTTAGATGCTAGTGTCACAGTCCCAAGGGACCAAATTACTGATCCTTGAATTAGAATGGGGTTTCTCAAAAGCAAGGGGCCTTGTATTACTTGGGGAACCGGAAATAAGTTTAGGTGGTACACGAATAGTCATTTAATTATATCAAATAACATAATGAAAAAGTAATTCATTTAGAGTTCTCCTTTACTTGTGATTACATCAAGAAGAAAGTCTTGGTTTGGTGCCAATAGTCTTTAATTTATTTCCAGTGTGTAGTAATTTCGCTTTCTAACCAGGAATATGTAGCCCTCAGACTCAGCTTCGAGCAGACAACTGTCTCTCGCTAAAACATACCATCATTATTTTGTGTTCATTGCATTTAATAGTTACTTCCTATTTATCACAAACACTACTGCTTTTCGTTTCTGATCGTTATATGCCTCCTTTTTAAATAAGTAAAAACTGGAATTGATTCAAAGAAGAACACTGATTATAATAGAGGTGATGTGCAGATGAAGCAAAAATTGTAGCAGTAGTACCCCAATAACTGAAATTTAAATCTGAGTAACAAGGTCTGAGGAGAAAGAGGCAGTGTTCTTGCAAAGGACCAGGATGTGGGGGATCCCTGGGTGTCTCAGCGGTTTGGTGCCTGCCTTCGGCCTGGGGCATGATCCTGGAGTCACAAGATTGGGTCTCACATCAGGCTCCCTGCATGGAGCCTGCTTCTCCCTCTGCCTGTGTCTCTGCCTCTCTCTCTGTGTGTCTCTCATGAGTAAATAAATAAAATCTTAAAAAAAAAAAAAAACAAACAAAGGACCGGGATGATAGCAAGGAGGGTCCATGCTAAGGAGAAACCAGGTGGATGCTCATTTTTTTCTATTGTCTGTGACCTGGCCTCTATGCCAAAGGAGTCTTCTGGAGATGATAATGTAAGGGATAGAGAGGTAATTGCTAGATTACAACCCAGAGAGCTTTAGACTGAGAGGTCCTTACTGAGGGCCTCAGTAACCTCTTCAGTGTCCAAACCTGAGAATCTAAGAGACATTCTTTCATGGAGAAGAAATTAACAGATTTGGAAACACACCAAAGAAAGCTGCCAAATGCCTCAAAATGCTTCTTTGATCCTTTCCATGTTATTCTTTAACAGAGAAGGCCCTGGGGTGCCTGGGTGACAGTCAGGTAAGCATCCAGCTCTTGGTTTCAGCTCAGGTCATGATCTCAGGGTCATGAGATGGATCACCACATCAGGCTCCTCACTTAGTGTAGAATCTCCTTCAAATTCTCTCTTTCTCCCTCTGCCCCTCCCCACAACATAAATTTTAAAATCTTAAAAAAAAAAAAAAAGAAAAAAAAAAAAAGAAAAGAATGCTCCATCGAGGTGGGGAAATTACAAAATTACAGGAAAAAATCACAAAGAGGAGACTCAGGGGTGCAAATAAAAAATTATATGGCAACAAAAGATGATGAAACTGAGTGTCAGAGATGCCTGGGTGGCTCAGTCAATTAAACGTCTGCCTTGGGCTCAGGTTTGTGATCACAGGGTCTTGGGATCGAGCCCCATGTCAGGCTCTGTGCTCAGCGAGGAGTCTACTCCTCTCTACTCCTTACCCCCTTGCACTCTCCCTCTAAATAAGTAAATAAATAAAATCTTTTAAAAAAAAAAAAAGAGGATCAACCAAAAATAG
This sequence comes from Canis lupus familiaris, assembly GCF_011100685.1. NCBI lineage: Eukaryota > Metazoa > Chordata > Mammalia > Carnivora > Canidae > Canis > Canis lupus. Next base: position 62,314,432 of record NC_049229.1, read on the forward strand.
GATGAACATAAGTTTAAAAACCATAATGGAACAATATGGAAAATAATAAAGAAATATTAAAATTTGTAAAAATGCAATAGTTATGGAAAATAAACAATGGAGGCCCACTACATGAGTAGTTGGCATGCCTGAAGAAACCCCCAGAACACAAAGAATATTAACTGAAATGAAGATTGAGTCAGCAGGTAGAAAGCATGCACTGTGTCAAGGTAAAATTTGTTCAGAGTGATCAATAATAAAATATTCCAGATTAAAAAAAATCAAAAGCCACGTCTAATATTAAATGACAATAAAGCAAGCTCTACATTAGAAGCATGACGATGTGATTCATGAATTTTATTTCTGCCAAGTTGTCCATTAAATATAAAGGTTATTGGCAGCCATTCTCGAACATGGAGGAACTCGGGGTTTCCACATTCTTGAAAAATGTCCTTTATTCTGATATCCAGTCAACCTAGGGATGAACCAAAAGAAATCAAGACGAGGATTGAGGATTCTTTTTTAAAATAATGAAGTTGAGTTTTGAACCATTTTAAATATGGAATTAAGACTAAACAGCTGTGGAATTCTTGGTTAAAGAACAAAATATAAATAAGTGCTTACACTTTAAATACAATTATATACCCAGCAAAAATTGGGAAGTGAGGGAAAAGTTGTGGTGGGAGGACCTGGAAAGATGTACATTTACTCATCTTTAACGGCAGGGAACTAATCACTGCAGCTTTTTTAAGCAAGCATGATTCCAACTGTTGGATGATTTTATGTTAGTTTTTCTTATCTTTAAAGGGGATATTGTAAGATTTTTTGTGGTGTGGAAACACTTAGCTCAAGTTCAGCAACTTTTGTTTTACTTCTGTTTCTTTTCCTACAAGATTAATTTTAATCTAAATTTTACTTGAGAGTAATTTGCAGGGGAATCTGGCTCCCTCAGTTGGTAGAGCGTGTGACTCTTAATCTCAGGGTTGTGAGTTGGAGATTATGCATATTGAGTGTAGAGATTACTTAAAAAATAAAATCTTTAAAAAAAAAGTTATTTGCAAAGTCAAATCCCAGTGTTGCCTATTGATCTTTTTGTTCTGGTTCTATGCACAAGGACCTGTTGAAATGATGCATTCCAAATGTTGATGGCTGTTTCTGGTGAGATTTGGAGCATGTTTCTTAAAACTTCCCCTTTGTACTATTCTATGTTATTTTTATCAGAAAACACATCATATATAAAAATAACAGTCATTTTCTGAGTAGTGTGGTAGAACGATAAAATGGCCCCCATGACCTTTGTCCTGGGGTGTTGCTTCTGTGATTATGTCATACAGCAAAAGGACTTTACAGATGTCATTAAAGTTACTAATTAGTTGACTTTAAGACTAGGATGATCTGGGTGGGCCCAACCTAATCATATGAGCCCTTGAAAAGCTGAGACTTTTCTCTAGCTGGTAGCAAAAGTCACAGAGATTTGAAGGGTTTTAAAAAGGCTTCCGTGCAAGGGAGATATCCTGGTGCTGGCTTTAAAATGGAAAGTACCACATGGAAAAGCCCTGAGAGCAGCCTCTAGGAGCAAAGAGCAGCCCTTCTGTCAAAAAACAACAAGAAAACAAGGCCATCGGCCCTACTACAAGGACCTAAATTAAACCAATACCCTAAATGAACTAGGAAATAGGTTCTTTGCTGAAGCCCCCAGATGGGAGCCCCACCTGGCCTAGACCTCAATTTCAACTCTGTGAGATCCTAAGCAGGGACCCCATTTGATCTGGCAAGTTCTCACCTACACAATTGTGAGATACTAAGTGGATGTTGTTTTAAGCTGCTTAAGTTTGCAGCCATTGGTTACACAGCAATAGAAAACTTAAAAAGGTGGTGAACATTTTATTTCTCCACGCCAAACATACAGAATCAGAATCATCATCATCACTATCATCACTCTGCCTTTGCCATCCTCACCCTGTTGTGAGTCCTTACTACTTTATCTGCAGAGCACAGAACATCTCCAGAAGCTCCACATACTCTGTGAGAAAACGGACTATTTTGTGTAAAAGCTGGAAGACTCTAGTTTGGGGTCAGATGTTCATGGAGACTTTGAGTCAGATTATGCCTTTTGTACTAGTTGACTTTTTAAACCAACCAACCAACCAACCAACCAACCAAACAAACAAACAAAAGGTTCTAAATGAATAAATAGGCAAGATAGAGCCAGAAAGCTAGGGATGAAGGGGAAAGGATGGGAATGTGTGAGAAGTGGATAGGACAGCAACATTATGGGGGGGGCTGAACAGATGTGGTGAGTGAAAATATTTTTTGCTCCATCTCCTCTTTCTCTCAAATCCTCATAAATAGTCATTTCATCTCTCTTAGATATTTCTTCTGGTGTCACCTCTATATCTTTAAGTAATTTGCTTTTATTACTATTGATTGATTTGTTTTATACCTTATCTGCTTTCCTCCTTACATGATAAATGAGGGTTTAATGCATTTTCACAAACACCCACTCTCCTCTTTATAAAGTTACATGACTTTATTTTTCTATAGGTTTCCTACGTTATTTTAATATACCTTTATCCCTTATTCCATCAACTAAGGGCAGTCATCTCCTGACTTCTCACAAAAAAAAAGGTGAAGGTAACAGCATCCCTATACTTCTCTTTTGTGTCTACCTCTCAATCTCTGCCATATGCAATTTTAAGGAAGAAAAGAATATTTACATTCTCTTCTTGATAACTAGCTCTCCCATTGATCATAAAAAATGAAAATCATTTATACAGCATTTACATTGTTGTGATTTTTTAAATATTATTTTCTGAAGAGGCAAAAATGTTTATGAAGATTGCTATTCCTGTCATGGTACAACTTTTTGTTCCTTTGGGTTTTCCATCTGTCTTTCCTTTAACATGCTGCATTTTTCTTTATTATTGCTCGTGTCCCCCTAGCTTCTTCATCCAATCAGGTATTCTGCTGAGTTTTTAAATATTCCCCTCTGAGGCCCACCGTCCTCCTGCTGTATAGCTGACTTGATGGGATTTCCCTTTTCCTGGGTCAGTTCCAAGATTTTCCAAGACTTATATCTTCCTACTTCTTAGATTATGTTTTTGTTTTGCTGTAGCACATTTTCACATATCTTCCTAAGAAATAGTATGTGAGAAGTCAGTTTCCTGAGCCCTATTTGTCCCAAAAGATCTTTATTCTGCACTCATACTTGGATGATAGTTTGGCTAAGTATGACATTATAGATTGAAAATCATTTTCCTATGGAATACTGAAGGCATTACACATTGCCTTCTAGTATCTGGGGCTGCCCATGAGATACCTGTTTGATTTTCATTCCTTTATAGATTAACTTTTTAGGGGGAAGTTTTCTGATTGTTGTCTTTAACTTTGATGTTTAAAATCAGACTATGTGACTAAGTGAATATTTTTTTCCAACTCTGTGTTTACCACTCAATGGGCCCTTTCTGTCTAAAGATGTATCGGCTTCAGTGCTGGAAAATTCTCCTGTTTTATTCCTTTACTGCTTCCTCTTCCTTGGTTTTCTCTGCTCTCTCTTTTGGAATCTGCTATTAAATGGGTATTGAACCTCCTGTATTTATTTTCTATGTCTTTTTTCTTATCTTTTAAAAAAAATCTCTTTTGGTTCTACTTTCAGAGAGAATATCATAATCTAACATTCACACTTTTTTACTGATTCTTTTATAACTGTAACAGGCATATTTTTAATTTATAAGAACTCATCTTGTTTGTCATAGCATTCTGTTCATCTCTTATGGATGATATAGCTTCCTGAGTCTTTCTGAATATATCAATTAGAGCTTTTTAGTTCGGTTTGCTTTGGTTTCGGTTCTCTTCCTCAAATAAATGTTCCTTCCAAGGTTGTTATGTTTTCCCTGTTTACTTTCACTTTTTTCCCGTTTTATTGAGAAACAATTGACATACATCACTGCATAAGTTCAAGGCATACAGTGTGATGGTTTGATTTACATATCTTGTGAAATGATTATCATAGTAGGTTTGGCTAACATCCATTTTTTTCTGATTATTTTTGTTTCTCTCTTTTATTATAGGAATCTTTTCCTGAAGTATCTGGAGATTCTTCATTGTCCATTCTTAAATAAGAGTGAAGTCCAGGGGATCCCTGGATGGCTCAGCAGTTTAGTGCCTGCCTTCGGCCCAGAGCGTGATCTTGGGGTCCTGGGATCAAGTCCCACATTGGGCTCCCTGTGTGGAGCCTGCTTCTCTCTCTGCCTGTGTCTCTGCCTCTCTCTCTCTGTCTTGCATGAATAAATAAATAAAATCTTAAAAAAAAAAAAAAAAAAAGAGTGAAGTCCAGGGCACCTGAGTGGTATAGTCAGTTGAGCATTAGGTTCTTGGTTTCAGGTCATGATCTCGGGGTATTAAAATCAAGCCCCATGTCAGGCTCTGCACTCAGCATGGAGCTGGCTGGAGTTTCTCTCTGCTTCTTCCCTCTGCCCCTTCCCACTGTACATGTATGCTCTCTCTCTCTCTCTCTCTCTCTCAAATAAATAACTCTTAAAAAAAAAAAAAGTACTCCAAGAAGTTGATTAGTTCTGTGTGCTTGGATTTGTTGACTAGAAGGCTTCAAATGCCAGCAGTCCTCCTACTAGAATGTGCTGATCTTTTTTTTAGGAGTGGAATCTGACAGTACCATTCCTGGGTGATTGAGACCTTGTTTCAGGATAGGGGTGAGATGGGAAGGCCCAATTGTTCCATATTCAGACTTTCAATTAATTCCTCTGTTTTCAGCCCTGTATCTCGAATCCTCTGCCTTGTTTGATGTTGTTACATCCTGAGCTTCTCTGAGATTCAGTTAGGAAGCTCAGCCTCCTCCCACCTTATGTCCCTCCATATGTACCCTATGGGTGGTCCCTTGCTATTCCTTGGATTGTTGCACACCACTTGGGGAACCACAAATGTAGACCATGACTTTGGTTTTTCCCTGGCATCTCAAAGCTCCTGAATGCCAGAGCCAGGGCTTAAAACCACTTCTGATTGCAAAGCTGGGGTCCCTGTTGCTAACCATAGCATTCTAGAAACTGCATGCTTAAGGACTGATAAAGAGGGATGAGAAATTTGGGCTGATTTGCTGACAGACGTCATAGATTTGTGCACTATTCAGTGCTTATAGTGCGTGAGAATCATAGTCTTTCCCTCAAAGATTCAGACTCAAAATACTTACATTGGCTGGAGAGATTTAGTGGAGTAGCCCCTGAGAGGAGGTGGTGGGGGGCGGGGGTACACAACCTCATTCAAAGTGGCAGTCACTCATTCGCTGCTACCAGTTGCCACCACATAGGAACGCTGGCCAACCATAACCCAGTCTTCCAGTTTTCCAAGAAACATCAAAATGCAGATTACTAAATAATATTAAGTAATGATTTTAAAGGTTGCCAAATAATTCAACTGTGACTGGAGGCCAGCTACAGCAACTAGTTTGCTGCCTCTAGACGTTGCTTGTGGGAGAGAAAACCTGACATGAGATTATAGAGGGAACGAGAGTAAAAGCCATCACAGAACCCCACCAGCTGACCACAGAAGCCCATTTAAAACAAACCCAGGCAGTGTGTCTTCTTTGAGCCCAGACAGACACTCCAGAAGGTGGGTTTGGTGATCCTTTTCCGATTTTGTAACATTTGCAACCCTACTGCCTCTCTTAGATCCTAAACCAGCTCTTCTCTCTCCTTCTCTTAAGTAATTTTGCTCAAAGAAATCCTCTTTCTTTTGGATGACAGAGCCAATAGCACATCTAGAGGGCTCATGACTACTATGTACAGGTGTCAAAGAGAGCTGCGAAGGGCAGCCCCAGTGGCCCAGTGGTTTAACGCCACCTGCAGCCTGGGGTGTGATCCTGGAGACCTGGGATCGAGTCCCATGTCGGGCTTCCTGCATGGAGCCTGCTTTCTCCCTCTGCCCCTCTCTCTCTCTCTCTCTCTCTCTCTCTGAATTAATAAACAAAATCTTTAGAAAAAAAAAAAAGAGGGTTGCGAGGGAGGCTGAGACCAGAAACCTCAGGAATGGGGGTGCCTGGGTGGCTCAGGAAGCTGAGCATCTGACTGTTGATTTCATCTCAGGTCATGATCTCAGGATCTCGAGATTGAGCCCCGAGACTGAGCCCCATGTTGGGCTTCTCACTCAGCACATGAGGAGTCTACTTGAGATTCTCTCTCCCTCTGCCCCTCCCCCTGCTTGCACTCTCTCTCTCTAAACAAACAAATAAAATATTTTAAAAGAAGAAAGAAAGAAAGAAAGAAAGAAAGAAAGAAAGAAAGAAAGAAAGAAAGAAAGATAGAAAGAAAGAAAGAAAGAAACCAACCCCAGGAGTGATTGTGTGGATGCTCTGCTTGGTTTGTATACTCTAGTGACAAGCGGTGGTTTTTAGCCAGAGGCCTGCCTGGAAACTGGGAAATGGACCAGAAACCATTTAACATCATTGAGCCTCAGCTTCTGCCTCTATTAAACTGAGATAATAAAAATAGCTGTTTGTACTTCAGAGTACTGTTCCGAGAATCAAATGAGATAATGTGCAAAGTGGTGGTATTGTGATTGTGAATCTTGCCTCTGTTGGAGAAATTAAACATGCATCCCAGGTGGGGGCAGGAAAGGAACCTCAGAAACATCCCAAGGTTACTCTGTGATGAAATTTCCAGTCATTTCAGAGTTGATGTCATCCCGTCTGATGCAATGGACTGCAGTTTATTTTATTTGACTAAACTTCTTTAAATAACAAGACACCTGAAATAACAACATACATTAGAAAAGAAAGTGAGCCTGTCATCGGATGTCCTTGGAATGCGCTGACTCCCATATCCAAATGATGATGTGCGAAGAGCATTTCTAGAACATGTGCGTCCTCCTTAGGTTTTTAAGAACTCTATGTGGTGGTCTCCTCCCAAAGAATCTCTTGTACCACTTAATAGTCTTTTGGGAAACTGACGGAAAATTGTGGTATTGTGACCACCCTGAGTTCTAAGCCAACCCAGCGATTAGGAGGCAGGGACTACTGAATTTCTTTTGGTTAGGAGATCATGACCAAGACTCAGTGTCTGCTCTGTCATTCAGTTTCATCATTGTTGTGGACATTTCATATTGAATGACACAAAAATTCGGGTACCAGCATGTTCACTGAAGCAATTTTCACAAGAGCAAACCATTTGAAAATGACTTACTTGCTTAACAGTAAGAGAATGGTTAAATAAAACTTGTGTTTATGATGAGGGGTTAGGCAGCTATTAAGAGGATGTTTGCCCAGTGGTTCCGACAGGGGGTGGGGGGGTGGGGGGGAGCGGTAACAGTGCAGATGTGGTTCTGCTGGACTGGTCCGGGGCAGGCTGAGAACATCCACTTCTGTCCAGTACAAGCCAGCTGAGGCCACACGGAAGTAAAGCAACACAGCTGTGCAGTGCCAGCAAGTATCTGCAGCCTCCAGAGAGGTGAGGTCTGCAGCTGTCAGGGAGGGTGCTTTTCACACCAGGCTGACACATCTGGAGCCTGCAAGGGGACATGGATGCCACAGAACCTATGTAATCTGCACACTGGCACCTGGGAACTCCCCCCAGAAGCCAGGCCTATACATTTTCTGAGAAGGCCGCATGCGGGGACACTGCTGCCAACAGTGATGTCATCTAGAGTAAAAGGAGCCAGGTCATCAGGATATGGAACGAAAAATCTAAGAGGCACTCAGCGGTGTGTATCGGTGGAAGTAGAGTTCTGTATGCTTATTCTAAGCTGTTATCTAACGCAAAGGAAAGTTGCAGTCACATCATTGCTGTTATTCTTGACCCTGGGACATGAAATTGGTTGGGGGGGCGGCATGTTATCACAAGTCCAAGTGAGTGAGTTGGATAAGCTCAACAGAAGACTGTTACCAGAGGAGCTAGAAAGCCTTTGAGAGGGAACATCCCAGGAGAAAAAGCATCTCATCCAGGCACAGAGAGATTTCTCTGATAAGAATGTTAGGATGTTGGAGAAATAGGGCTGTTCTGACATTAGTCTCCAGGCTGGGCCTCTGAGGCTTCTCCTGGCTCAGGCTCCAGTGATCTTCTCTTTGAATTCTGCAAAGTAGGGGATGATATGGAAGGACGGTTTTGCCAGAAACTTGAATATTGGGCTCTACGTAGACTGCTCTGGTGCCTCTCTAACAGTGAACTATCCATGGGAGGAGATCCCTGGGTGGCTCAGCAGTTTGGCGCCTGCCTTCAGCCCAGGGCATGATCCTGAAGTCCTGAGATCTAGTTCCGCATCAGGCTCCCTGCATGGAGCCTGCTTCTCCCTCTGCCTGTGTCTCTGCTTCTCTCTCTCTCTCTCTCTCTCTCTCTGTCTAATGAATAAATAAATAAAATCTTTTAAAAAATTTCTTAAAAAAAAAAAAGGACTATCCATGGGAGAAGGTAACCTCCCTCCCAAGTCATCCCAGACCACCAAACAAACTGGTCTGATATCATGGGTGGGGTCCAGGCCCAGGGCATCAGCAGAGCCCATGGTGCTTGGCTGGATAATTGTGGTGCTCAGCAGGCATGGGCTTTTAGGGGCGGGACCCCTAGAAGTCATGAGGGAAGGCGTCAACAGACCAAGGTCCCTAAATGAGAAGGTGGGGATGAAGAGCAGGAAAAGTGGTGACTCCCTCTTTGCCCACAATATATTGAGGCTTAAAAACTAAGGTTACATACAGATGGAGAAACTGAGGCATGGAGAGGTTAAATCACCTGCTCAAGGCATAGAGCTATAAAGTGACAGATTCCAGATTTGAACTTAAATCTTCTTGACTTCTACTTGGTTCTACTGGACCATGGGAGGATATTCCAGGGAATGTCTGAGGAACATCAGTAATCCAGTTGGATGGGGAAAAAAAAAACATCAGGGGAACAGCAATGGACAAAGCTGGAAAAACCTTTGGGACTGTATTGTGGAGGAGTTTGCACTAATTTGAGCAATAGTGGCACAGGGATGGGCCAAGTGTGGCCTACAGGCAGAAATCTGCTCACTGTCCATTTCTGGGCCACGAGTTAAGAACGATTCACAATTGATCTGATGAACCTTGAACCCCACTTAGGTGAAATGTTACCCTAGAGAAAATAATTCCATTCTTCTCATTGGTAGACTGATAACGATGAAATATTATTATTATTATTATTATATTTTGACCTCAATACAAATTATATTATTATTATATTTGACTTCAATTATTATTATTGAATTATTATATTATTATATTTTGACTTCAATACAAATTTGTGAAAATTTGTTATATGACTCTCTATATGATATTCTTGATTTTGCCTCTTGGCCTACAAAGCCTACAGTGTTTACTATCTGGCCCCTTACAGAAAAATGCTGCCAACCTCTGGCATAACCATTGCCTTAAAAAAGTCATGGAGTATAATTATTTTAGTACATACTCTATCACCAATAAAAGTTTGGGCATGCATGTCCTGTATGCATATATTATTTAATATTTATTGTGTCCTACATTACTAATGTATGCAAGCAGCCTGGTCAGGGCTATAACTATAGTTAGAGCTAGCAAGTAACTGCGTGAGTTTGAATCCCAGACCTGCCACTCACTAACTTTATGACGTTAGACAAATTTCCTACCCCTTGTGCCTCATTTCCTCCTCTGAAAGATGGGGACAAAAATAATACCTGTTTTATTGGATTGTTGCAAGAATCAAATCAGTGAATATATGTAAAGTGCTTGGAATAATCCCTGAAAATATCGTTAAAGGCTAACTAGGAGTTATTAACGACGGTACAAATATTGAGTTATAATTTGTGCACAGCAGATAAGAATTTAAAATAAGGGAACGGTAATAGAAATCCTAAACTTTTCCTCTGGCATGCTCATGCAATCGCTCCCATCACCCGTGGGGTGTGCACAGAACAGACCACGGGCGATTAGGGGCACGTGTGGCAGAGAGACTAATAATTAGGAGACAATTCATGGAGTCTCAGAGACAGCATGGCCTGACTTTGCAGCTGGCTGACATGGGAGCAGAGATACAGAGTGAGAGTGGCCCCGATCAAATGCATCTTGCAATATCCCCTTTATTTTTTATTTTTTACAGTTCTATTTCCAATTGTTGCTTTTCTTTATTTTCCCTTTGGCCCTGCTCATTTCTTTAAGACCTTGACTTTTATCACTTGACTAAATTCTCTCTTTTCTAGACTTAAGACTCTAAATCCCCTTTTAAGTCCGGTCTTGCCACCACCTAGGAAGCAATCCACACTAGCTTGGTGGGAAGTTTTCCCCTCCATTCAGCAGTTGTTCTTGCCAGGCAGCTTTCCTTGGCCAGGGTTACTTTACGGGGGTCATAAACTCGAATCTCACGCAGGCCTCCCCTCAGGAAGCTCATGGCAAGAGGAGACAGACGTGGGAACAAGCGTGTGCAGTGGTGACCTGGAGGTTCTGATAGGAGCCTAGTGGAGGTGAGGAGGGGTGAGCGGAGGTGTGTGGGTGCAGGCGAGGCCTGGAGAGGGCATGCCAGGCGACAGAGCCACAAGAGCAAAACCCAAAGGGCACGACACAGCCCAGGAGGCACCAGGAACTGCCAGCGACCAGAGTCAGGAGGCCACAGGCCCGAGAGAGAGTCACACGCCAGGCCATGAGGATGCAGCAACCCCGCAGGAGCTGGGAAAGCCCAATGGCAGAGTAAAATAAGCTGCTTTTTAATAACATCCTGCAAAACAGACCCCACTTGTCAGGTCTTTCTGGTGCAGTCAACGTTGGTGGGCTTTAGAAAACAAAGCTGTTTTGTCTTAATTGTTCTTAAAGGCAGTATCAATGCCAACAAAGGCTACTTTGGATCATGAGCTAGTGAGCAATTAAATTGTGCTCCCCCTCAAAAGCTGAACCTAATAACCTTGACCTTACACTTACTTTCAAGGGATTTGGTCATCTGCTTTTTTTTTTTTTTTTCTTTTTTAAGATTTTATTTATTTATTCATGGGAGACAGAGAGGCAGAGACACAAGCAGAGGGAGAAGCAGGCTCCATGCAGGGAGCCCGATGTGGGACTCGATCCCCAGACCCCAGGTGACACCCTGAGCTAAAGGCAGACTGTCAACCCCTGAGCCACCCAGGTGCCCCAGTCATTTGCTTTTATCCTGGAAATGGAAATTTGTGGTTTCAGAACCTAATTTTTCACGGAGAGGTCACAGTGGGGGAGAAGGAAACACTGCCCTTCCAGCGGGTCTCCTCCTTAGAGCCCTGCCCTCCCCTTCCCTGCCCTGCCCTCCCCTCCTCTCTCCGCTCCCCTCCCCTTCCTTCCCCTCTCCTCCCCTTTCTTCCCTTCTTCTCCCCTCCCCTCCCCTCTCCCCTCCCCTTCCCTCTTTCCTTTCCAGTCACTCATTTGTTCAAGGACTGGTCCGTCTGTGTTTCTGTGGACAAGCCTCTTTTTGAAAATGCTAGGTTGACCTCAACAACTAGGATTAAAGTGGCACTTGTCAGAAAAGAAGATAGTCTTGTACCCGGGAGAATGCAGCAGCCCCAAATGAGCCACGGCTCTGCCACACTGCAGATTTGGGGTTTGGGACATTTTTGGGTTTTGGTTTTTGGTCTTTAGAGTATTGCATGTTTCCTGAGGAAAACTGGAAAGTACAGAGAAGTAATAAAGAAATGGGGGAAAGCAACCTTCTCTCCAAATACGTGGGGGAAACCTCTGCTGTTTTGGGACACTTTTCTCCTAATATTTTTATCCTAGGTTTTTAATTCTTTTAAAAAAATTTTTTAAGATTTTTTTTTTTAAGTGATCTCTACACCCAGCATGGGACTCCAGCTCACAACCCTAAGATCAAGAGTCACACGCTCTATCGACTGAGTCCACCAGATGCCCCTCGGTTTTTTATTTTTAACATCCCTGGGAATCATACTAAGCACAAAAGTATATCCTGCCTTTTTTTTTTTTAAGATTTTATTTATTTATTCATGAGAGACACAGAAAGAGAGAGAGAGAGAGAGAGAGAGGCAGAGACATAGGCAGGCTCCATGCAGGGAGCCTGATGTGGGACTCAATCCCAGGTCTCCAGGATCAGGCCCTGGGCTGAAGGCAGCGCTAAACTGCTGAGCCACCAGGCTGCCCTGTCCTGCCTTTTTTTATTGTAACGTTGTTATAAGCGTCCCCTCCATGTCAGTAAGATCTCTCGGTGAAGGGGACTCCTAATGGCTGTCCACAGTGTGGATACATATTAGCACCCTAATGAATCACCAGCTAATAAACTTTTGAGTTCTTTAGAATATTTTACAATTAGAAACAACATTGTGGTGAAGAGCCTTCTGCAAAAAAAGGGGGGGGGGGGATGTTCGTGCTTTATATGATTGCACTGGAATGGATTCAAAGATGTTTGAATTTTTTTTTTTTACCACTTTTAAAAGTCGTAAAACTATATAAAACATAATACATATTATTTAACCATTTGTCAGTGTGCTATTCAATGGCTTAATCTTTTTTAAAATATTTTATTTATTTATTAATGAGAGACACAGAGAGAGAGAGAGAGGCAGAGACATAGGCAGAGGGAGAAGTAGGCTCCATGCAAGAAGCCGGATGCGGAACTCGATCCCAGGACTCTGGGATCATGCCCAGAGTCAAAGGCAGGCACTCAACCACTGAGCCACCCAGGTGTCCCACAGTGGCTTAAATCTTTTCTATATCTGTACCCAAAACACTTCATCATCCTGGACACAAACTGTACCCATTCTATGGTACCCCCCTCGGCCCTCCCCCACCACTCAGACCCTCTATTCCATTTTCTATCTTTGTGAGTTTGTCTTCTGGGGGCTTCATATAAGTGGAATCATATGATAATCTCCCTTCTGTGACTGGCTTACTTCACTTAGGGTGAAGTTTTCAAGGGCCATCCCGTACATTTTCATTCTGTTCCTATTGGGGAGGGATGTTCCATTGCCCATAAATACCACACATTTCATTTATCCATTTATCTGTTGATAAGCATGTAGGCTGTTTCCCCCTTTGACAGTTGTGAGTAATACTCTTGTGCGTGTTAGTGTCTGGGCATCTGAGTGCCTGCTTTCAATTCTTTTATATACCTGGAAATAGATGATTCTATGTTTAACTTTTTGAGGAACCTCATACCATTTTATAGGGACCCAACTGGAAATTACTGATGAGGGACACCTGGGTGGCTCAATGGTTGAGCGTCTGCCTTGGTGTGATCCCGGGGTCCTGGGATCGAGTCCTGCATCGGGCTCCCCATAGGGAGCCTGCTTCTCCCTCTGCCTGTGTCTCTGCCTCTCTCTGTGTGCCTCTCATGAATAAATAAATAAAATCTTAAAGAAAAAATTACCGGGGAGATTTATATGTTACTTAGACAAAAGTGACTGGAGGACGGAACTCCAATTAGCACATACTCCAAGTCCTTGGTCAGTCCATCAAAATTTGGTGAATGTTTACATTTATATGTTTTAAGTTAAAAGAAATGTTTAGAGAAGGGGTTGCCATTTTTAATGATTTTCTCCATTTTACCCAGCCGGTCCCAAATTCACATAAAAAGCCTTCAATTATAAATGTAAAACCAGGGCAGCCTGGGTGGCTCAGCAGTTTAGCGCCGCCTTCAGCCCAGGGCCTGACCCTGGAGTCCCGGGATCGAGTCCCACATCGGGCTCCCTGCATGGAGCCTGCTTCTTCCTCTGCCTGTGTCTCTGCCTCTCTCTCTCTCTCTGTGTGTCTCCCATGAATAAATAAATAAAATCTTAAAAAAAAAAAAGTGAAACCAGTGCAAAAGGAGGGTCATGGTGAAATATAGACATGCTTTTAAACTTTAGGAAAATGATCAACAGATATATGAGTACCTTTTGTGCGCTTCATGCAGTATTCATCCTTCTGAGAAATACAAAGAAGTCTAGAGAAATTGTGATTTATTTTTTCACTCACTAATTCAAAAGCATTTACTTAGAAAGCACCATGCTAGGTAAAGCCCTGCTCTATGTTCTTTAAGTGCCATGTCAACTAAGCCAAGGGAATTGTTCAAGAAAAAAAAACAGGAGGCACATTCCACAGCTACAGAATATTAACTTTCAAATGACTAAACAGCAAGTAATAGGCATTTATAAACTAGAACAGTCCTTGATGGCCTCAGGTCTGGGCCTACAGAACTCCTCCAAAGGATGGAAGATTTTAGCTGGTGTGGTAGTTTCCTTTTGCTGTTGTAATCCGTTGCCATGTATTTTGTGGCTTAAAATGACACACATTTCTTATCTTACAGTTCCAGAAGTCAGAAGTCTGAGATCAGTCTTATGGGCTCAAATCAAGATGTTGGCAAAGCTCTGTTCCTTCCGGAGCCAATTAGGGCAAGTCTGTTTCCTTGTCCTTTCCAGATGCTAAACGCCATCTGCATTCCTTGGCCCACGGCCTCTTCCTCCAGCCTTCTAAAGACTGTCCCTCCAAGCTTTAATCCCATTGTTACATCTCATCTCTTCCCTCTGACCCTCCTGCCTCCCTCTTTAGAAGGACCTTGTGATTTACATTGGGCCTGCCTGGAAAAATCTGGGATAATCTCCCTATCTCAAGATTCCTTTTTTTTTTTTTTTTTTTTTTTTACATAGAGAGAGAAGGAGAGAGAGGGAAAGAGAGGGGGACTGAGCAAGGAGAGGGGCAGAGGGAGAAGCAGACTCCCAGTGAGCGGGGAACCTGGTGCAGGACAGGTGGGACTCAATCCCAGGACCCCAGTGTCATGACCTGAGCTGAAAGCAGATGCCTAACTAGCTGAGCCACTCAGGCACCCGCCCCATCTGAAGATTCTTAATCTCATCTTCAAAGTCCCAGTCATGTTTGGGAATAACCTATTCACAGGTGACAGCAATTAGATCATGGACATCTTTGGGGGCCATTATTCAGCCTACCACAGCTGGGTAGGATTTGGAAAAGCAGGAAAGAGGGAAATTGTGCTAGAAAGAGCATATAAAGGGTATTTGTTAGTTTGACTACCAGCATGCAAACACCTTTTCATATTTGAGAAGAATTCCAAGATAAAATGTGAGACAAGCAACCCTCTTCCCATGAAAGAGGTACATAACCTAGGTGTGGCCCTTGTGATGCTCCCACTCACCAAAATTACTTTGCTTTTACTAATTGTTCTTGGCCTTGCATGTAGGGACTTTCTAAGAAACAGCCACATGGAGCTTGTTACTGTGGTCACTTCGGGGACACTTAGGAACCAAATGCCCCTCATCACATCCTTATGAGGGGAAAAGTTTCTTAGTCTCAATACCAGGGAAACCTGCAATCTTTTTGAGCATATGACCTACATTTGACTTATTGAGGTTGTGATTCCTATAATTCAACATCTCCCAGTTCTCAACATGGAACCTGGGTATTCTGTAAGATTGAGGCCAGATCTTACAGGTTTGACAGTGCCAATTAATCACCCCCTCTTCTCCTCAGTGTTGGAAACTGGGTTAAGGCAGACTTAAGTATCCCAGTGAAGTTCATGTTTGGTGTAGACCCATCATCCCCAACACAGGCTTTTGATTAACTTGGTTGGAGATACAGGTACATGTCTTTCATTCTTACAACCCTAAATCTTATGTGGGAACAACATAGGGGAGTCTTGATTGTGGGCCTGCTCTGAGCCCATTTACACCTCCACCACATTGGGGGTTGTGGCCTGCCTCGCTCTTACAGAATGAAGAGAGAAAGACCCAGAAAAGAGCAAGTCTCCAGATGTCCAGCTGTGAGCAAGCAAGAACAGAAGGAGAAGGAGAATATGGAGATGTCTCTTTGCCTCTTTGCCTCTATGTCTACTTAAGAACAGGATATCAGCAATGTGCATTTTTAAAAGAACAAAGTTTGTTTTAATATGTAAGAAATACGTGTTCCTGCCCTGGAGCCCTAGATGGTCTGCCTCCGGATCTTCCCACAGGTCACCACGAAAGCATTGCCTCACCCCCATCTCTTCACCCGGCTGTATCGCCTTCCCAGTACCAACCGCTCACCAGATGGTCTTGTTCATGTATCTATTTGCTTGTTTGCTGCTCATTTCCCCCCTTCTTGAATGAAAGTTCTGTGGGAACTGGGGTATTCCTTGTGATGGTCTTTGCTGAATGCCCAGTGCTTAGCACCGTCCCTGGCACACAATAGGGTTCATAGTGCATATTGTCGAGCAAGTGAGTGGTACTGTCTGGGTCAAGGCTCTAAACTGCTGCTTGCACCACAACTACTCAATTCCATGCTTCTCTCCTCCATCACCCATTCTGAGTCCCTCTCGTCCTCTCTATCACCCCAAACACCAACACTAACGTTCAGCCCTTAAGACAGGTCCTAACTGCTCTGTCTGCCTCAGTCTCTATCCCACTCTGCCACCAAGGGTTACTTCTGCTTCCGTATTCACAAGCCTTACCTCCACTGCCACCCCATGCAAATCAGCGTGCTGTAGAGCAGCGGAGAGGGGCATCCTCAGGCAGCTATGTTGGAACTGGAGGTGGGAGTAGGGAGGATGGGTGTGCAGATTGAAAGCAAAGCTCTGCTTTCTTACCCTAGCTTTGCTTTGTTCTATACTCACAATGTTTATTATTTTTTTTTTTATAACCAAATGTTGGGAGGGGGTGGGCCTGAGATTTTGTGTTTATCAAGGAGGCTAGGGTGTGGTTTTCAAAGTTATGGGAGCTGTTGATTGCTCTGCCTCCTAAAGAGGTTGTGAAATCTCAGCCCTCTGCCCTGCCTTCACCCATGTGGGTCCTCCCTCTGGATCTGTGCTTAGGAAACTTGCTTCTCTTCATGGACCAGTTCAAAGGGCACTTCTGTGATGCCTGCCCACATATTTTTCTTCTACCTCAGCAGAGCTAACTGCCCACTCCCTAAGCTCCAGAGCACTCTGTCCACAGCTCTGACAGGTAATTATTTTGCACTTGTTCAAATTCCCTATCAGATTAGGTCGTCCTTGAGGGCAAGGCAGTTAGTATCTTACTTAGTCAGCTCCGGCCGCCATAACAAAATCCATGGACTTAGTGGCTTTAGCAACAGAATTTTATTTTCCCATAGTTCTGGAGGCTGGAGGTGGAGATCAGGGTGCCAACCTGTTCAGCTTTGGGTAGGAACTCTCTTCCTGGCTTGTGGTGTCCACCTTCTTGCTGTGTCTTTACATGGTAGAGAAAGAGAGAGAGAGAGCATGCTCTCTGGTATCTCTAAGGACACGAATCCCATCAGACCAGGGTTCTACCCCATGAGATCATCTAAACCTAATTTACTTTCCCAAATCCCCACCTTCAGTGTATGAATGGGGAGCGGGGGAAGAGGCAAGGGAGTCTGTGCAAACATTTGGTCCATAATACTCAGGAAACATTTTAAAATAAAGAAAGAACCTATGCTTCCTTAGATTCCCCCTAAGGACAGAACTCATCCCAGAGCCCCGAGCAGGTGCAGTTCACAGGACCCACCTTTGAAAGTCAGGGACACAGATGGAGTCCAGCAATGGGCTATAATGTTGATATAAAGAGACCTTGCCACCTGGCCTCCCTGTCATAGGTTGAGAAAGTCAATCCCCAAAGAAATTCAGGGGCCTCGGCCAACATCTTACTCATCTGATTTGTGCCCAAAATCAAACTTTTTTTTTAAAGATTTTATTTATTTATTCATAGACACAGAGTGAGAGAGGCAGAGACACAGGCAGAGGGAGAAGTAGGCTCCGTGCAGGGAGCCCAATGTGGGACTCGATCCTGAGTCTCCAGGATCACACCCCAGTCTGCAGGCGGCGCCAAACCGCTGCGCTACCAGGGCTGCCCCCAGAATCAAACATTGCTTACAAAATCATCTTTGTCCATTCAAAAAAGATTTACTGTCACCTACTGTGGGCTTGCCCTCCAGAAGCCCCCAGCCAGTGGGGGAGACAGAGCCACAACCAGCCGCAGTCGTGCAGTATGGTCTGTGCTGTGAGACAGCCCATGGGGGAAGCCTCTAGCCCAGCCTGGGAATTGGAGGAGGTGTCTCACAGAGGGGACATCGGAATCGAGTCTCCAAGGACGAAGTGGGGTTAGGCAAGCAAAGGGCCAGAAGAAGATGTTCTAGGCAGAAGGCAAGCCGGAAGCCAGGCAGAGCAGGGGCCCTTTGGGAACAGCAAGTAATTACTGAGAATTCAGGGTATGTGCCAAGTCATGCTGTTCCCAGCTCTAGGGTGACACAAAGTGGAAAACAGAGACCCTGCCTTCAAGGAATTCACAGTGAAAGATACATGAAGGGGCGCCTGGGTGGCTCAGTTAAGCACCTGTCTTCGCCGGGGGTCATGATCCTGGGGTCCTGGGATCCAACCCGAGTCGGGCTCCCTGCTCAGCGGAGAGCCTGCCTCTCCTCTGCCCCTTCTCCTGCTCTTTCAGTCTCTCAAACAAATAAATAAAATCCTTTTTTAAAGAAAGATACATTAAAAGTGAAATAAATAACAACTCAGAGCATTACTCTCAGCCTCACCTCTTACCCGGGGGTAATTTTTTTTTTTTTATTAATTTTTATTTATTTGTGATAGTCACAGAGAGAGAGAGAGAATGAGGCAGAGACACAGGCAGAGGGAGAAGCAGGCTCCATGCACCGGGAGCCCGACGTGGGATTCGATCCCGGGTCTCCAGGATCGCGCCCTGGGCCAAAGGCAGGCGCCAAACCGCTGCGCCACCCAGGGATCCCCAGGGGTAATTTTTTTTAAAGTAGGTGCCCCACCCGACATGGGGCTTGAACTCCCAACCCCAAGGTTAAGAGTCACAGGCTGTCCAGCCTGAGCCAGCCAGACGCCCCAGGAGAAAGATGGTCTGAATGTGCTTCTGAGCCCCCATGCCATTGCTCTGAGAATGCGCTTCCTCCCTTCTTGGGAGGCCTCTGGAAGTCCCGCAACCCCAGGGCCCTCCTCAGTCCATGAGGGCGTCCCGGAGGCTGTGTCTCCTGGGGACAAAGCCAGAGAGGCTGAGGAGCGGCTGTGTCCCCCCCTCACCGGGGCCGCAGGCAGGGACAGGGAAGGGGGGCCACCTTCCCCGGGAAGCCTCAGCGGGGGGTGCTTTGGCCACAGTGGGCGTCAGGCCCTGTGAAGGCAGGCAGGCAGACAGACAGACAGACCAGACAGACACAGGCATGTACACCCTCACACAGGGCCCCCAACCTAAGGCCGCCCGCGATCTGGGAACCAGCATCTTTCCGGGGGGGATCGGCCCTGGAGCAAGGGCGCCCCTGTCGCCAGCTCCAGGATGACTGACCTCTGTCCGCGGGGCCCGAGAAGGAAAGGCCTCCTCTCCGGCGCATAAACGGCGGCCAGGTGGTCAGATACTCGGGGTCACCCGGTGACGGCCTGGTGTTGCCTGTGTTGGACATTGAGGGGACGGTCCATGTTCTCCGCCCCTCTCACCTCTCAAAACTGCCTCCCCCTCCGTGTGTCTGGTCCCCGGAGAGCCCTGAGGTTCCCCCCTACCCCATGCGGCCCAGTCCCTTCCTTGGGGCAGTGGCCCAGTCCCTTCCTTGGGGAGGTGGCCCAGTCCCTTCCTTGGGGAGGTGGCCCAGTCCCTTCCTTGGGGAGGTGGCCCAGTCCCTTCCTTGGGGCGGTGGCCCAGTCCCTTCCTTGGGGCGGTGGCCCAGTCCCTTCCTTGGGGCGGTGGCCCAGTCCCTTCCTTGGGGAGGTGGCCCAGTCCCTTCCTTGGGGCGGTGGCCCAGTCCCTTCCTTGGGGCTGTGGCCCAGTCCCTTCCTTGGGGAGGTGGCCCAGTCCCTTCCTTGGGGAGGTGGCCCAGTCCCTTCCTTGGGGCAGTGGCCCAGTCCCTTCCTTGGGGTGGTAGTGCACTTGGGCTGAGAAAGTCAGCGTCTCTGCGGTGAGGGAAGCCGTGCAACGTAGGAGCCAGGGACTGGGTGGGGGATGGGGGTGCAGAGAGAAGGGGCAACGAGGCCCCAGAGTGAAGAAAAGCAGAAAAGGTGCACAGCGAGGGGTCGTGAGGGCTGGGAGTCCCTGCTCCCCCTGCACCCCGCCGGCCTGTGGACGTGAGCACAACCTCCCTCTGCTTACGCGACTCTGGGCATAAGGCAAGCCTGTCCCTCTTCACTAGGAGGACCCAGCTATTTCTTGTCCGCACCAGGACATTTTAAGAACAATCGAGGTCACTAGTAATGATAATTGCTGTGGGACAATAGCCGTGACCTGAGATGGTGCCAGCAGACCCTCCCCGCAGCCCAGGACTACGGTGGTGGCGGACGTCAGTCCGTCCGGAGGAGCGGGCGGGCCGCCAGGAGGGTGCGTGGTCGGGGAGGTGTGGGGCCGGGAGCTGTGGACCCCACCAGGCCAGCTCCTCCTCCTGGCTCCCTGCCCATGAAAGCCCCTTGTTCCAGGCTTGTTCCAACCCGTATGGGGTTCCGGTGGAGAGAACCCCGAAGACTAGGACTTAGACTGGTCCCCACCCCAGCCGTGGATCTCAGTGAAGACCACTTACTCTGTGCGGCCCCCTGTTCTCAACCCAGGAAAGGCCAGGGGAAGGGAACCCGCTGAGCGGCAGCGATGCCGTCCCCTTGAGCTCTGCTCTTCCGTTGCAGGTGCCACCGCCTTCTGGGCTACCACCTGCCTGTGGCTGCTTTAAGGCCTCCCCTCCCCGGCTGCTTCGGCCACGAGCCTCCTCGCCTGAGCTGAGGACCACGGGGAGTCTCCGAGGGCTGGGCAGTGTCTCCTGTGCAGGCTCTGGGGGAGGCCAGTCCCAATTAGGAAACTAGGAGCCCCCAGCAGGAGCTTGTTGAAGGTAGGAAAGAGAGCCCATTGACGGCCATGGGGTGTGTGACCCAGCCCCCCGCCCCGGCCCCCCAGACTCCTCTAGTGCCATTTGAGGAATCACGCAGGTCAGCCCCCAGGACAAGTAGGAAGAGGCAGATGCCCAGGGCTCCTCGTAGAGCCAGGCTGCTTCTTCCATGCCGTTCTGGTCAGAACCCCAGGAAATGTGCAACCTGAGGGTGGTGACAGCCCTGTCACCCGGGGTCGCTTAGGTTGAGCTGTCAGGGGCTACCAAGAGTCAGATCCAGAGGCTGCCTCCTTAGGTGGAAACCCACCTGTACTCTGGCTTCTCGAAACATCCCTCCCCATCAGTCTTCCTCCACCCTTTGCCCTCCACAGGAGTGGGAGAGAGGTGTGGCCAATGCGGACTTTGCCACGGGAAGGGCGATTGCTTTAAGGAGTGTCGAGATGGGAAGATATATATAAAACACCAGCTTGGCAAGTTTCCAGTCCAACTGTCCATTCCCAGGGGACGCAGGCCTTTCCCCGAACCTTGAAATAACACAAAAAGCTCTGGCGACTAGGCAAACATCCTATAGCCTATCTGAGCAATTCGAAGGTTCACGTCCAGAGCAGAAGAGAGTGGGCATAGAGGGCAAACACACCCCGCTCCTGTCGTAAGAGCCCACTGTGAGTACAGACTCCTATTTCGCCCCGGAGGAGTGTCTGCAATAACCACAGGGTGGAATGAAGGTCCCTGAGTGCCCTGAACCCATCCCTGGCTCCAGGCTCTTCTGCTTCAGCCAGGCTAAGTTGCCTAGGACACGCCATTCATTCAACCATCTCCTGCACTAGCACTTCAGGGCTTTTGGATGCCCATCAGTCACCCCTGCACCTCTGGTGCTCCATCCTCTGACCTCCTCATCCTAGGGAGTGGCCATGTCCCCCAAATCAGACCCTAGACTCCAGGCAAACCAATACCTTACTCATTCCTGTCGCCACCTGCCTAGAGTCCCCTGCCCTTTCAAACTTCGCCTGTCCTTTAAGCCAGACTCTTCCTTGAGCCTTTCCTGAGCATTTCAGCCCCTTCTGATTTCGTTTGTCATCCATATGGCTAATCTAACAGTTGATCTTGATGAGGTTCGGGGCAGGCAGCCCCAAGGCGTGCCACTTTCTAATTTTTTTTTTAATTAAAAGTTCCTTAGGAAGCAACCAGTGTCAATAAGGCATTCTGACCTTCCTCTGTCCCCCTGAAAGCAGAAAATAAATTCTGCAGGTGAAGTGTACCCTCTGCATCTGAAGGGTAGAAGGCAGCCTTTCTCCCAGACACAGGGACTCCAGGGCCGAAAAGCCATATCAACAAACCTAGTACTTCTGCAGTAATTTGCTTCACCAAACCCACACCCTTCACAATGTATCATTTGTGGTAAAGGTATAAAAGCTCCCTTGCTTTGGTCACTTATTTGGGTCTCATATCTTTGGGGCCCCAAGACATACACATGAAATTAAATTTGTTGGGTTGGTCTTTTTGCTGTTAATTCCTCTCTCATTGCAGGAGGTATCCCAGCCAAGAACCGGGAAGGGTAGAGAAAAATGTGTTTTTCCTTCCCTACCCCCCTGTGCAGAGGCATCATCCGCTCTTGCACTAGCCTGTGGGTCTGATCTTCTCAGCCCTGGAGCACATAGGACAGAAACAGTCTTCTGCTTGTTCATATTCCGATGCCCCCTCCGTGGTTGCTCAGGCTAGTGCCAAACTCATGGTCAATGTTCAATCAATTCTTGTTAATGGTTTGGTATCCAGACTGAGCGAGTGGGAATGCTTTGGTTTCTTTTGGTTTTGCTGTGTGCTGGGCTCCTAACCTTTGCAAAATCGAGGACCTCCGCCTGCAACGAGTGGCAGCCTGAGTATTGCTGGACCGAAGAAGCACAAGGCAACAAGGGCTTTGGATGACTTGGCTTTTGTTCATCCTGACAAAGGCTACACACACGTGAGAAACAGTCATGCCTGTGTGTGCAGGAGAGGAAGAGAGGCCACGAGGCACTGGAGAATGTTTGCTACAGACCTGGTTCAGGAACCCTTTGCCATGACCTGGTAGCCAAGGACCCTGTGGCTTTGTGGTCCCCCAACTGGGAACCATGGGGGGATGCATTCAACACAATGCTTGCGAGTACCTAATCCAGGCGTCTTCTCTGTCTGCTGTCCAACCCTGATGTCGTTTAAGATAGTTTGTAAAATAAATGGATGAATACAACAGAAGAAGGGGTCAAGAGGAATTCATGTACTCATCATGATAGAATTAATGATATGTTAATAGTTGCTGGACGCATGGGGCGCTTTATTTGTTATGTATAATTTAACCCTCTTAGGATGCTATGAAGCATCATTATTCCCAGGCGGAAACTGTGAGCAGGGGTCATTGCAGAAATGGAGGAAGGAGCCAAGCTTTGCATCTGGGTTGATGAGGTGTGGAACAGCAACAACAGATGCACAAAGTGTGGTCTATCCATGCGATAGAATATTATTTAGTCATAAAAAGGAACAAATGGGCTGACCCACACAACAGTGTGGACAACCTCTGAAGTATTATGCTAAATGAAGGAAGGCAGACATAGAAGACCACATATTGTAAGACTCTATTTATGTATTTGTTTTATTTATTTATTTGAGAGAGAGCAGATGTGAGAAAGCACAAGCAAGAGGAGTGGAAAATGGAGAGGGAGAAGCAGGCTCCTCGCTAAGCAGGGAACCCGATGCCAGGTTCCATCCCAGGACCCTGGGATCATGACCTGAGCCAAAGGCAGACACCTAACCGACTAAGCCCCCCAGGCTCCTGAAGTATGACTGCTTATATGCAATGTCCAGAATAGGTAAATCCATAGAGAGAGAAAGCAGATTAGTGGTTGCCAGGAGCTGTAAGGAGCGGGGGACGCGAGGAGGAACTGCTTCATAGGTATGAGGTTTCCGCGTGGAGTGATGAAACATTCTGGAAGTAGAGCTAGTGGCCGCACACAACACCGTGTACACTGAATGCCCCCAAAGTGTACACTTTACAAGTGGCAAATTTTCTGTCATGTGCATTTTATCACAATTTACAGCAACAAGAGCAAAACCCACACAAAATAGCAAAAACAAAAAAAAAAAAAAAAAAAAAAAAAAAAAAAAAAAAAAAAAAAAAAAAAAAAAAAAAAAAAAAAAAACAAAATAGCAAAAACAGCCCACATGAAGACCAGATCCCAGAGACAGGCTGGCCCTCCAAGAAGAGTACCTAGGAGCCATGGCCACACCTCACCTGTCACAGTCATCACCACTAAGAAATTAATCCACCTCTGGGAGTTGTGGCTGGGAAAAATGTTTCCTGCAGAGCATGGAGAGCCTGCCTGCTGGCTCTCAGGATCCTCATGGGACCCCAGTTTCTCATCTGGGTCCACCTTTCCCCAAAATACACCCTCTTATCTTTAGAATCTGGAATGATCACTACTTCTCACCACCTTGGTCCAAACCTCACATCTCAGTGTCCCCTTGCACGCAGGACACCATCCCTGCTCCCCAAGGTGACATCTTGCTGGCCTGAACCACCTGACCCAAGCCCACATCATGGGAATCTTACCCGATGCCTCTGGGAATAATGGGACAACTCAGAAGAATGACAGGGACTTCAGGTATTATTGTTGGCTGGAGGTGGGCATTTAGTTTGAGATAGGTGAGGTCTTCATCATGCCCTCAAGTGATACCGCACAAGGGACCTCCTGAACCCGTGGAGCCATATACACCCTTGAATATGAGGGAGTGAGACCCTCTTTCTGCTCCTCCTGCAGTCACCAAAGTCAGTGGTGGAGGAGTTTGTACAGCTGTCTGGGCTTTGGGCTTTCTCAGAAATGCCTAGAGACTGACCACACCGCAGTTCTCCAGAGAAGCTTGTCTGAACTTGGAATGCTCTACAGTCACGTCAGGCCACTGCTGAGGTGCGCAGGCCCCTGGTTTGCTTGAGGAATTGCTCCGAACTCCTCAACTGTCACAATTGCAGTTTACACCTTCAGCTTGGGGCTAGCTTGAATGACAGCTCAGCTCCCTTGTATCAACTCTCCTCCTTGCTCCATCCTGGGGAAGCCAGTCAGCCCCCTGGGAGGGGGTAGGTCAGCGACAGTCGAGAGGCCATTTGGTCAGGCTCACACTGGGAAAACTGGGTAGATGACTGACTGACCCAGGGCACGCAACCCATGACGCACTCTCCAAGATTAACTCATACAATTTCTGGTTTCTGTGTCAGCTTTAAAATAAAAAAACAAAACACCTTAAATCTATAAAGGCAGAAAGTAGATTAGTGGTTGCCTAAGACTGTGGGTGGGGAGAAGAGCTGGGGCGAAATGGGGAGATGGGGAGTGTCTCCTAAATAGGTACGAGGGTGAGGAAAACGTCCTCAAGTTAATTGTGGTGATGGTTGCACAACTCTGTGACTATGCTAAAAAAAAAATCATTGAGTTGTGCACTTCAAATAGGCAACTTATATAAGTATATGAATTACATCTCAATAAAACTGCTTGAGACAAATAGCCTCATCTTTCCCAATTCCCAAAGACAATTCAACATTGACAATCCCCTCAAGACAGGTGTGTAGACGGATTTGCACACCATTACACGCATCTCTCTCTACTTAGCATTCAAGGACCAGTTAGAGCCACTCCTACCAAACGTTCTTAGTTATTCATCTGGTTCTTCTACCTTATACTGTGTCACTTGTACGCAGCAGCATTGTGCTACTACATGGTTAACAACCAGCTCTGTTGGGGGACAGAAAAAAAACCTCGGCCTTGGTCAAACTGCCGGATGGCTGAAGCAGAGTTGGGAAGTGCGTGGCAGGGCACTGGTAGGTAGCATTTCTACCAGATGGATGCTAATAACCAGAAACACATAAAGCAGCGTAAGATGGTTGGGAAGGGATGACTTTTGAGTGCGTATCACCTTTGAGTGTGTTTCCATCACCTTTGTGATGAATATTGTGTGTATACATTCATCTTTCATTTACTTCGTTGTGTCTATGACTTAATTTTAAATAATGGCTGTGTTTAACCACTAGCTCACAAAGTCCCTAAAAGTTTAATGATCAGCTCCTATCTCATCCTGGCCATGCCTGCCTTTTTACTGGAAAGACATCATTTCCTAGAAAGCAGCCTGGACACCCTCAAGAGCAGGGGCAGTGCCCATCTTGTTGATCATCGAATCATCCGCGGGGCTCGGTGGCCAGCACGTATGAGGCTCACTTAGCACATGTTTGCTTGCTGACGGCAAGGCGCTGTCTTTGAACCACCGAGGCAGTTAAAGAGTGCTTGGCAAATCATAGGCTTCTGAACAGTGGGAAATAATGGAATAAGCAGAAAAATTAACGCTAAAAATTAATGCAAATAGGTCTTTGAGCTATTCATTTTAATAAGTTAAATAAAAGGGAAAGATGTCCGTTCTGCACCAGGCACTGAGCAAGGTCTCTGTGCATTGGCGAGGGTGACTAGGGGAAGATGAGACGAAAAAGGGCAGAAGGAATCTGCTTGCAGGAAGTAGTTTTAAAAGAATTAAGGCAAAGAAACCGGCCTACTTTTCTGGCCGACTAAAGAGAATAAAAAATTAAACGGGGAAGTGACATGGTGTTGGGTCAGTGTGTCCAAACTCTTTTTAACACATGGCCCTCACTGATAAGCATAAACATGTCCCCTTCTGCCCAGAGGTTGTGATCTGTCCCCCCCCCACCCCCCCAGGAAATATAACCATTGCTTTTGGATGACAACCTCTCATATTCAGTCAGAACTCCTGGGTCTCCCCACCACCCCCCGGGGGATTTGCAATTATACTGATAAAAGAATAACATTTTGGGTCTGCTTGGGCTGTTTTTGCAATGACCCCTCTCCATGCTCACCCCCCCACACACACAGGCTGAGAATCATGGGGTGACAGACAGCCCAGGGCTGGCAGGCAGCACACCTGGCTTCCAGGGCTGCAGCTGCCACCTGACCTGCTGTGCCGTCTTCACAGGTCACAGACCTGCCCTCCCCCCCAACCCTGCCCCCCACCCCCCGGCCCCAGGTCTCTGTTTCCTCACCTCCAGCTCTCCCATCTTTAGCAAGAAAATTAGGTGGTTCTAAAGTTTCTTCTCAGCTCTAACATTTCATGAGCCCAAGTTCACTTTTCATCCTGACCTAGATTTTAAAGATAATGCACTTAAAATATTACAAAATGTGAAAGTGATCAGTTATCTCCTCCGCTTGGCAGTGTCATCGCTGGAAGTGCACTGGTGGGCGTGGGGGGGGGTGGCTATTTTGGTGCCTGGATGCTCAGAAGAGGAGGAAGAGAGGGTGGAGAGATTACCAATTCGGTAACCTCCCCTCGACTTCTGAGGCCAAGTCGATGCTTGTCTTGAATGCCTGATCCAAATAGCTAAGAGTGTTAGAGAAGTGATAAAAATAGTTGCCACTTTCCTTTACTGACTGCCTACTAAGGGTGTGGACCTGACTCTGACTCGCAAAACAAGCTCTCAAAGTGTGCAGTATGATCCCCATTTTATAAGTGAGCAATGAAGTAATTTGCCCAGGCTTCCACAGCTTGACAGAACCAGATTCAAACTCGAATCCGATGCCAACCAACACTTGTCTTCCACTAGGCCAGTGGTTATAAAGTATGGTCCCCAGAGCAGCGGCAGCAGCAGCCCCTGGAAGTTTAGGAATGCAAAATCCCTGGTCTACTGGAATCAAGAAGTCTGGGGGTGCCCCCGCTGCAGAAAGCCCTCCAGGGGATTCTGATGTTCATTCACATTTGAGAATCCCTGTATGATGTTAGGCTGTCCCTTGCCAGTAGCTTGGGCAGGGTCACACCTGGTGATCCTCAGAAGGCCGACATTCCTGATGCCCTTACGATGATATGCCGGAGACATTTGAAACCATCCACTCCCTGCATAGGGGGTAATATCTTAACACTCGAGGGGTGTTCCAAATGCCACAGAAGTCATACAGTTGGCTTATTGAAGCATTCTTGAGTCAAGTCATAGTAAGCTGCCAGAGATAGTTTTTCTAATTTAGTTTCCTGGCTCCAAAAAATTGATCAGCACTCCAGAATTCTGGGTGCTCTCTCAGAGAAGATGGATGGATTCCAGAAGGAGGTGTTGGGGTGAATTGAAATTTCCCTCACTAGAACCTCCATTTGTCTCAGGTCTAGTAGAGGACTTGCCTCATTTATGTGCAGATCATAAGCTTAGAATTTTGCATGTCGATTCCTACGTGGAAGCCTTGCTCATATTTGCTGTCCCTCTCTCTGGGCCTGGGAACAGGAGACAAAAGGAAGGTGTCCTTGGGAGTGGGAGTGTCCATGACTTACAGAGGGGCAGGGGCATCGCTGGGGGAATGTGGGGGGTCAGTGGCCTTTGGGCACAGCTTAGTGGAGTAGAGATGGACTCACAGGTGCATATGCAAGGAGTGTGGACCTGCGGAATGGGGGACGGGCTGGAAAATTTGTGCACCTGCTCCTGGGGAGGAGAAGGTGCTGTGGCCCCTGGTTCTTGATCTGGAGGATCTTGATCTTAAAGGATCTTGATCTTCAAGGAAGAACAACCAAACGTTCTGGTTTGGCTCCTGAAGACTGCCCGTGGGGAGTTGCTGCCAGGTACTAGAGGCTTTATCCATCGGCTCCAAGCCGACCCCAGCACAGGTGAAGTTACTGGAGAAAATCCTCACACCACAGAGGCTGGCTTCATTCCAAACTCCTGGTCTCAGACTGCAAATGGGCCATCAACACTACCTCTTCTCCTCTTGGCTTGCTTCACTCCACTACAAGTATTGTGCCTTTTCCTCCCACCTCCTCCCCGCTCTCCATCCCAGCTTCTGCTGCTGACCGAGCCCGCATGTTTGGTTGGGAAAATAGAAGCCAACAGATGGGAACTCCCTCCTTTTGCCACCATCAGATGTACACACCTTCCTACACCTACTTCTGCAACACGCTTCTCTTTCTTCTCTTACACTGGAACAAGTGTCTCTACTCCCTTCAAAGGCAAATCCCTCAACTCGTGGTCTGGATCCTACTCCTTCTTGCTTAACCCAGAAAATCACCACTATCTCTCTCTCTCTCTCTATCTCTATCTCTCTCTCCTTCCTCAGCAAATTTTCACTCTCCCCTGGATCATTGCTATCAACCTATAGATCTTCTCTGCTGTCTTTCATATGTATATAGAGAGTTGTAAAACTTTCATGTATAATAATAATATATACATGTTAAAATGAAACTCATCTGTAAACATGTATGTATACACACACCACACACATGTATGTTTATACGTGCACATCTATATAAAACTCATGACTATATATGAATGTTAAAGATAACAACAGGTACTCCCTTGACACTGCCTCCCACCCCATTTCTGTCTCTCTCCTCTCCTCCCTCCAATCTAGCTTCTGTTCCCACCACGCCACAGAGCTGTCGTTCTCAGCCTGGTGCATTTCTGTCCCCTGCAAGACATTCGGCAATGTCTAGAAACATTTTTGGTCATCACGACTCTGGGGAGGGGTCTGCTGACACCTGGCAGGTGGAGTCCAGGGATGTTGCTTAACAATCTACAGTGCAGGGATCCCTGGGTGGTGCAGCGGTTTAGCGCCTGTCTTTGGCCCAGGGCGCGATCCTGGAGACCCAGGATCGAATCCCACATCGGGCTCCCGGTGCATGGAGCCTGCATCTCCCTCTGCCTGTGTCTTTGCCTCTCTCTCTCTCTCTCTCTCTCTCTCTCTCTCTGTGACTATCATAAATAAATGAAAATTAAAAAAAAAAAAACAATCTACAGTGCACAGGACAGCCACCCACAAGCACAGAAGTATCTGACCACAAATGTCAGTAGGGCGGTCATTGGGACCCCTGCTATAGAGAGTGTTCTTGCCAAGGTTCCCAAAGCTCCCATGGTGCCAAGTCTGAGAACTTATTTTCCATGCTCAACACACCCAGCCTTTCTCTCTTGGATTCTGAGATGCTTCTCTCTCTTGGTTTTCCACCTATATTTTGGGGCATCCCTTTGCATGTTCTTCCTCTACCTGACTCAGTCCTGGGCTTTCTTCTTGTATTTCTCTTTTCTCTCTCTTCCTAATTGGCCCACCCAGTGGCTTCCTATCATTTGCACGCTGGCTTTGGAGCCACTCTGTCTGGTTTGGGTGCCAGCTCTCAGTTTTCCAGCTGTGTGACCATAGTAATGATTTCTTCTCAGTTACTTGGCAGCCTTAGTTTCTTCTTCAGTAAAATGGGAATAATTATAGCACTTAATGGAAATGTAATTACTCAATGAGGAAAACCAAGTAAATCTCATGACAAAGAGTTTAAATGCACATTAATTGTTATTATTGGTGTTTCTGACTCCATGACATAAAAATTGTGTGCCTTTTTACTTTTTACAAGAGAGCTCAAACACAGATAGTTAGTGAGAACTCAGCAGATCAAATCAAGACAGGGGTCAAGTCCAATCTAATTCCAAAGAAAACAAAAAAAAGAAACACAGTTTGAGCACGAGCTGTGTGCTTGGCACAGTATTCAGGCTAGGAATTCCTACCCCAGAGAGCTTATTTGCTGTGAGTACACAGGAAAGGAACTCAGAAGAGTACAAGGAAATGATAGCCAGCTTAAGATGGGTGCCCAATTACCAGAAGACAACGGTTTTCAAACAGGATTCCATGAAATCCATTCATCAAAGACGCTTCAGGTAGGAAGGTCCTCAAACTCTGGAATTCAAACCTCTGTATTTTTTTTATTGAAATATCATGGACACATAATGTATTCATTTTAGGCGTACAGCATAATGATTCAATATTCAAATTTCTATTTTGAGATATATATTTTTAAAAGATTTTATTTATTTATTCATGAGACACACAGAGAGAGAGGGGCAGAGACATAGGGAGAAGGAGAAGCAGGCTCCCTGCAGGGAGCCTGATGCAGGACTCGATCCCAGGATTCCAGGATCATGCCCTGAGCCGAAGGCAGACACTCAACCACTGAGCCACCCAGGCGTCCCTTGAGATATATTTTAAATTATTTTTTAATTATGATATTTTAGGGGATTTATTTATTTATTTTAAGTAATCTGTACCCTCAACGTGGGGCTTGAACTCATGACCCTGAGATCAAGAGTCACAAGCTCCACTGACTGAGTCAGCCAGGCACCCCTATTTCAAACTATTTTAAAATTGCAGTAAGAAGAATGCACTTACGAACAGGTTATGGGCTCAGTTTCAAGGCAGTACGTTAAGCTTCATTTCAGGTTGACAGATTTTCGTCCAGACTGTGAGGAAGTAAGTGTCTCCTTCCATCTCTATTTCATAGCAGAAAATCTTCATTCACCCAGCGAAGAGTTGCAAGAGGAGCTATTTTGTTTTGTTTAAACAGATTTTTTTGGAGATATAGTTCAGATACCATACAATTCACCCATTTAAAGTTTGAGTTGTTTTTTTTTTTTTTTCAATAGTTACAATTTGCAACTGCTTATCTTAGCTTGGTCAGTCATATTCTCTCCAGATTGTACAAAGAAAATGCAATAGGGGTGCCTGATGCAATCGATAAAGTATCTGATTCTTGGTTTAGGCTCAGGTTGTTATCTAGGGTTGTGAGCACTGAGCATGGAGTCTGCATGTGATTCTCTCTCCCTCTCCCTCTGCCCTTCCCAATCGTGTTTTCTCTCTTGCTAAAATAAGTAAATCTTTAAAAGATATATAAAATGCAATAATAAAGTAAAATGAAGATGCTGTGAGGCGATGCCCATAAGTGTCCATAATATCAACTTTCAAATTTTTATGTTCAAACAACCAAAATATTTTCCTTTGGCTGTCTTTCTAAGTGATTATATAAATTTGAATGAAGAAGGTTATTTCATACTAACTAAAACTCTTCATTTATCTGCTTTATATGTTGAGGATGTACATAGGAGTTCAATTGAAGAGATTCAATTTGACAAATATTGAAATGTGCCACGCAGCAGGCCCCATTCCAGGCTCTGGGATTCAGCCATGAACAAACAGACATCAGGCCCTGCTCTCACCAGGCTTAGATTCTAGAGCAGTAACTGGAGAGAAATAAACAGGAGGTTGCATCAGATGGTGAGTTGTGCTGGGAAAAACTAAAGCAGGCCACGAGAGGTCGGAGCTAAGCAAGCAAACAGGCCAGTGTGGTGCACGGTCTGACCATGTTTTTACGTGAAATTTTGGTATTTTGCTCATCATGGATTTTTTTTTGCATTAATTTCTTTTCTTTTTTTTTTTTTTTTAATCAGCACTTTTGGTTACTGAGTTCTTTGGTGCCCTCTTAAATTTCACACCCTGGTTTCAGCACTGGAACAGGGTCTGGGTAAATGTGGTCACAGTCACAAGAGGGGCTAAGATGCCTCACTAAGTCTTCAGACTTCACTCTGTGGTCTTTGGAAAGGCCACTGGATGGTCTTGAACAAATAGGTGATGCGACCAAAAAATACCACCTAGGGGCTATTGGTCTGGAAGCGGTGTGAAGAATGAGTGGAAATGACCAGAACGCGGATCTGTGGGTAAATTTATTGTGAATTATCTGGGGTGCTAGAGCAGTAGGCTGTGGCAGGAAGGCTGGTGGCCCCATGCCCTTCACGTGTCTTTGCCTGCCCCTAAACTGGCCCCAGAAGTCAAGCAACGGAACAGACACGATGAACGCCAGCTTCTTGCCTCTTTCTGTTTTTAATATGGTCGATTTGTGCAAAACAGGAAGTTCTGCTGTGACAATGGCATTATTCATTGCTGAGAAACGTACTTTTGAGAACACTAAAAACCAGGGGTCCCCTCTGAGGCGGTTCTGCCAAGCTTAGGAATCTGCCATTGGGTGGGCCCCTTCCTAACAGGGCCGAGATCCCTCCCTGCTGTGCCAGCAGCATGAGCTCAAGAGCTGCTCTGTTCCTAAGGCTGGGGACAAGGCTGCTTAGCCTTTCGGGAACTCCCAGCTGCATGGGGCCCAGGCCCTGCGGGGGAGAGGACCTGGCTGTGGGCCCACCAGGGCCTGTGGAGGCTGGGACATGTACAGGGAGGTCACAGGAAACCCTCCCCGCCCCAGGCTTTGGTCCTAGAGAAATGGTTCCATCCGAGGTAGCTGGCAGCTGCTGGCTGGGGGACTCAGAGGCCAGGTCATTCCTGGAGACCGAGGCAGACAGGAATGTGTGGTGGTTACCAAGCTGGAGACCCTTCAGCAGGAACCTCTCATCTCTGTTCAGTGGAATTGGAATTTCTGGCACGGATCCATCCTGGTGGAGTCACTGACTCCGACTTCTCTAGTCATTTCCCCAAAATGACATTTTTTACTGGGCCCTGACAATATTTCTTTTGGAGAGTAGTCTTTTGGCATCAGAGTCCAGTCTGAAAGCTGACTCTGTAGCTTCCCAGTGGAGTAACCTTGTGCAGGTTACCTGACCTCTCTGAGCCTCGCTTCCTTCATGGAGTTTATGTGATAAAACCCGGCAATCGAATCCCTGGTCTGCCACTTGATGTCTATTACCCGTGGCTTGGAACTTCAGTGTTTTCATCTCTGATATGGGAAAAACAGTAGTGCCTACTCCAGAGCATACTTGTCAGGATCAAATGCGATAGAACATGAGCACGGCATACAGGAAGAACTCAATAAATGGTTACGATGATTACTGGTATGGTTGGACATGGTAGCTATTATAACATAACTTTGGAATAAAGTGCAGTAAACATGGGAGCAAGATTCAACTTGCACTGGGCAGGGGAGGCAGTGAAGGGACGCCCGAGGAGCCGCTTGCGGAGGCTCCCGGGGCTCAGCCGCGCCGTGTGCACCTGTGCCTGCAGGAGTGTGTGGCCCAACTAGCGGAGAAACGCTTGACTAAGAGTTACCTGCCCGTTGCCTTTTGCCCTATAAACTGGTGTCCCCCTGAGCGTGAGGACCCGGGTGCAGGCTCCGTGCACCGTGGCGGACACCCGCCTGACCAAGGGAGAAGAACAATCACTAACTCTAAGTGATCATAAAGGCCCAGAACTTGACAGCCATTCTAGAAGACTTCTAAATGGTCTACATCCCATTGTCCCAGAAGGGAAGTTACCTGGATTTCCCCTGAAATAAACCGAAGTCCGTTGGGCTGGGCGCAGCTTGCTGACTTCTGTTCTCCTCCAGAACTAAAGATCACAGATATGACCAATACTTGTGGGAGGATTGATTACCGTTATCTATTGCTGACATTTCTCATTCTGGGATAGTATTTCAGGTCTCCATCCTTTCTAAATATTTTTCAACTTTTAATACTTCTTAGTTATCCCTTCTTATTTTTAGTCTTCTTTTTTCTCAATCAGTTGCTCTTTAAAAAAAAAGTTGTTACACTTATTTCTGAGATTTTATTGGAATTGTTTATCCTAGTTTTCTACAAATCATTACTTCAACTGAGAGGCATCTAATTTCTAAAACATTGTTAACCTATTAAATATATTATGGGCAGGGTGGGGCCCTGTGCTGCACCCTAATGTCTAGTGGAGAATCAGGTAATCAAATAACTGTATGAACTTAGAGTTCCCTAAAGTGATTTGAAGGAAAAATCTGGCGGTTATGAGAACTTACAATAGAAGGTGGCCACTTGGGGTGGGGGCGGGGGTGGGGGCAGGGACACTTCTAGAGGAAGTGAAGGTTGCTGTGCCATCTGCCAATCTGCCGGTGAGGGAAGAGATTCAGTGTGCCCCTAGGTCACTCCCTGGACCTACAGGGGCTCTGACGCCTGGAGGTCTGCACACCTCGGCTCCCCTATTTTCTAGGGGGGGGGCACCTGGGCCACTCGGCCACCAGGCGGAAGACGCAGATTGCAATGCTCAGGCATCTCCCTCCCTGCATTCCCCCTCCCCCCCAAGAGGTCAAGCAACTGAGGTCAGAGTCGAAAGAGAGCACTTTGCAGGAAGGAGAAGCAGTAGGAGGCCCGAAAAGGCAGAAACCTGGCTGAAGACCAGGCCTGCAGGCCTGCACCGGAGGATGGGAATCCAAGTCCTTCCCCGCTGGCTGCCTCCGCGGACTCAGCAGACAGGGGCTTGCATTTTTCCTGCCTAACTGATATTTCCTGGGCTGATGGAAAAAGGAGCAAAGCGACGCTGAGGGGTGCTGGCCGCAGGCCCATGGCTGTAGGCCGATGGCTCGAGGTTTCTCCCCGAGGTCTCCGTGGAGCCAGAACAAAACATTGGTCTTTGTTCAGCTGCTGGAAGAAACCTCAATTCTAACCAGGCCCGGGTCGACTTTTGAGGACCCATCCCTCAGCCCCACCACTGACAGGGGCAGCCACTTCCGGAAGCTTCCTATCTAATTCAGGCTGGGAAAAGCATCTCAAATTTCTATTCCTATCACCCACTAGGTCCGTTCAATTGCCCTCCCTCAACATTGGAATAGTTGCAATGACCTGACATACAATAGTCACCTAGGTTTAATTTTTTTTTTTCAAGAGGGACTCATTTTTAGCTAAGCAATTACCAACAATAGCTCATTATACATCTAAATTCTTTCAACACAAGCAACCACTTCTCTTCCAAAGCATGCTCTGACGCTATCAGAATATTGTGCTGTTTCCCTCTCCTAGCAGTTTTGCTGGATTTCACCCACTGAAGAAACCAACTGTAAATATTTGACATTCCTTGTACCTCTGGAAGTCCCCACAGTCCAACCTTCTGGGGCTCTCCATTTCAGCTTTAAGCCTCAAGGAAAAATGGGAAGAAAAGGCCAGGGCGTGTTTCGGAACCCGAAACTGCTCCATAATAAGTGGTCACCCCTTGAGGGGTGAGGGGTAGGGGGTTGCCATAGTTTAGGTTTCTAATAAAGCTTTCTTAAAAAAAGAGTTTATTTATTTATTCATGAGAGACACAGAGAGAGGGACAGAGACACAGGCAGAGGGAGAAGCAGGCTCCCTGTGGAGAGCCCGTTGCAGGACTCGATCCTAGAACCCCGGGATCACAACCTGAGCCGAAGGCAGATGCTCAACCACTAGAACCACCCAGGAGCTGTCCCTCTAATAAAGCTTTTTGTACGTGTTTCATCAAATATAGACACATAAAATTTACAATTTTAGCCATTTATAAGTATGCAATTCGGTGGCATCGGGTTACCTGCACAGTGTCATGCGATCTTTAGCACTAACCATTTCCAGACTATTGTCATCATCCGAAACAAAAGCTCGGTGCCCATTAAGCAGTAGCTCCACATTCTCTCCTCCAGCCCCGGACACCACTCATCTATTCTCTGAATCTATGAACTTGACCCTTCTAAATATCTTACGTAAGTGGAATCAAATAATATTTGTCCTTTGGTGTCTGACTTCTCTCACTCGGCACAAGGTCTTCATGGTTCTTCCATGTTGTGGCTTGCATAGGCTTTCATCCTTGTTTACAGATCCTGCTGTGTGTATATACGCCACGTACTGTTTTATCCCTTCGTCTGTTGATGGACACTTGGGTTATTTGCATCTTTGGGCTAGTGTCTGATGAAGTTTTAACATGATACATGGGATCTGGCTCCTCTGTGACTTAGGACCCATGTAACAACTACTTTTTACTTCATTTCATTCTCTTGAAACAGGAGGTCAGTCAGAGCAACTTCAACATCCGGGCTCTGCAGGCAAAGCTGAGGCTAAGTATGGGGAAGGATGAGTGACTATGGTCACTATGGATCTTTGCAGAGCTACACTTGAGGGTCTGGCTGGCCAGAGATGGCATCCTTAGGTGGGTGAGATCACACAACGCCAGTCTCCTGATTCTACAATAAAAGAGAACTTTCATTCGTTCATTCGTTCAATTAACTAAATCCATTTGTTCTATTGTTCTCTCACTCATTCATTCATCCTGAGCTTCCAACCATAAGAGACACAGAGACCAGCAAATGGACACTGACGAAGCTCAAGGGTAAGGGCTTCGAGAGAAGTATGGCGTGCTGTGGGAGCCCGGAGGAGGCACCTCTCCTGTGCTTGGGAGCCAGGAAAGGCTGTTTGGAGGAAGTCACAACTGTGCCAAGTCACTAGGAAAGGGAAGAAGTTAGCCGGTGGAGCCGAGGATGGATGGAGTGAACCAGGCCTGGGAGGGGCACACAAGGGCCCAGAGATGAAAGGGAGGACCAGCAGCTGGCTTACATGTGTGTGACTTGTGTTTTGAGGTGGAAGTACAGAGATTCGTGAGAGGCAGAGGTGGTGAAGCCACAGGTGCGGGCAGGGACTGTTTGATGAGGGAACTCGTGGTGTTTGGGCTTAATCTTGGGGCAAAAGAGAAGTCCTGATGGCTCTGAAGCAGGGGAAGAAAGCAGATCCTGTTCTACCTTTGAGGGAGCCAACATCTACTGAGCACTCTCCGAGGGCTGGGCTGGGAATCCTTGAGACAATGGATGCAGATGGGTGATGAGGTCAAGGGAGACTTGCCAAGTCCTCCAAGTGCCAGCGGCAGGAGGCAGACACAGACATCACTCTGTGACTTGGTGTGGTCTGCGACACCCCCACCACCCCAGGTGCAGAAATGCAGAACCTAGGCCCTATTCCTTCTGGATCATAAATCTGCATCTGAACAGGATCCCCAGGTGGTTCCCAAGGGCACTGAGGTTCTGAGAAGCCCTAAAGTGATTCCCAAGGCTAAGTGCAGATTAGAACCTCCTGAGCTAACCTCCTGGATGAATTCCAGCAGAATTCCCGGGGCTGCCACTCAGGCAGCAGGATTTTTCCAAGGTGCCCCAAACCCCTTACACTATGCATCCCCCTTTCCAGGGAGGGCAGGCTAACTCTGCCGGAAGCCCCAGGCACCTCGCCACCCCACCGGAGGCTCTGCAGCTTTAAGAACTGTTGCTGGCTGCCGCCCAGGAGGCTACAGGAGGCCACCCCACCATTGCACCATTGCAGGGCCTCGTGAGCACAGGCTGCAGGCTGCCGCAGTGCACGCCAGGCTGGCCCGGGCTTGCAGACCTGAACCCTGCTGATCGGCCAGTTGAGCTGGAGAAAGGGGATCTTTATGCCTCTTTGAGGGAAGCACACATTCTGCGAGGCCATGGAAACAAAGAGAGGAACTGTTTGTAGCCCTAGGACAGACAAACAGTAAGTCGGGAGGGCACAAGACACTGCACAGCCCCTCCCATGTCCCAGGACATCACACACACACACACACACACACACACACACACACACCCCTGCAGGCTCTGCAGAAGGGGGGCTGCCCAGGGGCTGTTCCCTGGGCTTCTTTCTCCAGGCAGCTGGGGGGAGGTGGTCCTGAAAGTCAGGGCTCAGCTCTCATCAGGTAGCATCCGATGACCCACCACCCCTCAGGTGTGGGTGGCCGTCCTCTTGAAGTCCACCTCACGGCCCTGAGTATACCAAGGTAGTGTGAAAACAGAGAAAGGAAAACCGAAACCCGTCTGCTGAACCGGCAGGCTTTGGGCCATGTGCTTGCCGGGGATGAGGCGAGGACGCCAATGGCCAGAATGACCGGGGATGGCCACAGGCCGTATGGCAGACACGGGGCGGTCGGCCTGCAAGCTTTCCCGGGTACCTGCAGGACCCAGGCCTGTGTGAGGAGGGAAATGTGGAGGGGAGGCAGCAGCTGGATCATCACCCCTACCCGGGGTGCAGGGGGGGGGTGGGGGCAGGACCCACTTGGCACAGGTGGCTACAGTGGCGTGCTTCTGACCCGTGTGCCACCAAATGCTAAAGGCAAAGCCTTGCGACTTCTGGGCGTCTCTTCCCTCACGTTAGTTGGGCCTACCTGCCCCCCTCCTTCCTCCTGGACAGTCTAGAACTAGCTAGGACCCACCTTGCTTCCTGAGAACGTGTGCCAAAATTACCATGCGCTGGGGCGGGAAGCATGTTTGAGATTACATTGGCAGAAAGAAGAGGGTTGGCCTTGCTTGGCACGCAGAGGAGGGAAGCTACGTTGTGTCTTCAAGACAACTGGGCACAAACTAGAAGGAAGGGAAGGGGAGGTCCAAGAGTAGGGAGCAAAGAGAAAGATGAGGTGAAGATGAGGAAGAAGGAAGGGGAAGGGCCTGGGGTGAGTGGGGCAGGGTGGGGTGGGGTGGGGTGAGACAAAGCCTCCCTGTGACTTATCCATAGTGATGATGGAGCATTCAAAGGAGCAGATGTGACATCCGGCTGGCTGCGGGGCTAGATCCCAGAGATCAGTTGCTCGCCCCTGGGATGTTTTATATATTTATTAATTTGAGCATCCTGGGAAAATGGGGAGACTTCACCTGTACCTCCGAAAGATCTGAACACCAGGCTCACCTGGCAGTCCTCACTCCCACAAACGCATTTTGCCTTCCCCAGTCCCCCCACCACCCACCCACCCACCTGCCTGGCTCCCATGGGCTCTGCAAATTGCTGCTGCTCCTGGTCTTGATAATGATTCTCTTCTATTGAGCCTTCTATTGAGTGTGTGTGCGTGAGCCTATGTGTGTGTATGTGTGTGCGTGTGTGTGTGCATGCCAGGCACGCGGGTATGCTCTCTTTCAATGAATTTCAATTAATCTCTCCCCTTTTCTGTTGAGGATGACAGATGCACAAAACCAAACATACCCCTCTCCTTAGCAGATTCCACAGCCTTCCCAGGCGATCCGCCAAATTGCTAGATGGCATTTGCATTTAAGAAATGGAGTGCATTTTCTTATTTTGGTGTTCAGTATTTCCCGGCCTGCATGGAGGCGATATTTCACGTATGCCCCCACTTGAGAGCTTCTAAAGCATTTCTTAAACGTAAGTGAATTCATTTCCTCCTTCCAGCAGTTCCATGAGGTCCATAGTTTGGGTCCCTTTCCACGGGTTCCCTTGGAGAAAACCAACAGCAGAGAAACTAAATGACTTGCCTTGGTCCTGCAGTAATTTTGAAGAAACGTTGATTAGAGTAAGCCAAGTCCCTGATGCCACATGGAAGTGTAAAACGTTCTGCTTTGAAAAGCAGAGTGACTAAGGGCAGGGTCTCCATCCGGGTGTGACCCCTGGTTAGGCCGCTCCATCGCTGGGCATCTATTGGATCTCGCTGTGCCTCCTTCTGTGAAATGGGGAGAGCAGCCCTTATCTAAGGAGCGTTGTGTGGATCAAGTGAGATAACATACGCCAAGTGTCTAGCACAATACCTGGTAGGCCGTCAGTCTTTAATAAATACTACTGTCAGTGCTATTATTTTCTGTACCTTTGGAAAACACTCCGTATATGAATTAGGGCAAACGTCGTAACAAGAAGACCCCAAAATACAGTGGCTCCCAAAGGAGAGAAGTGCATTTCTCTCTCACCTACTGGCCAGGAGGCAGATGGTCAGCGCAGGGCAGGTGAACGACTCTGCCCCACAGGGTCCCTCGAGAACCCGGTTTCTTGCACTGTGTTCCTTCCTTCCCCTAGGGTGTCTGTCTCTTGTGCCCAGTCGTAGCTGTTCGGCATTGCGTCTGCCTCCCGCTCCTGCCTGCAGGCAACCAGTCCCCCCTTTTTTTTTAAATTTTTATTTATTTATGATAGTCACAGAGAGAGAGAGAGAGAGGCAGAGACATAGGCAGAGGGAGAAGCAGGCTCCATGCACCGGGAACCCGACGTGGGATTCAATCCCGGGTCTCCAGGATCACGCCCTGGGCCAAAGGCAGGCGCCAAACCGCTGCGCCACCCAGGGATCCCCCAGTCCCCTTCTTGATGACATAACTCAGGAGGGGTTCAGGCCCCTTCACCTGTATCCCTCATGGACCAGAACTCGGGCACACTTGGCTGCGAGTGGGTCTGGGAAGTGTAGCCTATAGCCAGGCCCACTTAGTACGCCCAACGAGAATGTAAGAATTCTCTTCCTGAACGGAAGGAAGGGAGGGTGGAAATTGCGAATAGTTCCCGGCCACAGGGCCATAGCACCACAGACGAGCACTTCGGACCTGTGCCTAAAGTGACTAGTGCCCGCTCAGGCTGCCAGTTTCTCAGTCCGGTGAGCTCTCCTTCCGACTGGATGCCTGACCTTCTCTTGCATTTCTTCTGTAGCAAAATCCAGGGAAGCCCTTGGCAGCAGCATGGGTATCTCCTGTCAGCTGGTCCTACTGACTGTCCATTGGGTTGGGCAGCCTGTCCCCTCACTGTCCAAACCTCCTAGCAAGGGTGGCATTGGCTCTGTTTATTTTTTTGTTTCTTCTGGATCTTTTGACAACTTCCCCAACATGCAATGTCAATCCCATGCTCCAGGGGTTGTCTCCAGAGAGTCACTACCCCTTGTGATCTTGAGTCCAGAGTGGCTGAGGAAGGAAAGCCACAGCTCTCCTTCCACTCCCTGGAGGCCATGCTCACATGTGTTGAAGAGGGAATCTTCTCCCCCCCATCGAAGATTACTTAGGAGCCCACAGGGACGTAATAAAGAAATAAGCCACATGTTTGGTGGGCGAATGGGCAGCCACATGGTCCTGCAGCTCTGTGGTCTTAGAGTTCAACATCCATGGTGTATACGTTCCTAAAAGCATTAAGTTAAATAACAAGCTGGCTCGAGGAAAGGAAGTGTAGCTCAATGTTCCATTCTTACCACTGCAAGTAGCTGAGCCTCGATGGGCCAAAAAAGGGAATACCCACGGTCTAGGGGGGAGCCTACTCCAGGGACAGGGAAGGTTCTTTGATGTATATTGCATAACAGATGAAGAAGGAAATTTGTATTTGTTGAGGGCCCACCACGCGCCAAGCACCTGTTCAAGGCGGAAGCCAGAGAGCTCTAAATAACAAAACAGGCACCTGATGGCGTTTACACTTTAGCAGGAGTGCTCTGCATTAACCATCTCTTAAATGCTCTGCATTTAAGCCTTATACATTCTGCAAAGCGTGCATTTTTCGTATTCTGTGGGCGCCAAGCATGAGCTCAGAGAAGGAAATGGTAGGGATGGTTTTAACGCTGCACCTCCCTGATTCTAAAACTGCTCCTCTTTCCATTTTTGTTTCATCTGCCCCCAGACACTGGAGAAGTGACCTGACCCCCTGTACTAACACCTGAACCAGTGGCTGCTATTAACTCAGGGCTTGGCTTCACTTGACCATGGTGGTTGGGCTTTCGCTCTAGCCCACATCTCTCTCTCTTCCCTCTTGCCCACTTACCCTTCT
This sequence comes from Canis lupus familiaris, assembly GCF_011100685.1. Lineage (NCBI taxonomy): Eukaryota > Metazoa > Chordata > Mammalia > Carnivora > Canidae > Canis > Canis lupus. The sequence continues at coordinate 62,356,173 of NC_049229.1, forward strand.
GTGTGTGCTCCTCTCACTCAACCACCCTGCTCCTTCCTGGGGCTCTGGCTGCTGCTGGAGGAGTTGCCCACCACGTCATCTGGACCATTACAGTCCTGGGCTCCCAAGGCTGCCAGGAAGGCCCTCTCAGGTGTCCCTAGACCCTCCCCTGTCCCATTTTGTCATTGGTGTCTCCTCCTGACTGTTCCTGTTCCATCAACCCCCATTTGAACCTCCATTTCGTTGTCTGTTATTGTCATGACGGAGGACCCATTCTGTCCATTGGGAAAACTGAACCCAAGCAACCCTCCAGGTCCTCCCTGGTCGTCAGGCCCCCAGCATGTCCCCTACTCTGCTTCTCTGCTCCTCTCGCCGCAGGAAGGGGTGTGCTCCTGCCCTCAGCCAACCTTCTCCGTGTGCAACAGGTGCCGTCCCATCTCCCCTGGAAGCTCCCTTCAGTCACTGTGCTCTCCTGTCTACCCACATTCTCATCTGTCTCTCCAGTCCAGATAGTCCTCTGTACTGGATCCCTTATTTCTGTCTAACTTCTCCCTTAGTTTCCCTTTCTCTCTCGCTTCACAGCCAGGCTTCTTCAAAGAGTCATCTACACTGGCTGTGGACACCGCCCACCTGCCCATTCAGTCCTCATTCAGTCCTCCATCCCCCACCGCAACCTGGTGTACGTCCCCGGGAGCACATGCCCAAGCTAATGTGACAGGCGGCCATTCCCCAGGTCCAGCTGGGGGTTCCCTTCCTGAGGTGACTCTTTCTTTCTAGAGCCTAGCTACTCTTGTACACACCCCACTTAAAAATTTTTACTTATTTATTCATGAGACACAGAGAGAGAGACAGAGACATAGGCAGAGGGAGAAGCAGGCTCCATGCAGGAGCCCGATATAGGACTCGATCCCGAGACTCTGAGGGTCACGGCCTGAGCGGCAGATGCTCAACCACTGAGCCCCCAGGTGCCCCTGTGTCTGATTTGTTCATGGAAGCATGGTGTGGCCTCGACAACCAGCCCAGCCGCACGGGGTGGAGCAGACAGCCTGGCTGATTTCCCCCGAAGGAGCTAGGCAGAGGGGAGCACCACTGTCCCTCCTCCCTGCTGCCTCTTTCTCTGGGCTGTAAGAATACATGGTATTTTTGCATTTGCCCGGGGTTCTGTATTCTCCAGGGTTTCTGAATTTATTTAGTTACTGCATTCGGCCTGGGGGTGGTGGTTGGGTGGTTGGCAGTTCAGCAGGATTTAGGGCCTCGGGTGGGAAACAGGGTCTCCCCGGGGATAGCTGCTCCTTAACTCATGGTGGAGTGGACTTTCTGTGAACAGCGCCTTGGAGGAAGTGCTGGGAAGGTGCTGTTCCCCCTCCCCCCACAAGGTGCTGCCCCCAGGGCAGAGAGAGCTCAGGCCCCAGGATGGCTGTTTGCATCTTGCTGGGATTCTGCGCTTCACAGCAGCACATCGCCCCATTTTACAGCAGCCTTTGTTGTCTGCTGTGATGCGATTTTACCCACCGACCTTGAGCTTTCCTTGGTGCCCAGCCAGCTGGGAACAGCGGGAGTCTGCCTCTGGTCTTTGGTGGTCACCACAGCTGGCTGTCCGGCTGTGTCGACCGAGACCAGTCCACTGGCCCAGACCCTGAGCCAAGGATGTCAGGAGCCTCGTCCCTGTCACCCGACGAGGGACCAGATGAGAAGGGAGAAGGGCTGAGATCAGATGCTTCACTGAACGAACAGAGCAGAGCAGGACCCGGGGTGATGGTGACACTACCGACTGGTGACTTAGGCCAGAAAGATGTCTTAGGCCAGAAAGATGAACTTACTGGCCGCAAAGTCCCAGAAGGAGCTCTGTATTTAGCTTCCTTCCCAGGCCAGCCCCCTCCCCAGAAAGGGTCCCTGCATCTAGCCATTTCAGGCCGGAAAGATTGTTCTTTCCTAACAGTCATTCTAATTCCACACGAAGCTCTGATGGCCTCTCCGGGGTCAGGCGACTATGTGAGTCTGTTTGGGCTGCTGAAACAAAAACATCACAGTCCGGGTCGGGGCGGGGGGGTAGGGTAGGGGTAGTGGTGGTGGTGGTGGTTAAACAACCCCCATGTATTCCTCACAGTCCTGGAGGCTGGGAAACTCCAGGTCGAGGTGGGGGCAGATTTGGTGTCTGGATAGAGCCCACTCCCAGGCTTACGGGTGTATTCTCACCCCGTCCTCACAAGGCAGAAGGGGGAGGGAGCTCTGTGGGGTCTCTTCTGTGGAAAGCACGAAATCCGTTCCTGAGGGCTCCACCCTCATGACGTGATCACTTCCTAGAGACCCATCGCCTAAGACCATCACTCTGGGGGTTAGGATTCCAATATATGAATTTTGGGGTTAGGATTCCAATATTTGAGTTTTGGGGACAGATAAATAGTCCATTGCATTGACCACGCCCAAACCAACCAATGTGATCTCTCCATCCCCTGGTGGGGATGGAGTCTTTTGATTGGTCACCTGGGTGGGGGTGACTGACGGCCCCATCAGGGGAAGGACAGTCTTAAAAACGTCCAGACATATCTGAGTTTCTCGGGGCTGCCGCAATAAATCACTACGATTTGGTGGCTAAAAACAACAGAAATGTGTTATCTCACAGTCCTGCAGGGCAGAAGTTTGAAAGCAAGGTGTCAGCAGGGCCACATTCCCTGAGAAGGCTCTAGGGAATAATCCTTCCCAGCCTCCTCCAGTTTCTTTGGCCCCAGGCAGTCCTTGGTGTTGCTTGGTTTACAGCTTCTTCATCCCAGTCTCTGGCTCCACCATCCTGTGGCTTCTCCTTCTGTGTTCCTCTTATTCTGTGTCTTGTCCTCCTATGAAGATACTTGTCATTGAATTTAGGGCCCACTTGATTAACCCATACTGAACTCATCTTGAGATCCTTCACTTAATTACATCTGCAAAGACCCTTTTCCCAAATCAGTTCGCAGTCACAGGAGCTGGTAGTTAGGATTTAGATGTTATCTTTTGCCAGGGGGTATAATTCAGCTTCATCGTAGGGCAGAAAGAAAGTAATAGGTAGCCACTACTGTACCCCTTGATTGCTTAGCATATAAACAATTTGAATGCACCACCATACAAACATATTTTTCCCATACAAACAATTTCAGAAATGCACCAGCCCAACATGGTGCACGCTGCCCCCATGTAAGCAAGGCTGGCGAATGTGTATTCTTCTTGGTTGGACCTGGATGTTACTCTTAAGCGTCAGTCAGCTGACAGCCAAATGATTGAGTTCAACACCCCAGCATTTAAGATACTTGGAATAAAAAAATAAAAACCGCTTGGCATTTTTAGTAAAGGGAATCAGGGAAACAGCCCTCTGCGGTCACTTGTCCAATGTACTACAGAAGAGGATTGGCCAGAAACCACGTCTTGGGAGATGGGAGTTCCTCAGTCATCTGGGGTGCCTGGGCTTCTGCCGTCTGGAAGACTCTCCCTTGCTCATTATCCTCCTTGAGTGGCATCAGAGAGAACGAGCCTTCTGGAAACTGTATACTCTCACAGGCCACTGTGTGCAGATCTGAGTCCAGAAGTCTGGTGCTGGCCCCAGCAGTTGAGCGATCTCATGCTGTGGTTTGCTAGACAGGGGTGTCTGGCACCAGTCATTTTGGCAGAATGGCTCTATAAACTTTGAGACAGTTGCTGGGCAGTTGGTTTTCTGATAACTCGGTGAGCAGGCAACCAGAGCTGGAGCCCAGTCAAGTCATGCTCTGGAATCTGGACCCTGTCCTCACCATGTCTGTCTGCTAATATCTCTGTGCTCTCCCCTCCCCTAACTTTCATTTAAACTGAAGCCATTTGGCCTCTGTCCTGGACAACACTGGGTAGTGGGGGAGAGGCAGGGCTCATCTGGCCACTTGCCCTCAGGCTCTTTCCCAGTGGATGGCGGTCTCCAGGGGAGTTGGGGAATGGCCACTTTGGCCAGTCTGGGAGGGCCCAGCAAGAGCTGCTGGAGGGGAACAAGCCTTCTCCAGGCTTCCTCTCTTATCTCCCACTGTGTTTTCCTTCTCCTGGTCTGTGCTGGCACCGACATTAGTCCCGGGCAAGGATCTGACTTCTGCAATCCTGAAAGATGATTTTCTGGTTCTCAGCTCAGTTGAATTACTGGCCACAGGCAGAAGGAGGATCTTGTGGCTCTATTTTCCCATTTCCCTGCTTTCTGAAAGGCCAGCTGAGATTATAGAACTAAAGACAGAAGAAGTAGCCATTGCACGCCATAACCTGACTGGTTTTTGTTTTAACAGATTCTTTGAATTTCCAAACTCATTGGGGATGTGGTTTGAATCCCCAGTCTCAACAGGAGAGAGTTTAGTGGCTTTGCTGCACTTAACAGATATTGCTAACTTCCTGGTCGGAGAGGGAGACTTCACGCTGCCCTGCTCCACCCCAACAGAGCCAATGCCACATATTAGAGCTTGTCACTTGCAAACCCCTGCTCCTGATACAAAATCCTATGCCACACAACACACTTTTGATCGCAACTGGATGTGTAGCTGTCTACGTAATGGGAATCAGGAATGGTTAGACCAAGACACTCAAATGATGGGATGAGAACTTTGTCTCTCTCTCTCTCTCTCTATCTCTCTCACCCTTCTCTCTGCCCCTCTGTGACTCCTCAGTCCTCTTTTCTGCTTTTCTCTCCCGTGGCTTCATTTTTAGTCTGATTTCATGGAGCTCTAGACTTGCCACACATTTACACGTGGCAATATTGCCCCTTGCTTGCTTGCTCCTACAGGACGTGGACAGCTCTGATGGGGCTAGCTTGGGACCTCTATTCATCCCCGTATTAACCACTGAGGCCAGACAAGTAGAGGTACCCTGATTAACTGTCCTGAGTCACATGCCCACTGGACAGCCCCTCTGGGTTCCTGGGAAAGGCAGTTTCTGAAAGGGAAAAAAAAATGCTTGAGAGGCAAAAGCAAATGTTCAGAAGTTAGGCCTCTGAGCAGTTTCTTGATCTGCATTTTCCCATTGGTCTGGAATATGATGACCTGCCCAGCTTTTGCCTGCACCCTCAGGGGATTTGACCTGTCTCCCGCATCCTCAACCATCACGGAGAGGCTTTTTATCCTTTATGGTAGTTTTTTGAAATTGCAAAATATATCATACATACATATAAGCCATATGTTCAGCTTAAAGAATAGTAAAACAAACACCTGCATCCCCACCTCCCAAGTTAAGAAATAGAACAGTGTGAGTTTCTTAGAAGCTGCTGAATGCTCCTCCCCAGTAAATACTCCCCTCTCCATCAGAGAGAACCTATACAGAATTCATCAGCCATGCTTTTGTTTATAGTTTTACACTACACACACACACACACACACACGCACACACACACACATATCTCTAAGCAGATTTGGTCCTGCAGAGCATGCATGCCTATTTTAATGCTATATTTAAGAATATATTTTGTGACTTCTTTTATTCAACATCACATTTCTGAGATTCATTTATGTTGATGCAAGTCACTGTAGTTCTTTTTTACTGCTCTGTGAAAGCAGTGGAAGTTTCCCACAGTGCATGTGTCTCTTCTATCCTTTCCAGTGTATACCTATGCCTGGGATTGCCAGTTTGAAGGGTACTCACACCCTCACATCTATGGGATGACGCTAATTTCCCCCCCCGAAGTGATTGTAAGAATATATGCCTCTGCTAATTGTTAATGATAGTGTTTTGGTTGATCTCATTCTTGTCAACTCTGATTTTTGTCAGGCAAATGGGCATGGCCTGTGTCTCATTATGGTTGTGATTCGCGTGTATTTGCTTACCACTGATGTGGAGATTCTTTCTACGAACCATCTGCTTTTCCTCTTCTGTGAAATACCTGTGTGTTTCTCTTCCCTATTTTGTAATGGGCTGTTGGTATTTTAAAATTTTTTTTCTCATAAGAGCTCTTAATGGATTTATAGGATTATAATCCAATATCAGTTCTGTACGTTGAGACATCCACTTACGGTTTGGGATTGCCTTTGCGTTTTATTTACCGTGATGTGAACAAAAGCTATTCATTTCATGAGAAATTTTCTTGCCCAAGATACCTTTACCAGGCTGAGGTCATAAAGATATTTTCCAATATTATCTTCTAAGAATTTCTTATTTTGTCTTTCATATTTGAAGAGTTAAATCTTTCATGTTTGAAGTATTTAATCTACCTAGATTTGATTTTCATGATTGCTCTAAGATGATGGGCTCCCAGTTTTACTTTTCCCCCCACTTATTTGCAATGTCTTCTCCATCAAAAATCAAGTTTCCATGTGTGAGTGGTTGGTTTTTTTTACCTCCGAGCTCCAAAACTTTCCGTGTTGAATGCTAATTTTTCCCATAATCCATTTCAGATCAATAGTTTTACAAATATAATAAAAATCACTTACTAGAAAAATGAAATTTAAAAAGACACACAAAATCAAGGGCCCAAGTCTTTATTATTAGATTCAACAAACTTAAACTTACTCTTTCAGGTTGCTATCCAAGTTTCCAAATGCTTGCTATTCATGTCTGTACAGATTATGGGCACGTGACAAATAGTTCAGAGACGACAAGCAATGTACTGACCACACTTTGAGTAGTGCTACTTTTCGACTCTACTGATACGTTTGTTATAACTGCTCTAATGTCACCTCAATCTCTTTTTTAATAAATTTTATTTATTTATTTACCAGAGAGAGAGAGTGTGAGTGGAGTGGTGGTGGTGGGGGGGAGCAGAGAGAGAGAGAGATTGAGAGAGAGAACGTGAGAGGAGTGGTGGGAGGCAGAAGGTGAGAGAGAGAGAGAGAGAGAGAGAATTTCAAGCAGCCTCTGCACTGAGTGGAGCCCAATGCAGGGTTCTATCCCACAATCCCAAGCCATGACCTGAGCCAAAACCAAGAGCTGGATGCCCAATCGACTGAGTACCCAGGTGCCTTTCACCCAATCAATCTTTTTTAAAAATGTGGTAAAATATACATAACTTAAAATTTATTGTCTTAACCATTTTTAAGTGTACAGTTCAGTGGCATTAAGCACATTCACTTACTATACAACCGTCAACACCACTCATCAGAACTTTTTCAAAATCCCGAACTGAACCTCTGTCCCCATTAAACAGTAACTCCCCAATCTCTCCCTCTTCCCACGGAGGAGATCACCACGCTACTTTTGTCTTTATTGATTCACTATCTCACGTCCCTCAGATAAGTGGAAGCATATGGTATTTGTGTCTGGCTTCCTTCATCAGCATACTGTTATCAAGGTTCATCCATGTAGCATGTGTCAGGATGTCCTTCCTTTTTGGAGTATTCCATGGAATGTGTATACCCCGTATTTTGTTTATCCATTCATCCATCAGTGAACATTAGGATTGCTTCCATCTGTTGTAGAATATTGTGAATATTCCACCTATTGTGGTGTTGTGAATAACGGTGCTTTGAATATGGGTGAACAAATGTCTGAGTTCTTGCTTTCCACTCTTTTGGGTACATACCCAGAAGTGGGATAGTAGTTTGATGTTTAATGATTTTAAGTAAATGTTATCCACCATTTTACATCTCCACCAGCAATACACAAGTGTTCTAGTTTCTCCACATCCTCGCCAACACTTGTTATTTTCTGTTTTTGTGTTTTGTTTTTAATAATAGTCATCCAAATGGGTGTGGTGTGAAGTGATATATTTTTTAAATGATGTATTTATTTATTTTAGAGAGAGAGAGAGAGAGTGGGGGTGGGGAGCAAAGGGACAGAGAGAATCTTAAGCAGACTTCACATCAAGCATGGAGCCCTACTCAGGGCCTGGTCCCATAACCTTGAGATCTTGGTTTTAACCTGAGCCAAAACCAAGAGTCGGACACTCAACTGACTGCACCACTTAGGTGCCCCTGAAGCGGTATTTTATTGTGGTTTTGCTCTGCATTTCTGTAATGATTAAGTGATTTGAACATATTTTCATGGACCTACTTGCCTCTTTGGAGAAATGTCTAATCAAGTCCTTTCTCATTATTTCATTGGGTTGAGGGTTTTTCTTTGTTTTGTTTTGTTTTTTTAGTTACTCTGTTTTTGCTGTTGAGTTATGGGAGTTCTTTCATTTAATCTTAATTGCTATGGTTTTATAAGAAGTCTTGATATCTGTTTGAGGAAATGTACCCTGCCACCAAGCAGACATGTACTTGTTTGTTCTTTAAAAATGATTTGGCATGTCTTGGCCCTTTGCTCTTTCAAATAAACTTGGGAATCAGTTTGTTGGGTTTCTTTCTAAAAACCTTGTTTGGATTTTAACTGGGATTGCCTAGAATATAAACATCAATTTGGGGATAACTGATATATTTCCAATATTGAATCCTTCAGTCATGAGATCTGTCACTCCACTTATGTAGGCCTTTTAAAGTGTTTCTCAGTAAAGTTTTATGATTTTCTCCATAAGGGCTTTCACATGTTTTGTTAGATTTACTCCTGAGTGTTGGTATTTGCTCATCCTATTATATGTGGTATCTTTTTAAATTACATTTTCTAACAGCTACTTGATAAATAGAAATGCAATCAACTTTTTACATATTGCTTTTGTATCCAGAAAACTTCCTGAATTCTCATACCAATTTTAATAGTTTATTTGTAGATAATGTTAGGTTTTCCATCCAGACAATCATAAGACCTGCAAGGTTTTTTCCCCCCTTCCTTTCCAATCCTTATGCATTTCGATTTGCTTTTTTTTTTTTTTCCTTGTTCTAGTATACTGGCCAGTATAATGTGGTGATAATGGGACTTCCTAGGCCTTATAGTGCTTTCAACATTTCATCAGTAAGTATGGTATAGGTTTTTTTTAATTCTTTTTTCTTTTCTTGAGAAACTGAACCAATAGGAGATATATCTATATTATCTATTATGTCTTATATATAATATAGAAGAAATTGCTTAAAGGATCATGGAAGCAGAGAAGTCCCATAATCTGTTATCTGCAAAGCCAGAGACCCGAGAAAGCCAGTGGTGTACTTTCAGCCTCAGCTAGTCCAGCGGCCTGAGAACCAGGAGCACCAGTGGTGTAGGTCCTCATTAGAAGGCAGGAGAAGACCGATGTCTCAGCTCAAACTATCAGACAGAAGGCAAATCTCCCTTCCTCTGCCTTCTTGCTCTGTTCAGGCTCTCAAAGGATTGAGTGATGCCCACCCAAGGTGGGGAGGGCCATCTGCTTTACTCAGTCCACTGATTCAAATGCTAATCTCATCCCAAAACACCCTCATATACACACCAGAAATAATGTTTAGCCGGCTATCTGGGCACCCCATGACCCAGTCAAGTTGACAAAAAAAGTTAACTATCACAATATTGTTCTTGTTTTTGTTATTTATTATTTTTATTTTGCTGTTTCCTTTTTGATACTATTCCCCTCCTCCTCCTCTTTTTAAACAATGCTTTAAAAATATAAAAACCATTCTTAGTTCCCAGGCTGTACAAAAGAATTTGCCAATCCCTGGTTTAGATTATCCCCCATCTCAATGAAGTTTTGCTGCTTCCTACAATAGAGTGATGCTCGTGTAATTTCTTAAAGTAAATATCTTTGGAAGCCCTGAGTCAGAGAGACAGCCACCACCCACCACGCTAATGTACACCACCCAGCGTGAAATCCACACTACCGTATCTCCACCCACCAGATCCAGTGTCTTCTCAAACTAGCACCAACCTGGACCACACCAAGTGCCTCTGACACTCAGGCATTGTGATTCAAACGGTGTCGGTTAGACTCTGGCTCTCTCTTGCTGCCCTCTCCTGGCTGGCTCGTTGTTGAGAATTAGATGTGAGTCCTGGTGGAGTTCTTGTGGCTCATGATACCTCCAAGTCTGGTTGCTGGTGGTCCGTAGACTTGTCAAAACCTGTAGCCGTAAGTACTAGCAGGACTCTTAACACTGGACGTGATGGCCAAGTGTATTATTTCTTGTAAATAGCAAGGTCCTAAGGCTTTTTGAGTGCAGGTATTCTATAAAAGGAGGAGTTAGCATGTAGGGAATGTTTACAACAGGCCAAGCATGGTTAAACAAGCATTATTTCCCTTCATCCTTGTAACAGCCACACGAGCTCCATCTCTCTTGGCTGTTCATCATTCCCTTTTACAGGTGATGAAATTGAGACCCAGAGAGATTACATAACCTGGCCAAGGTCCACAGGTAGTAGATAGTGGAGCTGGAGCTTGGGGTTCAGTCCGTACTGATCTAACTCTAAAAACCATATTCTTCACCTTCCGGACAAGGTTTTCAATCTTTGGTAGAGTCTCATCAGCAGGAATCCTATGGGGCCAGAAATTTGCCATTTCATCAAGCACTTGGGGATTCTGATGCAAGGGTCCTGGAGATCTATACTTTGAGAACACTGCCTCCCATAAATAGAAACTGAGCTTCTTCCAGCAGAAACATAGGACTATTTAACACCAGAAGCCTCATCCTAGGGTGGAAGACTATGCTGGGCCTACCTGCCTTCTTTGAATAGAGGAGGAGATTAGAAGAAGTGATAAAATATAAGGCATCTTATCTCTTCCTGTCCCTCTGGCTTCCCTACCCTACTCTCTGCCTAAGGCACAGAGAAGTGCTGCTCAGTCTCATTTACTAAAAGAGGTAGAACATTCCCCTTGGCTGACAAAGAGCCCTGAGCAAGTGTAAACTGGTTATACGATAATGCTCAAAATCTGAGGGGAAGCCTGGCTGCTCGGAGGAACAATTTCCCATCGTAATTGAAAAATACATACTGCACCACCCAGCAAAATCCCCTTTCCTTTCTTGAATAAGTCAGAGCCGGTGCTCAGGCTGTCAGATCTGGAACAGTTCATGGTTTGCAGGGCAGAGACAAAAGGAAAAACGCTTTGTTATAATCCAAACACAATGAATTTGCAATGAAACAAAGCAGCCTGGGCCACAACCATTCCTTGGCGCGCTTGGGCTTTCCAGCAGCAAATCTATGTTTGGCAAGGAATGGGATGGAAACTTCTCCCACCTGGTGGCCAGTGTTTCCTTGAACTTCTCTCTCTTGGCCCCTGGGTAGGGTTGGCTCTCATCCATGAAGCTGGGGTGTGGGGCACACGCCTGTGAGGGCCAGCCACTGGTTAGTGCCCAGCAAAGAAGAAACATAGCAGGAACAGAGCAAAATGATGCCAGGCAGTGTGCTGGGTGTTTGATATGATGGACTCTTCCCACAGCCCACAGAGGTGTTGGGGTTATATCTTCATTTGACAAATGAGTAAACTAAGGCACAAATACACAGGGTAACTTGCCCAAGACCACCCAGATAATAAGAAGTAGTGTCAGGAATCAAACCCCAGAGTCCTCAGCCCTTCCACACAGCCATGTGCACAGTAAAGGACCACTGTGTTCCGTGTTTGTTCTTTAGGAAAGATCCTACACTTTCAGTCCAAACAGGCTCTGCTCGAGCCTTGATGAAAAGCCACTTGCCCTCAGGCCCAAGAGTAATGTAAATACAACAAGCCATCTCTTAAAAAAATGAGAATACATGTGTTAAGCCTTTCGCCCAGTGCCTGGTACTTCTTAAAATACGAGGCAGACCTCCGGGCATTGTGTTCCTGGCTGCAGGAGGTTCCCTTGGTCACCGGGTAACAAACATGTCTCAAGTGACTACAATGGATGGTGGAAATAGGAAGGAAAAAATAGCTTTGGCCTCAAGAAAATTAGAATCCAACTGGGGAATTAAAATCATTTCACATTTAGAAAAAGAAATAAGAATTTAGTAATGGCCTACTCATTTATAGTCTGGATCTTACCAGCTCCTCAATAGGTAACCTTGGAGAAAATGCTTTTGCTGGGGCCTCATTGTCCTCAGTGGGGAATTAGAGACACTACCGGTTTTATTGTGAGGCTGGCACGCGTGGTTGAGTTTTAAATAAGCAGCACACAGCAGCCAAGGGGGAAGGAGGTAATAGCATTAGGTGAGCTTTCTTCCAGACCTAGCGTTGGAACAGAGGTCTGAACGTGACGGGGGCTTTGGAACTCTAAAGAGGAAATCATGTTCCTGGTGCATTTTTCTCGCATGGTGGGAAACCCAACTCAAATCAGTTTAAACGGGAGTGGAATGCATTGACTCCCAGGCCCAAGAAAGTCCGAGGGGCAGAGAATCAGTTTGATCTAGGTGTTCTAAAGCCATCGTGGCACCAGCTCCAGGTCCTGGCGGTGCTTTGGCTGTCCCCCTTCATGCATCAGCTTTGCTCATAGGCTGGCCTTGCTTATGACCGTCGAATGGCTAGAGTCATCCAGGCCTCACATCTACAGCCCCTGCTGGACCTTCTGTTCCTCATTCACAGGACCTCCCAAGGGACGTTCTGATTGGACCCACTGAGGCCACATGAACCCGTCCTGGCACGCAGGGGATAGAATTATGTGATTGGCTTGGTTCAGACCACAGCTCAGTCCCCAGCACCTTGGAGTAGAGCACTTTCTTAGAAGCCCATGAACCCTCAAGTGGAAAGTGGGCCCTCTTGGGGGTGGGGATGGGATTTGGCAGGGAGATGGCCACAATGCTTACAACAGGGGAAATACTTTTATAAAATAAAAAGGAATGAGTAGAGGCACCTGGGGGGGCTCAGTCTGTTAAATGTCTAACTCTTTTTTTGGGCTCAGGTCATGATCTTGGGGTCATGAGATGGAGCCCTGCATGGGGCTCTGTGCTCCGTGGGGAGTAGGCTTGAAGATTTTCTCCATCCGCTCCTCCTCTCTCTCTCTCTCAAGTGAATAAATAAATCTTAAAAGAAAACACAAAAAAAGGAACTAGTAAGCAGTGTGTGAGCACAAGCCCACTGTCTAGTTTGGCAGAGCGTTCTTGAGAGGGGGTGGTGAGAAAGGGCCGTGGAGGCCCCGGGAGGGGGGCATGCCAACCCCAGCCCCCTCCCCCGCCTGGTGTGAATCTGGGAGTTTCAGCATTTACCAGCATTTACCAGCATCTCAGCAAATTCAGGAAACACGCCTGTTTCCTTCTATTATAAAGGCCAACCCTTAATTCACTAAAAAGAGTATTTACTCCACTTTAAGACATTCAGTGGGGGTATTAGAGCCCACTAAGTGCTGGCTCTGGGCTGGAGGCTCTTCCTGCATGCCCCCCCCCCAAATGCCCCAACCACCTTCTGTGACAGGAGGCATGACCCCATTTCACGAATGGGGAAGGAAAGGGAGGTGAAGTTGAGTCACTTGGTCAATAGGTAGGCAGAGGGAAGGTTGAGTCCCCAGGGCTGCTTGACTCCAAGAGCCCACAGCAGGGAACGGAGTTGGGATTTCCTTCAGTTCATGAGAACCTCACCATCCTGTGTGTCCCAGCAAGTGCCAGCTGATGACCCTGCTGCGCAGTGACTCCTGCTGTGGAGTGTGAGCTTGTTTGTCATGCCCGGGCACACTGATGACTGTGGGCGTCTGGAGGTGGGGACCCTGCTCATACCTGCCCCATCAGGACCAAGGCAGGAGGTCAGGCCCGGGAGAACCAGGGCTGGCTGAGCCTCCTGTCCCGGTCCTTGTCACCACCCACATCCTCATGGCTTCTTCTCCAGCAGCTCCAAGCGCTCTGCTCAGTGCTTGATGCTTGATATGTATTGTCTCCTCCACGGTCTCAAAGTTCTTTTGAGGCCGGTTACTGCCCCCATTTTATAGCTGGGCAAAGCAAGAAACGAGCAGGAGGGCTGAGGTCACAGGGAGTGGCCTGGCCCTGAGGGCTGTGTCTTCTCATGCCCATTTCCCAGATGGCACATTAACCCACCGCTCACACGCGGCTCTCGGATCTCACCTGAGTCAGGATTCACACTCATGCTCTACCTGTCTCCAGAGTCTAGGTTAAGGGCTGTGCTGTAAACGGTGGCCCTGTATTTAGGGAAAACCTTCAGGGAAGCTATTTGGCTTCACAGATCTGCCTCTGAAGAGAGGGTCCCATGTGGGCCCAGAGAAGCTCGTGATCCACTTGGTTGGAATAAATACGAGTTCTTTCTTGGGTCCTCTGTGTCCCTGATGTCACCTTCCCCTTCCTCTACTCCCCACTTGTCCCGCCTTCCCTGGACATGTCATGGGAGACCCTGAACCAGCCCCGGGGGGAACCTTTTCCGAGGGGCTCCTTGTGCCTGGGGATTCACCTCTGCGGTGAGTGGGGCGCAAACTCCCTAGAGCCTCAGGCCCCGCCACCCCGAGAGGATGCAGGATGTGGTGCAGGGAGCCAGCCTGTTGTCCTTTAAGGCCACCCACAACAAACACACAGAAACTGGGAACGCCGAGGTCGGCATGAGCAGCCCTAGGTCTAACAGCAGCTGCGGAAGGTGACTGCAGAGAAGTGGATTTTGCCCCCCTCTCCTGATGTTCTGTTTTTAGCCTGTGTTTTTCAGAGCAAGTAGGTGCCATGGTGATAGGTGCCATAGAAATAGATGGAACACACCGCCTAGCGCAGGGCTGCCGAGCTGTTCCCATGGAAATGCACTGGGTGCTAGGGAAAGCCCGCGATTCTGCTGGGTGGCTGCTGAGCAGGACAGGACCCCCGGGGGGGGGGTTGGCCGTCGCACCTGTCGTACCTGTCGCACCTGCCCCCTGCTCTGTCGGAGGAAAGGTGCCATGGTGGGTTGGCCCCAGGAAGCTCCTAACTTGCTCATTGTGACTGTCAAGATCTCTCCGAGGGCACCCGTGGGGCCTTCCTCCTGTGGAACTGTCGTTGGGGACTTCGGGGGCTCTGACCCGACACGGCCAGTGCTGCCCACCCTGCCACCAGGAGAGCGCTGTCCCCTGCACCGTCGCCAGTCTGCAAGATGTGCCACAGACCCTGGGTCCAAATACTCCTAAAGGAAATCTCAGAGAATCTCAACCAGAACTCAGACCAGAGAAGGGCACAGTCGAGTCTGAGAGTGTAGTTTCCAGCCCGTGAAAGCTCCGGCCCTATAGGCTGGGGCCCAGTCTCAGCTATTTCTGGATCCAGCCTTAATGGGGCTGGACGACCCTTGGAAACAACTGCCCCAGCCATCCCCGAGCATTCGCACAACCGTCTCTGTACAGCTGTCAATAGCTGCGTCTAAATGAAATAGGTCCAAGCTTAGCTCATGTTTATTTGGGTTTAGATCCATTATGGGGTCTTCTGAAACGTGACCCATAGAGACATATGCCCTTTAAACCTGAATTATATTAGGCCTGGCATAAAAGGATTGTCTAAAGGGCATGTGTTGTTCTATCTGGCCCATAATCTCCACTTCTGGAATGGGGCTCTAGTCCTATATATATTCATTGTCATACAATTATGCTGGCAGGTGGCAGACTTTCTTCGGGGTAGGGCAAGTGTAATTCTGGACTAATGTACAGTCCTGAGACCAATAATTCCAAGAACTGACCAACTAAGAGTTGATGTTACTCTCAAAGAAACACACCCCCGCACATGCACTAACAAAGGAATTAAAAAAAAAAAGACGTTTAATAATCAATATGAACCACCATCAACTCACAAATTATTGGCTAAGTAGTTACAGATCATGAAAGCCATAGAATTGGAAGGCACTAAAGGAATGTCTTTCCCGGGGCACCTGGTGGCTCAGTTGGTTAAGCATCTGCCTTCAGCTCAGGTCATGGTCCCTGGGGCCTGGGATCGAGCTTTGCCTTGGGCTCCCCACTCAGCAGAGAGTCTGCTTCTCTCTCTGCCTCTGCCCCTACTTGGACTTGAGTGCTCTCGCTCTCTCTCAAATCAGTGAATAAAATCTTAAAAAAAAAAAAAAAAAGTCTATCCTGGCAGGTCTGACATTTGACACAAAGGGACTGTGGCCCAAAGAGTCAAAGTGCTTTTCAGTTTGGTTCATTGTGTCTTATGTGTTGTGCCAGCGTAGGGCCGCTAGGCAAAGCCTTTCCCAGTGGTGGGAGTGCATGGAGCCCCCAGCACCCCTGCCCAGACCTGAAATGGGCTTGTGGGTCATGCCATCGGTTGGGCTGTGCAGGGGAAGGGTAGCTGGACATGAAAGTCACGATTTGCTTTATCCCGAGGCCTCACCTGTGGAACCACATGATAGCATTTTTACGGTTAACATCGTATGCTTAACCTCTATCTGGATTCATGTGTCCCATTTTGTGGCTACGGGAATCTGCTCCCGCAGGGCCTCGCGGCATCTCTGTAATAAATAAGCAGACACATGTGCCCCGGTTCTACAGCCCGAGCAAACTACACAATGGAAGGGCTTGCCTTGTTTGCCTGCAGCAACGTCAGACCTTGGAGTTTTGCCACCAGGTTGGATTGCTTTATTTAGCGAAGTAACTAAAAAGCAGATTGACTTTGAAGACGGAGGCTCTCAACCATTCTAGAACTCTCGAAGAATGGACATTCACAGCCACGTTTGGCAGAAGGAATTTTTTCTCTAAATTTCCACAGAGCTGTAAACTTAATGTTTGGCCCTGGGAAGCCAAACCTTTCCTCTTCCAAGATAAGCTCCTTTTCATGGAGCAGCAACAGGAAACCCTGAGTTAGGGCATACTTGATATTCAAGACACACACCGATGCTGGTGTCGCTTTTCACAGCAACGATTTAAAACTAAACATTGGATGTGAATGCATGTTAACAATCACGGTTTCTTTTGTTTAATTTAAATTTTGTGTTGTGGTACAAGAGACATAACATTTTACTGTTTTAACCAGCTTTTGGTGTACAGTTCAGTGGCGTTGAACACGTCTGTGTTGGTGTACAACTGTCACCACCCTCCATCTCCAGAGCTTTTCAACATCCCAAACTTACGATCTGTTCCTGCTACACACATGGCGCCCCTCCAAGAGCTGTTTGAGGTACAGCTTATAAGTGGAACCATACAGTATTTGGTCCCTGTGATAGGCTTATTTTACTTATCATAATGCCTTTTTCCCTTTAAGATGATTAATTGATTGATTGATTTGGGAGAGAAAGAGAGAGAGCATAAACGGGAGGGGAGAGGTAAGGAGAGAGGAGGGAGAGGGAGAGAGAATCCCAATAGATCCTGCACTGAGCATGGAGCCTGATGTAGGGCTGGCTCCCACACCCCCCGAGAACACGACCTGAGCTGAAACCAAGTTGGATGCTCCGTCGACTATGCCACCCAGGTGTCCCACTTATCATAATGTCTTTAAGCTTCCTCCATGTCACGGCATCTGTTAGAATTTCCTTCCTTTTGAAGGCTAAATAATATTCCATTGTGTGTATATGCCGCATTTGGTTTATTTACAAGTTAATTTTTCTACATTTGTTCCTTATCGGTTTAAAATTTTGAAACGATCCCGAAGTAACAGAAAAATTGCAAGGGTGGCACCAAAGGAAAAAAAAAATCCTCTTTTCCTTGGACTCTTTGGGAATAAATTATCCTGATATCCCATCATCTTCCAATATGTTCCTGTGTTTTTCCTACACTCAAAGTCACTTCCCCTGCCTCACCACAACACAACCGTCAAAACCGGGAAGCAGGTTTTGCCGATTATTGCAGTAGTGTCTTTTATCACAAAAAGATCCAGTTCAGAATCACTCTTGGATTTAGGTATGTCTGTTTAGTCTCCCTTCAGTCTGGGAGGACAGCTCCTCTGTCTCTCCTTGACTTTCATAACCTTGACACTTTTAAAGATCAGACCTTGTACAATGTCCCTCGGTTAAGGTCTAACATTTCCTCCTGATTGGGTTCAAGTCATGCATTATGGCAGGAATATCATAGTAGTGACACTGCATTCTTCTCCTTGCACCCACCCCCAGGGTCCTCCATTCTGATTTCTTCCTCTACTTTGATCACGTCATTAAGGAGGCATCTACTACATGTCTTCACTATAAAACTAGTCTTTTCCTCTTTGTAATGGACAGCTATTTTATGGGGAGTTACTTTGCAACTGTGTAAATATCCCTCATCAACATTAATTACTTTTTATCTCCACGTGAACTTATGGGTTCCCATATAAGTTAGTGGGTTATATCCATTTCCATCGTTATTTAATTTAAAGCTCACATTGTCCCCAGTTTGACCACTGAGAGCTCTTTGATTCTGTGTTCTTCTTCCCATATGGCCCCCTCATTCTCTGAGCCACGCCCTCACTTTCCAACACAACAAGATGTTCTAGGCTCACCTTCTGATTTCCTGGCCCCAGTTGTGGAATCAACCATTTTTTCCAAGGAGTCTTGACTCATTTTAATGGAAGATGGTATTTAGAATCCAAGGTTTGGGCACCAGACGTGCACGTTCCTGTTGGAATGTTGCTGGTCCCAAGCAGAGCTCAGGAATATATGCTTCCCTGCATGTGCATGTGCACGCACGTGCACACGTGCACACACATACATGGATACATGCACACGTGGCACATGCCTGGCTGGCATTCTCCATCTTATGAAGCATCCCTCCTTGCCCTGGTCAGGCGGTGACACCATAACCCCGGCCACCCTCCCTGAGGGTGTCCTCCTCCTCACTTGAGCTCTGATCCCTTGCTTTGGGCCACCATGGCCCCTGCCCTCCATCCCCCAACATAGACTCCTAGCTCACTCAGCTCTACCTACTGACATTAGGACTGAATTGTTTAGGAAGGGGAAGTAAAAGGGACCACCATTTGGTTGAAAATACTTGTTTTGTTAACAATCTTTTGCTTGTTGGGAGCCCTCATATCTGACTTATTAGATAAACAATACTAACCATGACTGCCAGCGTTTCCCCTAATCTTTTGCCTCTGTTATTGTAATAAAAAAAACTTTATGAAATATTTATTCAGTTAGGATGGCTTCTCCCTTGTGGCAACATCTATTTTGCAAATGTGCAGTTGTATTTAGGCTGTCACCAGCCACTCTCTTGGCAAATGTTGAGCAACTCCCACCACAAAAATTAATGAGTGAAGACGAGGTCTGTACACCTACTTATTCTGTTCTTCCATTATCAAGTTGTAGGACTGCGAGCGAGTGATCCAGGGGACATCTACAGAAACCAGAAATAGAGTTTTATTGTGAATTTGCCTATGCTTGCGAATAATTGAGATCTTCCTGGCTGGACTGTGAACATCAAGGGAATGGACTGGGTCTCCTCCTATTTTTGTGTACCCTTCAAGGTCAGGTGCTAAGCACAATCCTGCCGTGGCATGGGGCCCCCCCGTGCTTGTTAACCCACAGAACCATGATGACTTGGCCATAAGGGCTGCCTGTTGGGTTTTATTCTCCTTGACCTCCACGACCACAAATGCTTCCTTGCAGTATTTGCTTCCCTTGGCTTCTGAGCCACATGGTTGCTCTCCTACCTCCCTGGCTCTCATTGCAGTCAGCGTTGTGCATGTCGTTCGCTCTGCCTACCTCCTCCAACAGTACACGTGTACTGGGCCTTGTCCACGTGTCAGGCACTGTTGTAGGTACTAGATGTGCAAGAAGGAGTAAAGCAGGTCCGAAGTCCTTCCCAAGCAGAACTGAAGGGACACAGAAAGCCTTCCCCCTTGTGTGTGTGTGTGTGTGTGTGTGTGTGTGTGTGTGTGTGTGTGTGTGAGCTCAGATCCCTGTTTCGGAGGAGCAAGCAGTGCCAGTGCCCAGAAGGCCTGTTGAGTACTGGCAGGTCCAAATCGGGCAAAGGAGTGGTTAAAACATCGTCTCTCTTTCAGGTTTCTTGTCTGGGAGGGAGACTTCCCTGAGGGACCCTCACCTGGCCTCCCCTGTCTTCTGCCCGCCTTCTACTTACCTGCCCTGCAGTCCAGTACCCCACCTGCAGCCAGAACCTTCTTCATGTGAGGAGAGTCTTACAGGTCACTCCAGGGTGGACCACTCTCTCTGCTTGCTCTTGGATGGCCCAGCAGCTGGCTTCTCCAGGTCTGGCTCCCCCACCCCCACCCCTTATTCCAGCAGCTTCCCTTCCTGTGCCTCCCTGCGGCTGCTCAGCCATCCCCAGGCCCGGAGCGCACGGCCCCGCCGGCCCGGCCCCTACTCCCCGCGGCCAGGAGCGCTCAGCACACGGTGCTGGTGTCCAAGCTGCTGCAGACGGGGCCCCCCCGCAGGGATGCTCCGTTGGGGCCCGGGGGGTAGGGGTAGGCACCTGTGCGCATGGCCCGGCTGCCTTGCAGGTGCAGAATGGCCAGCAGGCACCGTTTCCGGGGTGCTGACCGCGCCAGGCCAGGAATTGTCCTGAAGTTGTCCCGGGTGTTAGCTCACCCCAGGCTCCCCGCAACGCAGGGAGGTGCGTATTGTTACCACAGCCCGTCTCTGGATGAGAAAGCAGCCGCCTGGGACGCCAGGGAGCCTCTGTTCATCATAGAGGCAGGTTAAGGACCCGGGCAGCCTGGCCCGGGCTCTGCACTGCAATGCCCGTTGAATGACAGGTGGAGGATGGTCTGCGTCTGGACGCCAGGCACCCCAGGCACCCAGGAAGCCACCCTGTTGCTATCCCCACGGTGTCCACACTCGTAGGCCTGCCGGACTTTTAAATGGGGCTGCGTCCTGCTTCAGTCACCTCGGTGTGCTAGCCTACCCCGGACAGCAGGGGCTAAGTAAATATTTCCCAAATGGAGGGAAAACTTGTGAAAGAAGTATAAGGAATGACTTTTTATTTATTATTATTATTTATTTTTTAGAGGGAGATAAGGGGTGGGGGAGAGGGACAGAAGGACAGGGAGAAGGAGAGAGAGGATCGTCGGCAGGCTTCAGGTCTGGCACGGAGTCTGATGCGGGGCTTGATCTCCTGACCCTGAGACTGTGACCTGAGATGACATCAAGAGTCAGACACTTGAGCACCTGGGTGGCTCCGTTGGTTCAGCGTCTGCCTTCGGCTCCAGTCATGATCTCGGGGTCCTGAGATCGAGCCCAGTGCGGGGCTCCCTGCTCAGACGGGAGTCTGCTCCTCCTCCTATCCTTCCCCTTGCTTGTGCTCTCTCTGTCTTCTCTTTCTCTTTCTCAAATAAATAAATTAAAAATAATCTTTGGGGATCCCTGGGTGACTCAGTGGTTCAGTGCCTGCCTTTGGCCCAGGATGCGATCCTGGAGTCCCGGGATCAAGTCCCATGTCGGGGTCCTGGCATGGAGCCTGCTTCTCCCTCCTCCTGTGTCTCTGCCTCTCTCTCTCTCTCTCTCTCTCTCTCTCTATGTCTATCATAACTAACTAAATAAATAAATCTTTAAAAAATATTTAAAAATATAAATAATCTTTTTTAAAAAAGGAGTCAGGGGATCCCTGGGTGGCACAGCAGTTTAGCACCTGCCTTTGGCCCAGGGCGTGATCCTGGAGACCCGGGATCGAATCCCACATCGGGCTCCCGGTGCATGGAGCCTGCTTCTCCCTCTGCCTATGTCTCTGCCTCTCTCTCTCTCTCAATCTCTCTCTCTCTGTGTGACTATCATAAATAAATAAAAATTTAAAAAAATAAAAAATAAAAAAAGGAGTCAGATGCTTAACCTTCTGAGCCACCCAAGCACCCGAGGAATGACTTATTGTATCATAATGTTTTATTTCTTTTAAAAAAGGACCTGATCCTGGGGTTCCTGGGCAGCACAGTTGGTAGAGTGTGCAACCCCGGGTCTCAAGGTTGTGAGTTCAAGCCCCACACAGGGTGTAGAGATTACTTAAAAAGGATCGGATTCTAACTTCCTTCTATACGTTTAAATTAAATGCTACTTCTACATCACATAATACTGGGCGCCTGGGTGGCTCAGTTAGCAGTTAAGCATCAGCTTTCAGCTCAGGTCATGACCCCAGGGTCCTGGAATCGAGTCCTGCTTGGGGCTCCCTGCTCGGCAAGGAGTCTGCTCCTCCCTCTCCCTCTGCCTGCCCTTCCCCCTACTTGTGCTCTTTTTCTGTCAAATAAATAAATAAATAACATCTTTTAAAAATAAATAAATAAATGATGGATTAATTATGTGATACATGTTGTCCCACTCGGAGGTGAAGAAAGGATAAATGAACAAGGGGTAGTAGAATGGGAGGTGGGCGGGGGGTTGGGGTGACTGGGTGATGGGCACTGAGGGGGGCACTTGACGGGATGAGCACTGGGTGATAGGCTATATGTTGCCAAATTGAACTCCAATAAAAAAGTAAAATAAATAAATAAAATAAAATAAAAAATAAAGGAAAGGATAAACAGCAGAAACTCCCTCTTCCACCAGGGCCCCCCATGGTATAACCCCAGAGGGCGCCATTCACATGAAATACATGCTGCTGCTCAGGGCCCCGTCCACCTAATTTCTCTCTCTACAGACACAACCGATACCATGCTCTTCTCCAACCTTCCAGAGACTGTCTGCACACATTTGCATGGATCATGGGTGTGTTATTCAACATAGACTATCTTTACCTTGCATCGTTCGTTTTACTCATTTTCCATTGCTCATTTTAGGTCTTTGGGAGATTATCTAATATGACGTGTGTAGAGTAGCCTCATTCTTTTTAATAATTATGCAGTCTTTAGTTGTATGGTGTGGAGGTACCATAGTTTAGCGACTCTCCCATTTAACCAGTCCTCCTCGTATGTAATCAACCTCTATTAGGTTGTTTCTAAATGGTTTCTATTACAAATGGTGCCATGTGTGCTCCCATGATTCCGCCCCACTGTTTGAGAACATCTGGAGCTTTGCCTTCCTAGAACTGGATTACTTGGGTAAGGCTGAGAAATTACTTTCTAATGGTGGAATTTCAGTCATCTGTGACAGGCATAGCTGAGCTATTTTGACACTGAGCTTTGGGGTGTGTCAGATGCTTCTAAAGAGTTGATGGTCTGTCTATGGGCCCCTCTCTGGTAGATTCGAGGCTAGCAATGATATTTGTGGGCTTTGAGTTTGTTACTCTCTAAATTGAAAAGAGAATTCACAGTGGAAAGGTAGCTTCTTATAGGGCAACCAGTGCTCATTGATTAGATCCCTTACTTAGGGTAAGACCTCACTGGACATTGAGGCTCTTGGCCACTCACAGCCACTCAATGTTGAATTCACTGGAGGCCCTGGTGGAAAGCTTGAGAAACTTCAGTTTGTTTGGTCTACGTGTTTTGAACCCATGCTCTAGCATTGGGTTCAGTCTCCACAGAAACATATGGACTCAAGAGACTCTGGCTCTGGAATCACCTTGTGGGGAAAAGGGGAAGGTCCCCTACTCTTCCTACTGAGGATATGATTCCCTGTTTTATTTTAAGATTTATTATTTATATTTTAGAGAGAGGGAGCCTGAGCAGGGTGCACAGAGGGAGAGGGAGAGGCAGAGAGAATCTGAAGCAGACTCTGCACTGAGCCTGGGGCTGATGTGAGGCTCAATCTCACGACCTGAGCCAAAATCAAGAGTTGGATGTTTAACTGACTACACCTCCCAGGTGCCCGAAGATGTGATTCCTATTAATACCAGAGGATGGAGGGATGGAGGGATGGATGGAGGGAGGGATGGAAGGATGGAGGGATGGAGGAATGGAGGGAGGGTCTGAGGGACAGAGGGATGAATGAACAGAGGGATGGATGGATGGAGGGATAGATGGATGGAGGATGGATGGATGGAGGGATGGATGGATGGAGGGAGGGATGGTGGGAGGGATGAATACACAGATACATAGACATAGAGAGGTATATATCAGTCAAACAAGCATAAACTTAGACCTTGTTTGGGGGGTTGTGCTCTACCACTTACGAGGTATGGAATTTTAGGGAGTTTCTTGGATCTCCCCAAGACCCATTCCCTGCCCCTAATGGGGTTAACAATGTCTTCTTTTGGAGCAGTGGTGAGGAACCAATGATTGTAAACCAATGAGGGTAAAGGGTCTGGTGCAGTGCCCGGCACATAGTGGGTTCTCATATATGGTAACTGCTATTGGGTATGATGTGACTGGGCATTCTCTGGTTGGTGTATTGAGGGCACATCTGTGGCAATGAGCCAATGGGAATGTACTTCATGTTTGACTCCTGCTTTGAGGGGATGACTCTGTGAGGTAAGGGTTCTCAGCCTTCTTTCCCTCCCGACATGCACAGTGGGTGATATTCACATGCCGGGCACACTCCCAGTGTACATTTCACAGGGCAGGATTTCAAGCCACACTCATCTATCTCCAGGCCAGAAAAACAACATTGTTACAGGAATGACCCTAGGTCCCCTTGAATTTATATTTTTTAAAAAATAAATAAATAATAAAAGAAAGGAATAGCAATCACTCTCTGATTTTGGTGTTTTGGCTACAATTTATTTGCAAAACAGCACCCGACTTCCACCTGCTGCCTTATAGAGTAATAGTAATGAGGGGCAAGGGCTACCAGGTACCCTTTGGGGGGTAGGTTTGGGGTAAAATCCATTCCCTCCTACAAATAGGAAGTGAAGGCCATTATCAGAGGGGTCTGGCCACCATCCCTGCATATTCTGGAATGCTTCCCTCTTGGACCTTTGCTGAGGGCCTGGCTTGAGGCATTAGGCCTTCTGCTGGGACCTTGGGGGAGCCACCAATCACCACTTCAGCTGGTGCCTCAGATGCTTGGCCCAGAGTTCAGGCCCACCGGGTCCGGGAGGGCCCTCTCAGTCCAGCAGGAAAGCTCAGGCTTGACCTGCCAAAGCAGCTGCTTTAATACTCAGTATCTTCAATCGGGGGATGGATTCCAGCCTCACCTGACCCTCCCAGCACACAACCACCTCAACCCTGTGGGACCAACTGTCCTCTCTTCTGTGTCCCCGAAGCACTTTCTTCTGTAGCTATCAAAGCACTCACAGTTGGTTTAAAATGCATCTCTGCCCCATCCAGGGGAGTATTTCTTCTGTTTGGTATGTGAGAGTTTTCGTACAAGCTCAAATCCTTCATCAAAATGACTCTGGGGTTTGCATGGTTTTCTATCTATGAAGCTGGAGTTGAAGACATACATTGGTGGTTTGGAATTTCCTGGGGTTCTTCTCCAGATAGCAAGGGTTGTGGGAAATCCTGCTTATCCAGAACCTCTGCTGTGGACACTGCCTTTGAATCCTGCTTTCATCCCTTTCGCAGTCAGCTAGTCATTCGACAAACACTGACCTCCCACTTTTGTGCCAGACATTGCGTTAGGCATCTGGTATTACTGAGATGAAGAAGACGTGGGCTGTGCCTTGGAGGCCAACACAGTTTGACTGTCTAGCCCTAGATTCCTTTTGTAGTTGGAGTATAGGTGGCATCCAGCGTTATATTCATTTCAGGTGTACAAATACCGATCTGACAATTCTATAGGTTCTTTTATCCCCCCCATTTCTTCATCTTCCGAGCCCTAGGTTCTGCTGACACATCGAGACCTCTTTCCAGAGCATGTTAACCTTCCAGATGAAGCTGCCAGCTATTTTACCAGCAGAAATGGGCTTATTTGGAAATAGCAGGGAATTGCAATTCAAGATAAGCAAGTTGTGGCAAAACCACAGACAAGTCCAGAGGCAGGTCCAAGGAACCAAGGAGAGATAAGAGCTCCCCTCCAGAAGGAAGGTGGGGACACTGGGAGGGCTGTTACAGAAACCAGAAAGTCCTTTGGGGTAAACCGGGAGTTAGAAGGACAGTGGCTCTTCATTGGCAGAGCCGTGACTGTCATTGACTGGGCTGTCTTGGGAGAGGACGAAACCTTCCTTCCTCCTGCAGGGGCAGCGAAATAGCTACAGGAGTGTGGCACTTGCAGGGTGTGGGGCTCCTATTGAGTCCGCCCAGCGGTGGGGTATGAGAGCTCCTCCTGCTGGTCTCCCGACTCCATTTTAAACTACTCCATTTAAACTATACACTGAAAAAAACTCAAGGTTTCCTTTTATTTAATTTCCACGAGACATCAACAAACAGGATTCCTTTCTGAGTGTAATTTCCCGGACGCCACCTCTGTATTTAAAAATCTACGTCATTTGCGAATACCTTCTCCCATTCTGTAGGTTGTCTTTTAGTTTTGTTGACTGTATCCTTTGCTGTGCAAAAGCTTCTTATCTTGATGAAGTCCCAATAGTTCATTTTTGCTTTTGTTTCTCTTGCCTTCATGGATGATCTTGCAAGAAGTTACTGTGGCCAAGTTCAAAAAGGGTGTCGCCTGGGTTCTCCTCTAGGATTTTGATGGAATCTTGTCTCACATTTAGATC
Source organism: Canis lupus familiaris (assembly GCF_011100685.1). Classification (NCBI taxonomy): domain Eukaryota; kingdom Metazoa; phylum Chordata; class Mammalia; order Carnivora; family Canidae; genus Canis; species Canis lupus. Next base: position 62,382,116 of record NC_049229.1, read on the forward strand.
TTTCATCCATTTTAAGTTTATCTTTGTGTCTGGTGTAAGAGAAGGGTCTAGTTTCATTCTTCTGCATGTGGATGTCCGATTTTCCCAGCACCATTTATTGAAGAGACTGTCCTTTTTCCAGTGGATAGTCTTTCCTGCTTTGTCGAATATTAGTTGACCATAGAGTTGAGGGTCCACTTCTGGATTCTCTATTCTGTTCCATTGATCTATGTGCCTGTTTTTGTGCCAGGACCACACTGTCTTGATGACCACAGCTTTGTAGTACAACCTGAAATCCGACAACCTACAGAATGGGAGAAGGTATTTGCAAATGACATATCAGATAAAGGACTAGTATCAAGATCTATAAAGAACTTATTAAACTCAACAGCAAAGCAACAAACAATCCAATCATGAAATGGGCAAAAGACATGAACAGAAATCTCACAGAGGAAGACATAGACATGGCCAACACGCACATGAGAAAATGCTCTGCATCACTTGCCATCAGGGAAATACAAATCAAAACCACAATGAGATACCACCTCACACCAGTGAGAATGGGGAAAATTAACAAGGCAGGAGACCACAAATGTTGGAGAGGATGCAGGGAAAGGGGAACCCTCCTGCACTGTTGGTGGGAATGTGAACTGATGCAGCCACTCTGGAAAACTGTGTGGAGGTTCCTCAAAGAGTTAAAAATAGACCTGGGGATCCCTGGGTGGCGCAGCGGTTTGGCGCCTGCCTTTGGCCCAGGGCGCGATCCTGGAGACCCGGGATCGAATCCCACGTCGGGCTCCCGGTGCATGGAGCCTGCTTCTCCCTCTGTCTGTGTCTCTGCGCCTCTCTCTCTCTCTGTGACTATCATAAATAAATAAAAATTTTAAAAAAATAATAAAAATAAAAAAAAAATAAAATAAAAATAGACCTGCCCTACGACCCAGCTATTGCACTGTTGGGGATTTACCCCAAAGATTCAGATGCAATGAAACACCGGGACACCTGCACCCCAATGTTTATAGCAGCAATGTCCACCATAGCCAAACTGTGGAAGGACCCTCGGTGTCCATTGAAAGATGAGTGGATAAAGAAGATGTGGTCTAGGTATACAATGGAAGATTACTCAGCAATATTACTCAGCAAGAAACAACAAATACCCACCATTTGCTTTGACGTGGATGGAACTGGAGGGTATTATGCTGAGTGAAATAAGTCAATCAGAGAAGGACAAACATTATATGGTCTCATTCATTTGGGGAATATAAAAAATAGTGAAAGGGAATAAAGGGGAAAGGAGAGAAAAATGAGAGAAAATATCAGTGAGGGAGACAGAACATGAGAGACTCCTAACTCTGGGAAACGAACAAGGTTCTCGAGAACCGTCGAGAGCCCCCAAGGATGTGATAGGTTTTTCCTCTGGGGGAAAAGTGTCCCCAGATGGAAGGGGAGGAGGGTGGGGGGTGGGGGTGACTGAGTGATGGGCACTGAGGGGGGCACTTGATGGGATGAGCACTGGATGTTATGCTATATGTTGGCAAATTGAACTCCAATAAAAAGAAAACCATAAACAAAATAAAAATAAATAAAAATAAAAATCTACAGCATTTTTTCTTTTTTTTTTTTCCAGCATTTTTTTCATTTGCCGAAAATCTCTGTAAGGTGGTGTATTTGGAGTGGCAGCAGGTGGTGGTGGAGGTGATGGTGGTGGGATATAAAGAGGAAAACGTAAAATCCTGTTCCTTCTGGGCACTAAGTCTAAATAAAGACTTTGTCTTTATTAAAAGACTAAGTCTAAATAAAGAAGTCACACGTAGACAGAAAATCTGGCCTATTCCATTTGTGACGGCATGTGGCCTGCCATCATTGTTCATGGCCAGCCCAAGTCCTGTGCTCTGTGGTAAGCACTGGGATAGGCCCGAGACGAGGCCCTGATCTCCAGGTACTTGGGATCTCCCTGGGAAAGAGAGAGGAGAGTTCAGAGCTAATTAACATCAGGCCCAAGTCAGGGGCTCAGAGAACATTCTGGGGGCAAGGAGGCCCAGCCCCAGCTGGTGTGAGCCTACTGGCTGCTTCATGGAGGCAGAAGATCCCAGAAGTTCTGAGAAATGGAAGGTCTTCAGGAGGGAGGGAGGGAGGACATGCCAGGCCAGGGGAAGGGCATGAGCAAAGTTCTTGACGTGTTAGGAATTTCTCATGAGAAACTGAGTCATGAGGGGCGCCTGGGTGGCTCAGTCCGTTGAGCATCCAGCTCAAGTCATAATCTCAGGGTCATGGGATCGAGCCCTGCGTTGACGCCATGCTTGGTGGTGAGTCCGCTTGAGATTCTCTCTCCCTCTGTCCCCCCCACCCCAAAATGAATTAAAAAAATATTTAAAGAGGAAGAAAGAAAGAAACTGAGACACAAAGGGAGAGGGAATGTGGTGTGGGGGCCAGAATGTGCTCCAAACAATGCCCCCTGGGGGCAGGACCGGGAAGGGCAGGAGGGGAGGAGGTAGGCACCTGGAGCTGAATCTGCCGCCTTTCGGGGAAGCCAGCTTCTCATCTGGTTCCCCTTCTTTCCTTCACCCTGGCCCATTGCAAGATGGCATGATGGCCTTCACATTCCACCTGCAGTCCTGCCTCCCCGTTGCCATGAGGACCTTGATTCTACACACAAAACCAAACATCAGAAATGTGTCCAACATGGCTGGGGTAAGTGGGGCCAAGATGTTTTTTAAAATTAAAAAAAAAAAAGTCCTTGGACATACCAGCTGTGTGGGGCCTGGGAACCCCTGGGATTTCTAGCTTCTGCTTGGGAAGCAAGAAGTAAGAGCGGGATGATTTTACTTCTGGTGACTACCTCATTTCCCGGGAGGAGGTCTGGCACTTGGGCCAGACTCAGGTGTGCAAACCCCATCAGACGGCTCCGGCACCCCCAGTTCCACGTGGTCACCGCAGCCCCACGGCGAGAACCGCCGAGAGCCCCCAAAGGATGTGATAGGTTTTTCCTCTGGGGGAAAAGTGTCCCCAGATGACATTGCATTTGAATCTGGCTTTGATTCAGACCAGGTCCCCCCGGGTGCACCATCGCCTTGGTCTCTTCCCACGACGACACGAGACACTCAAGGCTCTGAAAGGTCCTGTGAGGAGAAAACAGCCAGCAAAGTTGTCCCTGACCCGAGGCCCAGCATGATTTCACGACCAGAGAGACTGTTCTGGTAACTGGAACGGCCAAAGAGAAAGCCGGTAGCGGTTCAGAGAGCTGAGCGGGACAGCTTTCATCGTTGATCGGCACGTGTGACTCTGGTGCCGTTCCTGGGCCATCGGGATCGTCTACTGTCGCAGAACAAAGCAGCCCCAGGCTCAGCAGCGTAAACCTTATTGTGCCATGAGGCTGGGCCTCGCGGGTGCTTCTTCTGCTTCGGGGGTGTCGTGTCTGCTGGGGCTGCAGCGTCGCGGGGGTCCTTCCTCGCCTGCGTGGCGCGGCCGGGCTGCACCAGCTTCCCTGTCGCCAGGGGCCTCTCCGGCTCTGGTGGCCGGAAGCCTTCACCCGCTCGGGACTCCAGGAGGTCAGGATGAGCCCGAAGGTGCGAGCACGTGTCGAACACCTGCCGGCGTCCTGCGGGCACAGCGACACGTGGGGCCAAAGAGGAGTCGATGGGGAGCGGCCACGCGGGGCTGGGAACGCGCGTGGGGGGGACCCACCGGGGTGAGAGGCCGGCACCCCTCTGTCCCCGCAGCGCCCCGCAAACACCGGCTGAACCCCACTGCTCGCTGGAACTTGGTGTCGCTGGGAGAGCATTGCCCGGGGAGCCAGGGGTCCCCTCTCGGCTCCTTACAGGCCAGAGCCCCCGGTGAGCGGGGTGACTCCCTCGGCTCCTGTGAACTGGACAAAACAGGAGCCATCGGGGGGAGTGACGGCCCACCCGAGTTAGCCGCCGTCGTGGAATGTTCCACGGGGAAAGAAGCTCATTCTGCAGAGTGGCGGGAACACCCCAGTTTGGGACTATGTCTTCCAGGGCTTTGCATCAGATCAGGAACATTAAAGGGGCTTTTCTCCCCTCTCTCGGCATGAAGTCAAACAAGCAAACAAAATAAATAAATAAGTAAGTAAGTAAATAAATAAATAAATAAATAAATAAATAAATAAATAAGGAAAATGTTTCCGTGAGGTAAAAGGACTCAGGAGACTCACTTCATTTCTCTTCACAAAGAAAAAGCCTCCGTGACCTTAGCTGGAGCCGGAGAGGAATCTCCTCTCTGCACCCCCTCGCACACGCACCACCCCGTCCCAAAGCCACCTGCCGCAGAGGCCTCCCTGGGCGTGCTGCTCCTAATGGGGACAGCTCGGGGACTCTCCACCATCACAGTGGAGATGAACAAAACCAAAACACAGCGCCCTCTGAAGTACATTTAATTAAAAAAGAAACAAAGATGGTTTGTGCACATACCTCTCTGATTTGTGGTATTAAAAAATCCAATTTGCTCTCACAACAGGCTTTGGAGGAAAGAAAGGGGTGGCTAAGGAAAGCCAGGCGTCTGGGCCCCTGAATTCCCTTCCCCCTCCGTCCACATTATTTTGGGACACACGCTGGGCTTGCTCAAGACGTGCAGTCAGCCTGCTTGGGCTGTCCGGGACTGGCGGGTCCTCCAGTCTGTCCTCACTTTGGAAGTCTGTGACCTTGGCAGAGACACCGGGGTTTGGATGTCACGAGTCCCAGGCCGTGAGCTCAGAAGTGGGTCCTAGAATGTTCCCCGCAGGTGGTCGCTCTATTTATATCCTACCATCCCCGAGGAGGAAGGTGCCAGAGGGGGTGGAGGACCCACGCCAGGGAGGCCTGGTGCCCGCAGCCCCACAGTGACCCAAGAGGGACTCAGGGGTGCCCCCATCAGAAACTGAAATCCTGGCTGTGCCACACACCAGCTGTGCGAAGTCACTTCGTCCCTTTGAGCCTTGCTCGCCTCGTATAAAATACAACTGATTGACATCTACAGAGTACTCAGCGCGGACAGCCTGGCATGTAGCAAGCCCTCGAAATATTAGCGGACAGTGTCATCGTAGGAAAGGTACGTCCACATGTCGATACAGCAAATCGAGCATCTGGGAGAATTGTCACCAGGGCTATTTCTCCAAAACGGCATAATTACGTTTCTCTTTGGGAATGTCTTTTTAAAGCAAATAATCCTTTTAAAAAATGATGTTTCTTGTTTGTGTTTTTCCTCTGGTTACAGAATGATACCTATTTATTACATGAATTTTAGAGTGTTGAGAAAAACCCAAAAGAGAACATAAAAAACAACAACAACAAAACAGTCTTGTCACCAGGGATAACCATGATTCATATTTAGATGTATTTCCTCCTAGTTCTTTCTCTCACCAATTTTACAAAAAGGAGACCATGCCAAACACAGTGTTCTGTTACCTGGTGGTGTTCCTTTAACTGTATGTTAAAAACATCTTCCAACATCATTAGCTATTCCTTCCGTACCAAAATTTTAATTATCTATGCAGGATTCCACTGGATGAAGGTAACTCCAATCCCTAAGTCTGGTTTGCCTGTGTGTTTGGTGATTGACACATGGGGAGACACTTGGGGGTTCTCTTTGAGGTGGGTGTCATCACCACCGTCGCATCCAAGGGAGCACTAAGGCTGAGGGCCACACTGCTGGTCGGGGCAGGATCGGGATTCAAGCACAGGTTGGTTTACCTCTAAAGCCCAAGGGCGTCACCAAGAACCTCTCGCGCTGGCTGCAGAAGTACAGTCACGTCATGGCCCAGGCCAGGGACCTGTCTGCACAGCTTGCAGAAGAAAATAAAAACACTGGTATTAGCAACACCCACAGACAGCCACCACTGACACCACGCCTGTGTCCTCCCGGACTCACATCCCATAAAGGGCCCTACAGATGCTGCTCCTGCGGTAGCTCCCCAGTGAGCCCACCTTTCTCCCAGCTCAGCTCATGCCTTCTCTGCCTCTCCTCACCCACAGACTGACTGTTCCTAATGCCTCAGTGTCTCTCCATGGCTGCCCCTTAGCCTGGTACCAAGATCTGTATGGGGCACCCAGTGGCTCAGCGGTTGAGCATCTGCCTTTGGCTCAGGGCGTGACCCCGGGGTCCTGGGATGGAGTCTCGCATCGGGCTCCCTGCAAGGAGCCTGCTTCTCCCCCTGCCTATGTCTCTGCCTCTCTCTGTGTCTCTCATGAATAAATAAAGTCTTTAAAAAAAAAAATCTCAGGGTCGTGAGATCAAGCCCTGGGCAGGGAAGGGCCTTGTTCCAAAGGTTGGCTCGAACGGATTTCCAGTGTATTAACTTGGTCAGAGCCTGAGTGAGCAGCTCCAAGCATGGCAGCCGTCTAGGTAGTTCTCAGAGGGCCTCATGAAGGCTCAGGTTTGGGTCTTGGCTGAGAGTCAGGGCTCAGTGTGCCTGAATTGCTCAGTTTGTGACAAGTAGCTCAGATGGACCTGTGTTCTGTGACGACGCAGTCAGCACCAGCCGCCTTCCTCATAGAAAGGTGACCTCAGGACCACCCAAGGCAAAGTTGAACTGTCTTCTCGTGAATGGGTTGGGCCCAACACATCCATCTCTGCTGTCCTCCGAGCCTTCAGATGCCGGCCCAGGGGTAGGGATGCTGTTGGTGGTCAAGCGATAGAGGTTAGGTCTGTGCTCGGTGACCCAGCCTGTATCACAATGAACGCTAGCTCACAAATGCTGGCTTGCTTAGCCATCGGCACTGGGCGTTGGGCTAAGCATGTCCCACGGCCCAACTGGCAACCATGCCAGGTGTTCGAGATGCTGTGTTCTGAAGCTGTGCGACTCAGAATGGACTAGAAGTTAGAGGGTGTCCTGGGTTGTTCAGGTCTCGATTCCTTTTCTCCAGTACCATTGACAGCAAGCCCATGACTAAGAGTTTCTCTGGGAGAAAGAGACATAAACCACTCGACGTGTTCAACTTGGATGGGACCTACCAGGGCAAGACCCAAAGGAATTCATTTTCCTTTTCCATTTGCAGGATGGTTGGGAATCAAAGATCTTTCCAAACCTGACTAGGGGGATCCTGTGGTGTGTCAGCCAGGGGATGTCCCAGGGTTCTGGCGTTCTCTGATGACCAGTCTCGAGGCCGTCAGCAGCTGCAGTACATCCGGGCTTCCAGAGGGCTTCCAGGGGGGCTGTTCCATCCTGAGACCCAGGATGGGAACGGGTGGATTTCTCATTCTTGGAAGCATAGGCTTTCAGTGCAGTGACTTAGCAAACAGAGTCCCAACAAGCACAGAACATGCAGAGCCCATGGGGCTTCCTTCTCTTCTGCCCAGGGCTGGGCCTCCCCAGCAGCTTATATGTTTTGATTAAATATATTTCCATCTGCAGAAGGCTCCCAGTCCATCCTACCAGAAAGACAGATATTTAACGTGACTCTCTGAGACATTTTGAAGGCTGGTGGGACTTTGAAAACAGGAGCGAAGGCAAATGACACAACTAAACACCCCATGTGACGTCGTATTTGCAAGGTGCAGGTCCCCTGCTCCTCACAGCTCTGTCCCCGGAGGCCGGTTACCTGCAGCCAGCTGCAGTCAAGAAGCCGATGACCGTCCCCTGAGGTCTGCTGTGGCCTCACGCAACGTCATACGCCTGTGTCATTGCCCTCTCCTCCTCTCATCACGTGGGCATGTTACTGTCTCCCATGGTCACAAGAAGAAGGGTGAGGACAGGACAGTAAGATCGTTATTAGAAAGGGAGACCCCAGTCACAACGCTTTCATTCTAGTATATTGTTCTAATCGTTCTGTTTTTTAATTAGTTATTGCCATGAATCTCTTACTGTGCCTAATTTAGAAATTAAACTTTATCATAGGAAAAAAAAAACTATATCGTAGGGAGGTACAGATAGGAGAAAACCTCATCTATAGAGGGTTTGGGGCTAGACGTGGTTTCACGTCCACCAGGGGTCTTGGAATGTATCTTGGCTAAAGCAATACTGTCTATTTTTTTCAAAGACGTGGGGTGATATTACAATGGAGAGACACACGAGGGTGCCCTAACTCACTCACAGTGAGGCAGGGGTGTGTTAGGAACATTTAGAAGCATATTATCTGTTGTGTACTCTATTACTTTATGCCTTGATTTTAATTGAGCATTAAGGGAATGCAGTATTTTAATTATAACTCTGCCAATATCTTTGTCTAGAGGCCCATTGCCATTTTTGTCGCCTTTCAAGGAAAGCAGGATTACATTTTTCTCTCTTTCAGATGGAGTTGATGTAGTGTATTCTTGGTTACCAAAATACTCACAGTCTGGGGACTTTGACATGGTTAAATATTCGTGGTGTGTAAAAAAAAAAAAAGCTTGATACATAACTGTACGATCTCAATTACATTAAAATGTTTATTTGTATTAGATACACACATGGGACCTAGAAGTCAAACTGTAAACTGCTTGTGATTATGGATGACTTTGTTCTTTGCTTCTTGTGTTTTTCAGTTTCCTTTTAGGCACATGTTAACTTTTAAAAAATAAATTAAAAAGAAAAAAACAAAAGAAAAGAAGAAAAGAAAAGAAACAAAAGAAAGAAGAAAGGAAGAAAGAAGAAAGAAAGGAAGAAAGGAAGAAGAAAAAGAAAGAAGAGAGAAAGAAAGAAAGAAAAAAAAAGAAAAAAAATAAAGAGAATAAGAAGAAAGAAGAAAGCCTCCCTCCTCCCTCCTCCCTCCCTCCCCTCCCTCCCTCCCTCCCTCCCTCCGACTCCCTCCCTCACCGCCAAGCATACCCTACCATCCCTAAAGAAAGAAAGAAAAAGAAAGAAAGAAAGAAAGGAAGGAAGGAAGAAAGAAAGATCCTAAGAATAACTATTGCAGCCTGTTTGGTAGACACCAGAAAATTCTAGCCAGGCCAGCCACCCTTGAGCTACAAATCATAGAATTGAGTATTGCTTCAGTTTTTTTTTTTTTTTTTTAAAGCACTCGTATACGTTTAGCTATCAGAATGGCCTCGTGATAGAGGAAGATTATTTCTAATATAGCAGTGAGGCATAAATGCCAAGGTCCATGGAATTCTATTCATTTGTTTCTTTGACATTAAATGTATTGGGCACCTACTACATGCCAGGCACGGACCCAGACCTTGGGAATAAAACGCTGCATGAGACCAGGTGCTGTTCTCAGAAGTTTGTGGTCATTCCTGAATGTGTATGTGCTCCTATGTGTTCACACACCCACACACGTGTGGTACATGTTGTCCAGCACGGTGGCATCCCCGTCCTGCCGCCAACTGCGGGGGGGGGAGGTGCTGCCGAAGAGGGCCCACTGCCTTGGGCAGCCCAGCAAACTCGAGCCCATTAGCTCTGGCTCAAAAAGCCCACCTGATTATAAATGAGGCCAAATGACATCATTGTTCAGGGACGACCTTGAATATTTTTAATTTTATAAAAATCACACTCAGGCGTCTGGGTGGCTGTCACTGGGGTGTCATCCAACTCTTGATTTCAGCTCAGGCCGTGATCTCAGGGTCCTGAGGTCGTGCCCCACATCTGGGCTCTGCGCACAGCAGGGAGTCTGCTTCTCTCTCTCCCTCTCCCTCTGCCCTTCCCCAAGCTAGCACTCTCTCTCTCTTTTTTCTCTCTCTCATTCTCTCTCTCTAAAAATAAATAAATCTTTTTTAAAAATCATGCTCAGACTTCAATAATTAAACTTCTGTTAGTGTTAGATTAGCTGCCACGCACCTCACAGCTGATGGAGCAGAGCCCTGGGTCACGCTCTGAGCTGACTGTCCTGGTGTGCTCCTGACATGAGAGGGCCCGGTCTTAGGTCGTGTCCAAAACACAGAAAAATCATGATTGCATTCATCGAAATCCTTAGTTCTTGCCTCTCTAAAAATTAAGTGGGAATGCTTTGTGCAATTACCAGTGCTAATTTTTTTTTAAGTGCATGTAGAGCTCATCAATTCCCACGAACTGGTCGTTCGATTTTGAATACTTTTTGGGGTTTTTAATTTATTTACCACCCCCCCCCCCACACACACACTAATTTCAACACTGAACATAAGAGAGGGTTTGGAAGGTAAGCTTATTAACTAGGCACATTGCCATCACCACTAAATCGGGACTGGAAAGGTAAGAAAAAAAAAAAAGGAGTGTGGTTGTTCCCCGAGGTTGGGTGTAGAATAGATTCTTGTGTGTGTGTGTGTTGGGCAGCAGAGGTGGGTGCAGGGTCTGGCCCCCACTCCCTTGAGGATGCTGCTGGGGCAGAGCCCTGCAAGTGACGGCCTCACAAGGGCTTACAACCAACACATATATTGCATATTGCATCTCAGAGAAAGGACAGTCCTTCTGTGGCTTGCGACCAGATCTAGACATGGGATCCATGAGGGTCTTTTGGTTCCAGTGAGGAGGAGGTCAGCTGCAAGCTAGTTGAGGGGCTCTTCTCTTTGCCCTGCACCGTCGTTGAGGAGCAGCATGTCTAATCCCACGCTGACGTGCACAGAAATTCAATCCATTTACTGGCAAAGGCTCCCAAAAGAGTGAAGGTGCAGCCTTCCCTGGGGCTCTCCACCTCTGTTTCTCCTCAGCAGAACAGGAGAAATAAGCACTAGACCTCCCTCTCGGGGCTGTGGTCGGTAATAAGAATAACAGCTATCATCCACTGAGTTTTACCCTGGGCCAGACATGTGCTAAAAGCTTTGGCACATTTCCTCTTATTAAATCCTTCCACTGACCCTACGAGGCAGCTATTATAACTTCCTTTAACATATGAGGAGACTGAGGCATGTAGGGTTAAGAAACTTGCCCAAGTCCACATAACCTAGCATGTGATCCGGGCAGATGTTGACTCCAAGGCCCACGATCAATAAAGGGTTGGATAAATCAGCATCTGAGTTTAAACGGTAGATCACAGTCCCGTCGGGCCAGTTAAAACAGCTCCTGCCTCCCCTGGCTCACACCTTCTCACAAGCCATGAGTCTTGATCTCGGTGGGGTTTTTTTTGTACTTTGAAGGAGGCATATGTGGTCTCGCTGCTGGCCCATCTGTCCCATGTTTGCCAAGCAGATCTCTCAATAGATGGTGGTGGGGTCCCCGTGGAAGACAGCGGGGTGAGGTCAGCCTGGAGAGGTCGCACCTCGTGGTCAGAGGCCCAAGACCCAGACAGAGCAGATTACAGTGACAGTGGTACAGAGAACAGCACTTGGGCAGAGCTACCGAGCCATCAAGCTGGGTCCCATTTTGGGCTGACTAATCCTTCGGCCAAGAATCTAACAGTACAGAACAACCTTAAAAATGAGCTCTCCTATGGGCTTGGGATCAAAGTTCTTCAGTAGCAAAACTACCTTCAAAACTATAAGGCGTTGCTTTTTCACGTTTTTGTCTGTCAGGTTGCTCATTCGTTTGTTCCTTCTGCAGAGAGTATGGTTTATTTGGCATAGAAACCCACAGTGGTTCTGGGACCCATGCCTACGCACCTATGCACCTTTTAGGACACATGCATGTGTAGAGATGAAAGCTCCTGGCTCTATACACAGAGGGCCTCTTCCATAGTTGATCTCCTGGGTGGATATTTTTTTTAAATTTCTGCGATATTGTCTCCCCCACGAACATTCTAACCCAGGCTGACAGCTCTTCTATTCAGCACAAGGGTCACAAGGGAAGATGATAGATTAATTCCGGCAATTGCCCAAATTAAAAAAAAAAAAAAGTGGCAAGTAAATTTACTGCAGACCCAGTGCATCCTAGCTTCATGAGAATGACCTGGGAGGGCATCCACAAAACCCCCCTAGGGTGCCTGTGCAAACTGTGTCTAGGTTTGAAGAGTGAGGCGTGGGGAAAGGTGGATTTATGACTGTCCGGGCAAGTCAATCCTGTCTATTAAGGAGTATCTTAATGGCATCTTTAATCCTCAAGAACAACAGACGTTTCGATGCTTACTATATTAGGTAAGCAGATATAAGATTAATGCCAGTAAAAAAAAAAAAAAAAAAAAAGATTAATGCCAGTAAATGAGCATCACTCCATGCGCATAGTAATAGAGCCACTCAGTCATTTTTGAGAGGGTGCTGGCTTGCCTTTGAGGTGCCTGGGGAATACGAGGAACACAAAGTTTATTTATAGTGACATCGTTGCTCTCATAATAAAATCATCACAAATGACGAGATCATCGTCTGCTCTGAATTCGACAAAGTTCTCTCTCCTCTCCTCTCTCTTTGGATGTTTATCACATCCTGTGAAATAGGTTACATTCCAGTCGTTTTTCTTGAAAAAATATTCTTCTTCTCTCCCCAACTGCCAACAACAATTCATGTCCGCTGTAGAAACATTAGAAAATATATGAATGTAAAGAGGCAGTGAAAACGACCAGAAGCCCATCACAGTGAACCATTATTGACAAACAGTTGGATATTTGCCCTTAAAACTCTTTTTCTTCAGTCTTAAACCTGTAAGACTGAAAAAATAATTTATATATTCTTTATATATATATATATATATATCTTCCTTTTTAATATATTGTGAACATCCTTTCATATCATTAATCTTCTACAGCATTCTTTTTAATCCTTGCATAGAATTCCATTCTACAAATGTCGCACTATTTTTATTAACACCCATTATTTGACACCATAAACAAGGCTTCGATGAACACCTTCTTACCACGTGGGAGTACGTCCCCACCATCCCTTTATTGGGGTAAAGCTCCTAGACGTGATTAGCTCATGCGGTAGAACATACAAATCTGAGGACAAATCCCCCTCCAGACAAATGTCCCAGTTTCCACTCCCACTGCAGGCACATGGAGGGCCCCTTCCTGCAGCCTTCCCCCCTCCACCTGGACGCCCCCATGCTCCACGCAGGTAAACTGAGGTCCAGAGCAATCAAGGGATGAGGCCAAGGTCACACAGCTACTTTGGGCTTTACCATAAGTGTCCAGATTCTAAGTCTGGAACCGTCCACCCATGACAGGAACCCCAACCCTGTCCCTTCACAGTGTCCCCAAGTACCTCAGGGACAAGCCGACGTCCTCTGGCCACATTCCTCGGCCTCCCTGTCATTTCGACCACGGCTGGGGGGAAGTTCCCAGTCACAGCCTGCCTTCACGGGGCACAGACATGCTCAGAGGTGACCTGGGTATGGACAGGGGCACGATGACATGTGACGGGCCCTGGGAAGCTGTGCTGCCCGGCTGGCACCAGATGGGCAGCTACTGGGCCTGTCTCCCCCGTCCCCTGGGCTTCACCTGGCCCGGCCTCCGGGGTTCCCACAGGACAGCTGTCCCCCTGTCCCTCCACCGGAGGCCGCTCTTGTACTTACAGATGCCCTCCACCGCAGCGGGTGCATAAGTGCCCGGTCCCCCTGTCCTCTGGCCGGAGGAGGGACCCGTTTCCTAGAGGGTCTCGGGCAAGACCAAGCTCCAGTTGCTTTGCGGTTGATTTGCTCACTCACGCATTCATTCTTCAGCGGCCTTTCTCCCTTTTTTCACACTTCCTCCACCTTCTGACTTCGTGTTCCTTGGCTCACTTCCCATGGAAACACCGGCCCCCAAGTCCTTGTCCCGGGGCCTTCTTCTGGGGAATCCCCCACCAGGGCAGTCCCACTGCCTCCCCTACATGGACATCCCTGTGTTAGTCCGCTGGCTCGCTACAACCCAGTAACCCCAGGGTGCTCTCCGAGAATACCATGCGAGTGCGGGCCTCTCGCACAACTGTCCAGGACGGGCCTTCCCCACGGAGTGCTGGGCTTCAGCAGGAAGGGGACCTGCTCCACCCAGAAGCCCTGCCGTGACACCCTGTGACCCCCAGGAGGTGACCCCCCGGACACCAAGGAAGGGAGGTGTGCAGCAGGTGCAGAGGGGGGGCAGAGGGGGCACGCAGGACCCCGCTCTCCCTTGGCCAGCTCTCCCCGTGTGGCAGAGACAACCTGGGCCCGTTCCGGGGAACGAACCGCAGTCTCTGCCTCGTCCCTTGGTCCCACTTCAGAAACAAAAGTAAATTAAAAACCAAACTGCTGTTTACATAAGCTTCTACTTAAAACACACGCTATTCTGCGACTTTTCAAGAAAAATAATGGGGCGCCTGGATGGCCCAGTCGGTTCAGCCTCCGACTATTGGTTTCAGCTCAGGTTGTGATCTCAGAGTCATGAGATCGAGCCCCGTGTTGGGCTCCCTGCTTAGTGCAGAGTCTGCTTCTCTCTCTCTCTCTCTCCCTCCTCTCCCTCTGCCCCTCCCCTTGCTCACTCTCTTTCTCTAAGAGAAAATGAATAATCTTCAAATCATTTGAGGCCACCGGCAAATCAGACACCTGGTCTGCAGAGACAAGCTGCTGAGAGCCGCCCTGTCACTGTCCCATGCCTGCTCAGTGCTGGTCACCACCAGCTTGGCATCCCCATGCATGCAGCCACGAGCCCCCCGAAGAGATGGACAGCCCCCCAGGAGCCATGGCTCTGGCTGCCTTCCTGCAGGCCTCGGAGAAGGAGGTCTCCATGATTGTCAACCTGAGAGCCCTGAGTTTGTTTGAGAAGCTTGTCAAGGTGAGGCATGAGATGAGGATGGGCCGTCTCCCCAAAAGAGCAGAGAGTGGGGGATCCAGCGAGTGGGGAACTCCCGAAGCACCCGGCGCAGGGCTTCTCCTGCCTGTCCGGAACCTCTCTGGCATGAGCAGCATTATCCCCGTTTTATGGCTGAAGAGCTGAGTCTCTGCCAGGGCCAGGTGATTTCCCCGGGGGGGACGGGGAGCTCAGGTTTGAACCTGGGTCCTCCAGGCTCCAGAGCCCAGGGTCCTCCTGTGCACCCGCTCCCCTCCACGTGTGGCCTGCAGAGGACTCGGCAACCCAGGCCAGTTCTGGACGTCCCAGGTTGGAGGTGTGGTAGTCAGGAACGGAGACCGCAGTGTCCCCCTCCCCCTCCCCCCTGCCCCCCTTCCTGCACCCCGGGTCACATGGGCAGGAATGACCTACACTGCACAGGTCCCTGGAGCACACAGGGGGTGCGAGGGCCACGATGCCGCTGTCTGTTCACCAGAGTCAGTCCGGGGTCCACTGGGAGCCTCCGCTCGTCACCTCTCCTCCTTTCTGCAACTGTTGCTCAGGCATCAGCTGGGCGCTGGTGCTCTAACCTGCCCCCTGCTGCCGCTCTCTATGTCCTTGAAAATACATTCTTTAGAGACATATTTTTCCCTTTTAGCCCCGAAACAGGTTTGAACCCCCTATAAGGCATGCTCTGTAGCACCGTGACACTGTAAGGTCCCAGAAGGCTGTGTCTGAACAAACAGGCCGTTTCACACGGCACATGTGTACGGGGCACCTACCGTGTGCCAGGCACTGTCGGGGGCTGTGGCGATCCGCCGATGGATAAGACTGCCCGTCACACGGGCCCGAGCAGAGCCGTGAGGTGGAGCAGGGACCCTGGCAGGCTTGCGGAGAAGAGAACCCAGAAGGGAGCACAGAGAGGTCACAGAGGCCAGCCTGGAAGGGTCTCAAGGGACACGTGAGCAGCTGGGCTTTTGTTCCTGGGGTGGGGAGCCCTAGGAGGTCACTGAGCAGAGGAGGGCCACGTTCTAACTTCAGTTTTTAAGGTTCACCCAGGAACTGTAGGGACAAGGGTGGAAACTGGCCGGGTCACTGCAAGCAGGGTACAGAGTGGCCTGGTACCCCTGTGGCCCCCAGAGTTTTCAGCCACAGCTGGAGTAGAAGTTCTGGTTCACACTGACTGACGGAGCCCCATCACCAGCCAGTGTCTTTGGGGTTTCTTCAAAGCTCTGCAAAACCACTCAGCCCAAAGTAAGGGGGAGAATGCCTCTGGGAGCCCCTCGACCAGGGGGGCACTGCCCTGCTGCCTCTTGTCCTTTGAGACAGTTGCCCTGGGCCCCCGCTGCCCAGAGTGGTGACCTTGAAAGTGCCCAAAGCCTCCTCGTGGTTTTTCCTCACTTTGCACTCCTCCCACCTGCCCCTTGGGCCCATCTCCCAAGTACACCGCCTGATGCCCGAGTCTGGGTGTCAGACTCTGGCCTCGGGGGTCCCCATATAGATGAATGGTACAGGTGGAGGCTTCGAGGCGGAGACAGGTCTGTCTATAGTTTGACGGTAGAGTCATGGGTCCGGGTGGACTGGAGGCAGGTGTGCGACCGGAGGTGAGGACGGCCCGGCCCGCAGTTGGGCAGGTGGCTGAGGGCGCAGCTGCCAGGGACCACTCGGGGAGATGCTGCGGGGAGCACTGTGGTGCCGTGGCCGCCAGTAAGGCAGCTCCCCAGGGTGTAATATGGAAAATCCACGTGCCTCGGCAACCTCACTTTTGGGTGTCTGCCCCCCAGAGGAATGGAAAGCAGGGGTCACAAAGGAGCTGGTCACAAAGGAGCAGATGCTGTAGGACCCCACTTACACAAGGGACCTAGAGCGACTAATATCATAGGGATGGAGAGAAGGAGGGCGGTTGCTGGGGGTCCTGGGCGGCTGGGGAGCTCGTGTTTGACGGGGACAGCAATTCAGTTCAGGAAGACGAGAAAGTTCTGGACATGGTCCCACAGCAAGGCTAGACCCTGTACACTTAGAAGGCCAAGAAAGTAAAATGTGCATTATGTGTTTTACCACGATTATAATTTTTTTAAAGATTTTATTTATTTATTCATGAGAGACACAGAGAGGCAGAGACACAGGCAGAGGGAGAAGTAGGCTCCTCACAGGGAGCCGGACAGGGGACTCGATCCCGGCTCCCCAAGGTCACACTCTGGGCCAAAGGTGGCACTAAACCCCTAGCCACCCGAGCTGCCCTCACGGTTATAATTTTTTAACAAGATTTTATTTATGTATTGGTGAGAGAGAGAGAACGAGCAAGAGGAGCGGCAGGGGGAGACGGGGAGGCAGACTGAGCAGGGAGCCCGATGCAGGCCTGACCCCAGGACCCTGAGACCGTGACCTAAGCCGAAGGCAGACGCTTCACCAACAGAGCTCCCCAGGAGCCCCTACAATTGTAATTTTTTTTTAAGATTTTATTTATTTATTTATTCATGAGAGACACACAGAGAGAGAGAGAGGCAGAGACACAGGCAGAGGGAGAAGCAGGCTCCATGCAGGGAGCCCGATGCGGGACTTGATCCCAGGACTCCAGGATCACGCTGTGGGCCGAAGGCAGGTGCTTAACTGCTGAGCCACCCAGGTGCCCCTACAATTGTAATTTTTGAAGATTTTTACAAAGGCGCGGGTCCGAGTCTCAGAGTGAGGCATCTACCAGCCACCCAAGTGCAGACGTCAATAGACGGATGTGCACGTCCCGCTCAGGGGGGCCGTCTGGGCTGCAGGGGGGCGCGGAGAGCGGCTGGCATCCTGACGGCCTGTGGAGTCCAGGCACAGGCTGAGATCACCCAGGGGACAAGAGGCGGGAAAGGCCCCAGGCTGGCACCCAGGGGCGGGGGCGGAGGGGGCGAGCCAGCCAGGGAGGCCGAAAAGGAGCCGCTCAGAGGACGATGGCCAAGTCGTCATCGAGGAGGAGGGACAGGCCCCGTGCCAGCCGGGGCCAACAGGCCGGCAGTGTCTGGGGTGTTTTTAGCCGCGCCCCCGCTCGCCTGCCGGCCGGCCCAAGGGCTCCCACTGCACCCCCATGCCCCCCACTGGGGCTCACCCGGCGCCCGCCTCACCAGGTGGCATCTGCTCTGTTGGGTTTTGCAGAACTTCTGTTCCCTGTGGACAAAGAACGTGAAAGAGATTTGGCCTTTTAATGAAAATTATTTCAGTTCCTTTTATAACCAAAGGCTGCACAGGTTTAAAGAAGGAAGAGGGGATCCCTGGGTGGCGCAGCGGTTTGGCGCCTGCCTTTGGCCCAGGGCGCGATCCTGGAGACCCGGGATCGAATCCCACATCGGGCTCCCGGTGCATGGAGCCTGCTTCTCCCTCTGCCTGTGTCTCTGCGTCTCCCTCTCTCTGTGTGACTATCATAAATTAAAAAAAAAAAATTAAAAAAAAAAAAAAAGAAGAAGGAAGAGCCTTAGTCACTTCTCCCCCATAGTCTCAGGCGTTAATGGACCAACTGCAGAAAGTGGTTGTAGCTCGGGGGCGGGGGCGGGCTCTCACCTCGCCCTGAGGGTCCTTAGCTGTGCCTCTTTCTCTCCGTGTGCCCCTGGGGGGGCGTGTTATGCTCCCATCCTGTCTGGCACCCCGGGGGCCCCTCTTAGGAGAATCCTCTACCCTCCAGCCAATGCCAAGGAAGCAAGAAAGCACCAGCCTTAACTGAGCACCTAGTACTTGCCCGGTCCCCGGCTCTGCTCAGCCCGTATCTCATCATTGCATCCACAGTAACCCTGGGACCAGGGTGGGGTTGGGGGGAGGTGAGCCCCACCTTGCAGAAGAGCACAGCTGAGGGAGTTTGGGCGGGCTTGTCCAAGGTCCACACAGCTGAGAATGTTGCTTCCCACCCAGGGTTGTTTGGCTGCACTCAGTCCGCTCGCAGGGTCACCTCTTCACATCATAGAAGGGGTCTGGGTCTTCCAGCTTCTTGGGACCACTCCACCTCCACTCCCACCCCCCGTCCCCCCTTGTCCCGTGGAAAATGTGCTCGGTGAGTATCCCTTGATGGACGGCCTGTCCTCTACCTGTCTTTCTCCCCTAGACATGGGGTGGGACTGGACAGGGAGGTTGGAAGGAGCCACCTTGGGGGCCCCTTAGGGTGTCTGACAATGACTCCGGCTACTGTACCCCCTGGGGGTTTGAGGGTAGCCCCCAAAGGGCTTGAGGCAACCATACGGTGAAGATGTGGGGAGAAGCAGGCATCATGAAACCACATTTATAGGACAAGCGGGTGGTTCTCACATAGACGGGGGGCTGACTGGGGCTGGGTTCACGTGAGGGGTGTGAGGGGCTGATGATGGACGTGCGACACCCCCTCTGGTCCACAGAGAGGCCTGGGGGGTCCTGCAGACCAGTGAGGCCATAGGTCCTGGGCTTGCCCTGTGGCCGGCCCTGTCAGCCACCGCAGGCTCTGCGTGGAGACCTCACAAGCATTCTACCCCCAAGTGCTACAAGGTGGATCCGTTCATGGACACCAAGTCACTTTTATTTTACTGGGGGATTTGTGAGCTTCCCACGCAGTCTACACTAACATGTACTATCATTGTCGTTGGAAAAGGTGCTATTTTTGAGAGTCCTGTCACTTTGGCCACCCCTCCAATACCGATTGCTGACTCAAAGTCCAGACTCTGGGGCCTCTCCACTGTTGTTTCTGGGACCTCCCTGAAGGTACGCGGGGCGGGGAGAGCAGATGAGAACTTGGGGTGGAAACTGGGGTCGTGGCACTGACCTCCATCCTTGGCTTTACCCAACACCCCTGGGCCTCAGTCTTCTTCTGTAAAGTGGGGTTAATGATGGTTCTTATCACATAGAATTGTTGTGACAATGAAGTGAGAGCATGCATGTCCCGTGCTCAGCGGAGGGCCAGCTCCCCATCACCCTGGGTGCCACATGTCCCCCACACTCGTGATGGCAATCACCCAGAAGAGGCCTCTTTTCACGGGGTGTCATGGGCATGTACAAGCAGCATATCTGCTAGCCCCCCGATAGCGGTGACACTGACCCAGCTCCACCGCCACTCAGGGTCACCCACTATGCCAACTGCAGGGTGTACTCAGGACGGAGAGTAACCCAGTGTTCTGGCGTCAAGGGCTCGGCTTTCCCTGCCAAGTGTATTCTACGGGCAGGCGCTCCCCAGGAATGACCGTGATACTTTGCACAGAAGCTTTTGAAAAGCCAACATGAATTTCCAAAATGATGTGTCTAACCCTTTGCCTTCATTTTCAAGGTGCTCTGAAGACCCAGATCCCCGTATTGACCTTCCAAGGTGGGAGTCGTTCCGGCATTCCTCTGCAAAGATGGGGACCCCAAGCCCCCCAGTTGTGTGCATCCCATCCCAGCCTACCTGGGGAAGCATAGGGTACTGTTAACTTAGACGGCTCCAGAGACAGCAGAGCCGTGAGCCCAGGGGTCCTGATGGGCCGGGCCGCCGGGGTTCAAGTTGCACTGGGCACTTGGCAGAGGCTCTCCAGGCCTGGCACACCCAAGAGATGACAAGCCTTCCCGATAGATGGAGAAGATGGGAAAATCATAAAACCCCAAAACCAGCAGTTTCTCAAACTGGGTCAGGACCCTGAGAGAGCGGTGTGTCCTTTCAGCGGGAACAACCAGCCCATTTGCAAGGGAAGAGAGACAAACGCCGCGTCATACAGCCTCTGTCGTAATGGTGAGCACTCTCTCGGGAAACTTGTGCAAGGGTGTGTATTTTTTCACTGTGTGTTGTGATCAGATATTTTGAAAAATACGTCTTTATGGTATGTAGGGATGTACTGCAGGTCGTATCATTTTTAATACAGTGTTTTCAAACCGGTTTGACAACGTAATACCTTTTGCGTTGGAAACCAATATGTGTGCACACACAAGCACATGCACACACAACCAAAACAGAAGATGTAAAAAACAATATTCACTCTGGCTATGTGCAATATATTCTGACATTTTCCATTCCAGTCCGTTGTATTCTAATTCTAGAGTGTTCTATTTTACTTTTCTGGAGATGCCAACCTGGCCTAGTAAATTTATTTCACAACCCACTAATGAGTGTCCAGTTAGAACTTAAAAACACTGCTTTAAGAGGTTTGGAGGACATAGCTGTGCTGCAGCTCACAGCAGAATTTGATGAGCATAATGAGGACCTGAGTCACCAAGAAAAGTTCAATTGTGGATCCCATATGCTATTTAAAGCTGCAAAAACATGTGCGGTTCATATTAGAGATGTTTATAGTCTCCAAATGGTTGACATATAAACAAAGCCCTGGATCTTCAGGGAGAAGCTAGAAAGTACTCTTGGGTGGGAGCCCCAGTGCCAGTTAACGCAGGTGCTGCTCTGTTCTCAGAGTGGAGGGAGGTGGGGCAGATCTGATCGTGGGGAGAGAGGCTCATGCTGTCTTTGGAGATGATGCATTAACTCTTCCCAGGGAGCAGGCTTCCCAGGAGTCAATTACTTCCCACTGTAACTAAATGGAGCCTGCTGGCCTAAAAAAAAAAAAATCAATCCACCTTTATGAGGCATATAACTGAATTCTCCTGGGGGAAAGGTCCAGAGGTGATATTGTCCCTGAAGAACAGAGAACATATTGATCTCAATTGGAGGTCTTGTTCTAAACAGACTTTTCATCACCACTGATGTCGATCCAGGGGAGATTCAGGGTCAAGTCTCCTTCCTCCTGTTGACTCTGCTTCTTAGTGGTGGCCTTTTTCTGCCCTGGGCATGTAGCCTCAGGATTACATCCCAAAACCTACTCAGTGGCCTGATTCCAAGCATATATGAGGCCACCACATTCTGTGCAACCAGGGGGCAAAGCTAAGCATTCAGAGTTTAGATTTTTTTAAGACTTTTTTATTGTAGTAAAATATGCATAACATCAATTTTATCATTTCAGCCATTTTAAGTGTGCAGTTTGGTGGCATTAAGGCATTGCATTAATTAATTGCATGGTTGTGCAACCATCCCCACCATCCATCTCCAGAACTTTTTCATCTTCCCAAGTGGAAATTCTGTACCCATTAAACACTGACTCCCATTCCCCCTGACCTCAACCCCTGACACTCACCATTCTACTTCCTGTCCCTATGAACTGACTGCTCTAATACCTCATGTAAGTGAAATCATAGAGTATTTGTCCTACTGTGACTGGCTTATTTCAGTTAGCAAATTATCCTCAGGATCCACCCATATTGTGGCATATGTCGGCATTTCCGTCCTTTTTTAGGCTGAATAATATTCCCTTGTATGTGCATACCACATTTGGCCTCTTTGTTCACTGTCAGTGGACGCCAGGTTGCTTTTACCATTTGCCTATTGTGAATAATGCTGCTATGAACAAGAGTGTACCAGTGTCTCTTTGAGACCTTGCTTTTGATTGTTTTGGGTGCATAGTTAGAGGTGGACTGCTGGATCAGGTGATAATTCTATTTCACATTTTTTGAGGAGCCTCCACACAGTTTTCCACAGCAAAGATTTTAAGGAATTCCATCATGGGGCATCTGGGTGGCTCAGTCAGTGAAGCCTCTGACTCTTGATTTTGGCTCAGGTCATGATCTCAGGGTCGTAAGATTGAGCCCTATTTTGGGCTCCGAGCTCAAGTATCCATGCTCAAGATTCTCTCTCTCCTCTCCCTCTGTCCCTTCTCCACCCCTCCTCTAAAATAAATACATCTTAAAAAAAAATAAGGAACTCCATTTTGGGGGGATTTAGAAGATAAGAAACTGCAATTTTCACTTTTTAAAATTGGATTATCAAGACAATATTCCTCCTAATAATGATAGCAGCCACAAATACTACCACTTACCAAGCACTGGGTAGGTACAAGGTTTCTCTACAAAGCACCTCTTGTGAATTTTCTCCACTATATTATTAAACCCTCTTTAAAACCCTGTAAAGTAGTTAATGCAGGTATCATGTCCAAAGATGAGGTGCAGGGAGGTTCAACACTGTATGAGACAGGTCCTATTGTAGCAAATGGCAGTCCGAGAGGTTAAGCACTTGGCTAAGGCCAGGAGTGTGAGGGTCTGGACTCAAGCCTACACCATTTGATTCCTGATTCTGCAAGCTTACTGCCACCAGTCTATGCCTCTTATCTAATCTCTCTCTTGCATTAGTTTCCTTTGTCTTCCAACTCTTTCTAAGTCTGTTTGTGCACATAAATGGAACAAGATCCTGGAAGAAGCCATCAGTGTACCAATAGCAACCACCGAGTAGACCTCTGGGTGCTGGCACCCACTGGCTAGTGGAGATCGGGGCCAGGATGCCGGCCGCATCCAGCATGTGACCCTAACCATCAGCCTTCCTAATCTCACAACTTCTGACTAATGAACTGCTAAAGATTCTGATGATACTTTTATTTTTATTTTCTTGAAAGGTTTTATTTATTTATTTTAGAGAGAGAGAGCACGAGGTGGGGGAGGGCAAAGGGAGAGGAAGAAAGAATCTCAAGCAGACTCTGTGCTGAGTGTGGTACCAGACATGGGGCTTGGATCTCATGACCCTGAGATCAGACCTGAGCTGAAATCAAGAGTTGGATGCTCAACCAAGCCACCCGGACACCCTAAGATTCTGATGGTATTTTTAAAAAGGATATGATAGACCAACCCCCAGCATAGGTCCTTGTCACTTATTCATAAATTCTGTAAGAACGAAGGGATCAAATACAGAATACAAGGATCTTCACACAAACACACGACTGACCCAACAAGGCAGCCGTCCTCTTCATGAGTCCCCTATGCCCTTGCTTTCTGGCAGATTCGACCATCTGGTGGCAATAGACCGCTCAGGAAGGGCTGCCGATGGCAATTACTACAACACCAGGAAAACGAACATCAAACGCTTGGTTGACCCCATTGATGACCTTTTCCTTGCAACACAGAAAATTCCTGGAATCTCGTCAACTGGTAAGCAGGGAGCTGAGAATTCAATAAGAATGTGTCAACACTAACTGCCTTTTTATTGATAGGGGGATGTATGACAAGAAGGAGTTATATGGGGACCACGGTTTCTACTCCAGAGATGTTTGTTTATTACGGCCGGTATAGACGATAAAGACACCGTCACGTAGAAATCTGACATTCCCACAAGCAAGGAAGGGAAATGACACGTAATAGAGTGTATTGTACTCGTCCAGCTCTAAACTATTAAAACTAAGAATAAGAGTGATAATAAAATTGGGGCATGGTATATTCTTTTGGCCGTACAGGACGAATGTACCGTGTCTACTGTGTTTCATCTTATGAGCGCATTAATTTTTAAGTATGACTTAAATACATGATTAGTGCAATATTTTGATTGTTGGGAACGTAATAATGTGACCATTTGCGTTTGTACAGAACTTCATTGTTTTCAAAGAGGTTTCACATCCATATATTGTTGAAGCCTCTTTACAGCCCTGGCAAGTAGAGAAGCAGATAGTGTCCAAAAATGAGGCCCAGGGAAGCTCCTTGAGGTCGCCTAGCCCATTAGTGTGGCTGGTCTAGAATTAGGAAGTCCGGACTCCCGGAACCCCTTCCGACATGCTTTTCGTGGAGTCATGTTGCCTTAATGAATTTCTAAAAGGCTTAAAGCAGCTCCCAGAACAGTGTTGCTCCCCTGAGGGTAGGCAAAGTCCTAGGTAATGAAGGCAAGTTTCTTGTTCTGTGTTTAATTGTTCTCTTCATTCAAACACTTCAGAGTGTTTCCCAGACTCATTAGTCACCTTTGGCTTTTGAGGCTTTGATGAGACAATAAAAGTCTTCCTGGCTGAGTAGAAAGTTTCTACAAAGTGCCTGGTCTTTCCCAGAAGAGGCCTTGGGTGTGGTACCCACAGCACACTTGGCTCCTACTTCCTGTCTCTGTGGGCTGGGCAGGCTGGGGACCTGGGGGCTGGAGGGAGGAATGGCCCTGGTGCAGGAGGAAGGGGTCTCCAAGCCCAAAGGGGCAGTCACGATTCAAAGGAGCTGCTCTCCTCCTGCTGAAGGTCCTCCTCATCTTTGCTGGTCCCCCTAAGGCTGCTCCCAAGAGCCTAAAGGAGTGGGTGGAGCTGGCTGTTTATGCCTTCAAACTGCCCTTTTGGTGGACCCCTAGAGACTTCTGGTACCCTCAGGCTGTGGTTCCCCACACCCACTGCCCAGCAGGGCCACCCCTGGTCTTTTCTCTCCTCTGCTCCATCCACACCCCATGCCTCGGTTTCCACAGGCAGCTGCCTTGTGGACACAGCACTGGCCTTCCACTCGGCACCCAGGGGCCCTCCCCTCTCGGAAGCCCCAGGAGTGCCACCAGGTGAGGACGACAAGGCCACAGGCAGGACTGAGGAGCAAACAAGACGAAATTCAGACAATTCGAAAGAGCGGAGACAGAGGTAGACAAGCAGCAGCTCTAGGCTTGTGGTCATTTCCCTCCATTCAGTCGGCTACTGTGGGCCTAGAAAATTATTCTGAGAGACATGCTCAGGATGGGGACCTGAGGTCCCTTGGCCGGTCAAACAGTCGGATTCTTTTGGCCACAGGCAGGTGTCCAGTGCTCGAGGTGGAGTAGCTCCAGCCCCCTCCCCACCCACAGCCACCTCGTGATGAATGCTGGCCTCATCGGGTGGGCTCCCTCCACACGTTCCAGGCCTTCGTAGAGACAGACACAGAAATAGCCGTGCAACCGTGCAGCAGGCTCGCCAGGCCTGGCCCTCAGGCCTTGAGGCACTCGGACCAGTACCTTGGTGAGTGGTTATCCTGGGGCAGCTGCCACGGTCCTGGAGGCAGGTTCAGGTGACATCTGACCTACAGACTCTTCCAGAAATACCTGGACACAGGACCAACAGCTGTTCTCTAGCACCACCTCAGACAGCAGCAGGCTGCAGGCTGGCTTAGATTTTTGTCACCTTGTTCCTGTGGACAAAAAAGTAAATTACAGAGTTGAGCTTAATGATCCGTACCAGTTCCCCGTCACACAGAAGAGGGTTCAGGGTCTTGCAGCCCTGGTCTGAGCAGGAGCCACTCAAGAGTTAAGACCACCACCCCACATCTCCCACAGGGATGGTCACAGCAGGATAGGGGGTGCTCCATCTGTGACTAGAGAGTGTGACTCAGTTGGGGACATGGCCCCACACTGCTGAGTTCCAAACTAAATTCTCTCGACGATCTGAAGGAGATGTACATCTCCTGGTTGTCTGAAAATGTAGCCAGAGTCAACCCTTTCCCCTCCCCGAGGCAACAAATTCCATGTTGAGGGGCTGCCCTGCCCCACAACCACTCCCATATTGGTCAGTCCTCAACACTGCCTGACGTGGTTCCGCTTCCCTTCAGGGGTCAGTGACGGGCAACGAGCTCAGGATGGGCAAAGTCAAGGGGGCTGTGAAGAGACACATATGAAATGGAGATGTGATCACTTGCGACGTGGAGGCCAACTTTGCAGTCATCACCAGGTCCATCGGGCCTGGCTACCCAGGAGGAGGGCCCTGGAGGCCTGGAATCCATCCAGCCGGAGTCTCCTCTCCTCTGGGAGTGGGGGCTCCAGGGCACAAGAGCAAGAGGGGGACCTGGTTCTCAGCCTTTGGCCTCTCACTCAGTCATCCAACAAACATTGACTGTGTGCCAGGCATTGTTCTAGAATCCTGGTGTTAACATGGCAAGGGTCCTGCTCCACAAGGCTCTTGCGGGTTGTGGACAGACAAGGAGCTCTAAGAAAGAAGTACCCAGCTCATGCTAAATAGTGCTGAGAGCTATGGGTAGATGAGAGACAGGGAGAAGCAGGCCATTTTAGATTATGGTCAGGGAAGGCCTCTCTGAGGAGGGGTCATCCATGCTTTCCTCGGTTCCTCCCGCATGGTGGAAAGGAAGAGAACAATCTGGTAGATGTTTGGAGGAAGCAAAGACTTCCCACCTCTCCTCAAATTTACCTCTGCCCCAGGCTGCCCTCTCTCACCCCTCCCTAATAGGACTGATCTTTCTGTATCCGGGTCCTTCTAGGCCTTACCTCTCCTCCCTTGACAGCACCACAAGTTTCAGTACTTTTGACAAATATTTAAAAAAGGCTTTCCCATTTCATCCTCAAAACGGAGCCTGGAGCTAAGCAGAAATCCCTGAGGGAATGAGTGTCAAAGTAGGAAAACCTGCAACTGATGAATTGAGTTCAAAACTCCAGGTGGTCCAGGTCACAGGGGGTTGCCACATGTTTGTGACCTTTATCCCCCATGAGTTCTATCCAGTCCACATCATGGACATCAGAGAAAAATCCCCTTGTGATTTAGGGGGTAGAGGGAAGAAACCATTTGAAAATACATCAGAACACTCTGTTCTTTTTATTTATGTATTCATGAGACACACAGAAGCAGAGACACAGGCAGAGGGAGAAGCAGGCTCCCCACGGGGAACCCGATGGTGGGACTCGATCCCAGGACCCCGGGATCATGCCCTGAGCTGAAGGCAGATGCTCAACCACTGAGCCACCCAGGCGTCCCCAGAACACTTCACTCTTGACAAGACCCTGCCCTCAAGAGAAACCATTTTACCAGAGCCAAGCCTGCTGGGATTTTATCAGAGCCTAACCTGCCTGGGGGAAGGGAAATATCCAAACATATCCAAACATGGCAAACATGCCATGAACAGATGATAATATAAGAAGAGAAATGGAAATTCTAAGAAAAAAAGAAATGCCAGAAATCACCAGAAACAAAGAAACAGAAACATAGAATTCCTTTGACCGGTAGCCTGGACGCAGCTGAGAAAATCACCTCTGACCTTGCAGAGGGGATAATAGGATCATCTAAAACTAAAAAGCTAAGAGACAAAGACTGGATGAAACAGAATAGAATATCCAAGAATTGTGGAACAATTGCTAACATACATGTAGTGGGAATAACAGCAGGAGAAGAAAGGAAGAGAAGCAATATTTAAAGCAATAATGACTGAGGTTTTCCCCCCAGATCAATGTCAGACACCAGACCATAGATCCAGGAAGCTCAGAGAACACCCAGCCAGATAAATGAGTAGCTAAAGTAGGAATTACACCCAACTTCTCCTCAGAAACCACACAAGCAAGAAGAGTGGCATGACGTATATGAAGTGTTGACAGAAAAAACCCACCAACCTAGAATTCTGTGCCCTGTGAGATTATCCTTCAAAAGTGAAAGAGAAACAAAGAACTTCTCAGACAGACAGAAACGGAGGGTAATTTGTTGCTAGGAGACCCGCCTTGCAAGAAATGTTGAAAGAAATTCTTCAGGGAGAAGGAAAATTGCATAGGTCGGAAACTCAGATCTATACCAAGAACAGAGAATAAGTAAATGAAGGTAAAATAACTTTTGTTTTTCTTATTCTGAATTGATCTAACAGATAACATTTTGTTCTGAATAATAATAGCAACGACACATTGAGTCATGTTCATAAAAGAGGTGGTTCTTTAAAGATTTTATTTATTCATGAGAGACACAGAAAGAGAGAGCAGAGACACAGGTAGAGGGAAAAGCAGGCTCCCTGTGGGGAGCCCGATGTGGGACTTGATCCCAGGACCCCTGGGTCATGCCCGGAGCTGAAGGCAGATGCTCAATCACTGAGCCACCCAGGTGCCCCAAAAGAAGGTATTATTGATATGCTAAGAAAGAAGAGAAAATACAATCATATAAAGTGCTCAGTGAAAACCACAACAGGCAGAAAAAGAGTGGAAGACAAAAACAGAAAAAAAAAAAAAAACTCCATCAACAAACAGAAAATAGTAACAAATGTGGCAGATATTGATCCACCATAATTGATCACTTAAATGTCAATGGCCTAAATACTCCAACTAAAAGGCAGAGGTTGTCAGGGTGGATCAGAAAACAAGATCCAGCTATAGTTGTCTGTAAGAAAACCACGTTAAAAATAAATATAGATTAAAAGTGAATGGATGGAGAAAAAATATACCAGGCTAACAAGAACCTGAAAGAGAGCATCAGCAGCTATACTAATCTCAGAGCAGATTCTAGAGCAAGGAAAGTTTCCAGGGTCAAAGTTCCATAATGTAAAGGGGTCAAGTCTCCAAGAAGATGGAACAATTCTTTTTGTGTTTGTTTTTGAAGACACACAATTCTTTATTTTTTTTTAAGTTTTATTATTTAAGTAATCTCTACACCCAATGTGGTGCTTGAATTCACAACCCCAAGGTCAAGAGTCTCATTGCTTTTCTGACTGGGCCAGTCAGGCACCCCAAAGACATATCAATTTTGTTAAAAGATTTTATTTGTTCATTTATTTTTGAGAGAGGGAGTGTATGAGTGAGTGTGAGCAAGGGGAGGGAGGGGAAATCCCAAGCAGACTCTGCACCCAGCACGAAGCTCAATCCTGTGACGCTGGGACCACCACCCAAGTGGAAACCAAGAATTGGATATCCAACCAACTGGGGAGCCACCCAGGAGCCCCAAGATGTAAAATTCTTAATGTGTGGGTGCTCCTAAAACAGAGTGTCAAATATGTGAGACAAATAGAACTACAAGGAGAAATGGATGGATCCACTCTCATATCCATGGAGACTTTAATCACCATCTGTCAGACAGGGACAGATCCAGCAGGCAGAAAAATAGTAAGGGCTCAGGTCATGATCTCAGGGTGGTGAGATCGAGCCCCATGTCGGGCTCCTTGCTGGGCTCCCTCTCCCTCTCCCTCTATCCCTCCCCCTTGACCTCCCCACCCCCAGCCTGCATGGTCCTCATGTCCCACGTTTTGATATGTGCCTGTACTTGTGTGCCACACGCCTTTGTACACACAGCATGTTGGGATTTTTTTCTACCTGAAGTGCCCCACTCTCTACCTTTTCTCTGCCTAAATCCTGCAAGGCCATATTAAATGACCCCTTTTCTGTGAATTTTTCCCAAGCCAGGCCTCTCCTGAGTGCTCCCATCATCCTGTGAGCACCTCACTCTCTCCCCTGGTTGGGGGCTCTTTATTTTTTTTTTCTTTTCTTTTCTTCTCTCTTTTTTTTTTTTTTTTTTTTTGGCTCTGACACCTACAGTCCACCAGGTCCTTAATCAGTCCTCCTTCAGCCGAATGGAGCACTTGGGCAGGTTTCAGAGAAGAGCCAGTGACGTGGTGCCCAGCCTGGGGAATAGGCCCATTGGGGCTAGCTGACAGAGAAGGCAGGAGGCCAGAGGCTGGCTTGGGGGCGCCCTCCACGCAGAGGCGATGCCACACAGCCAGTGAGCCCCTCGGAGGACCAGCTCCCAGGCAGCATGAGGGACCCAGGTCAGCCACGTGGGAGGGCCAGGCCTTAAGGTCAGAAGTCCTGAAACAGCTCCCCAGGGTTAGAGCCAATCTCCCTGATGGTGGGTCACTAACAGGACGTAACCCAGCCCGTGTGGAGCAGGGGTTCTCAAACCTTAACTTGAATCAGCATCACCCGGAGGCTTATGAACCCTCAATGTGGCCCCTGCCTTCCCCGCCGAGTTCCCCGCCGAGTTTCTGATGAGTCTGCGCTGGAGCCCATCAATCTGTTTTTCTCACCAATTCCCAGGGGCCGCTGGTGCCACTGAGTGTGGGGCCCTTCTTGGAGACGAGTCCTGCTGCTTAGAGGCAGGGTGACGGACCCCATCACCTCTCCACTTCTATGATAGAATCTTTTTTTGTTGTAGGTGTTTCTAACTGGGGAGGCTATGCCTTGGCCTGTGCACGCTGTACATCCTAAACTCCTGTGAGGTCCACAGACCTTACCTAGCAAAGGCAGTTGGGTCCAGGAGCGCCTGGGGATGGGGACTGGGATCAGGCCCTTCTGTCGTTGCTGAGGTAACATACCCAGCAGGCCACGCCCACGGGAGGAAGGTTCAAGGCTAGGGGCGCAGGCCCAGCATCACTGCTGCCCTTCCGCAGCCTCACCCTAGGGGAGCCTCACCCTAGGGGAGCTCACCAGAAGATGTTGGCCCTTTGGTGTGTGGATTATTTTAGGCTGATTATTTTTTTAAAAAATCAAATAAACAAAAAACAGAAGGACTCCATGACTCTGCCATTCCCTTGGCCGCACCCACTGACGCAGGTTCCAGGCTCAAACCCTCTCTCCAGCCCTGGCTCCTCCCAGAGCCTAGAGCACCTTCTGGGGGAATTTCCCAGAGTCATTTGGATCCATTTGGATCGTGAGAAATTGGCATCAAAAGCCCTGACTTTATGTCTAAACCCCAGGCCCCAAATGACTTCCCCTGTGAGCTGCAGCTTTACCTGAGCTTCCCCTTCACCTGAGAGCAGGCAGGAGGTGACAGGGCTGCAAAGTCTGAGAAGAAACAGTGGAGGGAGCTGGGGTGTGTTGGCTGGAGCCCAGAAGAGTAGCCCCACTCCAGGCCTCACACCTGAAGGGGGGGAGGGAAGAGGGACCACTGCCCTAGGCCACCTGACAGACCAAAGCTGCCTGAGGGGCAGGGGTCACAAGAGCAGACTGAGGTTCAGTGAAAAGAAGAGTTTGCCTTCTTCAAGGAGGAGGAGGAGGAGGATGTGGGCCCAGTCAGGCCCGGGGAGGGGTTCCCGTGCTGAGTCAGCCTGGGCCCCCCCACCCCTCAGCCACTCCTAACCAGTCCAAAAAATCAGCTTTCCTGCAACCTATGGCCTCACTTTCACAGTCTGGTCCCCCAAAGGTCTTGATTACTACTTGCAACACCAGGAACCAGGTCTTCCGTGTCTGCTTTTCCAACAACCAGCAGAGGGAAACACAGCGCTTGGTAAATTCTCGTGGAATGAATGAATAAGCGAACAAATGCATACATGAGTGGGTGGCTGGACGCAGGGCAGCAGTTTCCCAACTTCAAAGGCATGTGAATCACCTCTGGGGCATCTTAAATCACAGAGCACAAAGCCCACCCAGGAGTCCTGACTCAGTAGGCTGGAGGTGAGCTGGACAAGAGCATCCCCGACGTGTTCTGGGTGACCACATTCTGAGACCCTGCATTAGAGGCTTGGTCTGGGGAGAAGGGAATGCAATCTAAGGGCGGGAAGGTTCCTGAGCACTGAGCCTGGACACAGCAGCTCAGATGGGCCGAGTGGTTGGGATGAATCCCCAGGCAGCCAGTCGCTGAGGCCCAGAGCCCATCCAGAGCCCTGTCTCTCCCTCGGCTTCTCTGTCTCTTTCTCCCTCCTGAAACCATGTTTCTCTCCAACACCTCTCTGGATTGATGTTATAGCCACTTTACAGATGAGGGAGCTGGGATTCCAGCAGGTGGTGGGGGCAGGGATGGTTTGCCCAACACACCCAGACCAGGGGGGCACTGGGACCTCTGACTCCATTCTCTGGGCTCTTTCCATGGCTCAGAGGTTTCCTGGTCCCTGGTGAATGCTAGAGTGCCACAGGGGAGTGGGGGGGACTAGAGCGGCTCAAGTGACATTTTCAGAGGAAATGGTCTGCCCCCGTGGGGCCCAGAGGGCCTTCTGTGCTTTCTTTGCATTTCCTGGATCTGAATTGGAAACATTCACTCAGGGGGCTGCCTCACACATGATTCCTGATTCACGGACACAAAGGAATGAACCCGCCCAAACAAATGCACACAACCCAAGCGCTTACCCGCCAGGGATGGAAAATTCTCCTTTCAGGTTTCTACACAGTCCATCATAAATACATTAATAATGCATCACCCTTGTGAGGAAAAGAGAAGGGAACATTTTCAAAGCAAAAGTGTGTTGAGCCCCTGAGCCCCTCCTCTGGGCCAAGCTAGGTTTGCTGTGGGAGACGATGGGGGATCAGATCCAGGCCCTGGGTGGGGAGCTCAGGATCCACTGGGGTTGGGGCAGGACACAGGAAAGGATGGAAGTGTGCAGAGCAAGCTGCTGTAGGGACAGCGAACAGGCATTTAGCTCACCTCAAGGAAGGCTGCCTGGAGGAGGTGACTCTAAGCTGGGTCCTGGAGGGCAAGTAGGATGTAAGTAACCAGGTAACAAAGGGTGGGAAGGATCTTCCAGGCAGCAAGACTCACATAAGCAAAGGTGCAGGCATATGAAGCCATGCAGCATGCAGGAGGAAGAACTGCAATCGTCGTACTAGAATTCCACACGTCACTCACTGGGCATCCCTGAGCCCCGGAGCAATTCTGGGCAGAGTTGTGGCCTGGGCAGCCAGTGCGCCCTGATTGCTGAAGGGGTGAGGGATGTCCCTCATCTCTGCTCTGTAAGTTGCTTACAAGCAGGGCCTCCCATGTTGAGGGACAATTCTTAGGCATCTGATCTGATCATGACTGTGGAAGGTGTGGGTACCATGCTGAGGAGCCCGGGGAGGTGGCCACCAACATCTAGGGCACACTCTGCCCACTGTGGCTCTTTGCTGTGCCCAGGATGTTTGTCTGAGGGCAGAGCAAATGGCTGGAGAGCATTCCCCAGACTTTGTCAGGGGCTAAGAGCTGATTGATGACACTTTACAGGAGGGACTAAGGGATGGATGGATGGATGGATGGATGGATGGATGGATGGATGTATAGGTGGATGCATGGATGGATGGGTGGATGGATGGGTGGGTGGATGGATAGATGGATGGGTGGAGGGATGGGTGGATGGATGGATGGATGGATATGTGGATGGATAATGCAGAGAGACAGGAACATGGCTTTATCCTGGGTTCCCATTCTCTTCTAGCACTTCCATTCCACTCCACTTTCTTTCCTAGCCTTTTAAAATTGAGCTACATAGAATAAAGAGGTGCATACACCGTACGTGGACAATAGATGAGTTTTTACATATGTGCACATCCATGCAGCTACTGCCAAGATCATGCTGCAGTTCTAACTTCCGAGAAGGCCTCGTTCTCCAGTCCCACTTTGAAGAGCACCAGCACCTGCCCGTGATTATCAGCCTGCCATGCTCCCGCGTCAACCACGGAGACCACCCACACACTCAGCCTCTAAGCCCAGAAGTCATCCGGGGCCTCTGTCCCTACTCACAACACACTGGACCCCAAGCCCTGGCCGCTCTGTCTCACTTCAGGCCTCTGTCCCTCCTCTCATGTCACACTGTCTCAGCCTGGGCTGGTGTCACAGCCTCCAGGTCCATTCTCTCCCTCTGCCGCCACCTCCACTAGCTGGGGTCTCCTTGAAGACCATGTGGTCATTCCGTGACTCCTAGAAATTTGCAGGTGGGCACCATTGGCCAGATTGCTCCCTGGGGCTCTTCGTAGAGGCTGAGTGCCAGCTCCCTGGGGCTCTTCCTACACTGCTGACTGGTCACTTGCAGCCTGACACCCCCAAGGCCCTCCCCAGGACCCCGAAGGATGGGAATGGTGCCAGCAGGCAGTGTGCTGGGAGGAAATGCTCCCGCACTAACTCCCGGGTCCCAGAAACATTCCCCTATAAAGGGAGGATATGACCCAAGAGAGGAAGAAATGGAAAATAAAACCCAGACAAAGGGCAGGAAATGGCATTGTGGGCAGGTGAGCAAAGAGATGCCAGGAAATGCCCTAGGGTGGCCCTCGAACCATGGCCCCCAGGGCATTATGGAAATGCAGGCTCTCGGGCCAGCTGGGGGTAGACAGTTCCCATGTGACCTTTGCCAGTACTTTCTGTGCTGTTCAGACAAGTTTTCAGCGAGTGCTCCTCACCGCCCCTGGCTTGGGGCTCATTCCTGCTCTTTTGTCACCTGTAGTCCTAGCTGCTCCTCCTCCGGAAAGTCTTACTTGAGCCATTCTGATAAACGAGGTTGGAGCCCCTGCTCTACACTGTGATCCCCACGGACTGTGTCTGCCTCATCAGCCACCTAGACTGTGACCACCACCCCCCCCCCGGGGCAGGGACTGCGTCACATTCCCACCGCATCCCTGGTTCGGGGCCTGGCACACAGCAGGTGCTCAAGAAAACTTTGATGGGCAATGGAATGAATGAGCAAGGACCCGGGGAGGAAGGCGAGAGCCCTTCTCAGACCCGTCCTAACCTTCCTGTTGTAGAGTCCTTCGTCTCGGCACCGTCCCCCTCCTCTGCTGGTGGAGGAGGAGGGAGAGGATGCGCTTCACCTTGGCCCCTTGGACTCCATCCCCTCTCCTCGTGTCTTCACCTAAGACCCACCTTCCTCAGGGGGACCAGAACTTTTCAGCCAGAGAGACATGCATGGTGGATGAGTGGACAAGTGGTTCTTTGGGACCTTTCAGTGGGAGAGAGGAGGAGAATCAAATCACTTAAAAAAAACATAATAATAATAATCAGCAAGTATGTCAAAGGAAACAAGCTTTGGGCTAAAGGCCAGGGGAGGGCACCCAGCCCTGCTAGTAACAACTCACCTCATTTCATGAGCACCTGCTGTGTGCCAAGGACCGCACTGGGTGCTTTCCTTGCATTCTCTCATGTAATCCTTACAACAAGCCGCTCAGGGGGCATTATTACTATTATTATCATGGACATCCCCATTATACAGATGAGGATGCTGAGGCGTGAAGAGGCTGCCAGGAAAGACCCAAGTCAGATCTGTGTGATCCCAAACCCAGCCTCCTGGGCCCCGGGTCGGGCTGCATCTTCCCCCTGGCTCTGCTCCCTACAGATGCTCCCGTGTCCACACCGGGCGATGTCGAGAGGACGGCTGCAGCAGGCGTGTGGACAGGCCCATGGAGGCTGGGGGCTCAGGGGAGTGGGAGCCCTTCTGGCAGTCAGGCCACTGGCACATGATGGGAGCTGAGCAGGGACCAGGGTGCAGGGAGTAGCTCACGCTGGACCCACAGAAGTGAATCTTCAGTGTTTTTAACAAACGCTAAATGTGGTTTTCTAAGAACCATATGTAGTTACAGGAGGGTGACTCACAAAAGAAGCACCCCAAACTGTTCCAAGTTGCTGCTTCTGAGCAGTGGGTTTGGGGCAGACGAGGCCCGACGTGATGCAGGACTTTTGTGATGAGTCTCTCAGGGGCATTCGCATGGCTAAAGCAAAATTTTATTTTGCTCTAAAAAGAGAGAGAGAGAGATTGCGCCCAAACATGCCTCCCGCGCTCATAATCGTGTGTCTGTCTCTCTTTTTCCTCCCCCTCCACTACTTCTGACTCTGTCCTCAACTTTTTTCCAGGAAGAAAAAATGCTGGGCATCCTGGTGTACCACAGAGTTTGGAGCGGGGTCCCCAGCAACGTGGGCATGGAGGTGGACAGGCTGCCCTTCCACACCACCCACGCCCAGGTCATCCAGAGGCTGGTGGATGTCACCCAGTGCGTGTGACTGTGCACACAGTGGCCATGCCTGGACCCCGGGGCGGGGAGTTCCCTGAGGACCCCCCGGTTTTCCCCCACGGCCTTGTGAAGAAGCACTGGCTCTGGGTGAGCCACGGCCGGGCCCCCGCAAGGCCCCTTCCTGGGACAGGTTAGTGCAGCTGATATGGACCAAGGTGAACATTTCTTTGGGGTTTCTGGTTTTTTCTTTTCTTTCCTAAGTTCCAAGAGGCCTTGATCTCCACCCTCCTCACCCTGGCGCCTTCAGGGCGCCCACATGGTTCTGCTCCGAGGGTTCTCTGACCAACCATTTGTGGGCACACCCGCAAAAAATATTGCTGGCCAGACAGACACAAGAGTAGGCATGACCAGGGCCGAGAATAATCCCCCAGGCTAATTAAGAAATGATAGAACGTTCAAATATGTAGTGTACATTTACAAAGCTCAGGACTTGACCACCACCATCAAAATATTTATACCTCTGAAATGCTCTTTTTCAAACAATGTTTTGTTTACTTGGGCCTTCAAACCTTACATTTATCACCATCACCTCCTGTCTGCCGCTCACCTCTGGTCACCCCCGTGGGTCCAGACACCCCTCCACCACAGAGCCAGACCCTACTCCTTGCTTCCTCCCCATGTGCTCAGACCCAGCCTGGAGCCGGCGGTTCTGGCCTCCCTGCCTAGGAGGGCAGCCAGGCTCCTGGAGCTGGGGGGTGGGTCGGGACCCTGTAGGGGCTCAGGTGGCTCCCAGGATCCTCTGGGACAGCTGTAGTCAGCTCACCCTTATCTCCTTTACCATCTTCCGCTGCACATTTCCCAAAAAATTAACAGCAGAGTCACTGACCACATCCCATTACACTCCCATGCTGCACCAGGACAGTGTCTTGTGCTAGTTCCCTGCTGAGTGATGGCTGACTCATCCAGATGGGGTAGTCCAGCTTCCCAGCTACAGCCCCAGACGCTTATTAGGCCTGCTTCATTTTATTTCCTCAAACACGTCTACTCCAGGGGCACCCCGGTGGCTCAGTCAGTAAAGTGTCTGCCTTCAGCTCAGGTCATGATCCGGGGTCCTGGAATCAAGTCCCACATGGGGCTCCCTGCTCAGCGAGGGTCCCGCTTCTCCCTCTCCCTCTGCTGCTCCCCCTGCTTGTGCTCTCTTGCTGTCTCTCGAATCAATAAATAAAATCTTAAAAAAACAAAAACAAAAACAAACATGTCTACTTCAGTTCTTGAAGGGGAATTAGTTGTAAAGCACGGAACACATGCTACTTTAAGTTGCCTACTCCACTGCAGAAGTTAAAGTTAAGTATCAGTAAGCAATCTGGGATTAATTTCCAGTGCTCCCTACACAGGGGCACAGCCTAGCCCCTGGCCGGAAATAGCTGGGGTGGGGACTGTCCAGACTTTCTCTTGTCATTCGGGCGAGGAGCCCCCACCTACAGGTCTGTGCTTCAGCTGGCGTGGGCTCAGGGCTGACATGCTCATGGCAAGATAAGCTCCCAGTCCGTCCATCTGCAACTTCTCACAGCTCCCCGAGCCCCTCCCGGCTCTCAGCTTCACGGGCCAGTCATCCTCCAAGGATATATTCGTCCCTGATTGGCGACTGCAGAGCTCCATGGAACGGGGGCCCTCTGAGAACGTCCCTGGCATTTCTGAAGTCTCCATGGCTAGGAGAGAGAAAACCTCACCTTGGTAAAGCTGCCATCACACTTCTGATTCATATTTTGGGGAAAGACGCTAATGGGCCTTTGGTTTTGCAATAGTAATAACA
The DNA here is from genome assembly GCF_011100685.1 of Canis lupus familiaris. NCBI lineage: Eukaryota > Metazoa > Chordata > Mammalia > Carnivora > Canidae > Canis > Canis lupus. The sequence continues at coordinate 62,419,440 of NC_049229.1, forward strand.
GAGCTCCGCTCTGGCCTGGAGCAGTTGAAGGCATGACTGTGTCATAGGTTATCTGCACTGTGGCTAGGAGGTTATGGGGAGATGATGAAGTTGTTTGGGAAAGAGCCTGAGACCCGGGGGGAGCCCAGAGAAGGCTGAGAATGAGGGTCCTAGCTCTGGAGTGAGGCATCTACACCCCCTGGCCCTGCAGGGAGGAAGGGGCAAGGATGCAAGAAAGCCAAGAGTAGACTCCTTAGCAGGGTCCAGCCCAGGGACCACTGGAGCGCTGGGTTCCACAATCTAGTTTTCATGTGTTTCTGTTCCACAGGATGATTCCGGGTGAAGCCTTTAGTAAAGTTCTGCTCACATTCGTCCCAGTCTCGGCAGTGTTTTGAATGAAGAGCCTGTGTCGTCTGGGGTGGCATGGACAGCAGGGATAGCAGCCACTTCCAGAGTTGGCCGTAAATGCCCCAAGAGATTTTCTTTGTGCCGCTTCCCCTACCTGTGTGGATGGAAGGAGAAGACCTCAAGATGCTGGAATCTCTTGATGGAATGATCCTAAATCACTGCCATTACTTGGATGAAGACTTGGCAGAATGAGCAGCCTCTCATTGGACTTTGCATGAACAGGAGACAAATTGTTCTTGTTCGAAGGCACTGTGATCTGAGGGGGGTATATTCATGACTACGGTATAATGCGGCGTTGTCTAATACAAGCTTGGAAGGGTTAATACTGAGAAGGAGTCTAAGAAAACCGTCTTTAGATGCCAGTACCTGAAGGACCATGTGCCCCAGAGACACAGTTCATGTCCTCTAAAGGCCGGTGGGGAAACTGGTTCTGCTTTGTAGTTAGGAGTTAGGATTTTCTCCCCGATCCTGGAATGACTTCTCTTGGGTAGGAGCAAACTGGTGTCATTGGTGGTATTTGTTTGGAAACTGGATCATCATTTGGGGGTGGGGGTGGGGATATACCTGGGATAAGTTAGCGGAGAGAAAATTGGATCTCATGACCTCTATGGTACACTCCAGCACTGATGTCTAATGTCTGATCTAGCAGTGTCCTGAGAATTGTTGAGTTAAAGCTGATGGAATTGAAATCCTACCATTTCTCCAGGTTATTAGGTACCATTGTGACCTCGGGGTGGGTGCCAGCCAACGCTGTTGTCTTGCTAGGTGAATTCCAGGAATGGAGGTGGCAGGGATCACCAGCTTCAAGAAGTAGGTTTTTCAGAAAAGCACTGAACCAAGTGGACTACCTTCTGGCTCGCTTGGTCATATCAGTCAGAGGAAAGCAGCAGATGGGGATGTATTCTGTGCTGAAAATTTCTCCCACTCTTGTCTGGCCAACCCACAGACCAGTGTATATAAACAGGAAGATGAGCCCTCCTCTTGCTAAGCAACACTGGTGAATAAGAAAGGAATCTAATGACTCTGTCACCTTCCTTCCAAACCAGATGGGCCGTTTCGTCCATCCATTCTCTCGGGGGAGAAAGGAGGCTTAATCCCCAGTGATGTCCTCATTTAGTCTGTTTGGAAGAAGGATCAATTCTTGCAGAATACTTCAGGACTCCGGAATCTGACCCAGGGAAGGATTAAGTAACCCAAACCAAATTTACGTTTTAACATGATGCAGTTGATCTTGAGCAATAAACATGTAGCCTGTCCCTGTCAAGAAGATGCTAAAACCTAAAAGGGCTGGTCAACGAATGTGACTCTCCCCAGACAAAGCCCAAGCAGAGAGGACAGCCCCAAGAGATGACTCCAACACGTCTTTCTAGTTTGGCAATCTTCCCTAACGAGGAGGGTGGAGGGTCTGATCAAGCCTTTTCTCATCATGTGGAACAGGGACCTGGGAGGAGATAGGGCTCAGAGGGTGTGATAGTCTCCTGATCACAGGGCTGGGCTCTGTCCTCAAAAGGAAGGGGGCTGAATTAAGTCCCAGAGTGGATCTGCAACAATGTGCTAAAGAGCTAAAGATACTTGATTGAGTCTCAAGAGGAGGGAGAGAAAACCCAACTTCACTGGAGGGCTTCATTCTTTTTGGTTACTGCTGGGTAACCAAGGCCAAATACCCTAATTTCTCTGTTTGAGTTTTCCCTAAGAAAGCCAATCCCTGGAACTTCCTGACTCTGTTGGGTATTTCACAGAGCCCTCTAGATCCCCCTGGTGTTGAAAGACCCCCCTTCCCCATAAGGACTGCAGCACACTCCAGCTGTGGCTGGTTACTTTACTTTATTTGCAGACTCAAGTTTGCTACATAAATCCATTGCACAGTCCAACACACACATACTTGGCATAAAAGAGAGGACAATACAAAAATACAACTCTTGATAGGAAAAGAAACCACCCTCAGCTCATCCCAGTCCATCCCAATGGGGACACCCACGTTTAAGGTCAAAATAGGGGGAAATTTGGGATGAGGAGGCATGGAGGCCTCAACCAGTACCATTGCCCCACTCGGATTCTGAGCTGGGGCTGGGTAGACTTTCCTTGGCAGTGTGGCCATTTCGGCCACCTTCAGATCCGGTCACTTCCTTCTCCAGGAAGGGGAAGAGAAGCTCCTCGGGTTATGGTTGGCTCTCCATAAGGAGCTAGAGTAGGGCTACCCACTCAAAGCCAAAGCCGCTTCCCTGGGCACATCCAGCCTCTCGGTACTTCTCATTGGAGGGTAAGAGACTCTGGATAACTCTACCTTTTAGAGAAGGATGGGGGTAGAGGGGAAGAGAGATTCAAGAAGATGTTCCCCTTGGCCTTCCTTTCAGGAGATTCCAGAAATGTTCTGTGGACACCAGCTGGTATCTCCTGATCCCTGGCCCCTCCCAAGGCTCGAGTCCACCTAGCCCCTTGGGCATGGGTGGCTTGAATCCCAGAACTCGGAGGGAAGTCAGAGCTGGCCCCAGCCCGCCCACCAGGAAATCTGAAGGGCTAGCACTTTCCACAAAGGTGGACAGATCCTTGGAGCAACAGGAAGTTCTTCTGGTTGTTGGTATGTTCACCAGGGTGGAGGCTCAACGCCGTCAGGCACAAAGTTGTGGGAGAGATGAGCCCGCGCTGAGCCTTCCAGGACAGAACAAAAGATGGCAGTCAGTCCCCTGGGCTACAGGTGGCCCCACGGGCCCACTCTCACTCTCCAGGTGGTGAGGAGGGCCCCTGGCAGAGGGGCAGCGCTGGAGGACCAAGGAGGGAGGGCAAGCCCAGAGCCACCTCCTCTCCTTGTCCCAGGGGCTATTAAACCACTGGGGAGCTTAACCCCAGGCCTCTGAGCTGAGAGATGCTGGAGAACGTGTCTCTGTTCTGTTTTGCTGTATGTGAGAACACGGAGAGAATGCCACGCGCCCCTCTGAACCGGCTCGACACTCCACAGGGTGTGTGGCAGGGGACAGAGGCAGGAACTAGGAGGGGGGGGGCAATGCTGCCAGCAGGCACATAACCCTCGCCTCAGTGTCATGGCACACAGCTGTCACGGAGACCCTGGCATTTTAACCATGAACACACTCACGTGCACACACGCATGTGCACACACACAGCGGCTTCCGTGTCCAGTGCTTCTGGGCAGATGGAAACGGAAAACTCATTAGACTGTGTGTTGGGAACTCCGTGAGACACGCTGGCTTTAGGCCTCTACCCTGAGCTTTCAGTACTGGCTGTTTAAAAGGCCCACAGGCATGGCCCCAGGGCGCCCCGGGATCTGTCTTCCATTAGTTCCCGGGCCTGGGGGATCCGCTCAACTCTCTCCTGGAGCTGGGCACGTCCTCTCCCGTCACTCCCTGCACTGTCCCCCCCACGCAGTGCCAGGGCCCGAACGCCTCCCCACCTCCCTTCCCATGCCACCCCCGCCTGGTCAGCTTTCCGCAGAGGACTGGGGCCCACATGTTAACGACCGTACAGCCACATGTGTCACGTCCTCGGGAAGCTCCAGGGCGTCTGCACAGGCGTCATCCGTGACGATGGCACTGGCAGGTCCCGGCAGGTGCGCACCCGGGTACCCGCTCCCATCTCCCGGTCCCCACCCTTCACGTCCTCACTCTGCACACGCACCCCTTCCCCAGCTTCTCCTGGAGAACCTCCCGGAGGTGACAGTTCACTGTCTTCCCCTCCCCAGAGGCCCAGCAACACCCGGGAGCCCACGGGGCCCACCCCGCGCCCCCGGGCTCAGCAAGCCGCAGCAGGCTCCCTGGGACCAGAGGGGTCTCGCCGCGGCCCAGGCCCACCATCCCCCGCAGCGGAAAGAGGCTCTGGCTCCCGGCCGAGCGGCGCGGGTGGTGCCAGCACGGGCCCCACGGGGCCCCCGACGGTGGGCCACCCCCCGGCTAGGCCAAGCCGCCCACGGGGGACCCCCCGACTCCGGGCGAGTTCGGGGTCTGGAAGGTCGAGTGGAGCCTGGCCAGCAGCTCGGGCTCATCGCTCTTCCCGGAGGCGTCGGGGGCGCCCAGCGGGTAGGCCTCCCCGGCCCGGCCGGGCCCGGCGCAGCTGAGGAAGGCCAGGCAGGCCCCGCGGAGGCGGCCCAGGTCCCGGTGCGTGGACTCGCTGACGAAGCAGTAGAGCACGGGGTCGGCCACGCAGTTGAAGCTGGTGAGAAGCAGGGAGAAGTGGTAGGCGTTGAAGACGGCCCTGGCGAACTGGCAGCTGGCCTCCCAGAGGCTGCGCACGAGCAGCAGCGCGTGGTAGGGCAGGAAGCAGGCCAGGAAGATGACCACGGTGCTGAGCACCAGCCGCTGGATCTGGTCCTTGCGGCTCTTCTGGGTGCCGTGGCTGCGGCGCACGGCGCGCAGGATGCCGCGGTAGGCGGCCAGCAGCAGGCCCAGCGGGAACAGGAAGCCCACCAGGAAGCGGTAGTAGTTGATGCCGCGCTGCCAGGGCTCCAGCGGGTAGTGCTCGAAGCAGACGCGGTGCCGGTCCTCGTCCTCCACCACCTCCTTGTGCATCAGGAAGTACACGCTGGTCAGCAGCTCCTTGGCCCAGATGAGCGCGCTCACGCCCGCGGCCGCCTTGAGGGTGCGGAACTGGTGGAAGCGGAACGGGTGCGCCACGGCCAGGTAGCGGTCGATGGAGATGCAGCAGAGGAAGCCCACGCTGATGTAGATGTTCTCGTAGAGGAGGATGCCGCACACCTGGCAGGACAGGTCCCCGTGCGACCAGTGGTCGTGCTGCAGCACGTACTGCAGCCAGAAGGGGAGCGAGCAGATGTAGAAGAGGTCGGCCAGCGTCAGGTTGCACAGGTACACGCCCAGCTCGTTCCGGGCCTTGATCTGCAGGTAGCCGAAGTAGAGCGACAGGCAGTTGGCCGGGAAGCCCACCACCAGCACCGCCACGTAGACCACCGGGGCCAGCGTCTGGTGGATGGTGTGGTCGATGGTGCACAGGGAGTTGTTCTCGGCGGTGGAGTTCCCCATCTTCGGGCCTCGGGGGCCTCCCCGCTCAGGGGCTCAGGGACCGGCCCGGGGCTCGACTGCCATCGTGTTCAGAGGCTGCGGCTGGAGCTGGGCAAAGGCTGGGCCTCCTCGGCGGTGGGTGACCAGCCCCTGAAAGGTAAAGGCAGGGGAGGCTCAGGATACGTAAGGGCAGCTACCATTATGTAGCACCTGCTGTGGGTCAGGTGCTGTTCTCAGGGTCTCCCTTAATTGAGAAGATGGACCAACGCCAACCCAGCTAGACTGTCCGGTTCACGGTCTTGGTCACACACTAAGACACTCAACCATGGTTTTTGCCTCCCTAACCCTCTTCCCCAGCTCCCCATCCCTTATTCATTTCCCCCGGTCTCTCAGGGCAGCGAGCAAGGCTGGGAGCTCTTGGGAGCACAGACTCCTCCCGGGCCCCCTCTCTCCACGCGACGCTCCAGGTAAGATCAATCTCAAGCCACACACACAGTGAGGGCCCCAGCCACTCTCCCTGCCACCACACTAGGCATCATTCACATTTTTCCTACTTGCTCCCAGGAACACTGAGGCCACAGTCCCTTCTGGGGGCCTTTCCAGACAGCCCCAAAGAGGCCCAACCTTGCCTTGTCCTGTGGTGCTCTGGCAAGACACAAAGACCGTGCTTCCCATGGGGCATTGCCTCGATTCTGGGGCGCTCCTCAGGAGGTGCCGCTTCACAACCTGTCCGTCGAATTGAGGACCCAAGGCGAGGTCCTCAGACACGAGCACCCGGCCGGGGTGAGCCCTGTCCAGGCTGTGCACATGGTTCCCCCTCTCTGAGTGCCACATCCTCGTCTGTGATGTGGGCGTGGAAACACCTGCCCTTGGGTCAGTGTCAGGGCCCCATAAAAGGATGGATGCCAAAGTCACAGCATTGTCTTGCTAGAGGCAAAGAGGCAGGGGAAGAGACGGTGGTCTTACACTCGTGAGAAGTTCACGTTGTCAAGAATTTAACAAAGAGAAGGCGCCTGCTATGTATACAGGTACGTCTGAACAAGACAAAATAAAGATTTCTGTTGTAAGTCCTCATTAGAAATTAGTCTATCAAAATGAAAGCCCTAAGCTACTTTTTTTTAAAGAGTTTTATTTATTTATGAGAGCGAGCGGGAGAGACAGAGAGAGAGAGAGAGTGCATGAGCAGGGGCAAGGGCAGAGCGAGAAGCAGACTCCCTGCTGAGCAGGGAGCCTGACTCGGGGCTTGACTCCAGGACCCCGGGATCACGACCTTAGCTCAAGGCAGCCGCCTAACCGCCTGAGCCACCCAGGCACCCCCTAAGCTACTCTATTGATTGAACCTTCTGGCTCCACTGAAAAATCTCACTGCATCTAAATCAGGACTTTTCAATTTTTCTATTTAAGAATCATCCTCCCAGCGGGCCTCATTAAACACTTTGCTCCCCCTGACCGCCTCCTTTCCATGAAATTTTAATGCCCTAGACACACGACACACCTGTTTACGTGCTGTGGCCCTTTGAAGGGTGACACATCATTGTAATAGCTAAGATTCTCCTCACCCCACCCACGAACCAACGTCACCCCCCTGCCTTCAGAATGTACAGTCTCCACGGTCGCAAATTCTGAATTCCAAGAGGCCGAGGCCACATGTGCCTCCAACAGTGCCTGGCTCTTCACGGGCACCCTCAAACACTTCTGGAATGAATGAGTGATTGCCACTTCCCCATTTGACAGGTGAGGAAACCAAGGTTGCCCAGAGCCAGACTGAGGGAGGAAGCATATGCATTAGAAATCAGGCCCGGGGCTCCCGGGTGGCTCAGCAGTTGAGCGTTTGCCTCTGGCTCAGGGAGTGATCCTGGGGTCCTGGGATCGAGTCCCACATCGGGTTCCCCACAAGAAGCCTGCTTCTCCCTCTGCCTGTGTCTCTGCCTCTTTCTCTGTGTGTCTCATGAATAAATAAAATCTTTAAGAGAAAAAAATAAAGAAACCAGGTTTCCTTGCTCCAGGTCCAATCTCCCCCTGCCCCTGCCAGCCAGTCCCCCCACCTGAGACTCACTCCCAACCTCTCAGCCTCAAGAAGTAGAGGCCTCCCAGTGGGGCTCAGCTCTCCTCCTCCCCAGGACACAGCCTGGGGTCTCAGTGATGGTGGTGGGGGGAGTGCTTCTTCTTGTTCTTAATTGTGGTTAAATCTATATAACAAAAAAAAAATCTATATAACATAAAATTCACCACATTAATCATTTTTAGGTGCCCAGGTCAGCGATGCAAAGGACCTTCAGACTTGTGCAACGAGCACCACTAGCAGCCTCCAGGACACTCCCTTCTTCCCAAACTGAAACTCCGTCCCATTTAAACACTAAGTCCCCATCCTCCTCTGCTCCCCAGTTCCTGGCACCCACCTCTCAACTCTCCATTTCTGGGAATCTGACTATTCTAGGGACCTTGTATAAGGGAAACAGTTCCAGGCTCGTCTTTTTGTGACAGGCTTATTCCACTTAGCGAAGAAATGTCCTCGAGATTCATTCATGTTGCAACATATCACAGAAGTTCCTTCCTTTCTAAGACTCAATAAGATTCTATTGCAAGTATTTACCATATTTTGTTTTTCCATTCATTAGTCGATGGACACTCGAGTTGTTTCTACCCTACTTATTGACTATTGTGAATAATGCTGCTATGGACATGGAAGGTTGGTATCTATTTGCGTCCCTGCTTTCAGTTCTTTTGGGTAGATACCCAGAAGTGGAATAACTGGATCATATGGTAGTTCTATTTTTAATTTTTTGAGGAACTGCTATTCTGTTTTCCACAGCAGCTGCACCATTTTACATTCCCATCAACAGCGCACAAGGGCATTTTCTTGTTTTTTGGTTTTTTGCTTTTTGGGTTTGCTTATATGTTTTCATGGTGAGAGGAAGGGGAAAGGGGTGGCTGAGCCCCACAACCCCAAAACTCTGCAAGCAGCCCAGCGCATCAAACTTCGGCTGCACTCACCTTCCACTCACCACCCCTCCTATCCCTGCATCCCAAGCCCAACCCTGTGGGGCCAAACGGCTGGCTGGCTTCCATACGAGGAAGTAGAAGCCCACACAGGTCCCCGACAGTCCCCAGGAGCACCTGCCCAGGACAGCGCCTGTCTCTGCATTTATTTCAGGTGCTCTGCAGTCCAGATAAAGTCCACCCGCAAGATGATAAGATTCAGGGGATCGATCCCTGGGTGGCTCAGCGGTTTAGTGCCTGACTTCCGCCCAAGGTGTGATCCTGGAGACCTGGGATCGAGTCCCACATCGGGCTCCCTGCATGGAGCCTGCTTCTCCCTCTGCCTGTGTCTCTGCCTCTGTGTGTGTGTGTGTGTGTGTGTGTCTCATGAATAAATAAATAAAATCTTAAAAAAAGAAGAAGATAAGATCATTCATCAGCACAGACCCCCAGGTGCCAACAAAACAGGGCGAAGGGAGCCATAGCGGAAAAAAAAAAAACAGGTGCTCTCAGGTCTTAGGAATTCACTGAAAGTCACCAGGCTGAAGCCTATTGTTTACTAGCGGTGAGTGTACGTGGGGGGGGTGGGTGTTGCACCGTGGAACGTGGGGGTTGGGTGCCAGGGCAACAGCTTGTCCCTCTTTCCTAGGCCAGCAATAATCAAATTTGGGCAACCAAAGTCAAAAATAGTCAAGCCTGCAGGGCCAAGAAGAAACATTTACTATGTTTAGATTAAAGCACCTCCTACGTTTGCTTGTAGCAAGAAAAGAGGATTTGGGTGTTCCACAGCAGTGGTTTTCGAACTTGGGTGCTTCTGAGTCACCTGGAAGATTTGTTTAAAACAGATTATTGAGCCTCACCTTTAGAGTTTCCAAGTCAGTGGGTCTGGGGTGGGGCTGGGGAGTTTGCCTCACGCTCCTAGTGGTGTCGGGGCAGCTGGCCCACGGAGCCTGCGATTTGGCTCCTGGTAAGGGGCAGGGTAAGTGTCCAGATAACATGCATTCCCAAGCTGGGGAGCAGAGGTGCCTGAGAGGGAAACTGAAAACCTAGCAGAACCTTGTGGGCAGAGCCAGGATACAGACCATGGAAGGTCAGTAACCTGCTTCAGTCTCTCGAGAAATAGTGACCAGAACTGTCAGGGTACTTATGCCTCATATTTGCCAAATCTTTTATGGTTTACAGAGCATTTCATGTCTGCCCTCCCCTGTCTTCCCAACAGCCCTGTTCTTTCCCCCATTTTAGGGATGAGGAAACCAAGGCCCAGAGAGATGGGGTGGCTTGCCCAAGAGTCCAGTTTCTCTGTTTCTCCCACCCTCAGGTAGCCTCCAATCTCATAGAACAGGAGCTATCACCTGAGACAGGGTACGGTGGTGCCGTGAGCATCCCTCACACTCACATTTAATGTTGGCTTGTACTTTTCACTCCACGCACATCCTCTGTGGGACAGCATGCCCCTGTGGTTTCAACCCCATCTGTACTCTGATGACTCCCAGCAGGTGGATAGTGGACATAACTAGCATCCTGCTGCCTCACTGGACCTGCTCAGTGAGCCCCGCCCCCATCTCTACCTGCCCACAGGTATGGCTTTTTTGAATGGCTTTTGGCTTCTTTCCTCATCTTCATCCAAAGCATCTAATTAATTACTCAGTTCTAGCATTCTCAATTCCTAAATTTTTCCCCAACAGTCTCTTCCTCTTCTGTTCCCTCACCAATGCTCTAGATTGGCTTGGTCAGGAATTCATCCTCAGAATCAGTACAATGGCCTCCTATGGAACTTTCTGGCTCCCTCTTACTGCCCTTTAAGCCATCCTCTAAAATGCAAATCTAATGTAATCATTCCTACTTCAAATCCTTCAAAGGCTCTCCAACCTTCCATCCACCCATCCATGCATCCACCCAACCATCCATCCATCCATCCATCCATCCATCCATCCATCCACCCATTTATTCATTCACTTATCCATTCACACAACAGATACTTATTGAGTATCTGTTGCATGGAAGCCATTGCGCTAGACAGTCACTTAGTGTAACTCAAGTTGCTTTTCCTCTCCTGGGACAGTGGTGAAGACAGGTGAAACCAGCTCCCGAGGAGAGCATGGGATTTTAAGGGAGTTCATAGGAGGTACCCTGACCCAGCCAGAAAAGCCTTCCTGAGCAGCCAGTTAGGCTAAGACAGAAGAAGGGGGAAGGGCTGCTCAAGCAGAGGGGGGTTTTTGTCTGTGGAAACAATGTGTGCAACAGGCTGAATGTGAGAGAGGTAATTGGCACTTTTGGAGAACCGAGAGTAGCTTGGCATGACAGGGTCTAGGTAGAGTAGCTTGGCATGACAGGGTCTAGGTAGAGTAGCTTGGCATGACAGGGTCTAGGTAGGAGGAAGCAGGGCCAGAGAAGAGACAAGAACCTGGAGAAACTGACTACTATTTAGAAGGGAGGTAGGGTCGGGGAGCCCAGTCAGGGACAAATCTGAGATGTTCCTCAGCACTTGATCCTGAGGTCTCAAAAATTATTTATAGGTGGATGGAGAGGTGGAGAGGTAGGCAGGTGGGTGGGTAGGCAGACGGAGGGGCAGGTGGATGAGGGGGTAGATGGATAGATGAGTGAGTGAATGGACAGACAGATGGATGAATGGGTGAGTAGCTAGATGGGTGGCTTTGAGGTTGGGTGCTGGGACAGCAGGCATATCATTAATAGAAAAGTAAGAAAGAAGATTCATTGTGGCCTCCCCTCCAGCAGCCTGGCACCTGCTCTGGCCTCCGGAGCTGGTCAGAGACTCCAGCTTGATCACCCAGGTCTTTTTTTTTTTTTTTTTTAAGATTTTATTTATTCATTCATGAGAGACACAGAGAGAGAGAGAGAGGCAGAGGGAGAAGCAGGCTCCATGTGGGACTCGATCCTGGGTCTCCAGGATCATACCCTGGGCCAAAGGCAGACGCTAAACCGCTGAGCCACCCAGGGATCCCCAGATCACCCAGGTCTTATCATCACAGTCAGCCTCCCCTTCTACTGCTTCCCAAGGTACCCCCGGGTGGAAACTACGCCTTGCCAGGGGTGTCCTTTCTCAACCTGGTCCCCATAGGAAACCTGCTCCTCATAAATCAGGGGACACAGTGGGTGCAGAAGTGATATGTAAATGGAAAAACCCAGACAGAATGGCAGAGCCAAGCCACATCAGCAGAGAGCCTTCCGCTGGCCGGAGGCACTTGTGTGCACACGTTCTTTCCACACCACTCTCACCGGGGCTCATTTTACAGACAAAGAAACTGAGGCTCAGACAGGTGAACTGACCTGCATAGGACTCGAGTCATGATGGAGCAGGCCAGGTTTTGAACTCAGATGGGCCCAGGCTCTCTTCCGCGTCACACTCTCGTTCCGTCTGTCACGATTACCACTGAGCGCGAGTGTCACCGTCCACCTTGGGGCTTCTCCGAGCCCCAGTCCTCAGATGCCCCACGAACGCCCCGGGCTGAGGCCTGCGCTGGCCCCTCCGCCAGCAGAACCCCGTGTGCACCTGGTCCTGCAGATGCCCAAGCAGTGGGGGTCGGGGCAGAGAACCGACACAAGGGCCCCCGCATCCCCCCACCACCCCGAGCCTCATCATCAGGCTGAGAAGCCAGAGGCTGTATATGCAAGACAGCCCAACACCTGAAAGTGAATCTGGATACAGACGCGCCTCAGCACCATCTCCTGGGACTCTAACCACCAGGAGAGATCAGTCCCGGAAGGAAGGAAGCGCCCCCTGGACACCAGGCCAGTGTCGTGCGTTCCTGCCAGAGGGCGGAGGCGCCTGCCGCTGGCACTGAGCGGCCGTGTAGACGGTGATCTCATCCCCGCGTCTGTTCCGAGGGCCGCTCGCACGCACTTACCCACGAGCCCGGGTTTCCTGCAGGCCCAGCTTCCCTGCCCCTCGGCGCCCTTCCCGACGCACGTGGTCAGAGCCTCACACTTACCTCCCTCTGGGACAGCCCTCCTTCCCCCACCTTGCTCCCAAATAAATATCCTCCCTCCAGCAACAATGGCAGGGAGACAGTGTCACCTTTACAACCCTCGTAACTGCCTCCAAGGTGGGTGGCCCCGAAGCCAGTGGGGCTGGCACTGCCGTTCCTTGCGCAGAACCCGGTGGCTCAGGTTCCCACAGTAAGCTGGGTGGATCCAAATCCCGAACCTGGCACCACAGCACGAGTTGGTTCCCTTTTCAGCTCTTGTGACCACAAGCCACCATCAGAACCCACCTGACGTTGTAACCGAGCACGCACAGGCAGGGTGCACACGCAAGCACGCGGCCGGAGCAGCCGGAGAAACCAACTTCCCCGGAGCAGTACTCACCCTGCTACTTGCCGGGCACCCGGATCATCACTATTAGGTTTTCTAAAACGCGGATCGTTAGCTACTAAATGGGTTTGTCGACCCATTCATGAGTCATGCGCCTCCGTCTGAACACAGCTGGCACGATGCCCCGCCTGCTTAGCCTGCAGACCCCGGGAGGGCGGCCGGGAGGAGCAGGCAGGGAGCCTGCAGCCCAGCGGACCTGGGGCTTCTCTGTCCACCCGGCTCTGCCCTCAAACCTCCAACAGCCGGGCTCCCCGCAGCCGCTCCGGGAGGCCTGGGGGAGGAGACTGGACCCACCTTGCGGGGACTGGCGGACGCCCTGCAGCCGGCCTGGGCTTCCCCTCGGAGATTTTCCATAGACCACACCTCCCAGCCCGGGCTTAGAAAACCCCAGCTGGAGGCTGCCCGTTGGAGCCGAGGGAGAATCATGTGAACTCCGATCCGTATCAGGCTGGGCGGTTGCCGAGGAACACTCCCCAGCCAGGGATGGGAGCGGGGGAGTGCTCCCTCCACGTATCCTCCTCCCACGGGGGGCAGGGCGACCCCTCGCCGGATGGGGAAGCCTGAGTCAGAGGCAGGAGGCCCGGGGAGTGGGGGGGGATGCTGGAGGAGCCCACCCACCAGACCACCTTGAACACCCACAGGACACCAGCAGAGGGGCTGCGGGATGTTGAACCCCTGCCCCTGGGGTCCCTGCTTGAGCCGTTCAGGCAGCTGGAATCTACTGTGGACACTGGCAGCAACGCCGGGCCACGGGCAAGGGCAGGGGAAGATGATTTACACTCCCGTCCCCAGACTGGTTCCGCCGCGGAGAACCAACATGTGGGTCAGTGGGTCACACCTCACCTAAGAAAATACCTGGGAAGCTTACACAAACGAATCCCGCTGCCCCGGCCCTACCTCACAGGAATTAAATCACACTTTCTGGAGGCCAGGTGCGAGCACCAATGTTTTTAAAAGGTCTCGGGACAACTCCAGCGGGCAGCCAGGTGGAGGAGCACTCGATGTGGTGGGAAGGCAAGCTGGATCCTGTTCTGCAGGCCAGCAGAGCCAGGGCCCCAGAGGAAGGTTCTGGGCTAGGAATCAGGCAAGCGTCAGTGTTTGGAAGCAGCGTGGCCCAGAGCAGGGAGCCAGCAGGGCTCAGGCCTCGTGGGGTCCTCCATCTCTCAGGACCACATATAGAACTTTCTCAGTGCAGCTGAATTGAAAGGACCCTGGAGGTTACCCAGCTCAGCCCCCTCGTTTTACGAGCGGGGAAAGTCAGACACACACACAGACACACGAGGGGGCAAAGGCCCTAGGCCGGGGCCTTAAGCTAAAGGATAGAGCTGCCGTTCTCGAAACGTGCTGCTGACTTCCGGCACTGGGCTAGGTTGGTAGAGCTTCCTCCCTTGGACATCATCTTCTCGGAAGCTGCTCAGGGGAGGACTGCCGGAGCCAGAGAGCAAACATCCGCCAGTCATGGGGGTCCCCAAGCAAGTGCAGGTGCTCGCCCCAATGGGTGATCTGTGGGACTCACCCTCTCCGGAGGGTGGATCACTCTAGTCTTTCGGGGCGACTATATCGGTAGGGGTCTCAGGAAAAAAAATCCCCTTCTGTGGGGCCTGGGCCCTCCAAGCAAATGCTTCTATGTCAGCTGCTACAAGGCTGCACCTCATGATGGCGTGCTAGTGCGTGTGTAGACGCACATGCTCCCCAGCCGTGGAAGGTGGCTGGCATTCCCTCCTGTCGCAGGAAGGAACGGGTGGGTGACGAGTTCCCGGTCAACTTACTAGTGAGTGTCTGGCGACTGGCGGATGCCTCTAGCTGTCTCGATGGGGTGGTCCAGCCTAACAGGGCACACAGGCACAGACTGGCCACACCCGCAGGAACCACTGACCACACTGCACACCCTCCACCCCCCAGGACCCCTGCCCCAGGAGCTGCTCCCCTCTGCAAGCCATATGGACTGCATCTCACCTGGAGTGGGGAGCCTTCCTCTCTGCAGGGCCGGAGAGCCCCTCTTCCTCCCTGGAGGAGTTTGCGACTGCAGGTGGAGGGCTGGTGCTTACTCTAGATCAACTCAAATCAGCTGAGCCCACATCCTCTAAGACACCCACTCAGTAAGAGAAAAAAGGAGCCCATGCTGTGCTCTACTTTGGTGCCAAAATTTTCTCTTTAACCTAAAACAAGAAAGAAGGACTAGGAACTGTAATGACACCATGCATGGAGCAGCGGCCTGAGGGGTCCTCGGGATCCCATGACTTCGACTCCCCCAAACCTCACGAAATAGACCTACAACTAAGTACAAAGTAATGAGTTTGTAATAAAAACATGGCCTCAAGAGAGGCCTCTCCACCCCCCGTCCCCGTTCACACTTCCTGTTCTCAAGCCCAGAGTGGCAGTATCTTGTAGCAGCCACTGAGCAGAGCAGGGAATTAAGTGAAAGGCAAGGTTGCCTGAGCTCTGGGGGCACGGTGACCTCACAGGGGCTGCCAGAGTCCACCTTGGTGGCCCCTTCCGTCCGGAAAAGACATAGGGCCAAAGCGGTGCCAGGCCTGCCACCTGTCCCTCTCTCAGCCCTCCAAAACAACAGCCAGGAAGCACTGTGGGGCCCCTAGTAGAATGGAAACCTCCAGAACGTCAGTCTGAGCCCTGGGGATCCCTGTCTGCCCCCAGCATAGACCTCTACTCCGAGGACCTTGGCTCTGAAGGGCTGGTGGACTTTTCTGAGCCACAGGACCATAGGCCACAAGGCTCTTGGGCACCCACTTGCTCCTACAAGTCCAGGCAACCTGAAAATCAGATGGAGGACTGTGGAGTCCACCCTGGGCTGGTGGCCCCATGCAAGACCTCCAGTACATGGCAGCAAACCCAAGGGCACGGGATGAAGGATAAGAGCACAGGCTCTGGGCCAGACTGCACAGGTCCAATGGCACTGTCTGGCTATGGCTACGTGACCTTGAGAGATGGCACAGCTGCTGACCAATGGCCTTCTATGAGAACCAAAGGAGATGAGGTCCCACAAGTGTCCAGCACCTAGTAGGTTCTTGGCATTAGTCAGGATACAGTGATTTACCCTAGAAAGAGT
Source organism: Canis lupus familiaris (assembly GCF_011100685.1). Taxonomy (NCBI): domain Eukaryota; kingdom Metazoa; phylum Chordata; class Mammalia; order Carnivora; family Canidae; genus Canis; species Canis lupus. Next base: position 62,435,169 of record NC_049229.1, read on the forward strand.
AAAGGGAGGGCAGGCCCTGGTGAGGTGTTTACTATGGTACGCTACCTTGTTCCCATGGCTACTCTACCAGTTTGGGGCTAGTTGGGGTAAAGACCTCGGAGGCTGCCCAAGGGCTCTAACAAGTACAAGAAGTATCTTATCATGAGCCATCTTTGACGGCAGGGACCTTCCTGACTTGTGTCTTGAAGGCCAGCCTTGGCCTTCCCCAGGCCTTCTTCGTTGGCATAGGCTTACGTCAGAGGAGCCCATGCAAGGTGCCATGTTGCTGCAGGTTCAAAGATGGCCACGTGTGAAGTCAAGGCGGCTTCAAGGACCAAGAAAAGAACCAGCAGAGAACCTCCCAGAGCGCCTGGCACCACAGCCCTGGTGGAGTCAGGGAAGAGGTGGGAACCACTTAGGATCAAGGAATGTAGTCATTGCCATTTGGGGAGCATGAGCTTAGCACTGGTATGAGCACCTTTCAGATGTTTCCTGTTTTAACTTTTGCACCCACCGTGTGAGGCACGGTTATGCCCGTCTTCTAGGTATAGGGAAATGGAGACTCAAGAGTGCTAGGAACCTGCCCGGGGTCCCCTCACTGGGAAAGAGCAGAGCTGTTTGACTCCAAAGACTCTCGACCATGGTATGAGTTTCGTGTTGCTGCTGGAGCAAGTTGCCACCAACCTAGTGTTGTAAGGACAACACAGATTTCTTGTCTTGTAGTCTAGTGGTCAGAAGTCTGACATTGGTGTCCCTGGGCTCAAATCAAAGTGTTGGCAGGTCTGCGTTCCTTCTGGAAGTTCTAGGGGAAAATCCGTTTCCTTCTTTTCTCCAGCTTCTAGAGGCTTCCAACATTCCTTGGCTTTCAGCCCCTTTCAACTCCCAAGACAGCAGTGATGGGTTGAGTCCCTGTCACGCTGTGACTCTGGCCTCTGCTTCCAGCCTCACATCTCCTCTGACTCTGATCCTGCTGCCCAACTCCACCACTTCTAAAGACCTCTGTGATCGTACCGGGTCCACCCAGATAACCCAGGACAGTCTCCTTATTTAAAGGTCAGCTGATTGGCAAGCTTGATTCTATCTGCTACTTAATTTCCCTTTGCCACATAAGGTGACATATTCACAGGCTCCGGGGAATATGACGTAGATGTCATTGGGGAGCATTACTCTGCCGACCATGCTGCCATGTGGCACTTATTAAAAACCCTATAGAGCAACCGCTTCCCAAATGTTGGTGTGAATTTCCCAGGAATCTTGTTTACGTGCAGATTGTGGCTCAGTAGGTCTGGGTGAGGCCTGAGCTTCTGCACTTCTAACAGGCCCCCAGGCCCCTGAGCCAGGCCTGTCTCTGTCTCTCCTGTAGGCCCATGTGCCCAGTACCTTGCTCCCTGAGGGTCTGGCATTAATAAGTGCTTGATAACTGGAAGTGGGGGCAGCTGGAGTGAGGGGCTGCGGGGTGGAGGAGGTAAGGAAGGAAGCAAATACCTGGGCATGGTCTCCCACCCCCACCCTGAATCCAGGACAAGGACTAACAGGAAGCAAGAAGGGAGTGCCATGGAACCAAAGCCATGTGGCCCAGTCAGTAGAGCCACCTGTGAGGGGTGGTGAGTTTTGACAGAGCTTGTGGGCAGGGGTGGGCTTGGAGCTGGGCCCCGAGAGGGGAGGACAGGCAGGATGGGCAGCAGGTGGTGGAAGTGGGAAGAAGGAGAGAAGGCCCCAGCGGCCCTTGCTCTGAGGCCCAACATGGCCCACCCATTTGCTTGCCTCTTCTCCTTAATCTTTGAGGCCAAATTCCCCCTCCGTTCAGTGCTGCCCGCAAGTCTCCCAGATGAGCTTCAGGAAACCTGCATCCAGGCCCTGCCCTGGATTTGCTGAATCAGAGTCACTCAGGGATGAGGTCCAAGAGCCTGCACTTTGAGCGACTCCTTTGGGTTTTTCTGACCCACACCAAAGTCAAAGAACCACAGCCCAAATGCCACCTCCACCACCTATCCCTCCCTGGGTTCTTTTTGTCCTTCCTTGGCCAACTTGAGACTCTGAAAGATGAGGTCTGGGCGTTTCACCGCCGTGACTGCCAGGGAGCTGGGGCCAGGGCTCCTCCTACAGACACAGGTGCCCAGTGAGCTCCAAACAATAAGCAGGTGTGGACAAGAGGAGGCGGGGGGGCTTCCATACTTTGAGTTACCACTATGTGTGAGGCGCTGTGCCTCCCAGAGCCTTGATGTTGCCTCACAGCAACCCTCAAAGGTAAATATTATTATCCTGGCTTCACCACCAAAGAGACCAAGGGTCACAGGGCTGGCTCGTGGCAGCACTGCTATTCAAGTCAAGTCTAAATTAAGTATATTTTCATAATTACCAATCCAATGCATGGGAATCTGTATGATTATCTGATCGTGTCCATCCCCCCTTCTAGACAGTAAGCCCCATGAGGAAGGAGGAGCTCAGTCTGTTTTCAGGGAGGATGTGGTATGGACCAAAATAAATGCACAACAAAAATGTGTTGAATGTTCGATTGAATAAATGAACCTAAAATCCATTCCTTTTCAGTAGCCCAGTGTGGCTGAAAGTGAAGTCAGGAGCTAATAGACTGGGGCAGACAGTCAGGCTCTGGGATAAGGCAACAGGAAGAGGGTTGGTTTTAACTCTGAGAATGTGGGTGGGTGACCATGTACGAAAACACAGTACAGTGGAAACCTACGGCTGAAGAGAGAGACTTTGGTCTCTCTGAGAAGGTCTCCACTGTCTGGGACAGCCTTCCTGCTGGAGCCAAAGCATAAACTACAGACCTGAAGGTTGCCATAGTGACTCGCCGGGGCCTGCAGCCCTCTCTGGCCTCCTGCCTCCCCACCCACGGTACTCCAACCCATCAGCTAATAACCTAATAATGTAGGAACAACAGTCACTCCAAACACCCAGGCAGCAGCAACCCTCTTGAAAAACAGATTTCTCTAGAGAACTGAGAGCTGCATAGATGCTCGTTACACTCAGCCTGGGCCACCTGCTAAATCTACTTCTCTGAATCCAAATTACCCTCCTCCTGGCTTCTCCCTCCTGTTTTAAAGACAAGAGGTTGGCAGAACTGGTGATCGAAACCTCAGAGGTTCCGGGGAAACAGACACTAGAGAAGCCACAATACAGCAAGCCTGCCCTGTCAGCCTGGAATCAGGCCCAGGGAAGGGGATACTCACCAAAACAGGCTCTGTGATAAGGCCCAAGTGAGGGATATGTCCGGATCTCTGCTGGTCTTCTCTGCAAAGTTAAATTAATTTGTCACTGCGTCACCGAGAAAAAAAAAAAAGGCAAAAGCACAAGGGAAGGCTTTCAAGTTGTGGTAGAGTCAAGATAGTTGGAAATTATTTGATAGTTTTCTCATTAAAAGAAGGGGCCCAAGTCCCCTCCTCCTGAACCATGGTGGCCTCTGTTATTACTTTATCAATAGAATAAAGTGGAAGCCACATTATGCCAGTTTCTGAGTCCAAGTCTGAAGAGACTGGAAGCTCCCACTTCCCATCACTGGGGAGAGTTGCTCTTGAAACCTGGGTGCCATGCTGTGAGGAGGCCCAAGCAGCCTCATGGAGTGGCCCCATTGAGAGGAACAAAGAACCTGGCCAACAGTTGCAGCTGATGGCTAGGATCCGGGGACTTGTCACATGAGTGTGGGATCTGGGAAGAAGATCCTCTTGCCCTAGCTGGGCCCTACTGGCAGGTGGTGCAAAGGGCAGAGACATGCCGTCCCCACCAAACCCTGCCCAGATCGCACATTCCTGAGCAAAATAGATGAGTGCTGTTTTTTTTAAGTAACTGTCTTCAAAGTGGTTGGTTAAACAGCAGTAGATAACTGGAATGCAAGTATTCTTTTGCTTCAAAATCAGGAAAGGGCTTATCACGTGCTGGATTCATTCATACTGTTATTTTAATTTCTGTAACAACTTCGCGAGATGGGTATAAATAATTTGCATTTTTTTCCATGAGCTACTAAGGCTCAGAGAGGAAAGGTGGCTTGTTTGAGACGAGTCAGCTAGGAGGGATAAAATGTGTTTTCTGCTGATTGCTATTGGACAAGTCTTCTCTCCCTACAGTGTGCACTGTACCCCAAATGGGTACGACACAAGGGTAACAACGATATTTACAGCTTATAGCTAACGTTTAGGGGGAACCGCAAGGCTCTCAAGGCAAGATCTTCACTTGCATGATCTCACAAGCCTAGGAAGCAAGCTCCAGTATCATGCCCATTTCACAGAAAGTGACACCGAGGCTCAAAAAACAGAGTAACTGATTTGCTTACAGTGATAGGTGTAATAAGAGAAAAGGCTGAGCCTTTCCTGGACCGCCCTCATCTGGCTCTGGAATGGCTCTCAGCGGCAGAGGCCCGGGTCTACTGCGCCCACACTGCTCCAGCGTGGCATCCTGCTAAGCACAAGAAGCTCACCTGTGTGCAAGGCGGGGTGGGGGTGGGGGCAAAACCAATCACAGCATCTCAGATTCGGACCATTGTCGCATCTCCTTTGTCCTCACACCGCTTCAGGTGGTGGCCGCAGCCAGTAGGTATTTCTGCACAGAGCCCTGGCCACAGGAAGCGACCTGCCTGCCCTGGGTCACACAGTCTCTGGTTCCGAGTCAGGGCTCCGTCCTCTAGCCCTCCTCCTAAACCCCAACCTCCTCCCTGTGCCATTTGGCCGCCGCATCGCTGTTCCCCAGCTCCTTCCCCCCATCCATCGCCGGCGGCCCTGCAGCGTCCCGACACCTGCCCTTCACGGAAGGCACGCGGCGCGGCTCTGGGAAAGGCAGGCCTGGCCACGCGAGTCTCTGGGCCACCTGTGCTGGCCCAGCTCCGGGAAACGAGGTGTTAGCTTCTGTGCGAGTGCGTGCACGCGCGTGTGTGCTGGTGTGTAATTACCGGGTGGCCACGGAGGCAGCGACCGCGGGCAGACACACGCTAGCCCGGAGGGGCCGGGCCCGCGGGCGCTCGGCACAGACAGCGGGCGGGCCTGGCCGCAGCCCCTAGGCCCCGCGTCCGCTGGGCGCCCCCACCCCGCGCTCGCCGGGCCCGACCCCGCGCCCGCACCAGCCCCGCCCCGCGGTCCCTCCCGCACTAGCCCCGTCCCTACCCCGCCCCCGCGTTGGCCCCGCCCCCACCCCACGCGGTCCCCGCACTAGCCCCGCCCCCGCGTTAGCCCCGCCCTCCTCCCCGCCCCGCGGTCCCTCCCGCGCTGGCCCCGCCCCCACGGTCCCTCCCGCGCTAGCCCCGCTCCTACCCGCCCCCGCGGTGGCCCCGCCCCACCCACTTGGTCCCCCTCACTAGCCCCGCCCGCCCCCTCATTAGCCCCCCCTCCTCCCGGCCCACGCGGTCCCCTCCCGCACCGGCCCCGCCCCCACGGTCCCTCCCGCGCTAGCCCCGCCCCCGCGTTAGCCCCGCCCCCGCGTTAGCCCCGCCCTCCTCCCCGCCCCGCGGACCCTCCCGCGCTGGCCCCGCCCCCCGTGTTAGCCCCGCCCTCGTCACCGCCCCCACGGTCCCTCCCGCGCTGGCCCCGCCCCCGCGTTAGCCCCGCCCCTCCTCCCCGCCCCGCGGTCCCTCCCGCGCCGGCCCCGCCCCCACGGTCCCTCCCGCGCTAGCCCCGCCCCCGCGTTAGCCCCGCCCCCGTCACCGCCCCCGCGGTCCCTCCCGCATTGGCCCCGCCTCCCCCCCCACCCCCGCGGTCCCCCCGCCCCCTCCCCGCCCCCGCGGTCCCCTCCCACCTTAGCCCCGCCCCGCGCACCTACACCTGGTTGGACCCACGGCCCGCGGCGCCGCCAGGAAGGCGCAGAAGTGGCCGCCGGTGCCGAGGCCCCAGGCCGCCGTCCGCCGGCGGAGCCCTGTGCGCTGGGGACCCCCACGGCCGTGGGGACAGGAAGAAGCCCGGCTGGGGGGGCACGTACCTGCGCGGTGGAGGGCCGGCAGCCGGTCGCAGTCACCCCACGCTTGGCCCGCGCCCCCGCCTGGGGCCGGCGCGCAGCAGGCAGGGTGGGCGCTGCGTCCTCCGGTTGCTGGCAGGGGCGGGGCGGGAGCGCCGGCGGGGCCGTTTCCTCCTCCTTGTGCCGCGATTTCCCCCATCTCCCCCACCCCCGGCCGGCACACCCAGCCCTGCCAGTCCCTGCCCTGCCCTGCCCTTCACTGACCGCAAGCCACAGGCCAGGCGCCTGCCAGGAAGAACCGCAGTCGCTCAGACCTGCCCCAGAGGCACAGCACCCCCACCCCCACCCCCACCCCCACCCCACCCCACCCCCGCCGCCACCGCGTCCCCAGCACAAGCTCCGGAGCCGCCACGTGTGGGCTCAGACTGGCCTCGGCCGCAAGAGGACGAGGGTCCCCCTCAGCCACACCCCTGGGTAGGCTGACAGGAGAGTCGGCGGAGCACCTGTCTCTGCTCCTCACCACAACCTGGGCGCCCGCGCATCTGCGGCTCGGGTGGACGCCCTGGGGGCTGCTGCCCTGGGCCTCCCTCCTCCCTGACCTCCACCTCCCCTGACCTCCGCTCCCGCCGCCCAGGAGTCTGCATTTAGGCTCCTGCGCCCAGGCTCCCTGCCCCGGTGCCTCCCAGCCTGGGTGCCCCGGGTCCCGGGTGGTGCGCACAACAGCAGGACGTCCTGCCCGGTTTGCTGAGAATTCAGGGAGGCCTGATGGCCCTCTGCGTGCCCTGCACCCCACACGCCCAGAGCAGTGACAGTAGCCAGGCTTGCCACTTGAGCACTTACTGTGTGCCAGGCACTGTGTGAAGCACTTAGTGGCACAAGGCTCATTTGATCCTCACCAATGGGTTGGGTACGTGCCGCCCATGGGGGGATGAGGCACAGAGAGACCAAGGAACAAGCCCAAGGTCACACAGGTGATAGGTGGAGGCACAGAGACTCAAACCCAGGCAGGGGAGCCCAGAGCCAGCATCCGCCCCAGGCTACCCTTAGCTGCTCCTTGTGTGCTCTGCTCTTCCGCAGCTGCCTACCTGAATTCTAGCCCCCCCCCTGCCCCCATTCAAAAGCACTCCTGTCCCTGTCCCCTGCACTCCAGCCCCAGTCTTTAGAGCCTGCTCACGCTTTCTTGGCTCCCCCCAGTCTGTACCCTGCCAGCTAGGCCCCTTCCCAGCATCTCTGCACTGTGCACTGGGGTCACTGGCACACAGCATCCCTCTGCGGGACACTCAGTCCTGGCCCAGCGCCTAGTTCGGGGGAGGGGGGGAGGAGCACCCAGCTCCTGCTTGTGCAATGAGTGTCTGGGGAGGGTTGCTGCGGGCATGTGCAGAATCTTGTGCCATGGTCACCAAGACCACTGGGCCCAGGTTAGGATGGAGGGCAGCCAGAGAGCGGGCAGCGGAGGCAGAGAGAAATGGACGTCTCACCTTCTCCTAAGCCCTCTGGGTGACTCCAGGTCACCCATGTTGTGACTCAGCCCCTCAGTGAGTCTCTGGAGGGACATGGACAGTGGGCAAGATGCCCTGGCTGGGGAGGCCGGGGAGGCGGGGGAGCAAGCACCTCCCTGCCAGCTCTTCTCAGAGGCTGCATCAGCCCCTTGCGAGGGTCCTCATTTTGAAACCCCCCCTTCTTGCAAAATCTTCACAGATGGGAGTTTTCTGGATTGACTATTCATGCCATAAAAACGCACATCTGCTTCTTAAAGATCGCTACCCTGAGACTAGTTGTTAAGAGTTTGCCTTCAAAGGCCAGGGTGCCTAGTTTGAGTCCCAGCTCTGCTACCTGCAGCAGGGAGGGTGATCTTGGGTAAGTCCCTCCACCCCTCTGTACCGAGTTCTTCATGTGCGAAATGGGGGCACGGCTTCAAAAGGTGGTTGATTTCATGACTAAATCATGCAAAGCCTTCAGCTTGACACCTAGCAGGTGTTAGGGTTCAAGGGAGGCTCGCTGTTACTGTCCCCTCTACAGACCCTCTTTATGAGTCTCTTACCGTGTCCCTAGCGCTTATGCCCGGTGTCTCTCTGAATTCGAACAAGGCGTTTTATCCTTTCCACTTTACAGATCAGGAAACTGAGGTTCGGCGTATTACCCGAGGCCACTCAATCCTGAGTGTCTGAACCAGGACCTGAATAGACTCCTAACTGAAGCTGCTTCTGACAACAATGATCCTCCTAGCTCCCCAGGAGAGAGGTGGGGTGTTGTAAAGCCTATCACCAATTGCCAAATCCAGGACCCCAGCTCCCGAGGGTACATACAGCGTATGCCGTTTAGACAGTTTATTACAAAGTGAATCCTGTCTGGGCTGCCGTGATGCACGATTCTTGGGGGGGGGGGGGGGCATACACACCGTAACTTATCAGATGGCGGCCCCCTCTCCCTGCCTTTTCTTAGCATGCGGGCTCCTTGCAGACCTCCAAACACAGATCCTTTTACAAGTGTCAATACTCTCCAATTAACATGAGCTCCGTTTGGATTCAGGCTCCACTTTTTAGAGATGAGAACAGCATGGCACCTCCCACTTGTTACTTAAAGATCCCAACTTGGCCTGTAGAATATAGGGTCGGCATCTCTGGCCGTGCTCCCCTCAAAAACATGCTCAAGGGCAGCCCGGGTGGCTCAGCGGTTTAGCACCACCTTCAGCCCAGGGCGTGATCCTAGAGACCCGGGATGGAGTCCCACGTCGGGCTCTCTGCATGGAGCCTGCTTCTCCCTCTGCCTGTGTCTCTGCCTCTCTCTCTCTCTCTCTCTCTCTGTGTGTGTGTGTCTGTCATGAATAAATAAATAAAATCTTAAAAAAAAGATGCTCGATTTAGAGAAGCAAAGAGAGGCATCGCATTGCCTACAATGTCACCTTTGGGCTAGACTTTGCTGTGTCTCTTGGTGTTACCCCATCGAGTCCTCGGCAGGGGCGGCAGGGTTCGTTCTTTTGTAAATAAAAGCGGGCATTGGCCTTGCAAACAACAAACAGCTCACTAAGTTAAAATGAAGCATGTATTGTTTTCCAGAACGTTCCTGGTCCTAGGGAATGGCAAATTATGGCCCATGCTCATGAAATGCTGATTTGAGACATGGCACTAATAACCGGCTTTCTTGCCCATAGCAATCATCTCCCACAACGGGCTGGACTCCAGAGATGCGGGCAGAATGTCTCCATACCTGGCCCAGGTGACGTTTACGTCCACTGCTGCTTTTCTAGTCTCTCATGGGTTTTTGGTCTCAGCATCTGGATTCCCCTGTGTCTGGTTAGGGAAGCACCTGCAGGTGCTCAGAAATGGCAAAAGGATGAATGAAAGAGGTGATCGCACCCGGGCCGGAAGTGTGCTGAGGACTTGTTTTTATTTTATTTTATTTATTTATTCATGAGAGACAGAGAGAGAGAGAGAGGCAGAAACACAGGCAGAGGGAGAAGCAGGCTCTGTGCAGGGAGCCTGACATGGGACTCGATCCCGGGTCTCCAGGATCACATCCTGGGCTGAAGGTGGCGTCAAACCACAAAGCCACCCGGGCTGCCCCAGCTGAGGACTTTTTATCCATCCATCCCGATCCACCCTCCACCTGCCTCCATCCTGCTGCTTGGGTGGGATCCCCGCCTCCCTCGCCCCCAGGCTGGGCCAGTGGGAAGCACCCACTGAGGTAAGAGGAGGGCAAGAGAGGGGAGGGGAAGGGGTATTTATCCCCTGCCAGAGTCCCGTCAGGTTGGCTGCCTCCCATTAGCTCCTGCGGGAGTCCTGCCCTGCCCTTCGCTCTCCTTCCTCCCGCGTGGGCAGTGCGGCTGCCCTGAGACCCCGTCCTGCACCGGTTCCCTGAACCCTGCCCACCCCTCTGCAAAGCGTCCCTGTGTTCCCTGGGCTCGGCCACCGGGCTGGGCCTCTGCTTCCCGCCAGACCCTGACCGACCCCAGTGGGCGACCGGGGGCATCTCCACTGCACATGCTAAGGGAAGACTATGCACATGGTTTAGAATGTGCACAGACGATTGACTTTAAGAAATGACTGTTTTCCCAGTTTGTTCTAATTAGCACAGCTGGCCAGCCTCAGAGGAACTCTGCCTGGATCCCCTGAATAACAAGGTCCCTGCTTCTCACTCTGCTCTGGCGCCAGCCCCTCGTGGCCCCTGCTCAGTCCCTCTGCCTCTTGCAGATTTTCCTCGGTCCCGAGCTTCCTGTCACGGTGAGCCTCCTGGTTGCTCATTTTGGAGCATACGTCTCTCCTTTTGAGAAGCGCTTGCCACTGTGGAGTCAAGCGCCTCCCTGGACAGTTTCAAGCAGCAAGAAGTTGGTTGTTCTGAGAATTATCATTTCCTGGCATCAGCTACACTCTAGCAGGCTTGGGCCTGAACTGATTAATCAGACTGACCTGAGTAACACAGGGTTGTTTCCTCTCCCACTCATACCTCGGCTCTCAGACAGAGTGTGACTAATGTGGCCACCTGAAGGCAGGAAACTCTGAGACTGGTGGGGAGGGACCACAAGCCCAGATGAAGTGTGAGCACACACATCTGGCGAGCCGGGGAAACCCTGTTGTGTGCCTGGCCAGACCGCAGACTTCTGGAGCACCCCTTCAGGCTGAGCTTGCTCAGGCTCAGGCAGTCGGGAGTTGGGGGGAACATCTGAACGTCTGGGTTCAAATCCCAAACCCATAGCTTTCTGGTTGGGAGAGCTCCGGCAAAGTTTTGCAGTCTCCCTGTGCCTGTTTTTCCTCATTTAAAAATGAGGGTACTAGTGAAGGTCTGTGTAAGAATGAAATATAAAAGTGCTCTCAAGAAACCAGAGGCCCAACCTAGCAGGTACAAAGAGAGCAGACTCTGCTGGGAAGGTACAAAAGGGGCTTGGCCGACCAAAATAGGGTGGGCCAGGCTGGGGCCGGCCTCTGCTTTGGGCCTCCTGCTTATGGATTGAATCTTGGCTGGGCCTTGGAACGTGACTTCTCGACTTGGCCTCTCCCAGGCTCTGTATCCTGGCAGGTAGACTGGAGGTGAGAGTGGTGTCAGGCCGTGTGGCCCCAAGGTTAGGAGGATGCACACGGTGGAGCCAGATTGCCCAGTGCAAATCTCAGCTCTGCTATTCTGCCGAACTATTTCATCTGTCAGTGTCTCACCTGCGCGGTGAGGCTGGTGACAGTGGCTCCCACCTACCTCAGAGTGGTGTGGAAGGTGCTCAGCACAGTGCCTGGCCCACAGTGAGTGTTCAGTAAATCTCAGTGGCCATTAATACACCTCCAGCCACAACACGCTCTGACCACCAGGACGGAACAACGGCAGCCAGAACGATGCCCATGTCCCAATCCCTGGGACCTGTGACTATGTTGCCTTTCATGGCAAAAGGGACTTGGCAGGGGCATCTGGTGGTTCAGTCCATTGAGCCTCTGGCTCTTGGTTTGGGCTCAGGTCATGGTCTCATGGGTCATGAGATCAAATCGTGTGTCTGGCTTTGCACTCAGCTTAAGGGGGGGTGGTCTGCTTGCGAGTCTCTCCCTCTGCCCCTCCCCATACTCTCAGCAGAGTATGCTTGCTCTCTCTCTCTCTCAAATAAATCAATCTTTAAAAAAATAAAAGAAAAAAGGAATGGGCCACCGGTATGGCTCTGTGGATTGGACTCCGGGTTTCGGCTCAGGTTGTGGTCTCGGGGTCCTGGGATTGAGCCCCTCGTCTGGCTCACTTCTCAGGGGGAGCCTGCTTATCCCACCCCCTGCTCTCTTTCTCTCTCTCAAATGAATAAATGGATCTTTAAAGAAAAACAACTACCAACAACAGGGATGATTCATTTAAGGATCTTGAGATGGGGAGAGAGTTCTGGATATTCCATGGGGGAAAAGACACAACCAGCAACAGTCGGCTTTGAAGATGGGAGCCAGCCACCAACCAGGAAAGGCAGCAGCCCCTAGACGCACAGAGGAAGTGAGGTGGGGTCTCCCCTGAGGCCTCCAAAGAAGCTCCACTGTGGCCGCGGCCCGAGGCCCATCCTGACCTCCAAAACCGTAAGACTAAGTTGCATTGTTCTAAGCCCCTAAGCTCATAATTGGTGCAGCGGCACCGGGGCCTCACACAGCCGCCCAGCCCCCAGCCCACACCCCACACCTGCACCCTGGAAGGAGGGCCACGCCCATCAGTCCACAGGAGCTATTAAGCATCCATGGAGTCACCATACTGCTTGGGGTGGTGACCACATAGGACCATGGCACGGACCGTCCCGGGGGCACGGGGAGCACCAGGGATTGACTATCCCAGAGCAGGAGAGCTCGGCCTGGGCTCAGTGGGTTGAAAAACTCCTCCTGGAAAAGCCAGACCCTCGAGCAGGACCGGTGGAAGGTGTAGGGTTTGCGCAGATAGGAGGAGGAGGAAGGAAAGGCATCGCCGGAGGGGGCCCAGCAGGATCAATGTCAAGGAGGTCACCCCGTTATTCACATATCTGTTCAACACTGGGGCTCCAGGCCCCGTGGCCAGGGGTGGACACCTGGATAGAGAAGTGAGTGCCCCAGACCTGGTAGCGCTTCTTAGGAACTTATGGTTGGGATGGAAGCCAATACCCATGAGGTAAAGCACGACAACCCTTAGAGCAGAAGTACAGCTGGCTGAGGAGGCACATGGTGGGGGGCTTCCTAGAGGAAGTGGCCCTTCAGGGGCTGATAAGCAGAAGGCTTGTTCTGTATCACTTAGGCTCTGTATTCAGTAGGTGCTCGCTGGCAGGAGTGCAGCCATGTATTTCTTGTTTCCCATCCAACTCTCTCTTAACCTGTTTTACTGCACTGAGGAGAAAGTCTTAGCTGGGGGTTAGTGTGTCTCTACTTCCTAATTCTCGCTAATCTCCCTAAACTAGGGAGCTGCCTCAGGTGTGCCCTGCAGGCGACAGGTGCTTATGACCTGAGTTGAAAACCAACACTGCTTGGTTTTTCTTGATTTTATTTAACTGCCTTCAGTGGCAGAGGGTGCTAATGTGCCAGCTCGGCGAGTGGGACACAATTTCCTTTTAAAAATAAGTGTAGTTAAGTGTAACAGAACCATGAGTGGGTCGGGGGCTGGGAGGTGGGGGGCTCTCCTTCCTGCCCTGGAGCTGAGCACTGGGGTCCAGCTGAAGACAAACACGGCCACACTGAGTGCCCCCCTCCGCCCCCCGTGACTTCCACATCCTCATCTGCACCCAGACACGCATCTGCAAACCCGGGTGGGCGAGCCCTGGGAGGCTGAGACTCCCCAAGAGCGTTCTCGGGGCGGGGGGGGGGGGGGTGGGGGGTCGGGGGTGCTACAGAGACAGCGCCCAGGGGTCCATCTGCATGGGCAGGAGCATGTCGCACCCCCCCCCCACTCCCTGGCCTCTCAGGTGGGAAGGACAGAAGCCTGGAGAGGGGCAGAGACCACCAGGCAGAGGGAGCGGCCCGCACAGCCTCCACCTGTGCTGCGGGCCTGAGAGGGCGGGGTGGGGTGGGGGCCATGCGGGGCAGGAGGCTCCCTGGGGGCTGTCGGGGGGTGGGGGCCAGGGGGGAGCTGGGCTCCCAGGGGGCTGTCAGGGGCAGGAGCCAAGGGAGCAGTGGGGGGAGCCGTTGTGAAGCCACGGTGCCCATGTCGGGGTCTGGACAGCAGGGACACCCCAGGGCACCCTGCGCATTGCGCCCCCGAGGGGCCACCCAGGTGCCATCAGGGCCAGAGAGGAGAGATGACAGCAGTGAGAGGACACGACTGGGGGAGGCTGCACCATGGGGCATGGATGGTGGCCTCTCCCTGCTGCCCCCACGTAGTGGACGGGGAGGGGGCCCTGGTCCCCATCCCCTCTTCAGAATAGAAGTTCTCTTTGCCCTCAGGTAGGAGCCCCAGGGGTCACTCTGGGGTATCAGGGCTTGTACCCAAGGGACCAAAAATTTGATGGACTCTGCCCGGGAGCTGTGGGGCAGTCCAGGGGGAGATCTGACCATAGTGGTCCCAAGACATTAAGTTTCAAGTTTCTGTTCCCTGACTAGAGGTTCCCCAATAATCCAAAGTAAAAATAGTCAAGAGAAACGTTATGTATGTAATAAAATGGAACTTGGATGGCTGAGTTTTTGAAAGTGACCTAGGAGGGAAAGCCATGAGCATACCCTGATAAGAGCCATGAGTGGAGGAGGATGGGTGGGGAGGGCCACCCTGCAGGAGCCGAGCTGCCAGAGAACCTGATCAAGAGGAGGCAGTCAGGGCAGCCTTCCTGGAAGAGGTGACTTCTAAACTGAAACCTGCAGGGAACCGAGGAGGCCTGGGGATCCTCCGGGGGACTGGTGTATGTGGCGCTGTGGATACAGACCGGGTCCTGCGCGTCCATGGTGGAGGCTGAAGAATTTCCCGGCAGTGCCGGGACATGTTGCTGGGGGGGGGGGGGGCGCCCCCTGGATTCTGATGATTTAGGGCAGAAGGAGAAGCAGCTACTCCTGCTGGGGTGTGATGCAAGAGCGGGGCCAGCGCCCCCATGTGGGGCTCCAGCCCGGAGGGGCCGCGCGCTGAGTGGTAGGGATGGGGGGGCGGAGCCGGGGGCGCCCCCCCCCCCCCCAGGAAGGTCTCCAGCCCGGACCTGGTCCTTGGACTCCGGTCCCCAGGGCTCTTCTCCGGGCCTCAGCGGCGGTGCCGCAGGGTCGGGCACGTCCCCGGGGACCTGGATGCTGTAGGATCTCGGCGATCGCGGCCACCGCGGGGCCCCGGGCGGGGCAGCCCCCTGGCCTGCTGCGCCCCTCAACGGCACCCTGGTGCCCCACGCTCCGGGGGGGTCCCTGGGGCCCCGGGCACCATCCCTGTGACCGCGGAACGACAGGGACCTACTTGCCCGCGCTTCTCCGCCTGCGCTCCCCCGAGGCCTTAATCCCGGACTGGATTTTGAATTTTCCGCCGCAGGAGAGGTCGGGGGGCCGGCCCGGCTGAAGGTCAGGGGTCCCCTGGGCCGCCCGCCGCCGTGTCCCCGCCCGCAAGGCCCCGCTGCCCCCGCGCACTCACCTCTCCCGGGCCGGGGCGCAGGAGGCCGGGCGGCGGCCGAGCCGAGCGGGAGCGCGGGGGCGGCGGCGGGGGCGAGCCGGAGGCCGGGATCCCGGGGGTGGGAACCGCGCAGGGGCGGGACCCGGAGCGCAGGGGTGAGGGGCGGGGGGCGTGGCGCGGGCCCTGCGCACCTGCTCCAGCTGGGCGTCTGGGAGGGGGTAGGGGTGGAGGGTGGAGGGTGGAGGGGGTGATGGTGGGGGCTCCAGGGGCGCGGGGAGGGGCGGCTTCCAGAAGCTGTGCCCCAGAGCCATTGTGCTCCTGGGGGGAGCACCGCGCGGCCCAGAGGTTCCTCTCTGCCCTTGGTTGGGGGTCCCCTGGGAGAGGGGATTGGGTGGGGGGCAGGTGGCTGGCGTTTTGCGTCTGCCCGGGCCCTGTGACCTCCCCCCTAAACTTCACCTCAGGAGGCTGGGCCAAAAAGCCAGAGCTTGGAAAGGGGAGGGCGGCTCTGAGTCCCGTCACATCCCCCGGCCCCCCACCTGCCTGACCTCCTGTTGCTCAGCGCCCCACCTTCCAGGGGCGGAGGTGATGGGCTGTCCTGGCCACTCTTGCCCTCTGCCTCCTGCAGTGGCACGAGGAGGGATGGGCGGGCGGAGAGCGGGCCCCGGGGGCAGTTTCCAGCCTCCTCCCTCACCTAGGAGCACAGTCACAGGCACCCACACTGGGGCAGGTGATCAGCGCTTCCCAGGTTCCCCCTCCTCCTTTGGTCACTTCTCAGTTGTTCTGTCTCTGCTTTGTAAACCCATCCCTGAAACGGGGTGCTTCCGGGGCTGCGCAGGGATGTGGCAAGCCAGGCGTTCTGCAGTCATCATTAAAACCTGACTTACGGGGGATCCCTGGGTGGCACAGCGGTTTAGCGCCTGCCTTTGGCCCAGGGCGCGATCCTGGAGACCTGGGATCGAGTCCCACGTCGGGCTCCCGGTGCATGGAGCCTGCTTCTCTCTCTGCCTGTGTCTCTGCCTCTCTCTCTCTCTCTCTCTCTCTCTCTCTCTCTCTGTGTGACTATCATAAATAAATAAAAATTTAAAAAAAAACCTGACTTATGGGGGGATCCCTGGGTGGCTCAGCGGTTTAGCGCCTGCCTTTGGCCCAGGGCACTATCCTGGAGTCCGGGGATCGAGTCCTACGTCGGGCTCCCAGCATGGAGCCTGCTTCTCCCTCTGCCTGCGTCTCTGCCTCTCTATCATGAATAAATAAATAAATAAATAAATAAATAAATCCTAAAAAAAAAGCCTGACTTATGTAAACCTGTGACTGATTACTGGACATTAAAAGCAAAGGCAATCAATACATAAAACTTGCCACTTCTTAATTATTTCACTGTTTCCTGTACCCTTGAGGCTATTTACACCCACTCTATGGGGTGTGTGTGTGTGTGTGCATGTGACAGGTGCTACTGCACATCCCTTCCTACCTCCCTGCTTCCTGACACCGTCGGCAGCTTGGAATCCACCTGGCAAGAGCATTTACGCCACAGAAATTGGCAAACATCATCAATCAAGGCTTGGTGTATGTTTTCTTTTTTTAAGATTTTATTTCTTTATGTGAGAGACGGAGAGAGACCACACAGCAGGCAGAGGGAGAAGCAGGCTCCCCGCTGAGCAGGGAGCCTGACCCCAGGATCATGACCTGAGCCGAAGGCAGGCTCTTAGCTGATGAGCCACCTGGGCGCCTCTGCTGTGTTTTCTTCAGTGTCTTGTATCTGGACATAAGAAAAGACGGAGAAAGCATTAAGAGTGGATTAAGGGATCCCTGGGTGGCTCGGCGTTTTGGCACCCGCCTTTGGCCCAGGGCACGATCCTGGAGTCCCGGGATCGAGTCCTGCGTCGGGCTCCCGGCATGGAGCCTGCTTCTCCCTCTGCCTGCGTCTCTGCCTCTCTCTCTCTCTCTCTCTCTCTCTCTATCATGAATAAATAAATAAATCTTTTTTTTAAAAAAAGAGTATGGATTAAACTTAAACGTGTGCATTGCGCGCGTATTATGGCAGGTGTGAGGGTCTTTAGCGGTCACGACATGTGTGGCTGGAACTGAGGAAGTTTGCTCGTCCTGCCTTCAGAACTACGTGACCCAGCAGTCACCCAGTCATGCACAAAGGAGTGACGTTGTGACATGCATCTTTAGCCTGTCTCACTTTCATCTTACGGGTTAACGTAAATGGAGATATGAACCAGCATTCCCGCCGGAGCCACACTCACCCACGGCTTGCAAGCATATGTGGGCTATCAGTACGCAAGTTTGGCAAAAATCACCGAGAGCTTTCTAAGAGAAGCAATTGGCTGTATGGATTTTGCAGCAAAACGTATTACATATTTTATTATTTGTAAATTTTGTTACATATCTTGTATCAGCCAAATTTTTCATTTTTTAAAAAAAGTATTTTATTTATTCATGAGAGACACAGAGTGAGAGAGGCAGAGACACGGGCAGGGGGAAAAGCAGGCTCCATGCAGGGAGCCCGATGTGGGACTCGATCCTGGGGCCCCAGGATCACACCCTGGGCTGAAGGCAGCGCTAAACCTCTGAGCCACCAGGGCTGCCCACCAAACTTTTCATATATGTATACGTGTGTGTGTGTGTGTGTGTGTGTGTCTATATATACATGCGTGCTCTCCCCTTCTCCAGTTGACGGATAAACATTTGGCTGGATATTTAACCCTGGCTGGATGCTTCACAGGATTTGTCCTATGCTTTCTCATTTTCCCACTTCAGTGCTCTACCCGGGGTGAGCCCCTCTTGACCCAGAGATGATCCCAGGTCTCTTTCCAGGCCAGGCAGACCTCACCCCTGAGCTACGGGCGAGAATACCAGCTATCGGTTGCTTCCTCCCAGACACCAGGTCACGCATCTCCCAGGCCAGTGCAGAGCAGGCCTGGAGCTCAGGAGGGGCATGATCTGGGATGCCCTGCTCAGCAGCAGGACCCTGTGGTACTGCCCAGGGGGGGACCAGAGCCTGGGGTTGGCAGTGAATGTCAGTGAGGTGTCCAAACTGGAACCAGCTGGCGAAGTCATGGATAAGATACAGGAAAGCAACATCGAATATTGTCTAGATATAAGGGGACAGGTAGGACAAGATGGGGGATACAGAGAGGCTTTGGTGGAGGGAGGATGGTGAGTGTTCAGAGTTGGAGGTGTTATTGGGACATCCAAGCTGGAAACACAGGTCAGCTCTGGAGGTTCCAAGGAGAGTCTGGGGCTGGAGATTTCTGGAGCCTTCTGGGAACAGATTGTAATTAAAATCGTGGATGTGGAGGATGTGTATGAGCTTGTCCAGGGTGAGAGGAGGGAGTGATCAGAGGGCTGGGTGCACCTCAAAGTGAGCCATGTAGAGAGGACAGAGTGCAAAAGGATGGGTGCCGTGAGTGTGGAGGTAGGCAGATGGGGGAATGGTTCAAAGTGAAAGGTCATCCGGGGTGAATGCCCGGAGAGGTGCCATGAAGGTGACGTTGTCTGAGGCAGGCAGCCAATTTGGCAAGCTGTGGCCAACCCCAGGGCCAGGTGTGTGTGAGACCTGGGATGAGAACAGCTGGCTGAGAATGGCTGACTAGGATAATGGGCGGCATGTGTGTGTGTGTGTGTGTGTGTGTATGCGCGCATGTGCACGCACGTAAATTCCAGACACATTCTCAGTCCAGGATGTGACTTATAATGTGTAGGGTGCAGGGAGAGGAAGAGCCAAGCCTGCATCACAGGCTTCCGGTTTTTGTGATTGTAGGACTGCTTATGGTTGGATGAGCTAGGGGAGCTAGAGGGGTGGGGGTGGGGATGGGGGAGGGTGGCCAGGCAGAGGAGTTGAGGCCTACAGGCCCAGGCGGGGGCATCAGGCAGCAAGTGCAACCTCAGGCCTCAACCTTGGGAGTGGTCAGTACTCAGCTAACCCTAGGGGGTGCAGGGAAGGGGAAGCCTCTAGGACCTAGCACCTCAGCTTTCTTTACACTCAAGTAATTAATATAGTGTATTAATTTCAGAGGTGATTCAGTGATTCAGAGGTGATTCAGTGATTCATCGGTTGTATAGAACACCCAGTGCTCATCCCATCATGTGCCCTGCTTCATGCCCATCCCCCCACTCTCCTCCACCCCCCCCTCCCCTCCAGTGACCCTCAGTGTTTCCTAGAGTTAGGAGTCTCATGGTTTGTCTCCCCCTTTGATCCATCTTGCTTTATTTTCCCCTCCCTTATTTTCTTAAATTCCACCTGAGTGAAATCATGTCTTTCTCTTATTTCACTTAGCATCACACCTAGTTCTATCCATGTTGTTGCAAAT
The DNA here is from genome assembly GCF_011100685.1 of Canis lupus familiaris. Taxonomy (NCBI): domain Eukaryota; kingdom Metazoa; phylum Chordata; class Mammalia; order Carnivora; family Canidae; genus Canis; species Canis lupus. The sequence continues at coordinate 62,454,338 of NC_049229.1, forward strand.
GGTAAGATTTCATTTTTTTGATGACTGAATCGTAATCCACACCTTAGCTTTCAATGAGTCTACAGAAAGCCTGAAGAGCTGGCAAGTGTGAGCTGCAGAGATGTTCCAGAGGGCAGAGAATCCTAGACAAAGTTCAAGGTGTAACTGGGCAGGTGTCAAATCCTGCCAAGGCCGCACAGGAGGAAGGCACGAGGTGGCCACTGCTCAGTTTGGCCCAGGTGTTGTGGGTGGTTTCTCCCCCTGAGCGGTCATGTGCCACAGACCGCAGAGCTTTGGAAAGGGCCAGTGAAGGGCCAGGAGTGGGGCTCTTACAGGTTGGTGAGGGAGGAAGGAGACACTGAGGGAGCAAGTAGAAAAAAAACCACTTGAAGGAAAATCTTGTCCCGTGTGGGTATGTACAGCCGGCCTCCCTCCGTCTGACTCAAGCCTCTGAGCTGAGGTCTTAAAGATCTAAATTCCAGATTTGGCCCTTCCTAGCTGAGCAGCCTTGGGAAAACCCAGAGGACTGGCGGGAGCTGAGATTCCGTCATGAGATGAATCCCACATCAAAATGGGACCCAACTCTTACTAATCGAAAATAAACGCAAGTCTGGGAAAAAGCTGTTGTCTGGTAAGCACAGAAACCTTGCTTTGTCTCCTCTGACCTGGTAGCAAAGGGCGCTGTGGCTTTCGATGGCCGGGAGGGCGCCTGGAGAGCCCCCGACAGCCAGTCCAATGCCGCCAGCACCGGCCAGTGAGAAAAACCAGGACTCGATTCTATGCCTTTTCATTTTATTACAATCCTGTCCTTGTGTTCCAGAGTGAATGGCTATTAATACACAACCCAAAGCACACCTACCACCGATCTTGTTAATAGTCCCATTTCTTTCTCAGTATATGAAACCAAAAGAAAAAATAATCTTAAAAAAAAATCACCAGGTTTAGTACATCCCAGAAAGAGCACCTTTACTAAACAGAAAGACAAAACGTGTCAGGAACCCAACCAAATACACAAAGCAGCAGGTGAGATTCCTGATCGAAAAGACTCCCAATGGAACATAAATAGATTCCCCCTCGACGTACACGTATTTCACAGGAGCGTGTACATATATATGTAATATATTAAAAGAAATTTGGTTTCTACCACAAGAAGTTATTCAGAAATAATAAATCAACATCTGAGATCAGGGAAGGTGCACATTACGAACCAGGCGTGCACCCCCTCCTGCACACCTCCCCTCTGTACACTATGTACACTTGCTGGGAGAGGGCTGGGGCAGGCGCCTCTCTCTGCCCCGGCCCCTAGACCCAGCACATCCAGTGTTTGTAGAAAAGTGTGCCAGGGAGGGCAGGTGTCTATGTGGCCAAAGACCGAGGCCACCGGCCACCTGCCTGGAAGGCGTCCTTGGCCTTGGGGTGAAAGGGAATTGCTTGGGACCCCAGGAACGGCGTGGCAACGCTCCTGGTTTTCAGCAGCAACCCTAATTCTGGGTCGACCTGAGGTCCTTGAGCTATTTGTAGTTTGGCCAGTCTGGACTTCTCTTAGGATCAAATGGCTTTTAGGAAAAGGGTATGGAGTTTCCAGAGCCACTAGGGCTTGGCTATGTGAATGTGTGTTTGCACAAAAGCATGCGCGCACACATGCACGTGCGTGCTTTAAGAGAGGTTGACAAGTTGCAAATGAGTGTTCTACAGGGACGTGCTCAATAGTGTCTACTTTGTAGTCGGTTTGGTCACTGTGTTCTGAGTGTCCCGAAGCTGAAGTGGATTGTTCAAAAGATAGCAGTTGCTGGAGGCTACAGATAGAGCACGCGCGCACACACCCGGGGGCGACATCCTCTTAGGGCTTGGCACAGTGTTTCCATCAACAAAACGAGCAGGAGAGGGGCCCAGGAGCCCGTCCTCATCCTCAAACCCTTTCCCGACACCACAGGCAGACAGAAGAAAAGGCCATCGTCATTGCAAGGTGAGTCAGTAGTTTTAAGGTTCGGGCGCCACGGGCCCAGACGAGTCACACGAGTCACACGCAGCCGTACTCGTACCACACCGTCTGCTGGTCCCCTCCAGGCTCGGGGGACGCCGGCGTGCTCTTCAGGCTGCTCCCGCGACTCGAGTCCTCCGGGGCCCGGCCGGCGCGGGGAGCAGGGTCAGGAGACCTCCCCGGGCTCTTCGCGGGGAGCCCCGCGCCGTGGCCTTGCCTTGGGGCCCCGTCCCCCTCTGAGAGGCCGAGCACGCCCCGGACCGCGGTGATGGCGGCCACCTCCGCCGGGTTGGGGGGCGTCGGGGGTTTGGTCCTGGCGGCCGGGGCCGCGGCACCACTGCCACAGGAACTGCCCCCCACGGCGGCGATGGCCGGGGCCGTGGCGGACGGCGGCAGCGGGGCCAGCCTCTCCTCCTTCGGGGGAGCCAGGGAGAAGCGCCTCACGTCCGGGGCCCGGCTGCGGGGGGCCGAGCCCTGACCGGGGCTTCCGGTCTTTCCCACAAGTGGGGTCCGCTCCCGGGCCAGGCAGTGGGAGCTGGGGGCGGTGGGGCCTTGCAGGGCGTGGCTGCCGGGTTCTCTGCCCCCTGAGGGGTCGGGACTCCCCGGCTTCTGAGGGGCCTCCTGTTTGCAAGCCTCTGGCCCGCTGGCCCGGAGAAGGTCGGCGGAGGCCAGGCTGAAGGCCCGGCTCAGGGACCGGCTGGCGGGCGTGTGGGACGGCGGGGGCACGGTGGCCTGCCGGGGTCGGCCCAGGGACAGGCTCTGGGGGGGCTGGGCCTGTCTCGGGGGGACACCGGGCAGGACCTCGGCCTCGGCAGGTCTGAAGTTTGGCTTCACATACTGCCCGGGCTTCAGCAGCTTCCCCTCGGAGGTGCTGCTGGCCATCTTGACGGTAGGGCTCACAAAGCTGGTGGGCATCTTGGCCCCTTCTTTCCTGGCAGGGGGTCCTGGCTGGCCTCCAATGGCCGGGAGGTCGCTGGCCTTTCGGAAGTAGTCACTTAGCAGGTCATCCCGGCAACTGGGAGTGTCCTACAGGGAAGGGAGAAGGGGCGAGAGGTGGTGTGAGAGCCAGGCGGTGCTGGGGCAGCCTGCACCCCCCTGGACGGCCGCTGGGCTGTGCAGCTGGCCGAACTGCGGTTTCCTGCTCCTGCTTGGCCTCGTCCATGTATAATGCTACCCCACCATGCACCCCTGGTCAGGTATGTGGGTCACCGGTGGGGGACCCCAGGTGCCATGTGGCAGCCGCCTAACTCTGCAGACCTGGATACAGCAGACAGGGAGAGGACGTCCCTCAGAGCTCCCCCAGTCTATGGAGAGGTCGGGGCGGAAGGCCTGCCTCCCCGGCCCCCATCTGTTCTCACCCTCTCACCTGGCAGGGCGGGAGGAGGAAGCTACTGGTGGCACCAGACCTTCTCCCCCCAGTCAGCCCAGTGCACTCGTGCACACTCAAGGCTCTGTCCAGGCCACAGGGGAGGGGGAACAACAGAAGCTGGCCCAGAGAAGGTCGGTGGAGGCCAGGCTGAAGGCCCGGCTCAGGGACCGGCTGGCGGGCATGTGGGACTGCGGGGGCACAGTGGCCTGCCAGGGCCCTCACTGCCACTTGGACCATTCTCTGTCTGCGAGAGGCAGGCGGGGTGGGGGTGGGGGTCAGGGAGTGAGGTCCACAAAGGCCGACTCCCGAGGTGGGAAGTGGAGGGCAGAGGGGAGGAAAGAAGTGCATGGGACAGTCCAGCTGCCAGGCTGCTCCCCTCAAGTCACCACCCTGCTGGGCTTCCCCTGACCAGTGAGGCTGAGTCCTCCATCACCACCCTGCAGGCAAACAGCTGCCGAGGCCAAGGCAGGGGACGCCGCTTGGTCACCTTGGCCTCTGTCAGGACCTCAGCCTGGAGGAGCCAAGTGGTGGTTCCTCCTTAGGCTCATGGATGCTGCAAAACCAGGAAGGGAAATATGTTCCCATGGCAGGTGATGTGACCTGTCGTGGGGGCAGCAGAGCTCAGAAACCACCTGCACCTGCCCACAACTCCTGGTCCACGGAAGCATCTGGATGTTCAACCTGACAGAGACACAGTCTGCCATTTTAGGCTATTTGAAGCCACAGATTCCGGTTGAGGGAGCAGCGAGGCTGTGGTCATCAACACGGACAGCTTCCTGCATGCCAGGCACTGCATAACCACCAAAAAGCTAACACCTCCCTTAGTTTTCAAAGCAGGCCTCGCGAGGTTGAGGTTGGCCTAGAACAACCTTTAACAGGTAAGGAAGCTGAAGCCTCGGGGCTTCCACAGCTCACCCACGGCTGTCTGACTGGAGCTGCGGCCTGCACCACCCAGCTCCCTGATGGACATTCTTAATTCTTTGATATGCAGCCCCATGTGGCCACCCAGCAAGCCCATCCTGAGACACCCTGTTCCCTCAGGGAGTGCAGGCACAGGTGGGGCATGCTGTACCTTCCCTGGGGCTGCTCAGGGGAGGGGTCAGGTGCCTGGGGATGGCAGGCTGAGAGGTGCAGGTGGTGCTCCAGGGCCACACACACATCAGCTCCTAGCATGAACAGCCATAGATCCTTCTGGGCTTGTTTAGGCTGAGAAGGGATGGTTGCTGATATGGGGCATAAGTAAGGAAGGGTGACTACCAGGGACATGTCTGAGCTGAGCAGGGTCCCCTGAGAGCTGCAAAGGGAAAGGAAACTCACTGTGACAGGTACACAGAAAAGGGTCAAGAAGGAAAGCCTTCCGATCTCAGGTTTCCCTGCTTTCTGGGCCATCCTCATTTTTTCCACCACATCAGGGCTACCTGTGGGATGCCTAGACGCACGCCAACAGCCAGAGCATCATCTGGAAACCCTGTATGGATGCAGGCCCTCAGGGAGCCCCCCCCCATCATACCCAGCAAGTGCCACCGGCTAAGCCTGCGTGCAAATCACTGAGTGGCAAACCTCCCGAGAGCAGCAGGGCTTCTGCTGGGTTTCTCCAACTCCTGGTGCATAGAGTAAGTGCTTGCCAGACAGGAACAGAATGGGGGGGGGGGGGCGAGCAGGGACCATGTTCTTCAATTTCCTTTCAGGGCCGACCATAAGACTCAGCACTAGCAAGTATGTGGCAAAAATTTGCCAGTTAAGTGGTTTGCTTTGCTTTTGGAGAGCTGACCCTGTGCATGCTGCAGAGCACAGAGTAGGTGCTCAGTAAATACCCACCGAGCAAGACTGTGGGTTCCACCCTGGCCTACTACAGAGGAGCTAAAGAAAGTTCCACTGTTTATTTAAGCGGAATACCATGGAGGCATGGGAAGCATTAAAAATCCTTGAAAGATCTCCATTGCGAGATAGCCCAGTTATCTGTCCGGCCGCCCAACTGCTCACAAGACTGAAGCCAGGTGGAGTGTGTAAAAGATACACACAGCTCAGGAAGAGCTGCCCTGAGCCCTGGGAGGGGTTAGAGGAGGAAATCTGAATGTCCGTGACATCTGGGCTGCAGCTGCAGAGCACAGATCAGCCAACCATAGCTGGGGCTCAGTCTCGGGTTGCCATATCCTCTGTATGGCCTAGGAACTCAGAAAAGTCTTTACATTTTTAAATAGCTGGAATTTTTTTTTTTAAAGAGCATTACGGGCCACACGAAAATTATATAAAATTCACAGGTCAACGTCCGTTAGCGAAGTTTTGTCAGCACGCAGCCATGCCCGTTCATTGCCAGGTGGGCTCAGGCTGTTCTTCCTGAAACGGCAGCGCTGAGCAGCTGTAGGAGAACATGGGGCCCGGAAGCCCTAAAACATACTGCCCCTTTACAGAGTTTGCCGAGCCTGCAGGTGAAGGCTCAGGGTAAGCAGTACTCAGGGCTCCACCCCAAGGGCCACCGTGAGACCCTGATGCTGCCAAGTGGGATGCCGGCTGGACCTTGAGAAGCTCCCCAGGGTGGCCACACACCATCCCCCACTCCATGCTGGCGGCAACCTCCTACCTGCTCACCTCACAGACGGCGCCCACTGGCCCTGGGGTCGGGGGCTGGCTGCCAGCAGGCTAGTGGGGATCCTCCCCTACCCCCAGGCCAGGCCACTGCTGCCCCGTCCCTTTCTGTGACTTTGCTGCCAGGGTCTCTGCCCCCAGCCCCAAAGCGGGGAGGCGGCGGGGGAAGAGAGGGATGCTGTGTCCGAGCTCTGGGCCACTCACAGGGGTCGGGGAGCTCCGGTTGCTCTCCTCCAGGAACTCTTCCAGGGTGACCATCTCACTGCTCGGGGAGGCGGAGCAGTGCCGGGCCCCCGCGTGAAGCTGGGCTGTGCCTCTCTTCTGGACACTGTCCTGGGGGAGAGGCCCGTTCCGGGGTGGAGGGTACTCGTGGCGGCCGGGGGCACTGCGCCCCTGGGTGCTGGCATCCCGTGGCAGAGTGGCCGTGTCCCTGCTGGGGATCAGGTCTTCGCTGCTGAAGCTCTCGGACCTGCCGTGGAGCTGGTCGGAGGAACCTGGGGGGCACAGGGGTGGGGGTGGGGGAGAAACAGAGGAGCACACCTGAGTCTCCCTCCTCGGCTCATCTGCCTCCAGGGGGCTCTGTGCTCCTTGGGTTCAGCAAGAAGAGAGAGAACCCTGCCCGAGAACCTGGTGGGGATTCTGGTGTGAAGAACACTTTGGAAAGGGGCGCTCAGGGGGTCTAGTCAGTTAGGCACCTGACTCTTGATCTTGGGCTCAGCTCAGGTCTTGATCTCAGGGCCATGAGGTCAAGCTCTGCACTGGGCTCCACATTGAGTGTGGAGCCTACTTTAAAAAGCACTTTTTTGGGGGAGAGCTTTAGGATTTCAGTTTTGCAAGCATACATGCTTTCGTTCATTCGTTTATTTTTATTTAAATTCAATGAGCATATCGTATATTTCTAGTTTCAGGGGTACAGCCTAGTGATGCATCGGCTGCACACAACACCCAGGGCTCATCCCATCACGTGCCATCCTTCATGCCTGTCACCCAGTGACCCCATCCCCCACCTCCCCCACCTCCCAGCGACCCTCAGCTTGTTTCCTAGAGTTAAGAGTCTCTCATGGTTTGTTTCCCTCTAGTTTCATCTGTTTTATTTTTTTCCCTCCCTGCCTCTCTGCTCCTCTGTTTTGTTTCTTAAAGTCCACAAGAGAAATCATATGGTATTTGTCTTTCTCTTACTTTGCGGGCATAATACCCTCTAGTTCCATCCACATGGTTGCAAATAGCAAGACTGCATTTTTTGAAAGCTAAGTAATATTCCACTGTATATATAGACCACGTCCTTACTCCATCATCTGTCGATGGACATCTGGGCTTCTTCCATATTTTTGACTATTGTGGACATTGCTACTTAAACATTGGGGTATAGGTGCCCCTTTGGGTCACTACATCAGTATCTTTGGGGTAAATACCCAGTAGTGCAATTGCTGGGTCACAGGGTAGCTCTATTTTTAACTTTTCAAGGACGCTCCACACTGTTTTCCAGAGTGGCTGCACCACTTTGCATTCCCACCAGCAGTGTAAGAGGCTTCCTTCCCCACTCCATCCCTTTCTCAGTCTGGCATTTAAAAACAGAACAACTTCAGAAAGAAGTGTAAGCTTCTGGTGAAATTTAAATTGTTATCTAATATTAATTGCTATAAGGCCCTGCACACATGAGGTATCATCTATTCATTTATTAAAGATTTACTAAAAAAAAAAAAAGATTTACTCAGCGCCTGTTACATGCTAGGGTTCTTCTAGGGGCTGGTCATGTGCATGTTAGCAGAAAAAAAAATCTGCGAAGTTTCTAGTCTTGGGACCACATATACATTCTTTTCAAATGCACAGAAATGTCTGCTAAGACAGAAGACACTATGCGCTATTAAAATATGGTCAAAACATGTAAAAGAATCAAAGTTATCTGACGGTGCTCTCTGACCAACATGGATGGAACTATGGTTACTACTCCCACTCTGAAGATCAAGTAGCTCAGATCTGGAGCAAGGGTGCCATGCCTAGAGGCCCTGGCTGGGCTCTGGGGGTAAAGGGATTCACTCAATCGCCTGGGTCTGCACCTGATACTGCATGATGCAGGCTGGAACTGCAAATGCGTGATGCGGTGGTGGAGCCCGTGACGATTACCGCTTTAACCACAAAAGTGACATGAGCCTAGAACCAAAGACCCTACTACAACAACAACTGCACGGAGGCCAAGGCTGACCCACCTTTGAGGTTAAGAGGTGAGCTGTCGCTGGACGCGTTCCGACTGGTCTCCAAGCTGTCTGGCCGGGACACTGAAAGGAAGCGACACTCAGCCTCAACGGCCAGGGGGTGGAGGGAGGGGGAATGCCTCGGACCACACCATCTGAGAAAAGCTGCGTAACAAAGCTGCTCTGTGCCAACAATGTTAAGGCAAATGTCCTCAGAAAGGATGGATTTCGGGGTTCTCCTTGTTCTCCCATCAGGAGCTCAAGCTCTGTCAACTTGAGTGCGAGGCACAGCATCCAGTAGGCGACTCTATTGTTTTTACTGGGTCCAGGGCTAGGACTTAGAAGAAGCCTCACACTGAACCCTAGTACAGTAAGCAGACCAAAACCAAGGACGGCTCAAAGTAAGCCAACTGAGGCTGAGGTGGGAATGTCCATTCCTATTACTGCACAGAGCTTTCTAGAACACATGCAACCTGGTGAGGGTGGGAGCCAGGAAACAGCCATATTTACATGTGTATGTGTGCACGAGGGGGAGTGTGCCTGCACACTTCAGTGATGCACAGGCACGAGAGCTGGGACCCTCAGAGGAGACGGAGGGCTCGCTCTTCCCGGTCGCTCGTGGTCTGCCAGCCCCTTGCATCACCTGTCTCAAACCTACATCCACCCCCAAGCGAAAAATTGGCCAGTATAGTGACAAAGGCTGGAGAAACCAGCCCTGCCTGAGTCTGCGTGGGGCAGCTCTCAGGTTTTAGGGGGAACCCGGCTGCAGGAGGGGTGCTCCACCCCTTGCAGGCTGCCCCTTCAAGTCTGCAGGCTTGCTTCTCCTGGTCCACTCTCCCAGGAGCCCTGCCAGCCTGCTGCTCCGCACCAGCATCTGTCCTGCTGGACCATGAACCCCTGGGGGACGGGAACTGCATTTCTGTTATCCTTGCATCCCTCTCAGCCTGCAGCTGGTGTTGAGGGGAACCGTGTGGGGAACTGGAGATGTGCTAGGAGGTGCGCTGCTTACCCTCCCCCGGGGAGAGTTTTCTTCTGATTGGGTCTAGAGGGCGCCTGGTTCCCAAGTGCTGGTGTGCTCCGCAAATAGCAGGCATCTGGAAAACTCTTAATAGCAAAAGGGGTTTGGGGAGGAGCCAAATAAACACTTGGTGTTTGAGAAAAGTGTAAAAGAAGAGTCAGTCCTCTCTTTGAGAAGGGAAAAAATGACATAAAGAACGCACATCTCCCTTTAAAAAGGAATTAAGTTTCATTAAAAGAAAACTAACACAAATCAGTAAGACCTAAAATGCTTTTTTAAAATAATTTTGAGAGAGAGAGAGAGAGAGAGAGAGAGAGAGAGAGAGAGAGAGGAGAACACGAGCCAGGGGCAGAGGGAAAGGGAGAAGCAGACTCCCCAATGATCAGGGAGCTCAATGTGGGGCTCCATCCCAGGACCCCGAGGTCATGACCTGAACTGAAGGAGGACGCTCCACCGACCGAGCCACCCAGGGGTCCCCACCCCTCAATGCACTTTTGTTTATTTAGCTACTGCTTTTCCTTCTTTTTCCTGATAAGAGAAGCTCAAGGAGGGCACCTGGGATCCAGCCCCGTGCTGGGCTCCCTGCTCTGTGAGGAGAGCCCGCTTCTCCCTCCGCCTCTTGCTCCCCCGTGCTTATGCTCTTTTGCTTTCTCTGTCCAATAAATAAATAAAATCTTAAAAAAAAATCTCAAGGAATCAGAGTACTTAGGAAGAAAACCCCTCAGTGGTGAGCTGCTGGAGCGTCGCTCTGGCTCTCAAGGCGCCTTCACAAAGCATGGCAGCCAGCACCTTGGTGTGTTAACCCTCCACTCCCTGTGCACACACAAGGGCCCTGTGCATTAAACTCTTCTGTATTTTCTCAGAAGCGGCATGCCGGTTTCTGCATCACAAGATGCTTAAAACAACGACTAGGGTAGGGCGGGCACCTGGGAGGCTCAGCTGGTTAAACATCCGACTCTTGATTTCAGCTCAAGTCGTGATCTCAGGGCCATGAATTCAAGCCCTGAGTTGGGCTCTGTGCTCCGTAGGGAGCATGCTTGGGATTCTCTCCTGTCCCCTCTGCCCCTCCACCCCCACCACTTGTACTCTCACTAAAAGAAATCTTAAAAAAAAAAAAAAAAAAAAAGACAGTGACTAGGGTAGGAGATAATGCTGGCACCTATGTTTCTCGTTGATTAGAAGTAAACAGAGCTCACTGTGAACTTTCTGAGTTTTAAGAATTATTTCCCCCCCTTTTAGGATTTTTGATTTTCAAAAATTATAAAAATCCAAAGCAGCTTTTAATGTTTGGGAAGGCTGGTGTAATGCAGTTTTCTTTCTGCAGAAACTCACGATATATCTAAGTCAGAGGACCAACTGCTTCTAAGCATTTCTAAGACCACATACAATTCTGAACAACTCTGGACCACCAAAATTCACGTAAGAACCGTGAGACACCTCCCCACACTCACTGCTCCCCGTGTGGGTCACCAGAATGTCCTGACAAACCTGAGGGGCACTTAAAAGCAGGGGAAGCTGTCGCCAATAGAAGTGGAACACTTCAGAGGTGGTGACTTCCCCGTCAGTGGAGGTATGCAAGCAGAAGTCACATGCCCAGGCCCCAGGGGAAGGCAGAAGGGAGCCTGGAGGGACTGTGGGCCCTCCCTCCCCACTCCAACACAACCACCACACTTTTGCCTGTTTCATATGTTGGACTTCCATACAGGACTGAGATCAGAAGAAAAGTCCTGTTGATGAAAACCAGGCACAAGGGCATTGAAGCCTGAGCACTCACCGTACTGCCTGTGGTTGAACTCAAACTCCAGGGATGGGTCACAGAGGCTGTCATCTGAATTATAGCCTATGGAGGAAGGAAGGTCACTGGTTATTTTTATTTTCTTTTTTAAAGATTTTATTTAAAAAAAAATAAAGATTTTATTTATTTATTCATGAGGGACACACACAGAGAGAGGCAGAGACATAGGCAGAGGGAGAAGCAGGCTCCCTGTCGGAAGCTTGATGTGGGACTCGATCCCAGGACCCTGGGATCATGCCCTGAGCCGCAGGCAGACGCTCTACCGCAGAGCCCCTCGGGTGCCCCTAGGTCACTGGTAATTAAGACGGGGCGCCTAGAACACTGTAACCAACTACAGACTCTTATGTAGGAAAAGCGTATGTTTATTTGTCCTCTGACATGGCAATCCTACTAGCAATCAACTCCAGGGATGCAGTGGCCGAAAAAGTCACCATGTGGCCATTTTCATTACCATGCAGCCATAAACGTAAAAAGACTGAGAAAAGTCTCCACGAGGCACAGCTAGGTGGGGAAAAAAACAAGGTGTGTATATTTTGTTTATTTACTTATGTTTTTGGTTTAAGGAGGCTCCATGGCTGGGGTGGAGCCCGATGTGGGGCTTGAACTCACGACCCTGAGGATCAAGACCTGAGCTAAGATCAAGAGATGAAATGCATAACCAGCTGAGCCACCGAGGCACCCCTATTTTGCTTATTTTTGCAGGAAGAAACAATGGGAGCAGAAGCAAGGAACGAAGAATAAAGGTCATGTACAGGGTGGTTTTGGAATGGTTTTGGAAGGGATCCAGGGAAAGATATCTACACCACATGGAGTACATACACATTTTCACCACAATTCCGATTTTTGAAATCTGTTTTGCATGTTAAAAAACATGGGGGTGGGATGCCTGGGTGGCTCAGCAGTTGAGTGTCTGCCTTCAGCCCAGGGCATGATCCTGGAGACCCAGGATCGAGTCCCGCATCATGTTCCCTACATGGAGCCTGCTTCTCCCTCTGCCTGTGTCCCTGCCCCTCTCTCTCTCTCTCTCTCTGTATCTCTCATAAATAAATAAAATCTTAAAAAAAAAAAAAACACGGGGGTGATTTAAGAAGAAAAAGGTCTGAAAACGGAAACAAACCCTACTGTGTTCAACTGTCACCAGGATCGCACAGAGAGACACATTTATCTGCAGTGAATTTTGAATGTAAACCTGTCAGAGTGTCCTTAGTGAAATGTAATCTAAGGACTGAAAGAGCCGCAAAGAGAACATTGCTTGCTGAACTTACCGTTACTGGCAGCTCGGGCACACCTGCGTTTTAAACCCTGATGCACAGTTTCAAGAAAAAAATGTTTCGGGAGACAAGAGTTCCGTGTAAGGAAAGGACACCCAAAGAGGACATCGAAGAAGAAAAAAACATTTCTGTAACATTAAATCTGAATTGGAACTATTGACACAAACCAGGGACACAGAGGTGTCCTTATCTTCCTTTACTGGAAGGGTCTAAATGCAATGGCGACTCTGAGGGCCCAGATCTCATTTATTAAATTCAGCTCTAAAAGGAACTAGATTTGGGGCGCCTGGGTGGCTCAGTTGGTTACGCATCTGCCTTAAGCTCAGGTCGTGGTCCCGGGGTCCCACGTTGGGCTCCCTGCTCAGTGGAGACGGCGTCTCCCTCTCCCTCTCTCTGCTGTTCCCTCTGCTTGTGTGTTACCCATTAAATAAGTAAAATCTTAAAAAAAAACAAAACAAAACAAAAAAAAAGCATGTAAAATAAAAGGAACTAGATTTGCTTAAAGAAATGGCTGATTCTAAGGGGGTTTCCTTCTGCTTGAAGCTGGCTATGTGCCCCCCGAAGCTGAGAACAGGCTGGCAGGGAATCGCATGGCCGGGGGCTCCTGTGGTGACTGACCTTCCCGGGGGCTCCGCAGGTATAGGAACAGCCATGGTGTTCCTGGGCTTGGGCTCTGGTTTAGGGATAGGGTCTCGGCTGACACGGACCGTGGGTCTGTCTGAAGGATGGGACCCGGAGCCATGCAGTCCGCTGCAAGTCCAAGGGGAGGTGGAGGCTTCTGTGCCCGCAGCCCGGGAGGTGGGATGGGAAGGGGGACTGCCGACAATGGGGGCCCAGGGTGTGCCTGTCCCGGCCAGCACGTGGCACCCCCCCTCCCCCACTGCCCACCCCCCCAGCTGACCTCTAGCAGCAAGTGACTGCCGCTTACCAGGGCCTGGCCAGACATGGAGAAGCACCGCCAGGCAGCCCTGTGCTCATCACCCCACTTGTCCCCAGGGGTCACACGGCTAACCCAGTGTACTTCAGGGCAGGGCCCAGTACCCTCCGCCCTACACAGCCAGGTTCCAGGAGTCAAGTGGCTGGTGGCATGATGAAAACCATCACCCCTCCTGGTTCTCTCCAATTCCCAACACCCCCAAGGCCCCACTTCCCACACAGTTGCTTCAGATATTTTCATGTTTCTAAATTATTATTATTCGGATATTTTCATGTTCTTAAGTTATTAACAGAACATCTTAATTTTTTAGCATTAAGCCTCATCTTCCCTTCTGTCTGTGTATTTTAGACACCTAAGTGCCTTTCTCTCAACCGTTCTCTTCTACGGCACCCTGGTCTTGCCTCACGGGGACGACCTCCTCACGGCTCCTGGGCTCCATCAACCACAGGCACAGAAAGTTCCCACCCCTGCGGAGCGCCCATCGACTCTGCGGCCCCACGCTGGGTTGGGTCCTTGCTGTTACAGGCTCCCCTCGGGGGTCCAGGGATCCCTGAACATCCCCCGGCTTCACTTGACAGGATCCACCTGAGCCATTCGGAGGGGAATTTCCTAGGCTTTCATACAGCTTGAAGGATGTTGAAATCTCCCATCTAACAGTGTGAGCACCCATGGCCACTGGCACCCTGGGAGGTGTTCGGTTTGTAAACCTTCCTCGAATCACTTGTTCTCAGCTACCCAGAGCCCTGCCTCCCACTCCATGGGGCAGCCCTCAGTTCCAACACTGTCACGCTTCCTCCCTAGAGAAAACGCCTCCACACTCCTGCTTCTAGTCCAGACTGCGGCTCACCTCCCTTCCGGAGCTACTTAGCGCCAGCAGCTCCTGAGTAGGGTGGTGAGGGCTGCCGGGCATTGGGCCTCCAGAGGGGGCAGCTGTCTGCCCTGCATCACCCAGCTGACAGGCAGGGGCTATGCCCACATGATGACAAAGCTAGTCTGCCTACAGCCTAAGTGCTCTGTGAGCCTGGGGTCTTCCCAGGCAGGACGCTGGGTGTGTAGCCCTCTAATTCCGCAGGCACCCACAACTCACCTTTGGTGCGGCCTGGGTGCCGGGAGAGGGGGGTGGAGCTGGAAGGGGTCGTAGTGATGGCTGAGGTCGAACAGGTCCGGGAGCTCAGCTCCAAGGGCCAGGGCTTCATGGCTGGGTCAGCGGAGGCATCCGTGCGGTCAAGGCTGCCTCTGTGCGGGGACCCTTGCTTTGGTTTTAGGTCCCCAGGACCTGGGGCAGAGAAGGACATTGAGAAATGGGGCTGGGCTACTGCACCGAAGCCTTGAAGCAAGGGCACTGGGGTGCAGGGACTGGAGGCATGGAAGCTGGGACGCTGTTTCAACAGGAGGGCCCTGGCTGCAGGCCAGTGAGCGAGGCCTCAAGAGGCCAGGTCAGAGGGCGAGCCCCAAAAGCCTCGGAAAAGATCAAGAGCTCCAGAGGACAAACCCACGGTTGCCAGGAGGCCAACGCACGAGCTTGGGGCACGCCTGTGGTGTAAGAGTGCCGAATGTAACTCAGATGCCCAATTTTAGAAGACCCTGGTGGCATCTGCCCTGGGTCACTCCAGGCCTGCAGCCACAGCCCCAAAGGTCCAGGACATCCGTGCATCCTGCCAACGGCCCTCTTAGGCTTTGAGAGAGGAGTTTATTGAGGCACCAACAATCATTTGTTTAAGAAGTCTTAGTCTCTGTAAGAGTGACTTTTACCTTGTATCTGGTGCTCTTCTGAAATCACTACACTTTCTACCAGGAACATACACCCTTGTTTAACAAAATCTATATAAAAATGTTTAAAAAACAAACAAAAAACCCTCCAACTACCTAGTGGCAGGACAAGGGATGGGCTCTGTGGATGGAAGACAAACATGAGAGCAGCTGGAGCTCCCGAGGGCACAAGGACAGTGCTGTTTTGCAGCACATCCCCCTCCAGGCACCCCTCACCAGGGACCGGAGCGTGCCCTCCCGCCACACCGACCCCTGCCGGCAGCCTTAGCCATGCCACGTCTGGACTCACTGGGGAAGTTTTCAGTGCCCAAATCTTACAACCTGAAACACCAAGGCAAAATTTGGATTCTGAAAGATACCCTTGATGAGAAGCAAGACTCAAGTCTGGGGGGATGAGCAGGGAGAAGCATCCAACAGGTGTGGTTAAAACGGCGGGGGGCGGAGGTGGAGGGGAGCGACAGTTAGCACGGATGGCAGAGAATGGGGCGATTCTGATGGCATGCTGGCGACACAGGGACCCAGAGGACTGGGGTCCCTCAGGTGAAGCGCGTGACATCGACTCCGTGCCACATCGACCAACTTTAACAGCTTAACAGATATTTGTTCATATGGTTACCTTGCTTTTATGGTGGTAACTGGTTTTCCAGCGACAGCATGAGTAATAATCTTTCCCTTTAATTTAAGATAAATTTAAGTGGCAACGGTGAGTCACTTGAAGGGAGAAAACATAAGCGATCACACAGGTGATGGAAAGATGTGGCAAGACTCAGGAAGATGGCACAAGAAGGACAGCAGACAGGAGACAGCGCAGTAGCTAAAGGCCTCTATCGACCAGCACTCCACTCCCCCCGTTCTGGACGTGACGATGGTCTTTCTGTCCGCTATCGCATTCACCTCTGTGTCCAAGAGGTCAGAGAGCTACCGCACAGTCATAAAACTTCGTCTGGGCTGACCTCTGGCTCGGCAACATCGATCCAATTATACAAAATGCTTGAATGGAGCAATACATCCTTCTGGACACAGAGCATGTCTGAAAAATAGCCTTGTCAGCAAAAGCCAACAACTTGGTGCTCTGACAGAGGAGGAGGAAAGGGCAGCGGTTTTAAATTTAGCTGCTTAAAAATAAGTCTTAAAAAAAAAAACCAAACAGAAAGCAAAACAAAACAAAAAAAAAAACACCTCACTTGACAGAGGCCGTATATTTTAGGAAGCAAAGCGACAACCGACCAGTTCTGCTTTACACACGGGCACGACATAAGCCTGCAGGTGCGAGCGAGGGGAGGCAGCACATGGCCACTGCACTTACTGATTGGCACGGACATCCTGGCCCGAGGACCTGTGCATGGATGTCCCGAGGCTCCCCTACAACTGTGCTGTGCTGGAGAAATGGTCCAGGGGTGTGACAACTCATCTTCTCTTTTGAAATCAGAATCCACGCAGGCTACTTTAAACTTGGCTTGAAATTAGGATCAGGAGGTCCTAGGAGGGGTCCACTATAGGTCATCAGGCCTTTAGGTACTTTTTTTGTTTTTGTTTTTATTTTTTTGGTTTGTTTGAATTTCAGAAATGAAGGAGGAGACATGATGAAAATGGTATGATAAAGGGAAAGGATTAGAAATCTCCAATTTCTGAAAAAGGGACAGGCTCGTTAGGAGAGGATGGGATGTCAGAGGAGGACCAGAACCGCAGGCGTTTAGAGAGAGTCGGGTGGGCCGTTGGAGACTTGTCTTTGTCCTTGCTTTTGCTTCTCAAAAAGGGACTCTTTTTGCGCTGAGCTGCTAAATTGTTATTCCCCGGATAACCCAAGAGAGGAAGGAAAAAAAACAAAACAACAAATAAATGAAATGAATAATAACAAACGATTCTAAATTAGCTAAATGTAGACAGGAGATCAGAGTCCCATCCAACCCAGGAAAGATGGGAGCAATACCCTTGACAAGCCCAGAACCGGGACTCAGTGAATCATTTATGCTCTGACTCAACGTGATTAAGTCAGGGGCGTCTTAGTGTCAATGTGTTACTGGGCACGTGAGGAGAATTATGTGTCGCTCAGGGAGCCGATGGCTGAGATTTTTTCAATTTTGGTGTGTGTTAAATTATTAAGTAAGGATGTTTATTAATTTAGGACTTGGCTTCCCTTACTCATCCATTTTAATGACAGGCCCCGCCGGACGACCTGGTGCACACTCTGCTCCCGGTTCCTGTTCAAAGGCCCTGGAAACCCCTAATGGTATGTTTTTCTGGCCCAATGTCACAAGACGACGGTCTACTGAAGTACTCGTTGGTAATTCTCATCTAAAATGACCTCTGAAAATCATGAAAATACCTGTTTCTATACCTTCAAACCCCACGACACCAAGAGCCATTCCCTTCAAGATCTACGCAACCTGTACTCCAATCTTACCCATCGTGGCCTTGAAAATCAAGTCTCATCTGCTCTGACAACTTTCTGAACTCGACCTATAATACCAGAGCTGGGTTAACCATTTTTCTGATTTAGGATTAGAGCGGACACAGCAGTAATTGCTTATTTCTGCCTCCACAGCACCACCTGGCGGCCAGCGCTCAAGCCGCCGACTCAGGGACCCCAGGCTCTGCGGGTGGTGGGCAGGGGCGGTTTGCAGCTCTACCATTGATTACTCTGGCAAGTGTTTCACTTGGGCAAGCCTCCCCTTCTCTGCTCTGAGAAGGGGTGATTAATTGTGCCCACCTTGGGCGGTCATTAGGACCCCATGAGACAGGCACAGCAGGTCAATGAGCTAGAAGGGTGCCCAGCCCAGAAGCAGCACCGGGACATACACAGCTGCTGCGGCTGCAACAAAGAATTTTCCCCGACCCACTAGTTTGTCAAGTCTTTATTTCTTCTCCAAGTCTTCCTAGCTCATAGAGAGCAAGGGTAGGTAGTTAAGTCAATTTAAAGGATAATACAAATTGAGGGCATAACGGTCAACTTTAAATAGCTACTGTGAGCACCTGAGGGGAGCGAGCCCCCCTACATAGAAGCAAAGGCTCAGCTTCACCATCACCCAGCTGCACTTGAGCCTCTTACCTACTCTATCTCTGAAGAATGGGAATGCAAGCATTAGGCCCCAGTATGCGTGCACGCGCACGTTTTCTCCTCGGCATTTCAAAGTGATGCAACAGGACCTACTGAATGGCACCCCCAAAAGGCTCGTGCACATGTCACAGTCACCGGGCAGCTTGTCACCACTGGCCCTCAGCACCATAACATCAGCCCCCGGGGGCACAGGACTCTCAGGCATAACAGGCCTGGTCTTCAGAAAGTTCTAGTGTCCTTCACGACAATTTAAATTACTCAGGGTGCACGCTGGGCAGGTTGTGAGTAAATAACCCATTAAGAGATATTTAAAAAGTAAATCGGAAAATTTAACAATGTTTCTGGCAATTGCTGTGCCTAGCTGACTCTAAGGTACACATCCCTGCCCCCCACCCCCCCATTCCTTCACGTTTCTGAAATCAAGATGCAGCTTCGATGGTGTCTGACAGTCTTCGCTGGCCAGGTGGCATGGCCACAGCCAATCTACGGTGCTCCTATATTTCTTTTATGCCCCAACCTACGTCTTTATAAGAGCCGTCCAACCAGAGTATAAAGAAATCCCGAAGTGGTAAAGCCCTGCCTTCTTTAACTGCAGTGTCTTTCCTGCCAGTATAGAAATTATGCAGCATATCATGATAACCTCTCAGATTAGATGAAACACAGCATAAAAAAAACAGGAATCCATGTCAGAACCTCTGCAGCGCTTGCGTGCATGTAGGTCTGGACGCCAAGGCCCTACCACAGCCTATGTGATGAGTGACACTTTCATTCTAAAATAACAAAGCCGTCAAGGGACACAGCTGCGGCTGTGAATTCGTGTTTTCTCCTGGGTTAAGGTTGCTGACATGTGCAAGGAGGCACATGTGTGTATGCAGCGCACCCTCTTCAAGCTCCTACATGCTCCCGTGCACCTGTACACGTTATCTCTCATCCTCCCCTATCCAGGCACAGCCCTCCAGAGCAGCCCCTCTGTAGCCCAACTGCAGCCTGGCCGGCCGCTCCTACCTTTACCCATAGGCCCATTGAGGGCATCCCGATCTTCTGCACCGCTGCAGCTGGATGGGGTGGCCTCGGGGTTCTCTGGCTGCGATCTGAGGGCCTGAGGAGATGGCAGGGTCGGCTCTGGGGACTCCACCTGCCAGGGAGGGCTGTCTGCCGTTGACTTCAATCGTTCTCTGGAACCCTCTTTCTTTGGTTTGATGAGCTTGACTAAGGCTTTGGCGCCAATCCAGTGGTTTTTCCTAGTGAGAAGCAGATTGTTAGGACACAACCAATCCTTGTCACCCCTCCACCAGGCCACAGGGTGCCCTGACTGACATGAGCCGGGCTTTCCATCACAAGCCTGGCAGCCATTCATTCGGGGTTCAGAATGGTGCTCCTCACCATCACCAGGATCCCTGGACTTGGGGCCTAGTGATGGTGGAAGTGTGTACCGTGCAGAAATTCACCCTAGCCTCTGGGGGAGACAGGATGTCAAACATGGTGCAAACCTCAAACTCTTGATTATCCGTGCAAAACAAAGCTGCACTGTGCTAACCTCAGCTCTGTCTGTTGGCAATTTTTCTGTCAAAAATGCCATTTAAAAAAAATTTTTTTAAAAAGCCATTTTAGAACTGAGTCACAGACCTCCTCATCTTCTGCTCAAGTTATTAGTAAGTAGAATAAGTGGACATTCTTCAACCAGCCCTTGGTGTGGAGGAGTCTGGGAGAGTAGGCAAGAATGACTCATTTAAAGTAAAACCAGAGAGTTTTAAGAGTAAGCAACAGAGTTGCTGCTGACAGGAAATGGGAATTCTGATTTAACAAACAAACAAACATGGCTCAAACTAGCTGGTACCATGTTTACACAAATCACCGTCTCATCTGAGTCTTCATCTCTCTGCCAGAGCAAGGACTGAGGTTCAGGAGTTCCGTGGTTCCCCAGAGAACCTCAAAAGGTTTACAGGGACTCGACTTTGAGGCTGGGCTGGGGCGGCTGCTGGGGGCTCGGGGCTGGATGGGGGGTGTGGGGGGAAGCCCAGCGGCACATGGCCGGCAGTCCCCAGGGACCAAGCTGGGACCACCACCGAGGGCCTGGAGAAAGGAATGCATGTGGGAACCTGCCCTGGGGTCAGGGAGTCCAAAGGAATCCAGGTGAGGCCCAGGGGTTCCCGTGTTGGAAGGACACGGGCGCACCAGCTTCCCCCGGAACAGGAATGTGATTTCCCACGTCCAGTTAAATCATGAGGCGGGGGCGCCTGGGTGGCTCCAGGGGTCGGGCATCTGCCTTTGACTCACGTCGTGATCCTGGGTTCCTGGGATCGAGTCCCACATCAGGCTCCCCACAGGAAGCCTGCTTCTCCCTCTGCCTGTGTCTCGCCTCTGTCTCTCATAAATAAATAAAATCTTAAAAAAAAAAAAAAATCTTGAGACAGACTCAGACACGACAACCCTGCTGTCTGGCTCCCAGGCTACAGACTCTCTGCCTCCTTGAAAGAGCCGTGCTAAAGTGAGCCCGTCTCCTCAGGGTCGCCCCTGTGTCCTCAGGGTCCCCCCGGTGTCCTCAGGGTCGCCCCTGTGTCCTCAGGGTCAGCTGGCATTTGCTGACCCTCACAGGACAGGCCACAGCACAGAGGCCAGGGCTGACAGTCATAGGACAGCCTCCACGGAGCAGGGCGCTGCTCTGGCCGGGAGCAGTTTCCACTCTGCTCACGACCACGGAAGCTCTCTGCTCTGGACTTAAACCACAGACACGTAAATGAACTCACTTCTTTGGAGCAGGATCATAGAACTTGTACTGATCCATGATTTTTTCTTCCAGTTTTTCCTTATGCCTCCGTAAGGCATTTAATTTGTCTCTGTGAAGAGAGCGGAAAGGAGGATGATCAATTGAGTTTTAAATTAGACCCGTACATTTACTCAGCAGCCCAGCCCTGGCGGGACCTTCTCTGGGATTCAGACGTCATCGTGCCCATGACCACCACTGTCGTGAAATGGGGTATGTGGACGGGAGCATCTGGCATGGGTCCGGGAAGCCCCAGTGCCTCAAGGGGTTCGTGTTAGAGCACTCAGGGTCCGGGTTCAAGTCAACTCAAGGGAGCAAGCCCCTAAACCACTGGAACACACTTCTGGAAGGACTTGCCAGCCAGGTCATGCAGTACATGGGGCATTTGGGGTTGGACACCGGGCTCATGTATTAACACCTTTGGTGAGGGGCAGATGTGCTCTCAGGGAGCGGGTCCCTTGAGGGGCAGCAAGGCTGAAAGAGTGACCTCTGACCTGAACCCACTCCGATGCTGGTTTCCGGTAACGCTTCCACAGGGGCAAACTCAAAAGCTTTTAGGGACCAGACAGAGAAGGTAAGGAGCACAGCGGGCCTGGAAAGAGCCAGGAGAGCGGTGGGGACTGAAGTGGTGGCAGCCTGCTGCCAGGCGGCCGCGTGAGGCCTGCAGGGCAAGTCTGCCAATTTGCCAGAGAAGCCAAACCCCTGGGCTATGCAGCAAAGCCTCCGGGAACCAGTTTACATTTTCAGAAATGCAGGAAGGGTCAAGATGCCCCAGGCCTCTGCATTGCCCACAGGCCTCCACCCGCTGGGCTCTTCCTTTGAAGATGAGGCCTCTGAACCAGAGGCGAGGGCGGGGCTCCCCTACGCTGCGGCCGGAGAGAGCTCTCTGCACAACAGCACCTCCACGGAGACCAAGAGCCTGGTGAACCTCCAGGCCTGATCACAGAAGCCCACTCTGCTCCCAGCACCCCCGGCTTGATGTCTATGCTGCTCTCCTGTCCTCACCACCACGCCATGTGGCCTTTTTCTCCACGTGCTTCCATGGCTGTGTGGCCCCACGGATGCACACAAACTCACAGACAGCAGGCCTTGCAGCCGCTCAGGGGACCCAGAAGGGTGCTCTGCTCAGAGCAGGCCCTGGGACGCTTGCCAACTTCTGGCACCCGACAGACACTCTCGAATGCAAAACTGCCATCAAATCATCCCCCATGGGCACCAGGCCCCCACTCTCCCAGTGAGCACCTGCCCAACCCCTGCTGGCAGTTTTTACCAGCTGGTTACAGAGGGCCAACTTCAGCCAAGGGTCGGTTGTAAGCACCCCAAATTTACAGCGTGGTTTTCAATGTGAACCATCCTCCAGCAGGTGGTGAGCCAGCTCTACAGGAGCAGACAAAGCTCCTGACAATCACTATGTTGGAGAGGACGGCCAGTGGGCTGGCATCCACCGTGACCACATGCCCCTGCCGCATGTCTCCTCTTGCCCTCCCAATGCTGGCCAGCCACTCCCACTCGTGAGGCAGGACAGTCCCACCACCACAGCACAGGGTGGTAAAAATTACCCAGATCCAGGAGACGTATCTTGGACTACTGGACTTCTAAATCCCGAGGCTTCCAGTACCCAGGGCTCTTCCTTCTGACCTCTGTTTCTAGCAGCCCTGGTGAATCCAAACCCACGAGCTGGGCACAGTTGAGCACCTGCCTCCCTCTCCAGCCACTTTCTCTTTGGACATTCCCTGCCGCTAGACCACTTCCGTCTCCCTTGGGTCCCTCCCCCACCCGCCTACCTTCTCCACATCCCATGTCAGCAACCAGAACTCCAACTCCTGCCACCTGTAGCTCAACAGCTGCCCAGCAGGGACACGCTCCCCACACATCCCACCACCCCTACACCAGTGCCTGGCTCCCAGGGAACGGGTTCTGTGCACCTCATGGGGCCCACACCAGAGCCGGTACTTCATCAGCACCAGCTGAGGTAGGTCAGCCACAGCATGCCAGTAACCCACTGTCCCGTGATCCAAGGGAACACAGACGGAGGCGAGAGCAAGACACCAGTTATAGCACCTGTTTTCAGCCTTCCATTGGAATTCTTCCCTGAGATACTTCTCATTGGCACGGTCCTATTTTTAAAAGTAAGCTTAATCCCAAAATCAGATTCCAAAGCTCCTGTTGGCGGGCACTGCCGGTGGAAAGCGAACAAAGACCAACCACCACACTCACACAAACCCAGAACTGTTCCAGAAGTCAAGAGAAGGATGTGCTGGTAAGATGGTCTATCCCCTTGCCCTTGGGACACCACCAGGCCCAGGGGCCAACCTCTGTCCAGAATGCCGCAGGTCCCAGCACGGGGCCCCTATGTCTACAGCCATCACCCCCACACACATCCTTACATGTACTGCTTCTGCTCCTCATGGTACTGCTCCTTATTCTCCATATTCTGCTCTAGAAGCATCTGGTTCTGCTGGCTCAGCAGCTGGATCTGGCTCAACAGGTGGTGGTTTTCTTCCTCCAAGTTGCCCTTGAGACGGGACAGCAGCTAAAACACAAATCAATGTTTCAAGCACCACGCGATCCCAAGATACCCCTGCTAAGAACCCAGCCACCAGGGGAAGGGCCACGCGCACACAGAGCACCTCTCCTCCACTGGTGAAAACCACCTGCAAGGACCCAGAGAGCCAATGGCCTCGGGGTTAGGGGACGAGTTCCCTCTGCGCCTACCCTGTCCATTCAGGCAGCCGCCAGCAATGCGTGGCCACCAAGCACATAAAAAGTGCCAAAATATCCAAGAGATTCTGAAGACTTCGTGATAACAAAGAAGAGACCGTGAACTATCTCAGTAAGGTTTTTTTTTTTTTTTTTTTTTTTGGGGGGGGGTACAGGTCAAAACGGTATTTTAGATAGGCTAGCTAGGGATCCCTGGGTGGCGCAGCGGTTTGGCGCCTGCCTTTGGCCCAGGGCGCGATCCTGGAGACCCGGGATCGAATCCCACATCGGGCATCCCGGTGCATGGAGCCTGCTTATCCCTCTGCCTATGTCTCTGCCTCTCTCTCTCTCTCTATCATAAATAAGTGAAAATTGAAAAAAAAAAAAAAAAAAAAAACTAGATAGGCTAGCTAAATAAAATAGATTAAAATGAAGCCCCCGTTTTTTCTTTTTTGACGTGGTTATTAGAAAACATCAACTTGTGTACATGGCCTGAGTTACATTTGTTGGGTAGCTCTGTTCTTGAACAGGGTTGGCACAGCTTTTCTGTGAAGGGCCCGACACTATGTATCTCGGGCTCCCCAGGCTGGATTGGGGGGGGGGGGCTCTGTAGCAGGGAGGAGCCAAGATGACACATAAAAGACACACAGGCACGGGGGCACGGCTACATCCCAATAAAGCGCTCACGGACACGGACATTTAAATTCCCAATAATTTCCACTTGCCACAAACTATTCTTCTTTGGGTTTTTCCCAAGCATGAACACTGTAAAAGGCAGTCTTAGCTCATTGCTGTAGACACACAGGCAGCAGGCTGGGTCTGACTCGAGGGCCTGAGGACATCATCAGGCTGATGCAGCAGGAAGGCCCCAAGCCTAGGCTTCAGACAGCCTGAGTTCCCACCACGCGCCGAGGCTCCAGACTGAGGTCTCCTCGGAAATCCTACAGCACCTCACTGTGACACCAAAGCCTATGGTGGCTGAGGCTTCCTCTGCCCCAGTGTGCAGTCCCCACCTCCTCCAGACACCCTCTGTCCCAGCCCAGGGGGCTCCCCAAGCCTTGGATTCCTCTGCTGTGATGTCCCACAGGACCACCAGGAGTCCAAAGGAAAAGGCCTCTGAGAGGGTTTCTGAACAAACAGGAGGCAAGAGGGGCTGAGTCGGGGGGATGCTGCTATCCTTGGGACATCTTAGAGTGGGGAGGCACCATGCTGCTCTTCCCCACTCGATCTCATCAGTCCTGGGATCCACTCGTGATCTCATCTGAGATGGTTATACTTCACAAAAAGGCAATTTCCAATAGCTCGGCCTCTCTGGAGACCGGGGGGCACTCACGGGTAAGCACCACCCGAGCTGCCCTGGGACCAGAGCCAGACCAGCCACTCGCGTGCGCCATTTCTCATGGATACTGAATCGCAAAGATGAAAGACAAGCGCAGACGAGAGGACGAGAGGATGGAAATTCCCATGCACCTCCCGACCCTGCGGGAAGCAACAGCAGATGGAAAGGTGTCTTCTGGTACATCCCTGCCAGTCACGTGGCCTCTGCCGCCCTTTCAAACGCCTTGTCCCCTCTTGGCCCCTGTACTGCCCTCTACGTGGTCTTCGAGCACCAGCACCCACCACAAGCACCCCCTCCAACCCCCCAGGCCCAGGGGACTCGTCCATGTCCCGAGGCCTTACCTCGCAGTGATTGTCCAGCTTGGTCAGGGAGATATCCATGCTCTGGTGCTGCTCCTTCAGCTCATCAAACCGTGCCTGCCAGCGGTTCAGTTCCAGCTGTGAGTTGTTCAGAGAGGTCTTCAGCTCCTTGGTGTGCGCATGCAGCTCCTCGTACTCTCCCTTCAGCTGGTGGTGCAGGAAATTGACCCTGGGGGCAGAGGGCCACAGGTCAAGGGCTGAAGGGCACGCCAGGTTCCATCCCCACTGTGCAACCTTGCAGAAGACGGCAGCCTCTCTGCGCATCAGTGTTTTCATGTGTAAAATGAGAGAGTTGAACAGAATGAGCAGTTTCCAAACTGTGTTCTTCAGGGTTTTTTTTTTTTTTTTTAAGATTTTATCTATTCATGGGAGACCCAGAAAGAGAGGCAGACACACAGGCAGAGAGAGAAGCAGGCTCCCTGCAGGGAGCCCGATGCAACTCGATCCCAGGACCCCAGGGTGATGCCCTGAGCTGAAGCTGAAGGCAGACACTCAACCCCAGAGCCACCCAGGCCCCCGTGTTCTTTGGGGTTCTATGAGGCCCATGGGTGCCCCCACATTGGGCTGGGGGAGACAGAGTGGGTGGGCTCAGACACCTGCTCCAATAGACCATCACTGTTAAGCTCTCTTTTACACTTCAAAGCTTTGGCGTATGGTCATATGTATTTGGAAGAAAGAGTTCAGCTGCTATTTCTTTAAAAAAAAACAAAAACAAAAACAAAAAAACAAACAAAAAAACACTGAGCCAGAACATTTTTTTCTCTAAAATGCTGGATCTACGTCCAGCTCTTCTTCCCAATTCCAAGCTCCTTTCTAATTTCAGCTCATGAGATGAATAATGTACGAGACACCAGGGTATTATGGAAATCCGCTAAAATGATCATTGTAACCGTCATCCAATGGGGGCTTCTAAGGGGAAGATTTGTATCTGGAAGCTCCAATTCCTGGAGGCTCACAGACTTCATATGGACACAGATGTGTCTTGTTTGGCCCACACGCTTCTTTTCAGCGGGTCAGTGTGCCAACATTGAAAAACGTGAAGGTCTCATGCCAACATCCACATGTCCAGTTTCCCTTAAGAAAAAAGGCGTAAAATCAAAGAATGACCTGGAAAGCTCTGGGCCTGCCTCCTGGCCAACAACCCTCAGCTGCTGTGTCTTCTCTGTCTGGCCTCCCCGGTCACTGGAGGCCCCCCGAGGGTGTGCAAGGGTGCAGAGAGGAGGCAGCTTTGTATGGTTGTGCCTTTGTGAGGAGACCAGACCCAACTCACATCCTGACTCTGCCGTTAACTAGACTCACTGACTTTGAACACATTAGTTCCTCCTTAAGCCTATCGCCTTGTCTGTTTTTTTTTTTTAAAAAAAGAAGTTGTGGGATGATAGTAGTACAACGGATTCTTGTATTCGAGGCTGTGAGGCTCTAAAGTCTCCGTGATCCCCAGATTGGAGGATACTGAACCAACCACGGCCTCTTGAGAAAACACAGGGTATAGGATCCTACAAGCTCTGGTTACATTTTAGTCAATGGCATCAAGATGTTCCTTATTTCATCAGGGCTTCTGTCTGAAGATATCTCTTGTACTGAGCTCAAGGCCCTAGCACCATAGCTGCAGCCTGAATGGAGCTTCCCTAACGTGTACTTCCTCCACAAAGCTGTTATTACACCAGAAGCTCCAGACCACATTACAGCGTTCCACATGGGGGCTATTTTAAATAGTGAAATTGTTAGGGCGCCTGGTGGGGGGGCCTCAGGTCATGATCCTGGGGTTCTGGGATGGAGCCCCATGTCGGGCTCCCTGCTCAGTGGGGAGTCTGCTTCTCTCCCTGCTCAGGTGCTCGTGCTCACTCTCTAATAAATAAAATCTGAAAAAAAAAAAAAAAAGTTAAAATAGTCACCAAAAAGCACAAAAATCTGTGTCATGCTTATTCGCAGTTCGAGAGCTGTAAGAAGGATGAGTGTCCTTGTCTGACCTCAGCTGGAGACTTGTGCTTTGTGTGAGTCAGGCATCAGGACACCCTGGGCACATGCATGAAAGCACCAGGACCATGGATTCGGGGGTGACAAGTCTCAGCAAGCAGGTGAAGTCACAAAAAGGGAATGCGTGAATGATGAGGGTGGACGGCATGTCCTTCCTGAGATGGCTGCATGGCCTACGTCAGAGGAAGCCCCTCACCAGATACAAGGCACCATCCTCGGTGTCACTTGGGTCCTTCCCAAGTGCCCGCCACCAGCTTGGGTCCCCTCTTTACTTGTGCCACACAGCTGTGAACGTGACAGGGTTTGTAAAACACACGACTGAGGAGACCCCGCTGACCTCCTCTGGGTGGGGCAGGTCAGTCTACAGGACATCCCGGTTGGCAGCTGCCACGCACTAGGTTGCGTGAGATCCCTGGTGCTCACCTGTCCAGTTCGCCCCGCAGTCGCTGGTTCTCACCCACAGCCATGGCGCCCGTCCTCTGCTCCTGCTGCAGAGCCTCCCGCTCAGTGTTCAAGACCTTCTCCAGCTCGTCTAGCTCCGCCTTACGTTTCAGCACCTCATCGTGCCTGTTGGAGAGAACACACCTGCTAGGAGCCTGTCTGGGGCCTCCTTTTCCTCCAGGTAACAAACCCCCCCGAAGACTGTGAAGCCTCCTGTGCAAAATGGGGTTCCTCTGATGGCTTCTCTCTGCAGAACTGAGGGGGATGGGGCAGGGAACACGTGGGGCAAGAAGCAGGGCAGTGGGGAAACGGGAGGATGGTGGATGGGAGAGCTGTCTGGGCCAGGGGTCTCCCCGAGCCCAAGGTGTGGCCCTCTTCTTCCCACCCGATGGGTCTCCAAGGTCCCTTTGCTTCCCATGAAAGCAGCCCTTCCTCCCTGGGCCACCCGAGGGCACAGACTATGTTTTCTGCACCCAGAGCCCTTTGCCTCGGGAAGTATAAATCCGTCACTAGGTGGTTCACTAAGCACAGACGGATCTAAAAGAAACCACAAAATAAACAGCTGAATTCCTCTGCACAAAACAGCTAATCCCTCTTCACTGGGGCCGGGTAAGCCCTTGACCCTCCTGGCCCTGGGAACCAGGTCTTCTGCCCTTGCTGCAGGGACAGGGGTTTGCCTGGTGGTGGCCAGAGGCCAGGTCGCAGGTACACACGCCCCCTTCTCCGCACCCCCAACCACAGCCCCCCAGCCCCATTGGTCTCTCCCCCTCCCCCTGCAGCCCTGTCCCCGTGGTCACCACACAGCTGGCTCTAGAGGGCAGCAGAACACAGGAGGATGGACCCCTGACATGCCATGCGTGGCTGGGTCCTCCTGCCTGCTGGAATCATCCTCTCACAGGGGATGCAGGAGCTCCCTCGGGCCCAAGGCTGCAACTCAGGTATCGCCTTTCAATGGTCCCCACACAGGGAAATCCCTCTTCTCAGATCTCCTTCCCTGTTGGACTTGTTCACACTTAGGGGCAGGGTGTTCCCAAGTGCCCCACTTGCCCTCAGACCTCCACTCCTGCAGCCCCTCGTGCCATCTGACCAGAGCCAGGCCCTATCAGGGGGCCGAACTCGGGAACATGGTCAGGCAGGTGTCCATTGACACACTTTGGGGCAACCTTTTTTGTTTTTTTTTTTTTTTTTGCCACAGGACAAAGGTGGCCCCAGTGTGGACAAGTGTAAAGCTGGAGGGGGACGCCCTGTCTGGCTTCTCTGGTGGCAACAAGTCACCCAGGTTTGACAAATTAGAGCTCATGGGCAAATGCTTAGGGTTCCCCAAATCCTGCTTCCCTACTGTAACATCTTAGAAAAGCCCACTGATCCAGGATGAGTCACTACCCACCCAACTGCAGAACAGACCCAGTGCCTCTTGCTCACCAGTCAGTCCTGGCGACAAGGTGGGCACACCTTGAGAAACGAGCATCCCATTTAGGTGACAAATGAAAGGAATACGGAGCCATCACCCCTGTGTTTCAGGCACCTATACTCCCAAACCTACAGCCCTGCTGCAGATGGACCAAAGGGGCCCCTGGCCATCCAGCCGCCTGCCCAGGCAGTGAAAACTCCAGTACTACAGTAGTTCGGCCTGCTGTGCTGATGAGGAACCAGGCAAAGAGTGACCCCCCACCCCCAAGGCTCATCCCAATCCCACCTGCAGAAACCTTCCCTGGAAGGTCTATACAGATGCTGAGAATACCCAGAGATGCTTTCATGACCTGTAACAGGGCGTTAACGATAGGACCCAGAGGTGCCCGCTGAGTGGGGGGCATGGAGCCCGTTTCAGGGCTCAGTGAATGCTTTTTGCTACACCTCACTAGGGAACCAGGAGCACCCCTACCATGTGCAGACACAGCAGCACGCACATAGGACACGCTGACTCCGTGTCGCGTGAACCTAGGATGGGCTCTGGTGGGGAGGGGGGTGGGGGCGGGGAGGTAGAGACGGATACCCCAAGGCAGAGGATGCTGGTTTTGGGCCTCCGCAGCGCTGGAAGGAAGAGATCCGGGTGGATAAAGCAGGTCAAGGAGCCCAGACAGAGGCAAAAAGGAAGTCCTGGGTGAGCGAATAAATGAACTACTCTACCTCTGTGCCCTCAGCATCATCAGATGCCCTTACAAGGCTCTGCTGGCCCAGTGATCAAGACGAGTCGAGGGGATGCCAGAAGCAGGGAACCCGACAAGCACAGGACGTGGGGTTATCACCCCCTCGGATGCGGCATCTGCACCGTGTACTTGAGAGCCGCTCTGTAGGGACAGGGCTGCCCCGGGTCAGGATCAGAGGCACAGCGCCCCTCCCACCAGACTCCAGGTCCTGCCACAGGGGCAATTAGAGGCCCGTGGCAATCGGGAGCCTGCCAGGGCGGGAGCTCAGGTGACACGAGCTGACCCAACTCACACGACGCCCAGGAGCCTGGTTGGTTGAGAGCACAAACTTAGGACCTGTCCATTTCCATGCAGATGAATTAAAAAAAGAAAGGAAGGACTCCTGGGTGGCTCAGTGGTTGAGCATCTCCCTTTGGCTGAGGTTGTGATCCCTGAGTCCCAGGACTGAGTCCTACATCGGGCTCCCTGCGTGGAGCCGGCTTCTCCCTCTGCCTCTTTCTCTGTGTCTCTTATGAATAAATAAAATCTTTAAAAAAAAAATTTTAATAAAAAAAGAAAGGCAGGCAGGTACAGAGAGAGCATGGCTGAACCAGACATGGGGCTTCCACTACACCCTTCTGTGTGTCTCCTGTATGTTCAAAAGCTGCCCTAACTGAAGGCTGGGAAGCAGGCATCCCACACCCGCATGGGGAAAGAGGGCCCAGGAAGCCCACGCAGGTGTGTCACTGTCAACTGCAGGTGGGGTGGACAACCTCCATGTGCCTGGTCTAGAGAGGAGGGGCCAGTGGGGGGGAATCTTAGGGAAGCAAGGAAGGACCCCCAAGGCCAGGCTTCCCTGAGCTGGGCCCAGCCGTGGCACCCCCTTCTCCACTTGAGGACCCGCCTTGCCTCTCAGTCCCCAGCACACACCTGTCGCGGAGCTCTCTGTGCTCCAGCTCCAGGTTGCGATGTAGCGTCTTCAGGCAGCTGTGCTGGCGGATAAGGGCCTCGTACTCCGTGGACTGGCGCTCGTGCAGCGCAGCCAGGTGCTCGTGGTCCTGCAGCAGGGCCTCGTAGGCAGCCGTCAGCTGCTCCTGCTGCCTCTGCAGGTTCTCGTGCTCACTCTCCTTGGCCGTCTGCTGGTTCTGGAGCAGCGTGTACTGTGCTGTGAGCGCAGCGCTCTGGGAGCTCAGAGTGGAGTTTTCCACCTGCCAAGAGGGAGGAGGTGCGGCCTTGCCACGGGCACGACCCTAGGGGGCCACAGGCCCCGTATCCCCACTCATGGTGACCACACCACAACCGGAGGCAGTCGCAACATCCCCAATGCTGGGACAGATCTCTCTGGACTTGAGGAACTGCTCTGAGGCCAGACTGGCACGACACCATCACCGGGGGCTCTGGTCCAGTGCCCCTCCCCACAGGCAACCTTTGGGGGCAAATTATGTCCTTTTTCTGGATGAGCTCCTTGGGCGCCCTCTTTGACCACTTTTAAAACATCTGTTTTCTGGGATAAGTAGAAAATCCAGAACCACCTAGGAGGCCTGAAAGCTGCCACCAGCCAACCTCACCTAACTGATGTTTATACAACTGCCACCCAACGACACTCAGAATTGCCAGAAGATTCAACAGGGAGCACTGCCTAACTCAGTCTGGCACCAGGATGACCTATCCCCAAACCAGACAAGACACAACCACCGCCACCACCAAAACCCTGACCCAATATCCTATTCTGCTGTTTTAATAGAACATATCCCGACCTCTTTGCCAAACAGTTTCCTATTTATTGTCCTGACCCATGCTGCAGATCCTCAAACACTTGTCTCACCAACAGCACTAATGATGGATTAATTTATTTCCCCACCATCTGTGTCAACCACAAATAAAAACCGACATGTCCAAACAGGTGGCACAGAATACGAGTTTTGCTAGAAGTTCTCAACAGCCTGGCAGCCACATGGCACCCGACTCCCCTCGTGGAGATGAAAAATTCACATCAGTTTAAAAAAAAGGCTCAGCCAGGTGTTACGGTAAAGAAACCTGCTTAACTCTGTGGAGCTCAACTCACTTGAGCCTTGGATCTCCTTCCAAGGCATCCCCAGTAAAATCTCAATGGACTCTGCGAAACAGAGAATCCTGCAAGTCAAAGCAGAGACGCCAAGTGGCCAGCCCTGCAGCTGCACGCATGCTCAGTCATGCAAATGGCTATAAACCTGCACTACCTTCAAAGACCCGAGGCAGGGCTTCCGTGTTTATGAAACCACATATTACTGCACGCCCGGCGTCACGACGAAGAGCCAGCATCAGGTGCTGGTCCCTGGGAGACGCACCTGCAGCTTGGCCGTCTGGGTCTGCAGCGTGGTATTGTGCTCCTGCAGGAAGGCGCTCTGCTTCTGCAGCGTCAGGATCTGAGTGCTGAAGGCCACGTTCTGGGTCTCCAAATGCTGGAGCTGTTCCTTGAGCAGCTGCTTCTCAGCCTGCAGTGCCGCGTTCTAGGGGAAGCGGAAGCATGAGGGCCCCTCGCACACCTGCCTGGCCAAAGCTACCTGGCCCCAGGCCCGGGGCGTATCCAGAACCCTCAGGAGTTTGACGCCTTAGGAACTGAAGCCAGAGTCCACAGGGCAAGAGAAGTAACATGGTTCCCCTCTTGGAAAAGACACAACTGGGTGGGGCAGGAGAAGAGAACTAGTTTTTTCTGTTGTGTGCTTTCCAGACAGAAATGCATGTACGTGATGGGGACGCTGCTTCCAACCCGGAGCATCTGGGCGCAATGCCCAGGCAAGTTGGGGTTAACGCCGAGGCATCTCTTCTCTCTTTGATGCTTGCTTCTGCCCAACACCCCGAGGGTGCCTTTCTGTGAGGCTTCTCCCACGGCACAGGGAGTCCAAGCCCACGACCACCTCATCCTACAAGGTAGTGACAGCAGGTAGTCTCATGTCACATGAGACTGGGAGAGATCGTGTGAAATATGCCACCAACTCGGCCAGGGGCCAGGACATGTGGGGTGTAGCCCCGGGGCTGCCCCTCACTAGCATGGGATGTGGGGTCAAATCTCCACTTTCTCATCTGTCAGATGGTGAAAACCATGACCATGTGTTCCACGAGGTTGTAGCCAGAGCCCAACAGTATCGAGGAGACTAGACGTGTGGTGAACTTCCTCTGTAAAGGGGCAGACAGGGTTTTGGGTTTGCCAGGCAGGTGGTCACCACTCCCACCATGTACCTCTGCCACCACCACCGCGTCGGAAGCCAGCCGCACACAGTATGCAAATAAAGGGGTATCTCTGGTCCAATAAAACTTCATTTACACAAAATCAGGTGGTGGACCACAGAGTACACAGCACTGTGGAACCAGAGGACTGGTGTACGAGCTATAGACCATGTCCAACAGGTGGGCAGACAGGGACTGGCCGTGGGGACCGGGGAGCACACCTCTACCCTCTGGGAAGGCTAACGGGATTGCAAACGAAAAGCAGCTCGTAGGACCTTGCCAGGACAACTCAAGAAGTATTCAACTAGAGAAGGAGCACCTGGGGGCTCCACTGGTTCAGCGTCTGCCTTGGGCTCGGGTCAGGATCCCAGGGTCCTGGGATGGATCCCCAGGTCAGGCTCCCTGCTCAGTGAGGAGCCTGCTTCTCCCTCACCCTCTCTCCCTCTCCGCCTACTTGTGCTCTCTTGCGCTCTGTCTCCCCGCCCTTCTCTCAAATAAAAGCTTAAAAAAGAAAAGTATTCTACTAGATCTGGATCAATTTGAACAGATTCTGACGTCCTGCATCCTTCACAGTAAAAAGCCCATGAATGGGACCATCAACAGGGCGCACTCGCCCTCTCATTCTCTCTCTCTCTCAGCGACCGCAGCGGGGCAGCCCACTCACATTCCGCTCCAGCTCGATGGCCCGGTCCTTCACGCGGAGCAGCTCCATGGTGGCTTCTTTGTGGCTGGGCCCCCAGGGCTCCCTGCCCTGGTGAGCGGCGGTGACCGGAGTCTCCACAGGGTGTTTGAAGGAATTGTGTACGTGCTTCCCTTCCTCCTGGTTCTGCCTCAGCAGCTCACACTCAGTCTTCAGCTGCGGGTGTGGGAGCAGGACAGCACACTTGGGGCAGGGAGAGGCCAGCCCAGCGTGCTGTGTTCACGGCCAGTGGGCAGCCCTATCCTCCGTGCACCCCACGGCTCCCCGGCACTAGGTGAGCCACACACCTGGCCTTTGCTCTACAAGGAACATGCACAACTCATCCCGTGCTGCCCCTCTTTCCAGAAATCTGCCTCAGCCCCAGCTTCAGCCTCACAACCCTAGCAAGTCCTCACACCTCTGAGCCTCAGCTGCCCAATCCACAACATGGAGGTGAGCCTGGGGACCATGGACCAGGGGACGTCACAAAGGCCCATCTAGCTCTGGAGCTGCCTTGCTCAGATCTCTCATTCAATCCCACAGCCAGGAACTGCACCAAGGCCCCACCGCAGATGCCCGCAGGTGCCTGCAGGGGACATCCTTATGGGGGCCCATGCCTGTCCCACCCGAGCCCACGAGGCCCTAGGACTCTGCTTGGTCCTGCTGCTCACACTTTCACATGGGTTCTCATTCTCATGAGGGTCCCAGATCCTAACAGACTCAGCGCTGCTCTGATGTGGCCTCCTCTACCCCGGGGCCTCTGGTTCACTCAGATTCCATCCACCCTCGCTCGTAGGGTTCTGACGCCAGCACCGCCTCTCCACCCCGCACCCCACCCCACCCCAGAGCCCTGTGGATCAGCACATCTGCTCCAGGAATGGGCTTCCAGGCTGCTCCCCAGGCAAGAGGGAACCCCACTGCTGGGACTCGCAGCTTGCAGCTATAGGGGCCCGACCTTACCACCTGCAGTTCACTCTGGAGCTGGTGGTTCAGGCTGGCTTTCTCTTCCATCTGGGCTTCTAAGAACACAATCTTTTCTTCTTTCATGGCTAACGTTGTTTTTAATGCAGACTCATTTCTACCCTCCAAAATACTGAATTTCCTGAAAAAATAACAAATACACAACAGTGCTTACCTGTCTCTTCTGCCAACGAGCTCCCCACCTCCCAGCTGCCAACACCCGTCTCCTCCATTAAGCTGTTTTCCCCTTGTAATCCTGCAGCATTTGGCCCAGAAGAGCGATAGGGGCCGCAGCCCATCGCCCAGAGCCCTTTCCGGTGCTTCTCGTGTAGACACACCCTGCAAAGTAACCTCACGGCTGCAGTTTTACAGGCAGAGCCTCAGGGAGGGATGCTCACGGCCATTTTACAGGTGGGGAAACTGAGTCTCACAGAAAGGTTAAGCAATTGGCCCGAGATCTCAGTGCCAGCTAGGTAAGCGGTCAGGTCGGTGTGGCCTTTCAGGGAGTCGTGTGGATCTTGTCAGTTACAAGTCCAGTGGAAGTCCACGGTATTAGATTTCCTTGAGAAATGAGATCATTTTGGAAAGAACTGCAGGCAAAAGATCAACTTTAAGACCTAAAGGGCTGGGGTGGGGGTGAGAGGAAGGAAGAAGCGGGCAGAGCTCAGAGGGTTTGTGTGGCACAGAACCCAGCCTGTACAGATGGTGCCATAAGCAGATACAGGTCATCACAGCCGTTGTCACAACCCACCGGGTGTGCGGCATCAAGCATGAACCGAAAGTCGACTGTGGGCGTTGGTGGTGAGGTGTCAATGGAGGCATGTGGGGGCTAACACGTGCACCGCTCTAGTAGGGGACACGGATACTGATAATGGGGAGGCCATGCCTGGGGTGGGGGGCAGAGGGCATTCAGGAGCTCTCTCTACCTCACCCTTCATTTTGCCTTGAACTTAAACGTGCTCTAAAAAAATCTGTTTAAAAACAAATTAAGAAGCCTTTCCACTGGACACGAGAGAATCCTTTCACTCCTCTCTGGGAATCTCCAGGAAGAAGCCCGGTAACGTAAAGGACACCAGCCCCTGACAAGGACCGCGTGACAATGAGCCCCGAGTTGTGCAGAGTGAACCAAGCTCCGGAGCTGGGGGGTGGGGCTGGCAAGCAGCACAGGGCCTCAGGTCACAGCAGGGAGGTCCTCACGTGTCACCGTGGCTGCTCTCGTCCTGCAGCAGCAAATCCTTGTGGAGGCCGACCTTCTCCAGTCCCTGGCTCAATTTGTCCAGCTCGCTGCTCAGCTGTTGGCTCTTCAGCTTCTCCAGCACCAGGTCCTGCCAGGACAGGGAGTAGGACGGAGAGAGGACTTGTGAGGGACAGGAGTCCAGCAGGGAGGGGCCTGGCACAGGCCCTTATGGAGGCTGAGCAGCTGTCTTCCCAAGTCCCAGCTGACTCAGGTGTCCTGAGGGCAACACAGACTGTTCAACAGGGCCAGGGAGGGCCAGGGATGTCTTCCACAGGGAAGAGCGCAGACGTGCTTTCCCAGCCTCCCCGCACTGAGGCTGACCCCACTACAGGGCAACGCAGCCAGGACGGGGGTCTGAAACACCATTTATGTTAACCTTGATGTAGGGGGTTTGGACACTAATGTTAGCTGCCTCTTCCGTGGATTGATGCAATTAAATACTACTTGCAAAGAATTTGGAACAGAAAAAAGTACAAAGAGGACAAAGATTTTTTTTTTTTTTTTTGAGGACAAAGATTAAACCCTGGTTTTGGGGCCCCTGGGTGGCTCAGCGGTGGAGCGTTTGCCTTCGGCTCAGGTCGCGACCCCGGAGTCCTGGGATTGAGTTCTGCACTGGGCTCCCTGCAGGGAGCCTGCTTCTCCCTCTGCCTGGGCCACCTTCCTCTTATGTGTCTTGGTCACTCTCCAGGTAGGTACTGCTTACTGCCCAATGCCGCAGCTACCGGTACGTAAGCTGACCCCCCCACCCCCCACCCCCGCTGCCAAATCCTAAGGCCTCCGATGGCAGTGTGACACAGTGGGACTTGCCAAACATTCCACTGCTCCTCCTCCCAAATTTCCCAGCCACCCGGGGACGTGCCACAGGTCACTTCCTGGCCGCCGTACGTAAGGGCCTGCGTGTGACCCCCCAGCTGTCTCTCTCCTGCCAGAGCAAACTGCCCAAACCCTGCGCTGAGGCGGGGAGCCGTTTATCAAAGCTGCTGAGTCACAGCACAGAGGGCAGGGCCCCCAGGAGTCACCTGGACTCTCGCGAGCGAGGGTGGGAGGGAGAAGCCACAGGGGAGAGGAGCCACTAGGATTCTGGGGTTGTCTGTGACTGCAGTGTAACCAATGTGACGCTTACAGGGGCTAGGATGAGGGGTCGCCCTGTGTTTTCTGTCCCTTCCCACAAGCATACTGACCGGCCTGCACAGAGTCTGCACAGACTTTTTGAACATGGATGCGACTCTGTGCTCACCAAATCTATTTCCTTTTCTTCCCTGACACACAACGAAACACATTTCCCCACCTCACCTGCAGCAGATATAATTGTTGAGTGGGCTATGCACAGGGGAGCAGGGCCTCTCTCACTCTCGCTCATCTACCTGCGGAAGCCGGAGGGGCCAGCCGAAGACTACGCCCTGGGGGGAGCCAAGCCACAGAAACCAGGTGCCCCCCTCGCTGCACAGAAGGCTGCCCTCAACAGCTCATTGGACTCCTACATGCGTGAGACCCGGCTTCTGTGCTGCGCCATTCAGATGTTCAAGTCATTTCTTTTTTTTTTTTTTTAATTTTTTTTCTTTTTTTTTTTTCAAATCATTTCTGAAAGCAGTTTATTCACCTTAAAGTAGTGATCGAAGGCCCAGGTGACCCCATGTGATAAACACCGGAGAAGGAGCAGGACATGGACTCAGCAAGAGACTTTAAAATATTTATACCCTTGGATCCTGTAGTTTCACTTTGAGGAGTACAGCCTGAGAAAAGAGCTATGTGTGCGAGATGCCCCGTGTTATTTAAAACAATGGAAAAAGGGGGGGATACCTGGGTGGCTCAGTGGTTTAGCGCCGCCTTTGGCCCAGGGCATGATCCTGGAGACCCGGGATCAAGCCCCACATCAGGCTCCCTGCATGGAGCCTGCTTCTCCCTCTGCCTGTCTCTGCCTCTCTGTGTGTCTCTCATGAATAAATAAAAAATCATGGAAAAAGGGGACACTCAGGTGGCTCAGAGGTTGAGCATCTGCCTTTGGCTCAGGGCATGACCTAGAGGTCTGGGATCAAGTCCCACATCAGGCTCCCCGCAGAGAGCCTACTTCTTCCTCTGCCTGTGTCTCCGCCTGTGTCTCTCATGAATAAATACATAAAATCTTATAAAAAACAACAAACTGGAAAACCGCCTCCAAAAAGGAATGGCAGTAAACCTATAGGATTAAATACCTCGCAGCCATTAGCAAGCCGAGGCTTAGAGCTTACTGACTGTAATGAGAAAAGGTATAAAAAGCAACACAGAGGAGGTCAGACTGCGGGAAGCAGGATGCTACATGTGGGCTCGATTTACAAACACACATCGGAAGGGATGGAATAAAACGAGCCGGACTACGAGTAGCACTAATCTTGGGGCGGCGAGACCATAAGAGGCAATCTCCCTTTGTTCCTTACACCTGCAGACACTGTCCCGTTTGGCACTGGGGAGGACATACTCAGGGTCACGTCTGTCACGCTCGTGCCACCTGGGGCAGATGCCCGCCTACCCCGCTGCCCTGGCCACCGCAGCTCACCTCTCTCAGGGCGGTCAGCGTTCTTGTGTGCACGGTGACCTGCTTGGTGAGGTCCCTGTTGTCCCTCTCCAGCTCCTTCAGCTTGCTGGCCGCGTCCCTGCAGCGGGCCAGCTCCTTGTCCAGCGCGCGGCTCTCCTTCTCTGCGGCAGACAGCCGGGCGGTGCTGTCGTCCAGGACCGCGTCCTTGAGCTCCACCTGCTGCCACAGCCGCTTCGCCTCCTTCTCCAGCAGCTTCTTGTCCTTCTCCAGCTGGGCTACCTCCTGCTCCAGGGCCTTCCGGTCCTCCTCCGACCTCACTAGCTGCTTGTTGGAGAGCCGCAGGGCCTCCAGGTCGCGCTGCAGGGCCTGGTGTTCGGCCTC
Organism: Canis lupus familiaris; assembly: GCF_011100685.1. NCBI lineage: Eukaryota > Metazoa > Chordata > Mammalia > Carnivora > Canidae > Canis > Canis lupus. Next base: position 62,492,976 of record NC_049229.1, read on the forward strand.
CAGCTCCCGGAGCTCCTGCTCCAGGGCCCGGGCCTTCTGGCCACTGCTCTCCACCGTCTGCTGCAGTCGCACGTTCTCGGCGCTCACGCCCTGGTAGCTGAGCTCCAGGCGCTCGGACTTCTTGCTTAGGGCTTTCAGCAGCTCCACGTTCTCCCTCAGCTCCTCCTTCTCCCGCTCGAGCTCCTGGTTCTCCCGCTCAATCTGAGCCATCTTGGCGCTGGTGAAGCGCATGGTCTCCACCATCCGGCGCAGTTCCAGGTTCTCCTCGTCCAGCTGCTTGTTGTCCCGCTCCAGACCCTCGAGCCGCACAGACACGTTCTGCAGAGTGTCCAGCGACTTCCTCAGCTTCCGGTTCTCCAGTGCCAGGCCCCGGCTCTCACGCTCCAGGGTGTCGACCTTCTCGGTGGCCGTCTTCAGGGAGGCCACCTTCTGGGCCAGCTTCTCGTTCTCCTTCTCCAGCCGGTGCAGCTCCTTCTCCAGCTCTTCCACCCGCTCCACCTTCTCCTTCACCTGCTCAAAGTCCTTCTGCAGCTGATGCTTCTCAAATTCCAGCTTGCTGAGCCTGCTGCTGGTCTCTGTCACTGTCTGGTGCAGCGCCTTGTTCTCTTTCTCGATGTCCTTTGCACGGGCCTCGCCGCTGACCTGTGCCCTCTCCCGTAATGACCACACCGTCTGGTTGAGGTGATCCTTTTCTTGCTCAAGATCCTTGATCTGCAGAGAAAGGCAAACGGGCATGACATGGCTATTGCACGGATGCAGTTCAGTGATCAGGGTCCAGGCTGGGAGGCTGAAGCACAGACCCCCTGGAAGAGCCCCACCCCCACCCTGGCACAGTCCCATTTCCCAGGGGCCCAGTATGGACAGGAGATAAAGGGCCACTCACTGCGTGATTCAGAAACGTGACCCACAGCTCTCCCAGTGATTGAGAACAATGAAGGAGATTTCCCTGGTGCTTTTCACCCGATGACCTGGGCTCGCCCCCATGGCCTCCCCTTACACCTCTCTCCCCCAGCAGATGCTGCAGGTGATCTTCTCTCTGCCTGGAGCACTCCTCTTCCCCGCCCTACAGACCAGCTCTGCATGATGGTCCCTGCACTGAAGGTCAGCATCCCTGGCTCCTCCCGGTCCTGCAGGACTCAGGGTGACTGTCAGCTCTGTGACTCCAATATGCCCGGCACCCAGCAGGATGCTTTCCCTGGGCATCACCACCTTCTTCCCGCCCATAGCTTGGGGACAGCAGAGCAGGACAAGAGTGGTCTGGCTTCTGGCTGGCATTGCTGAGCCACTGGGACCACCCACTCTGGACTCCTTGTGGTGGTCAGCCACACAAAGCCCGGAGGCCGGCCAGGGCTCTCTGCTGAGACACCGTGGACACATGCGACTGGGCCAGCACCTGGTCATGCAGGGCTGTGCTGGATGCTGCAGGACATGGCAGCCTGCTGACCTCCGCCCACCTGCCATGAGTACTTTCTCCCTCCTCTTCCAAATCCTGACAGTCACACCAGGACTGCCGACATCCCTGAGAGGCCAAATCCGACCTCCGCTCCTCCATGGCCGGTTGAGAACTGCTGGTCTGAGGAGCAGCTCAGCCAGGTAAGTGGTAACCCTGCGTATCAGCCCACAATTCCTGGGTAACGGCCCTAACTTGGGGCAGGAGCATCCGTCCTGGAGGCGCACCCACCTGCCTGGCTCTGTCAGCCTTCAGCGTCTCCATGTCACTCTGCAGCTGCTCCTTCTCCTTGATCAGCTCCTCGCTGAGGGTCTCTAAGTCCTGGTTGCTCTGCTTCTCTCTCTCCAGCTGGGTCTGTAACTTTTCAATCTGCAGAACCAAGAGGCCCAGCCCGGGCAGAGGTCAGTGTCACAAGGTGAACAACATTTTACAAAAACCCCCGAAAACCCTGTCAGCTTCACAGAATACGTGGGCAGGTCTCTTCTCGAGGAAACACCCAGGGGTGTTCCATAGCAACCTCAGCTCTTAGCCCACACTTGGCACCTCTGGCTCCAGGAGGAAGGGAAAGGCCTGGCACCAACCCTGCTCCTGATCCTCACCGCTGTACTCTCAAGCCCCACCTCGTCCCCCAGCCCCCAAGGTCTGGCGCCTCTAACTCAGGCCTTGTCTACCTGCCCAAAGGTCAGACCCCACACTCCAGGGGCTACCAGCCACCACCTGTGGCTGCCCTGCAGGGGCGTCACACTCACCCCTCTCCCACCCTGCCCTCTCCCTTCACGACAGCCGCCTTGGTTGGTGACGCTCCTATCCACCCAGCTGCTCATGGTGGTCCTCGGACACACCCCTCCTTCCTCTCTCCTCCTCCAGGTCCTGTCCTCTCTATGGCAGCTCTCTTTCATGGCTCAATGCCTGCCCCAGGCCAGACTACGTTGCTTCTTGCCTGGACACCTCCCAGGCTCCAAACACTCCTGCTGGGACCCACCAGCACCCATCCTTCCCAGACATGAACCGCCTAGTTCATTGTGCCTGACACCCTGAGAGCATGGGGACGTGGATTCCGACGATGCAGGCTGAGGGTAGGGCCTACCACTCGGCTCCCGGGCAATGGCTGTGTTGCTGTTTGCAGTGTGAGGGCTTCAGGGGAGCTGCTGTCCCTTCCTGCCAACGCCAAGCTCCTTATCACTGGGGATGGGAGTTGGGAGAGAGGCAAGGGCTGGCATAAGAGGGATGAGGCTCCAGAGTCTGGTCCCTTGCTGCCAACGACAGGACCGCAAGCAAGTTTCTTTAATCCATGTGGGGCTCCATCAGCACGAAGTGCTCAGCACACACCTGGCAGGTGACCCTCCCTGAGGGTGTGTTGGCAGTTATTACCAACCATCACCAGGACGACTCTGGGCCAGAGGAGCTAAGTGATTTGCCCAGGGCCTTACAGTGACAAGTGGAGCCGGGGGCTCAGGAGGGGTGCCAGGCAGTGGACACACAGTGGGTAACCTCAGCCTGTTCTCGTGCACAGTCGGGGGGCCTGCGGTGTGTGCCCTGGGCCCCCCTGGCTTGCTCCCTGACCTGTTAATCTGTGACCCCCACTGCCCCTTCCCTCCCAGAGAAGCACATCTTATTCCAACCTTTGCGTTTCTCGCTGTTGCTGTTTCTAGTTTGAAGACACAATCTGCCCACCTCCCACCTCCCGCTGCTGGATGTCCATCGTCATCATTCCCCCGTTCTGGTTCTTTCGGCCCTGGAACTGGAGCCCTGACTGTTATCCATCCCTGAGGGTCTGCAGTTACCCTGGGGGAGCTCACTGGGCTCAGGAGTGAGCCAGCCGCAGCCCTGAGAGGGCTTTCCATCCTCCCTCAAGTACCTGGCTCAGCATGTGGGTGCCAGGGACCTTCCTCTCAGTCCTGGGGATGTATGCACCCCCAAAGGGTTGTCCTCCTCCCTCTGAAAATAAGGATTATTTACCTCTTGGCTCAGGATGTGAACCCTCATGACATCAACACAAAGTTATTGCATGAGAATGAGGCCGTTTCTCTAAGGTCTGTGGCAGTTTCATGAGTTAGGGGGCGGATATTCGCTTTGGGGGATGACCGTTCCCACAGACTCACAAACCCAAGCAAGCTACCCAAGCAAGCTTACAGCCTGGGCTATACCAGGGATGGTGAGAGAGCCAGGCTGGCCCAGCAGTCGGAGCCTCCAGGGCCCTGTGTCCTGACTGGCCCCTGTCCTTGCCTTGCAGACACCTTCCTGAGTGGCAACCCCAGGCAGAGCCTGCCCCTGTTCCGGGAATGTCAGTGTCAAAGCTGCGTCCCCTGTGGGGCTCAGCCAAGCTGCTGGGTCACCTATAGACTAAGAAATGCCAGCTGGTGGCCAAGACACAGCCCGCAGAGAGGAGAAGAGCAGAGTGAAGCAACCAAGGTCAGGGAAGGTAAATTCAAGGTGAGTCGAGGGGCTCCTGCCTCCAGCGTTGTGTGCCACGTGGTGTATGGAGCACACACAAGCACCCGCACGAGTCAGAGCAGAGGCAGCCAGACCTGGGCAGGCCGAATGGGACAGGCCGAAAGGCGTTCCAGCCGGCACCAGACACAGGATGGCTCTGGTCTGAGGAGACTACACATCCCCTCTACCAGGAATGCAGTGCCAAGACCTGCCTCCCATGGGCTGGGGCCGGGGAAGGCTGGCGTCCCCTCGGGGAGCCAATGCATGGAAGCAGGAGGGGCGGTGCTGAGCCACGGGGGCTCAGGAGGGGTGCCAGGCAGGGCGGTGCTCACTGCCAGGCCTGCCTGTGCAGAGGAGCGGCTGGGGTGGCCGCAGGGATGGGCAGGGGAAGTCCCAGTCATCCCCTCTGAGGCTGGCTGGGAGCCGGGCCAGCGAGGTCACACTGCAGCTTTGGATGGCAGACCATGGGGACCTGCAGAGTTGAAGGTTCTCATCTCTCTAAAGGTCAACGTGTTTTATCTTGGCTGAGGTCAGGCTGCCATTTATAGAGACATTTCCTGTGCTTCGACCGTGTGAATCTAAGGTCTCAAACCATCTAGACGCCTTCCATCTGCCATTCTGCATTTGGAGCTGGGGCTCCAGACGGGGTGTTTTCCACTCTCCTCTGGGAGACGACATGCTTCCTGGCACCTACCACACTGGCTGCAGGGCCCACAGTGCTTCAAAGGGACAAAAAGGGAGGGCCACAGAGCCTGGGAGCCCCAGGAGGGGACTGCGGAGAGCCTTTCACGGGGTCCATACCAAGCCCTGGCTCTTCCCCCTGCCAGCACAGCCTCAGTCGACGATGCCGGAAGGGCCTGTGGGCAGGACACACACCCAGACACCTGCAAGCGTCAGTCCTGCGTGGTTGCCGGCCAGCCCCAGCACTCCTGCGCTCTCCCCTCGTTGGAATCCGGCAGCTGGCGTGTTCAGAGCCCACCACACAGCTGCGCTATACCAAAGCCCTGTGACCTACACGTGGAGGCCACCCCCAGATCTCCACAGCCCCTTCGAGCCCCTGAGACCGCACCCCCGGGATGTACAGGGGTCCTCATACCTACGGGACGATAACAGCAAGCCTCCGTGCGTCCTGCCAGAGGTCACAACCCACAGCCGTTCTGAAGGGCAAGTCCTTGCTCTCATCCCACTAACCAAGTGCAAGAAGTGAGTTCTGGCTTTGTTTTACCACCAGCAATGCCCTGAGCTGGTCTGCCAGCATCCCCTACACGCACACACACTTCCATCACTGCTTCCTCTCCCTGTGCCCCGTCCTGTGCTTTTTACCAGTCCTGTGTGTTTCTATGGAGCCTTTCCTGGGTGCCAGACCCTCTGCCTATGCTGAGTCCTATAACCCTCACCACCCCGTTAACCCCATTCTACAGATGAAGACAAGACACATGAGGTCAAGTCCCACTGGGGCCACACCCTCAAAGCACTGGTACAGGGACAAGCCAGGCTGTGCTCTCGTCTGTCTGTTACAACGGACCACGGCTGCGCCCGGCTGAACCTGCCGATGAGGGCCGGGGTTACCTTCTTGCTGAGCTGCTGATTCTCCTTCTCCAGCTCCCCGCTCTTCAGGCTGCTCTCCTCCAATGCCAGGGATGCGTCCCGCAGCCCCTGGATGGTGCTCTGGAGGCTCTGGTTCTCCTTCTCCAGCTTCAGGATGCGGCTGGAGGCACATTCGTTCAGCTCGAACACAAATGACTTCCTGGAGGCTAAAGCGCAAGATTGGGTCAGAGGCCGGTTTCCAGGAGCCTCTGCTTCCACTCTCCACCCCCAGCCTGGAAATGAGGCCACTGGCCCCCACACCCCACATCTGAGGGGCCCAATAGGGGCTCCCAGGGGCATCACCCCCTATTCATATGACGCTGCTGTGGTCAGCACCCCAGTGTCCCTCAGGCAGGTATGGTCCTGCTGGCTCTGCTGGGGTTGGTCAGGGGACCAAGTGCAACTAGAGAAGAAAGCAGGTCATGGCGAAGGAGCCAGTGCAGAAGGTACAGACTGCGGAGAACCATTCCTGCAAGCTGCTAACCAGACTGGGCAGCTAGAGGACCGCAGAGACCAACAGAGATGGCAAACAGGTGACCTGTGGTGCACCAGCTCTGGGAGGCTCAGCGGGAGGCGTGGGGTGATCGACTAGCTATGTCTGCCACGAGCAGCAGGTGGCCAGGGGGGTCTGTAGGCCCAGGACTGGCCATCCTTCAGGTGGACGTTCTGCAATCTCACAACCGTACTGCAGGAAAAAAAAAACTGAAATGTATGTGTAAAATATGGTTTAAAATTCTAAGTGAGATGAAAATGTGAGCTAAAGATGGAGAAAGGCAGATGATCTCTGCTTCTAAACAGCTCAAACACAGGTGAAGAAGGGGGCAGGAGTCAGGAACGGGGGTTCTTGGCCCCTTCCTGCCTCAGCAGGTGAATGGCATTGGGTAACTCAAGGGGCTTTTTGGGAAAGAAAAAAGGAATGTATGTGAAAGCCCTTGGAAGGAGGAATCAGACTGGAGTGGGGGTGTGTGGGTGCCTGGGTGGCTCCATTGGTGAAGCGTCAGCCTTCAGCTCAGGGCATGATCCTGGGGTCCTGGGATCCAGCCCCTTGTCAGGCTCCCTGCTCAGCGGGGAGTCTGCTCCTCCCTCTGCCCCTCCCCTGTTTGTACACTGTCTCTCAAATAAATAAATAAAATCTTAAAAAAATAAAAAGAAAGGGATCAGAGTTGTCCTGTCCTCTGTCCCATCAGGAGCATACATGCTCAGCTCTGGGAGCCTGACCACACCATGTGGCCAAGGCAGCCTTCCCTGCCTGGTTCCTATTCGTTACACCAGGGGCTGGGTGGATGCACGGGCTGGCTCTCATAGCAAAGCACACGAAGCTAGAAACACAACATGCTGGGTTTCAATCCTCTGCATGACCCTAAGAACTAGAAGGCATCTGCATCCCACCGAGTTCTCCTCATCCACCAAGACGGCAGAACAGACCCAACAAACTCATGTCCAAACGACCCCAGGCAACAGCAGGCAGGCAGCAGTGGAGGTGGACAGGGCGTCCGTGGGGCTGACCACCCCGGCGCCAGCGTGCACACATGCTCGCAACATAGAAAAATGCATGGAGGGCTGTGTCTTGAAACTAGCCTGACCTCACACCCTGCTGACTCAGAGAGAACCTGTGGTCCCTCGGACAGGACCCTCTGCAGCATCCAGGGGAAAAAATAACATTTTTAAATTGTGGTGAAACACACAGAATATAAAATGCACCATTTCAATTAATTCCTGGTGTATAGCACTGTGGCATCAGATACATTCTCACTGTCCTACAGCTGCGCCTGCCCACCCACCTCCAGACTTTGTCATCACTCCAACTGAAGTTCTACATTCAGAAGCAGTGTGAAGGGGCCACGAGTCAAACAATGGAATTGATTCTAAGCCTTATTTCCTCTTCCGTGAAAGACGGTGCCTCAGAGACCATGATGAGGACACAACAGTGTATCACGAAAACCACTGATGGCTCCTTACCAAGTGCTATGCTCATTAGCACTCCCAGCTATCAGTCGTGGGATGGGTGCGTGTGTGCACATGTGTATGTGTGTGTGGGGGGAGGTTTTAATACAAGAAGAGGAAAGGTACCCTTTCGAGAGTGCCTGCGCCAGACACAGCATAATGCTTCACTAGCTCCTGTCACTGTATACCCACGGCAATTCTGTGAGGGGGGGCTTCGTCACCCCCGTTTTGCAGATAAGGAAACCGAGGCTTAAAGGAGGTCACCTGGCCAACTAGTTCTGACTCAAGAAGCTACCACCCCGGTACGCGCACAAGTACGGGTGGGCTCTGCTCCTGTTACACCACCGCTCAAACCAATGCCCCTTAGGTCCCGGCTGCGCACCAGGGGTTGGAAACACCGAGGGGAATCATATCCTTTGACCTGAAGGGCTCACATACGTCCTGAGGAGCGTGAACAGGCAGGCTCCAGGTGCCCACAGCCCTGCTCTCTCACTGGAACATGCACGGCCCGAACTGGCCCCGGGAAGCCCGCACCACCTCTCTGCTCCGCCAGGGGGCAGAGGTCCACCCCCGTGGGCCTGGACTCCCAGAGCAGGGAATCCGGATGACCCCTCCCAGACCCCAGCAGACCCCACCCAGACCCCACTGCAGACCCCAGCAGAGACCCCAGACCCCACCGCAGACCCCAGACCTCAACCACAGACCCCAGACCCCACCGCAGCACGACGCCTGGAACATGCACACAACTAACTTTTCACCCAGATTAACAGTTTACTGAACTGATCGTAGGTTCAGAGCCTGAGGAACCCTCCAGCTGCTTCCGGCAATCTTTCCCATTGAGCTCAGGGACATTTACTAGAATTGACCAGGCCACCCCAACCAGCTGAGGCCCTACCGACACCCTGTAAAGTTCTGAGCACACGTTCCCTGGCGCTATCAGGTGCATATGTACTATTTCTGAACAAAGGAACTGGCTTATTGTTTGCGCAGGGCTGGGGCTTCCTGCTGCAGCGCTAACTGCTGCCCCACCCACCCGCCCCGGCCGAACACGTTTCTGGGTGCTGGGCAGTGGGGCCGCACAAGCATGGAGCACCAGGCGGGGGAGGAAGAGGCCCGGGGCCTGGGAGGAGCAGCCACTCAGCCATCCCCACCCAGAGAGGCAGAAAACACACTGCATCCATCTTGCCCAATTATGCAAATGAGCAGAGCAAATAATGCCCAGGGCACATTTATAGTGGAGATTAATGACCACTGGGGATGTCACCTGCCACACAGGGCTTTCAACCATCCACAGATAAGCCTAACACGTCCTCTGGGTGTCAGTAGGCTGTAATCTGGAAGCTCCGGGGACTGTCCATATGGGAAATGAGAAAGCTGGCAACACTTAATTTGCATTTTATGTCCTGACACCAAGGCAGCCAGACCCCTCGTGTCCTCCTTGGGCAGAACTGCAATGAAACCGTTCCAAACAGCACTTGAAGGAAATCCTATTTACTTGGGGCGAATGGAGAGGCTGACAGGGAGGATTCTGGGCCAAGCATTCAGCTCCCTGGATGAGGAAGAAGCTGCAGCCAGGCGGGACTCGAGACCCCCCGCACTACCCACCATCGGACAGGTCTGCGTTCTTGGACAGCTGCTCCAGCTCCCAGCCGAGATGGGCGGACTCGTTCATGCTCTGCTTCTGGGCGATCTCCAGGACCATATTTTCTTCCAGCAGCTCCTCAATCCGCTTCTTGTCTGTGTCCCGGTCCTGGTGCAGGGAGAGGGGAGGCATGAAATACCAGCCCTCACGTCCCACCCTCATTCTCCCCAGGATGAAGGGACGCCATGCATCTGCTCACTTCCAAAAAAAACAAAACAAAACAAACAAACAAACAAAAACAAAACAAAATTTAAAACACCCCATAGCTTCAAGGAAATGTCTCCAATGCAGGGCCAGCTGTGGGCATTACAGCCACACAAAGGTCACCTGCCCCGGTGACCTAGGTGACTGATGGAGCCCTGAGGTCTCTAACAGAAGGCCGTCAGGACAAAGTGCCGTACCGTGCAGAGCTTTAATGCAGGTACCATGAGGAAGGGCAGTTCTGTGGTCCCAGAGCAGGCCCAACACGTGCTGAGGCTCCCAGATCCCAGCTCACCCCGCACCGAGGCGGCCACCCTTCTTGGAACACACACACCCATACACTCGCCCTTACAGAGAAGCATGAGCACTCAAGTCCTGTCTCGTGGGCGCCAGGGGCTGCCCCCTCAGGCCCACTGGGCTCAGCAAGCCGCTCTCTCCTCAGCCCCCTGGGAGTGGCAGGGCAGACTCAGGGAGGCGGGGATGGCGGTGAAAGCCTGGAGAGGGGCCAGCGTACACCCCCAACCTGCGCCCACCCGCGTGTGACATGGTGACGAGGGCTGGCAATACCAGTTCCAGGTCGTGAAGCTTGGACTTCAGCTGCAGGTTCTCTTTCTCCAGCTCGTGAACTTTATCTCCCCGCGCCCGGGCCGCCGTCAGCTGTTCCTCCAGCATAGCCTTGGTCTCAATTAAGATGATGTTATCTTCTCTCAGCTCCTACTCGGCAAAGACACACACGAGAGCCGTCAGACTAAGGTACTGGGTTCATGCCTGGGGCTCGAGACCTAAAACATGCACTGTAGGGGTGAGGCCGCTAGGCTGGGGGGTGGGCAGGGTCTCCCCCTCACAACACCTTCCCCTTTCTTCTGCACCAGGCCACACGGACACTCTCTACTGAAATAAAAAAAATGCACACATCACGACATCTGAGTTCGGGTCTTCTGCAGGGAACACCTGCTCAGGTGCCACGTCCTAGCAAACTTCGTGGGAGAGGGGCCACTGGACTTACTTCTGCCCTGGGCAACAACAAGTTCAGCCCACTGACTTCACCTCTCCTTGACCTCCCCCACCCAGTTACGGGGGGCTCCTTGGTTTCTCCTCTCCCCGGGGCCCTTCCAGCACCACTGGGTACGTGGCGGGGGGACTGAGTTTCCCTGAACGCCTTCATGCGCACAAGCACGCACACAGGGGAATGTGTCTGCTTTTGTCCATAGCACAGTTCTTAAACACGATGGGGTAGTCCCTGCTTATCCACGACATTGCGTTTGCCCAGCATCAAAGCTCCCTGGTAGAGGGGAAGCCATGTGCTGCGTGGTCAGCGGTCACGGTTCTGATCAAAGGCTGGCGGCTGTCAAGGGCTGGGGACTCAGGATTACCCAGGTGCCCTCTCTCTGTGGAAACCCGCACACTGTCCAGCTGGCCCTGCTCTGGGTGCTCCCCACCCCTCCAGCAACCCCCCCCCCACTTGTCCCTTAAGAGGGAGGCAGCAACGCTCCCTTCAGATGAAGAGACTCTCGTGGATAAATTAAGGAATAAGCCCAAAGTCACAAAGCTGGCCAGGGGTGAAGCTAGGGCCTGAATTCTGGCCGGAGAGCTGCAGATCTGCATTCTCTCCAATAGCCTAGGCTGCCTGCAACCCATCCCCGAGGGGCTCGAGTGGGGAAAGCACGGGAGTCAGAGCACAGGATGGGCTCTGAACCAGAAGGCGGCCTCCCTCTCCAGCCACTGCCCACACTCACATCCTGAGCTCCAGCAGGCCCACTGCCAGCACCCACCCCCCCGTCCTGTCACTCCAGGCTACCCCCTTAGCCTCACAGCCAACTCCCATGCAGCCTTCAAAACCCAGCCTAAGTTGCTCTCTCTGAGAAATGCTTGCAAATCCCCTGTATCCTGCCCGTCGGGCCTGGACGCACCGAGGCAATGCAGCCTGCCTCCCCCAGACCGTGAGTTCACTTCCGCCTTTGTGGGCCTCAGACATGTGTTCAGTAACACCTGCCGGCTGAATCACGCCGTGGGGAGCAGGGAGCGGTCAGAGGGCACGTGACATGGGCTACAAAGGGCCCCGTGACTTCCAACAGGCAGGGACAGACAAGGATGTCCAGGGGTGAAGTACCGAGGGAACACGATGATTTCCAGCCACTACTGGGATCAGTCTTGATCTAGCCTACTAAGTACCAGGGAACAGAGGTACCCCGGGCTTGCCTCGTGTGTCCCATGGCCTCAGGACCAGGAAGCTGGGTCTGCAGGAAGCCAAGCCCAAGCTCCCATGGCAAAAGTCAAGGGCTCAGCTTGCGGCTCTGGGGAGCTGCCCCGCCAGCCACCCCCCTGCACACCCGACCTCAGCTGAACTGGGAAGCTATTTAAAGGCCTGACCCGGCCATGCAAACAGCTGAGGAGCCACATGTAGGCGGTCACAGGCCCGACGGCTGGTCCCCAGGGGCTCAGGGGCTGCCGCCACTACCCTGGCACAGACACCGGGAATGTGGGCCCATGGCTCCAGATCCCAGGCCTGCCAGTGCACTGTGAGCTGTGGGACGTGGAGCCAGTGTCCCTCGACAAAGGAGTCCTCCCTCCATATGACTGACACACCAAGGGGGCTGAACCAAGGTCCGATGTGCTGACCTGCGTGTGTACCCTGTGCACGGTGCCCAGGCCCGGAAGGCGGGCTGGCTGCCCCATCCCCACACTCTATACACACTGCTTGGTCCAGCACCTGCCAAGCATCTGTCTACCAAGCAGTGGGCAAGTCCTTGTCTCCACGGGGCCTCAGGACCCCAGCAAGCCCCTGACACCAGGGTGGGGGGCGGCAGGGTGAGGCAGGGGTGGGGGAGCAGGATGGAAAACACAACAGGCTCCTCCCCACTGTGCTCACACCATAGCACCCACCACATCAGGGTCAGGCATCTGCAGCACCAGGGAGCCAGCCCAGGAGTGTGCTCGGGATGGACACTGGGACCTGCACCCCGAGCAGGCGACCTCCTGCTCCCTCGGTAAACACATCCCTTGGCTGACATCCCCCACTGCTCGGCCAGCTCCACTACAGACCGCCAGGCTCCACATGATGCCTGCCAGTTTAAACCTCACCTGGCTCCAGGAGTGCAGGGGACTGACCTGCAGACCCCACTTCGGGTCGGCATGCTTGAACATCAGTCTGCACCCAGTTTCATCAGAGCTCAGAAACCATCAGGAAGGATGCCCAGGGGCTCAGGGGCTGGGCGTCTCTGCCTTCAGATCGGGTTGTGATCCCAGGGTTCCTGGGGTCGAGCCCCATGTCAGGCTCCCTGTTCAGGGGGGAGCCTGCTTCTCCCTCTGCTCCTCCCCCTGCTTGTGACTTCCCCTCCTCTTTCTCTCTCTCAAATAAATAAAAGCTTAAAAAAAAAAAAGCCATTAAGAAATACAGAGAAACCCAAAGTGCCAGGTGGAAACAGAAGATGGAGGACCTTACTTGGTTCCCTGAGTCTGAACGCTCCCTGCTTAGGGCATGACGTCCAAACTCCCACACAAACTGGAGGCCCCCTGCCCTTCCACCATCAACCCTTCCTCCAATGCCCCTGTTCACCTCACCTGTACCTCCTCTGTGTCTGCAAGCCCCCCACCCCACCACCACCCTGATTTCCTTCCTCGTCACAGCTGAGGCCCTGCAGGCAGGCAGACAGGTTTCAAGGCCTGGTCTGCATGCATCCTGGCTGATGGGGTGCAGGGCCCGGTGTCCATCCCGAGCACACTCCTGGGCTGGCTACACAAGCTATGGATCAATCCTCTGCTTTCTCCTCTGAAAGAGATGAAAGGAACTGGCAGCAGCCCCTAAGGCTCAGGGGGCTACCAGGAGGTTCACATGGGGCCATGTGGTCGGACCCCCACCATTCCTGGCAGGTGAGGAAAGCTCCATAAATACGGTTATCACCACGCCTTTGGAAACCCTGCTGCGCAGCTCCCCTGGGCCAGGCCATGGCTTCACACATTTGGCCACCAGCTTCCTCAGATGCCTCGGCTCTGCAGGTGCCCCCGCAGCAGCCACGAAAACCGGGAACAGATGCAGGGAGCAACACAGATGCACGGAGCAACACGGATGCACAGAGCGACGTTCCAATAAACCTTCATATTCCCAAGAGTGGGAGGGGCCCGGGCTTCACCCCAGCGGCCTGCAGTCAGGCCATCCCCACACCACACAACGCACTCCAGGACTCAAGTCAGAGGCCAGTAGGGCAGCGACCTGACTTCCAGGGTGGGAAACAGGAGCACATGGCACCCCATGAGGAGCACTGCCAGGGGTGGGCAGGGGGCCTAGGGAATGGGAAGCAGGAGGGCCCGGGCCTACCCTCTCCTCATCTGGCCCCGTGGGACCAGAAGGGGGCTCAGGTGGGGCCAGAACAAAGCGTCTCTTGGGGAACCAGAGATGGCTGAGTACCAGACGAGGGGCCGAATGTGGACTGTATCCCAAGAATAATGCACAGGTGCCTGAGGGAGTCTGACAAGGGTCACTGTGACACCCGGACAGGGGATGTGGACAAGGACAGGTGGAGGCAGAATGGCCAGTTCAGAGCTCGTGGAAGGCAGCCCGTGCTAAGGCCCTGGGGTCAATGAGCGACAACGGCAACCCTCGGGCAGCGGCAAGGACAGGCTGGCTGTGGGGAAACCCCTGGGACTGGGCTGGGGGTGAGTTAGACTGATCACCAACCTAGCTCCTAACTAACTTGCCAACTGCCCACCCCACCCCTCACTGCACCACTGGTTCCCAAATCTCAGTAGAAGCAGCTCACTGGGAGCGAGCTCTAATGCACCCGAGGCCAGGGCACCCCTTCTACAGGTGGGGACAGGCCTCATGCAGCACCCACACCCACCACCCACCACCCAACACCCAGCCAGGGGTGTGGCAGCCAGCACTGTGCACTGCTCCATCTCCACCTCTCAGATGATGTTTACTCCAGAGGCAGCACAGACCCGCCAGACCCTGCAGGTGCCTCAAGCATGCAGGGGCTCACCTCCATGCGGGCTTTGTAGAAATCCACATCATGCAGCCTCTCCCTGCAGCGCACCAGCTCCATCTCTAGCCTCTCCACACGGTTTGCCTTCTCCCTCAGCGAGTCCAGCTCGTCGCGATAGGCGCGAGCAGAGCGGGCGTCAGCAGCCAGCTGGGTGTTCTAGACAGCAGGAAAAGGCAGGGGGACCCAGCTTAGGGCACCTCTCCAGGGAGGGAAGAAGGGGCCAGGCCCTGCAGTGCATCTCCAGGACCTCCCAGGAGAAGCAGGTCTGGGGAGGGGTCCCACACAGCATCACCAAGTCACAGTGTCGCTCTGCACAGTCCCCAGGCCACCAGCTCTTGGGCAGTGTTGCTGCGAGCTGGACAGAGACAGGCCATTGCTGGAAGCTTCTGATGCTGCCTTCCCGAGGCTCTGGGCCACAGCTACTGGGGAGTCCCAGCCACCCCCACCACTGCCATCACAACCCCCTACCCTGGGCATATGCTCAGGTCTCCCGCTCACCTCCTGCTTAACTTTCTGCAGCTCCAGCACCAGCTGGTCCACCTCATGCCTGGTGTCCACAAGCTGCTCCGTCTTCTCCTCCCTGGGGGTGATTTGGAGGAACTATGGTGAGGGCTCCTCAGCCAGCAGCCCCAGCAGCCCCCCATACCTCGTGAGACCAAGCAGGGACAGGGGGAGGGGACTTCGGCGAGTGAGGAGGGCCGTCGGCACGTGGTGGAGCCTGCAAAAATGTTCCTGACTCGAATTCTTTCCCATTTTTAACTTTGTAAAGCCCGCTCTTAAACCCCACCCACCAGACACCTTCCCCCTGAGGGTGCGGGGCAGGGAAGGAGGCCCTGCCACAGGTGCTTTCCCCACAGCTGGGCAGGCACCAAGGGGGAGGCAGGGAGGTGATGTTCACCTGCTGCAGGGAATGGGGGGGGCAGAGGTTCCCCTGATGGGGTGAGCCGCATCCCCCCCTCCAGCATGTGGTCATTCCCGCCCCACATGGGACAAATGTGGACAGGAGGCCCCTTGTGGAGACCATCTGTGACCTGCACTGGCAGGAGCCTGGACCGTGACCCAGCTTGGGGCAGACCCTGCCGTCCGGCTGGCTGCACTGCCCAGAGGTACACGCCGCATGACCCAATCGTGTAGACACAGCATACGGAAGCAGACAGACAGCGGGGGCACGGAAGGACTCACAGCTCCTGCCTGACACGGCGCAGCCTGGCCTTGGTGTCGGCCAGCTCCACGGCCAGGTGCTGCTTGTCCTCGCTGGAGAGGCTGCTGGTGGGGCTGGGGGAGGACTCGGCGCTGCACGACCTGAGTGGGCTGGGAGGCTGCTGTGCCTGCAGGTAGTCCCGCTCCTGTGTCAGGTCCACGATGAGCTATGGTGGGCGGACAGGGGAGGAGAGGGGAGGCCGTGTCAGCACCCGGGCCCTGCAGGGGCAGCGGCAGACACCCCGGGGAAGGGGATGGGAGAGAGGGTGCCCACTGCGGGGGGAGAGGGGAGAGGAGAGGCCATGTCAGCACCTGGCCCTGCAGGGACTGCGGCAACACCCTAGGGTACGGCAGGGCAGGGGACGGGATGAGAGAGGGGAGGGAAACTGCCAGGGAGGAGGACAAGGCACTGCAAGTGGTCAAGAGGACAGAAGTCATTCGGGGCAGGAGGGGCAGGGGGCAGCCAGGGGCACGGGCATGAGGGAGGGCCCCCTGGCTGGCGTTTCCAGGGCCTTCTCCACCCGTGCTGTCTGAGGCCACGCACCTCCGTGCACTCGTCCCGCTCATCCAGGAGTCTCCGGAGATGAAACACCATGTTCCTAGACAGGGCCTCTAGCTCCTCTGGGGCTACGTCCGGGAGCTCTAGCCACTGCAGGTCGAACACGTTCTCCTGGTTGTGGGTCACCTGCAGGCATGCGGCAAGAGCTGCAGAGGCCAGGGACCTCCCTTCTCCCTTCGCTACCCATTCCATGGATGGATGCCCCTGACCTTTCACCCCAGGCTCCCTGCCACGGGAGGGGGCACCCCAGGACTGCGAGCACTCCTGCTTCCAGCTCCCACCTGGAGGGGGCCGAGGTTTCTCCTTGGAGCCAGCAAGCACTCCTGACACACAGCAACTCCCCTAGCAGCCCTCGGATCCACTTCCACCACGAGGGAAGCAACCTCAAGGGCTCTGAGGGGCAGGGGTCGGACCACATGCTACCACTGCAAACTCGACCGTGAATATAGCACGTGTTCAGTCAGTCTTGTGTCACAGTGTTGGGCCATTTATTCTGGGGAGAAGTATTTCATAATCTAAAGCAGCCTTTAGGTAGTAAGCCCCTATGTCATCCCCACGGGCCACCAGAGATCATCGGTTTCCCATTTCCATCAAGTGGGAGCCGAGGCCCACAGCTAGGCTGGGCATGGGGCAGCCTCTCCGTGGATTCTTCCCACGTGACCTTCTCACCACTGCCCCATCCAGACCTTCCAAGGGGGCAGAGGGCCTACGGTGAGTGCCTGCTGCCTGCGTCTGGGAAGAGACGTGTTGGTGCACTCAGGGCCTCGACAGGGAACTGAATAAAAAAGAAACCGGAGTTACCCAGCCCAGTGAGGCACATCTGAAAAAAGTTCCTAGATTTTTCAGAGCAGTACAGGGATACAGAAAATAGTGAAACAGACACAAAAGACAGGGGCTCCAGCGTCTCCAAAGGCATCCACTTCCTTACCCCTGCCCGCCTCACAGAAGAAAAACAGATCCCTCGGATCAGGAAGGGTCAGGAGAAAGCTCATCCCGCCAACAGGGCGCCACTTGGCCTGCCCCAGACTGAGGCCGGCAGAAGGCAGGCCTCTGCGGAGGGAGGGGGCACAGGGGCCCCATCATGCGCGCCTCAGTTGCCCAAGGAGCTTCTCATCACAGGCTTGTGCCCCCTCCTCCCCTGGGTCTGACCCAGAAGGCCTCTCCATGCACGTCTAGACCCATGCGTGTCCAAGCAGTAGCCACCTATTTCCCCCACTGCCAGCCACCAGAGGAGAGCCATGCAGGACTCCTTTTTGGCTACACATCTTCTTTCTCTGTTTCTCTCCTTTTTTTTTTTTTTTTTTAATTTTTATTTATTTATTTATGATAGGCACACAGTGAGAGAGAGAGAGAGAGAGGCAGAGACACAGGCAGAGGGAGAAGCAGGCTCCATGCACCGGGAGCCCGACGTGGGACTCGATCCCGGATCTCCAGGATCGCGCCCTGGGCCAAAGGCAGGCGCTAAACCGCTGCGCCACCCAGGGATCCCTGTTTCTCTCCTTAGTATCTTACTCTCTGCACAGGAAAGACAGCGAGTAGAAAGAACAGACCTGTCTCAAGCACCCCCATCCCTGGAATAAACAGTTTTCAGAATACACAGACGTGCAAAGAAAATTATGAAGCGGGGTCATTCTGAGGCTCACAGCCCAGCCAGCCCCTGATATGGGATGTTGAGAATCTCTGCTGCGTGACTGACGTCCCTTGGCGGATGCCCTCAGACCCGCCGCGAGCTGTACCTGTTTCCCGCTTCAAACCCTGGCTCAGAGCTCCTCAGTCAGCAGCTGCTGCCAGCATGGGGTGCTCAGCCTTCACCTGCCTTGGCCAGTTATACACCTGTTTGGGGGGCTCCTGCTCCTGTCTTTCCGTGTGTCTACCTCACCTGTCCAATTACCCTGAAGGCTGAACCGTGTCTCCTGAGGGTCCGGGAGAGGTCAGGGAATTTTCAGGTGGGCACTTGCCTCTACAGGCTCATTTTCCAGGGAAACCGCATCTGCCAAGGTCGACTGATGGCAGAGGGGCTGCTTGCCCTCCATGCAGGGCCCTCCTGACTGCACCCCGCAAGCAGGGTCTCTGGACACACCCCCCTGGGACTCGCTGGATTTTTAGCTTCCCCAGCGGTGGCTGCCTGTTTCTCTGGTGTCACTGACGGAAGTGGAGAACTCTCTATAAAGATCAACCATTCCCAGCAGGGTGACATTTGCCAGGATACGTTTTCAGGGTCTATAAATTGAATTCTGAGCCTAACCACGCTGACAGCTCTTAAAAATAGTCTGAGTCCATATTAGGCAAGAAGAGGAGACAAAAGACGACTTGATTGAGGGTTTAAAAAAAAAAAAAAAAAAACCTTCCTTATTTTTACCCCGTTTTAGTTCGCTGATGGTTACCTTTCCAAATGGAATCAATCTGTCTGTGGTGTCTGAAGCCTAATGTTAGCAAGACCCTTAATGGGTGACACTTTTTTCTTAAGCTTTTCACTGGTGGAGAGCGCTCCCGTCCAGGTGGCCACGGGAGCCAGCAGCAGTCCACAGCCACACCCCCCAAAAGCCTCACACCTACCTCCTGTATATGGGCCACGATCCCAGCTTGGGTTTCAATGTCCAGTTGTTTGATCCTTTCGATAAATTCCTCTTTCCTCTCACACTGTGGAAGGTTGCGGGCATTAACAGAAGCACCACAAGAGGGCAACCCATGGCCCCCTCACCTGAAGTACAGTCTCAAAATGAACTGTCCCTCCCACCCCCTCACTTGGCTTTACTTCCTTTCATAACCCAGCATGCTCCTGTCCTATCTGCCCTCACATGGAGGTTTCTCTAGACGTTGCTCGGACTACCTGAATCACTTGTGGCAGGGACTGGGTGATGTTTAAAAAGCTCATGCCAGACTGAACAGTGAGCAGGGTGGGGAGGGGTGAGTGGTATGGGAAGCCAAAATCTGCTCTGCAAATAAGTTCTCCTGGAGATTCCTAAGCAGGTAAAGCACAAGGCCACCTGGTCTAGGCCAGGGGCTGGCAAACTTCATCTGTAAAGGGACAGATGTATGTGTGGAAGGGGGGAGTCTTAGAACTGGGCGGTCAAGTGGGCTCAGCTCTGCCACTGTGGCATGAACGTAGCCACTGTGCGTATGCAACGGAGTCAGCACAGCTGTGTGCACACAAAACGCCACTTAAAAAACCTGGTGGCAGGTCCATCTGGCCCACAGGCCACAGCTGACTGACGCATGCCCTAGATGCCCCTGTGCTGGGGACAGCGTGCTAACCACAGGGTTCCCACCCGCCCTCTGGCCCAAGGTGCCCAGTGCCAAAGTCTGTGGCCACCAGTGTCTCAGGAGCCCTGTGGCAGCTTCACTCCTCCCTCAGGATGGCTGAGAGCCAGCCCTCCCCCACCCTGGCCTGGCCTGGCCCCTACCTGGACGGCACAGCCCAGCACCAGCAGCAGCAGCTTCTTTATTTCCTCCATGCTCTTCCCTAAACCAAAAGAGCAACGTATGTAATGAAGCTCAACAGTTCATGAAATTTCACCAGCGATCTGTGTTTGCTGCAGGGCGAGGGGGCGAGTGGGGTGGGGGGGGGGAAACCTAGCCAGAAATAAAGTACTCTTTCCACCCAGCCACATCCGCCTAGGTGTACGCACTCCATCTGTTTTCTTTGGATGGGTTTATTCTTGAAACCAAATGGGAATTCTGTCCATAGCTATTTGTGGCACTTTTCCATGCCGAGAGCAGACATATCCTCTTGTGATAATGAATGAACCTCAGTACCAGCAGCCCTTTCTGGTGCATGGGAAGCACAAGGGGAGAGGATAATCCCCACGGGGAATACTGAGCCCTCCTAAGAGGAGTCTGTACACAACTCTACCTTTCCACTGTGCAGAGCCCCACACAAACCCCCACCCCATCAGCCAGCTCCCCGTTGTCAACAGTTTGCATGTGAGCCCGCTGCCTCCCCCATGTTCTCTGGCTCAGTTCTTGGCTGCAGTATTCTAAAGCAAATCCCAAACACGCACGTGTCATTTTTTTAAAAAAAAGATTTTATTCATTTGAGAAAAACCGAGAGCGAGAGAATGAGAGAGAGCGTGTGCCTGTGAGAGATCATGAGCAGGGGGAGGGGCAGAGAGAGAAGCAGACGCCCCGCTGAGCATGGAGCCCGATGCGGACCTCGATCCCAGGACTCCAAGACATGACCCATGCTGAAGGCCGATGCTGAACCGACTGACTGAGCCTCCCCGACACCCCTATGTATACCTCATTTTTGAAAGAATCATGTTGACTTTGGGCAAAGCCCACAAACGTATTCATCCAATCCCCTTCAAGAGGTTCTAGTTTTCGCTATTTTAATCTAAACAATGCTACACAGAACACCTCCGTGGCTAGTGATGCACATCCTTACTTTCTTCTTTAATGGCTCTCCAGAAAGGCTTTACCACTGGACTTTCTCACAACTGAAAAACAGCAGGTCCTAGTCCCCAATCTCCCACGCCTCCATCCTACTGCTCTCTCTCCGTTGTGCCAGGGAGGCCAGAAAATCTCATTTCACCGTTTTGCACCACATCTTTCCGATGATGCTGGAGGTTGAATGCATCTTCCAAGTGCCTGCCTCTTCAGTTTTAATCACGTAAACAGAGTCAGGTACTGGGTTCAGGACTGGCCTGGTCACCAGAAGCAGCGTGACCCTGACAGGCCAGACTGCCTCGCAGGCTTGGTTTCCATATCTACGGAATGGTTTCCGTGTCTTATGATGTGATGAACCGGGTGATGTGCAAGGTCACTTGCAGTTGACAATTCCACAGGAGGTCCTGTTCTATGTGGGGGAGAAGGGACGTGCCACAAACAGCGTGGTTTTCTTGACAGACTTACCAGCACCCACTCACCCTGCAAAAACGGCCCTATGTATCCCCAACAACTGCTGGGACGAACAAACTTGAGTCCCAAGAATTAGCATTGGGTTTCATTTCTAGTCTCTTGGGTGTAACGTCTATGGAGAGACACGCGATCCTGTTCTAGGATTTCTCAACTGACAAACAGCTCAAAACAGCTTTTCCCCAAGATCACAGTTGAGTCTCAGAAATGGGGGCTAAGCATCTGCTCAATCAAAACTGTAACCACCCCACCACCACTGAAGGTGGGCAGGAAGGGTTAAGGGGTGGGGCTGGCCTCAGGGACCCTCCAGAGCACAGATTCCACAGTCCTAGGATGAAGCTTTGGCACTGCCCGTCAGCACGCTATGGTCAAGCCCTTCTCCTTGCTGATAAGGTGCAGAACTAGATCAATGTGTGAAATGGAAAGCTTCTCAGACTTTTATGCATTTTTTTTTTTAACCAGAGGCCTTTTATTTGGCCTCAGAGGTTCTAACCCGGACATAAGTAAATCCATGACCACAATGACTAACTTCTGTATTAAAGTGGAACTGACAATCAATCCCGATTTTAGTTTTGATAACAAGGAAATGCCCACCTGCATATTGGAAGCCTGCAATCTGTCTCATGAAAATCTTTCCCTGGCCACAGAGCTGCATCCAGACCCTGAGAGCCCTCTCTCTGCTGTCCCCTAGGTCAGTCCCCAGACACCCAGCGACTGTCCTGTAAGCAGGGTGCACATAACAGGTGCAGATCCCCTGCCCCCAGCCATTGCCTGTGATGATTCACCTTCCTCAGGCCACGCTCCTGGTGGATACCCAGCAGGGAGCAGACACGCAGGAGGAACGCATCTGGAAGGTCTCAGGTGAGCCCAGACAGAAGCCAGAGTTCACCCGGTGAATCTTTACCGATTCACAGCCAAGGCCCCAAAGGTCCTAATTATATCATACTCTAGAATACTTTAAACTACTCCGATGATCCATGTTCCCAGCTCACGGCAGATTTAAAAAAAAAAAAAAAAAAAAAAAGCATCAAACTACCCATGAGAACAAGCACTGAACAGGCCCACCGCCAGTGGCAGGAGCACCAGCCAGTTACCTGACTGCAGGGAAGAGACCAGAAACCCCATGTAACCGCACACAAAGGGCTCCCAACGACATTCTGTGGCTGCTCGGTGAAAGAACAAAGGGTTCTGTTCCCTCAGCACCCAGCAGCCACACACAATGCCAACCGTGAGTCACTCTCCCGCTCACTCACTCACACCCATTAGAAAAGTATGGAATTCCTGTTTGCTACGTTTTAGAACAGAGTTGGGGCAAAGGTTTTAAAGGGAGAGAGTCTTAGAAAAATTTTCATGGGGAAAAGATTTTTTGAAACAACTTTTCGGTGGTGAACAGGGTACTAGGATGTTCACCTCTGCCCTCATTTTTTTTTTTTTTAAGATTTCACGTATTTGAGTGGGAGAAAGAGAGAGAGGGAGAGAAGCAGACTCCCCGCTGAGCAGGGAGCCTGACACGGGGCTCAATCTCAGGGCCGTGGTCATAACCTGAGCTGAACGCAGACGCTAAACCTATGGAGCTACCCAGGCGCCCGCCTCTGCCCCCCATTCAAATGAAGCGATGCTGTCTGCTCAGTCTCACCAGGCGAAGTGAATACAAACATTGGCTTACAACAACTGCATCCCGATGGTTTTATCACTACACAGATTCCTATGCTACTTTAAAAAATAAATAAAAACTAAAAAAAAAAAAAAAAAAAAGAAAAGAAAAAGAGCACAAATTCCCCAAGTTTCTCCTGGGAAGTGGATGCCCAGTTTGTCTCAAGATTTCATGAGCAAGGCAAGAACGACTGCTATTTTCATACATCTGCCAGATTGTGGGTTTGGGATAGTATCAAAACAGACGAGAAGAGTCTGTCCTGGGTGCCTACCAGTAAGACTGGCTCAGTGACACCGTTAAGGAAGGCAAAGAAGAAAATAACCCTGGGACGCCTGGGTGGCTCAATGGTTGGACATCTGCCTTCGGCTCAGGTCGTGAGCCCAGAGATCGGGATCGAGACCTGCATCAGGCTACCGCAGTAAGCCTGCTTCTCCCTCTGCCTGTGTCTCTCTCTCATGAAAAAGAGAGAAGAAGAAGAAATAAACCATACAGATGGCTCCCTCCCAACTGCCTACTACATGCCAGGGGCTAGCAGAGGATGGAACCAGAGTCAACACCATCCGCTGGGCTCGGACCAAGACCACCAGCAGTTCTTAAAGAGCTGACATGCCCTGAAAACCCAGAGGAGGGACATGTAGTTCACAGTCAGGCCCATGCAAGGCTTCCTAAGGGAAGTAACCTCTGCCCTGAGACCCAAGGTTGAGGAGCTATGAGGGAGGAAGGTGAACCAGAGCTTTTCAGGCCCAGGGGTGACGGGGAGAGGAAGGAATGAGGAGCATGCACAAGGCCCAGGGGTAAGGGCACACACAGGGTGTCTATCAAATTCTAAATGTCTTGTGGTTAAGCTCACTAGGATGGGTTCCCAGGGTGAGGGATGGGGGCGGGTTCCCGAGCAGTGTGGATCTCTGTACTGAGTCACATGCAACCGAGGGGTGGGGGAGGGTTGAACACATCCAACACCCTCTGCACCTACCCACAAGCCGGGGGGATCCCAAGAGAGCCCAAGCTGATGGTCGAGCCTAACAAAAACCTTACTACCTGCTTCCTGAGGCCCTGACACAAAGAAAGTCACCCCAGTCTTTCCTTGCAGAGCCAAGGTGCACCTGCTGGTCGGAGCTACGTATAAGGCTTCTAGATGTTCCAAGCAATCAGATTCCAAGACAGAAGGACGAGTATCTGCTACTACACGAGCGGTGGGGGTGCACAGACAGAAGCATAGCTTGACGGTCAGAGCACGCGAGCCTCTAACAGGGAGGCTGGACGTGGAGATCAGGGCTGGAGAATCCCCTTTCTAATCTTGTGTCTGGGGGACACATGGCTCATCAATCAGAACAGCTGCTCCCTGAGCCTGGAAGGAGGTCTCGGAACCCTTCTGAACACGGCAAATGACAGCCACTGCCCATCAACAGAAGTTGACCCATGAAACTGAACCCATCCTCCATGCCCCGAATGTCATCTCTGGGGTCCTTTCTGGCTCTACCCTGACTCTCTAAGATGCAGCCATCTGAATGTTCACACTTCCTGGTGTCTGGATACAGAAAATAAAGCTTGTCGTGAATAACCAGCCACCTAGGGATGAGGTGGGCATTCAGGCAAGGACGTGCCCACGGTTCCTTCTGAGACAGAGCTCCTCCTGCCCCCGCTGCACATCCTCTGCCTGGCGGAGGTCGGGAGGGAGGCACAGTGATTCCTTGTAAGACCAAAGTCGTGACGCACCCCCTTCCCTGTCTCGCCGACTCAGCTCTCCACAACCACAAGCCCAGGCCCTGCAAACCGCCTGCAAGGCTGAGGGTTTAACCCTCACGACCTGGAAAACGGGCCTATTTGAGCAGACACTGCCCTCCCCACAGGCCCCTCACAGAACATGCCACCGTTTGATTTAATCCCCAGGACAGTATCCTCTCCATGTTACAAACAAGAACAGGTCTGGACGGGCGCAGCTACAGAACTCGGAGCTGGTCCCTGCCTGCTTCACCCTGACTCCCTACCAATCCCTTCCCCCCCGAAACTGCCATTATGAACAGGTACAGTTTTGCCCAGAGCAAGGCTCTCCCTCGTCTAGTGTCTGATCCCAGGGCGCCCAGCATGCAGGAGGTTAACTGGTCACGTTAACAGCTCACACTGGATCCGTGGGGGCGCCTGGGGGACTCTGAGGGTGAGCGTCTGCCTTCAGCTCAGGGCGTGATCCTCGGGTCCTGAGATCAAGTCCTGCTTTGGGCTCCCTGTTCATTGAGGAGCCCGCTTTTCCCTCTCCCCCTGCTTGTGCGCTCACGCACACTTTCTCTCTAAGAAACAAAATCTAAAACAAAACAAAAACAGCACATTGAATCCATGGTAGAAGAACACAGAGAACTTCCTTCCCTGCTGGAACGGAGACCACGTGTACGTGCGCACATATTTTCCCCTAACAATTCTCCGTGCTGCTCTCCCCTGCGTCTGTGCCAGAGTCAGTCTCCCAGCTATGCTCATCCCGGTTTCTTACATAAAACACACCCATTTCCTTGGAATGATCATGGGGCCGTCTCGTGAATAGGAAAACAGCACTGCCCTGAGCACGACCGTGGGCACGTCTCCTCGATGTCAAATGACACCCGAGACTCACGCATGCGGGCCCAGCTCTGTGGGCCCCCTTCGCGGGCGCTGCTGAGGAACGGCATGGAGGGTGAGCTCCCGGTGGGGGGGCCCATGCGGACCCTCTACGTACCTGTCCCAGTCTGTGCGGTCTGAAGCACCTCCATGCCCCACCTCACCGTCGGAAGGGCGACCCTGTGAAAGCCTCATGTAGCTCTCTGATGCCCGGGATGCAGCCCCCACCGGGCATTAGCATAACCAGGCACCCCCTCCCCGATTTATCTAATTATTAAATAAATGTTTATCACGGGTGGACTCTGGTAGGCACGGAGTCACGTGTCCATGCGAAATGGGGCAGGGGCCTCCCAAGGGCACCCTGACCGGCAGCCCCCCGTCTCAGGGTCTGTCCACCATGCACATCAAGCCCGTCCCCAACCCTGGATCCCCCAGCACCACCGAGTGCCCGGTGACGGAAGGCGGCTGCTCCCAGACGACGGACAACACTCTGAAGGCGCCCCACCGTGCCCCTGGACGGCATCGCCAACACAAAGGACTCCCGGCCCCCGGGCTGCCGGGGCCACAGCAGGTGGCCGCTGCCTGAGCTCCACACACAGACGACCAGAAAGGCAGCACCGGCCGCCCGAGTTCAGCCTGAGAGCCTGAGAGCCGGCGGCCAGGGCTGCAGAGGAGAGGCCGGCACAGGCGGGAGCCGGCGGGAGGGAGGGCCCCTGCCCCCCCCCCGCCCCAGGCAGAAAACCCGGAGCCCCGGTCCCAGCGGTGACCACAGAGACCTCTCACAAACAACGTCTGGTCCGGCGTCCGCGGGTGGCCCCGGCCCCGGCCCCGGGGAGCAGTCCCGCAGGTGGCCATGGCGCGGGCAGAGCCGGGCAGCAGCGTGTGTACACAGCGTCGCTCACGGTCCACCGGACAAAGGCTGGTATCCAGGCACGGCCCTCGGGCTGCCCAGGAGGCCGGCGAGCGGCCGCGCCCGCCTGTGCCCGCCTCTGCCCGCCTGTGCCCGCCGCAGCAGAGAGCCGGCCTGCGGCTCCAGGGACCCCCAGCCGAGGCCCCGCAGCAGGGGCCGGACGGCGGCTTCCCTGAGCCCGGCCCCTCCAGGAGGGAACGCGGAGCATAAACGGGAGCAGAGGGCTGCGAGGGTGGCTTCCCTTCGTTCGCTTATCCCTCCCCTCTTCGTTTAAAGGACCTGAGATTTTCATAAACCCCCCAAAATAAACATACACGCGTACGAGACCAGACCAGACCAGAGTTGGGGAGAAATGAAACAATAAATAAGGTTTGGAGAAAGAAGGCAAGAATGTGCCATTAACTTAGCCCCGGACGGCAGATGCTCGCCACCCGTTCGCTTGGTGAGCAGGGCAGCACCGCGGGGACGGCAGGGGAGGGAAGCCAGTCCCCGCGGTCTTTAGGAGAACGGTCTAGGGGCGACAAGACTGTTCCTAGTAAGCCGGACCCTGGGCTCTGTCCCCTGGCTGCCGCAGCGGAGGTGAGCCAGCCGTGGGCCCAGCAGCCTGGCACCAGCTCCCTGTCAGCAGAAGGCAGAGCTGTGCGGGGAGGACTACGAGGGTGGTTTCTGTGGGATCTGGAAAGCACTTCCACGGCGCCCCTGGCAGGATAGCCACCTAACGCTGAGAGGGTTAAGTGTCAAATCCCAAGGGTCTTGGGGAGGTAGCTTCACCTGCGACACAGCCTTACTTCCTCCCAGTGTACAGAGCATGAAGCCCGTCATGGGATTCCCAGGGCCGTCCCACCCCTCAGAGCCCCCACATCCCAGGACACCCTCCCTTCTGATGCACGGCCATGCACCTCCTCCAGGAAGTCTTCCCAGCCTGTCCACGCAGAGCTCATGGCACTCCATCAAGTGTGCTTACACCACTTCTCACCCTGGAACAGGTCTACCCGTCACCAACGCTGCCTCCCATGCACCCCTGCCCTGACTAGGACTTGGGGGACTCCTTCCACATAGACAACCTATTTGTTTCCAGGGCCCTTGGGCCCAGCAGGAGGCAGGAGAAACACAAGCTGGAGAGGATTAGCAAGAGGCCGTTGGGTCTCTTCCGCCGCGAGCTGGGAGGAAGGGTACGCACAGCACCCATGGACACAGACCCGCCAATGCCCCTAGGAGCCTGCTCTGTGCTAGAGGCCCTCCTGGAACCAGCAGGACAGAGGGGACATGGAAGACCTGGGGCCAGCGCGCTGGAACCACCCAGGCTATCCTCAGATGTCCAGCCGTGCTGAGACAGCCCTGTGCAGGGCACGGGCTCAGCCCCTCCCAGGGCCTGGGATCCCGCCGGGGCACCCAGATGCCCAACAGATGTGCTTCTCTCCTGTACGGCCACAGGCTGCGAGCCTCTGCATGAGCACCTTCTCTAAGGCTGGGTTTCCGCACCCGTGAGATGCCTTCCCTCCATTCTCACCATCTCACGTGGATCAGCCACGTACAAGTCAGAAAACCACCACTGCCCGTGGATACAATGCTCTCTTCCCGAGCGCCTGCTGAATGATTCACCGGAGAAATTAATCTGCTAACACCCTTGGCTTCCTGTCAGATGAATCTAGTCTTCTTTGTGTGGCACGGTGACAGGGCCCGGCAGCGCAGAGGCCGGGGAGCTGGTCTGGATCTGGTCCAAAACCATCCCCCGTTTTACGGATAAAGCCGACGTCATCTTGTCGTGGTTCTCATGACTTCTTCCAGAACAGACTCTGATAAACCATGGAAACGTGCTGAACGTGGATGTGCAGCTGGCAAGATGGCAGGGTGAGGGCAGCTTCCGAGCCACACACATAGCACTGGGTGGAGATCAACAGGTGGCACTGGGTGGAGATCGACTCTGGCTCGGCCCTGACCGCTGACCTTTGACCTTGGCATCTGCAGGAGCATGTGTTTAACACCTGTCGCAAGCGCCCACTTGAAGGACTGGGGAAGTGGGGACAGGAGAGCAAAGGGGACAAAGGTGGGTCTGCAGCATGTGTGCTTTATTTACTGAGCACCTACTACGTGCCAGGCACTGCTCTAGACACCCGGAAGACACTGGCAACAAAAAAGAGAAAAAACCCAAAGATTCTTGCCCTTGTGGAAGACTCCATCGTGTGTGGGCTGGGGGATAAGCCCTGCGACAGACATGAGAAAATAAACGATCAAAGATCTGGAGAGTGATACACACTGTGAACAAGGGGAAGGCGAAGCAGGACAGGACTGGGATCCTGAAGGGTGAGGGGCACACAGGCGGACACCCGGCAATGCCTACTAAGGGCAAGCCCAGCTGCGGGAGGCCAGTGCACGCAGGCCCCAGTGCCAGGGGACGGGGCAGTACAGCAGTTAAGAGGAACAGGGCCTGTACTGAGGACATGGGGACGGGAAAGGCCAGGGCAGATGGGGAAGAGGCCACTGTGGCAGGAAGAGGGAAGCCTGATGAACACATGTGGGTGACAGCAGATGACAAGACTCAGCCAAGGCGACACAAAGCGAAGAGCACCCTACAATACGCAGTCCTGAGGGCCACCAGCGTGAGGCTCTCCTGCCAATGGCCATCATACGAACATGATCAAGGGGCTCAGGGCTGGGTCCTAGGAGACCCCAGGCCAGGCTCCAAGATGTGGGGTCCACCCGATGAGGTCCCGGACAGACGCCCCTGACAACCCATGAGGACAGCTGCAAAACTGCAGGTGTACCACGAGACAGACACTGCGGAGAGGTGACTTCAGGTGCAAAAGAGGAGAGACAGGATGAAGAGTTGGGGCCAGGAGACCCAGACACCAAGAAGAGGTTTTAACAATGACTTGAAGTCTCTGAAAGTTCTTCTTCACATTCATTGAGCATCCCTGAATCCCACCCAAGGCAGAAGAAAAGAGAACATCCTTTCATCCCACGGGGTGGCATGGGGTGGGGGGCAGGTTGGTTAGACACACAGAGAAGCTCTCGTAAGGGTAGGAGTTGTGACATCTCCCTTCCTTAGGTCGGAGGCAGGGGACAGCCCCCACATCCCAGGACACCCTCCTGGGGACAAACACTCAGTGTCTCAGGATCAGTGTCCCTGTGTGTGTGTGTGTCTGACGAGATGCCCTGCTGGGCTCTGTCCTGCCCCTGGCACATGGCTCCGTTGAGGTACATTTGCCAAAAAAAAATTTTTTTAATAAAAAAACCCCAAAACTGAAATGTTATAAATAACAGTACAATATCAATATCAGCCAAAGAGAGCACAGGCATGCTCCTAAGATGATATGTGGGGCAGAATTAGTTTAAAAAAAAAAAAAGAAGAAGAAGAAGAAGAAAGCAGCACCCCTCCCACCTCCCAAACCCACTTCTAGGCAACCACACAAAAAAGAAATCAACTTTGGTCTTTATTTAAAAAGAAACCGAAAGTGCTTCACTCATCTATGTTTTACAATTTAAAGCAGGAAACACTATCCCATAAATACATTTCTGCACCTTCTTGCCAGTGGGCCTGCTGACCTCCCCCCTGCTCAGGGGGTCCCGGGACCCCAGTCAGAGCCTACGCAAGCACGCACCCAGCTCCCACATCCAGGGCCGTGACCATGCAGGCCCTGCCCGGAGACCACCCCCCGCCCCCCGCATGCCCCTGGAGACCCCCGCCTGCCGACCCCCCGAGTCTCTTCCCAGCCTGTCCTTCAGAGCAGGAGATACCACCTTTCTGACTGATGTATACTGATCCTATCTGATGCCAGGACACCCCATGCACCTGTCAGAGCCTCAAAAACAGCTTCCCTGTGGTGTCCTAAGCCTGAATTGTGGTGAAGAGTGCATAGTTGTAGACACTTATGACAAAAAAAAAAAAAAAAAAAAAAAGCCACTACATCATATACCCAGGACAGGTGAATTTTAAGGTATGCACACTATGCCTCAATAAAGCAATTTCAAAAAAAAAAAAAGCAAAAGCAAAATCCAGTGTCCACATCTCTGCAGAGGCTTCTGCTCAGCACCAGACCCTGAGAGGAGACCTGTGTGCTCTGCGTATGGACAACCCCTCAGGCTCCATGTGGTTCAGAGGCTGGAACAGAGACTGCTGAGCAGGGAGGCAGGAGCCAGGGTTCCAGGGTGCAGCGGTAGCTGGCAAAGGGGCCTCCAGAGTATGGGCTTCCAGATGGCAGGGGGACATCATCAGGGAAGACCACAGGTACCCTCAGGAGGAGGGTGGGAAGTTATCCAGCACGACGGGGCAACAGGGTGGCTGGATGGGGCAGTGGGATGTGTGTAACGCCAGACTGGACCACATGCCACTGCCATTTCCATAGGTCAGAGGGTCGATGACTGGCCCAACCTGATTCGTCTGTGTGTGATACGGCCAGGGAGCTCGGGCTGCAGGGTCTACTTGCGGGCCACGTGACCGAGGGCTTGCCACCGAAGCCCTACGAGCCTCTGTGTTCTCACCTATCAATGGGCTGGCACGGTCACAGCCCAGGAGCATGCTCCCCTTTGTATGTGTTAACCATACATGACGCCCAGTGCAGGGCGGGCTCACCAGGGGCTCACACAGGAAGGCTCCACTGTTCCTGCTCCTCTGCAGGGGGGTGTCTCCGGGGCAGGCAGCACCTAGAACCATGCTTGAACCACCAACCTTCCACAGGCATCTCTCCCCCCATAAAACCAGCCCCCAGAATAAACCGGGTCAGGCAGCGTAACTCTGCTCAGCAAAGCAGATCCCCACCTTCCTGACGTTACCACAGAAATGGGAGAGGAGCCACTGCCCCCGGGGCCGGGGCCTGGGCTGGGGCCTGCGTGAGCGGCATCTGGGCATCCGCTACCTGGGGAACCATAAAATAAAGCCAGAGCCAGGGGAAGGCGAACATCAGGTTCCCCCTTACTAATGCACAGAGAGGGGAGCGGTGTTTGCTGCCAGGAGCCTCTAGGTGGGCCTGGGCAGCCTCTGCTAAGGCCATGAGTGACCACAGCCAGCTGCACTGGGGACCACGGGGAGACCCATGAAACCTAACGTCCTCTGGGCCCACAGAGAGAAAAGTAGACATGCCAGGCACCCGGCACCCAGCAGCATAGCCACCAGGAGTAAAGTGACCCAACGCTTGGCTACCCCGACCTCCAGCAGCTCCCAGGGCCATGGCACTAAAACACAGCTTCTCTGGAGAAACTTTCTAGGCCGGCCCCTCAGGGTACTCTCCCCAAAGCCTTGAGGCAGCTCTAGCTACTCTCATATGGACAGAAACAGGGGTGGCCAGATGCCCACGGGAACAGGGTATGAGATGCCACAGAGGAAGGCTTCAGTTCTTTCTGTAGAAGCCACTCCTGCATGGCGTCCCTCCTGCCTTCCTGGATCCTCACCGATCCTAGGCGGTCAGAGACCTGCACTCACCAGGTCTCCACTGGAACAAGGCCCAGCTGGCAAGCACACTGTGCCTGGGGCCTGTAGGCTGATGTCCATGAGTCACGGGCAGGGGTCAAGGCATACACATATGGCATCCCCCTCCTTAATCCACCCAGCAGGTGAGCTGGCAGGTAGGCATTAAGCTCTGATTTTCTGGAAGGTGCCCAGAAGGACATTTCTTTCAGTCTTTTCAAAGTCACACCGAGTGTGCAAGCCTAGGACTTGGAAGCCTTGCCCATCCGGGCTCCAGAGACCAGGAGAAGGCATAGAAACAGATCCAGGACGAGACATGGGGAAGAGATGGAGCACCGGGTGAATAAATGTGTAGCAGGATCCTCACAGAAGGGACAGGACTTCCCTCGGAAGAGTCTCACTTTCTTGCCAACAGGAACCACGTCCCACGGGGGTGTGGATTCAATGTTTACGAAGGAAAGACCCCGGAGCAAGTCCACCATACGACAGCCTCAGGCTCCTAAGCCAAAGGAGGCAGCAGCCAGGCCTGGCCTGCACTTGTATGCGGTGGCGGGGGAGGGGGGCTCTCTCCCGACTTTGCACCTCAGCGTGATAAACCACCCTTCAAGAATCTCACCCCAACAAGCCCGTGTTTTCACCGCACGGGCTCTGTGCTGGCGGCCAGAGCTGTGTGTCCAGCAGCTGCTCAGAGGCGCCGGCACTGCCCAGGCACGACAGGGGGCAGCTTCTACTCACCAGACAGTGGGTCTCTGCCAATCATCAAAACATTGGGCAAATTCATTACGATCAGCTGCTGGAGAACTTCCTACAGAAACAAAGGGGAAAAGGTACAGTTAAGAACAGGAAACAAAATGACAGGACAACTAAGAAAATTAGTTTATCAAGTCACTCGATGAACACATGGCCACTCAATGGTTACGTATGAAGATCCTATATAATAGAAAGGAATATTTAGGATACAAATACACATGAAAAGTCCAAGTTGATTATACTTCTGCCTCAATCACTAACAAGTGTAAATCACACCAGCCTCTGTACGGAGACCCTGGGGAAAAATGAGGATCTACTGCAAGCCAAGGCTAGAGGATTAGGGGTAAGGTTCTTTTTAAGAGACGTCTTTATTTTCATCATATGGTTTGCTGGTGCAGTTAAAAAAAAAAAAAAAAAAACTACAGAATAAAGATGAGAGAGATGCTACTGAGTCTTTGTAACCTGATGCTTCAGGATCCTGGCATTCAGCAGGTCTCAGATACGGAGCTGCAGAGGAGGAGCCTTCTCTCCTTTACAGCAGTGGCTCCCCAGGAGAGGGGATAAATCAAAGCTAATCCGCACCCGTGGGGGGAGGGGGCTGCGCGGAAATGAGCCGCCTTCTGGCCCTCACACCAAGGAGCTTTGAGAGAAGGCCCAGGCACCAGCCATCAGTCATGCCCCCGTGTCTGGGGCCTTTAACAAGCTTCCCCCCCCCCCCCGCACCCCCAACGCCCCGAGTGTGGGGGCTCCCAGGCGCCCACCCACCACTCCCGTTGCCCAGCACGCTTCTCAGGACCAGTCTGTTTTCTGCGCCCAGATGTGCCCTGTTATTCACAAACCAGAAGGTGTAAAAGTCTCATCTTACGGAAGACAAGGAAGGGGGCAGGTTTTCCTAAGTATTCTTGGTCTTACAAAAGTGGTCACTATAGAAGTTCTTCACCAACAAAGCTCCTCCTACATCTTTTTTTTTTTTTTTTAAAGATTGAGAGAGCGCACACGTGTGTGCACGTGAGCAGGACAGAGGAGCAAAGGGAGCAGACTCCTTGCTGAATGAGCCTGATGCGGGGCTGGATCCCAGGACCCTGAGACCATGACCTGAGCCACAGTCAGACACTTAACTGAGTCACCCAGGGGACCCTTCCTTACTCTTTTTTAAAAATTATTATTTTTTAAATATTTTATTTATTCATGAGACACACACACACACAGAGGCAGAGACACAGGCAGAGGGAGAAGCAGGCTCCCTGCAGGGAGCCCAATGCAGGACTTGATCCCAGGACCCTGGATGAGGCCCTGAGCCAAAGGCAGATGCTTAACCACTGAGCCACCCAGGCGTCTCTTTTACTCTTTTTATAAATGTTCCCAGTGAGACAGCTTTTTCCCAGCACAACATAAATATGAAGATCTCTGTATTCCATATCCTGCTAACCAGTGCTGATGAAGGGGACAATCAAACCATCCTCCAACCCCACAGGGCCCAGCTGAACAGCCCAGAGCAAAGTCCAAATCATCACATCAGACTGGCAGCCTTGGCAAGCATGCCTGGAGAGGCCAACCACCTTCAAAAAAATAATAATAATAAAATACATAAAATGATTTTAGTCCCCTCCTCAGTGTCTTTCTATGGCTCCTGTCCACCCCAGAAGGTGGAGGGGAGCGGATGCGGCCCCACACTCACTGGACTGTCTCCCCTCAATGCTGGCACATGTTTTTATTATCTGGGGTCACGGGTCACCACAACATTGAAGCTCAAGTTTTCTCAAACGCATCTTTGTCAGCGAATACCTGCGCTGGACAGAAGTGTGAGCCGCAGAGCAGTGTCAACCCTCCTTCAGGGCCTGAAAGAAGTCAGCACACAGACAACACAGTCTGTCACCTGCATGCTCCTGCCCAAGGAGTCCATGGTCCCACCCTGTGGCAAAAATACCCGTAAAGAGTAAAATCAGCAAAATCCACTTTCCAGCTGGCTCATCTGGCAAAAGGAAGGACTCCAGAGGAGCCCCATCCATCACGCAGTCCCTTCCCTGCCTCGACACTAAACTCGTGTGCTCAGCCTGGCTTCTGGGAGATTCCTGGTTATCATTGTCTAACGGGTTCCAGTCCCTTCTGAAGTCTTAGCTGGTTTCCCTCTGCCACCGTCTAGGCGCCTGGAGCACCAGCCCCATTATCAGGGTGCCTACTGTGTCTAGAAAGGAGACAGAATGTGGAATCATCCCCATGAGCTCTGCTGTCATACAAGGTGGTATTTTTATGTTTATGATTATCTCAGCAAAAGACCAGCTGGAATCACTGCTAGCAAATATTGCTAGAAAACCCACGTATTCTCCTCCCCAAACAGGATGTTTTACCCTAATCAGTACTTTTAATGTTCCCCCCCACAAGAAATATGTCACCTGTGTAATCAAGAAGTAATATTTTAGGAACAGACGATTTTTTAAAAAATGTGTTCCTTTCCAAAACATACTGTGGGCCTCCTAAGATCTAATCCTGTGGCCCAACGCGCTCCTGAGACATAAGCCATCTCCCTAAAGGACCACCAACTGCATTTCTAGCAAAAGCAGGCTCCGGGTATAAGCCGTGAGGACAGGGCTGTCCAGCAGAAAGACAATGAGAGACACATACTAATTTTCAGCATTCTAGCGGCCACCCTAAAAAGGCAAGAAAAAAAGGTGTGTGTGTGTGTGAAAATATTCGAATACATTAAGCCAACACACCCAAAATATTATCACTTTGCCAAATAATTAACATAAAATCACGAATGCGATATTTTACATTTTCTTCTATACTAAGTAAGATCTCTGGAATCCAGCAAGGAGACATTGACAGGCACAAGCCATCTCAATGCAGATGCTGAATCTCCACTGGGAACACCAGATCTGAAAAAAGTAGCTTCACACACACCCAAGTCGTCCCACACACACTTAGAAGTTCTCTAATGACCGAACCAAGTTATCAGTTTTTAAATTTCATTAAAATTTTACTTCCTCAGCCCCACTAGGCACATGTGGAGGCTCCAAGAGCCACCTGTGACTAGCAGCTGTCACACCCCCATCACAACAGTCACCCCCCAACGCCAATGACCAGGGCACTCGGCAGCGGCAGGCAGTCCCCAAGGACAGAAGAGAGAATACATCCCCTCGTCCCCCCCCTCGGGGTGGCAGGGCCTCCAAGGCGACAGGCCAGGCCCTCCATCTAGTGGGGACGTGAGGTGGTTGCTGACAAGGAGACCCTCCCGCCTGGGACACAGAACAGAAGGCCACTGTGCTGGCTGCAGCTGACGCTGGGCGGCTCAGCGGGCACCTGGTCACACCCTGGCCAGCAGCACGGTGGGGGCGGGGGGCGGGGCGGGCAGAGCCAGGATGGACAACACAAGCCCGGTGCTGTGTTCTGCGCAGCCCTCAAATTCACCAGCAAGCCCCCCTGGAGCCACCCAGGCCTTTGCTAAAAAAGCACAAGCAAAGGCCATGGTCACACCCTGAGGCAAGGACAAGGGACAAGTGCACCCACGAGCTTCCGTGCCACCCATCTTCCTGTGGCCTGATGGGCAGGAGGGCAGAGTCAGACTCAGGGTGCAGACTTCCCCAGAGATGCCCAGCCTTCTGCAGAACCTGTGGGGGGGAGGGGCGACAGAGTAAGGTTAAATAAGAGATCCAGGGTGGATTCTGTACCTCTTCCCTTCTCTTCCCCCTCTCCCCTCCGAGTCCATTATAGGGTCCCAATAGGCAACGCTGGGGAAACCCCAGATGTTCCTTTTCGATGCACTAACTGCATTCCGGGATCCATTCCCACTAACTGCTGTCAACAAACTGAAAGGAAAGTTCGAAGAATGAGAGAGAAGGAGGGTGGGGTCTATGGGTTCTCCACAACAGAGGCTACAGAGTGCTTTGTAATGTAAAGAGGGCAGAGAGCCTACCTGACACCAGCAGGGCTGCAAATTCAGAAGCTAAGATCTTATCAGAAGTCCTAGGTTCCTCCCAGGGCCACGTGGGCCCTTCTGCTGGGGGAGGGATGGGACCTGCCAGGACACTCTCCAGGGAGTGTCTGTCACCTGGGGGGGGGGGCGGGGTTGCCGGAGTTGTCACCCCAGCTTGGGGGGAGGGGTATGGCAGAGCCTACACCTGTGTTTGCACATGGTGTCAACAGGCCTGGGCACTTGCCCTGGGACTCTAAGCTTCCTGACATCAGCAGCACCCTAAGGGAGACACAGGGCCCACAGCATGGCTCCAGAGGTCACGGGTGGGGAGAAGTCCTGAGAACACAACCAGCAAGCTGAGTAGAAGGAAAACGCTCCCTTCTGGTTAGAATCTTTTCCTGAAAATACAGATGTATTCGGTGGGGAAAAACATAGACCACAGGAGGGAGAGCCCCGCTGCAGGCCCCACAGGTGATGGGGCGATGCCAATGACACCAAGGGCAACAGAAGCTGCTGCTGAGCAGATCCCAGAGGTACCTGGTTATGTGCAAACACCACACTTGATCACGACTAAGTGGGTGGCCACAGTGGACCACCCTGCAGCACACAGGACCAGCACCCAGGGGCATGGCCTCTGCACCCATGACACCACACACTCCTCCTGCTGGTCTCTGAACCCATGGGGGGCCCTGGGCTGCAATTCGGGCCAGTGCCACAAGGTCACACTGCGACCTTGCCATCCCTCCTGTCAGCAGCCCTCCTCCGTCCTCCCTCCAACCCCAACTCCTCTCAGGGAACCTTCAAAGTTCCCTAAATGTCTGCATTTGGCAGGTATCAGCCAGGTTTCAGGATGAAAAGGTGTGGAAGACTCTTGTCACTGCCCTGTGGACAGGGCTGCCAGCTAGAGGTGGGGCGGGGGATCGGAGGCTTGAGCTGGTGCAGCAGTGCCTGGGAAGGACGCAGATGGACCCTCGCTGGGGCCTGGGGCCTCAGTCCACCTGGCCTGCCCTGGGGCCTGATGTGACCCCCGAGCTCCGGGGGCTTGGAAGTGAGGCTCAGTTTTGCCTTCTGTCCGGTCACGCCTTTGGTGAGGTGGGCCCTCCAATTCCATTTTGGCCAGTCCCCATTCAGGACTTATATAGGGTGCGCCCACCTGACCATGGCAGCTGAATGTCCTGGAAGACCCAAAATGAGCCCATGCTTTCTCCCAGGACCTCCCCTCTTGGTTTAGGAATGAGGGGGGACTCAGCTCAGGCCCCTTAAAGCCCTACACTTACCTCTGGGAATAAGTGCACATACCCCAAACTCTCAGTAAACCTAAAACAACCCCCCCCAAAACCTCAAAATACAAATAAAAGTACAACAGGGTATGTGACAGAGGGGGAGCACCTCAACACTGTGGCTACAAACAGACCAGGGGGATGGTTGGGTCCGGAGAGATCTGGTGCTTATCCTGGTTGGACCACAAAAGGTGCTTTGGAGGAGGATACACAATCATATGCACGGCCCCTGAGGATGTATTAGAAGAGGAAAAGAACCTTCAAGGAACATATACCAAAACAACAGCGCATTCTTCACTAGAGACACCAGATGAGAGCAAACCTCCCTCCCCTCCCCCGCCACCCTTTCTAAGGGTCTGTAACCCGCTCCTACCCCCTGGGATGATGGTATTTCAACCCCGTGCCATGCCAGCCACTGAGCTGTGAAATGACAGGTTCACGAAAATTATCTTTTCCTATGAGACAATTCCCCACATATCCAGGAGGAAAATGAAGTGCATTACCATTCTTTTAAAGCCCTGCCTCCCCCGCACCGCCCCCCCCCCCCCAATCAAACAGCACTCTGGCATCTCCCACCAGGAAATGCAAAGCCCCCCTCAGCTGGGAGGAGCAAATGCCAGCTAGGAAGGGGAGGGCAGGGCTGACTCACAGCATGGCCATGCCCTGGGGATGGAGGGGGAGGCCCCTGTGGGGAGTGGTGGGCTCCAGAGGTCCTGGAAATCTAGGCTTAGGGGGCCCCAGCAAAGTTCTACCCATGGGCTGGGGCATGTAGAGGCCTCACTGAAGGGGCTCACAGTCCTGCCAGAGCCCATCCAGACCTCTGTGCCCCATCAAACAGAAAGGTCGTTTTCTCCCATGGTGGAAGAAATGCAAGGTCTCGGAGAAGTTTCAGGGTAGAAACGTGCGCGTGCGCATGTACACCGGGATTGTCGGATTAAGAACACAGATTTCAGGACACCTGGGTGGCTCAGGGGTTGAGTTTCTGCCTTCGGCCCAGGGCGTGATCCTGGGGGCCCAGGATCGAGTCCTGCATCAGCTCCCTGCACAGAGCCTGCTTCTCCCTCTGCCTGTGTCTCTGCCTCTCTCTCATGAGTAAATAAATAAAATCTTAAAAAGAGAGCGAGAACATAGGTTTCATGAAGACCCTGAATTATTTTTCTCCCTTCAAATGAAACTGAATTTTATGGCTTCATATTGTTCCCGGAAGACCAGATAC
Source organism: Canis lupus familiaris (assembly GCF_011100685.1). Lineage (NCBI taxonomy): Eukaryota > Metazoa > Chordata > Mammalia > Carnivora > Canidae > Canis > Canis lupus. The sequence goes on from NC_049229.1 coordinate 62,531,541, forward strand.
ATACATGCTGCCTTTAAAGGTCAAGTTTTCAGGCCCACAAGTGACCCTCCGTAGGAGTTTGAATAGGAGCTGATGACTGAGTAAATGAGGGGAAATCCCAGAAAAGGTAACACAACCACACAGAAGAGGCATCCTGGAGGTTACCAAGGAGATCACAATAGGCTGAGCAGCAAATGTGCCTTCCGCACAGCCAGAGAAACAGATAGCATCGACTTGGATCAGCCTCATCCCAGACTCCACACCGAGAATAGGAATAATGCACGGTATCGGCTTTGAGTGCACACCTAGCCCTCTCTAGGCCAGCAGTTCAGATATTCAGAAGACACCGTGAGTACGCGCTGGGAGCTGAGGACTGTCAGCCTGAATGGAAAGGCAGGGAGGTAGAAACCCCAGCCCAGAAGGGCAGGGGTCAGAGTAGCATAGCCAAACTCTGCCCAGGCAAGTCGGGAAGGCTTCCCAGAGGAGGTGGCTTCTGAGCTGGGCTATGCACAAGGCTTAAGAGTCCCAAGACAGACAAAGCCCAGGATGGGGTCAGTGCTAACTGTGGCCCTAAGTCAAGCCTTGGGTTCAGCTGTACTATGACGCCCTGCCGTTTCCACAGGGGCACGTTTTCTCCCCCACATCCCTCACCTCCACTATTGCCCCTCACAACCCTCTTCATCCTCCAAAGCTCACAGAAAACATCACCTCCTCCACACAGCTACCTCTGATGCCCTTGGCCACATCCGAGCTTCTTTCCTCTGAATTCTTCATGCCTTCTCCGCTCACATCTGCGGCCCTTCCACAAGTTGCCTGGTCAACTCAACTCCCCTCTCAGAAGTGGGGAAAAGCTATTTCCAGGGACAGCTGATAAAATTAGACTCATCCAAAAATATTCCCCAAAAGTTATATTAAGATTTTTTTAAAAGGGGCGCCTGAGTGGCTCTGTTAGTTGTCTCTTTTTTTTCCCCTACATTTTTAAAAATTTAAATTCAATTTGCCAACATACAGTATAACACCCAGTGCTCATCCCATCAAATGTCTCTGGATCTCAGCTCAGGATCTTAATCTCAGGGTCGTTTAAGCCCCACACCCAGCAGGAGTTGGTCTCCACACCCAGCCTGAAGCCAGCTTAAACACACACACACACACACACACACATACACAAAACTCTTTTTTTTTTTTTTTTTGGAAGAGGTGTCCTGTCTGTCATGCTAGCAGGGGAATGAAGCCCTGAAGACCATCTGCTTTGCTCCCCCACCAGGATGGACGTAACTCAACGATCTTTGCCAGGAATCCTGCAGATGTTAACAAAAGTTTAAGCGTTGCAGGATAACTGTGTGATGCTGGTAGGGATACGCCACACTCTCCAATTGTTAATGCCCAAATAGGATTGTTCTATGAGCAAACCAAGCAAAACAAGGTTAATTTAGAATTCATATGTTACAGAGGTGACTCAGACAGGAAAGGTATCCCTTGAACTCCCATGTTCCCAGGGCCTACTCTAGCACCTTCTAAGGGGTGTCTGAACCCCACAGCAAGAACACTGCCTGGGGGCGCATGGCACCAGCTAGGGATCACGCAGGCGAGATGCCACTGGGATCCCACAAGGCTGAGAGCCCACAGAGACAGAGACTGTGTCTCTGCCTCTCTGTGTCTCTCATGAATATATAAATAAGATCTTTATTAAAAAAAAAAAAAAAACTGCCTGAAAGCCTGGCCTGGCCAAACACATACCTAACCACAGAGAGGGTCCCATCTCTTCCCTGCTCCCAACAGTCACGTGAAGTGGTCAGGAGAAGAATCACTAGAATGTCTGGTCTGGGGAAGCCACAGCACGGTGTTGGTAGGGGGTCCAGGTGGGGTCCAGAGCAAGGGCAAGGAACAGCAGTCTGGGTGGCAAGCTCTCCCTGGCACCACGCCCGCTGCCTGGTGGCCGCTGCCCCAAACTGGAGCTCTCCCCACGGGGGATGCTGGCCTCACACCTTCTGCCGTGGTTCGCAGTACTGACAGCCTGCTGCCCTCACCCTGACCACTCACGCCTTCCACCATCACCCCATCTGAGGTCAACAGGGACCGGACTCCCAGACACGCGCCACAGCCCACGCTCTGGGCTATCACCGCTGAGAGCACGAGTTGCTAACATAGCTGCTGGGTGGAGACCTAAGCCTGATGATTTACCCTCAGCCGCCTGTTCAAAGCCGGGCCCGTGGGGCACGAGCTTGCGGTTCCATCTGGACGCGGGGCTGTGGCTCCTGCTGCACCCCCCGATGGGGGCGGGGGCCCTGGCAGAACGAGTGGGTAATGAAGTGCTTTTATGTTAAGAGGCTGTCATGTAAAGCTGCTGATAGATTCAATCCATCTGTTCTGAGTCCTTTCAATTAATCCTGGGGTCCCTAGGGCCTGAAACCAGTTCGCACTCACACGAGCCCGAGGGCTGGGGCCGCCCTAACTAGGCCACGCCACATCTCAGGAACCAGCGCTACCCACCCGGGCCACCCGCGACAAATCTTCCTGCCCCCGAGCATTTTGGTGGCGGCCTGTCCTCATGGCTCTGTTCACAGAAACAAACTAAGACCAATTTTGGTTCACAGAAAAACAAAATATTTCCTTTGGGCTGATGGGGGGGGGGGGTGGAGACCCAGAGAGAGGAGCCCCTGGACACTCAATCACTGCTGTGTGTGGGCAAACCTACTTGCCATGTGACCTGAGGGCAAGCCACAGTCCCGCTCTGAGCCACACCCTCACCTCTAACAGGACTAGGACCATCTCTAAGGGATATTTGGCCCCTTCACAAGTTGGGGGAGGGGACCCAGGAAAGCAGACCGCGGGCGGGCACCGAGGGGCACAGCCCAGCTTCTCAAAGTTGCTGACTCAGGGCTGCCAACGTTGAAAATAGGCAAGTGCCCACAGGTCGCAGAACAACCCAGGGGAACCCCAACAGGGGCGGGTCTGGAGGATGCTCATGTGGCCCCACTAATGCCTGTCCCCTGCCCTTGAAGGCTGGTATGATGCTGAGGGTTGCTCTGTGGGAGGAGCTGTCTTATCTGATGCTGGGAAGTACCTATCCTGAGCCCCTGGACAAAAAAAAAAAAAAAAAACCCAAAAAGGTGGTGGGGTGGCCCCGGAAGCACGGGCAGGGCACTCGACTCAGCTCCTCTGAAAAGAATCTCTGCCCATAAATGGTGTTTTGGGAACCACTTCACATGGTAAGTACAAGTTGTCGGTGGCAGCCAAAGCTAGGCTCCAGGGAGGAGCTCCTGCCTTGATGCCATCAGCAACCGTGGGGGCAGGGGGCCCGGATGGCCTGCCAGATGGATGGACACACAGCCTTGCTGATGGATCCCGGGCACAGCAGGGCATTAGGGAGACTAGCTTCTAAACTGGAAAGAGCCATCCGGGTTACATACAGGACAGGGAAACTGGGGCCCAGAAAGGCAATCACAGGCCCACAGCATCACATTGGGGTCTAGAAACCCAAGTCTCCTCTGACTCAGCCTTAGGGCTCTTTCTCCTACAGCAAGGAGCCCACTTCCATTCCTCCCTGTCAATGGGGGGCCTCCTACCCTCAGGACCCTGCTCCAGGAGGCTGCAGGGGAGGAAGGAGTGGGCCTGTGCTCACACACAATGCCCGGAGTGGCTCGGGTGGCCCTGTCCTCTCCTCCTGGTCAAGACAGCAGCACCAGTGCTTGCAGTGGACACAAGGAACCCCACTCCTCGGCAGGAAGGGATCTTATAGCCACTGGACAGTCCCCTTCCACAAGCTTCTTGGCAAAGTCAACGTTTCTGCGGACAGGCAGGCAAGCACGGGCATGGGGCTCCAGCCTGTACCACGCGCTGGCCAGAATGCAGCAGGCGGACGTGCACGTCCCCCAGGGGACCCCCCAGGCTACCCCCTGCACCCCCATCAGATGTGGGCCCCAGGCTGATTCCCTGGGCACACCCACAGAGCCGAGTGCAGGCAGCTTGCTGGGCAGGATGAACACAGGGTCTACACATCCACTGTGCCCCACTCTGTTCCACCCCATCCCACAGCCCAGGCAGAGAGGACGTGAGACACCTGAACTGAGCAATGCCAGAAGAGGCTAATCCAGAAAGGCTCCCAGGAAGAGGTGGCGCTGAGCTACCCAGGACAAGGAAGAGCAGGTGCCATCCAGGCACATGTGCACTCACAGGGGCCACACTGGTGGTGGGGGGAAGGGGGAGGCAACAAAGCCAAAGGAAGAAGCAGAAAGCACCCCCCCACCTCGTGTGTCCCAATGTGGGGCCCCAGTGTCACTGCCCCCAGGGTGGAGCACCAGAACCCGCTCAGGGCGCCAAGGCCCTGCCTGCGCTCTGTGCAACTGTGGTGGCAGCAGCAGCTCCCAAGTCCCCAAACCCAGTCCCCCAGCAGCCTCTTGCTGCTGGGCCTCAGCTGCAGCCCCAGCAGGGGATCAGCAGGCAGGTGGGCATCACCCTGACCTGTAGGAGAGGAGTATGGAGCAGGCATGGAGGGTGCTCCAGACACTGAGGGAGGACACATGGCTGCTCCTGGGTCAGGGGTCCCGGCCCAGCCCTGCTCTCCCCCTATAGGGGTCCCGGCCCAGCCCCGCTCTCCTCCTTCCAGGTCCTGGCCTAGCCCAGCTCTCGGAGGCACAAACACAGGCGGCCCGCAGACACTGGCAGCAAGCCTGTCATAGAAGCTACCTGGGTGTGGGGGTTTGCCCTGCAGGCCCTCAGGAATGGGGTCATCCTCCATACCCCCGTTCACCCCACATCCCTTTGCCTTCTCCATGGGCTCTGGCTCAGAACCAGGCAGGAGGGAGGACCAAAAGAGAACATCTGATCGTCCTTTCCTTGTTCTCCTTTCTCTCTTCCTTCATGTCTCTGGAGGAAAAGCACACTCCACGGCCTGTAGGGCAAAGGATGGCCAAGGTCAACCCCAAGGGCTGGCGGGTGCTGTGCTGAGAACTCTAAGGACACACATGGCTGGGGTTGGGGGTACATGGTGGATTAGCGATGCCTGCCTCGGGCGAGGAGAACAGAGAACGGCAAAGGCCTGAGAGAAGTTGGTCTGGTTCTATGCAAACGTGGAGGGAAGAGTAAACTCTTGGTAAGACTGTGCTACCACCTGCCTCCCCCTTCTTCTCCCTCTCTCCCCCTCCTTCCCCCCCCCCAGCTCCCCTCCCTCCCCCCAGCCTCCCCTCCCTCCCCTGGGCTCTCCTTCCTTCCCCCTCCCTCCCCCAGGTCCCCCTCCAAAAGAGCTGCAGGTGAAACAGATGAGATGGCACAAGTTACCAAGAGGTGACGTCTGGCTCTAAGAGGAGGGATTTCTGTGACCCTGAGGAGAGATACCCACAGGGTGTGATACATGCTCCCTTTGCTGGGTCGAGAGTACCAGGACCTGTGCATTTGGAGGGGAATCGACTAGATAACTACCTAACTAGGTAGGATTTTGCTGTGAGAAAAGTAAAAGGGGAGAACGCACTTGCTCCTCATTCTAGTTCTGAATACAAATCCTCACATCAACGTTAGGTGACAGCAGAGGGGAAAGAGCAAGTATAGTCCCTCAGCGACAGCACGTCTAAAAACTGATCCTCAACTAGCAGTTGCCACGTGAGTCCGATCGGCAGAAGCATTCCCCACCGAACAGAGAAGCTACTGGGGAAGAACGACAGTGAAGAAACAGATGGTACAGGCAAACAAATCTCCTAAGAACTGGTCACTTCTAGTGACCACTGTTACGAGCGTTGACCACTGATGATCAGGCCTCATCTAGAGAGACCAAGAAAGTCTGGAAGGTTCTTTTTTCTTCTGTCACCAAAAATGTGCTCTATGGCAGGAAACTGGGGGAGGGCAGCTCAGGACACCGTTGAAAACGTGGGGAGGAGGAAGGTTAAGAAACGACAAGTTTGTAATGAGTAACGTTTCAGCAGGAAGTGAAAATCTCAACAGATGGTATCAACTTCGTGGCAGCTGGACCAAGGTTGGAGGTCGCTGGCCCCACTCGCCCCAAATACCTGAGGCCACATCCTCCCCATCCTACAGCACTCACACCCAATGCCATCCCATACCCAAATCCTTGTTGGAAAGAAGGACTTCCTCCTGGGGGCCCTGAGCCTGGCACAGTGTCCCCATCGTGGTCAGCCCAAGGCAACCAGGAACCTCAAGTTCTTGGGGTGCTTTAAGATGCTCATCTCTGAATCCTCTCTGCCCCACCCCAGGCCCCTGCACGTGCTGCCCACAGATGCTCACTAATCGCTGACTCAACCCAACCCACTGACCACAGGGAAGGAGGGTCTGGTGACAACAGAGGCCCTGGGGCCCCAGGCCACTGAACAAACCCACACCCTTCTTCCAGAGGGCAAGCCACACTCACTTGTGAACACGTCTGAGTGCCACAGGAGCCAGCCCTCCCAACCTGCAGGTGGTCCTGGGGCTGGCTATTTGCCAATGCAAGATGGACCAGATCAACAAATGTCTAGGCTTGGTGGATACTGCAGTAAATGGGGGCAATGCCGCAGTAAATGAGCGTATCAGGGACATATCTACCAAGAAATGCTAGATGCTCCAAAGAGCAAGCAGCGGGCAAGGCAATCAGAATGAGGGAAAAGAAATATGAAAAACAATACCCTATATTATTGTGTAAAACTATAAAAAAAAAAAAAAAAAAAAAAAGAATGAGGGAAAAGGAAAGTACAGACGGATAGCCAAGGAGGGCCCCCAAGGAAGTGATGGTAGATCAGACATGAGGGGGGGGATGGTGGGAGCCGGGTGGGCAGCCGCAGGAACAGCAGGCCGACAGCATCGCGGCCGGGACTTGCCATGCAGTCCTGCTGAGCACAGGGCGACATCCCACCAAGGCCTGAGGGGCACAGGGAACTCGCCAGACACGTGTGACCAGCCCGCCGGCCCGGGCTCAGAGTCAGAATTGCCATGCTCCGTCAGAGATGTCTGCCCAACCCAGACCCAGTGGCATCACTGCTGTCACCCAGGGTGGTAAGTGCTGTCACCTGCTTATGGCATAAAATGCTGTGGGGACACAAGGAAGGGGCCAGTCATTCTCTGTCACTCATCATAGAGCTGCGGCCTGGGCTTCTTCTGCTAGAGCCACCTCCTTCCCCGGCTCCGCTGTCAGGGGCCAAGCTGGCACTGGGGCTCATGGTGTGACCAGCCCAAGTGTGGATCCCAACCGCACAGGGACAGAAGCAAGGCCCTGCGAGCAGACCCACAGGGCCTTCATGGCCCTGAGCAGCCAAAGCCGGGGTGGAGGAGAACACAAAAAGCCCTTTTCTTTTTCTTTTAAAAACAAGATGGGGTAGCTTTCCTTCAGAGGCGGGGTACGGCGGGTGTGAGGACCACCAAAATCAAAGAGCCTCTGGGAGGAGGTGGAAAAGGCAAGGCACGCACACCCACCCCAGCCCTGGTCACACAGCAGGTCAGCTGCTCTGGCTTCCCTGGGGGCCCAGCTGAGAGCCTGCACTTCATGCGAATAAAGGCCCCGTCCCCAGCTGTTCCCAAGCCCAATCAGGTGGGAGGACAGTCCATGCCCGTCTAGCCATGCAGCAGGTGGCCTCTCTCCCAGCCCGAGCCCTGGGACAACGAGGCTCCTCTATGCACATCAGCTGAGCCCCTACCACAGGAGCCCACACCAGGTGGGACAGGTGTGTGTGAAGAATGTGCAGTCTGGTCCACACGTGTTCACAGTAGCTCCTGTCGGTGGGGCAGGTGCCCGTTTTACGTCTGGCTTGTCGGGGGTGCACACGCCTCCCCCATGCAGCCATGGCCTTCTGGGCTTCGGACACTCACAGGCACCGTCTGGCTCTTAGGTCATGAGGAAGTTCACTACACCAGTGTTTACCGAGCCCAGGTCTACCCCAGGTGGGGCACGAGGCGTCAGGGGCATGGTGGTGCATGGTGGTGCAGACTCCTAGGGGAACGGGGCGCTGATCAATCCCCCTCCCTCAGCGGGTGAGTGGACAGTTGGGCACAAGGGAGGCTCTACATAAATATTTCCCAAATGAACACAGACAAGAGAAGAAATGCTGGAAAGCCAGCTGTTGGTCATCACAGATCCCCTCTAAGCCAGGGCCACAGGCCCGAGGTAAGACAGTGGCAGCAGAGTAGGGATGCAGCACCGGCTCAGCTCACAGCCCAGGGACACCCTGAGCCCACAGACACAGGAAAGTCTTTTCTCCCAACAGTCCCTCGGCCATTGTCCTGGCCCAAGACCCAGGACAAGGCCAGATGTTGGGCAGGGAACGGAACGGCCCCAGGTGGGCAGGTGGCCACTCTGGCTGCAGCCCCATGCACACACAGGCACCACCTACACGGCTCCCATCACACTCGCACAGCTACCCACCCCCCTGCACACAGTGACTCTCACCCTGTGTCTGAGATACCAGTCTCTGCTAGAAGACAGAGAAGTCAGGAGAAATAAGCCAGGCAAAAGCACCTGCCCCTGAGAAAGCAAGCCCGTCCTGTCTCACACTGTCCATCCCTGTGCCTTCTCTAGAGAGCGGAGGGGTGGCGATGGCTGCCAACGGGCCTGGCAGCATCACTGGGAATGGGGCAGCTTCCTTCAATCAGGCGCAGGTGGGTCCCAGGAATACCTGAATCCATGGCTGGGAGGGGACACCAGTGCTGAGGGTAGGCCGAGACTGAGACTGGAGCTCAGAACTTGTGGGGCTGCTGTGAAGATTAGAGCACCTGACGGTGCAGGGGACACCAAACAGCTGAATGACCATCAATGCTGATTAGCTCTGGGGCCTGCATGCCTCGTGTGAACTCCCCAAACTAGTGGGGTTCAGAGGGGTTAAGTGACACCCAGGTCACCTGTGTGGGACCCAACACCAGCGCCTAGGAGTCCAGATGCCAATTCAGGGTCCCACCGACCTTCTAGAACCCACCAGACTCACGGTGGGTCACTGGGCACCTTGCAGTTGTAGGAGCCTGGGGGGTGGTGTTACAGAATGTGGCCTTGAGAATGACAGTAACCTATGGGTGACAAAGACATGCAAACAGTGATGGACACAGGAGTCAAGACACTGAGAAGACAGGTCGACCACGAGAGCCCCCACCCCCAGCCCAGGGGCGAGGAGCCGGCACTGCCTTCCAGGAGGGCTTCCCAGAAGTGGCCCTCATCACTGCCAACTGACATTGCCCAGCCCCCAGGGCCATGCCTCACCGCAGGGGGGGGGCTGGAACCGCTTTCAAATAAAGGAAGTCGGGGCAAGTGGACAGGAGCTGGGGAGGAATCTGCCCCCAGAGACAGGAACTAGCACACGACCTCTGGCCTCATGGAAATGATGGTCTTGTTGGAAAGATACACACAAGTGGAAATGACCAGCGGGCAAGGCCACCTCTAACAAGCACCGAGACACAGGAAACAAGCGGTTAGGGAAGAACAGAGCCGCAATTGCTACAGCCAGCAGGCAATGTAGAAGAGGCAGGGTGGGGGGGACTTGGGGGGGCAAGAGAGAAGCAGAAAGGGCTGTTCTGGAACAGCAGACCCCCCCACCTCCCCACGAACACAGAGCCATCACAGTCTCTGCGAAAACTAACTCGGGGGGTGGGAGGGTATGTGGGACCCAATAGGCAGGAACTGGGTTAATTATTCATCATCATCCTTGGCTCACAACACTCCTCTGTGGTCACACATGGCTCACTTTCATTCAGTTAGTCTTCCTAAGGTAATAACCACCTGCAAACCCACCACCCCAAGCACAGGCTACAACCCTGACGACCACCTATCCAACCAGATGGTGCCCCCGCCCCACCTCCTCCTCCTCCCATCCCAGATACCACCATCATCCCGCATCACAAGCGCATTTTCCCCTTGCTCTCTTTTATTACAGCTTTACTTCATCTCTAAATATTCCTAAAAAGCACATGTTGTTGCTTTTCACTTCTATTAAAAAAAAAAAAAAAAAAAAAAAAAGGAAGACTGCTGTAATGTGACCTTTGGGAGCACAGGCTCTTTTTAGCTAATATTTATGACATTTCTAAAATCCATCAATATCACTGCCTGTTGCAATTAATTTGCTAGGACAGTTGGATAATATCCCACTGTGGGGCCACATCTCCGTACCCTCACCCACTCCCGTTCTGATGGGCATCTGGGTTGTTTCCAGGTTTCCACTGTCGTGAATAGAAGCACTGTGAACATTCTCATGCAAGTCTCCCAGAGTCCACATGGCAGTCCTCTCGGGTCTACACCTAGGCATACAACGCACTGGGCTGTAGGGTATGTGGATGCTAAACTTTTGGCATTCATGTCAGACTGTTTTCCAAAGTAACTACACCAACCTGTGCTCTCCCCAGGAGCGGCTGAGAAACAGAACAGCAAACATTTGCAAAACCTGAGAGCTTCCCAACTGCCTCCTGTTAGACGGGGAGCAAACACTGACCCAGCACTACCACCACCCACTTAGCGTGTGCAAGAGCCATGTCCTGACTCACCAGCCTGACTCTAAAACCCTGTGTTCCCACCCACGAAAGCCTCCCACTTGACAGGCCAAGTGCCACCGGAGGGAGAAGGCTGGAAGGGCAAGGATGACATCAGAGACACCTCAACAGGATCAAGTTAGAGGGCTGAAACACAGACGCCCCAGGCCAGTCTGTATGGGATCCTGCCTCTGGCCCTGGGTTGGAATGAGTGGCTGAGAGGTCTGACTGGTCTTAGGCAGCCACTGCTTCCTCATTTGGCCATCGCAGCATCCTTGACGCAAACCCGAGGGAGGCAGCAGCAGACAGGGCCACCAGCCCTGGCTCCTGGAGCTTGCCTCCTCCTCCTCCTCCTCCTCCCTCCATCCCTACACCTGCCCTTATTCTTGGCTCCAGGGACAGGTGACAGTTGATGGCCTTCCATGGCCAGGTCAGGTCCCTACGCGGCTGCTTGGGCCTCCCACTGGAGGGCCTTGCTCCTATTTCCAGTGGCCCAGTTTGAAACCAACATACAAAAAGCTCAGCATTCCCCTGCCCTTTGGTAGTTTAATGAGTGGACAGAGGGTCGACCCTGCGAGCATAAAGTAGAAGCAGAGAGGTCTGGGTTGAATGTAAGTGTTACAGGACATCGGGACTGAGATGACAGTGAGATGGCTGAGGATTAGACAAGGCCACCGTGAGAGCATGCCTCCACACTGTGCCAAGGTCCTTAAGAGGACCCTCTCTGCTCCTGGGCTGCACCTGCCAGCTTCAGGGGCCATCGAGACACCAGCTGGGCCCTTGCCCCTCGTTGCTCCCTCACATTGGTTCAGTCTGCACCCACAGATGCTCAGTAAATATCTGCCCAATAAAGACAACGCTCACATCACTATTTAGACAAGAGCCTCTAAAAACCTTCGTAAAACGCTAGGGATAGAATTCTGGTCACCTCAGGGAGGCTGAATGTTTCGCCAGCTTTTCAGAAAACATTACGTGAAGCAGCACATCTGTTTCCACAAGCAGCCAGAGGAGCAAGGACACAAGAGCCAAATGCCAGCATGTGAGTCAGACACGTGTCTTGAAGCAGGTAGAGCAGTTTGGTAGAAAAGCAACCAAAAAAAATCACACGCAAGCCAAAAAGTTTCCAGAAGCATCCTTCCTATAGGCTTTTACAACAAGGTGATCGTGGAAATTTTCAAATAAAAGGAGATAACAGTACAATAAGCAAGCCATATGCACCCATCATTCCAAGAACAGGCTAGAGCTAGTGCGTGCATCATTTTTTTGTTGCTATAAATGTCATTTCATTTTATTCTTTTAAGATTTTATTTATTCATAAGAGACACAGAGAGCAGAGACAGGCAAAGGGAGAAGCAGTCTCCCTGTGGGGAATCCCCATGCAGCACTTGATCCCAGGACCAGGGATCACGCCCTGAGCTAAAGGCAGACACTGGACCACTAAGCTATTTTAAATGCAAACTCATTTGCATTTAAACGTCATTTTAATGCAAACTGCAGCGTCACGCCCCTCCAGCAGAATGCTTCTCTAAGGGACGCTGGCATTTTCTTACATAACCACAAGTACGATCTTTCAATTTTTTTCCTTTGTGCTTCTTAAAATGAAGCAGTCTGTATGTTTTTGGAGGCCAGCCGGGAAGTGGGAGAGAAGGTGGGGGATGGGGAGGGGAGGGCTGGGGTGGGGTGGGGCAGGAGTGGCTACAGAATTCATGCAGTGAGACTGGAGGAAGCTCCAGAGAAGGTTTCCTGTGTGCACACCCCAGATCTGTTCCTTGTGGGACTCCAACCCCTGGCCAAGGACTAAGTGAAACTGGGGCAGGGGTGGGGGTGCGGACACCAGACAGGGGTGTGGTAACATGGGGGGAGGGCACTAAAGGTGCAGGGGCCTTCTCTGTATGGAGTCTGAGTCCCCCCCCCCCCCGCTGTACCCCGCCAATCCTAGGAAGGGGGCTGTGACCCACCAGACCAGACCTATCACATGTCACCGAAGGGGCTGCACAGAGGGGAGAAAACCCTGAGTCTCAAAAACACCAGCGCACAGGTGCTGGGGACACAGCAGGTGTGATGAAGCAGCTGGGCAAGTATGGAAACCATCTTCTAGGTTCAGGATTTCATCTTCTCTGCATTCCCCAATGCCCACAAAGTCACTCGCTCCCCCTGCCCCTGAATGAAGGTAGGTGCTTCAAAGCCCAACCCATCACCAAGAGGGCTGAAGGAGCAGCTTCGGCTTGTCCTGCCCCAGGCCAGCCCCGCTGTGTGTGTGTGTGTGTGTGTGTGTGTGTGTGTAGGGGGGTGGGGTAGGAGAAGTCTCCAGCTAGGATGGGCTCTTCCAAGTCCAGGCAGCAGGATGAGCACTGGGCTCAGGTTCAGCAGCCTTAGGTGCTAGTTCCAGATTCTCGGTCAACACAGAGCTAGTCTCTGGGCCTCCATGTCTTCACCTGTGAACCGGGGGGTGGGGGGGGGTTAACACCCACTGTCGTCCTCCTCCCCCCACCTCCGTGGCAGGCATCACTGCTGATGACAGACCACGTCCCACAGATCCAGGTCACAGCCTCTCAGTCCTCTTCCACACAGGACTCTGGGCTGCCACAAGGGCTCCCCCCCCACCCAGCACCCAGGTGTGAAGCCATCAGCCACTCCCTGGCTGGCGGGCTTGGGCTTCTAAGGACTCTGTAAACGTGATGGGCCCCACAACAGAGCACCCAGAGGGGACTATGCACAAAATAGGAACAAGTGATTCCCCACCACCACTACCACTGGAGTATTTGGACTCTGAAGTGCTCTCCCAGTTGAAGCCCTTACAAAACCATCTTGCCCGCAGCTCAGCCTCTGCCTCCACTGCTTGAAAGTACCTTCACCCCGAGCACCCTGATGGGGTGATGTTGGCTATCTATCCATCCTTCCCCAGGGCCCCCGCCCACGTCGATCCCCCCCTACACACACACACACCCTAAGGCATCCAGCAGTTGAGGGTGAGGGCAGAGAAGGAGCAGAGACACAGTCGCCAAGGTTAGGGAATAAAACCTCCTCTGACTTCAGCCTGGGGTGAAGCCCAAGTGGATGGTCCCCTTGGGGTCCTACAGAAAACCCACAGGGAGACCACAAGCCCTCCTAGACCCGAGGCATAGACTCGCCCACACCAGGCTTCAATCCTGATTTATCCCACTCAGGACACACGGCCCCTTCTGAAGAAGAGGAGGCAGCTGCTACGGCTTCAGGGCCTGCCCCTGACCCTCAAGCCACACTCATGAGGTCCCTGCCCTTCACCCTCCCGGGCTGGGGCTGTCTGCCCTCATCCCAGCCTCTCAAGCTACCAGCCACAGCCCGTAAGGTCAGGCTGAGGGCCGCTGAAGCACCCCAGGGTCTGGTTCCCATGCTTCACTGCACCTCCTTCTCAGCACCTGCCAGGCTCCTGAGCCCCCAGGGCTTTCCTGCCAAACCTCACAAGAAACTTCACAGCCCCCTTCTCAGCATCTGCTGCAGTCAGCCCAGAACAGGCAGGTGGGTGGGAAAGCTTGTCTCCCAAGGGGTCTGTTTACTACCCAGGCCTGCCGTTCTGGGGCGGGAGGTGAGGTGGGGGTGGGGGCGGGGCCCGCAGTGAAGGGCCCCAGGCTAGACGGGCTGTGCCCATCAAGCCCTTCCCCCAGGACGCCTAGGAAAGGGAAGGCTCTGCCGCATTCTGGGTGTGCACTCAAGTGTTAAGGAGCAAGAGAAAAAATGGGGGTGGGGGAAAGGCCAGGAGCCAGGGTCAACCGGCCTCCTCAAAGGTCCGCCGGTAACTTATTAAACTGCCCCATCCTTATTGGGAAGGATCCCCACGGAAGTATCCGTTTACTTTGCAAAACCAGTTCCCGCCGCTTAGAGACCATGCTTGGTGAACAGCAGTGGGAAACCAGACACCCCTGGGAACAGCGCTGCCCTGGGGGGGACGAAGTGCAGGGAAGAGACACAAGCCCTCCTGCAGGTTATAAACCATTTTATTGTCAGCTGCGTGCTAGGACAGGGAGCGGGGCCACCAGGGGAGAGGATGTGCCACCGAAACACGATCACCTCCAACTAGAGCGAGATCCATTTTTCTCACAGTGAGACAGAAACAAGTTCATCGGTGTGTGTGACCTCTGCCAGCAACAGGTGACACTGAATCCCTGCAGAAAGGCAGCGTCCTCACATTCTACTACGAAGACCCGCGTGTGCCCTGGGTGAGGAATGGCCTTCTGAGAGCCCCACGGCAGGCCCTGCACACCAGGCATGCTGGGGGGCCGTCCTGAGAGCACCCCAGCTGGCCCACGGTGAGAGACTAAGGTCACACACTAAGGTCACACAATCAGCACATCAAAACCCACACGCCCAGGCTCCTCCAGATAATCTCAGAAGGGAAGACCCGACTCAGTGCTCGCCCGTGAAGGATGCACTAGCACGGAAGAGGGCAGCTCACTGCTCCTCGGCAACACCCCCAGGACTCCATCAGCTACATGCTCCTGCGTGTCTGGCTACTCCACTGGCTCATCGGGGTGCTGCTCACAAGCCACCCGCCGGACGCCAGGCTCCCCTCCTCCCTGGCCACAGCCCATGTGGATCCAGGCCCACTGTGCCCTTGGCCACAAGAGAACCACAGGGGACACACAGGAGAACCCGGTGAAGCCTCAAACCCGCGGCACGGGGGTGGCTTTTAGGTCACTATCCACCCAGCACTGCACCGAAGGACCATACAGTCCCTACTCTCCGTTTCCTTTGTTTTCCTTCAAAGCAACTTCTCCCTGGGGGGTCGGTGAAGTCTGCCTTGGGCTCCAGGGTCCTGGGATGGAGCTCCGAGGTCAGCTCCCTGCTCAGCAGGGACTCTGCTTCTCCATATCCCTCCTCGTGCTAATAAAAATCTTTAAAAACACACACACAGGGGATCCCTGGGTGGCTCAGCGGTTTGGCGTCTGCCTTTGGCCCAGGGCGCGGTCCTGGGGTCCCGCGATCTGGTCCCACATCGGGCTCCCGGCATGGCCCTGCTTCTCCCTCCTCCTGTGTCTCTGCCTCTCTCTCTTTATGTCTATCATAAATAAATAAGTCTTTAAAAAAATAATAAAAAATAAACACACACACACAAAACAAAGTGACTAAAATGTGAGCACTTAGCTCCTCAAGAGCCTCTTCTAATGAACCACACTGTTAAGCCCGGTACCCACAAATTCTTTAAAAAAAAAAAAAAGATTTTATTTATTTGATGGAGACAGAGTGAGTGAGCACAAGCAGGAGGAGGGAGAAGCAGGCTCCCCACTGAGCAGGGAGTCTAATGCAGGAGGCCCCAAATTCTCCCTTTTTGACACAAAATGTCCACCAGGAGCACAGTTCTCCAGACAGGGATGTCCTTGAGGTTTAGATTTAGGTTCAGGGTCTGCGAGACTCCAAAGCACAGGAACTCCAAGCGAGAAGTAGTTGGCTGGCCAGGGTTTGTTTCATCTGAAGGACTCTGGCTACTTCTAACAATCTGAAAACAAGAAGTCTACCAATGATTGTCATCCAACCAGAGTCCCCACAAGCCTTTCCCCATCTCTGCCAGAGGTGGCTGCGCTCCCTGGCACCCCGTCTCCGTCCAGCCTGTGACCCAGGCCACCTCCAGTTCTGGCAGACAGCAGTCTCTAGGCATGCTGGGAGCTGCCTGCAGCCTCACTCAGAAAGGGAGCCAGGGGTACTGGGTGGGAATTCACCAGGTGCCATGCCATGTCCCTGGCCCCAGGGGTAGGGATGAGGGGGGAGGGGGGTTGCTGGTGGGATCCACTCTTCCACGGCCCTCAGGACACCTGTGCTTGGAGGCAGGCCTTAGGTCACTGGCTGGTGGATGGCTTTGAAGCCAGAACCTGGCGTCCTTCCTGGGAAGTGCAGGGTGCACCCAACTAGGGTCTGGATGTTCTGGGGGCTTTTTAAAGATCTTATTTTATTCAGAATTGGGGGGAGAGAGTGTATGCATGGGTCTGTGAGCAGGGGAGGGGCAAAGGGACAAGGAGAGCGAGAATCTAAAGCAGACTCCACACTGAATGTGATGCCCCCAATAGGACTCCATCTCATGACTCTGAGATCATGACTGGGAGCCCAAAATCAAGAGCTGGAGGCTTAACCAAGACTGCACCACCCAGACACCCCTGTTCCTGGGTTTTAATTTTTTTTTTTTTAAGATTTTATTTATTAGAGACAGAGAAAGAGGCAGAGACACAGGCAGAGGGAGAAGCAGGCTCCATGCAGGGAGCCCAACGTGGGACTCGATCCCGGGTCTCCAGGATCATGCCCTAGGCTGAAGGCGGCGCTAAACCACTAAGCCACCGGGGCTGCCCTGTTCCCGGGTTTTAAAAGTCCCTTTCTGTTGTGGGGGCACAGGGCCTGCTGCTTGTGGCTCATCTGTGCCCACCTCTCTCATCACTTCCAAAACTGTCCACATGCATTTTTATTTCAGAGGCAACGCAGCACAGAGGAAAACTCCGCACCAAGACAACAAAGGCCTGGCTTCCGATTTCAGGTCTGACACTCCTGAGCCATCTGCGACCAACCCCAAGTAAACCACTTTGCAATAGAAATGAAGCCAAGGCCTCAACTCCTCATCTGTAAAGCAGGGGTACTAATACCTGAACCATCCGCCTCGTACTTTTTATAGGTCTCCTGGTGATTATTGGCATGTTTGCTCTCACGATGACCCTACAATTTACGTAAACGCAGCCAGCTCACTCAGGCCAGAACCAACAGGATGAGTGTGTATTTGCACGGGCGTGGACACACGTCCTCATCACGGTCACATCTCGACTCCTCACCACTCTGGTGGCTGACAGTTTCTGTCGCAAAGGCCAAGCTGTCTACTGCCCATGCAGCCTGCATAGCCTGGTGCAGGCTTCCTACAATGCCCACGTCACGGTGCGGGATGGGACTATTCACATCCGAAGTGGTCCTCACCAGTTCCCTAGGCTGGCACCCCTTCCTCCTCGCATCCAGCACTGGGGATGACCTGAGGGACCCAGGGGGTCGGTTCTGCCTCCTCGAGCACCTCAGGGGCCTTAGAACCACCTGCGGCACCTCTGCCAGAGAAGGCAACCACGGACCCAACGCCATGGTCTGGTCTGGGCATCTTCTACCATCAGATGCAATAACGACAGTGACTGCCAACACTTCGGTACTAAGTGCCAGGTGCTCTTCTGGGTATTTTAACTATATGGGCTTAATTATCCTCAGTCCAACCGTGTCGTGATTCCCATTTTACAAATGAGGTGAACTGAACCACAAAATAGCAGAGTGACAAGCCCAAGGTGACATCAGCTGTTGGTGCATTCACATCAAAATGGGCAGTCTCGGGTGTTTCTGTTAAAGATTTTATTTATTTGACAGAGAGCACGTGCATGCGCCAGTCAGCAGAGGGGAAGAAAGTCCGACGAGGGGCTTGATCCCATGACTCCAAAACCATGGCCTGAGCCAAAGGCAGACAGACAACCAACAGAGCTGCTCAGGCACCCCCAAAACAGGCAGCTTCTAAGGCGAGGGCTTGCGTCGGAAGGGACAATGAACCGTGGGGTTGCAAACATAAAATGTCCATGCGAAGATCATTTAACTTGCTTAAGAAGTTTGCCATCAGGCTGTTCCCGCTCTGAACCTTGTGAAGGCGCTGCCTTGGCCTAGGTACTTTGCTGAACCCCTGCCCCCCCCCCGCCCCCAGTTCCCTCATCGCAGAACTTCTCAGGGGCACCAGGGAGAGTGCGGCGCACACAGTAGGCGCTCAGCAGAGGAAGGGTCTTCTGAGAGGTGGCCAGCCTGGAGCTGAGGAGTGACTGGGAGCAATGAACACCAGAGCACCCGGGGTTTTCTGCAAAAGCCTTTCAGTAGAGAAGAAGCAAAATGGGAACAGAGCCCCTGATCCTCTGGGATAACCCTTTTGGGTGGTTGAAGCCTAAAACGATATAATTACACCAAACCGGGAATAACACATTTGCCTAAGAACAGCCTCCAAGGTCTCTACCAGGACCATAAGTTTTCCAGGCTTATCTTTAGGGGCAGGACACTAGGAGTTCAATGGACCTGACTGATAAGGTCAAGCCCTGGAGGCTAAGGTCAAGCCCTGGAGGCTATGCCTGGTCTCCTGCCTGAACAGCATTCCTGAGCACCCTATTGGGAACACCAGGTGGAGGAGCTGGTCCCCTGCTCTGGGATGCCTGGCCCACAGGCTAAAGTGACGTCTGCGGCTCCACGGTGTCCGCTCCCAGAAACCCACTCAGGCCAGGCCGACTGACAAAACCACCCTAGAATGGGGCACGCAGAGCAGAGCTCACCTCGTCTCCCCCCAGGTTCCAAAGTCAGACACACACGGAAAGGCCCAAGCCATCCTGCCCTGTCTTGTCAGGCTGCACAACAGCACCGAGAAGCAGTCTGGGCACGCTGGAGCCACCCCGGCAACTTTCCACGACCTCACGAGGATCCCTGGGGTGATGCTGGACCGAGAAACAAGGCCAGGAGGGAAATGGGTGCCGAGACCTCGGGGCCTGGACTCAGCAGCTGGCTACCTCCAAACCGCTGAACGGACGAGAAAGAAAATGACTCAATGGCCTCGTGTTTGGTCCCCCGTTGGCTACACAGGGGAGGCAGGCGGCCCAGGACCAGTGCTCCTCGGCCTGGCGGCTCATCACCACCACGTGGGTACAGGCACCTAAGGGCCTTCACGCGGTACTGGGACCCAAGCCCACGGGACCCGTAAGAGCCTGGTGCGGCACTCGGGGACGGGAGGGCCCATGTGCTCGTTCCAGGAGCTTTGGGCGTTCCAGAGTGAGAGCACTGGGCCGCTCCTCACTTCCCTCCTGGCTTTCCCGTTCAACCAGCCACTCCCCCAGCACGGCCTGTCTGGAAACACGCCTCTGCAAAGGCCTGCAGAGCCTCAGCACCACATAGGGACGTTCACCAGGTCCCGAGCTTGTCCCAACTCCGCCTCTGTGCCGCAACAGGATCAGAGTGAGGGGGCACCAGTCAATGGGCGTCCCCAGATCCCAGTCCCATCACTCAGGGACCGACGTGCAGCTGTGCCCACAGCCAAGCCCTTCTCCTGCTTCCCAGATCCTGACCCCAACCCCCTCCCTCTCCCCCACATAAAACCCTCTGCACAGCTTTCCAGAGCTTGGACACTGGCTGCCTCCAGCCCTGGGGCTCCCTGCACTCTGGGATCCAGGCAGGCCCCAGGCGGCACCTGCCCCCAAATGCCCCAGGCTAAGGTGTCTGTCACACTCGGCCATCGTGACTCTCAGTGCTGGCCCAGGACCCTTTCTGCGTGGCCCAAATCACAGCAACCTCCCGGAGCAGACTATGAGTCTGTCTGCTGCTCAGGACAGAACTCAGATACTCACAGTAAGCTCTCAACCCCATGTGTAAACAAGAAATACACACAGCACACTGTCAACCCCTTGGGCAGCACAGAAAATGACTAAAAAAGGCTCGAAACACCCTGACACATGACGTTCCAGCCAAATAAAGAATGAGATCTGTTCTCTCGGTGGGCCGTGCCCCAGAAGAATGCTTGGGGGGGTTGGGGGGAGGCTGACTCCTCCCCCTTGGGGCCCGTGTGAAGATGGGGTATTAATAACCCCCAGCTGTCCCCACGCGAGCCAGAGATTCCCTTCCCAGGGAAGAGCCGCAGGCTGGGAGGGAGAGAGGACAACGGGCCACTCTAATGTGCTGAGCTGGCAGGATGACAGGGAGACGTCGGCCTTCTCTCTTTTCACCTGAAGTTTTATTCTGATTACCGCCCTGTTCCATGGTAGCAGTAGGGGCAGAAAGGCAAGCATCCAGATACCTGGTCCTGTAGCACAGGTCAACATCTCCTTCATGGAGGGGGGAAAGGGGTGGACACGGAAAAAGTTCATTTCCAGATGGAAAAGGAACCTCTCCCCCGGCAATTGTTCGCCAGCCCAAGGCAGGATATCAGCCTGAACGTCAGACCAGCAACAGATCCAGGACAGATCGAGGAACACGGGCCTGTCCTCCACCTAGAGGAGGGTCTAATGAGCTCACATGAAGGCCTTGGCAGCTCACAGCTTCGAGGAGTGGGGCCTTTACAGCTTGGGGGGGGAGGGGGAGGTGGGGAGAAAACTCCTCCATCCACACTCTATCCAGGTCCAGACCCTGACATAGGAAGGGGAGGGGGGTTGTGTGCAGTCCCCTCCGCTATCAGATTCCCCCTCAGATCCTCCCTGACTTCTGGCGGTGGAGGGGGGGTGGGGGACGTCGTCACTGACCACTCTTCTAGACAGATGTGAGCCCAAATTCAAAGCTGGAGCCGCTGACCTAGACCCAAAAGACTTCAAGGGGAAAAGGAACTGGTTCTGTGTCTGACAATTTAATCCTGGTTTGATTTACACAAGAACTTCTAAAAAATCCTCATCTCCTAGGACTATCCATCATCTGCAGGAGTATCTTGGCTGCCCGGACTTGAGATTAATTGCTTTGATGTGGAAAAACCCCCACGCTCACTCCGGGTGGAAAGGTTATTCTTTTAAAACAAAGCAAAAAAAGGGGGGGGGGGATTAAAAAAAAAAAAAAAGACATAGTAAAAAAAGAAAAGAAATGCTGAAACTGACCCTGCTCTCCCAGCCACATGTGGACACTTAGGCACCTCTCGGGACAGACGCGGCTTTTAGGCTGGGGCCAGGATTTCAAGCTCTGGATGATTAACATCACCTACGTTTTTTTTTTTTTTTTTTTTTTTTAAGATTGTATTTATTTATTTATGAGAGAGACACAGAGAGGCAGAGACACAGGCAGAGGGAGAAGCAGGCTCCCTGCAGGGAGCCCCATGCGGGGATCGATGCCAGGACCCTGGGATCGCACCTTGAGCTGAAGGCAGATGCCCAACTGCTAAACCACCCAGGCGTCCCAACATCACAAACGTTCTTACTGGATGCGCTCTTCATTCCTTCAGAAGATATTTGAGACTGGCGTCCAGCGCACAGCCACACGTTCCACAAAAACCTTCCATTTCCCCCTTAATTTATGCTTTTAGCGTCTCCACCTCATTACTGTACTAGAGAAGGTGGGGACCCATGTAAGCCGGTGCAACACCCTGCGCATGCCCAGAGCTCTGTGCTAAGTGCAGGAATAATGCAAGCTGGCCTCTCCCAGCTATCAATGCTAAATAAAGCCCCTCCCCCGCCCCTGCAGAAACCCTGGGGGGCTGTGACGCCCACATTTCTCTCGCACATCCACCAGGCCAACCTCTTGGTGTTCTCACTGGCTGTTTCAAATCCTCACTGTCAGACCCTAGGAAATAACGCCCATAGCCACCCCCTGCAACATCCTCCTAAAGAGTGTCCCTGAGGCCAACTTCCAGGTACCGTATGCACAACCCCAACAGCTGGTCTCACTTTGCTATGGGGATTCCCAGAGCCCAAAGGACTTAAAAACACACCCAGAAGTCCCAAACAATACAGGGACGCTCCCAAAGCCCAGAGAAAGGAGAGGAAACATCCTATTTCCTATCTCTGGGTCACGGGTCACCCACCAGAACCAGAAGGTGGACATGGACCGGGAGCCTCCAGAAGGAAAGGGTATTAGGGTCAGTCCTTTTTTCGGGTAAAACTATGGTAGAAGACACAGCATAAAACCGCCTAAAATACACATTCACATTTACCGTCTCAACCAATCTCAAGGGTTGGGTGCAGTAGCGTTAAGTACGTTTCACACTGTTGTACCAAGCTCCAGGACTCTCCTCTTCACCTTACAGATTCAACCTCTACCCCCATCCCTACCACCCTGTTCCCCAGACCCTGGAACCACCACGCCACGTGCTATGTCCAGGAGTCTCACCACTCCACGTCCCTCACATAAGTGGTATCACACAGTATTGGTCTCTGTGACTGGCTTACTTCCCCAGCATAATGGCCTCCAGTTCATCACATCACAGCATGACCTACAACCTTGGCACTGGATCACCTCTTCCCACCACATAAACCCCAAACTCCCAAAAGGACCCAACCCAGTACCCTTTGGAGGTAGGGGGGTGGTTATGAACATGGAACCCCCAGGTCCTGACCTTGACCTCCCTAGAGCAGAAGAGAAACCTCAGTCACAACTAGAGGAGGGAACTTTCACAGGAAGAAGGAGGCTCCGCTAGTGACAATTCTGATGACTTTCTGTTTAAAAAGTCATCAAAAAAAAAAAGCTAAAGAGCTCATCAAAGTGACTCTGCCTTTAGAAATCATTTATCCTGAGCTTCCAAGATCAGACGAGATCAGGCGCGTTCAGGGTGGTATGGCAATGTCCACAATAGCCAAACCGTGGAAGGAGCCTCGGTGTCCATCGAAAGATGAATGGATAAAGAAGATGTGGTCTATATACGATGGAATATTCCTCAGCCATCAGAAACAACAAATACCCACCATTTGCTTCCACGTGGTTGGAACTGGAGGGTATTATGCTGGGTGAAATAAGTCACTAGGAGAAGGACAACATTATATGGTCTCATTCATTTGGGGAATATAAAAAATAGTGAAAGGGAATAAAGGGGAAAGGAGAGAAAATGAGTGAAAATATCAGTGAGGGAGACAGACCATGAGAGACACCTAATTCCGGGAAACAAACAAAGGGTAGTAGAAAGGGAGGTGGGTGAGGGGATGGGGTGACTGAGTAATGGGCTCTGAGGAGGGCACTTGACGGGATGAGCACTGGGTGATATGCTATATGTTGGCAAATTGAATTCAAATATATATATATTTATTAAAAAAAAAAAAAAGCAATCAATTATCCCACTTTTGAGCTCCAGTGTCACTAAAGACCAGAGATTCCTTACAGGCAACACACTACAGCAGAACAGTGGGGGACAGCCTGTTATGTATAACTGCCCCGGGCAGTTCTCAGGCTGGCTCTGGACCCTTGGATGGGCCAGGTGCACTGTTTCTTTCAGACATAGTTCTTGGGATCACACTAAGTGGTATGGTGGCCCACCAGCCAGCATTTATTGCCTCCTAGTCCCTGGGAGGGCAAAGGCTGCCAGTTCCTGCCCTGAGAAAAGCATCTAAATAGGTGCAGGACCCAGAGAAGGCAGGTGGGAGCTGAAATGATGGGGATCAGGGTCAAAGAGGTGGAGCAAGGGAAGGTGCTCCGATGGGAGAAAGTGCCAAGACAAGACACAGGAGTATAGGGGAAGGGTGGACATGGGGGGAGCGAAGGTAGTGCTACAGCCTGGTAACAGGTGCAGTACACCCAGAGCAGCCCCAGTCCTGCAGCAGGCACCACGCTGGGCATTTCACATGCTGTCACACATCCTCTGACCTGGGAGGTCGATTATCCTCCCAGTCCCCCTTGGACAAAAGAGGAAACGGCTTGGAGGGGTCAGATCACTTGCCCCCGGGGAGGAACAACCCCCCTGCCTGCTGTCTGCAGAACCATGGAGAGGGCACTGTCCAGGCCCCCCCCGCCCCCCCCCCACCCCCCGATACAGGCCAGGGGCAGACAAGGTCAAGGCGGCCTCACAGTTTACCTCTCAAAGGAAAAAATCAGGATGACAGGTGAAGCACATCAGATGTAAGCACCTCCTCCTCCCAGGTGACCTACACCCCAGTCCCCATCTGCTTCCCATAGAAAGCATAGGCAAGCTGTTTGGGTTTGACTGCCCCAGGTGGCTAAGGAGCCTGGACTTATCAGAAACCACCAGCTCAGGGGCCCCTGGGTGGCTCAGCAGTTGAGCGTCTGTCTTTGGCTCACGTCGTGATCCCAGGGTCCTGGGATCGAGTCCTGCATTAGGCTTCCCATGGGGAGCCTGCTTCTCCCTCTGCCTATGTCTCTGCCTCTATCTCTCCTGAATAAATAAATAAAAAAGGAAACCACTAGCTCTTTCTTTTGGCATCTCAACCTTGGAACATCCACAGCTGCAACTTAGTTTCCATGTGAAAAAAGCACAACCTTGTAAGTTCTAGTCTATAAAATTCCAACATCACACATTCTCACCGAAAAGGGGGGGAGGGGAGGGCATCTAGGAGACCAACTTAGTTAGCACACGAAGTGCCGAAATGCCTTCATACTTTCTGGAAAACCGGAGCAGCCACGATTCCAAGCTGTACAGGGAGGTAGGTTGCTCTGACTGATGACGGGAGCAGGATGGGTAGCCTGTTCGGCTGCTGTGGTTTGGAAAGGAGGCATTCATTTTTAAAGTTTCAACATCATTAAGCCTACACACTACAAAGCTCAGGGGAGCCAAGCTGGCTAGACAAAGTTGAAAACAATCAATGTAATTTCCACCCCCAGGGACGGAGCCTCCCTGGGACCTGACATATGGCATCTCCATCAGCAAAGTGCAACACCACATGAAAAGCAGACAAGGGGGCATGAAAGCAGCAGGGGACCCCTGTACAAGCTGAGCGGGATTCAAAGACACCAGCCACCCCACCACCACCACTACCACCACCCCCGCACTGCATCTCTGACCTCCTCAATGGTCCGCTCCTATGTCTGGGATATGTCAGGCACTCAAGGGACACAGAACCCATACAGCAAGGCCCTGTTCTCCAAGACTCATCTACGAAGGAGCAACCAGGGAGACTCAGTAGGGCCATTCTAGCCTCTCCGGTCCAGGCACAGTAAGTACAAGAACAAGTTCCCTGAATGCTGGGACTTACTTATCTTCTGAGTT
Organism: Canis lupus familiaris; assembly: GCF_011100685.1. Lineage (NCBI taxonomy): Eukaryota > Metazoa > Chordata > Mammalia > Carnivora > Canidae > Canis > Canis lupus. Next base: position 62,556,571 of record NC_049229.1, read on the forward strand.
ACTTGCTCCAGAGTCACAGGTTCTGTTGTGGTGTATACTGTCTAACACATGCCGACAGCAGACATGCTTCCACGCTGGTGTGCAGATGAGACACAGAGACGCACAGCTTGCCTTTAAGACGTTTCACTGCTGGTGGCAGATAAAACCGTGAGATAACAGGTCTAAGGCGCTCAGTGCTCTGTAAGCACGTAGGAAACTTAAAAAAAAAACAAAAAACCATAAAGGAGAAACATGTGTAAGGGCAAGTCAAACACCTACGTGCATGCTTATGGGACTAATCCCAACATGTCACAGTGTACCTCATGGAGGGGAACCTTCATAATTCACCTGCTAATAAATCAACGCAGCAGGCCCAGAGAGGCGCATCTGCCCACAACCCCTCCACCCAGCCAGTGAGCAGCTCACCCTCACCCACCAGCATGGAACCTGAGCAAGGCCCTCATTCAACCTTCCTCAGGTCCTGAAGGTAGGCACTGTTAACATCCCCGTTTCAGGTAAAAAAAAAAAAGACTCTGGGGAGATGAAGCTGCCCAAGGTCACAAAGGTGAGCGGTGAGCTTGAAGGAACTGCGTCTCCATCTGCCTCTGCAGAGGCTTGCAGCTGCTTTTCTTGCTCCATCCCCCCTGCTTGGCCCTTCCAGCTGCAGGATACAGACCAACTACAAAGTCGGCCTAGGAACATGAGCCATCACCAACAGGGCTCACCAACTCTCTTTTTTTTTTTTTCTTTTTAAGATTTTATTTATTTATTCATGAGAGATACTCAGCTCAGAAGCAGAGACTTAGGCAGAGGGAGAAGCAGGCTCCCTGCAGGGAGCCCCGATGTGGGCCTGGATCCTGGGACCCTGGGATCATGCCCTGAGCCGAAGGCAGACACTCTACCGCTGAGCCCCCAACGCATTCCAGGAAACCTGGCGTTACTTTGAGTGTCACAAAAACCTGTAACATGGCATTACTGGTTTGTTATATGTGAAGTCAAATGACGCGCCCTCAGTCACACCTGTTAGTAACAATGACACTTGAGTTTCTAGACCCTCAAAAGAATTAAGTGACCCAACCTGAGGAAGCAGTGGAGCTTGCCCTCACTTCTGCCCCCACACTTCCAGCTCACCTTCCGGCCCTTACCCCCCACCCCCAGCTCTGAGGTGGCTCAACCACTTCCAGGGGGCGGTAGCTAAGCTCCTACCCCCAGCTGAGAAGCCAAACCTGCCTACTCCCCCCTCCAGAGCCAACGCCAGGCCCCGCCAGGTGGCACCCAAAGAAGTATAAAATTTTGGACAAAAGAGATCCCATTTCCATTCTCATTCATTTGGGGAATATAAATAATAGTGAAAGGGAATAGAAGGGAAGGGAGAAGAAATGGGTAGGAAATATCAGAAAGGGAGACAGAACATGAAGACTCCTAACTCTGCGAAACGAACTAGGGGTGGTGGAAGGGGAGGAGGGCAGGGGGTGGGGGTGAATGGGTGATGGGCACTGAGGGGGGCACTTGACGGATGAGCACTGGGTGTTATTCTGTATGTTGGCAAATTGAACACCAATAAAAAAAAATTTATTATTAAAAAAAAAAAAAAAAAAAGAGATCCCATTTTCAAGCTCAACTGATGAACTCTTGAACTGGGCCCGAAGTGGCCAGAGTTTTACAGGCAACTGCTCATAAAATTTCAACAGAGTGACAGGCAGTTGTATCCTAAGACAGTAAAGTTAATTAACACATATACCAGGAACTGTTCTGTTTGGAAGCCTCAATAAAATAATCAATGAGATAGTAATCAGAAGCAGCTCAACCAGTAAGCCCCGGATGAGCCTTTTTTTTTTCCCTCTCTTCCGTCCCTTATCTACATCATGTAATTACCCCTTCCTTCTTTCTCATAAAAGCTCGTTGCTTTCCCCCACACAAGTGGGAGACTTCCCTGGTTGCTCTCGAATGTGTACTCGCTGAGTTACAATTCTGAGACTCTGAGCACAGGAGACCTTGTTCCTCGTTCTCCTTTCGCGGTGGACAGAAGCAATGGGAGGCCTCCCCCCAAAGCTCTTCCCTCTGGAGCACAGCCCTATATTTAGAACACCCCCACCCCGCCGCATCCCCTTAACCTGTTGAGAAACCCAATCCCAAGCCAACAGAACCCTCGCAGGGTGCAGCCAGGAGCCCTTCCAAAACCTCTGCCTCCCCTCAAAACAATGGCCAACACACTCCGGATTGGGGGCCTCTTTGACGCCTCTGTCATCCTTGGTGAACCCACCAATGTAAGACAAGCACTTCCTCACCCTCCTCAGCACCAGAAAGATGGCTCAAGTCATGTCATAAAGGAAAGGACCAAGGCCCTGGGTGTGACGGCACAGTAGCAGAAAAACTCCACCTTTTCCAAAAAGAACAGTTGAATAACAAAAACTTATTAGTCCTGGAGGTGAGCCATGCGGGCGGCTTTACGGAGGGGCGAAGCCTGCCCGGGCAAGTTCTTCAGAGACTCCATCTGACAAAGTAGTTGTAACGTCCAACATGCTGATCTTGGCACTCAACACCAAAACCCAAGGCAGAGGAGAGACTTTTTTTTTTTTTTCACTAAAAACTGGAGAAATCCATTTCCCTCCTTCTTGTCGCAAAGGAATGGTTCCCTCTTACCTCCTGCAACCCCACAGGTGCCTAGTGCACTACGAAATAAGTTTCTACCGTGGCTCACCCAGCAGTGCTGGGTTCCAGGCCCTTGAACATGCACAGCCCAGTTTTGAACCCACAATGAACACAAACTAACTGAAAAGGAGGCCAATTTGCTCCCCCTAAGACCAGCACGGCCCATCCTCAGCCTCTGGGCGCTTCGCAGTTGTGATTTAGCTCGTATTTTGCTCGAAGCACAAATGCAAACCACTTGCCGGACTGGGGGCTGGAGAGGACCTCCCCCCACGCCAACATCCACCCCCCAGGTCTCTTCGATGCTTGAACCTTCCCAGTAGGGCTGGTAAAAGGACGCCTCTGGAAAGCCACGGCCACACACTCAGAGAACCCTTGAACAGAAGGTAGAGAAGTCAACCCCTGGTGAAAGAACCTGCAAAACAAACGGGATTCTGGGGCAGCCCGGGGGGCTTGGCAGTTTAGCACTGCCTTTGGCCAGGGGTGTGATCCTGAAGACCCAGGATTGAGTCCCACATCGGGCTCCCTGCATGGAGCCTGCTTCTCCCTCTGCCTGTCTCTCTCTCTTTCTCTGTCTCATGTCTGTGTCTCTCATGAATAAATAAATAAAATCTTTAAAACAAACAAACAAAAAAGGAACGGGATTCTGGAGACACGTGCTGGTCAGAGGAAGGGGAGGAGCCGGACAAAGTTCGGATTTGCAGATGCAGAAGAGACCTGGGTGCGCCTAGGCCGTCCTGGGCACCTGGGTGCAGTGCTGCGTGCAAGGGCCGGGAGGGAAGGAGCGCCGCAGTGCAGCTTGCAGCTGGGGGACAGGAAGAAAAGCCCCAGCAATTCAAGGTCTGGACTCAAGGTCAACAGGAGGAGCCCACAGAGACCAGAAGGACAGTGTCGACACATGCTCTCCCCACCTCCTCAGTCTCGGTCGGTCGGTCTCTCTCTCTCTCTCTTCTCCTGGCCCTGAGCCTCCACCGGCCTGGCTGAGGTCCAGCTCCAGTAATTATATCAGACCCACCTTTCACCCTCCCCACCCTCCGCAATCAGCCCTCATTCTCTGCAGCCTGAGGCCAGCCACTCCTGTATCCCACCTGTGGCCTAACCCCGGAAGTGCTGGCTTCAGAAGTGCTGGCTTCAGAAGCGGCCTGAAGCAATCCAGCTCCTTCCTCTGGGGCTCCAGGCTGGTATGAAATCTAGTTTTCAACACAGGGCTGGGGGTGGGGGGGGAAAGCCAGGAGCCCCTTGGGGAGCAGCACCCCAGCCTGGCCTACCATGTGAGGCTCCGGCCCAGGCCTCACCTCAGCCCAGCGGCAGTACGGATCCTGAGCAGCCCTGCCAACCTTCACAGGACATGGCTCTGCCCACATCAAGCTCTCTCCCTACACGATAGATTACAGAGAGCCTAGTTTTAAGAAAGACATTTCACCACACAGCTGACGACCAAGAAAGCCTCGGCTCTCTGGGGCTGTCCTCTGCCTTCCGACTTCCTCCACGAGCCTCACTTGCCTCATCTGCCAAACGGACACAGCAATTTCTTCCCCACGGTGCCAAGGCCTGGCTCGCAGGAGGCACCGCTGCCTTCTCTCAATCTTCTGATGGGGGCAAAAAGCTGAATCTCAAAGTCCCTGCTTGCTCTCAATATGCCTCGACAGCATTTCTTCTAGAAGCAAAAGGGAGAAAAAAAAACACCAAAGAAATCAAGTCCAACTGACACTTGGTCTCCCATTTTGCAGAAACAAAACCTGCCTCTGGAAAGGTCTGGGTAGGACTATGACCAGGCGTCCCCAGCTCGTCCCCAGCTCGGTTTGCTCCATCCCTGCTCAGCAGGACAGGGAAGGTCACAGGTCAGGAGCTAATGCCTTCTGTTTGGCATAAACAAAGGGAATTCTAGCGGCCCTGAGAGCTGCTGCCCTGCTGCAGCTCCCCCTCCACCTCACTCAGCCCCATCAGGTGGCCCTGAACCCCTCCCCCAAGCCCTGGTGGCAGCAGGGGGCAGATCTGCTGCAGACCCCCACCCCCCAGGCTCACCCCAGATGGAGTGTGCAACAAGTACAGTCCATGCTCCCACGTGGGCAACACCCCACAGGTGTCTGTGGGACTCCCCTCTGCCCCCACCTTGGTCCAGGCCCCCAGGATCTGCCCTGACTCCCTACTCCTTCCTGACACCAATCCATTCTTGATGTGGGTGAGTGCCTGCATTTCCTTTCTTCAATTTTCTCCTTTTTAGAATGTTCCCGAAGACTCTTTGAGTGCTTCAGGATGAAGCGTCAATTCATCAGCATGGCATCCGCCCGGCTGGCACCTCATCGTCTTCCTCCTTCACCCATCACCCCCGGCAAAGACACCCGGGGCTAGCTTACGTCTCTACAGCTTTGCAGGTACTGTTCCTAGCCCCAGGACAGCCCCCCCAGGCACCCCAATTTGTGCCAGACCAGCTCCTAAGGCTCAGGGCAAGCATCACCCACTAGAGAGCTCCCCATGAGCTTCACCCTTCCCGGGTGTTAGAGCCTCTCTCCCACACCACCGGATGTGGCGTCGGGGCACGGAGGACGGCCTTAAGGACAAGGAAAAGAGCCAGGCAGCGCCTCGCAAGGGTCACCCACCTCTCTGGGCTCCCGGAGCTTCCCCATCCCACATTCCACCACAACCCTTAGAGACAACGAGGGCCAGGAAGGGAGATGAGGGAAAGAGGAAAGGAGGGGTCCGCAGACCACCGCCCCTCAGGCTCACTTCCAACAGCGTCTGGACGGTTCCCGTCGAACTGTACACGGACAGCTCACGGGCAAGCTCACGGGCAAGCTCCCGGGCCAGGCCCGCGGCAGAACGAGCGCTCCCACGGGGGACACGGGACGGGCCATCCCTGACGCCGGCCGCCCCGCCTCACCACCGAGCCGTCAAGCCCCACACCAGGGAGCTCGCCCAGACGCACCTCGGAACCTCAGCCCTTCAGCCCGCGGCGGGGCCAGGGAAGGCTCATCGTCCCGACAGGCGACGGGCACGACGGCAGCTCCGCGAGGAACGCACGGCCTGTGAGAAGGCAGTGCCCGCGCCGAGGGCCGGAGTCCTCGACCCTCACGCCCTCTGACCCGGGGCTTCCACAGCAGGCCCCGACCCCACGGAACCGGAAACATCTGGTCAAAGGTTCGGGCACCCAGCACGGCGGTGGTGCTGACGATCCCCAGGCGGAGGGGACTCACGACCAACCATACCCAGAGCCACAGGACGGAGCGCCACGTGGACGCTAAAATTCCTGGCAGGAACGTTTAGCCACACGGGGAGCCGCTCCCTGCACCGCAAATGAAAAGAAAGCAGCTTCCGCTCAGCACCAGGGCCCTAACCCACACCGTGACGCCCGCGTGCACACAGACCAAAGATGGGCGGGTACCACGGCATCCCTCAGTGGGGAGGTAATGGTGCACTTCATCCTCCTTGTTTCTCCCAATCTTGTTTTTATGATAAAAATATTTTTGGGCAGCCAGGGCGGCTCAGCAGTTTGGCGCCGTCACCTTCGGCCCAGGGTGTGATTCTGGAGACCCGGGATCGAGTCCTGGAGACCCGGGATCAAGTCCCAGGTCGGGCTCCCTGCATGGAGCCTGCTTCTCCCTCTGCCTGTGTCTCTGTCTCTCTCTGTCTCTCATGAATAAATAAAATCTTTAAAAATATATATTATCTTTAACGTCCTCAGAATATAAACATAAGCTACAAAATCAAGAATATCCTCCCTCTCCACCCGTGAACTCTCACAGCCCTTCTCTATAAACCAAAGGTGGAGGGGCGCCTGGGAAGCTCAGTCAGTTGAGCGCCCAACTCTTGATTTCAGCTCAGGTCCTGATCTCGGGGTCGTGAGCTCGAGCCCCGTGTCTGGCTCTGCACTGAGCGAGGAATCTGCTCTTCTCTCTTTCTCTGTTTCTCTCCCTCTCCACCCCATCTCCTGCCCCTACCCATCTGCTCATGCTCTCACTATAAAATAAACCTTAAAGAATAAAAACAAAAAAATAAAAACAAAATTCTCCCCTGCGAACTTGATACACCGTATAATTCATAAGGCAAATTCTGCTGTTGCTGCAGAAATGGCCAGTGCGGGCTCTTAAGTTCCCCCGAACCCTCTCCCTATCCATGAAAGCAGGTCATACCCACCCGGGGAGGCTTCGCTTTACACCCTACCAACCACACGAATGAGACAGAGTACATCGGCCACATTCCCACCAACCTATCAAATGTACATTTCCTTCTATTCTTACTTTTGACGAAAGTCGTTTCTCAACCCGAGTGCATGCATTTCCAGAGATAATTCTAATATTAACTAGTCGGCCCATGCTTATCTATAACAGCCACCACCGAAAATGGACAGATCTCAAAAACAGGCCAAGTGGGGAAAAGGTACAGGCAGTGTATGGAAGTTTTATCTAAAGGCACCACCCAGGGCCGCCGGGATGGCTCAGTGGCTTAGTGCCGCCTTCAGCCCAGGGCATGATCCTGGAGTCCCAGGATCAAGTCCCACATCAGGCTTCCTGCATGGATCCTGCTTCTCCCTCTGCCTCTCTCAAATAAATAAAATCTTTTTAAAAAAATAAAGGCACCACCCCAAACGACACATGGATATATGTCCACATACAGACACACGCACACGGACCAAGGATTTAACAACATGAACCAGATACTCACCAAGTTAACAATGGGGATTATCTCCAGGGACAGAGGGAGAGAGGGAGAGAGGGAGAGGGAGGGAGGGAGGGATAACTGGACACGCACGGTAGTGGTGTCCTGGGGGCTTTAATCAGAGGAATTTTATTTGCCGGTGGGGTGAGGGGGAGCCTAAAGTAGATATATGAATGCTAGTCACATGTTCATAGTTATTTCTGATATACAAGTTCATCAGAACCATCTGTACTACTTTTTTTTTTTTAAGATTTTACTTATTTATTCATAAGAGCCAGAGAGAGAGAGAGAGAGAGAGAGAGAGGCAGAGACACAGGTAGAGGGAGAAGCAGGCTCCATCCAGGGAACCTGATGCGGAACTCGATCCCAGGACCCGGGGATCATGCCCTGGGCCAAAGGCAGGCACCTTCGTTCTGCTATTTCTTCTGAGATACAAACAACATTCTGGTTGGTCCTGGCCTTCTGACCATGGCAAGAGACCAGAGCTCCTAAGAGCCACGTTCAAGGACCTCATAAAACAAAGCTTCCTGGAAATGACCAGTAAACCTCGGTGGTCTCTGGCCATTGCGTGACTATGGAAGCTGAGACCCACGAGGGCCCATCATCTTCTGGACAGATGGGAACCCAGGGGGCCCAGACAAGGAAGACAGACTATTCCCAATACATGATTAGTAAAGACAGGCGCTCAACCAGACTCTGCAAATTCCTCATGTAGGGTAAATTCTGCAGCTGGGTCCTTCCATCCACCTGCGGGTCCTGATTTCAAGACAGGGATCTATGTATACCTGACAACAAAGATCAACACACACTGAATTTATCCAGGTTGATGTTTGAAGTGCTTCCCACCAGCATAAAAGCCAAAGCAGCCTCAGTAACCTCCCATGACAAGCAGGCCAGGCCAGGGAATGGCAGTGGGACACCAACACACAAGCCCCAAAGAATAAACACTCATCAGCCACTGCTGTACCAGGGATTTCTGTTTATACTAGATGCACTTTCCCACCGGCCCCACTAGCTAACGAACACACATCTAATGTAAATACTCAAGAATTTGAGTATTTTAAAAATCATTCTATAAATCCAAAATGTAATTCAAAAAAAAAAAAAAAGACAACGACTCAGATGAAAAAATACTTTGGCTGATGAGCAAGTAAAACAGGCATCATGAGCTGGCCAGCCAGGTGGCTTGAGGCAGAAAGCAGGTCTAGTCAAAGATTGCCTTTCCTCCAGGCCCCTCAGCAGATGTTGGGTCTGTGTAGGCCCCTCTGGGAGCTGCTTCCTCCACCTTGGACCATCAGCATTTTCTTGTGTAAAAGGCGTTGAGTAAACCAAGCATTCTCTTCTCTGCTTCCCTGTCCAGGACAGATGAGATGTCCCTTGTTGTAGGAGCCCTCTGTGGAGATCAGCTGAAGATGCCTCTTGCGGACATAGCTAGGAACACTGTTACCCTGGGTTCCTACAGGTGCACATGACAACCACCTGGAGGGCTTACGAGACATCCCGCCAGACCTCCCCAGCCCGTCTGGGGAAGGGCCTGATGGTCTGCACCTAACAACTTCCCAGGTGATGTTAATGCTGTAGGTCTGAGGACCACACTTTGAGAAGAAGCCCACTGACTCCCAAGCCTGCTAGAAAGATGGCAAGACCAACAGCTGGGGGGACTTCTGAAAATGCAGGTGCTAGCCCCCAACCCCAGAAAAGTCCAAGCAGCAGGTCAGGAGGCAGCCTGAGACCCTGGCGAACACACCAGGGGTCAGACTGAGTCTGGTCATGCTGGTTTTCGCCCACCTTCTACCTCCTGCCCTAGGAAGGATAAGGTCAAGGATCCTTGTCTCCACAGGTTTTCAGAGGCAAAACTTGAGCTTCCTTGAATAGTACAGACTTAACACACAAGAAGGAGGGTCCCCCATCCTTTCTAACTGCCCCTGCCCCACGGTGCCTCGGAAAAGGAGGGGACGGCCAGTGGGCAGAACCACTGCTTGGCAAACAAAACCCAAGGCTGGACTCTGTGAGCTCAAGTAGTCTACCAACATACCACAGGTAAGCAGGAGTCCCGCTCACTCGGGAGCAAGCTCTTGCCCTTCCAGGACACCACCGTCATAGAAAGAATGACATGTGTCTTGCTTCATCCTGAGCCCTCACAGCCTGGAGGGCTACGTTCAGAGGAGGACTTGGGCAGGACTCCTCCCAGAAAACTTTATTGAGTGACCTTTCATAATCATAACCAATTATGTTTACGCTTTAAAGTCAGGTAGAAGGGAGAAAGGCAGGATATGCAATTGTATATACGGCATGACCACAACAGTAAGAAACAAAAACTATTCATGCAAAAACTGGAAGGAAACAGTAAAAATGTTAATAGGGATTGTCTTCAGATGGTGGGATTGTGGGTGGTTCTTTTCTTCTTGCTACTTATTTTCCTAGCTATTTAGAAAGAGCATACATTACTTATAAGACCAGGACTCCCATCTGTTTTACAATAAATTGGAAAGAAAACAAAAATATTCAGAGCTACCCACACGTAACCCATGTCAGCCCAGAGAGGAAGAGGCCCACTAGCTCTCTCCAGGGAGCAGGGGCGCCTGAGAACACAGCCAGCTCTGAAGCCTCTAGCTGGTGCCTGCAGCCACACCTGCTCCAGGCTGGGGCTTCAACGCGCACGGCAGCCCTGCCCTCAGGGTTAACAGTGCAACAGCAGCACAAGGATGCAGGGTCCTCCTCTCTCCCTGTGGGTCTTTCTGGGCCCTGAGAACAGACCTGTTCCTCTTTTCCTACCCCCACATCTCACCTTCTGGAATTCTACACAGAGTGGCAATCTGCCTCCACACTGACACGATGTCAAGTTCCCTTGGGCCAGCCCAGGTCTGGACTGTCAGGAGCTCCTGCTCGCCCCTAGGGTGTGACTTCTTGGGCCAGAGGACAGCCCCTGCGTGGCCAACAGCTTGCAGCAAGAGCCTGGCTGCTCTGTGCTGCTCGCAGAGAGCTCCTTCCACCTGGGAGTTTCATCGCTGTCACCAGGGAGAGGTTACCACCTCCCCAGCACACCTGGGGCCCAAGACACACCTGTCAAGCTCTCTCCACTGGCTCTGGCCAGCCTCTCAAGCCTGCTCTGAATTTCTGTATCTTTCCCGTTCATCTCCTCCCAAGTTTGGATTCATCTGAAACATGGTGAAACGGACCTTTACCTGAGCAACTGCACAACTCAGACCTTGATAGAACGAGAACAGGCCGGTCTTGTGCCTCCACGTCTCTGTCTACCTCTACACCCCTTCCCCTTCTCTCCTTCCCACGATCCTCAAAACATGGAAATTCCATCACCTACCAAGACTCCGCTCAGTGCCCCCTCCCCTCCAAGAAGCCTTCCCCACTCCTCTGTAGCCTGGATCAGGCATCTCTCGAGCAACCTGCACCATGCACTTCCCCAGGCACTTAGCACACAACATCAAAAGTACCTGCTCACCACAAACAGTGCCTATGGATAGGGCTCAAGCCCTGAGTGCATGCTGAACCACGGGCCCAGCCCCCAGATGGCCAGAACCAAGTTCACTGGCAGCCCCACAACCCTTGCTCAGCTTCCCCTGCCTGTGGCCATCCCCAGGGAAACCCTCACTGAGTATTCCCCGCTTGTCCACAGCATGCCCAAACCTGAGTGTGGCGCCCCTCGGACAGCAAAACAAACCCACTCAGCCCCACAGAGCTAGGGCACCCGCTCCTCAGCATGGTTGACATCTCTCTGGGGTGGATAAGAGGATGGGGCTGGATCTAAGCCTCCCAGGGACTGCTCAGAAAGTCCATGGTGCTGGGCCACTGATGGTCCACGCAGTGAGCACAGGTGGCTTGAAAAACTGGCCGTGTAGGGAAGCATCCCAGCAGAGCAAGCCTCCCTCACGCACCCCACTGTCCACTCTCACCCCCTCCATCTGCTAATTCATACAGAGTCAGAGGAAGGGCTCCTGCAGCAACCACAGCCAACAGGAGCTGGCCCAGCCTGTAGCACGTCATCTCGGCTGACCTCAGAACCAGCAACCACTGCATGAGGACAGAGAACGAGCCACGGCAGCCCAAGGGCTCCTCCCCATGCTGACAGGGACCTCACCTCCATGAAGAGGATCCCTAAACCCCAGCACCGAGACCAAGGTACACTCCAGGAAGCAGATGCTAGCAACAGGTCTCAGAGGCAGTCTGCCCAAGGAATCAGCGAAGCCCCAGCATGAATTCTGGAAAAGGTTTGTTCTTGGGCAGCGGTTCTCAAACTGTGTTCCCTGAAGTCCTGGGAACCTACAGAGATGCCCCAGTGGGAGAAGAGGTGCTGAGCAGAGAACACGGGGGCCCCCTAACCCTCAAGTCAATCAGAGTCACTAGAGATTCACCAGGGGTTTCAAGAAAAAATGTACAGGGGGAGAAAAGGTTTGCTGCTAAGGACTCTTTGGAGTACCTGGGTGGCTCATTCAGTGATGCATCTGCCTTCAGCTCAGGTCATGATCCGAGGGTCCTAGGACCAAGCCCCACATCGGGCTCCCTGCTCAGTGGGTAGCTTGCTTCTCCCTCTCCCGCTTCCCCTGCTTGTGCGCTCTGTTAAGTAAAATCTTTAAAAATGTTAAACAAAAAAACAAAAACAACCCAGAGCTCTGAGATAACACAGTTTAAATCCATTTCCCATTAACATCAACCTTCCCACCTTGCTGACCTTCCGAAGGCTGGTATGGGGATTTTAGCAGCCGTTCCCCATCAGGCCCCCTTGCACAGCCCATCACCTGTCTGCTGGTGAGACACAGGGAGCACCTGACAAGAGGACACACCGTAAACCCCAATGCTCCTATCCACAAGCTGGGGGCTTGAATACAACCTTTCTGTGGTCCCTTATCTCTCTCCATCCTTTCAGTTGCTCCTCAACAAAGACTCACTCAACTGTGGGTGAGACCCAGTCAGGGTGCCCCAAGGTGGAGCCCGGTCCCGGTTCCAGAGCACTCTTGGGGCGGCGGCTGTGAATCAAGAACAGTCCCTGGGGTCCCCACCATACCAGGCACGATGCTTTGCACGCAGCACAAAGGACATTTCCCTGGACAAAATGATCCAACATCTGGCCCTTTCCACAGCGCAAAGAAAAAAGGATGCAAGTGAAAATACACCAAGCCTGAGCAAGCACATGTCTAACCATGAACACTGTTTCCTCTCGGCTTCCTGCGGGGAAACCGTTCAGGGACGATACCACCAGACGCAGAACAGAACTTCAGGGGAACAGAGTTCCCAGTCCTTACCTGGTAGTAGGTCTTGATATTTCTCACCAAGATGGTCAAGTTCTGAATGCGGAGGTTCACGTCGTTGTTTACGTGCTTGTTGATGCGCTGATTTGTTGGCCTGGGGTCTCTAGAAAAGAAAGAGGAGAATGGAAACTGCATATCCCAGCATTCTGCCACCCACCCGAGTTCCCAGCTGAGGGTGAGCTCCAGGCCACCCCCAGCCTCAGACACTACTGGCTCCTCTCGAGTCAAATCCTTATTACCCCATTGCCAAGCTGTGGACCTTAGGGGAGGCCCCATCACCTCCCTGCTCCCGCCCCCGCACCAACCCAGCACAGCCGTGAGTCAAAGTTATTTCCGTTCCTGCTAACAGCACCCATAAACCACCACCAGCCGTCGATGAAGACCCCAAAAGTTCTACCGAATAAAGACCAAAACAAGTTATGTTTCAAGATTAAAAACATTAAAAGCTGAACCAACCAAAACATATAAAATAATGAGGGGAAAAATATGGTACATTTCCTGACATAAAAAATTAAAATCATTCACGTTCCATCTCACTGGGGTCCCCACTCCTGAGATCAGATTGGTCCAGGGCTGGTGCTGCCTGTGACTGACATGTCGGGGACACAATTCTACCCTGAAAAACCAACAGCAGGAGTCTGTGATGTGACATGGTGTACCAGACACCCTCCGAGAAAGGCTAAGAGCAGAGATCTACATAATACATGTGGGAAACCCCCACGACGTCCTTTATTTTTCTAATCTCAGGCAAAAGTCAGGTCTGGTTGTGATGAAACTAGAAATCTGAATCAAGTGATTTGTATTTCCACTCACCTACCTCCCGGGACACTTCTCTAAATGATTCTTCTGGGAAGAGAATAGACCCAGTGGACCAGATTTGGCTTCACCTCCCCGTGTACCACCCCACGCTTTTCATAACAAAGCCCTCCCTCCTATGTCACTGTCTAATTCAAATGAGGGCCCTTTTCAGGGTTTTAGCTGTGGGGTCTCTAGGTGGCAAGGGGGCAGAGAGTCAGCCTCTTCCTCAGGGATCTGCCTTGCAAGGGGATGGGAGCACAGAAGGGGGTTTGGGGAGTTAAGGAAATTGACCTCAATGCCACACGGCTCATTCCAAAACCAATAATTAACACAACATCGACAAACAAAAATGTTTTTAAAACCCACAAGTAGAAATCATTTCAGACATCACTGAAACTACAATCTTTTTTTTTTTTTTTTAATAGGAACTGTTTAGAATTTGACCATTAACTGTTTGACATATACAGCAGGAGTCCCTGCCCTGTACACTGCGTGTATGCAAAGCCCTTTACCAATTCGGGGCAGTAATAGCCACAGATTTTATTCAATTAGCCTGGATCCCCTAAAATAATCACATGGGTACCTTGGGGCAACCAGGGAATCTCTTTTCAACCGTCATGTGACAACGTTTCTTATTGTCCCCACACAGTAATGGAGTCTGGCCAAGCCATTTGCACGTTATGTGTCTCTTGGAGCCATTCATTACTGAGAAAACAAAGGTTAACAGTTCAGTGGAAATTAATTTAGGAATAGAGGCAGCATTCAGCCTTTCAACCACAAGGGCACTTTTAGTCACAAAAATACACTTAACATTACAAATAATTTATCTTCAAGGCTCACTTCTCCTCTCTTCAGATACCTCAAGCGAGGAGAAGCAACTTCATTAAGCGACTCAAATACTTCTTAAAACAGAACTCAGAGCGTTTTCTGTTTTGTGTCTGTCGTCCCAGCTTGAAGTCAGAGGGCCCGGCCCACAGGCGGGAGGGTGAGGGGGGGGACGCATGGTGCGCATTCACTGAGTGTGCAAAGGCACCACACACGCCCGGATGGGGACCCGCCCGGATGGGGACCAGCAAGGCTCTCAGACGACAGCGTGGAAGCCTCCGACCAGCTCTGCTTTTGTTCTCCAGGTTCAGCTCACTGAAACAGCACTCCACAAGAGCCTTGACATTTACCGTATGAGTAATTAGACTAATTATCACCATCATTAGTGTTCCATCCTTTAACTAAGGCTCTCAGGGTAGAGGTTATGAAGAAACAACTAGAAACAAAAGTCAACTGCGGTTAAGGAGGGCTCATCATCACTGTCCCAGCAAGGAGTAACCCCCACCCTTCTGTGCTCAAAAAAAAAAAAAAAAAAAAAAAAGTGGGGGGGTCAGAAGACACAGGACTGGCCAAGGTTCTCTGGGCCCCAGGGTGCTCAGCTGCAAAACGACTACAGGATCCTTCCAGCCCTAGGCTGTCATTTTAGAGGGCCAGATCTGCACTAGCAAACGTGGACCATACTTGGTCCTATGTCCCAGGAAGAGGACATCCTATCACCACTGCACAACTGCATGTCCCCAAAAGCCATCATTACAACAAGGATCTTTTTTGCATAATAGCCATAGAATACAAAAGTCCAAGAGTCCCCTATGGAGATGTCAGAGGACAGGAGAGAGACACTGGGTACAAGCTTCAAACAGCTCGTCCAACTCAGGAGAGTTCAGAGTCAGAGACTTCCAAAATTTAAAAATCAATCCAGAAATGATGTGTTGATATAGGGATGTCCACAATGTATCACGGGTTAATAAATAAGGATGCTAAAAGACAACAGTATGAGCCCACAACCATATAAAAATCCCTTAAGGAGTTTCTATCTATATACTATAGATGACATCCAGAAGACACTAGAATAATAGCATTGCCACTTTTACATGGTAAAATCATGGACAATTTTATCTGGCTCACTTTTCTTTCCCTATTTTTCTATAACCAACGTAAATTTTTGGTACAGTTTTTAAGAACTCAAAACCCCCACGAGTATCATACTCTGTAGTCAAAAGAGGAAATAACAAGTTCACAAAAATATTTTTTGCTCCAACACTTTCCCGCCAACACAAACTCATTCAACTAACAAGCACTTGCCCTCAGCTTTTATATATGCAGAACAGGACTAGAACTCCTCTTCCAACACACTGGGGGGGGGGGGGTGGCGGGGAATTAAAAGCATTACTACAAATGCTTTTTAGAAACAGAAAACTCAGAATGCCTGGCTGGCTTGGTTGGTGGAGTGTGCAACTCTTGATCTTAGGGTTGTGAGTTCGACTCCCATGTTGGGTGTAGAGGTGGCTTAAAAAAAATTTCTTAAAAAAAGAAACAAACTTAGGAAACTCTCCCGTTTGACCAAAGGATATTTCCAACCCATAAATAATATATTATCTTGAATTTTGCAATGAGTACTAGGGGTAAAGTCTGAAGAAAGCAAATACGGCGAGACTTACTACAGGCCTTGCAAAGGCACAAGCTCTCAGGCCCAATCCCAAGTTCCCAACTGCACTCAACAGCCACTGCCTCAAGTCAGAAGGTGTCCGTTCTCAAAAGTACAGGTTCAGGCACGTGGGCACGCACGCTCACACACAAACACCCCTGCCCCCACTCCCAAGAATGATGGATGTTTGTCGGGCATTTTCTATAGGCATGATCTTATTTAATCCTCCCAAGTGTATAAAATACTATCCCCTTATTACAGACCTGGAAGTTGAGGCTTAGAGAGTTTAAGTAATTTGCCCAAGGGGGCAGAATGGAGAATGTGAACTTGACCGCCTGATGCTTTCAGAGTCCAAGCACTTAAATACTTTTTCTACAAGACAGTAAGAAACATGTCCAAAGTGAATGAGCAATCGTGTTCTCCCTTGGGCACCAGCAGATCACCCAGAAAGACTGCATTTACAGAGGAACTATTCAGCAGGTTCCCCCATGCACCGTGGTCCACACCATTCAATGCCTCTCACTGGGGAAATTCTCCTGGACCTGGGCCTCCCCTGAAAGCTGAGCCCACAGGGCTTTCCTGCTTCCAGGCACTGATGTCACCGGGAGGCCAGGGCCAAGAGACTACTACTGCAGCCTTCTTCGGTTGCCAGAGACAATGCCCAGGTGCAGCCACGTGACCTCTGCCGGCCTCCATATGGCTCTGAAGTGTTAGGTAACACGCCTCTTATCTGAGTTCCAGCAAGCCACTTGCCATACCTACGCAGCGTACTGCTCTTTACAATTTTCCCAGGTCCTACCAACTTGGAGAGAATTTATCAAAATAGGCCAATAGCACACAGAGCTACTGGCATAAGAGATAAACCAGAATACAGCCTTATTACTGACCTGCTAGCTAGCCCGACGTTTCTCCATTTGGCGGAAAGGAACACAGAAGTTTACATGTAGTTAGATGGGGGCTTGAACTCAGGTCCCAGAGTCCAGGTATGCTCTGGTTCTCATTGAGAGAGAGCCGAGGCTAAGAACCATGCACTAAGCCAGGAGATTAAGAATGTGGGAGAAAGGAAGACTGGAAAAATTCTTACCGGACGCCTCAAGTCCTTTCTGGCTTAAGATAGTGTATTTGCAATTGACACTAGTACCTATTAAGTGGCAACCACCATGCTAATTGCCAACACATCATCCCATTTAATCCTCATAACCATCTCTTAAGGGAGGCACTTCCTATTTCACAGATGAGGAAACTAAATTGTTGAGTGGTGTGCCCAGTATCACTTGGCCAGTATGACACAGACCTAGAGTTCAAATCCAGGCTGGCTACCCAAGCTGTAAACACCAGGGCTAAATACACTTTGGTGGTGGGGGGGGCGGGGGGGGGGGTCCTTTTTAAAATTGAGATCATCTCTACATAGCGTGAAATGCATATATCTTGTTATAGCTATTTAAGTCCTGAAAAATTAAATGTACTCCAGTCAGTATACAGAACATTATCACCCCACCCAAGAAGTTCACCTGTGTCTCCTTTCCATACGATCCCTACCCACCTCCAGGAGCAAACAATGTTCTGATTTCTAGCCTATCACCTGGAACAGGGTTATTCCGATCACCCAATCAGTAAACTGTGTGCTGCTCATGCCCCTCACTCCTTCATTTCCTCCACCCACATGGCTTCCCCACTGTCCCTTCCTCTGTTCCTGACCCAGGCCAGAAGGCACCAGAAGCACGGCTTGAGGCTTTACGAGCTGCAAACTTCTCAGTTCCCACCTCTGGGATGATTATCTTGGCATATCACAGAGGAGAGAACATGTAAAACTTACAAGGGAAGTGGAGAAGCCCTTCACACTGAATTTAGCCAGGGCCAAGTGTGAACAAGTGATGAGCTGGCATTTCTCAAAGGAATGGTCCATCAGGCTTTCCTGATTTACAAGCAAGTGGTAAACGCTTCAGGAATTCCAAAGGTCAGGGAAGAAAGAGAAACAGTCCCAGGGCTTTTGTTCTCCCCTCCGCCTGGGTGTAAAAACTGAATGAAAAGGCTGGGTATACTGCTGTTTTTAATTAAACAGTCTTGGGTTTGGGTAAGGACACACCGGTCACTGCACCAATGGAATCCGGTCATTTTCGGGGTCCACCAAAATGGGGCAGGGGGGAGAAATTGCCAGGACTTAAATATGCTACTAGACAATCCCAGGAAAACTTTTTCATCAATGTTCTCAGACAAGTACTGCCGAATCTGGCAACGCATTTGTCTTTTTAGAATCTCATCAAACACAAGATTCAGAAGATGAGTTGTGCCTTTAAAAAACAAAACAAAACTGAAGTGTCTCTCCCACAACATGGCACCAAATGACTTATTAAAAGAAGCAATGTTCCCAGGAAATTTTTGAAACAGACCTTTTTGGGTAGATCTATTTAAACCACTTGCTGAATATGCCAAAGCTAAATAAATGCTCCTCCTCTGCGGGCCACAAAGCTGATCCTCATTAGCTAATGGGTTCGTGCTCAAGTACAACTTGCTTAGTTGCCAGTGAGTAGGTAAGCCCGAGGGGCTGATCCACAGAGAGTATTATTAGGACGTTTTATTTGGCTTCTAGTGCCTGGGAATCATACTGACACTCAGTTCCAATATGTTCCCTGCGCCTGAGTTAAAAACAGAAAGCAGAGGTAGGAGCCAACACCTACATGTGGCAGGCTGTCAATCAGACGCTGCAGAATTTAGCTAGAGGAAAGGATGTGGTCAAACATACATGCTAGTGAGTTTAACTTCCACCAAGACCCGTTTAAGCTCAGTACTACAAACACTACACAGCATTCGGACTCCCAAGGCTCTCTTAACACAGTGACTTTAAGCCTTAGGAAGGGCCTTAGGCAACTGCACTCGCCAGAGAGCAACAAAACGTATGATCAAGTGAAAAGAAGCTCAGAAACACAGGCATCCCAACTTACAGTGAAACTTTATAGTCACACGGATGCTCTGGGTACACCCCAAACACTTCCTGTAACCAGACTGTTACAGTTCCTTGCCCCCCAAAAGGGTTTTTTTGTTTTGTTTTGTTTTTTTTAACTTCCTTGCTCAAACTTCAAATATCTAAGCATGAAGTCGGTTGTCCTATCTACACCACGTGGAGGACAGTCAAGTCATTCAATTCCAAATTGCCTTAACCAAACAAGCTGCCAACCTGCTGTCCTGGAATTCTTCATACTCACAGGAAAGGGAAAAAAATCACCCTAATCTTGAGATGCCGGCGCCCCCCCCCCCTCCACTTGCAAAGAACCCTCTCTGTTTGAACACGTTCCCATTCTACAACCTTAAACTTTCCGAAGCATCGCTCTTTCCTTCTTCCCCGTAGATAACTTACATTTGCAACATGATTTGGTTCAAAAAGATGCCATCCGCTAAATCCATGTACATGGTCAGATTGTCCTGGTTGCCGCTTCCGAAGGAGCCAAAAGTTTTCACCTGCCGGGGAAACGGGGCGCGGAAAGGCAGGAAGTGAGCCCCGAGGGCACGGTCTTTAGGGCTCTCCATGGCAAAGGCGGGCAGGGCCGGTGCGGGAACAGGGGGTCACCCCCGCCCGCCAGCCCTTGCAGGGGCCTCTACCCCCCATCCTGCGCCAGGCAACAGACGCAAGACAGCAAGACGAAAACTTCCTCCCCACTTTTCTCCAGCGGCCCAAGGCGGAAAAAAAAAAAAAAAAGAGAGAGAGAGAGAGAGAGACTTTTCAATAAATTTCTCACGTCTCAAATCTACTGGAAGTGACTGCGCCGCCCCCCGCCTGTACCCATTCTCGCTCGGCCGCCACCCACCTGCTGGTCTGAGGTTCGGAAACTACACGAGTGTATTTTGGGGTAGGAGTCCCTTCCTTGAGTGGTCAAGCCCCGGGGGGTGGGGGTACCCCGACCCGGTCCGCGCGGGGGCCGCAGCCCAGCGCCCCGGCGCCAACAGGTGCACCCGCGGAGCCCCCGCCCGGCCCGGCCCGCAACGCGGCGAGGTCCCGCACCCGGCGCGCGGGCTCCCGAGCGGGAAACGCCTCCGGACCCCGGGGCCCGGACCCCGACCCCGGCCGGGAGCACTCGCTGAGTCCCCCGAGTCCCGGAGGCTCCCCGGGCCCGCGGGCGGGGGAGGTGGTGCGGCCACGGCGGGGGCACCAACAATGGGGCAGGGAGCTGGGCGCACTCACCCAGGTCACCAGCGGGCTCTGCAGGAAGAGCTCCATGAGCTCCGACACGGTCACGTCCATGCTGAGGCTGCGCCCGCCGGCTCCACGCCCGGTCCCCCGCGCCGCGGCACAAAGCGGCTCCGCCAGCGAGCGGGGCGCGGGGCTGCGGCAGCTCGCACCCGGGAGACAAAGGCGGGGCGCGAGCCCACGTTCCGCGGCTTCGGCGGCCCCGCGCCCCGCCCGGGGCTGGGGGAAGGGGAGGGCCCGGCGCTAGGGGAGGAACAATGCGGGCGCGGCCCCGCCCCTCGGCGGCCCTGGGCGGCTGGTGCGCCGCCTCGCGGTGCCGGGGCCGGGGCCGGGCGCTCGGGCGCGGGCGCGGGCGCGGCTGCGCGGGGCGCGGGGCGGGGGGGCTCCGCGCGGCCTCCCGGGCCCTCCCCGCGGGCCCCAGCACGTGGCCCTCCCCGCGCGTGCGCCTGCGGCGGACCCGAGCGCGCGGACCCCGGCCCCTCCGTGCCTCCCCGGGGCGGCGGAGCGCCGAGACTGGGGAGTCGCCCCCGGCCCACCGCTCGCTGGGGCGCCGCGCGGCCCGCGGCCCCGTCCCTCCCGGCCCCTCCCCACCCTCCCCGCGGCAGGTGCAGCCCCTCGGCCGCGCGGAGCCCCAGCCACCCGCCGCCGGGACAGGAGCGGAGCCCGCGCGCTTCTCGTGGGGGTGGCGGCCCCAGGGAGGAAACTTAGTGTTGAGTTCAGACCGTGGGAGCGCGACCTCTGGCGCCCCCCGCGCCACCTCCCGCCCTGCCTGCCTTCTGCAAGCTCCCCCGGGAGGCCAGAGCCCCGCCGCACCACCTGTGACCCCAACCCCCACTGCTGCTGCCACTTGGCGGTGGAGGAGCCAAATCCCGGACTCCAGGTTGGAGGACCTAGCAGCAGCTTAGTGGAGGGCGACAGGAGAAAGGACGGTGGCCCCACCTGGATGGGAAGCAGGCCCTGGCCCAGACCACCCTGCTGAGACAGCTGCGGTGACCCACGTTCCCGTCGCTCTCTGCCACTTCACCTTGGGCTGGTAATAATCTACTACGATCCAGTTCGTTGTTCAAAGCACTTCATGCGAATTAACGAAGGTCCTCACGAGCCAGCTGCCGCGGGATTGGCCTAAGTGCCTAGTGTACGGTAGGCAAGGCGCCTGGGTGGCTCAGTCGTGGGCATCCCACGCATGATCTCAGCTCAGGTCTTGCTGTCAAGATCGTGAGTTCGAGCCCCGCCACTGCCTCCGCCCTCCCCCCCGTTGAGCTCCACGCCTAGCGTGGAGCCTACTTAAAAAAAAAAAAAGGGGGGGGATCCCTGGGTGGTGCAGCGGTTTGGCGCCTGCCTTTGGCCCAGGGCGCGATCCTGGAGACCCGGGATCGAATCCCACGTCGGGCTCCCGGTGCATGGAGCCTGCTTCTCCCTCTGCCTGTGTCTCTGCCTCTCTCTCTCTCTCTCTCTCTGACTATCATGAATAAATAAATAAAATCTTTAAAAAAAAAATAAAGGATACCAGAGCAATAAACCTTTAAAAAAAAAAAAAAGTATGCAGTAGGCACTGAATGGTTGCGAGTTGTGGTGGTAGTAATTTGAAAGTTGGCTGTCAGGTATTGAGGCTGCGGCATCTGTCGGTGAAGTGTGGTATTGCAGCCGAGTTTCGCGTCTTGGCCTTGTGAGATGACACTGTGGCCCTGGGAGCCAGGTGGGAGATGAAGAGTCCTAAGGAGAAATGTGGAAGTCAGGGTAACTGGGGGAGGGAGGGGGTGGGACAGTGCGGAGGAACTGAGGTTTGTAGCTTAGTGGTTTTCTTACGCGCCAGGAATGCATTAATTCCCTAATTGCCCTTATTGTAAAATGGGTTGGAAAACAGGTGTGACTGGTATCCGTCCATCTTTGTGTAGAAGATCCTCGTTCTGCAAAACAGAGAATGTCTGTGAGACCAGAGTGTTTTTCGCGTTGACCTAAGCTGTTTCTGAGGCACAAGGAGGTAGGATCTCTAAAGTTATTCGATAAGCATACTATTTCACTTGGAGGAGCACAAGGGACTAGTGAATGCTTTCTGACAGTTGCAGTGGGACATTTCTCATCATGGTGAGAGAATTTGTCCCTGGGGATGTTGGCAGTCCCTGGGCCACAGCCAGTTCAGGAATTTCTGATGTTGGGATCAGTCATTGTCTGCACCGGTTCATGATCATGGATGTATCCATCATTCATTGCCTAGATCCTGTCTCACTCAGAACCAGCTCAGCATCCTTATTGCCTGAGTGGCAGGGGATCAGGTAAACTAGATGGTGCCCAGGTTACAGGGTTGAAAAAGCTTTGAAGGTCTGGATGACCTGGACGAGATACTTTCTAGGAGCCTCTTAATCCCTAAAAGTGGAATTATATTATTATATCCCCCTATATGACTACAATTTTGAGGGTCAAGGTGGTGCATGTAAAACAGTTTATAAAGATATTGATGACTATCTTCCTGATATTCTGCTGGGTTCTATCACTACTTTAACAAAAATTGTTTCCCCCATGCCTCCTTTGGGTTGGGGCATAAGCTTCAGGGAGCATACACGGAGCACCTCCTAACCACTGAGCAGAGTCCCTCCATTCTCGCCTCGATACCCCTCGGCTCTCACTCTGAGACCTAACCCTTTAATTTTTTTTCTCACTCATTTCTGCATAAAAAGTAATTTCTCTGCTTTATACTTTGCTTCATGGACAGAAGTATTTTAATTTTGTTCTTCATTCTGAAAGGATTTTTCTCTTCCCCTCCTGGAAAATGCTGTCTAATGGCGTGTAAGCTAATGGCATATCTTGGTTACCTGATAGGAGCTGAGATTATTTGTACAACTTGGAGGTCAGGGGGAGAGGAATGGCTATTTGTTAACATGTCTCTGTATTCTATTTTTGTTAGAATGAGAGTATATTGCTTTCATGATTTAAAAATAATTCTTTTTTGTTTGGTCAAAGTAGATCTAATGTAAAACCACCTTAACCATTGCTTGTCTAGTTTAGAATTAGATACATTCGTATTGTTGTGCAGCCAGCACTGCCATTCATCCCCATCCCTCTTTTCCTTTTTGTATGTCTGAAACTGTATATCTATGAAGCCATCACTCTCTGTTCTCCCTCCCCAACCCCAGTCCCTGGCAACCCCCATTCTACTTCCTGACTTTATGATTTTGACCCTAATACGCTATTTGCCTTTTTTGTGACTGGCTTATTTCCCTTAATGTGGTGTCCTCAAGGTTCCCCCATGTTATACTACATTGCAGAATTTCTTTCCATTTTAAAGCTGAATGCTACTCCATTGTGTGTGTATATCCCATTTTGATTATCCATTTATTAGTCGATAGACCCTTGGATTGCTTCTCTGCTTTAGCTATTGTGAATGATGCTGTTATTACCACTTGGAGACCCTGCTTTCAGTTCTTTTGAATGTATGCCCAGAAATGGGATTGCTGGATCCTATGGTAATGCTGTTTTTAGTTTTGAGGGGAGGCTCCCTCCTGTTTTCCAAAGCGGCAGTACCATTCTACATCCCAGCGGCAAAGCCAAAGGGTTCTGATTTCGCCACATCCTCCCCAAAACTTATTTTCCATTTTTTTGATAGTAGCCATCCCAATGGGTGTGAATGACATCTCATTACAGTTTTGATTTGCATTTCCATGATGATTTGTGATGTCGAGCATCTTTTCGTGCCCTTACTGCCATTTGTATCTCCCCTTTGGAGAAATGTCTATTTTTGAATGTCTTTGGTTGTGGTTGCATTTAAGGAGTCCTCTATATATTCTGAACATGAATCCCTTACACAGATAGGTGATTTGCAAATATCTTACAATTCCATGGGTTGCCTTTTTACACTCTAGAGAATGTCCCTTGACATATAAAGTTTTAAAAATTTTTTGCGGAGTCCAACTTATTTTTTTCTTTTGTTGCCTGTGCCATCACATCTAAGAACTCGTTGCCGAATCCAATATCGTGATGCTTTTGTCCTATGTTTTCTTCTAAGTTTTTTTTTCTAAGATTTTATTTATTCATGAGAGACACAGAGAGGTGGAGACACAGGCAGAGGGAGAAGCAGGCTCCATGCAGGGAGCCAGACATGGGACTTGATCCCAGGTCTCCAGGATCATGCCCGGGGCTGAGGGCGGCGCTAAACCGCTGAGCCACCCAGGGCTGCTCTCTTCTAAATTTTACTGTGTTAGGAACTTGATTCATTTTGAGTTAATGTTTGTATGTGGTCTTAGTTAAGGGTTCAATTTCATTCTTCTGCATGTGGGTAATCCAGTTTTTCTGACATCATTTGTTGAAAAGACCAGTCTTTCCCCATGAATGGTCATGGCACCATTTTGTCATTTTTATTAAAGGTCCTTTGACCACATATGTAAGTGTTTATTTCTGGACTCTCCATTCCATTGGTCT
The DNA here is from genome assembly GCF_011100685.1 of Canis lupus familiaris. Classification (NCBI taxonomy): domain Eukaryota; kingdom Metazoa; phylum Chordata; class Mammalia; order Carnivora; family Canidae; genus Canis; species Canis lupus. The sequence goes on from NC_049229.1 coordinate 62,580,983, forward strand.
GGACGTCTGCCTTTATGCCAATACCACAGTGTTTTGATTACTGTGACTTTATAGTAGGCTTTTAAAATGTTCTTTTTCCAGTTTGAGATAAAATTGAACTACAGCAGTGTTAAAGGCATGCAGCTGTAAAATGATTACCACAAGTAGTTAACAGCTATAATTTCATATGCAGTGTTAACTAGAATCACTATATAGTACATTTCTTAGTATTAATTGTAAGTTTGTACCTTTGACTGCCTTCATCCAATTTTCCCTCCACTTCAGCCCCTGCCTCTGATAACCACATTTTCTCGCAGTTCGTGTGGGGTTGGTTTGTGAAAATAAGTTAAACCATATGGTTTTTGTCTTTTTCTGACTTATCTCACTTAGCATGATGCCCTCAAAGTCCATCCATGCTATTGCAAATGGCCACATTTAAGTCTTTTTTGTGACTGAATGGTATTCCACTGTATATGCGTACCACAAATTCTTTATCCATTCATCCATCGGTCGATGGCCACATAGCTTGTTTCCATGTGTAGGCTATTGTAGATAATGCTGCTGTGAACCTGGGTATGCAGATATTTTTTTTGAGCTACTGTTTTGGGGTTTTTTTTATTTTTTATTTTTGGATAAATACCCAGAAGAGAAGTAGAGTTGCTGGATCATATGGTAGCTCTATTTTTAATTTCTTTGAGGAACCTCCATCCTGCTTTCTGTGGTGGCTCCACCAGTTTACATTCCCACCAACAGTGCACAAGGGTTCCCCTTTCTCCACATCTTTGCCAGCATTTGTTGTCTTTCATCTGTTTGGTCATTCTGACAGGTGTGAGGTAATGTTTCATTGTGGTTTTGATTTGCATTTCCCTAATGATTAGTGAAATTGAGTATCTGTTCATATACCTATTGGCCGTTCTTATGTCCTCTTTGGAAAAATATCTATTCAGGTCCTTTACCCATTTTTTATTGGATTATTTGTTCTATTGCTCTTGAGTTGTGTGAGTTTATTATATATGGTGAATATCAATCCCTTAACAGATACATGGTTTGCAGATATATTTTCCCATTCTATAGGTTGTCTTTTCATTTTGTTGATCATTTCTTTTGCTGTGCAGAAGCCCAGAAAAATTATTTAATTTGATGTAGTCCCTCTTGTTTTTTTTATAAATTTTTATTTATTTATGATAGTCACACAGAGAGAGAGAGTGAGAGGCAGAGACACAGGCAGAGGGAGAAGCAGGCTCCATGCACCGGGAGCCCCAGGTGGGATTCGATCCCAGGTCTCCAGGATCGCGCCCTGGGCCAAAGGTAGGCGCCAAACCGCTGCGCCACCCAGGGATCCCTAGTCCCTCTTGTTTATCTCTGATTTTGTCACTTGTGCTTTAGGTGTCCTATCAACAACAAAAAAAAACAAAAAACAAAAAACAAAACAAAACAAAAAAAACATTACCAAGACCCATGTAAAGGATCTTTCTTCCCATATTTTCTTCTAGGATTTTTATGGATTCTAGTCTTATATTTAAATTCTTAATCCATCTTAAGTTAAATTTTGTGAGCGGTGTAAGATGGGGTCTAGTTTCATTCTTTTACCTACAAATACCCAGTTTTCATGGCACAATTTACTGAAGAGGTAGTCTCTTCTCCATTGACTATTCTTGACTCCTTTGTGAAATATTAGCTGACTGTATATGCATGGGTTTATTTCTGGGGTCCCAGTTTTGTTCCTTTGGTCTATATGATGTTCTTTTTATGCCTATATAGTATTTTGATTACTATAGCTTTATAATATATAATATAGGTTAAAGTCAGGAAGTTATTGTGATGCCTCCTGCTTGCTTCTTTCTCATGATTGCTTTGGCTATTCAGGGTCTTTTGTGGTTCCATATAAAATTTACTGTAGGTATTTGCTTGTGGTTACCATAGGGATTACTTATAACAATTCATAACAGCCTACTTTAAGTTGCTAACAACTTAAGTTTGAAGGCATTCTAAAGCTCCACATTTCTACTGCCCTTCCCCATGTTTTATATTTTTGATGTCATATTTCACATATATGTTTGGTGTCATATTTCACATCTCTCTTTTTAAGATTTTATTTATTCACTCATGAGAGACACAGAGAGAGAGGCAGAGAAGCAGGTTCCATGCAGGGAGCCCGATGCGGGACTCGATCCCAGGACTCCAGGATCACACCCTGAGCAGAAGGCAGGCGGTCAACCGCTGAGCCACCCAGGTGTCCTATATTTCACATCTTTTAATGTATATCCCTTTACTAATTATCATATAATTATTTTTGCTACTTTTGTTTTTTAACTTTCGCACTAGCTTTATGTGATTTATCTACTAGTTTTACTATATATTTACCTTTATCAGTGAGATTTCTACTGTCAAATGTTCTCTTGTTACAGCCAAAAAGTCCCTTCGACATATCTTCTAGGGCTGGTTTAGTGATGTTGAACTCCTTTAGCTTCTGTATGTCTAGAAAACTCTCTCTCTCCTTCAATTCTGAGTGATTATTTTTCAGGCAGCATATTCTTGGTTGGAGTTGTGTCTTTTAGCACTCTTTTTAAATTAAGTTTTTTATTTTAATCCACGATAGTTAACATACAGTATTACATTAGTTTCAGGTCTACAATATAGTGATTCAGCAATTCTATATATTACTCAGTGTTCTTCAGGATAAGTGTGCTCTTATCCTCATTACCATTTCCCCATCCCCCACCCCCACCTCCCTGCTGATGACCACCAGTTTATTCTCTATAGATAAGAGTCTGTTTCTTGGGCTGCTTGGGTGGCTCAGCAGTTGAGCATCTGCCTTTGGCTCAGGGTGTGATCCCAGGTCTGGTGATCAAGTCCCACATTGGGCTCCCTGCAAGAAGCCTGCTTCTCCCTCTGCCTGTGTCTCTGCCTCTCTCTCTCTCTCTCTCATGAATAAATAAATCTTTTTTTAAAAAAAGAATCTGTTTCTTGGTTTGTCTTTTTTTCCCCTTTGTTCATTTGTCTTGTTTCTTAAATTCCACATATGAGTGAAATCATACATTTGTCTATCTCTGACTGACTTCACTTAACATTATACTCTCTAGTTTCATCCGTGTTATTGCAAATGACAAAATTTCATTCCTTTTTACAGATGAATAATATTCCATTTTATATATACACACCATATCTTCTTCATCCATTCATCTATTGGTAGACATTTGGGTTGCTTCCATAATTTGGCTATTGTAAATAATGCTGCAATAAACATACGAGTTCATGTATTCTTTTGATTTAGTGTTTTTGTACTTTTTTGGGTAAATACCCAGTAGTGTGATTTCTGGATCTTGGTGTCATTCTATTTTTAACTTTTTGAGGAACCTTTGTACTGTCTTCTATAGTAGCTGCACGAGTTTGCATTTCCACCAGCAGTACACAAGGGTTCCTTTTTCTCCACGTCCTTGCCAGGACTTGTTGTTTCTTGTGTTTCTTATGTTAGCCATTCTGACTAGTGTGGGGTGATATCTCATTGTAGTTTTGATTTGCATTTCCCTGTTGATGAGTGCTGGTGAGTATTTTCATGTGTCTGTTGGCCATCTGTATTTCTTCTTTGGAGAAATGTCTGTTCATGTCTTTTGCACATTTTTTAATTGGATTATTTGGGGTTTTGGGTGTGTTGAGTTGTATAAATTCTTTATATTTTGGATATTAGCCATTTATCAGATATGTCATTTGCAAATATCTTCTCCCATTCAATAGGTTGCCTTTTAGTGTTCTTGTTTTGCTTTACAGAAGCTTTTTATTTTGATGTAGTCCCAGTAGTTTATTTTTGCTTTCATTTCCCTTGCCTGAGATGTATCTAGGAAAATGTTGCTATGGCTGATGTCAGAGAGATTACTGCCTTTGCTCTCTTCTAGGATTTTTATGGTTTAAAGTCTTACATTTAGATCTTTAATCCATTTCAAGTTTATTTTTTTATATAGTGTAAGAAACTGGTCCAGTTTCATTCTTTTGCATGTAACTGTCCAGTTTTCCCAAAATCTTTTGTTTTTTTTTTTTAAATATTTTATTTATTTTTCCATGAGAGACACACAGAGAGGTGGAGACACAGGCAGAGGAGGAGCAGGCTCCATGTAGGGAGCCTGAAGTGGGACTCAATCCCAGAACCCTGGGATCACTCCTTGAGCAGAAGGCAGATGCTCAACCCCTGAGCCCCCCGGGTGTCCCCCAAAACCATTTGTTGAAGAGTCCATCTTTTTTCCATTCTATGTTCTTTCTTCCTTTGTAAAAGATGAATTAACCATTTAATTGTGTGTTTATTTCTGGGTTTTCTATTCTGTTCCATTGATCAGTGTGTCAATTCCTATACCAGTAGCAGCACAGTGTTTTGATACTCCAGCTTTCTCATGTAACTTGGAGTCTGGAATTATAATACCTCCAGTTTTGTTTTGTTTTGTTTCAAGATTGCTTTGGCTGATTGGGGTCTTGGGTGGTTCCATACAAATTTTAGGATTGTTTGTTTTCATTCTGCAAAAAGTGCTGTTGGGGAAAAAAAAGTGCTGTTGGTACTTTGATAGAGATTGCATTAAATATGTAGGTTGCTTTGGGTAGTATAGACATTTCAATAATATTTGTTTTTCCAATCAGTGAGCATGGGATGTCTTTCCTCTATTTTTGTGCTGTCTTCAATTTCTTTCATCACTGTTTTATAGTTTTCAGAGTACAGGTCTTTCACCTCTTTGGTTAAGTTTTTTTCCTAGGTGTTTTATTATTTTTGGTGCAGTGGTAAATGGGATTATTTCCTTAATTTCACTTTCTGTTGCTTCATTTTTAGTGTGTAGAAATGCAATAAATGTTTGTACATTAATTTTGTATCCTGCTACTGTACTGAATTTATGTTCTTGTAGATTTTTGATGGAGACTTTAGGGTTTTTTATATATGTCATCTGCAAGTAGTGAAAGTTTTACTTGTTCCTTAGCAATTTGAATGTTTTTGTCTCTTTGTCTTGTCTAATTCCAGTAGTATGTTGACCAAAGTTGGTGAACGCAGACATCCTTTTCTTGTTCCTGACCTTAGGGGAAAGTTCTCAGTTTTTCCCCATTGAGTATGATATTCACTGTGGGCTTTTTATATAAGGCTTTTATTCTATTGAGGTATGTTCCCTCTAGACCTACTTTGTTGTGAATTTTTATCATGAATGGGTGTTGTACTTTGTCAAATGCTTTTTGTGCATCTGTTGAAATGTTCATAGAGTTTATCTTACTGATGTACGGTATCACAATGATTGACTTGCAAAAATTGAACCACTCTTCTGTCCTGGATAAATCCCACTTGATAATGGTGAATGATTTTTTTTTTTTTTTTTTTTTTTTAGTGTATTGTTGGATTTGGTTTGTCAGTATTTTGTTGAGGGCTGTTGCTCTATGTCCATCAGAGGTATTGGCCTGTACTTCCTTTTTTTTTTTTTTTTTTTTGGTGGTACCTTTATCTGGTTTTAGTAACAGGATGATACCAGCCTCAGAATCAATTTGGAAGTTTTCCTTCCTCTCCTGTTTTTTGGGGTAGTTTGATTGGAATAGGTGTTAACTCTTCTATATATGTTTGGTAGAATTTGCCTGCAAAGCTGTCTGGCCCTGGGCTTTTGTTTGTTGGGCATTTTTTGATTACTGGTTCGATTTCATTGCTGGTAATTGGTCTGTTCAAATTATCTATTTCTTCCTGCTTTAGTTTTAGTAGGTTATGTATTTCTAGGAATTTATAAATTTTTTTCTAGGTTGTCCAGTTTCTTGGCATATAATTTTTTATAATATTGTAATACAGTTTTTATTTCTGTGGTGATGTTAATCCTTTTTTATCTGTGATTTGTTTCTTTGGGTAATTCTCTCTCTCTTTATATCTTTCTCTCTCTTTATGAGTGTGGCTAGAGGTTTATCAGTATTGTTGATCTTTTCAAAGGACCAGCTTCTGGTTTCATTGATCTGCTCTATTTTTTTAGTTTTTATATCATTTATATCTGCTCTAATCTATATTCCTTCCTTCTACTGGTTTAGGGTTTTGTTTGTTAAATCCGCCTGACCCAGTGTGTCACTTAAAGCCACCGTTTCCTTGTTGATCTTCTGTTTAGAGGATCTGCCCATTGACGTAAATGGGGTGTTAAAATCCCTTACTATTATAGTATTGCTATCAATTCATTTATGTTTGTTATTTTTTTAAAGATTTTATTTATTCATGAGAGACACACAGAGAGAGGCAGAGACACAGGCAGAAGGAGAAGCAGGCTCCATGCAGGGATCCCAACATGGGACTCAGTCCTGGGACTCCAGGATCATGCCCTGGGCCAAAGGCAGGCGCTAAACCGCTGAGCCACCCAGGGATCCCCCATTTATGTTTGTTATTAATTGTTTTATATATTTGGGTGCTCCCATGTTGGATGTATGAATATTTCCAATTGTTAAATCTTGTTGGATTGTCCCTTTTATTATTATATAGTATGCTTTTTGTTTCTTTTTATAGGCTGTTTTTTGGGGGTGTTTTTTTTGCAGGGGGGCTGTTTTGAAGTCTATTTTATCCAGTGTAAGTATTGCTACCCCAGCTTTCTTTTGACATCCGTTTACATGATAAATGTTTCTCCATCCCCTCACTTTCAATCAGCAGGTGCCTTTAGGTCTGAAATGTGTCTCCTGTAGGCAGCATGTAGATGGGTTTTGGTTTTGTTTTGTTTTGTTTTTAATCTACTCTGTAAACCTGTCTTTTAATTGGAGCATTTAGTCCATTTACATTCAATTAAGTATTGACATATATTTGTTGTCATTTTGATAGTTTTGTGGTTGTTTTTGTAATTGTTCTCTGATCCTTTATCTTCTGTCTTTCATGGTTGCTGGTTTTCTTTAATCTATGTGGATTCTCGTCTCTTTATTCCTTGCATATCAGTGGTTTTGGTTTGTGGTTACCACTAGGTTCATATATAATATCTTTTGCATATAGCAGTCTATATTAAGTTGGTCACTTAAATTCAAGCCCATTCTTTACTCCTCTCCCCACCTCCCACATATTAAGTATTATATTTTACAGTGAACCCTTGACTAACTTTTTACAGAAATACTTACTTTTACGACTTTTGTGTTTCATTCTTTTCTTGCTCTCATTTGTGGTCTTTCCACTCAAAGGGTTCCCTTTAACATTTCTTGTAGGGCTGGTTTAATGATCATGAACTCCTTTAGTTTATGTTTTTCTGAGAAGCATTCTCTTCGTATTTTGAATGATAGCCTTGCTGAATAGAGTATCTTAGCTGTAGATTTTTCCCTTTTAGCATCTTGAATACATCATGCCATTCTCTTCCAGCTTGCAAAGTATCTGCTTACAAATCTGCTGATAGCTGAATGGGGTTTCCCTTGTATGTAACTGTCTTCTTCTGCTGATTTAAAAGCTGGGGGAGGGAATCTCTGTGCCTCCCAGACCTGGATATCTGTTTCTTTCCTCAGATTCAGGAAGTTTTCAGCTATTAGTCTTCTGTTTTCTTCAAGATTTATTTATTTATTTATGGATAAAAGAGTTAGTAGAGGGATGGGCAAGGGGAGAGGGAGAGAGTCCCAAGCAGACCTCACGCTGAGCGTGGAGCCCGATGCAGGGCTCAGTCTCACAACCCTGAGATTACTACCTGGGCCAAAACCAAGAGTCAGACACTTATGCAACTATGCTACCCAAACACCCCATCAGATATTATTTCTCTAAGTAAATTTTTTGCCCGTTTTTCACTCTCTTATTCTGGGATCCCTATAATGCAAACGTTATTATGCTTGATGAGTTCCCTTAGGCTATCCTCAATTTGTGCAATTCTTTTTTTCTCATTTGCTCAGCTTGGTTACTTTTCATTACTTACAAGGCATTAATTTATCCCTCTGCTTCCTGTAACCTACTATCTGCTCCATCCAGTGTATTTTTAATTTCATTTATTATGTTCTTCATCTCTGATTGGTTCTTTTTTTAAGGGTCTCACTGATGTCCTCCACCTTTTTTTTTTTTTTTTTTTTTAGAGATTTCTTTGAGAGTATGTGTGCATGGGAGGGGGAAGGACAGAGGGAGAGAAAAAATCTCATGCAAACTCCCTACTAAATGAGGAGCCCAGTATGGGGCTCAGTCTCAAACCCCCAAGATCATGACATGAGCCAAAAATCAAGAGTTGGAACTTTAACCAGCTGAGTTACCCAGGAGCCCCAGATGTCCTCTACTCTTTTTTCAAGTCCATAATCAGTTTAATTCTCTATCAGGCATATTACTTTTTTCAGTGTTATTTAGATCTCTTGCTGTGTTTTGGTCCTCCTTTCATTTGATACATATTCCTCTGTCTCCTCACTTTGTCTAACTTCCTGTGCTAAGAAAGTCAGCTACATCTTTTTCTTTTTTATTTTATTTAATAAATTTATTTTTTATTGGTGTTCAATTTACCAACATACAGAATAACACCCAGTGCTCATCCCGTCAAGTGCCCTCCCCACCAGTGCCCGTCACCCATTCACCCCCACCCCCCGTCCTCCTCCCCTTCCACCATCCCTAGTTAGTTTCCCAGAGTTAGGAGTCTTTATGTTCTGTCTCCCTTTCTGATATTTCCCACACATTTCTTCTCCCTTCCCTTATATTTCCCTTTCACTATTATTTATATTCCCCAAATGAATGAGAACATATAATGTTTGTCCTTCTCCGATTGACTTACTTCACTCAGCATAATACCCTCCAGTTCCATCCACGTTGAAGCAAATGGTGGGTATTTGTGATTTCTAATGGCTGAGGAATATTCCATTGTATACATAAACCATAAAGTTGAGGGTCCACTTCTGGGTTCTCTATTTTGTGCCAGTACCACACTGTCTTGATGACCACAGCTTTGTAGTACAACCTGAAATCTGGCATTGTGATGCCCCCAGATATGGTTTTCTTTTTTAAAATTCCCCTGGCTATTCGGGGTCTTTTCTGATTCCACACAAATCTTAAAATAATTTGTTCTAACTCTCTGAAGAAAGTCCATGGTATTTTGATAGGGATTTCATTAAACGTGTAAATTGCCCTGGGTAGCATTGACATTTTCACAATATTAATTCTGCCAATCCATGAGCATGGAATATTTTTCCATCTCTTTGTGTCTTCCTCAATTTCTTTCAGAAGTGTTCTATAGTTTTTAGGGTATAGATCCTTTACCTCTTTGGTTAGGTTTATTCCTAGGTATCTTATGCTTTTGGGTGCAATTGTAAATGGAATTGACTCCTTAATTTCTCTTTCTTCAGTCTCATCGTTAGTGTATAGAAATGCCACTGATTTCTGGGCATTGATTTTGTATCCTGCCACGCTACCAAATTGCTGTATGAGTTCTAGCAATCTTGGGGTGGAGACTTTTGGGTTTTCTATGTAGAGTATCATGTCATCAGCGAAGAGAGAGAGTTTGACTTCTTCTTTGCCAATTTGAATGCCTTTAATGTCTTTTTGTTGTCTGATTGCTGAGGCTAGGACTTCCAGTACTATGTTGAATAGCAGTGGTGAGAGTGGACATCCCTGTCTTGTTCCTGATCTTAGGGGAAAGGCTCCCAGTGCTTCCCCATTGAGAATGATATTTGCTGTGGGCTTTTCGTAGATGGCTTTTAAGATGGTAAGGAATGTTCCCTCTATCCCTACACTCTGAAGAGTTTTGATCAGGAATGGATGCTGTATTTTGTCAAATGCTTTCTCTGCATCTAATGAGAGGATCATATGGTTCTTGGTTTTTCCCTTGCTGATATGATGAATCACATTAATTGTTTTACGAGTGTTGAACCAGCCTTGTGTCCCGGGGATAAATCCTACTTGGTCATGGTGAATAATTTTCTTACTGTTGGATCCTATTGGCTAGTATCTTGTTGAGAATTTTAGCATCCATGTTCATCAGGGATATTGGTCTGTAATTCTCCTTTTGATGGGGTCTTTGTCTGGTTTTGGAATTAAGGTGATGCTGGCCTCATAGAATGAATTTGGAAGTGCTCCATCTCTTTCTATCTTTCCAAACAGCTTTAGTAGAATAGGCATGGTTTCTTCTTTAAACGTTTGATAGAATTCCCCTGGGAAGCCATCTGGCCCTGGACTTTTGTGTCTTGGGAGGTTTTTGATGACTGCTTCAATTTCCTCCCTGGTTATTGGCCTGTTCAGGTTTTCTATTTCTTCCTGTTCCAGTTTTGGTAGTTTCTGGCTTTCCAGGAATGCGTCCATTTCTTCTAGATTGCCTAATTTATTGGCGTATAGCTGTTCATAATATGTTTTTAAAATCGTTTGTATTTCCTTGGTGTTGGTAATGATCTCTCCTTTCTCATTCATGATTTTATTAATTTGAGTCTTCTCTCTCTTCTTTTTAATAAGGCTGGCTAATGGTTTATCTATCTTATTAATTCTTTCAAAGAACCAACTCCTGGTTCTGTTTATCTGTTCCACAGTTCTTCTGGTCTCGATTTCGTTGAGTTCTGCTCGAATCTTTATTAACTCTCTTCTTCTGCTGGGTGTAGGATCTATTTGCTGTTTTTTCTCTAGCTCCTTTATGTGTAAGGTTAGCTTTTGTATTGGAGTTCTTTCCAGTTTTTGAATGGCTGCTTGTATTGCGTTGTATTTCCCCCTTAGGACTGCTTTTGCTGCATCCCGAAGATTTTGAACGGTTGTATCTTCATTCTCATTAGTTTCCATGAATCCTTTTAATTCTTACTTAATTTCCTGGTTGACCCTTTCATCTTTTAGCAGGATGGTCCTTAACCTCCACGTGTTTGAGGTCCTTCCAAACTTCTTGTTGTGATTTAGTTTAGTTAGCAGGGCTCAGCCCGGCTCCTCGCGGGGCCCCTCCCCCTTGGAGGCCTCTTGTTTCTTTATTTCTTTTTCCCCGTCTTCCTACCTGGATAGAAGCGTGAACTCTTCTCACTGTAGCATTCCAGGTGTTCTGTCTTTAAATCTCAGGCCAAATTCATAGATTTTCAGGATAATTTGAAGGTTTTCTAGGTAATTTGGTGGGGACAGGTGACTTGGGGACCCTACTCTTTGGCCATCTTGCCCCTCCTCCATCTTTTTCTCTCTAAGATAATGGTCTTATGAAGAAGACATCCTGTATTGCCCTGCAGTGCAGTGTCCCCTATTCCCCAGGACCTGGTGCTTCAGGGAGTGTCTCCTATGTGTGTTACCTATGCTCTGCTTTTGAGTCCTGGCCTCTTTTCCCTTCAGTTAATTTATTTACAGAGGCTCCCTTTGCCCATTGTGGGTAGTGTTTGGTCCCCAACAAGGTGTTTTTGAGTACTTTGAATATATTATGCCACTCCCTTCTGGCCTGCTAAGCTTCTGCTGAAAAATCTGCATATAGTCTCATTGGGGTTCCTCTGCATGTAACAAGTTTTTTGTTTTTGATTTTGTTTTGTTTTTTCTCTCTTGGTGCTTTCTGTATTCTCTCTTTGTTTATAACTTTTGACATTTTAATTACAATGTGTCTTGTAGGGCTCTTTGGGTTTGTCTTATTTGGAACTTTTTGGCTTCCTGGATCTGAATGTCTGTTTCCTTCCTGAAGTTAGAGACATTTTCAGCAAATTTTTTTTTAAATAAGCTTTCTACCCCTTTTTCCTTCCTTCTGGGGCATCTGTTGTGTAAATGTTGGTCCTCTTGGTGTTGTCCCATAAGTCTCAGGCTGTCTTCATTTAAAAATTTTTTCTCTTTTAGCTGCTCCAATTCAGTGAGTTCTTCTGCCCAGTTTTCAAATTAACTGATGCTTTCTTCTCCTTCATCTATTTGGCTGTTGAACCTTTCTACAGACAGAGTTACATCTGGATAAGCCCATTTCAAATTGAAAATGTCATAATTTGAAAATGTATTTAATATACCTAACCTACCAAACATCATAACTTAGCCTACCCTACCTTGAATGTACTCAGAACATTTATAATGGCCTATAGTTGGGCAATATGACTGATCATCCAACAGAGTATATTTTATAATAAAGTGTTTAATATCTTGTTTAATTTTTTTTAAAGATTCTATTTATTTATTCATGAGAGACACAGAGAGAGAGAGAGAGAGAGAGGCAGAGACACAGGCAGAGGGAGAAGCAGGCTCCATACAGGGAGCCCAACGTGGGTCTCGATCCCAGGTCTCCAGGATCACACCCTGGGCTGAAGACAGCACTAAACCACTGAGCCACCCAGGCTGACCTCTTGTGTAATTTTTTGATTACCATACTGGAAGTGAAAAACAGAATGGTTTTGTGGGTATAGAATTGTTATAAGTGTTTACCCTTGTGATTGTGTGGCTGATTGGAAACTGTGGCTTGCTGTCACTACCCTAGCATCACAAGAGAATATTGTATTACATATACTAGCCTGGGAAAAGATCAAAATTTAGAATTTGAATTATGATTTCTACCAAGTACATACCACTTTAATACCATTGCAAAGTCAAGAAATCAAAAGATGAATCATTGTAAGTCAGGAGCTTTGTTTTTTTCTTTTTTAAGATTTACTTATTTGAAAGAGAGAAGAAAGCAAGAGAGCATGAGCAGAAGGGGAGGGGCATCAGGAAAAGCAGGCCCTCCACTGAGCAGGGAGCCTGATGTAGGGCTCCATCCCAGGACCCTGAGGTCATGATGTGAGATGTGATTGTGAGCCAATCAGTTAAGCATCTGATTGAGCCACCCAAGTTCCAAGGAGCTTTCTGTAGTGTATTCTTCAGCTCTGTGACTTCTGTCTGGTACTGTCATATATTTTTTGTCTCTTTGTTTAATTCTCCCTGTTTTGTCCATTTTTCTCCCAAGTTTGGTGAACACCTTTACAACCATTGCTTTGAGCTCTTCATCAGGTAGATTTATTATTTCCATTTTATTAAGATTTCTCTTTTTTAAAAAAATTTTGTTTATTCATAGAGACACACACACACACAGAGGGGAAGAGACATAGGCAGAGAGAGAAGCAGGCTCCATACAGGAATCCTGACGTGGGACTCAATCCCGGGTCTCCAGGATCACACCCCAGGTTGCAGGCAGCACTAAACCGCTGCGCCACCAGGGCTGCCCCAAGATTTTTTTTCTTGAGGTTTTAATTTTGTTTATTCATTTGAAACGTATTACTCTGTTTCTCATTTTGCTTGGCTCTGTGCTGGTTCCTAGCTTTAGATGAAACAGCTACCTCTTCTTGAAGGAATGGTTCCTTGTAGGAGATAAACTTTGTCCTTCACCTCTGCCCTACCTCTTGGTTGCTTGTCAAACCTTTGTGATGATCCAAGCAGCATATTCCATTTTTATTTTTTTTAAGATTTTTAAAAAATTTTTTCATGATAGACACAGAGATTGAGAGAAGGAGGGGCAGAGACACAGGCAGAGGAAGAAGCAGGCTCCATGCCAGGATCCCGGGACTCCAGGATTGTGGCCTGGGCCAAAGGCAGGCGCCAAACCGCTGAGCCACCTAGGGATCCCCCCAGCATATTCCATTTTTAATAGCTCCAAGCATTTGAGGGTGTGCCAACACTTAGTGTCCCAAAGGAGAAGATCTCAGTCAGCACCTAGATTTGAGCTGATTGGAAGCCAGACCCTCAAGGCAGTAGTTTTTAAACTATGTGAATACATGTATATAGTCCTATGGGGTCACAAGTGCAAGCCCTACTGCCCACCAGAAGTGAGCAATCTACAGGTGTCCCTCAGGTGGTAGTTGTGAAAATTGGGGCTCCAGCACGTGTGTAAGCTTCTTTCTAGGAGATACTGGCAAGCTGTAGTGAGGCACAGGGAGAGCTCCAAGATGGCCTCCCTCAGCCTACGTTTCCTGAAAGCCCCTCTGTAGCCCCTAGAATGTGCCGGACCTAGAGCCTGCCCCTCAGGCTGAAGCTCCAGGATGAGCAAATAGGCTTCTTTCACAGAAGGACTAGGGCTATTTTCAGCGTGTTATTGGTGCAGTGCCCTGGCGTGGTAGCCTGCCAACAGCTGTCTCTCTGATTGTTAACAATCCCAGGGATACCTCCAACCACCCACCCTCCACTTCCCATCTCCAGAACCAGTCAAGGGGCATTCCCTGGATGGCATCTGCAAAAACCAGATGACCAGATATAAAACCAGGCCTGATACTTGTAGGGAAGAGGTTCCCTCTGGAGCCCCTGGCATTCTAGAGTTTCTCAGAGGACAAGTGTGGACATGGTGCCTGTCCGCTGGAGCAAGGAAAGATAAGTGTCAAGATGGTACCAGTGCGGCGGGGGGGGGAGGGGAGACAAAGCCAGAAAGGGATAAAAGAGAAAGAAAAAATTGGCATTTGTCTGCTCTAGCAAGGCAGAGGTGGAGCACGAAAATGGCACCTGCTAGCATCTGTTCCTGGAGAGTATCCTAGAAGGACCCTACCCCTCAGTCTGATGCTTTAAAATGATCAAATGAGCCTGCTTCACATAAAGTAGGGGTGCTTTTAAAATGGCTGCTTCTGTGCTATGCCCTGGGGCAAGTGAATCTACATGCGAGCCCTTGAAGAGCTGATTCTCCATTTGCCACAGCCCCACCATGCTTACGGGCTTCAGCCCCACTGATGTTTTGGGGGCTGGTCTCAAGTTCAGGTCTTAAACATTGAGGTTCCATCTGTGGGGTATGAACCCCTCAGCCCTTAGGGAGAACCTCAGGGTTTTGTGTTCCCTCCTGAGTATGGGTGGCTGCACCACCAGCTAGGGTATATGGCAGGATTGTGTCTCAGCCTTTCCTACCTGCTTCCATATGATTTCCTTCTCACAAGACCAATATGCAAAGTCCCTCCACTAGTTTTTAGGGGTGTATGTGTTTTTTTCCCATAGGAATTTATTTTATGTAGCTGTAGATTCAGTGTGTCTACGGGAGGAGGTGAATTCAAGATTTTCCTATATCACTTTTTTTTTTCCTGCTGATGGAATGTGTTACATGGTTGATTACTGAATTAAAAAAAAAAAAAAAGATTACTGAGAGAGAGGGAGAGTGTGCCTGTACAGTGGGGAGGGGCAGGCAGAGAGGGAGAAAAGAATCCCAAATAGACTCTGTGCTGAGGGCTGAGCCAATGCAGGGCTGGATCTCAGAACCCCAAGATTACAACCTGAGCTGAAACCAAGCGTCGATGCTTAACAACTGCACCACCCAGACACTTCTGATTACTGATTTTAATCACCCTCACCTTTTTTAGTATATTGATCTGTTTTCTTATATGACTTAATTCATGTGATAATCCACTTGAAATGTCTATTTATTTGTTTGTAACCATGTCGCCATCCTTGACTGCCTCTTCTGTTTTTCCGGAACAGTTTGAGAAGGAATTGGCAATAATTCCAATTTAAATATTTGGTAAATGTACCTGTGAAGCCATCTGGTCCTAGGCTTTCTTCATTGGGAGATTTTTTTATTATTGATCCAATCTTATTAGTGCTTCATCTGTTCAGATTTCCTGATTCAGTCTTCATGGGTTGTATGTTTCTAACAGTTTTTCCCTAATTTCTAGGTTGTCCAGTTTGTTGGCGTATAGTTTATAGTACATAGTAGCCTCTTAGGATCCTTTATGTATCTGTGGCATCAGTTGTAATGTCTCTTTTATTTATAATTCTGTTGATTTGGGTCCTCTCTCTGTTTTCCTCAGTTTAGCTAAAGGTTTATTAATTTTGTTTATCTTTTCAGAGAACCCTTAGGTTTATCATGTAGTAGGTTTTGATATCTGGAAATACGAGTCCTCTAGTTTTGTTCTTTTTCAAAATTGTTTTGGCTAATCAGTGTCCCTTGAGATTTCTTGTGGCTTTTAGGATGAATTTCTCTATTTCTGCAAAAAATATCATTGAGATTTTGATAGGGATTGTACTGGGTAAATTCAGTAGATTGTTTTGGTTAATAATGACATTTTAACAATATTAAGTCTTCCAACCCATGAACATGGGATGTGATTCCATTTATATATATCTTTAATTTCTTTCAGCAACCTTTTGTAGATGGCATCCTGCAAGTCTTTCACCTCTTCCATTAAGTTCATTCTTAAGTATTTTATTTTATTTTTTATTTTTTTATTTTTTTAAAGATTTATTTATTTATTCAGAGAGAGCGAGAGAGGCAGAGACACAGGCAGAAGGAGAAGCAGGCTCCATGCAGAAAGCCCGATGTGGGACTCGATCCCAGATCTCCAGGATCACACCCTGGGCTGCAGGCGGCACTAAACCGCTGTGCCACCAGGGCTGGCCTAAGTATTTTATTTTTTGATGTTACTGTAAATGCAATTCTTTTCTCATTTTCTTTTCTGATTATTCATTGTAAATAGATGGAACACAACTGATTTTCGTGTGTTAATTTTATATCTTATTACTTTATTGAATTTATTCTAAGTTTTATTCAGAATATTTAAGGTTTTCTACATTTAAGATCCTAACATCATTGGGCAGCCCCAGTGGCTCAGTGGTTTAGCGCCCCCTTCAGCCCAGGGCATGATCCTGGACACCTGGGATCCAGTCCCACGTCGGGCTCCCTGCATGGAGACTGCTTCTCCCTCTGCCTGTGTCTCTCTCTCTCTCTCCCTGTGTCTCTCATGAATAAAGAAATAAAATCTTTAAAAAAGAAAGATCCTAACATCTGCAAACAGATCATTTTACTTCTTCCCAACATGGAAAACATTTATTTCTTGTTTAATTGCTCTGGGTAGGTGTACTGTGTTGAATAGAGGTGGTGAAAATGGGCATCCTTCCCTTGTTCCTGATCTTAGAGGAAAAGCTTAAAAATATTTTTTAAAAGTCAAATGTGCGTAAGAAAATTTGATCTTTATAAGTTGAGTGGATATTTATGTATGCAGGGTTTGTCACGGATGTCCTTTAAATGGTCAGTTTTTAGTTG
Organism: Canis lupus familiaris; assembly: GCF_011100685.1. Lineage (NCBI taxonomy): Eukaryota > Metazoa > Chordata > Mammalia > Carnivora > Canidae > Canis > Canis lupus. The sequence continues at coordinate 62,597,773 of NC_049229.1, forward strand.
AATTCATTTAACTTTGTCATTTCACTTCATTTTTAATGGTTTAATTTAAATACAGCCTTTTAAGGAATATATCTCTGCAGAAATCAGTGTAAAGTAAGTAATGGAATATCAATATATATAACAAAAGATGATATTCTATGATAGTTTTATATTCTGTCACAGGTCTGACATTTTGGAACATTCCTAAAATATTGAAATAGGTTAATATTACTGTCAAATGCAGGAACAGAATAAATGATTTGGAGTCCTTTGGAATGTAAAGCATAAGAGAGTATCTGGGCCAACCTACTCTTGATTAATCTGAGACCACCACTAGAGGGAAATTTCAATGAACTATTTTGAAGAAAATATTTTTAAGAGAACATGAGTTAGTACACTAAAACATGGCAATGCTGAAGTATAAATGTTTTATTGAAAACCAGGAAGCCTGAGTAAACTATATGTCAACCAATTTCTTTTTCCTTTGATTTTCTGTTAAAGGTATAGGTTGAACCATGTGAAAGTTTTGATATTTATCAAAATTTAACTACAAAAATGGCAACTTAATATGGTCCACCTTAAAAAAAAAGAAATCTCTAATTCGTAGCAAATACTTAGTACTTACTCTGCTAGTCAGTTTTCTGAGCATTTTATGTTACTCAGTCCTTACCACAACCCTATGAAATTGGCACGGTCATTGTTCCTGTTTTACAGTTAGAAGACCACGTCCCTAATGGATGCATTTAATAAACATCAAGCCTCTGCTAAGGGCTAAGCATGATGAGCACTTTGAGTAAGATAGGAACCTTTTTTCAAGAGACAGTGAGAAGTGAACACAGGTAAACTTGAGTGTTTAGTATTTTTAAGAGCCATATATGGACCAATAAAAATATCATTTATTATGAGGCTGGGTTATTAAACATTGCAATATGCTTTTAGGCGATGAGAAAACCTTGCACGAGACCTTACTAGAAAATGCATGTGTTCAGAGCCAACAAGGATCTGAGTCCTGGCCCCACCACATCCCAGTGGCGTCCCATTAAGTCAGAGTCTTAACTTCTTTTAGCCCTGGTTTGTCTCTCTGCAAGGTGGGCTCCTACTCCTCCCTCACCTATGGCACAAGGATTAGGAGAGTGGAAAGTGTGTAGCATACTGAAAGCATTTGGTGGGAAGGGACTTTTTTTATTAGTCAAATGATTGCAGTACTTGCTAGTTTCCCAAGCATTCTCATTCGTACTGGGCCTAACTTTGCTGAGCATTGGCAGATTTGGGACTAAGAACCAGGGGTCCTGAATGAGTCTTCTGCTGTCTGTTTCTGATGACTTTGAAGACAGATTGCCACGTTGTGGAGCTGTGGGCCCACTCAGAACTCTGTGTTCATGGAGAACATGGTGAAGCCCAGCACATGGTCCCTGACCCTGGGAGTCCTCTAGTGCCCAGGAAGGACAGCACATGAATAAATCCCTTTCAGAGACATCTCGGAAAGCCCGCATAAGGTGTAGAAATAGTACTGAGGAGGCTGTGATTAACCAACCCTTCACTTTGCTGAGGGTGTATATTGGGCCAGAATTTTTAAGGATAAGAGTTTGTCTTCAGAGAGGTGGGTACACCATGTGCACAGGCCTTCGAAGGATTCACGGGTGACCTGACGTGTGCTGAGACACAGCGAAGGGGACAGGCGGGACCCACCCAGGCTGTGTGGGGCCTGATGGGCCCAGTCAAGGAGTTTAGACCTTAACTTGAGGAAAAGAGACATCCTCGAAAGGGCTGAAGCTGGATAGGACCTGACTAGGTCTGCATTTTAGGAAGATCATCTCTGTGCAACCACTAAGGATGGATTAAAGAGGCAGGAGAGGCTGGGAGATATGTCTGGACACTGGCAGTAATCCACATGAGGACAACTAGAGTCCAGACTAGAGCAGGGGAAGTGAGGAAGACGTTTGGTGATTGATTGAACGTGGAGGCGACAGGGGCGCAGCGGGGGGGGGGGGGGGGGGGGGGGAGGGCACTGAGCTGTGCCACCAACCCCTGAGCCTACCCACATGTTTCCCTCGTGGCCCCTTGCTGTGGACCAGTGGCCCTGGCATCACCCAGGAGCTTGGTAGAAATGCAGAATCTCAGCACTCCCCCAAGGTGTCTTTGAACTAAAATCTGCATTTTAAGGAGATCTGTAGTTGCTTCTTGTACACGTTGGAGTCTGGGAAGCATTGATTTCATTCACCCTTTCATGGCCAGCCGGCCTCTAGCCTGAGCCTCCACTTTGGCAAAGATGGATTCACTGCAAAGAGGCAGGATTGGAAGACCTGTCTGGCATCAGAGGTATGTGGGTAATAGAGGAGAAACAGCTTTGAGACGCACAGGACCACCCAGATGTCGCAGTGACTAGACCAACGCCACGTGTGTAGTGTGCTTGCTCCTGGAATGGTCTACGGGTGACACCACAGTTTATGGTCCACCACGTGAGTATGTATGCAACACAGACTGGCTGGTGTAGGGGATTTCTAAAAATCAACAGAAGGACTTCATCGTGCCACTGAGGAAGTTACCTCAGGACCTCCACTCCTATGGCCAAGCCAGAACGGGACAGAGCGTCATTAGGGCCTGTGGCAGGCTCTGACTGGTGTCCTGATTGCAGTTCTGAACACTATCTGTGATCAAGTGTTAAGACCTAAGCGAATGCCCCAAAATATGAGAGTACCTGTGTCCCACTGCCCGACCAACAGAGGGTGTCCAGCTTTTGAGTCTACAGTGTAATCATGAGAAATGCATCTCCCTGAATTTGCACTTCTCTAATTAGGGGTGACCTTGAGCATCACCACATCTGTTGGCCGCCTTGGGGTATCTCTGTGAAGTGTCTTTTCAAAAATCTTCTGTCCATTTTTTTTCCTACAAGATTTTTGGATGCCCAAAATTTTTTTTTCAGGTTTCTTGACCTAAATTAGGGATTTTTGCCCCTTTATCTGTGATGCTTGTTGCATATACTTTCTGCCAGTTTGTCGTTTCTTTGGACTTTATGATGCTTGTTTTTGCTATGAAAATGTGATGTATTGCTACATATTCACATTTATGATTATGGTGAAAGCCATTGATTGATTTTTTTTTTCAAATGCTAAACCAGCTTTGCATTCTTGGGATAAACCCCAGTTGGCCATGATTCTTTTTATGTGCCCTGCTTCTCAACTTGCTAGTAATTTGTTGCAAATAGTCACACCTATATTCTTGAGGGATATTGGTTAGTGGTGTTTTTTTTTTTTTTTTTTTTTGTACTCTTTTGGTGATTTTGGTATCGAGTAATGCTAACCTCCTAAAATGAAGAATATACTCCTTCTTGGGACACCTGGGTGGCTCAGTGGTTGAGTGTCTGCCTTTGGCTCAGGTCATGATCCTGGGGTCCTGGGATTGAGTCCCGCATGGGGATCCCTGCAGGGAGCCTGCTTCTCCCTCTGCCTGTGTCTCTGCCCCTCTCTGTGTCTCTCATGAATAAAGTTCTTTAAAACAAAAAAAAAGTATGTTCCCTCTTCTATCCTACAAGAGTTTATGTGGAGTTGGCATTATGTTTTCTTAAATATTTGATACATTTTGCCCAAGACATCTAGGCCTGGAATTTTGATTACTGGAAGGCTTTTAAACTACAAATTTAATTTCCATAATAAATACAAACTATTCAGGTTATCAATTTCTTCTTGATTAAAGTTTGGTAGTTTGTCTCTTTTAAGGAATTTATCTGTTTCACCCAAATTGTCAAATTTATGACCATAAAGTTTTTCATACTAGTCTTTTATCCTTTTAACATTTGTTATGTCAACGTTGATGATGCTTCTTTCATTTTTGCTGTTTGCTATTTGTGTCTTCTCTATGTTTCCTTGGTCAGTTTATTTTCTTTTAATATTTTATTAATTTATTCATGAGAGAGACACAGAGAGAGAGGCAGAGACACAGGCAGAGGGAGAAGCAGGCTCCATGCAGGGAGCCCAACGTGGGACTCGATCCCCGGTCTCCAGGATCACATCCTGGGCTAAAGGTGGCGCTAAACCACTGAGCCACCCGAGCTGCCCTCCTTGGTCAGTTTAGCTAGATGGTTATCAACTTCAGGGTTTTAAGATTTTATTTATTTATTTATTCATAAGAGACACAGAGGCAGAGACACGGGCAGAAGGCGAAGCAGGCTCCCTGTGGGGAACCCCATGGGGAACTCCATCCCAGGACCCCAGGATCACGCCCTGAGCCAAAGGCAGATGCTCAAATGCTGAGCCCCCCAGGTGCCCCTCAACACTGTTTTAAGAAAAAAATGTTATTGTTTTTCTATTAATTTCATTGATTTCTTCTCTTATTTCTGCTTGATTTGTGTCTAATTTTTCTCTAGTTTCTTAAAGTGGACGCTAGATTGTTTTGAGACTTTCTTATTTTTAAAAATAGCTGTATTGGGGTGTAATTATCATACCATACTGTTTGCTCCTTCAAAGTGTACAATTCAGTGTATTTACAGATCTTTGTAGTAACCACCACAATTTTAGAGATTTTAATCCCCTCAGAAAGAAACCCTGGACCCTTTAGCTACCTTTATCACCTACCTAATAAGCCTTTTATTAAAGTATTGTTAAAATACGTTACCTTAGTTTCAGGTGTATGACATAGTGAATGGAGAATTCTGTGGGTTAAGCTGTGCTCACCATTGTAAGGGGTAATTACCATCTGTCACCATACAGTGTGACTACAAAATTATTGACTATATTTTATGCTGTACTTTTTTCATCCCTGTGACTTACTGCTATGTAAATGGATATGGATTAGTACTCCTTAGTCTCCTTCACCTATTTTGCCCATCTCCCCAAAACCCTCCTGTCTCGCAGCCACCAATTCTCTGCATTTATGATTATTTCATTTTTTGTTTGGTTGCTTCTTTTTTAGATACCACATAAGAGTGATGGTCTATTGATATAGGAGAGCTGGGTTCTTTGTCTCACGGAGTTGAAGAATGAATCTTATGGGCAACAGAGAGTGAGCAAAGTAATAGTTTATTAAGCAAGGATACAGGGAAAGCACTCAGAGGTGAGAGAAGGCCCGACAGGGTTGCCATTGAGGGCTTTTTGGCTGGTCTGTTGTTGAGAGCCTCACAGGAAGCCCATGGCCTTGAGATTCCTGTGCTGTCTTGGTTTCTGCGGGGACTATTGATAACACCTTAATGACCTACTTCTTTGTGGTCTGGTGAGTTTCTGTGATTACTTAGTAGCCATTAAAGGGAGATCCTCCCTAACATTTTGGTGCTAGGGAGCCAGGTTTATTTTTCTCTGTTTTTATTGTCTTATCTCTGTTTTCTTGGGATGGGTAGGAATCTGACTCTGAGGCCTCTTAGTGTCCTTGGGGTTTATGGGAGCCCACAGATTTCTGGGAGCCTAACTCTGGGCCTTTCCCTTGTCTTTCCTGCCTGGCCCTGTGAGTCCCTAACTCATTCCTATATCAATATGGTTTTTTCCTCAATCTGACTTCACTTATCATGATACCCTCTAAGTCCATCCATGTTGTCACAAATGGGAAGATCTCCTTTGCTAATAAATATGATTCCATTCCATATATATAAAGAAGATATGATTATATATATATACATATATATATGTGTGTATATATATATATATATATATATATATGATCAAGTGGGTGTGGTATATACATTCATCCATCAATGGACTCAGGTTGCTTCCATATCTTGGCTGTTTGTAAATAATGATCTAAATAATGATGCAGTAAGCCTAGGGGTACATGTATCTTTCTGAACTAGTATTTTCATCTATTTTTGGATAAATACCCAATAGTGGAATTATCAGATCATATGGTATCTCTATTTTTAATCTTTAGAGGAACTTCCGTGTAGTTTTCCACCATGGTTTCACCAGTTCGCATTCCCATCAGCAGTTTATGAGCGTTCCCTTTTCTCCACATCCTCACCAGCACTTATTTCTTGTCTTTTTCCCACTAGCCATTCTGACAAGTGTGAACTGATAATCTCATTGCAGTTTCGATTTGCATTTTCCTGCTGATGAGTGGTGTGGAGCATCCTTTCATGTGTCTTTTGACCATCTGTTGTCTTCATATAAATTTTTGTTCAGGTTTCTGCCTATTTTTTAAAAATATTTTATTTACTTGTTAGAGTGAATGAGAGGGGAGAGAGAGAGAGAGAGAGAGAGAAGGAGTGGGGGAAGGGCAGAGGCAGAGGGAGAAGTAGACTCCCTGCTGAGCAGGGAGCCTGATGTGGGGCTGGATCCCAAGACCCCAGGTCATCCTGAGCCCAGGGCAGACATTTAACTGAGCCACCCAGACACCCCTCTCTGCCCATTTTTAAATCCAATTATTTGTATTTTTGGTGTTGAGTTGTAGAAGTTCTTTATGAATTTGCAGTTATCTATCAGTTGCATATCTTTGCAAGTATTTTCTCCTATTCAGTGAGTTGCCTTTTTGTTTTGTTGATGGATGGTTTCCTTCACTGTTCAAAAGCTTTTAATTTTGGTGTAGTCCCAAATGTTTATTTTTACTTTTATTTCCCTTGCCTAGGGTGTCCCATCTAGAAAAGTGCTGCTAAGGCTGATGTCAAAAAGATCACTGTCTATGTTTTCTTTAAGGAGTTTTATGGTTTCTGTGATCTCACTCATACATGGAATTTAAGAAAGAAAACAGATGAACATTGGGAGGGGGGGAAAGAGAAAAGAAAACAACAGAAGAGACTTTTTTTTAACCTTAGTTAACATACAGTGCAATATTGGTTTCAGGAGTAGAGTTCAGTGATTCTTCACTGACCTACAACACATAGTACTCATTATAACAAGTGTCGTCCTTAATACCCATCACCCATCTAGTCCATCCTCCACCTCCCTCCCTCCATCAACCTTTTTTTTTTTCTCTGTCATTATGAGTCTCTTATGGCTTATTTCCCTCTCTCCTTTTTTCTTTTCCTTCTTCCCATATGTTCATCTGTTTTCTTTCTTAATTTCCACATATGAGTGAGATCATATGGTATTTGTCTTTCTCTGACTTAATTCACTTAGAATAATACACTCTAGCTCCATCCATGTTGTTGCAAAATGGCAAGATTTAGTATTTTGATGGCCGAGTAATAGTCTATTGTGTGTGTGTGTGTGTGTGTGTGTGTGTGTGTGTGTATCACATCTTTATCCATCAGTCGATGGACACAGGCTCTCTTCATAGTTTGGCTGTTGTTGATAATGCTGCTATAAACATTGGAGTGCATGTGCCCCTTCAAATCTTTATTCTTTTACCCTTTGGATAAATACCTAACATTGCAATTGCTGAGCTATAGGGTACTTCTATTTTTAACTTCTTGAGAAACCAGACTTTTCCAGAGTGGCTACACCAGTTTGCATTCCCACCAACAGTACAAAAGGGTTCCCCTTTCTCCTCATCCTTGCCAGCACCTGTTGTTTCTTGTATTGTTAATTTTAGCCATTCTGACTTGTGTGAGGTGGGATCTCATTGTGCTTTGATTTGTATTTTCCTGATGAGTGATGGTAAGCATCTTTTCATGTGTCTGTTAGCTATCTGGATTTCTTCATTGGAAAAGTGTCTATTCATGTTTTCTGCCCATTTCTTCACTGAATTGTTTTTTGAGTGTTGAGTTCGATAAGTTCTTTATGGATTTTGGGTACTAACCCTTTATCAGATATGTCATATCTGATATCTTCTTCCATTCCATAGGCTGCCTTTTAGTTTCATTGATGGCTTCCTTTGCTGTGCAGAAACTTTTTACCTTGATGAAGTCCCAATAGTTCATTTTTGCTTTTGTTTCCCTTCTCTCCAGAGATATGTCTAGTAAGAAGTTGCTACCATCAAGGTCAAAGAGGTTATTGGCTGTGCTATCCTCTAGGATTTTGATGGTTTCCTATCTCACATTTACGTATCTCCTCCATTTTGAGTTTATTTTTGTGTATGGGGTAAGAAAGTGGTCCAGTTTCATTCTTCTGCGTGTTCCTGTCCAGCTTTCTCAACAGCATTTGTTGAAGAGACTTTCTTTTTTTTCCATTGGATATTCTTTCCTGCTTTGTGGAAGATTAGTTTTCCATAGAGTTGTGAGTCCATTTCTGGGTTCCCTATTCTGTTCCATTGATCTGTTTGTGCCTGTTTTTGTGTTGTTACCATACTGTCTTGATGATCACAACTTTGTCATATAGCATGATGCCTCCAGTTCTGTTTTGTTTTGTTTCAGAATTGCTTTGGCTATTTGGAGTCTTTCATGGTTCCATCTAAATTTTAGGATTGTATGTTTTAGCTCTGAAAAATGCTGTGGTATTTTGATAGGGATTGCATGAAATATGTACATTGCTTTTGGTAGCATAGACATTTTAACAATGTTTTTCCAATCCATGAGCATGGAATGCTTCTCCATTTCTTTGTGTCCTCTTCAGATTCTTTAATAAATGTTCTATGGTTTTTGGAGTACAAATCTTTTACCTCTATAGTTAGGTTTATTCCTAAGTATCTTATTGTTTTTGGTGCACTGGCAAATAGGATAAATTCCTTGATTTCTTTTTCTGTTGCTTTGTTATTGGTTTATAGAAATGTAACACATTTCTACATACTGATTTTATATCCTGCAACTTTGCTAAATTCATGTATTCTGACAATTTTTGGGTGGAGTCTTTTGGGTTTTCTACATAGAATATCGTGTTGTCTGCAAATAGTGAAAGTTTGACTTCTTGCCAATTTGGTTACCTTTTATTTCTTTTTGTTGTCTTATTGCTGAGCCTAGGTCTTCCAGTACTATGTTAAATAGTAATGGTAAAAGAGGATATCTTTGTCTTGTTCTTGAATATAGGGGAAAGGCTCTCATTTTTTCCCCATGGAGAATGATATTAGCAGTGGGTCTTTCATATATGGCCTTTATGATGCTGAGATATGTTCCCTACTTTGTTGAGGGTTTTTATCAAGAAAGGATGCTATATTTTGTGAAATGCTTTTTCTGCATCTATTGATAGGATCATTTGATTCTTATCCTTTCTTTTATTCATGTGGTGTGTCCATTCATTTTACAAATACTGAACCACTCCTGCAGCCCAGGAATAAATCCCTCTTGATCGTGGTGAGTAATTCTTTTAAAGTACTGTTGAATTCAATTTGCTAGTATTTTGGGGCACCTGGGTGGTTCAGCAGTTGAGCGTCTGCCTTTGGCTCAGGTCGTGATCCTGGGGTCCTGGGATCAAGTCCTGTATCAGGCTCCTTAGAGGGAGCCTGCTTCTCCCTCTGCCTATGTCTCTGCCTCTGTGTGTGTGTGTCTGTGTGTGTGTCTGTGTCTGTGTCTCATGAATAAATAAAATCCTTTTTAAAAAATTTGCTAGTATTTTATTGAGAATTTTTGCATCCGTGTTCATCAAAGATATTGGTCTGTTAGTCTCTCAGGTTTTGGAATCAAAGTAATGCTGGCTTTAGAGAATGAGTTTGGAAGTTTTCTTTCCATTTCTTTTTTCTTTTCTTTTCTTTTTTGAACAGTTTGAGAAGAATAAGTATTAAGGTATTAACTTTCTTGCATCTGGTAGATCTAGGAGAGACAGGTAACCTAGATGGTTCCACTCAGACAAAAGAGAAGGGCTTTGTATTTCTGGGTTGTTTCCGAACACGAACAAGGAAGGCAGCGCCCCAGCTGTTGGCAGCCAGCTTTTAATCAGCGGGGAAGCAGAAGACAAACTTGCCAGAGGGAAAGGGCAGAGTAGGGAAGACTATAGAGAATTATGGAGAGTGTGAATAAACCATATTCTCTGCCAACCCTGCCATAAGCTCCTTCTTTATGAGATTAAAATATTTTTTATCTTTAAGAGTTTGAGTTATGGAGTCTTTTTCTGTTAGGATGATAATAACTATCTGAATTAATTCAGGAGGTCAGACCCTTATAACACTAAGAAAGTCAGATAATAGTAGATGGCTCACAAGCATGAATGATCAACTAAGGAAAAAAACTAGAGTCTTGAATCAGTACTTAATCTGCTATTCTTGCTACTTCACATCATCCAAATGTATTTTTCAAGAACTAGAAACTTACTTTCAAGAAATACAGTAACAAAAAAAATAAAAATTTTTTAAATTTTTATTTATTTATGATAGTCACAGAGAGAGAGAGAGAGAGAAGCAGAGACATAGGCAGAGGGAGAAGCAGGCTCCATGCACCGGGAGCCTGACGTGGTATTCGATCCCGGGTCTCCAGGATTGCGCCCTGGGCCAAAGGCAGGCGCCAAACCGCTGCGCCACCCAGGGATCCCTAAAAAATAAATTAAAAAAAAAGAAATACAGTGACAGTTTTCTGAAATATTGAAACCAGATAGGAAAAAGTCATAGCCTTTAAATAGAGGGTTGTGAATTGACTTAACAATCACACAAGATACAATGTAAAATTTATCGAGTGTGACTGAGTTTCTTATATGTGTTTTCTTACAATTTTTTGTCTACTTGGTGATTTTTAGTTTTTGTCTACCTGATGAGTGAATAAAGGTCTCTCAACATGGCCCAGAACTAAAAAACCAAAACAAACAACAATCTGGTAGGATTCCCCTGGGAGGTCAGCTAGCCCAGGACTTTTGTTTGCTGGGAGATTTTTGATTACTGGTTCAACTTCTTTGCTAATTATGGGTCTGTTCAAATTTTCTCTCTCTTCATGTTTCCACTTAAGTAGTTTGTAGGGTTCCAGGAATTTGTCCGTTTCCTCCAGGTTGCCCAGTTTGTTGGCATATAATTTTTCCATAGTATTCTCTTATAATTGTTTGTATTTCTGTAGTGCTAGTTGGGATCTCTTGTCTTTCATTCATGATTTTATCTATTCAAGTCCTTTCTCTTTTCTTTTTGAGAAGCCTGGCTGTAAGTTTGTCAATTTTATCCTTTTGAAGAATCACTCTTGTTTTGTTAATCTGTTCTATTGTGAGTTTTTTTGTTTGTTTATATATTGCTTATTTATTGTTTATAATCTTTATTATTTCCCTTGTTCTGCTGAATTTAGCCTTTATTTGCTATGCCTTTTCTAGCTCCTTCAGGTGTAAGGTTGGATTGTATATTTGAGACTTCTTGCTTCTTGAGGAAGACCTGTATTGATATATACTTCTCTCTTAGGACTGCCTTTGCTGCATCTTTAGACTGTTGTGTTCTTATTTGTATTTGCTTCTATGCATTTTTTAAATTTCTTCTTTGATTTCCTGGTTAACCCATTCATTTTTTAGTAGGATATTCTTGAACCTCCATGTATTTGAGGTCTTTCCAAATTTTTTCTTTTGGTTGACTTCAAGTCTCATAGCTATATGATCTGAAAATATGCACAGTATGATCTTGATCTTTTTGTGCTTGTTGAGGGCTGATTTGTAACACAGTATGTGATCTATGCTGGAAAATATACCATGTACGCTCAAAAAGAATATCTTGCTTTAGGATGAACTATTCTGAATATTCTGTTAAGTCCATCTGGTCTGTGTGTCATTGTTTCCTTGTTGATTTTTTACTTAGATGATCTGTCCATTGCTGTTGAGTAGGGACATTAAAGTTCCCTACTATTATGACATAATTATTAATAAGTTTCTTTATGTTTATTATTAATTTATATATGTGGCTGCCCCCAAGTTGGCATAAATGTTTACAATTGTTAGATCTTCTTGATAAACTCCTTAATTATAACGCCCTACTTCATCTCTTGTTACAGTCTTTCTCTTAAAATAAGATAGAAGTATGATATAAGTATGACTTCTGGTATAAGTATGACTTATACTTCTGATATAAGTATGACTATTCCAGAGGGTTTTTTTTTTTTTTATGTCCCTTAGCATGATAGATGTTTCTCCATCCTCTCACTTTGAAACTACAGATGTCTTTAGGTCTAAAATTTGTCTCTTATAGGCAGCATATAGATGAATCTAGGTGTTTTGGGTTTTTTATCAATTCTGATACCCTTTGTCTTTTGATTGGAGCATTTAGTCCATTTACTCTCAGAATGATTATTGAAAGATATGAATTTAGTGCCATTGTGTTACCTGTAGAATTAGTGTTTCTGGTGATGTTCCTTGGTCCTTTCTAGTCTTGCTTTGTGTATTTTTTTCCCTCCACTCAAAGAGTCCCCTTAAAATTTCTTGTAGGGCTGGTTTAATGATAAAGTACTCCTTTAGTTTTTGTTTTGGAAACCCTTTCTGTCTCCTTCTATTATGAATGAGAACCTTGCTTGATAAAGAATTCTTGGCTGCAAGTATTTACCATTTAACATGTTGAATATTTCCTGCCTCTTTTTTCTGGCCTACCAAATTTCTGTGGACAGATCTGCTGTGAACCTGATGTGTCTTACCTTGTAGGTTATGGACATTTTCTCCCTTGGTATTTTTGGGATTCTTTCCTTGTCTGTATTTTGTGAATTTGACTATGCTATGCCTTGATGATGCCTTTTGTTGAATTTAATGGGAGTTCTCTCTGCTTCTTGGATCTTGATGTCTGTGTCCTTCCCCAGATGAGGGAAGTGTTCAGATATAATTTGTTCAAACAAACCTTCTTGTCCCTTTTTCTCTGTCTTCATCTTATGAGACTCCTATAACATGAGTGTTATTATGTTTTAATATGTTGCTGAGTACCCTAAATCTGCTTTTGTGGTACATTACTTTTCTTTCCATCATCTTTTTGGCTTCATTATTTTCCATAATTTTATCTTCTTTATCATTGACTCACTCCTCTGCTTCATCCATCCTGGGTTTTTTTTTAAGATTTTATTTATTTATTCATGAAAGACAGAGAAAGAGAGGCAGAGACACAGGCAGAGGGAGAAGCAGGCTCCATACAAGGAGCCCGATGTGGGACTCGATCCCGGGACTCCAGGATCACATCCTGGGCCAAAGGCAGGTGCTAAACCACCCAGGGATCTCCCCATCCTGGTTTTTATGGCCTCCATTTGGGATTGCATCTCAGTTATAGCATTTTTAATCTTGACCTGACTAGATTTTAGTTTTTATCTCTGCAGTAAAAGATATTGTAGTGTCTTCTATGTTTTTCTCAAGCCCAGGTAATATCCTTGTAATTGTTGTTTTAAATTCTAGTTCAGGCATCTTACTTCTATCTGTTTTGGTTACATTCCAAGTTGTGAGTTCTACCTCCTATTTTTTTGGAGTAAATTTCTCTATCTCGTCATTTTGTCTAGCGAAGAAAGGAAGAAAGAGGAAACAAACCTCCAAAAAACTAGATTCTGGATGTGTTTTGGCCTTGTTAAAAGAATCTAGATCTCCCCAAAATAAAAAGTAAACAAGGGGATCCCTGGGTGGCTCAGTGGTTTAGTGCCTGCCTTTGGCCCAGAGCGTGATCCTGGAGTCCCGGGATCGAGTCCCACGTCAGGCTCCTGGTATGGAAGCTGCTTCTCCCTCCTCCTGTGTCTCTGCCTCTCTCTCTCTCTCTCTCTCTGTGTCTATCATGAATGAATAAATAAATAAATAAATAAATCTTTAAAAAAGGTAAAATAAGTATATAAAAATAATTTTTCCATATTAAAATTCAAATTCAATTAACATTTTAGTATATTATTAGTTTCAGATGTAAAGTTTAGTAATTTATCAATTGCATATAACACCCAGTGCTGGGCAGCCCCGGTGGCACAGCGGTTTAGCACCGCCAGCAGCCCAGGGCGTGATCCTGGAGACCCTGGATTGAGTCCCACATCGGGCTCTCTGTATGATGCCTGCTTCTCCCTCTGCCTGTGTCTCTGCCTCTTTCTCTCTCTGTCTCTATGAATAAATAAAAAATCTTAAAAAAAAAAACCACCCAGTGCTCATTCCATCATGCCCCTCACCCAGTTACCCCATCCTCCCACCCACCTCCCATTCAGTGACCTTCAGTTTGTTTCCTAGAGTTAAGAGTGTCTTTTGGTTTGCCTCTCTGATTTTTGTCTTACTTTCTTTTTCTTTCCCTTCTCCTTTGATCCTCTGTCTTGTTTCCTAAATTCCATGTCAGTGAAATCATATAATTGCCTTTCTCTGATTGACTTATTTTGCTTAGTATAATACCCTTTAGTTCTATCCAAGTCATTGCAAATGGCAAGATTTCTTTTCTTTTCTTTTCTTTTTTTTTTTTTTTAAGTCTGAGTAATACTCCAGTTGAAGCTTTGCAGCACTCCATGATTAGTAGACCTGGCATGGGCAAGTTATTTGTGCCAGTCTTCTGGGGAAGAGATCTATTGCACTGACCCTTAGGTGGACTTAGCCTAGTAGATATGGGCCTCCAGTGCAAAGGGAGGCAGGGCTCTGTGTAAGCACCTCTGGCCTGCGCCACATGGTGTTGTTTTGCTGGCTCAAGGCTTCAGTGCCGATGCTTGCCCTGCTCTCTAGCTGCAGTTTTGCTTCACCAACTCCTCCACCTCCTCCAGCACCACCAGCACCACCACCATTCAGTGAGCGCCGTTGCAGAAGATCCATCACTCTGATGTCCCCGGTTTCTGTTACAACTCTGTGTTCACCCTGCCTGTGTCCAAACGTTTTTATCTCAGGCATGTGACTAAGTTTCAAAATGCCAAATTTTAGGGACTCCCTTTGTGTGGACCCACACTGTTCCTCTGGGCAATACTTTCCCCAGGCTGTTGCCTTTCACCACCCTGTCCCAGGAAATCAGTTGCCATTTATGACAAAACAGAGCAGAAGGCCAGCACCAAGACTCCCTGTTCTCTGGTCCCCACTCCTGTGGTTGGCAGCAGTGCAGCACTTTGGTGCCACCTGCTCTTCTTGTGACCCAGGGGATCCCTAGACCATGCTGTCACACCTGGGATTCCTCCCCATTTCACTACCTGAGCACCTTCAGCCAGCCAAATCCCCGATGATAGCATACTTCTGAAAGTTCCAATTTGCACTCTGTCTTATAATACTTTGCAGTAGCCTCTGGAAGCAGGCTTCCTCTGGCCGCCTTATCCATAGCTGTGTCCCCCGCCCCAAGTCCACATCCACACCTCCTACCTTCCAAAAGGTGGTGGCCTTTCTACTTGTAGACTTGCAATTGATTTCTTGGGTATTCAGAATGACTTGCTAACTATCTGGCTGTGTTTGAGGGATGAGCCAAGCGGAGGGTTCCCCTACTCCTTGGCCATCTTAACCCTTCAACTGTAAGAGACTCAATGATAGAGGACAAACTGAGGCTTGATGGAGGTAGATGGGGGAATGGGCTAGATGGGTGATGCATAACAAGGAGGGCACTTGTTATGAGTCCTGGATGTTGTACCTAAGTGACGAATCACTGAATTCTCCTGAAATCAGTATTGCACTGTGTGTTGAGTAACTAAAATTTAAGTAAAAATTTGAAGGAGTTTTATGGCTTCAATTCTCATATTTAGGTCTTTAATCCTTTTTTAGTCTATTTTTATGTAAGGTGTAAGAAAGTGGTCCAGTTTCATTCTTTTGCATGTAGTTGTCCCATTTTCCCAACATTTATTGAAAAGCCTGACTTTTCCTCGTATATTCTCCTGTCATTTGTGGTATATTAATTGAGCAGATGAGTATTGGTTTATTTTTGGCTTCGTCCTGTTCGGTCAATCTGTGTGTCTATTTATGCCAGTGTCATGCTGTTTTGATTACTGTAGCTTTGATGTGTATTGTGAAACCTGGGTTTGTGATACCTCCAGTGTTGCACCTTTCACTTAAGATGGCTTTTGTTATTTAGGATCTTATGTGGTTCCATACAATTTTTTTCCCATTTAAAACTTTTTATTTAAATTCAGTTAATTAACATATAATGTATTACAGGCTTCAGAGGTAGAGTTCAGTGATTCATCAGTTTTATGTAACTCCCAGGCTCATTATATCACATCCCCCCCTTAATGTCCATCACCCACTTACCCCATCCCCTCACCCTCCTCCCCTCTAACGATCCTCAGTTTGTTTCCTTTTTTTTTTTTTTTTTTTTTTTTTTTTTTTTTTTTTTTAAAGATTTTATTTATTTATTCATGATAGTCACAGAGAGAGAGAGGGGCAGAGACACAGGCAGAGAGAGAAGCAGGCTCCATGCATCAGAAGCCCGACGTGGGATTCGATCCCGGGTCTCCAGGATCGCGCCCTGGGCCAAAGGCAGGCGCCAAACCGCTGCGCCACCCAGGGATCCCCTCAGTTTGTTTCCTATGATTAAGAGTCTCTTGTGTTTTGTCTCCTTCTCTGAGCTCACCTTATTTTGTTTTGTTCCTCTCTTCACCTATGATCCATCTGTCTTGTTTCTTAAATTCCACGTGAGTGAGATCATGTAATTGTCTTTTTCCAATTATTTCGCTGAGCTTAATATCCTCTAGTTCCATCCATGTCATTGCAAATAGCAGGATTTCTTTTATCTTTTTTTTCTTCTCTTTTTTTTCTTTCTTTTTTTTTTTTTTTTTTTTTTGGTTAGCTGAGTAACAGTCCAGTGTGTGTGTGTGTGTGTGTATGCACACACATGTGCATATATATTTTTTTCTTTTTTCATTCATCTGTTAATGGACATCTGAGTTCTTTCTATAGTTTGGGTATTGTGGACGTTGCTGCTATAAACATTGGGTTGCAGATGCTCCTTTGGATCTTTGGGGTAAATTTATATCTTTTGTGTATTTATATCTTTGGGGTAAATACCCAGTAGTCCACTTGTTGAGTCATAGGGTAGCTCTATTTTCAATTTTTTGAGGAACCTCCATACTGTCTTCCAAAGTGGCTGTACCACCTTGCATTCTTACCAGCAGTGTACGAGGGTTCCCCTTTCCCCACATCCTCACCAACATCTGTCACTTCTTGACTTGTTAATTTTAGCCATTCTGACTGGTGTGAGGCAGTATCTCATTGTGGTTCTGATTTGTATTTCCCTGATGCCAAGTGATGTTGAGCATTTTTTCATGTGTCTGTTGGCCATTTGTGTCATCTTTGGGGAATGTTTGTTCATGTCTTCTGCCCATTTCTTGACTGGATTATTTGTTCTTTAGGTGTTGAGTTTGAAAAGTTCTTTATAGGTTTTTTAATACTAGCCCTTTATCTGCTAAGACATTTGCAAATATCTTTTCCCATTTTGTCTCTATTGTCTTTAGGTTTTGTCAACTGTTTCCTTTGTGGTGCAAAAGCTTTTTATCTTGATGAAATCCCAATAGTTCTATTTTGCCTTTGTTTCATTTGCCTTTGGAGGATGTGTCTGTTAAGAAGTTGCAGTGGCTAAGGCCACAAAGGCGCTGCCTGGGTTCTTCTCTAGGATTTTGAAGGATTCCTATCTTACATTTAGGTCTTTCATCCATTTTGAGTCTATTTTCGTGTATGGTGTGAGGAAATTGTCCAGTTTCATTCATCTGCATGTGGCTAAGTTTCCCAACACCATTTGTTGAAGAGTCGGTCTTTTTTCCATTGGATAGTCTTTCCTGTTTTGTTATAGATTAGTTGACCGTAGAGTTGAGGGTCCATTTTTGGGTTCTCTGTTCTGTTCCATTGATCCTGTGTGTGTTTTTGTCCCAGGACCGTACCGTCTTGATAACTACAGCTTTGTAATACAGCTTGAAGTCAGGCATTGTGATGCCACCAGCTTTGGTTTTCTTTTTCAACCTTCCTTTGACTATTTGGAGTCTTTTCTGGTTCTACTCATATAAATTTTAGTATTTGTTCTAGCTCTGTGATATTTACTCTCGGTATTTTTGTAGAAATTGCATTAAATCTGTAGATTATGCACATTTTGAAAGTATTCTTCAAATCCACAAGCATGGTAAATCTTTCCATTTGTCCTCTTCAGTTTCTTTTATCAATGTTTTATAGTTTTGAGAGTACAGGTCTTTTACTTCCTTATTAAATTTATTCCTAGGTATTTAATTTTTTTTAGTATGATTATAAATAGAATTGTCATCTTAATTTTTCCTCCTACATCATTATTAGTGTGTGAAAATGCAACTGATTTCTTATATTTTGTATCCTGTAATTTTACTGAATTTATTAGTTTCAGTAGTTTTTTGATGGAGTCTTTAGGGTTTTCTATATATAGTATAATTGCCAATAGTGACAGTTTTACATTCTCCTTACCTTGCCTTTTATTCCTTGTCTGATTGCTAGGACTTCAAGTACTATATTAAATAAAAGTGGTTAGAGTTGGCATCCTTAGGGTGCCTGGGTGGCTCAGTTGGTTAAGTATCCAATTCTTGATTTCGGCTCAAGTCATGATCTCAGGGTTCTGAGATTGAGCCCCAAGTCGGGCTTGGCACTCATTGTGGAGTCTCTTTGTGCCTCTCTCTCTGCTCCTCCTGTGCTTACTTCCTCTCTCTTTCACTCCCTTGAATAAAGAAGTAAAATCTTAAAAAAAAAAAAAAAAATAGAGTTAGCATCCTTGTCTTGTTCCTGATCTTAGATTGAGTATGGTGTTAGCTGTGGGGTTGTCATATTTGGCCTTTATTATATTGAGGTAAGTTCCCTATAAATCCACTTTATTAAGAGTTTATATTATGAAGAGATGTTGAATTTTGTCAAGTGCTTTTTCTGCATTTATTGAGGTGATCGTACTGTTTTTATCCTTCATTTTGTAAGTATGATGTATTGCATTAATTGATCCCAGGGACCCCAGGGCCACAACCTGAGCTAAAGGCAGACACTTAACTGACTCAGCCACCCAGGTGCCCCCTTTCTCTTTTTTTTCTTGATGAGTCTGGCTAAAAGTTTGTCAATGTTTATCTTTTTAAAGAACCACCTCTTGAGCAGCCTGAGTGGCTCAGCAGTTTAGCACTGCCTTCAGCCCAGGGCGTGATCCTGGAGTCCCGGAATCGAGTCCCATGTCAGGCTCCCTGCATGGAGCCTGCTTCTCCCTCTGCCTGTGTCTCTGCCTCTCTCTCTGTTTCTCATGAATAAATAAATAAAATCTTTTAAAAATAAATAAATAAATAACCATCTCTTGATTTCATTGATCTTCTCTTTTGTTTTTTAGTCTTTATTTCACTCATTTCCTTTCTGGTCTTATTTCCTTCCTTCCACTAACTGTGGGTTTTGCTTGTTCTTCTTTTTCTGGTTCTTTTAGGTGTAAGCTTAGATTATTTATTTGAATTTTTTCTTGCTTTTTGTGTTAGACCTGTAATGCTATAAACTTCTCCCTTAAAACTGCTTTTCTTGCAACCTAGAAATTTTGGACCATTGTGTTTTCATTTTTACTAGTCTTCATGTGTTTTTTTTCTCTTTTCATCTTTATTTTGTTGGCCCATTGGTCGTTTGGTAGTGTATTGTTCAGTGTCCACGTTTGTGTTCTTTTCAGGACTTTTTCCTTGTAATTGATTTCTAATTTAAAACCATTGTGGTCAGAAAACAGGATATTATTTCAGTCTCCTTAAATTTGAGACTTATTTTGTGGCCTAACATGATTTATCCAGAGAATGTTCCATGTGCACTTGAAACAATGCATATTCTGTTTTTGAATGAAATGTTTTATGTGTATCTGCTAAGTCTGTCTGACCCTAATGTGTGTTTCAGACACTCTTTCCTTACTGGTTTTCTATCTATATGATCTATCTCTTGATGTCAAAGAGTGTTAACTCCCCTGCTGTTCTTACATTACTGTCAATTTCTTCCTGTATTAATACTTCATTTATATGTTCAAGTTCTCACTTATTAGGTGCATAAGTGTTTATAATTGTTATGTTCTCCTGTTGGATTGATCCTTTATCATTACTTAATAATCTTGACTCTAGTTATAGCTTTTGTTTTAAAGTTTATTTTATCTGATGTATTGCTACCCTGGCTTTTTTTCCTTCTATTTCCATTAGCGTGGAATATCTTTCCATCCCTTCACTTTCAGTCTTCACTTTTCAGTCTGTATTTGTCTTTAGGTCTGAAGTGAGTCCCTTTGAGGCAGTATATAGATGTGTCTTGTTTTGTTTTTATTCATTCAGTTAGCCTATATCTTTTCATTGGAGCTTTTTAGACCATTAAATTTAAGGTAATTACTGATGGGTTTGCATGGCCAGTTTATTTTAATGTTCTGTGTTTGTTTTGTAGTACTTTTCTGTTTCTTTCTTCTCTTGCTCACTTTCTTAGTGCTGTGCTTCGATTCTGTTTTCTTTTTTTTTCTTTTGAATGCATGTATTAACAGATTTTTGGTTCGTGATTACCATGATGTTTATATATAACATCCTACATATCTAGCAGTACATATTAAGTTGATGGTCACATAAGTTCCAGTGCATTTGAAAAGAACTTCCCCCTCCCTACATTTTATGTATATATTGTCATATTTTACATCTTTTATTTTGTGAGTCCCCTTAACTAAGATTGAACTCTATTACCTTTATGTCTTTCACTCATGAATTTTTTTCCTTTCATAATTTTCTTTTAATCATGACCTTTTCTTTTTCACTTAAATCTCTTTAATATTTCTTTTTTCTTTTGTTTTTCTTTTCTTTCTTTAGGGTAGACTCCACACCCAATATGGGGCTTGAACTCATGGCCCTGATATTCAGAGTCACATGCTTTACCGACTGAGTCAGCCAGGCACCCCCCTTTACACATTTCTTATAAGGTTGGTTTAGTGATGATAAAAACCTCTTTAACTTTTCTTTGGGAAACTCTATTTCCCCTTCAATTCTGAATTATAACCTTGCCAGGAACCTTATTCTTGGTTATAGGTTTCTTGCTTTTAGCACTTTGAATATATCATGCTACTCCTTCTGGCCCATAAAGTTTCTTCTAAAAAATCAGCTCATAGCCTTATGGGGTTTTCCTGACATGTAACTAGTTGCTTTTGTCCTGATGATTTTAATATTCTGTCTTTATTTTTAATCTTTCACATTTTAATTGTTATATGCCTTGGTATGGACCTCTTGGGTTCATCTTAATTTGGGGCTCTCTGCATCTTGGACTTGATATCTCTTTTCTTCCTCAGGTTAGGGACATTTGTAGCTATTATTTCTTCAAGTAATTTTTTTGCTCTTTATTCTTTTTCTGGGATCCCTTACAGTGCAAATGTCAATATATCTGATATCCCAGAGTTCCCTTAACACCCTAATTTTTTTTTAAAGTTCTTTTTTCTTATTACTGTTCAACTTGGGTGCTTTCCATTATCTTGTCCTCCAGATTGCTGATCAATTCTTCTGTAACTTCTAATGTGCTCTTGATTTCCTCTAGTATATTCTTCATTTCCATTACTACATTCTTTAATTCTAATTCCTTTTTATGTTTTCTGCCTTTTCGTTGAAGTTTTCACGGAATTCATCCATTCTTTTCTCCAGTCCAGTCAGCATCTTTATAGCCATTACTGTGAATCAGGTAGATTGCTTAATTGTTTCATTTAGTTCTTTTTCTCATATTTCGTCTCATCCTTTCATTGGAGCATATTCTTCTGCATCCTCATTTTGACTTTCTGTGTTTATTTCTGTGACTCAGACAGAACAGCTACTTCACTTGAAGTAATGGCCTCGCATAGGGACATTCCCTGTGTAGACTGTGTGTGCCTTGTGGCGCTGGCTGGCTGGCACTGTAGCAGGTGTGGGGTAGGGGTCCCAGGACTCTGAGCTGGGGCAGCCTTGTTGGGATGGCTGTTGCTGAGGAGGGTGTGGGCCAGGGGTCTTGGGGGCACTCTGTGTAGCATGGGCCTTGGCAGGAAAGCTGGAGCTGAAGCAGGTATAGGCTGGAAAATTCTGGGCTGCTCCATGAGGCAGGTGCCCTGGTGAGTGATCTGGAGTGAAGTATGAGTCTGAGGTATCCCAGGGTGCTTTGTGCCTTGGTGAGATGACTGGAGCTGTAGAGAATACTGTTGTGAGGTGTGGTGTGGTGTGCACTGTGCTAGAGCCTCCCTGATGGAAAGACCAAGGCTGGTGTGGGCTAGGGGCCTAGAGCTTGCTCAGGTGGCAAACTAGCTAGGGTGCCCAGACCTTGCTCCTGCTGCACCATTCAGGTAAGGGGGGATTGTAAACAGTGGTGCTCTCATTAACCCCTCTGACCTAGAGAAAATTCCAGCAGGTTCCCCACCATTTGGTAGGCTAGTTCCTTTGTATTCTAGTTGTCCTTTTATACCATAACTTTTTTCTGTGCCCCAAGACAGATTAGTCGGCTTCAAGTCCCTCACTATCCTTCCCCACTGTAGTTCAGAGTTTGGGATGGTGGGGTTCCATGTCATTACTGTGTCTGTCTCTCTATCTTTTGTTGTGCAGAAGCTGTTCAGTTAGCCCTCAGTTCTCCTTTAGGAGGAATTGCTCTGCATGTACATACAGATGTGGTGTGTCCATGGATGAGGTGAGCTTGGGGTCTCCCTATGTTGCCATCTTGGACCAGCCATCACTTCCTTATGCCCCCTGCCCCCTGCCCCCTAAGCAGCCACTAATCTACTATCTGTCTAGATTTGCCTATTCTGGACATTTCATATCAACAGGACTATATAGTACATAGTTTTTTGTTACAGGCTTGTTTCACTTAGCATAATGTTTTCAAAAACTTTATTCCTTATTCTGGTTGAATATTTTATTGTGTGGTCTTACCACTTTTTATTTGTGCACTCATCGGTTATTGGACATTGGGTTGTTTCCACCCATTGGCTTTTATGAATAATGTTCTTATAAACACTCATGTACAAGTTTTTGTACGGGCATATGTTTTCATTTCTCTAAGATATATGCCTAGGAATGGAATTGCCAGGTAATATGGTAACTATGCCTTTAATTTTAGGAGCTGCCAGACGGTTTTCCGAAGTGCATTATTTTATATTCCCGCCAGTTATATTTAAAGGTTATGATTTCTCTACATCCTCGCCAACACTTGTTATTATCAGACATTTTGATTCCAGCCATCCTAATGGGTATGAAGTATCATCTTGTTCTGGTTTTGATTTGCATTTCCCTGATGGCAGTGATGTACATAGCGTGTTTTCATGTGCGTATTGACCATTTGTGTATATCTTTTGGGTAAATGTCTATTCAGATCTTTTGCCATTTTATAGTTGGCTTATTTGTCATTTGTCTTTTCACTTTTGAGTAGCAAATGTTCTTTATATTTTTTAGATATAAATCTCTTATCAGGTGTATAATTTGAAAATATTTCTTCCCATTCCATGGGCTATCTTTTCACCCTCTCGACATTTTCGAAGTTCAAAACATGGGGCACTTGTGGCTCAGGTGGTTAAGAGTCTGTCTTCAGCTCAGGTCATGATCTCCAGGTGCTGGGATTGAGCCCCCTTTGGGCTCCCTCCTCATCAGGGAGCCTGCCTCTCCCTCTACCCCTCCCTCTGCTCGCTCGCTGTCTCTTTCGAATGAATTAAAAAATCTTTTTAAAAAATGAAGTACAAAATTTTAAATTTTTGGTCAAGTCTAATTTACCTAATTTTCTCTTTTGCTCATGTTCTTGGTTCATTGCCAAATCTAAGATCAAAAAAGACATACCCCTATATTTTCTTCTAAGAATTGAATAGTTTTAGCTCTTACACTTAAGGCTTTGCCAATATGAGCTGATTTTTGTATGAGGTAAGGATGCAATTTCGTTCTTTTGCATGTGGCTGTCTGTTGTTTCAGCACCATTTGTTGAAGACTATTTTCCCACTGTTGAGTGATCTTAGCTTGGCATCTGTCTGTATTACTCAGTTCTCCCGTGCAACAGAACCAGTTAGATGTGTGAATCTATAATCATATACATGTGTACATTTAATATATATGTTCATATATACACACACATATATTGATGTATCAAGAAAGGGAGAGGATGTGGGAGGAGGACTTAGTTTAAAGAATTGGCTCACAAAATTGTGGGGGCTGGCAAGTCCAGGTCTGCAGGGTTAGGCCAGCAGGCTCCAGAGCCAGGGATGAGGTGATGTTGCAGTTCTTGTCCAGAGATGGCAGAATTTCCTGTTCCTCCAGGGACCAGTTATTTTCTCTATGTCTTCAACTGATTGGATGAGGCTCACCCACCTTCTGGAAGGCAATCTGCCTTACTCCAAGTCCAGTGATTTAAATGTTAATCACATTTAAAACTGCTTTTACAGATATTGGGATGTTTGAAATCTGTGGGTCCCGTGGCCTAGCTAAGTTGGCACATAAAATTAACCTTCATAAGTCTACCACTTACCAACTCGATACCCAAACACATCTCCATAAAGCATACTCGATCTCCGAAAAAAAGACAATAACAAGGTTACGGTTCCACCTAACAAGATAACAGTTATCCTGCATACAATTGAAAATGCTCTGAACCCCCCCAACCCCCCCCCCTGGCCCCCACGCGAAGACAATGTGAGGTCCTTGTGTTATGTGACCTGTTGTACTTGAAATCCTACAACTGAAATACTCTGATGTAGTTAATAGCGCTTAAGTATATAAAGTCAGGACATCTTACCTTATATAATAAGGGGTGACAGAGAGAAAACAAAGGTATTTGAGACACATTCATGACAAAATAAAGACGATACACTCATAATTACAGTCCTCACTTTAGTAACTGATGACCAGGTCTAGCTGCTATTTCTAATGACCTCCCTCCACAGGCTGTTCCGCTGTTGCCTTTGCTCTCAGCAAGCACCTCAGGTGGTGAAGGCTCTTTACCTTCCTCAGTTGGGTGGTGTGGTTCAAACCTCCACTCCTGGAGGCTCTGGGCCATTGGAAGTCCTGCACGAGCTGGGTTATAGTTTTCCGTCCACTTTCATCCTAGGCCATGGTGACACTAAGAGACGCCCTAAGGGACCTCCTGTATGCCCTCTCCTCGATACACTCTGCTTCTGTCCCTTGTGGACAGTGGTGCAATGTCCAATTTCCCCTTGGTCGTCGGGCTCAGTCACCCCCGCCAGCACAGGACTCCGTTTTTGTCCGTCTGTTCGGGGGTGTGAGGAGTCCGGGGCGAACTGGGCAGCAGCCTTAACTTCCAGGTTAGTAAAGTCATCTTTGGGTCTCCAGGTAAAAGCATTTCTCCCTTTGGAACTAGGATGGGCAGAGGCTGGCGGAGCACCAGGTCTTGGGGACAGGAAGCGAGTGGGCCACGGGGGTGGTCGTGAGGGGCCCCGCTCCCGTTTCCAGCCCCGTGTGTGGAGCCGCGACGGTGGCTGTTGGAGAAGTCGGTGGCGGACACGCGGGCACAGACACACTTCGTACCTCAGTATCCGGTGCCTGTAGGGACCCGAGTCTGGTTGTGCAGACGCAGAAGCTGAGGGGCGGAGGGGAGGCGCTGAGGTGAGGGGGCCGCGGTAGGGAGACTGCTGCTGCCTCCCGCAGAGCGGCCTGGCCTGCGCCGGATGTGAGGCAGCTGCTTCCGCTCCGGCCTGAGGGGCTCGGGGGCGCCTGGGAGGCTCCGTCAGTGTCCGACTCCTGGGCCCAGCCCGGGGCTCGACCCGGAGCTCGACCCGCCAGCTCGCGCCCTGGGCTCCCCCGGGACCCTCACGGACGTCCCGAGCCGCTCTCCAGGATCCTCTTCCTTCCCGGTGGTCTGTGCCTGCCAGGCGCCAGCTCAGGCGTCCACAGGCCGCGGCGTCCACACGCCAGAAATCGCAGGCCAAGACCTCGGCGGCGCAGGTGGGCGTCCTCCTGTGTCTTGACTTGTGCTTCTCTGTCCTGGTTGCTTGCTTGCTTTTTTTTTTTTTTCTTGGTTCAGGTTTTTATTTAACTTCCAGCTGATCTAATTTCCTCCTCTTATGAGAACACTAGTTGGGGGCGTCTGGGGGGCTCAGTGGGTTAAACATCTGCCTCTGGCTCAGGTCATGATTCCGGGGTTTTGGGGTCGAGCCCGGCATCCCTCTGCCTCTGCCCTCCTCGACCTTGTCCGTGTGCGCACGTGTGCACACACACACACACACACTCTCTCTCTCTCTCTCTCTCTCTCTCTCTCAGATAAATAAATACAATCTTTTTTTTTTAAGATTTTATTTATTTATTCATGAGAGACACACACAGAGAGAGAGAGAGGCAGAGACACAGGCAGAGGGAAAAGCAGGCTCCATGCAGGGAGTCCCATGTGGGACTCAATCCCGGGCCCCCAGGATCACGCCCTGGGCCAAAGGCAGGTGCCAAACCACTGAGGGACCCAGGGATCCCTAAATAAATACAATCTTAAAAAAAGAACACTAGGGGCAGCCCAGGTGGCTCAGCCCTTTAGCACCACCTTCCGCCCAGGGCCTGATCCTGGAGACCCGGAATCGAGTCCCACATCGGGCTCCCTGCATGGGGCCTGCTTCTCCCTCTGCCTGTGTCTCTGACTCTCTCTTTCTCTCTGTGTCTCTCATGAAAAAATAAATAAAATATTAAAAAAAAAAAGAACACTAGTCATATTGACTTAGGGCTCACCCTGTGGACCTCATGCTAATTGAGTTACCTCTGAAAGACCCTGCCTCCAAATACACCACAGTCTGAGATTCAGGGGGTTAAGATTTCAGCACAGGAAGTTTGCAGGGGTGCCTGCAGCCAGCAACAGCACGCTTGTGGAGAATCACTTGCCGTAGATACACAGTTCTACTTCTGAACCCTCAGTTCAGTGACTGTACTTCTGTACACCGGCGCTCCACCGCCTTCATTACCCTTGCTCTCTAGTAAGCTTTGGAATTTGGAAATCTGTCCCATCCTACTTTATTTTTCTTTTCAAAGATTTAGAGGTCTTGAAATCCCATGTACGTTTTATTTATTTTTTACATTTTTTTTTAGACCCATGTACATTTTAGAAGTAGCTTTCCAACTTCTACAAAGAAGTCAGCTGGGGATTATGACAGAGATTGCATCAATAACTTTTTGTAAATCAGTCCGAAGAGCATTGCCATCTTCAATAATCCATTAGCATGGCATGTTTCTCTCTTTGTTTAGATCTTCTTTCTTTTTAGCAGGGTTGTTTTCAGGTACTGCTTTTGTTAAATTTCTTTTTAATTTTACATGTTATCAATTGTATTTTTTTTTTCATTTTTGAACTATTCCTTACAAGTCTATAGAAATACAAGTGACTTTTGTGTATTGGCCTTACATCCTGAAGCTTTGCTGGACCCATTTATTGGTTTTAACAGTTTTGTGGTAGATGCCTCAGTATTCTTATGCAGTATCACATCCTATACAAAATGGTTTTACTTTATTTCTTTCCGATCTACATGCCTTTGTTTTCTTGCCCTGCTAGAACCTCCACTACAGCGTTAAATGGAAGTAACAAAAGCACGTAGTTTTGTATCTGCTCTTAGGTGGAAACCTCTATTCTTGCATCACTAAGTACAGTGTTAGCTGAAGGTTTTTTTGTAGATGCCCTTTGCCAGGTCGAGGAAGTTTCCTCTCTCTACAGTTTGAGTGTCTTTAACATGGGGAGTTGAGTTTTGTCAGATGCTCTTTCTGCATGTATTAAGGCGTTCGTGCAGTCTTGTATTTTCTTATTTCAACATGATGTGTCACGTTATTATACTGATGGATTTTCAGATATTTCACCAACCATGCTTTCCTAGGAGAAGCCCCACTTGGTCATGAGGTATAATTCTTTTTATTTGTTGCTGGGTTCATTTCTTAGTATTTTATTGAGAATGTTTTGACCACATGCATACGATAATGTTTCGTGGTTTTTCTTGTGATGACTTTGTCTGGAACTGGTATCACGGGATACTGGCCTTGTAGAATGAGTTGGGAAGTGACCCGTCTGATATTTTTTGGAAGAATTTGTGAAAATTGGAGAATTCAGTGCTGAAACCATTTCACCTAGGCTTTACTTTTTGGGTAGTTTTTTGGTCACTAACAGTCTCTACACTAGTTATTTGGATCTGTTCAAATTGTTCTTTTTTACTGAGATAGGATGACCTACAATATCATATTAGTTACAGGTGTGCAACATAAGGATATGTTTGTCCTGCAAAATCACCACAATAAGACTAGTTAACATTTGTCACCATACACAGTTCCAATTTTTTAATCTTGTGATGAGAACTTTTAGGATCTACTCTCTTAGCAACTTTCAAATATACTATATGACAGTATTACTAACTTTAGTCATCATGCTGTTCATTACATCCCCATAACTTATCTTTTTTTTTAAGATTTTATTTATTTATTCATGAGAGACACAGGCAGAAACATTGGCAGAGGGAGAAGCAGGCTCCCTGTGGGGAGCCCGATGATGCAGGACTCTCTCCTGGGACCGTGGGATCACGCCCTGAGCCAAAGGCAGACGCACAACCACTGAGCCACCCGGGCCTCCCACTTACTTATAACTGGAAGTTTGTACCTTTTTACCTCCTCTCATCCCCCTCCATACCCCATCTCTGGCAAACACCAGTGTGTTCTCTGTATCTATGAATTCAGTTTGTTTGTTTGGAGATTCCACGTGTGAGGTTGTGTGGGGTTTGTCTTTTCCTTACTTGTTTCACTTAGTGTAATGCCCCATCTATGTTATTGTAAATGGCAGGATTTCCCTTTTTTATGTCTGAATATTCCTTTGTCTGTATGTACCACATTTTCTTTATCTGTCCTTATACTGATAGACACTTAGGTAGCTTCTGTGTCTTGGCTAGTGTAAGGTAGGGCTGCCGTGATATGGGGGGTGTACGGTGTTTTAGATACTCAGAAATGAAAGTATTAGATCATATGATAGTTCTATTTGTAATTTTTTGAGGAAACTCCATACTTTTTTCGATGGTGACCTAAATTCACACCATCAGTGTACAAAGATTCCCTTTTCTCTACATCCTCACCAACACTAATTTTTGATAATGTCTCTTCTAACAGGCAGGAGGTAGGAATCTCCTTTTGGTTTTTATTTGCATTTCCAGGTGGTTAGTGATGTTGAGCACTTTTTCAAGGGCTTGTGGCAATCAGTACGTCTTTTTTGAAAAAGTGTCTATTCAGATCCTTGGTCTGCTTTTTAATTGGATTGTTTGGGGCTTTGTTTGGTATCATGTTGTAGGAGTTCTTTGTATATTTTGCATATGAATCCTCGGTTGGATGGGATTTGCAAATATTTTCTCCCTCTTGGTGTAGGTTGCCTTTTCATCAGTGGTTTCCTTTGCTGTGCAGAAGCATGTTAGTGTGATGTAGTCCCACTTGTTTATTTTTGCTTTTGTTGTCTTTCCTTTTGGTGTCAGACACAAAAAGTCCTCAAACTCATCTCAAGGAGCATACTGCCTATGTTTTCTTCAAACATGGTTTCAGGTATTTTGTTCAAGTCTTTAAGCCATTTAAGTTAATTTTTGTATAATACTGTAAGTTAGTGGTCCAGTTTCATTCTTTTGCATATGACTGTCCCAAATTTTCCAGCACCGCATATTGAAGAGACTCTCCTTTCCCACTGCATATTCTTGACCTCTGTTGTAAATTAATTGAGCTTGTATGTGTGGGTTTATTTATGGGCTCTCTGTTCTGTTGATCTGTGTTTCTGTTGTTAGGTCAATATCCTTCTGTTCTGATTATCATAGCTCTGTAATACAGTTTGAAACAGGAAATGTGATACCTTCGACTCTGTATTTCTTTCCCAGGATAGCTTTGGGTATTCAGGGTCTTTTGTATTTCCATACAAATTTTAGCTTTGTTTTTTCTGTTTCTGCAAAAAAGTGCCATTGGCATTTTGATAGGGATTGCGTTGAATCTGTGGATTGGTAGTATGGACATTTTAATAATTATTTCTTCCAATTTATGAGTACAGAGGACTTTCCCTTTTCTGTGTGTCTTCAATTTCTTTTTCACCAATGTCTTACAACTTTTAGTGTACAGGTTTTCACCTTCTTGGTTAAATTTATTTCTAGGTATTTTCTTTTTGGTACAGGTGGGAATGAGATGGTTTTCTTCATTTCCTTTTTTTTATTCTAGTTGACACAGAATATTATGTTAGCTGTAGGTATACAAATATTAGCTGTAGGTATACAAATATTAGCTGTAGGTATACAAACAGAATATTATGTTAGCTGTAGGTATATATATATATATATATATATATATATATATATATATACACAACAAAGTGATCACCGTGATAAATCTTGCTACCATCTGTCACCATAGGAGGTTGTTATATACCGCTCACTTGATTTTCAGTGCCAGACATTGTGTCTTAGTTATTTTATAACTGGAAGTTTGTACCTTGTAATCCCTGTTTCACAGGTTTGGACTTTGTTTATTCTTCTTTTGGTAGCTTTCATTTGTCTCAAGGTATTTTTTTTCCTCTTTGATTTCTTCATTGACCCATTAACGTGCTGTTTAGCCTCACAAGTTTGTGTTTTCCAGTTTTTTTCCTTGAATTGGTATCTGTTTTCATTCCATCATGGTCAGAAATTATGCTTAATATAACTTCAGTCTTCTCACATTTATTGAGACTTGTTGGCCTACCACGTGACCTCTCCTGGAGAAAGTTTCATGTGTTTGAAAAGGTATTCAAGTCTATTTGGTCTAAGGGCTCCTTCAAAGCCACTGTTTCCTTATTGATTTTTCTGTTGAACGTTCTATTCATTGATGTAAGTGGGGTATAAAGTCCCTACTCTTCTTGCATTACTGTCCAGTTCCCTTATTCTGTTTGTTAACGTTTGCTATATCTATTTAGGCGTTCCTGTGTTGGGTGCATGAAATCTTTACTATATTGTTGGATTGATTCCTTTATCATTACAGAATGACTCTGTTGTCTTTCGAGATGGTCTTTATTTTTTACAGCCTATTTTTTCTTTTCTTTTCTTTTTTTTTTTTTTTTTTTTTTTTTTTTTTTTTGGTTAAAGATTTTGTCAGAGAGTGAGCACAAGCAGGAGGAGCAGCAGAGGAAGAGGGAGAAGCAGGCTCCCCACGGAGCAAGCTGCCCAATGCAGGACTCAGTCCCAGGACCCTGGAATCATGACCTGAGCTGAAGGCAGATGCTTTACCAGCTCAGCCCCCCAGGAGTCCCTGAGTCTATTTTTTCTGATGTAAGTACTGCTAACCTGGCTTTTTTTTTTTTTTCCACTTCCATTTGCTTGGATATTTTTCCATTCCTTCACTTTCGGTCTGCATTGGTCTTTAGGCCTGAAGTGAATCTCTAGTAGGCAGCATGCAGATGGGTACAGTTTTTGTGTTTGTTTTATCCATACCTTTAAAGTAACAATGACTAAAGTAACAATGTCTATTATTGGTTGACATTGTGGTGTTTTCTAGCTGTTTTTGTCATACTGCTTTGTTCCTTCTCTCATTCTCTTCTTTTATGATTTAATGACTTTCTTAGCATTATGCTTGGGTTCCTTTATCTGTTTTTTTGTGTACATGAGGTTTTGGATGTGTGGTTACCATAAGGTTCATACAGAACATCCTGCCTACGGAGCCGTCTGTTTTCAGCTGATGGTCACTTACATTTCAACACATTCTGAAAGCATTACACTTTTCCTCCTCTCCACGCCCTGTTTTATGTGTATGATGTCATATTGTCTGTTTTTTTACTGTGTAGATCCTTATCTGATTTTTATAGATTTAATTGATTTACTACTTTTGTCTTTTTAACCTTTATACTAGCCTTGTAACTGATTGATCTACTACCTTTGCTTCATGTTTGCTTTTTATGAGATCTTTTTTTTTCTTTTATAAATTTCTTCCATTGTGGCCTTTTCTTTTCCATTTAAAGAAGTCCCTTTAACATTACTTGTAAGGCTGGCTTAGTCATGATGAATTTCTTTACCTTTTGTTTGTCTGAGGAACTCTTATTTCTCCAATTCTGTCTGATAACCTTGCCAGGTTGAATGTGCTTGGTTCTTGGTTTTCCCTTTGTCCTCTTGGAGTATATCATACTGCTCCCTTCTGGCATAGTTTCTGCTGAAAAATCAGTTGATAGCTTTATGGGGTTTCCCTTACATATAACTGGTTGCTTTTTCTCTTAACTATTCTTAAGCTTCTTTTATCTTCAATTTTTAACATTTTGATTATTTGTTTTATGTAGACCTCTGTGGGCTCGCCTTGTTTGGGTCTCTCTGTTTCCTGGGCCTGATGTCCTTTCTTCCCCCGGTTAGGGAAGTTTCCAGCCATTATTTCTTCAAATAAGTTTTCTGCCCCTTTCTCTCTCCTTTTTCTCGAACCCCTGTAATGTGAATGTTAGTATGCTTGATGTTTTCTTAGAGATTCCTTAACCTATCTTCATTTTTTTAACATTCTTTTTTCTTTTTGTTGTTCAGCTGGGATGATTTTCACTACCTTGTCTTCCAGATCACTGATCGGTTCTATATCCTCTTATCTGCTGTTGATTCTATTTTACATTTTCTGTCGAAGTTTTCACTGTGTTCACCTGTTGTTCACTGAAGTTCCTTGAGTATCCTTTTGATTTATTATCACTATTAACTTATGATTGTGTATCCTTATGATTATTACTTTTAATTATGAGGTGGATTGCTTATCTGTTTCATTTTTTTCCTGAGGTTTTTGTCTTGTTTGTTCACTTTGTTTTTGGGTTTTTTGGGTTTTTTTTTTTTTTTTTGGTTCACTTTGAACATATTCCTTTGTCTCTTCATTATGTATGTTCTCTTACTATTATGTATTAGGTAGGTCATTTACTTCCCCAGGTATTGAAGGACTAACTTTATGCAAGTGTCCTGTGGGGCCCAGTAGCACTCCCTGGTCGTCCAAGCCAGGTGCCCTCAAAGTGTCCACCGTGTGGGCTGTGAGCACCCTCCAGTTATGGGTGGGTCACAGTTGGTGCAGACTCCTGGTGTGTGGGGCTGTCACCCAGAGCGATCACTGTGAGGTCCCGTGCAGCTAGTACGGCATGGGTGCACTGGGGGGCAAACATGGTCTTGGCTTATCTGGCAGAGAGGCCCAGCCACCACTGTTGCAGGCGTGTTGCCCTGTGGGTAAGGGCACTTTGAAGGGCTCCAGGGCTGGCTGAGCCTGCCCATCACCTGGCAGGGAGCCCGAAGCCACATGGGAGGGGCTCCAGGCCCGTAGGGTGGGTTGGCAGATGACATCCTCAGGGGAACACCAGGGAGGCGGGAGCAGTGCTAGCCCAGTAGACGGAGACATGGAGAAATGTGGGCTTCTAGGAGGAAGGTCAGTGCCCCCACCACCATCCCTAGAAAATGACGCCCACTGGTTCGTGCCTTAGCAGGGAACACTCCCACGGATGGATCCCCGCCCCTCTGCCAACGCCCCAAATTACTGAATGGATTTCTTTCACATGTAACCAGGGGCACTTTGCCAGCTGCTGCCTCTGTGCTGGGACCAGAGGGCGTGGCACGTGGGTTGGCCTTTGAGCGCAGTCTCCCTTCCCACTGCTCTTCCTGGGCAGGCCACCCCCTCTGTTCTCAAGCTAGGTGCCTTGGGGGCTCACTATCCTGGTGCAGGTCCCCGAGCAGTGGGGCCCAGACCACCTCCTGGTTCTTCAGGAGGAACCTCTGTGTCTGTACCTCTACATCCTTCATGTGACTTTCTCGAATCTCCTTAATTGGGTGTGATCTGTTCTGTGACCCTGGTCTTCCCACCCCCCCCCCCCCGCCCCCCGAGCTGCTGAAGGAGCTGAGCTCTTTATGCTCTGCCCTGCCTTGATCCTGAGCTCTAGTTCCTGATAGTTTGTCATTAGTGTGTAGAAATGCCAGTTTTTTTTCCAGAGTTTTTGTATATTGATTATATATTGATTTTTGTGTCCTGCATCTTTACTGAATTTGTTTACTACTTCTAACAGATTTTGGATAGAGCCTTTAGTTTTCTCTATGTAATATCCTGTCATCTGCAAATACTGAATTTTACTTAAGTGGATGCTTTTTAATTTCTTTTTGCCTAATTTTTTTGGCCAGGACTCCCATACTACACTGAACAATAGTGGGAAGAGGCTATCCTTATCCCTGATTTTAGAGGAAAAACTTTGAGCATTTCACCATTGACCATGATGTTAGCCATGGGCTCAGGGAACTTGCCTAAGGCCTTAGTAGCAGAATGAGAATTCAGACCCTGGCCTTTCTGACCATGCTGTTGCTATAATACTGTGTCTATGTCCTCAACTTCTTACCAATTTCTACCAGGAAATCTACTCTCAGAATCCATTATCAATTAACACACATGGAGCAGATTGTGAAATTTCCTTTAGCCATTTTGGTTTATTTTATCCACCCCACCCCACCTCTACCATCCTTCTAGAATAGGTTCTCAAGAGGCTTCACCTGGGGCAAGGTGGATTTGGGTGAAAGGTTTTCATAAATAGCAATCCTTGGGCAGCCCGGTGGCTCAGTGGTTTAGCGCCGCCTTCAGTCCAGGGTGTGATCACGGAGACCGGGGATGGAGTCCCGCGTTGGGCTCCCTGCATGTAGCCTGCTTCCCCCTCTGCCTGCGTCTCTGCCTCTCTCTCTGAATAAATAAATAAAATCTAGAAAAGAAAGAAAAAGAACGAAAGAACGAAAGAAAGAAAAAGAAAGAAAGAAAAAAAAAAAAAAAAGAAAGAAAGAAAAGAGAGAGGGAGGGGAAGGAAGGAAGGAAGGAAGGAAGGAAGGAAGGAAGGAAGGAAGGAAAAGGAAAAGGAAGAAAAAGAAAAAAAGAAAAAGAAAGCAATCCTTTACATTTTCTACCTAAACGTTTTGAAAGCCACCCTGGCTTTCTAAGAGCTGCATTTTTCTGGGCACTGACTTTTGACAGGACTCCCACCTCCTAGTGCAAACCCCAGAACCATCTCGGAGGTTGGTTAATGAACTGTGTTATTTCCTTATCTTCCTCTTGACTAATGCTTTACAATTTAGAATGAGAAAACCTGATGTAGCAATTTATGAATTATGGTAACATTAAAATTAATCTCTTTTCTGTAAGGCAACAAACATATTCCTATAGAAAGATTTTTAATACTAAAATGAAGTGCTATAATTTCCAACTAATTACATTTTTCAGGCTCTTCTCTTTATCATTCCTGAGAAAAGTATCAATTGATTCTATGTAGGAAATCCCTCTGCCCAACCTGTTTACTATCTACCTACGTTATCTACCTCTCGTCTGTGCTGTTATACTAAGAGCTACACAAGGAGAATCACGTAAATCTGGACCTGCCTCCTAGGACCTCACATTCCAGGAGATATACTGAGATGTAAAAGTCTAATAAGAGAATTAGATTTAATAAACGTCTGAGCCCAAAAGATGAGTGTTCTGTGGAATCTGTAGCTCATGGCTAGGTGCAATGATGAAAGGCAGGCATCTGTGTGAACTTACAGGTGAAGATCTAGGATCTAAAGACCCAGTAAGAGACATGGTTAATGAGTTAAAGGTAGTAGAGCCAGAGAAGAGACCAGGAAAGCATAAATAGAATTTTAGGAGTTGCTGAAATGACTCAATTATAGGATAATTCTGTGAACTTAGAATTGCCCCTCGTTGGTACTAGTAACCTAAGGTACAAGACAGGACAGAGTCTCAGACCCTCCCTTCACATCCACAAAGAGGGAATCTTGTGGTCAAGAATGAGTCAAGCTCTTGAGTCTGGCCAGGGCACCTGCAAGAAGCCATTCCCAGTCTGTGTATCGTGTGCACATTTCTCAGTCTCTTCCTATGTTCACCCAGCAGATATTTTGGAGCCATCTGTGAGCTCGGTGTCATGCGAAATTCTGTGGAAACAAAGTTTTAAAGGACATAACCCCTTCCTCAAGGAAGGAAGAGCGTCAGGGGCACACATCTGAATGCTGGATGATGAATAGAGGTTATGAGCAGGCCAGGTGGGAGGGGGCAGGACACCCAAAGGGCCACGTAACAGGTGAAGGCAGTCTTTTAGGGCACAGCACCATAGGTCCGGATGTCATAGGGTGCCTGGGGTGGAGTTGAGGACACCCGCACCCAAGTGAGGCAGTGAAGAATACCAGTGTAAATGATAAAGAAGGGAGCCACTGAAGGCTACAAAGACACAATTTGTGGGTGGGTAACACTCACTATCCTCTCACACTTTGGCCTGAGACACTATGTGCTTGAAGATTTCTTACCCAAGTGTCAAGAAATAAGAGGATGGAAGAAGATTCACCAGTATGTAGAATGTGATAGACCAGAACAGTCTCTTTACAGCAGTGGGAGTGGAAGTTAAACCAAAACCCATTTAGCATCATGTTGAGAAATCTGTACTCCCTGGAGTCCACAGGAGACTTCACCCAGGACACTGAAAAGGTCAAGGAAATGTGTCTCTCCAACCAGAGCTATTTTAAGGACCAAGACATCTGACTCCAGTAGACAATTCTCTCTCAAGAGAGCCGTTCTATGTGTAGCTTCCTTTTGGAATTACCATTCTCAAGAACCAAGATGAAGAATTAAAACCAGAGGGAGGAATCAAACTGATTTACACTGGGTATCACAGGATACTATCACCCCACTTCCTCATGTTCTACCCATGTCCCTTCCCATAAAAGGTTTTTATAATTTTCTTGTTCAAAATGGATGTTAACAGGGCAGCCCTGGTGGTGCAGCAGTTTAGTGCCGCCTGCAGCCAGGTGTGACCCTGGAGACCTGGGATGGAATCCCACATCGGGCTTCCTGTATGGAGCCTGCTTCTCCCTCTGCCTGTGTCTCTGCCCCTCTCTCCCTCTGTCTCTATGAATAAATAAAATCTTAAAAAAAAAAAAAAAAAAAAAGGATGTTAACAGCCAAAAAACATAATCTTGGATATTGAGAATTTTGAAGGTCCTGAATTTTCCTCCCAAAGTGATTTTTAACAGTGCAGTTTCAACAGTTATTTACAGTAAATACTAGAACTCTGTTGAGAAACTGAAGTTTCCCACTTAAAAATATCTTCTAGTTTAAACTGCTTACTGTTCTAATCTTGTAAACTTTACAAAGACTACTGCTTTATATCAATTAAGAAAATAGGAATGTTCCATCCCATACCTCTCCTTCATTTCCAAATTCACAAAAATTAGCTTCCAGAGAAAATTATTTGCAGCATTTGAGTGCAGTCAGGGGGGAAAAAAACCGGCTTCAATTCTATCAAAAACACACCAGGGTAGCATTTCTGGACAAGACAGGACATCAAGGTGTTTCCTGCAGTTAATTGTAAGTCTGTCTTTTTCATAAGTTGTTGGGTAATCACATGAGAAATTTTTTTCATTTCCAACATTGCAAAATAAGCAAAAGAACCAATAGGTATCATTAATGGAAAATAACAATTGCTAACTATTCACATCATGGTATTCACATTCGCTATCAAGACAGGATCTGTTCAACAGCAGACTGAGTCAGGAGGACCTGTCAATTCCAATGTTGTCATCTTCCTAGCAGTTTACTGCTAAGTGTTCTCTCTGTGAAATGACAAGCTGTTTTAGACCTAGTTTCTGTTATAGCAAACTTGTGTTAATTTTCTGCTTCAGTAACTGTAATCACTATGAAAATGCAACTGTCCATCAGTGAAGGGTCATCTCTTACATATCGAGGGCCAATAGTTTTTTTTTTTTTTAAATACTGGACCAGGATTTACAAAAGTACAGAATGCTTCTCCCCTGTACTTAAGAACCCTCAGGATACCAAGACAAGTAGTCTAAGAACCTAGCCAGAAAAACCAAACTGTATGGTTTAAGGCACAAAGGAAGACGTAATATAATTAAACTTAAGATCTTTCTTCTCTTTATTTGCAAGATAATTTGATTAACCTCAATTATTAATAGCCAGAATTTGGGACTCACAAGTAGCTCTATACTGTAGTGAAATACACTTAAACTCTCATAGTTAATTATGCACCTTAAATTTCTGTTAAAAAAATA
The DNA here is from genome assembly GCF_011100685.1 of Canis lupus familiaris. Classification (NCBI taxonomy): domain Eukaryota; kingdom Metazoa; phylum Chordata; class Mammalia; order Carnivora; family Canidae; genus Canis; species Canis lupus. The sequence continues at coordinate 62,635,255 of NC_049229.1, forward strand.
ATTAGCCAACAATAAAACTTGTTTCATGACTATAGCAAGTTTTCACTTTCTGGTTTTCTCCAGCTATTCAATATAACCTTGTTTTTGGTACCACAAGTTAGAATTTATGGAGGACTAAGCAAGAGAGAAGCAGGCACATAGTGCTTGTTAGACACTCAGTTAAAGTAGATGATACTTAAAATAGTATCCTTTCCTGGGGATGGATTTTTAAATTCACATTTGCAAACACATTCTTCAGTTAAGTTCCAAAAGCTTATTAAAAAAAAAAAAAGTGAGGGTGTGTGACATTAAAGTATTTGTTTTCATTTCCCTAAAAGAATTTTAGCACACCTAAGACAATAAAAAGAACCTATTTAAAAGTACTGTTGTAACAAGGGAATAGCTGATGGTCCTTTGGCCAAGTATTTATTTAGGAACCACCACTTACAACTCCAGCTGGTATTCCAAAGGGAATAGTTAAAAAAAAAAAAAAAAAAAGGAAACATACAACTAATACAATTTCTCTTACTCTTCACTTTTCTTTTTATTATTCAAAAGTCAAATGTTATTTTTAAATCATCCAGCCTCAATTTTGATTTAATGTACCGTCATTTTCCCAAGATATGAAATTTCAGAATCTCTTTGGAATACTAATTTCACGTTTCTAGTTTTAACAAAACTGTTGAAATTTTAAATTCCACTCTATTTCCCTGAATTCTCGAGACAGTTGCTGATGTAAATTTTAATATAAAATATTTAGTCACAAAATAGTATTGCTTTTGTATGCACATAGTTGTAAGATTACTTTGTTTTTGTCAATAAAAACTATACCATCTTTCATAAAACTCTAAACAAATTAAGAACTGTGATGTAGAACAAAAATTACACATGGTAAAACAGGTACCAGCACAACGTTAGGTTATATTACATCAAAAAAAGTTTTAATGGTCCCAAATATATATACTCAACAACTAAGCATACACTCAGGGGAGAAAAAAATCAAAAACAAAATGAAACAAAAAAAATTATGACACAAATGACCACATCTAGAATTCCACTCAATCTTTAATCAAGTAGGGACAGATCCCCACTTTAAAAAAAAAATCTGCAGTTTGAAGGGCAAAGGGAACAGATAAAAAAGAGGAAACTTTATATTCGCCCCTCCCCCAAAGAGGTTTTCCAAACCTGTTGTAGCTTGACTAAAATGTTCAGAATGTATGATTTTAAAGGCAGGTCTCTTTATACAAAGAAACTGCTGGCATTCTTAACTAGTGAAGAATTATGGCACAAAAGCCTATTCTTCTGAGTCTCAAACATGGTCCGAGAAAGCATATTCTGATTGTAGCAACTGACCAGTCAATCCAGAGTTCCACTTACAAAACCCCTGCCCTGTTGGCTTTTTGTTTCCATTTCCTTCCCTGAGAAAAGGGCAATGTGTGGTCCAGGCTGGAGAGCTCAAAGGCTTAAGTCTTTCCCCTAAATGTATAGTATCCCCTCCTCCTGCTCCTTTGAATTGGCACTTGATGAGCAGAAGTCAAGTGTGCGAGGCTGATCTGGATCAGTCCTTCACAAGAGACCACTGCTTTGTTGTGGATTTTGTAGGGGGGAGGGGTGGAGAACCAGTTTTCTCAACAGGTACTGATCACAGGCCGTTGCCACTATTAGGACTCAAACTTTGCTTTCTTTGACAATGGTAGCGTGTCTTCCTTGTCTTCATCCTCGTCATCATCTTCGTCGTCATCGGGATAATCTACCAGACCCACGAGGCCTCCCTGTTCAGAAAGAAGGTTAATTTCTCAAAAACTGTATTTTTAACACATATTTAAAATCTAGATAAAGGATACAGATCCCCCAACCCCGATATACTAAGTATGGTTATTTCCGGATGGTGAGATTATATGCGAGAGTCCCTGTATTTTTCCTGTATATTCCATAATAAAATTTAAAAAAATAAAATTTTGAGTTTATAAATTTAGCAAATGAGCCAGGAGATAAAACTTTTTCAATTTAGTAATTACTGTTTGTAAGACCTCATGCATTAGCAAAATCTTGAAAACTACAGCAGATAAGCAGGCCACTAGAAATGAGGGCCGACTGGCTGTTAGAAGTTAGGAAGGTGATTCGGCCTTGCCTCCTGGCACCCTTGCAGACCTCTGCCTTCGCCAGAAACCACTGCAGCTCTTCTGTGCGTGTGGCTCTGCAAAAACTCACCACCCCCCTCTGCCCTCAGCCTGCCCCTTCGTTGTAGCATTTCTTATATTCACTTCTTGGCCTTCAGAGGTTTCGTGCCCATGTCAAAGTAAAAGGAACTGTGTGTGCGGCAGTATATTCCTGGTCTAGAGCAACCAATCCCAAATGCCAGCCTGTTAACTGCTAGTCCAAAGGCAGCAAGCAGGACATGGCCAAAAGAATTGGTTTTTATTCCGAGATTGTCTTATCCACATTTTTGGTGTTAAAACTATGATCCTTTCTTATATGAAATGGTAATGATAGAGGATGGTTAATTCTGTTTTATAACTCTTCCTTGGCAAAATAGTGTTAGGAGTGTCCAGATATTGAGGTTTTCCCCTACACAAGTCTTTAGATGGGCTTTAATTAGGAAAGTTGGTAAGGAATAACTTTAAAATTTCTGTAAATGTTCTGACACAAATCTGAACCTGAGTTCTAAAATGCAAATAACCAAAATCATTCATTCAGCTTTTTGTGTTGGTCATAAAAACCTTTCAAAAATTGCTTCGGTTTTCCAGACATTCAGGTAAGTAGGGGGAGAATTATTCTCTCTCATTCACAAAGGTTAGATCAGTTCCAAGAGACCGTAACCAAAGGAAATCTCAGTCACAATTACTGTTGGGACCTGGTTAAATGTGATAGGCCCAGAAGTCAGACTGTACCTTGGTAGTAATAGCTGCCGTCTGAGATGTACTTTTAGGGACAGAGCCAGGAGAGCCTGGAGATCCTGGGGATCCCGGGGAGCCTGGCGAACCAGGCAGATTGGTTGAAGGTGACTGGCTGGTGAGAGAAGTCTTAGTTCCACTAGAGAGGGAAAGCTTGAAACTTGGGCTCTGCCGACCAGAAAGATTCGTTTTCAGAAGCACCTCTTTTTCCTCACTTTCTTTTACTAAAACGAAGAATAGTGTCAATAGTTATCACCCATCCTGCTCTTTTGTAAATCCCCCACCCCCACCCCACCATGAAGTGGCACTAAAACACAATGGACTAGCTTACTCCTTTGCTCTGGAGAAAAGCACAAGCTCAGTACAGAACTGAGAAGGAACAAAACCTTCAGTATTCAGTGTCCTTCCCCTTCCTGAAATAACGTATTTCTCCTGAGTCAAGTCAGGTTAAGAAAATTTGGTCCATATTTTCACCCACAGCTATTAATTCACATTCTAGAAAGCAGCAAAGTCTCTAAAATCTATGTCATGTCAAAGTAGATACTCCTCATTTTGTCAAGAAACACAGAATAAGCCTCGAGTGAGAAAGCCACCATTTTTTCCTTGCCCAGCTTTCAACATACATTTCTTCCTTTCCATGAATTTACTTATTGGATCCATAATATCATCATCATTTTTAGTTTTGTCAGATGGAGACACGACAGCTTCTCCATCTTCCATGTCATCTTCATCTGTGTTAAACCACATTTCCTCTTCATCTTCTAGTGTTCTGGCATCTCTTCGATATCTATGATTCCTCAAAATGGAACGCATACTAGGAATAAAGAGAAGAAAGTAAATAGACCTGGGGCACCCACGTGGCTCAGTCAGTTAAGCATCTGCCTTCAGCTCAGGTCATGATCTCAGAGTCGTAGGCTTGAGCCCTGCATGGCTCTCTGCTCAGCAGGGAGTCTGCTTCTCTCTCTCAAATAAAATCTTAAATAGATTTTGTCCAAAGATGGTCTTCAAGTGGTGCTCCAAATTAAATAGATCAAGGAGATTACAGATTTATATACAGAGAGGAGAATGAAAAAACAGACTTTTCACAGAACTAAAAAAACACTCCATCATATTTCATGTTAACTAGTAGAATCAAACTATTATGGAAACAGTACTGTTATGGAGCAGTTATTCAACTTATTAACATTAGAAACAAGTCCTAATTCATGGACTTTAAAATATCCCCTAAGGAAAAAAAAATACATATATCCCCTAAGTATATGAAGTCACATGATTCAAAGCAAATGCTATTTTTATTTTACTTTGAATATATGAAGCCCTGCTGCCACATACCTGTTGGGTTTTGCTTTTATCTAGCTTGATATATGCCTGAGGAGGAATCTAAAGATCCTACTAATACCACATGCGCCTTCAGGAAAACATTCACATTGGCTCAGAGAGAAAGCTACAACCACCCCCTCCCCCAGCCAAGCCAAATAATAGGAAACAAGCAAAAGAGGCACCACCATACAACTTGAATAGGTTTAAAAATATGGTAATTTACCTGTCAAGTTTGGGATTATCTTGCCTTTCTCTTTGTTGTTCAAATCTCAGTTTCAATCCTTTAAATGTCTGTACATAATCTACATCTTCCAGTGCTTTCCAGTAATTTTCGATTACATGAGCAGTTAATGATTTTATATCTTCCTATAGAAAAGAATTATAATGAAAAATACAATATGAAAAATGTTATTTTAACAAGATGGGAGGCTTAATTGTAGGGAATTCATAAACCTGCCCAAAGTAGTTTAACTTTTATTATTAGCCTATCTTAGAGATAAAACAATGAAAACAGGCATAACTAGCTACTCAGCAGTCTCCAATTTTTGATGTATCCCAGAGTTAACCATGGGCCTTCCTAAAATAAATGCCCAGGTCCCACCCCAGATAATTCTTACTCAGGTGAGGGTGAGTGTGGGGGTGGGACCAGCACACCACAGTAAGTGCTAGATGGACAGTGGTGAGAGTTGCACAACAGTGTGGATGTCCTTAATGCCGACGAATTGTACACTTAAAAAGGCAAATTTACAGGATAAATATTTTACCATAATTTAAGAAAAGCGTAATTCTGATACACACTGGTGGGAGAACCACAAGCCTACTACTATTAGTAAAGAATCGAGTCTGTTATGTAATTGTTCTTTAAAAATAAAGAGGGCAAAGTCCAAAGTCAGAAAACCTCAAAGTTAAAATAATACTCTGTCAGCTGTCATTCTACTTTCTTATAATGAGTTAAAGTACCATGACAGGATTAGATCAGTTTTCTTTCAAGCCATCCTACGAGGGATTCACAGCTGCCAAGAGAAGACTGTTTTGGTTTTCATTACTTTGAACTTAATTTCCCACAAGCCTGCTTTTAAAATTTTTTTCAAACGTAATCAAGCCAAAAAATACCAATAACACATTCAGTATTCTCAGTTAAAACCAACACTCTAACAAATACAGAACCTACCACTCTAATAAATTCAAACATCTCTATAATGGCAGAGTTCATCAGATTGTAGCGGGATCCATTGTTGAGAAATGCTTTGACTACCGGTTCAAACAAAAAACTTTTCATTATGTAGCGGTTGTAAAACTCATCTTTTAATCCAATAATCTTTCTCTTAAAACGAAGAGCACCTGAAACACAGAGGCATTTATTGTTCAAATTACACACCACACTTCCATATTTCAGACTTATTAAAAAAATAAACCTGCTTAATAAATACAATTCTTCGTGCAGTGATATGTTACTGCTTCCAGAAGTATGAACCTAAAGATAAGGATTGCAAAGTATTGTCAGAAAAATGTATCCTAGAAGTAGCGTATGTCATTATAGAACACAAGTCTTGGAGAGCCAGAAAAATTCTGGAATTTACTAATGACCAAAATGTACTTTACATCTAAAGTAAGAGCTAAACTAGGGCTAACCAATGAATTTAACTTCATACTACTGAAGATGAGGAAAGTCTAAATAGATCCTTTTACACACACCTTAAAAACAATAGAAAAACCACTGTTTATTAGGGCAATCCACTGTATAATTTGATCGTTATTTTTGGACACTCTTAACTATTTTGCATTAGAGTTCTGGGTTTATGCCAGTTGGTTTGAGGATGTTTTGGGAGAACTACTATAAAAACCCACAAAACTGCATGACCCAAAACTTGCCTTCCCATGGTTTAGAAATAAATTTAGAGGATGTTGCGTTTAAAATGTGGTCCTCTATGCTTATTGCAGCGAGTATGCTTTTTAATTTTTTTTCCTGGTTTTCCTTTTTACAATTAATTAGGCTTTAACTTACAGATTAAAAAGGTATATTTACATCTTGAGGTATGGGGAGTTACTTAAGTCACCATTCGTCAAGATCCAAATATACTCAAACAGCTAGACAAAGCCCTCTTTACCTACATGGAGTTTGTCAGTAAGTTAATGCCCCACTTATTGTAAACAGTTCAAAAAAGCATACTCACTTCATGCAGTCACATCGTCTTCGGTTGGCAAGATTAAATATTGTGTTTGTATTTTGGTTTCTTTGGAGATCATGGAAGTGGCTCGTTAAATTGCCAATTGGTTATTAATCAAGTCCTTCATGAGCAGGTAGCCAGGCAACCATGCTGACACGGTTTCTGGGTGGGAAGGCAGAGGAGTAAAGCAGCTCAATGTTTCTTTAGTTGGCAGAAAAGAGGTCCACAAGTGAATGCCCAATTAGGTACAGTTGGCTATAAACTGCCTTAACAATGCAACTTATTTAAGAGTGTCTCTTTCTAAAAGGACACTCTGGGCAGGGAATTTCAAAATAATTTATAGAATAATAATTGCATTTTTTTAGAAATTGAAACTACTGAGTTATTTTCAAATACAGAAGCATGGTGAAATAAGACATTTTAAACATTAAGAGGCACCTGTGTGTTAAGTCAAAGCCTAACAAGGGTTTATCGTCCCAAAACAATGATTTCAGAGTTTGTTTCTTTTGTGATGGCACTTGACAAAGGAACTAGGGAGGCAGTTCCATTTGTAAGAATAAAAATCAATAGTTTAGAGCTCAGGCCACCTGTTAAATTTTTAGTAATTGAGGCAAGAGCTATTATTTTAAGAGGTGGTATTCCTAACTATGCAGGCTTCGTAGAGACTTGTGTCCTACCATAACACACACTAGCTGAACCCTGTGGGCTGCATGCAGTTCCTGGATAGTGAAGAGACTCCCTTCCTAGAATTCACTAAGGTATGCAGTGGCACCACTATCTCTTAACAGCAGTTCTGTCCAGAAACTTCTGGTGTCAGACAGAAGGTGGTTCTAATGGTCTTTGTTTCACTCCTCATTTCCATTTGCCCTCACTTATTTATATCCGGAACTGGGTTATTTCCACTCAAACCCTCCCCGCAAAAGAAACCTGCATCAGAAATAGCCAACCACTACTTGCTGTTGAATGAAAGTTGCTTTCAAAAATTTACCAGCGAGTTCTAGGAAGTCAAGTTGCTCAAAGGAAATTAAGAGAAAGCTTTTGGAATAGGTCACATTAGCAGAACCTTAGGACTTCCAATGTAAAGTGCACTCTGCTTCCCTTCTTATCTCTAACCTTCACATGCCAGGAATCTTTGATGCTTCATTTCAACCATCTCTAAAACAAGTAATTCATCTTTACCTCACACAACATGAGATTTCATGTCACAAGTTGAGACTTTTTGCCTCATATGTAACTTACAATAGCTGAATAAAATTATCTACAATAAAAAAATTTTTATTTCATTCCTGTTGTAGATTTCTGTATTTTTAACAAAAGACCAGACAACATGAATCCTAAAAGGCCAAGGAAGTTAAGACTGTTAAAACTGGTATATGTATATATCTAACCTTAAATAGACCTAAATTTTGAAAGGATCGCTGGTCTCCCCTACAGATCTGATTGTCTTTAAATAGCATAAAAGCATTCTGATATGTTCTCTAAGTCCCCAAACTGTTTACATTTAACCATTCATCATCTGTTGTCCTTATAATAGGGCATCTAAATTAACTTATAAAACTCTCTAATATTCTCAGTGTAATCTTAGAAGACTGAAAATATCCTAAATCTCCCACTTAGCTTTTTTAGAAATCATTGATCAAAACCTCCTATTGTATGCTCTACAGCCAGTCCTAGAGTACTTGTTCCTAATGACTGGCATCTTCTTCCAGAAACTACTCATGTTCTCAATCTGGGAAGACAGCCACACTGTGAATCATTTGAGAAAGAGTCAGCATTTTCCAAACTGAGTTATCATTAAAACTAACAATAATAAAACATAACTAAAATTTTGCTAGCATGCTTAGTTTCCTATAATATATCCTTCCTTCTAATAAATCTCTTCCTAGTTCTCATTAAATTTTAAGAAAATTTCTTTAGAATACTGCAAGCCAAATAATGAGATGAACTGAACTGAAAGCCTTTTCCTTTCCTGACACTCTCCCACTGGACTAGTGTTCTATCTACACCAAACCATTATCATGCTACACTTTTCCCACATTTGTACATCAACTGTACCTTCAACCAAGAAGGTCACATTCTCCCAGGACCAAGCCACAACCCAATTTACTACCTCTCTTGTGAAATTTTCCTGCTCTGATTCATTCATGTAGAATAAACTATTTCCACTATGCTTCCAAACACCGCAATATAGCACTTTTGACATTTTCATTTTTACATGACTATCTCCTCCTAACAAAACTCAGAATCCCTTGACAGCTGAGTTTAGATCTTATTGCTCTGTGTTTTCCTTGTACCAGGTATCCAGCATCCTTCATCAAATAGAAGATCCCCCGATTGCAAAAAACTTTTTCTACTAAGGAAACCAAACAGAACTTTCAATCACAATGACATGTCATCAACTATAAGACTCACCTTGATTTGAGAGATGATAAATGCCTAAAATGCAGAGCTTAGAATTGATAGAATATGGTGTTTAATACATTTCTTGAAATAAAACTTTTTCATTTACTTAGTTTTTCATTCTGTCCTAACCTCCCTTTCCCACACTCGAACAAAACTTTCTGTATGTTAACACGAAAGAAATGTTTGAAATGTTTGGTACAAACACCCTCTAAACTTGGTCGAGGGGCTCTCATTTTTGCTGAAGTAGGTATATAAGGAAAACTGATGTTTAAAACCCCTTCTTTTGCAAGTGCTAAGTTCATGGATATATTAGTAGGGCATATCAATAATCCATTTATTTTTGCTGTCCTTAGCAGTGTAGGTTGATGCCACAAAGTGCTACCTGTTACCCTTTGGCTGAAAAAGATTACCAAGGTAACATCAACATTCTTGGACAATCGACAGAAAGTAACTGCACTAAATATCTGAAAGTTGGAAAGTGAAAATACACCATGACTACGTGTTTTCTCAGTCCATCCTGCAGTATGTACATTAGCCTGAAAAAACTAAGGCAATTAAAACTGTAACCTGATAGAAAGTTTAATGTTTTTAGAAGGAAAACTACTTCTAATACTATTTTAAAGATAAAATATTATAGAGCAAATCAACATCAGAAACATCCTTGTAAACAGTGTTTTTAAAATTTTAGGATATTTTAAAAAATCCATTAAATTAAAAAATTGCAAATGAGTTTAAAAATAGCAAAAATGGATACATATATATGTTCAGGCCTCTAATTAGTGAATGACTGTGATGCCTTCAAACTACCACCAAAAAACAACCAAACTTACCTATAAAAACCAAAAGGCAGAAGTTATCAGCAGACATTATTTTACTGAGCCTCTAAGGTACCCCCCAAATTTGGTCAACTTACCACAGAAGGCTGGCTGCTACGTGATCAAGAATATTCTTAAATAACCTATTTCCAATTCTGAAACATGTTTTACTTCAACAAACTAGGGCCTTAAAAACACAGTTTTTAAATTATATATGAATTATATGAATATTATATATGAAATATATATAAAAATTATATAAATTTTTAAGTTACATATAAATTATATATGAAAAACACATATAATCAAGAATGACCTATCTGTTGCTCTAAATTAAGAGCAAACCTTTCCATTAAACATGGTTTACAAGTACACATTTTAGGCTTCATAGGCCACATATGGCCTCTGTAGTTTGTTGTTTTTAAACAACCCTTTAAAAAAAAAGAAAAAAAAAACTAAAAACCACTTTTCATCTTGCAGGTTGTACAAAAATAGAGCACAGGCTGGATCTGGACACTTACGTTTGGCACCTTTGCTCTAAAATATGTGAGATAAAATGTGTTATGGCAAATATATCTCAATAAAATGGAAAAAATATGTGTGCAATTAATGAATGGACCACCTATAGACATTTGTGCTGGGCATTCTGTAACTTCTCTGAATATGTTTTAGGAACTCAGTGCTATCTATCAGTTATAGATTTTCCAAATTACAAAAATGTTCTTCATGATTTAATGTCACAAGAATGCCTAATGTAATGAGGAAGGCGGTACTAAAAATATAACTGAGGTAAAATGATCTTAGGTGCCATTTTAATAATGGAATAGGATACTTATATTTTGTAGATACATATGCTAAGCCCTTTATTGTAGATGAAGAAAGATGCAAATGAGGAAAATTATCTCCAAATGTGGTGAAACTACATCATTGGTGGTGTCCTGTTAGAATCTAGGTCAACTGACTTGATGAAATCAGTGATCTTCTGAGGCAATAAAACCCAAAGGTACCAACAACATGATAATAGATAATAAATAATTCTACCAGAAGCAACACTTACATAATGCCAAGAAAGCATGCTTTGAGGCCATGAGAACTAGCACTCTCCGGAGAATGTCCTTATTAATAATGTAGTTCTTTATATGGTAGGTATGGTGCTCCACACAAAATGTTAACAATTCCAGTACAAGTGCCAACAACTGCGCAGTCTGAAAATCATCTAAAAACAAAACACAATTATATTTGATGACCAATATTCTTCTCCTTTCTAAATCTAAGTATCCAGGTTCCAACAAAGTAAAATCCTATCAACCCCAAATTTTAAAGTTAAAGAAAAGAGAAAGAGCACTGAATTCCTTCCGTGTGCCAAGATCTGCGCTTTACGTTTTCTTGACTCTATGAGAAATTAGTTTCAAAAAACCCAAGTCTGAATAGGAAGGCAGAGCTGGAACACCGATCTATTAGATCTGCTCTATTCTAAAGTGCAAGAATGCTCTACCATGTCTTAACACATCCCTCGTAAGATATGCACATAGCAACAGGAGATCCGGAAAGATCCCATGCGGTCTGGTGCAATTCCTCCCCTGCTCCTATGATTCCAGTGTTTTGTGGCTCCTTTATTACACAGGATGAACCCACACTGGATTATAATTATTGGCTTACCTTTCTTCCTCCCCAGGCAGCAAGCCTCTGGAAATATTTTACTTACTTTTTTCATTTCCCCCATTTAGTCCCTAAAGATTATAGCACAGTGCCTCCCATATAATGGGTTTTTAATAAATGTTTGGAGAACTTAAATATGTGTGTTTGGAAAGAAGCCTCAAGCTTTACCTAATATGAATACAGTAGATAGGAAAAATGAATATCATGTTTCCAAGACTTGATTCTAGAATTACAAAAAAGGATAAATTTAACATTTACTTTCTAAGTGGTGTTTTAAGTTATACCATACTGATAATTCATATGACAAACTAATATTCTTGAAATGTCAATAAGGGATTACCCACTGAAGACCCTAAAACTACTTTCTGAATTAAACACACATGTAAGCTAAAGCTATAAAATGCAGAAATAAGAATAATTCCTATCCTCGACACAAATAAAAAGTTTAATAGTAAGCAGCTTTGTTCTACACATCTGAAGTGCAAATAATTTAAAATTATTTTTTTCACAATTACTTCCTATTTAATGTATGTAAATACAAATATTACTTTTTAACAGAATTGTTTTTAAATTCTGAAAACAACAATCTCCTCTTTTACATTTTATCATCTCCAATTATAGCACTTTAAAGAAATTCTACCTTGAACACCTCTTTTGTTTTTGTTTTTTTTTTGAACACCTCTTTTGAAAATATATTACACCTCTGTGTAAACCAAATGAATGGCTCGGAATTTTTTTTTTTTTTTTTAAGATTTATTTATTCATGAGAGACACACAGAGAAAGAGAGAGAGAGGCAGAGACATAGGCAGAGGGAGAAGCAGGCTCCCTGCAGGGAGCCTGATGCAGGACTTGATCCCAGAACCCTGGGATCATGACCTGAGCCGAAGGCAGATCATGACTCAACCACTGGGCCACCCAGACACCCCTGGCTTGAACTTTTAAATTTTAAAGACTATTACTTAACATCAATTTTGAGTTTCAGAATTCAAGAACAAAGAACCTCACTACTGACCAGCATTATCTTACCTTTGCTAGGTTTGTCTTCTGTTGTATTTGCCAGTAAGGGAGCAGTGAGGACATGCATACAGTGCTTGTAAAAGAAACCCAGAAATTCAGTCTTCTCTGTTTTCTAAGGATCAAAAATACTTCCATGAATTTTAACTGCATTGGTTCCTCCCAGCAATAAGCAACATAGTAGTATGAAAAAGAGAAAAAGGCCTGTGGCTTACATTGGCAGTAGCTAACATATTCTCTGGGTCAACTAAAGTTCGGAGCAGGCCCATAAGCTGGACTGCCCCTCCAAGTTCAGGGTCTGTGTCACAAATCATATGTTCTATAATGAGGTTGATGAGCAAAATATCCTGGTGAGAAAAAGGACACACAGTAAGGATCACTTATTATGAAAATGGAAAAGTGCACACTATGACATGTTACAGCATTATGCCTAGCTCTAGCTGGTTTGTTAACTGCAATCAAAATGAAATGACTAACTTCTTTCATAGGATATATAGCAGAGTTTCCCTAAAGTGTGGTACAGATTCATTTACACTAATACAAAAAAAGAATTTTTTTCTCTATTATCGTTAAGTCCCTTTGATTACAGCAAAAACAAAGTTAGTTTGGTGCTTAAAGATCTTTGTACTTCTTGATAACAAAATCTCCCTTCTGAAGAAAGCTAACGGGCCTTCAGCTTAAGAGAATATATAGCCAGAGTTTATAACATTGTTCTACTTGCGCTGCATTTCTACGAATTCCTTCTATTTATGGCAAATGAGATCTGTATCTGTTCTCCATTTATGGAAATGATAGCGTTTCCATTTAAAATAAATTTAGTTGGTACCCAAATGTGTGAAAATTGGGAGAAACAAGATTATGGTATTTAGATAGCACAGAGCACAGAGAACATATGTATTCTATAGATTCCAAATGTCACAGAAAATCGATTACTAGTTTTCCTGAGGCTCTATGACTGGTGTTCCCGGCCCAGGGAGTAACTACAAACAGAAAGGGATGCAGCAGGGAAATCTCTGCTCTTGTATGTACATGCAGTGGTAGGATGGACATAAAGACAGACACTGGAAATCAAAAGGCCTACTGCATGTGAGTGAAGTACATCAATGTATGTGCAACTAGTGGGTTCCAGGCCAAGCAAGAATAGCCTTTATTTTTAATTAATACAGGTATTTTGGTTTTCTGGATAAGACTACTTTATTAAAGAAAATGGTGACACAATATTCAACAGCTCAAACTTTTACTTTTCTACATTTAACCTTACACTACAATTTAAAAAGAACCTTAAATACAGAAGTTGCTGGACATTCCACTTCACTCTGACACACATTAAGATTTTTTTTGTACAAGATAGAAGATCTATCTTCTCATTTTGTAAAAATACGATAGGAATTCTGCATAATTTTTTTTTTCAAAGAGGACACCCCTGTCCCCTATTAATATGCATTTGAGGGCAAATATATCTGTTTATCCTTAAAAGTTACTTGTAAGATTTTGGGGGAAGGAGGAAAAAAAATGGTATCATTAGTTTAATTCTCTACAACTGAAAGGGAAGAGCACACACATTTGGGGCTGCCATGGACACGTGCCATGTCCTCCAAGAGCATCCTCCATATTATCAGGACAGAGACCCCCACGTACTTTAAAACTGATGTGTGTGTGTGTGTGTGTGTGAACAAGACAACAGCTTGTTCCTTATGGTTACAGGCAGTAAAGCAAGCACCCTAAATACTTTTCCAAGGGACTGTGCTTCATTTCTTCATTCTTCATGATTTTGAGAATCTATCCCTAGCAAAATTAATGTTTTCCTAAGGAAGTTACTTATAGTTCCACATATATAGAGGAATAATTTATTAAATGATTAAAACAAGACATTATCAAGTTAATGAGAGAATTAAGAAATGTGATCTCAAAAACTTAAGACATTTTACTTGAGCATTAACAACTGCTATAAGACACAATCTGTAAATGGAGATAGAAGCCAGTTTAGGGAAAAATAAGCCATTCGACATTCTGGCTACACTTTCCCCAAATATCAGCTATTTAAATCTTTAAAAATAAATAATAAATACAGTTATAGCTCCCCATGTATTAATACTTACTGTTAGTGCAAATAATATTTACCTTGTTGGTTATTTTTTGCTCTGTTAACTTCTTACTTACATCATCATTCTGTTGTGCCTCCTGCATGACAAACTCTCGTACCATGGATGGATTATATTCAACCAAGTATGAGAATATATCAGTAGCAGCACTTCGCACCTGTGTATCATCCATGCCCTGCAGATAAAAAGCACTTATTTCTCCCATAGTTATAAAAATATGGACCTTATAGATATGTAAATCCAAAATCTAACAAATTATAACAAAAACACTGCAACAAGAAAGATCAAGGAAATGTGGCATGTAAAACTTGTTTTATGGATAAAGTTATTTTCTTTTATTCCTGTTTACTTTTCTTCTTTAACATTTTAACAGGCTGCAAAGTTAATTTATTTTTAAAAACATGGAAAATTCATCTGAATATTCTTTCAGTAGCGTAAGGGCTCTCTAATACTAAATTTGTATAGCTTTTCTACTTTATGTAATACACAGCTAATATTAAATACTGGGTATAATCAAACACTTGGATGTTACATAAAAATAAATTTTTGTGGATTAAAAATATAATGGTAATTGGGAGCGCCTGGGCAGCTCATATGGTAAAGCATCTGCCTTTGGCTCAGGTTATGATGTGGAGTACCTGCACAGCAGGATGTCTACTTTCTCTCCCTCTGCCCCTCCCCCTGCTCCTGCTCTCCTGCTGTCTCTTAAATAAAATCTTAAAAAAGAAATTAAAATAATAATAATAATATATAATGGTAATTAAATATCATGAGAAACAAACTTACAAGGATGACTTCTAGAGCTGGTAATATGCCCATATTTGACAAAGTCTTGAAAAAAGCATCTCTGTTTTGAGGTTGTAGCGTTTGGGAAAACGCACAAAATTCTTTTAAAAAGTTAACCTAAAATAAGGAAAAGAACAAATGAATATAAAAGACCTGTCGTTTTAGCTCTATGCACCTTTCAGAAGTATCAAATTTCTTACCAATTCCTGTCTTTTTTCCTCATCTGTTGCTTCATCTGTTAGTTGTGCAAACAAATCTGTCAGAAATTTTTCATCTTCCTGTTAAATCAAAGGATAATTTTATGCTAATGGTAAGAATATATTAAAACATAATTTCAGATACTTTAGAAGATATAAATTGCACTAAACTGGAAAAAGGAAAGATGATACTGGCAATGGTGTTTTTTAAAATACAGAAGGAAAAACCAAACTATTAAAGAATAAACTGGCGATTTATACAAGATTATTCTTTGTATTTTGCCAAGACTTTTTCCTAAACCTATTTAAGGGCTACATTGTGGGTATTTTAGGCTTTGACCATACGGTCTCTACCACAACTATTCAACTCTGTTGTTACAGTAGGAAACAGCCAGACAATATGCAAATAAGTGTGACTATGTTCAAATAAAACTTTATAAAAATAGATAGGAGCCATAGTTTGCAAACCCCTCGTTTATAGAGTTTTAAAATCTTACTTTTAGAAGTTAAGGTTCTACCCACCTCTCAAAAGACGGTAAAAATTAAGATAAAGCTTCTTTCACATTTTAAAGACACAGAAAATGATTCAATTATTTAAAAAGCTAAATGCAGAGCTTTAAAAGAAACACTTATTATTTGAAGATATGCCATACAGACACACACAATATGCATTATTTTGAAAAAGATTAAAGAGGTACTCTCCTAGGATACTAATCTGGTTAAGTCAATACAGAACTTAGAACTTCAAATGTTATAACTGAGACAGTTAAGACATTTACCCAAAGACCAACTACAGGAGGTGGCAGACACCTTCCTATCTGTTCAATTTTTTTCCATTACTATTTTTAAGATTGTGTTATACTTTAATACCATACTATCTCAGCTAGTAATAGATTCAACACTAGTTCAGCCCTACAGATATGCCTAAGTCTAAATATATATATGTATATATAAATGTATGTTTATGTGTGTATGTAATCCCCCACTAGATTATAAACTCCATCTTCACTGTTGCAGGTACTTAGCAAATATTTTCTGTGATACTAAATTGGTTATTCCTACTTTTACTTTTTCTAAAATGTACAAATAAGCCATACCTCAAATGGCATGTAATTTCAAGATGATCCCAGATATAATATATCCCACCAACTGGAAATCAAAAGACTGAAAAAGAGTCTCTGAACTGCTGCATTTGGGGCTACAGAAGTTGAGAGAATAAAAATGTTTTTTAAAAAAAGAATTTTTAATAGTATTAAATACAGAGCAGTTAAAACTAAAGGGAGGGTATGACTGTGTACACAAGGGGGCTAAGAGTCTGCTTTAAATTCTATCTCAATCACCCATCATCACAAATTTATAAAATTCTCTTTCCTTCATAGCAGCACTTTGGATATAAGTACCTGCATCAAGAGAAACAACTACAGTATTGACAGCCAGGATTCACAAAGCATAATATGGGGAAACAAAGACTTAACAACTTGAAATTATTCATATTTAATGAGTAAAGCTGGCATATAACAGGTATGATGACCAAGAAACCACACAAGTGACAAATCTCTGCATAACAAAATGAGAACCACGTGGAGCTTAAGGACCAGATGCACTCAGGACTATCCAAGGAAACCAGGAATCAAAAGTGGACCAGAACAGAGGCTCTACTAGGTAGCCAGTAAAAACTAGATGCTTCTCAAAGAATAGAAAGTACCAGAATCACCTCTCTCCTCCATTATCAATCATAATACACTGTATAGAGATCACTGTTGTCCTTACCAGACTGTATTGCCTATATTACTTATTTACATGTCAGTCTTAAATGAATGGGAACCACATCAAATTAGTCAAAATGAACAGGAATTATTCCTAGCTCCAGGACAACAGTATTGGTAAAACTGATTTTTCTATTTGAATTCATGGTTTTTCTAAGATGACAAAGGCAAGGACTCTGAAAATACAGCAATTTTCTAAAAAGGAACAGCCACACAAATTAAACTCACTGCTTTATTCATAACATGTCCTACCAAACAGCTCTGACATTTATTTGCCTCTTTTATTTAAATCGAGGTTTCAAATAATTACTTTATTTGTAGATCTGAGGTAAGGTCTTAAGTCTTTCCAAGTCATATCATCTGTTATTCTTCCAATATCATTAGCATCAAGAAATAAACAACATGAGGAGGTGAGGTGTGCAACTCACAAATCTTTGCACCATGCAAACTTCAAAGTTCCATTTCAGCTAGAACAGACTAATTCCTACACTATGGGATAATATACTGAGAGGTTTTCTAACTTTGGGAATGTTACAAATGCAGATCACTGGCCAGCTCTCACAGATTTTGATTGCTGTGTTTTGTGCAGAATCCAGGAAACTACACCCTAGGCAATTCTGATACAAGCACCCTTAAAACACCAGACCTGGGGATCCCTGGGTGGCTCGGCGGTTTGGCGCCTGCCTTTGGCCCAGGGCGCGATCCTGTAGTCCCGGGATCGAGTCCCGAGTCTCCCTCCTCCTGTGTCTCTGCCTATCATTCATAAATAAAATAAAATATAAATGAATGAATGAATGAATGAATGAATGAATGAATCTAAGAAAAACAAAAACAAAAACACCAGACCTGAGAGACTGGGCATATTGTAGAAAGAAAATTTGGAGCTTAATATAGCAATTATTTATTTTCTTTAATATTTATTTATTTATTTATGAGACACAGAAAGGCAGAGACACAGGCAGAGGGAGAAATAGGCTCCCCACAAGGAGCCTGATGTGGGACTCAATGCTGGATCCCAGGATCACGCCCTGAGCTAAAGGAAGATGCTCAGTCGCTGAGTCACCCAGGCTCAGTAATATAGCAATTACTAAAAGATACTTTAAAATAATCCTCGGGGTGCCTGGGTGGTTCAGCTGGGTTAAGCCTCTGACTCTTGATTTGGGCTCAAGTCATGATCTCAGGGTTGTTGCATGCTGAGCGTGCAGCCTGCTTAAAAGTGTGCATGTGTGTGTGTCTCTCTCCCCCTCTACTCCTCCCCCCACCTCCACTTGCACACATGGGTGCTCCAAAATAATGCTCAAGAGTCTTGCACTGTGTTCATGCATGATCTTCTTTAATTTTCAGATGACTTACAGGGTTGATACTAATATCACCATCCTTCAGATCAGGAAGCTAAAGCTTCTTAAAAGGTTAAGAAAATTGCCCAAGTCACATAGCTATTAAATAACAAGAGCCATAGCTCCTTACTCACATCCAACTTCCCCATACTCTCATCTGGTACAAAAGCATGCCTTTTGGTAAGGAGACCTGCAACTATAATTTTCCAATATCTGCTGTATTCCCTTGACCCTAAAACTAAACCTTTAATATTAATGATCTGACAGTGCTACCAATTCTACAGATTTATATTCTGTATTTAATGACATACTTCTTGTCTCATTATACCTTTCTCTTTGAATCCACTCTATGCATAATTGACATATCAATATACCTAAAATTCTACATTCATTTGTTAAGAACATTCATTCCCTCTAATTTCTCCAAGCTAGACTTCTTTATCACATTTACGTTCCCTGCTGGAAACCTAACAACCTTCTGGTCCCACAGTAGTATATATTATAATCTCTTCTAATATCAACCAAAAACTTACCCTTAGACAGAAATCAAAACTCAATTTAGGTATTTAAAAGGAACAGAAATTCCTTCTGCTAAATCAGTTAACAGATTAACTGATTACTGCTAACAGTTAATGGGATCAAGAAGGTATCTTTGTAAGTAGGAAAAAGATCTAACTCACCTGTAACATACCAACAATTTCTACCTTATTGAAAAAGATAAAGGAGTGAAGTGTTGATAACATATTTTCTTCAAAGACCGAGGGAGTAGGTAGAACCATATCCTGGATATACTGAACTCGGTACGTCTGATGAATTTTTTGTTTCAGCTCAGGATCTGATATGGGAATCACTTCTTTAAACTTAGCTGTTTTTGTTAGAAATTCCCTGTGTTTTCGTGGTTGTGATAAAGCAGGATCGTATTCTAAGCATCCAATGACGTCCATTATACATTCCTCAGAGAACATAACTTCGAAAAGAGCAGTTCGATTCAAGAGGAAGATGCCTTTGATAATTTCATACAAGTGGTGAAGTCCTTCAATATTTTCCAAATCCTCACACACATGAAAAAGCTCTAAGAGCTTTTTTATATAACCCTCATTTTCCAGTGCTAGTGCAAGTTTTTCACGACGCAGGGGGGAAGGTAAAGATGATGCCACAAGTTCTGCAATTTCCTCAAGGCGACTTAATTCACAAGATGGCAATTCTAAACCTGGTGATGACATATCATCAAAACGTTCCTCTTCAGATTCATCTACAAGGTCCTGAGTGATGTCCACTGAAGGGTCCTTTCCTTGAACCTGTAACAAAATTTATGATAGCTGATAGAATATATAATCAAGCAAATCCAAATTATATTCTTAGATGAATACAAGAGATGTTATAAGAATCCGAGTATCTGTATTCTAGGACAGCCACCACCAAAACCCTTCAAAGTTGAAGTAAAATTCAAATAAACACCAAATATCATGTGATCACAGAAAATACATATAATTCTAAGTGACAAGAAAAACTTTTAACATCAATTCCAGAAAGCAAGGGCCAAATAACATGTACAAACTGACTTTGAACCAAAGTCACTGATGTTCTATGAATGGTGGCTGGTGGCCCAAAAATATGAATAAGAAAAACTGTGGGAAACAAGTGTACTCACACAAAAATGAAGCCATATAAAAAGTAACTGCAACATACATGTAGCAGAGTATACTACATTAGATCCCAAGACTATCTACTAAAAGTAACCAAACCATGGAAGTTTTCCTTTCTATTCAAACTCTTGATCCCTCCAGGAACCCTAAAAGTTTGTCATAAACCCCAACTTTATGTCGGTATAGAGGCTCTAATGATAAAAACATAATTTAGAAGTTTTTACGGATACATTTTGAGATAAAAGAATATTTTTACCCAAAGTAAAGGACTTATTTCGAAATAAAATGAGTTTTGCTATCTTGGCCCTATAATTTGAGACATCATCACTAAAATACGCTAAGTTCAATGGTTTATAAAGAAATGGAAAAATTAGACCTTATATGAAATGGCCAAGAAACTTAAATTGCTTAGCATGGTTAGAGACTTTTAATGGATACTGGAAGGGAAGAAGTCCTGGAATAGGTCTTGAAATATGCTGCAAGTTGATATCGTCTTGACCTTAACCCAGTGGGCAGTAACACTGAAAGGCAGCTAGGCACATTCACACACTGTACCCAGCTTGGTCTCAAGTTGGCTCTGGATTTGTTAACTACATAAACTCTCAATATAGCTTTAGATCCCTGGAACTCAGACTATGGCTTTACCTACAGAAATGTAGTAGCATTTGATTAAAAAGCCAAATGTAAAGGGACAAGAGCCCTTATTGTAATGAAAATGCTATCTTTTTGGGTTTATGTGCAAATATGAAGGCGAGGAAGGTAATCAAAAAGGCCTGTGGTTGGGCAGCCTGAGTGGCTCAGTGGTTTGGTGCCTGCCTTTGGCCCAGGGCATGATCCTGGAGACCTGGGATCGAGTCCCATATAGGTAGGGCTCCCTGCATGGAGCCTGCTTCTCCCTCTGCCTGTGTCTCTGCCTCTCTCTCTCTCTGTGTCTCTCATGAATAAATAAATAAAATCTTAAAAAAAATAAAAATAAAAAGGCCTGTGGTTAGGATTTTTCTTGCAATCTGATCTGTTCAGTGAATCACAGCGGAAATGCAATGATTTGACTGACAATGTTTTAGGAATGAAAACAAAAGAAAGGTACAACAAACTAGAAGAATCTTAAGACAAAGGATAAGTCTTAGCAGTCCGTCTGGACAAATATAAAGAAAATGAGAATGTGAAGGCCATGAAAGATCTAGAAGAAAAAATAGATACACACAGACCTAATAACTGTTATCAAGGAGGATACTAGAAAACAGAGAGACCTTTTGTTGTTTCTAGATCAAAAAATGAGTAGGGTTCAAGAAATAGACATGTAAGATCTCAAAGAATAAAATTTAATGAATTCCCTAGAATAAGCCAGGATCCAGAGATTGGTATGTACAGACAGAATCATAAAAGACTAGTAAAACATCTTACAAGTTGAAGGGTAAGATCAGAAAATAAGAGCCAATGTTTCCTAGAGGAGTTACTCTAGAGAAAGTATACAAGTACTACTACCCATGCCCCAAGTGTAAATGAAGAACTACAGACTAAGTGAAAGTATAATAAAGATTCAACAATTTACTAAAAAGAGCCAGGCACGATGGCAATGCACTGAGTCCAGGTCTGAGTTAAATATTGGCTTAACAGAAGATTCTGTCCAGGGTGGGAGTGTTAACTCAGAAAAGGGAAGGAGAACAATATCTATCTGAGCAATTGGTGCTTTTAGCATACCCAAGCTCTTCAATCTCCTCTCTCTATGGGAGAACTCCACAGGACAAAATCTAGAAGTAGGCTATGAAAACAAAGAACAAGTATGAAGAAAGAGGCATTCAGATATAAATTTCAGCCTTTCACATGCTTGCAGAAGGAAAGGGACAGTTCAATAGACAGGTTACTATATAAGAAACACATCTGAGTAGACTATCTAGCAGAAATAAATTCTACAGGGTAAGGAAACACTGTGCCCCAAGGACATGTAGCTTTTTAAGGCAGTGGCTCTTAAACTTCAGGGTTCATGAAAACAGCTAAAGCAGAAATTGACAAACTACAGCCAAACGTGGCCTGCCATCAATTTTCCTAAGTATAATTTTACTGTAAGAGAGCCATGGCTATTTATGTGTTACATACGGCTACTTTCATATTACAACAGCAAAAATGAACAGCTGTTAAACTGTATGGGCCACAAGGCCTACAATATTTACTATTCTTGCCCTTTAGAGAGAAAATCTGACCTAGAGGGCTTGTTCAAATATAATACAAATACAATTACTGGGACCTACTCAAAGAAATTCTGACTCAGTAAATCCGGGATACAGTCCCCAGAATCTGCATTTGTCAGTTCCCAGGTTACACTGCTGGTCTGACGACCACACTTTGAAAACCAATGAATTAAAGAATCTGCTGAAGGGGGCACCTAGGCAGTTCAGTCATTTGAGGGTCTGACTCTTGGGTTTCAGCTTGGGTCGTGGGATTGGCCCTGAATCAGACTCCGAGCTCAGCAAGAAGTTGGTTTGAAATTCTCTCCCTCCGCCCCTCCCCCATCTCTCTAACATTCATATTCACTCTCAAATAAATCTTAAAAAAAAAAAAAAAAAGACAAAAAAAAAAAACCTAAAGGAAGATTATTCTCTAATTAAAGTAAATGTGGGGATCCCTGGGTGGCGCAGCGGTTTGGTGCCTGCCTTTGGCCCAGGGCGCGATCCTGGAGACCCGGGATCGAATCCCACATCGGGCTCCCGGTGCATGGAGCCTGCTTCTCCCTCTGCCTGTGTCTCTGCGCCTCTCTCTCTCTCTGTGACTATCATAAATAAATAAAAATAAAAAAAATTTTAAAGTAAATGTGGAGATAGAGAAACTGTCCTTAGGATGCCATGGTTTAAATGAGTCTATAACAAGAGCCTATGGCTTCAGTATATGATAAATGCAAAATAGAATACATAATAAATGTATACGCCTAAGATACATGGAGATTATGTGGAGATTATGTCACTAGACTGAGGTACTAGTCACTAGGAAACTCCAGAATCAACTGAAAAAATGCAAGATAAGTCTGAAGAGATAGTCAAGAGTCACAAGAAATTACTGAACATAGTGGTATATATGATCAGGTTGGCATTCTTAAAAAGATCATTTTAGCTATGGTAGGGATTTGGAAAGACCAGTCAAGATGAAAGCGATAAATCATGCAAGAAATGATGGTGGTTAGGCAACTAACAGTGATAGCAGTGAAAACAACAATATGTAAATGAATATAAGATTTATAACTAAAAAAAAAAAAAAAGATTTATAACTAAAGGAGTGAATGGATGTAAGTAATGAAGGAAGGATAAATATAACCCTCAAGTTTCTGATGACGTTTACTGAGATGAGGGAGATGGGAGAATGAACAGATCTAGAGGAGATTATGTTTGGTTCTGGACTACTAAATTTGAAATACCAGTGAGCACTTGTGAAGGAGCTCTCATAGGCAGCTGGATATAAAGCATGGAGTTTAGCAAAGGTCTTGGCTGGACAGTTTGGTGTCAATAAATTGCACTTTCCTATAAATCAAGCTTTTTACAGACAACAGTGAATTTAAGAGATCAGTATAAAATGCCATTTATTTAAAATCTTGGGCATTAGCAAAAAGCTCAGCAAAAAACAAAATACTTAGCATGTTGATTTCTAGTTTTTTAAAATTACCTGACATATTTTCTCCCAAATTTCATCACATCCAGCTTTTTCTTGAAAGCTAAGGGCCAAGTCATAATTTTCTGCTTCAGACCACACAATCAAAGTGTCCTTGAGAGAAAAGAAAAAGTCTGATTAACATCCATTGATTACTTCAAAGTATAAGGCAAATGAACAAAGCAATAAGGAACTGAGGACAGTACTGAGCAACACTGATATTGTAATTGCCAGTGCCTTTTCACACCTAGCTCTGTTCAATCTATAAAAAGAAAACAATATTTTCCTTAAGGAGAAGTTAACCAGTATATGAAAAGCACCACAAAGTGAGCAATCTAAATGTACTAAAAGATACAAACTAAACATTATATCAATCTTTTGCTTACATATTAGGTTATATTTTATGCTCTAATCAAATTGCCCAGAGAAAGTAGCATTTAATACCTAGGGGATGTCAAGAGAATATAATTAATAACCCTTTCTCTCATCTCTATTGTCTCTATTGTCAGCATTGGATGATCTTGACCAGAGACACACGAGGCCCATGAAATTATCGGCTAAATTTGTAATATGGGAAATTTTATCTGGATAGATTTTTGTTTTAAACTTTCACCAAAGTGCTGTGGTTCAAGAAGATGCTCCTACAACCCACAGCCCCTTCACTCCTATTCAGGCAGACTTTTGTTTAATGACAGTAAGTTTAATGAACAATTCAGGTTTTTGTTAAGATGTCATCTCTGCAAGACACTACACTTAAAATATTGACACCATTTTATATTCCCTATAGTATAGTCTGTATTCCTCAATAGTATAATTGTATAATCTACATAGTATAATAAAAGTCTGTATTCTACAATATATATAATATAGTAAAAATATTTATAGTCGAAGATATCCTTTCAAACTTATAGTAAATAAACACTATTTACTGTACTACAGTAAATAAGCACTATTTACTGCACTACAGCAAATATACACTATTACAGAGCCATTAACCATTTCAAAAAAGAGCCCTCTCACTGTAAGAGCTTTGTGAATCTTCTTATATATGAAATACTGAATGGTACTAGGGAGA
Source organism: Canis lupus familiaris (assembly GCF_011100685.1). Lineage (NCBI taxonomy): Eukaryota > Metazoa > Chordata > Mammalia > Carnivora > Canidae > Canis > Canis lupus. Next base: position 62,660,053 of record NC_049229.1, read on the forward strand.
GTTACACTTAAAAAGAAGGCTGGGGCACCTGGGTGGCTCAGTCAGTTAGGTGTCTGACTCTTGGTTTTGGCTCAGGACATGGTCTCAGGGTGGTGAGATTGAGCCCCTCTCTCATCAGGCTCTGGGCTCAGTGCAGAGTCTGCCAGAGATTCTTATTCCTCTTCCTTTGGCCCTCCTGGCTCATGAGCACCCACTCCTTCTCTAATAAATAATTCTTTTTTTAAAGGAGCCTAACATAACAGCTATCATGTAGCAGTTTTTCAGGCTGGTCCAAAGAGAAGAATTAGGAGAAGTGAGAGAAAGACATGAGTACAATATACAGAAAAAATAATTCAATCTAGTAAATAACTGAATGGAGCCAAGCAAAAGCTAGGTGAGCATTTACAGGGATGATAAATGTTCCTATATGAAGAAGGAAACAGGACTAGACCATCTTTAAGGTACCTTAAAAGATATGTTTACTTGGAGGCAGTTTCTAATACTTTTCACTATCAGAGATAAATCTTATTATACACAAACAGTCCCGGTTTTGTCTGCTAAACTGTATATTAATTCTTTTCAGTCAATTCTGTAACTGTCAATCACAAGGACCAGTAGTCTCTCTCTGAACTAAAGAGATGGCAGCCAGAAGTAAATAAATGATAATTTGATTTGGCTGCACAGCATTACTAATAAAATGAATCTACAACTTTCACTCAGGATTTTTAAAAAGACCTCAAAGACACTTTACTATTTTCTTGAATTTCTAGAGATCATAGAAACCAGGCAGACATCTGTTCCACAGTGAGTTAAGTAGCTGTTCAAACTCAAAATAATTTACATTAACATTGTAAGATCAACACACCGCAAATTAGTCCGCTGTGTAGACTCCCTAAGTCAGGGTCTTCATCTTTAAAATGGGTATCCTATAGTTATGAGAAATGGTGATAAAGACCCACGGAAACAAGCCTGAAACCAGTATCATATTAGTAACAAGACAGATTTAATACAACTGTAAGCAATCACTTTAGTGCAATGTAAATTCAGAATCATCTGCAGGCTTAAAATGGGGCACAACTAGACCTATGTTCTTAATTGCCCATTTGACAAACTTAGAAGTTTGAAAATTTTTAGAAATTGCTGTTCTGTTTCCTTGGAAAAGTCTAATTTTCACCAAATCATCTTATTTATCATCCAACAACCTACAGCTTAAGACAGGGATTTTAAAACAGATGATCTTCTTTTTCTTCTGTCTTTACTCTTCCACTGACTTAAACCTCAAAACACAAATGTATATATTCACATATAGACTATCAAAGGCAAATACTCTAGTCTCCAGCCACTCCAATCAAACCTAACAGTTTTTTTAAGAACACTAAATGCAACAAAGTATTAGCAGACCATTAGACTATCAAAATATTTCATATTGTACCAAATGTTTTTTGGACAAATAATCACCATTAAATAGATTTAGAAGTTCTTATCAGCTTTCCTATACACTGTGTGACCTCAAGCAAGTCACAATCTTTAGGGATCGTCTAATGTACAAAATAAAGCAGACACTAACTTCTAGTAATAGTTTAATGGTCAATGATGAAGTTATAATTTTATTTATAGAGTAATATACTTATAAAGTAATATATACATATGAATGTGTTGGTAGCATTCTTGATTCTAAATTACTTTATATCTGTACCTTCAGGGCACTGAGGGATCTGATATTGTCTTCACTGACCTTGTACAGCACTCAGTAACTGTGTGTGTATGTGTTCTGAATAAATATACCTTCTGATGATAGTGCTAGTAGGTCTAGCAGGTAGATAAAGATTTACTCTCAGGTATCGCTTATTCACCCGAAGGGTACAAAGAAAGAGTGTACCAAACCTGAATGTTGCCTTAACAAAGTGCATCATTATTATCGTGTTATTATAAGGTCCTATTCAGGCCAGGTAAGAAATCAGATTTTCCTACACCAGGCTGCTGTATAGGGACAGAAATGCCCCTTCTACACAAGCATCTACAATAGCAAAAGAAGTAATTTCTACCATTCTGTTGTGTTAATAGCTGATTATTTTATCAGCTGGTCATTTTTTTTTTCCTCTAGGTAGAAACAAAACTGTATTTAGTTTTAACTTTTGAGAATTAAGTCTTTGTTGTAAGAATATGTGGAACAAAACTTGGAGTGATTTTTTAAAATTTAAAATGATTGCTTTATACACTATAGAGATTGGCTGAAAGCATATTTTAGAATTAGGGTAGGAAAGTATGTTGTAACCTGTTTTGAACTTTTCACTGTAAGGGATTGATGGTAAATTTTCATTTAATCACCAAATTGAGAGGATAGTATACAAGGTAAAACACAACATTTTCAAAATTTTACCTGTTGTTTCTGATATGCAGTGTTAGGATTTATTTTGGACTCTAAAAGTAGAGAACCTAGGAAACAGAAAAACAAAACATTCCATTATGTCATTGCAAAGCAGCACAATTACGTTCCATCACATACACACACACTTCCTTTCCTGAACACTTGATACACATGTAACTTCAGTTAAGGAAATATTTTAAAAACAAGTTTAAATATAATAAAACTTGTAACCCAAGAAATGTTTATTTTATGCATATTTACTTTTAACAAGAAGGACACAATTATCTGAAGAGTAAAGGGCTAGATAGGAATAGAATAAAGGGCTGGATAGGAATAGAAACCTAACAACTTATGAGCAGCATAAAGTATTGAAACAGCACAGCATGAAGCCCAATGATCTGGGTTTCAATCTCTGACATACATTATGACTTAGATCTAATCCATTGCCCCAGTACATCCCCACATTACACTTCACCTCAGAAAGTCTTACTTCAGAATTATCATATTTCATCTTCAAATGATCAATTTTTCTTATAGTAAACTAATTTTCATTTTTTCCCTGGCCATATAAGGCTCATCATACTACAAAATTAACTATTACTTTATAACAAAGAGCAAATTTTAAGACCACCTATATGCCTCTCCCCTCCGTAAGTTCCAGTTTATCCCCTATATACTATCTAAAGGCAAATTCTGGCCCAAAATGCTTAAGCAGCAGTCCATCTGAAATTTTCATTTCTTCTCCTATTACGTTTAACCATTACTTCCAATTCCAAATAGTGGCTAGGCAGCTGAGAAAAGGGTCCTTTTTAACATTTCCAGGTTTAATTAGTTTGCTTCTATGTTAAAATTCATCTACTAATCTTATGATACTGCCCCATTTAGTGATTTACTGACTGTTCACTTGTCTGTGCTCAGAACAGTGCTAAGTGATACTGAATACGGTAAAATACCAGCATTTACCAAGATGTGATGAGTTAATTTGCGAACACCCTGTACACACAAACAGCCTCCTGCTTCACTCGAATCTTCCTACTGTGTCCAGTACAGGTGAAGTTAACTCCAAATGTATTTCTTATTCTTTCTGTACTGAAAATAACTAAACAGTCTCCATATTTTTCCCACCTGTACCCAATACCCTATTTCTTTAGGTTCTCTTATTTATTTCGATTTCTGGCTCACTGAGGTTCAGACAAGTATTCTCAGATTCTAGAGGAAATCTGTTTTAATCTTCCTCCTCTTCTCCCTACTTTTGTCATATTATTAATTAAAATAAATTTCTAGTACTTCAATTTTCTTTATGTGCAATTACCAGATTTTTTATTTTGGTAATTATTAAGAGTTGTTTAGTGATGCATTCATAACAAGAAAAAGCAGCAAGCAAATGAACTTGATGTTGAGAGTCTCTCAAAAGTACTAAAAGTCTCCAACTATCTTTATAAATATTCTTCCAGGGGCAACCCTGGTGGTGCAGCAATTTAGCACCGCCTGCAGCCCAGGGTGTGATCCTGGAGACCCGGGATCGAGTCCCACGTCAGGCTCCCTACATGGAGCCTGCTTCTCCCTCTGCCTGTGTCTCTAAGAACAAATAATAAATAAATAAATAAACAAATAAACAAATAAATAAATAATAAAATCTTAAAAAATAAATATTCTTCCATTGTTTCTTGTAAATATAAGAACAAAAATCACAAACTATCATTTCTCAATGAAATGAGAGTATGTCAGGAACATTATGGATCAAATTTACTTTTTGTGGCATATAATTATACTCAAAATGTGGTTTCTAGGCAAAAATACATTCCAAAAAAATCTACTTTGAAATATATATCCTAAAAAACCATCGATTTCTAGAAAACTACATAATAGAATGAAACTGAATTACTTTGTAACATTCAGAAGATGTAAGAGGTCTAATGTCCTATAACTAAAGGGTGTGATCCTGGAGTCCCAGGATCAAGTCCCACATCAGGCTCCCTACATGCAGCCTGCTTCTCTTTCTGCCCACGTCTCTCCTCTCTCTCCTGAATAAATGAAATATTTTTTAAAAGAATAAATAAAATCTTAAAAAAAAAAAGAGGGGGATCCCTGGGTGCCTTAGCAGTTTAGCATCTGCCTTCAGCCCGGGGCATAATCCTGGAGTCCTGGGACTGAGTCCTGCATCAAGCTCCCTGCGTGTGACCTGCTTCTGTGCCTGTGTCTATGCCTCTCTCTCTCTGTGTATGTCTCTCATGAATAAATAAATAAAATCTTTAAAAAGAATGTAAAAAGACAATCCATGAAAATGGAAGAAAATATTTATAAATCATTTATCTGATAAGGAATTTATATACAGGAATCTGTATTTAAAAATGGGTTGGGGGGGGATCCCTGGGTGGCGCAGCGGTTTGGCGCCTGCCTTTGGCCCGGGGCGCGATCCTGGAGACCCGGGATCGAATCCCACGTTGGGCTCCCGGTGCATGGAGCCTGCTTCTCCCTCTGCCTGTGTCTCTGCCTCTCTCTCTCTCTCTCTCTGTATGACTATCGTAGATAAATTAAAAAAAAAAAAAATGGGTGGGGATCCCTGGGTGGCTCAGCAGTTTAGCGCCTGCCTTTGGCCCAGGGCATGATCCTGGAGTCCCGGGATCGAGTCCCGCGTCGGGCTCCGGCATGGAGCCTACTTCTCCCTCTGCTTGTGTCTCTGGCCCCCCCCCCATCATGAATAAATAAATAAATAAATAACTTTAAAAAATAAAATAAATAAAAATAAAAATAAAATAAAAACGAGCAATAGATCTGAATAGGTATTTCTCCAAAGAAGATATACAAATGGACAACAAACATATGAAAAGATGTTCAACATCATTAGCCCTTAAGGAAATGCAAATCAAAACCACAAATAAGGGGCACGCACCCAGGTGGCTTAGTGGTTGAGCGTTTTGCCTTCGGCTCAGGTTGTGACCCTGGAGTCCCAAGATCGAGTCCTACATCAGGCTCCCTGAGTGGAGCCTACTTCTCCCTCTGCCTGTGTCTCTGTCTCTCTCTCATGAATAAATAAAATCTTAAAAAAAAAAAAAACCCACATAAGATACCATTTAATACACCTACTGAGATGCCTATAATCAAAGACAGTGTTGCCAATTACAGTGTTGGTAACCACATGGAGAAACTGAAATCCTCATACATTTTGCTTGTAGGTAAAAAGGCATTCACTTTGTAAAAGTTTGGCAGTTACTCAATTGCTAGTAATTCTAGCAATTCCAAACCTAGGTTTATACCCAAGAGAAATGAAAACATGTTCATTCAAACATATGTACGTACAGAGTCTACGGCCATACCACCCTGAACGCGCCCGATCTCATCTGATCTCGGAAGCTAAGCAGGGTCGGGCCTGGTTAGTACTTGGATGGGAGACATATGTACGTACATGTCCTTAGCAGCCTATTTCATAATAGCAAAAAAATACAAATAATCCAAATGTCCAAAACCTAATGAATAAAATACTATTCAACTACACAGAGAAAAATACATGCTATAACATGGGTGAACCTTGAAAACATTTCATGTGAAAGAAGCCAGTCACAAGAAGTCTATATATGACTGACTTTATATGAAATGTACAGTGTGCAAATTAGAGAAAGATGTGTAGATTAGTGGTGGTTTAGGGAGGAAGGGCAGTGAATGGGGTAGTAATTGTTAACAGGTACATGATTCCTTTCAGAGAGAACAAAATATTCTAAAATTAGATTGTGGTGGGGTGCCTGGCTAGCTCAGGCAGTAGACCATGCAACTCTTGACCTTCGGGTTGTTAAGTTCAAGCCCCACGTTGGATGTAGAGATTACTTTAAAAATTAAAAAAAAAAAAATGTGGTGAGTTGCAAGATCCTGTGAATATGCTTAAAAAAAAAAAAAAGAACTATATGCTTTGAATGGGTGAATTATACTGCATGTAAACCCTGTTTAAAAAGGTGTAAATAGGGGATCCCTGGGTAGCTCAGCGGTTAAGCGCCTGCCTTCAGCCCAGGGCATGATCGTGGAGTCCCTGGATCCAGACTCACATCGGGCTCCCTGCATGGAACCTGCTTCTCCCTCTGCCTGTATCTCTGCCTCTCTCTCTCTCTCTCTCTCTCCCCCCTACCCCCGTGTCTCTCATGAATAAATAAATAAAATCTTTAAAAAAAAAAAAAAAAAGGTGTTAAGTATTCATAGAGGCAAATACCGCATAGAAATGTTAATGAACCAAATATGTGAATGCAACATATACGAATCTTACAAACATGAATGAAAGAAACCTCAGAGAAAAATATATACCATATAATTCTACTTACATAAAGTCAAAAAGTAGCAAAAACTAATCTATGGTGCTAGTAGGCAGGGAGAGATAGTGACTGTGAAGGGACATGAAGCAGGGTTCTAGAGTGTTGGTTATTTTGTGAAAATTCACCAAGATGAATAATTACCATTTGTGTAACTTTTTGACCCATTACACTTCAAAAGTTTTTTAAAAAAAGTTTAAGAGTAGGGGTTAAACATATGGCACAGAGCGGTGGAGTTATCATTTCAAATTGTGCTTCCAAGAAACACAGCTGTAACACTGTCAATTATAATTAAAAAAAGGAAAAAGGACAAGGCATCTAGGTGGCTCAGTCCGTTAAGCATCTGACTTGATCTCAGCTCAGGTCTTAATTTCAGGGTCATGAGTTCTAGCCCCAGGTTGGGCTCCACACTGGGTGTTGGGCACTTAAAAAAAAAGAAAAGAAAAGAAAAAAAGGAAAGAAAAAACACACTTGACTTGGCTGTTACTAAAACAAAATGAAAATTTGCATTTGCTTCAAAACTGTCCATAAAGTTACAGGGTCAGGGTAATTAGAAAGGAAAAAGTCATAAACTGAAAGCTTGAAGTGATCCCTCCCAAAGCCCTAGCTAAAAGAGAAGAAGTATAGAACTGAATGCTTCTGGTATTGGCAACTTTTTCTTTACTGGACCATTCAAGATGTTAAAGTGAAGTATCTCTGCTGAAACACATCGCAGCCATATCCCATGGCTTTGGTTTAAGACATTACCCAGTCAAGTTTTATCATGCATTAACACAATCCTTTCTCCCAACAAGTTTACTTGTATCAGTTGCTATAGCTACAGTACTAGGAACAACAATTCCATTCTAGTAATATATGGGTATCTGGGGATGTAGAGTTCAACTGTAGGTGAGAGGCATTTATCATGGTAACAGAGACAACAGGGGAGAAATGAGGAAGATGATCCTTAGTAGCAGACCTTACCCAACATCATGGGAGGTAGAGATGGTTCTCATTAAGGAGAACACATGCTTTAGATATGGGACAGGTTCAGTTTATCTTAATACCTGCAGTTTATCTTAATACCTGAAGTACAGGTACACAACAGCCCCCACCCAAACTTATTTAAGAAACATACCCATCCTCTCCAATAAAACATCCCCCAGGAACAATTCACTCTCACCCTCTCCATGACACCTCCTCTTCACCAACTGACAAAGACACTCTATCACACAGACCAAAGAGACAAGCCTACACAGTAAACCCCAATATCAACACTTGAGAAAGGCCTTCCCACTTTCAACCTAAACACTTGGATAGGAAATAAGAGACACAAAGAAATATCAAGACACTGATCAAACTAAAGGGAATGATCAATACATGTAATTCACTTGGTCACTGCAGAATCTATTCAATCAGACCACTAGCAAAATCAACCATCTTCAGATGAACTAAAAAGTATTCCTGCACAAGTGCATGTAAGTCTGTTCCACAGAAGTTCTGATTGATAGGCCTACCAGTCCATATTTGCACAGGTATTTTTCAAAAAATAAAGAGGCTTTTGTTTACTAATAACAAGACTACAATCACCACAACTTTTGAGGAGGGTCATTTTATCTTTATCTATCAAGCTTTTAAAACATAGGCCTCAGGGACGCCTGGGTGGCTCAGTGGTTGAGCATCTGCCTTTGGCCCAGGGCGTGATCCTGAGTCACGGGATCGAGTCCCACATCAGGTTCCCTGCATGGAGCCTGCTCCTCCTTTCTGCCTATGTCTCTGCCTCTCTCTCTAATAAATAAATAAAATCTTTAAAAAAATAAAAATACAAAACACAGGCCTCTGGGCAGCCCGGGTGGCTCAGCGGTTTAGCACCGCCTTCAGCCCAAGGTGTGATCCTGGAGTCTCAGGATCAAGTCCCATGTCAGGCTCCCTGCATGGAGCCTGCTTCTCCTTCTGCCTGTGTCTCTGCCTCTCTCTCTCTCTGGGTCTCTCATGAATAAGTAAAATCTTAAAAAAATAAAACAAAACATTGTTTTGCCCTCTTTGATCCAACAGTTCTAGGAAATTAGACTACATCTTCACACAGTGCCAAGGATATGAACAAGTAAGTTACTAGCACTGTTTGTAATGGTAAAAATCTAGAAACAATCTCTATGGCAGCTGTTAATGTATGGGACCTCAGGGAGTCTGGAAAATCAAAACTGTTTTCATAGTATTACTACTAAGAAGCTGTTTGCCTTTTTCACCCTTATTTTTTCAGTGTCTACACTGTTACTGCAAAATTTTGAATGCATAAGATTAAGAATCCTTTTTAAAAAATTAAACCCAACATTAAAGAGATTTGTAAAATTGTAAAACAGTGACACCCTTCTCACTAAATTCTGACTTATCAAAAGCTTTTTGAAGGCTTAGTTTTAAATTGTAATGTGGCAAATACCAGTAGATACAACTCATATGAACAAAAGCTTTTGGGAATCCCCAATTGTAAGAGTATAAAGATATCCTGAGGAAAGTTTCAGAAATGCTACTCTAATGCCACCAGTGTACTATGTGAATATATACAGTAAAATACTGTGCTACTGTTAGATGACACATCTGTGTATCCTGACATAAATAGATGCCCCAAGTATACAGACAAAAAGGAAGTCTGTACAGTCAGGAAATGGGCGAGCAATAGTATTGGAGGGAAAATGCCACTCAGAACATCACCAAGACATCACCAAGACAATTGCAAGTAGAAGCTGTCAAACATAGATAAGCAAGAAAGATGGACAATAAAAGATTTAGTACAAGTATACATGATTTTAGGTCATTAAAAATATTCCCTCTCTGCTTCACAACATCTTTGTTCTTCCATGTAAAATGAAATGTGAGAGCTTTTCTTGTATTCTGTTGCCAATCCCCAACACCTCTATCAAAACAAACACCTCCAGGGAGCAGGGTGATAAGTAGCTGGTAGCGTAGAGAGTGAAGTATCATTCCAGTAGTGTTTAAATCAGACAACTACAACTAGGGCCTGCAGCCTGGATCTAGCCAGCAGACAGCTTGAGTCGTAGTCTAACACACACACTCATATGATGAATTCATGCAAATATTTTTAAATAGCAAGACTGTACATTTTTAAAAATCTAGATTTCTGGCTGAGTGCTGGAAAAAAGGATCACAAAACTAAACTGTCCAATCAAATAATCAATCAGGAAGACTTAGGTTTAGAAAAAAAAATAATACCCCATAGGGATACTGTATTAACTAAAAATTCATATTAAAGTGGCTATCCAGACATCTACTACAAAATCAGCATTCATTATTTTTTCTTAGAGCGTAGACAAAATACCATTTCACAGGCATCATTGTGCTGTTGAAAAATACAAAAATTAGTAATGACAACAATGATCCAGAAACATTATATAACAAAAGCTTAAACAGGTTTATTACACTGCTTAAGAAAAACATTTTAGAAAAAAAAAGAAAAAGAAAAACATTTTAGCATACAATATTTAGGAAACATTCCAAGAAAACTGCTAAGATTTTGATACAGTGTTACCTAGCGAGAAATTTCACTTGTTCAGAAGATATCATTTCCTTTCACTGGAGAAATGAGATATAGAGTTTCTGTAACTTTTATGGTTTTATTTTCAGTATCAACCAACCAATCAGATTCAGGTAGGTAAAGAAACATAGGTCCTGGTCTTAGTTTAGATTTGGATAAAAACTTATGGATTTCAGAACTACTAAGTCCAGTTCTGTCACTCCACAGTAAGCAATTTAACATCTAAAGCATTGCTGGCATATACTCCGTATCAATGCTCAAAACTAAGGGCAGGAGCTTAGGTACTATGCTTCATTAGTAGGAAGAAAACATCATCAAAAATGAAATTAATGGAAGTTCAAAATATCATCTGGACAGGACACCAGTGTAGGCTTTAAACCTAGTGTGTGTTCCCAGTCCCTTTCTCCTGATTGTGGCTCAAGATTACATACAGCATTTAAAAACTGAAATGGGGCAGCCGGGGGGACTCAGCGGTTTAGCGCTGCCTTTGGCCTAGGGTGTGATTCTGGAAACCCGGGATCGAGTCCCATTTCGGGCTCCCTGCACGGAGCCTGCTTTCTCCCTCTGCCTCTCTGCCTGTGTGTGTGTGTGTGTGTGTGTGTGTGTCTGTCATGAATAAATAAAATCTTTAAAAAAAATAAAAAATAAATAAAAACAAATGAAGGTTGAGTGGAGGAGGAGGAAAGGGTAGCCTTATATTAAAAGGTCCAATACCTGCATCAGGCCTTTACTACACTCTGGCCCTACTACCTATACCCAGAGTGGCTGATGGACTTCAAACTGTGAGAAGTTACCACACACAAAGTGACAAACAGGGTTTGCTTACCTAGTAAGGCCTAATAATTTTTTACAAAATAGGTCTACATGAGAAGAAAAAAAAAAGAGTTTAAATGAATTGTTCAAAGTGAAGGATTTCTTGCAGTACTGACACTGAGCTCTTCTCAGTAGCTAAATCTGGAATGCTTACTGTATGCAATATTCTACAACGCTTACTAATTTATGAGAAAAAAAAATTGCTGATACTTATCTCTGTTCATTTCTTTCACCACAACAGCCCAAACAAAACAAAAAAGGCTTTCCACCTTAAGTGTTCTGACCTCCTTTTCTAATTATAGTGGAGGTGAGGCACTACTTACAACCAAGTTCTACAACAGGCAGAGAGGTACAAGATTCTGGTTTTTACCATTAGCTACTAGTGCTAACTTGAACAAAAACATTTCCCCGTGTCTCATTTTCTTCGTGCCTCAAATGACACTGAAAATTTAACCTTTTAAACTCCGAAAAAGGTAACTCAGATAATAGATAAAACTATTTTGAAATATAAAAATTACTTTATTCAACTTAAGGTAAAAATCAAAATATAAGAACACTATTCTTTTTTTTTTTTTTTTTTTATTTACTTATGATAGTCACACACAGAGAGAGAGAGGCAGAGACACAGGCAGAGAGAGAAACAGGCTCCATGCACCGGGAGCCCGACGTGGGATTCGATCCCGGGTCTCCAGGATTGCGCCCTGGGCCAAAGGCAGGCGCCAAACCGCTGCGCCACCCAGGGATCCCCAAGAACACTATTCTTGATGCTTGGCAAGTAATCCAGAATAAAGAGCATGGATATGATTTTTCATGTTAAATAGACATCCTTCAGTGTGTGGAGAAATTCCAAAGTCTTTATCAATTCTAAAATTAGAAGGTGGAAATAGTAAAAACCATAATGCAGTAGACTGATTTAAATATAAAGTGAGAGGGCAAGTTAGGGATTACATTATTACCCTTAATGCAACTTAAAAGGTATAGCATTAACTGAAAGAAGAAAAAAAGTAAATTTTTTGTTTGTTTGTTAGATGGAACTTTGTTGGTACCTGGCTATGACAAAAACCTTAGAAATGCGGTAATCTATCTTCATTGGAGAAAAGGCTATGTTCCCACAATACCCTTTGCCAGTAGGAACCTACTGAACAAGGATAAAACCTAGAGAGCGGGCTCAGTAGCTTGGCAGGACCTCTCTCTCCTCCAGAGTAAAGTGGGCTACAGATTTGCCAAATCATTCAGTTCAGAAGGGAAAGGCATACTTACTCAGAAAGCTGTGCCCTGTTAACAAGGAGGCCACAAGTACTTCCATTCAGAAATTGCCTTCCTGATTTTCAGTTTAGTGTATAAGCACCTCTAACAAGATAAATGACTCATTTTATGGAAAATCAGAAATACTTTCCACTTTGCTCACCACAATAAAAAGAAAATTCTCAATTATCCCATAATGGAGAATGGGAAAAGCATACAATAATGGATGACCGAAACTAGCAATCTGTACAAAAACTCCCATGTAGCTTGGAGATAAACTATAGTTTTAAATATCTTTAGGCTAAAAATTCTTTTCATGTTCTTTGAAATAAACTTTGAGCTTTTAAGTATAAAGTAGCAAACACAAGTAGACAGCAGTAAGGGAGTTTACGCTATAAACAGTTAATGATAATAATAGTCTCAAGTCAAAGGCTGTCTGAGCCTCAGTTTCCCCATCTGCAAAATATGGCTAATAATAGTACCTATACCAGCAGATAACAAGTAGAGTCTCTGGCACATAGTAGGGACTGGATAAATTTTTATTATTCCTATTTAGAGTTTTCCTGTCAGAAGACAGTACTAATCATCAAACGAGATTATTTCTGACAATATTTCGTAAGTATGCTGCAATCTTCTAAGCCCACTCCTTTGATTTAGTTTTCCTTACATCTTAAATTAACAAGGACAAATCAGTTACGTTTATTTCAGCTTTCTTTCTCTATCAATAAAAAATAAATAAAATAAAAATAAATAAAATAGATAAAACTTACGGCCTTTTTGTTTTTGCCATTCAACCTGTTTCATTGCAGGTTCCCAAAAATTCCCAAGGGAGGAAACGAGTTTAGGGGCTATTTTCCAAAGTGGTAACAATAAAAATGGGGAAAAAAAACAGATCCCAACACAAGTAGGTGGACAAGGATTCCCCAGGATAGTATGACATTGAAACGTAATGCTTAAAAATACTTTTTAAACAAAGGATCCATTCATAGAATGAGTCCAATTAAATATGTGATGTGACAGTTATACATGTTCTTTGAAGTTAGGAAATTTCAAAGAATTGGTCTCACATCTACACACACTTTCATCTGGAAGTTAACTGAACCTACAAAGCCCACGCTTTTCAACTCATTATGTAAAAAGTTTTCCAAACAGGCAAAGGAAAAGAGGATATGTGAGAGTAACTGGTGACTATGTGAGAGACACAAAAGCACACTAACACATTCAAACTTGTATTTTTAAGAGGCAAATAAATAGGCCTCAGAAAAATAAACTCAAGGTATTCAAAATCCTTTAAACGCCTCTAAAGGAAATAATTTCTAAGTTATTTTCAGCAGCCTTATGAAGTTAACCTGTGGGCAATATAGCTCTAAAGTACAATTTTTCAATTCAAATTGAAAATCAATGTCCCTAGAGTCTTTAATCACAGAGGGGTGAGTCTTGTTTGTTTTTCATGGAACGGAGAGTTCTGGGTTGAAAGTCCAATTAAAATTCCTTGAGACCCGCTGCAATAATTCAGATACAGAACAACTACAATCCTAATAAACTGAAGCGCCTAAAGTGAAATTACAGACTAATGTAACAAGACAGGTTTTCCACTTCAAAAGTAACAATTTGGAAATACTTTCACCTGATGTGGACATTTTAAGCGAAACTCCGAAATACGTCACAGAGGGAGGCGGCAAACACTGAACCTTGAAAAATGTGCAACACTCATTTTCAAACTAGGTCTCTGAAACTTGAGGGCCGTTTCAAAATAATGGGAACCACAAGCACTATGGCAGATACCAAAGGTTTCAAACTTATCTGCCAACTTCTCCCCACCTGTTAACTGAACCAAATTGTGATCACACATTTAAGCGGTCCAAAAAAAAAAAAAAAAAAAAAAACCCGCGAATAAAATGGTTCCACCCTTGCAAGACGCCTACACAAACTATACACAGAATTCTGCATTACTGGGGGGGAAAAAAAAAAAAGACAACACCAGGTAACACAAATCCATCTTCTTTCTCGAGGCAAAGAAGCATTTCTCTGCCATCCATGAACCGGAGTTGCCAACCTGCTGCAACAGGATCAAAGAGATGTAGCAGAAAAATAGTTTAAAGGGGGGAGTGCGGGGGGAGGGGGGGGGGGTGGCGGCACAGCAAGCACAACGTTCTCCAAAGAGTGACACCTAAGAACTTTCTTCGCTCCCAGAAAGTTTCACGCCTGCTTCACAGATGAGTGAACTAAGGCAGAAGATCGGATTAATCAGTGCCTTTCTCAAGGTCACTCTGGTGCAACAGAACGGCACCGTCCAGGCCGCCGATCTAGGCCCCCGCCCTCGGCACACGCCCGGGGGGCTCCGCTCCAACGAGCCGGGCTCCCCTCGTCGCCCAAACGCTACCGGGCGCGGGGAAGAAAACGAGACCCTCCGAGCGCTGGCGGTGGCGGTGGCGGTGGCGCTCGCGCTGCAGCGAGCTCCGGGAGGACCCGGGCGCCGGCGGTCCGCCCTCCCCCGGGGCGGCGGCCGCCCCCTCCGACCTCGCAGGGAAGCCTCTGGCCCCCAACACCCAGCGATGTGGCCCGGGGCCGCCGGCGCCGGCGAGGGTCCCGCCGCCAGGGGCCTCGCTTACCGTCGCTCTCGGCCCTGACAAGCAGGGACATGCCCTTCAGCCGCTCCACGTAGCCGGACGACACATGCCCGGTGCCCCGGTCGTCCCACTGCCGGTCCTCGTTGAGCGTGTAGACCTTCACCCGCCGCCGGGTGTCGGTCATCGTGCCGCCCGCGGGCCGGGGCACAGGCCCCGCTGCAGTCGCCCAGGAACGGGGGCCGGCGCCGGCGGGAGGACGCCTGCAGGCGGGGCGCTCCCGGGCTCACTGCCGCCGCTGGCCGCCGCGGGGCCGCGGGGCCGCCCGCATGGCCCGCTCCCCGGCCCGAGCTCTGGGCCCCGGTGCTCCTCGCCTCCGACTCCCACTTCTGGGCGCTATTGTCCGCGCGCGGGGAGCCCGGCCGCCCCGAGAGGGGCGCGCAGCGCTTCGCAGCCTCCCGGGCCGATGCGGTAGGACCTCGGGGCGCCGCTCACTGCCCCGCCGCCGCCTCCGCCATGATCTCCGCGAAGCCGCTTCCCGCGCCGCCGCCGCCTCCTCAGGCCGCCGCCGCCATGTTTTCCTTCCTTCTACCTGGCCCTGCCGCGGCCGCCAGCGGCTCCGCGCTCCGCTCCCCGGCTTCAAACGTCCCAAGCCGAGGGGCACCTCCTCCTGCTGCAACTGCTACCGCTGCGCCGGAGCCTGCGAGAGCCCCCCCGGCGCGCGAGCGCTCCTGCCTCCTGGAAGTCCCTTTCCCCTCGCCGCTGCCGCCGCCTCTTCCGTCTTCCTCACGGAGCCAAAGCCGCCGCCATCTTGGTTCGCCCCTCAATAGCGGCGCGCGGGGCCACCCAGGCAGCAGCTGCAGGGGCGGCCCGTTGGCCCCACCATTTAAAGAGACAGGAGCGAGGCCGGGAGCCTCGCTGCGGCGGAGGCCTCGGACGGAGGCGGGAGGCGGGCGCCGAGCTGCCGAGGTGGCGGGAGCGCAGGGAGCGGAGGAGGCGGAACGCTGGTCGCGCCGCTGACGGCCCGGGGCTCCCTCGCGCTCCCTGCACGCACTGTCGTGCGAGCGCGGGGCGGCGTGTGCGCCGTCGCGCCCTGTGTTCGTCATCAGCCCCGCTCGGGGACTCGGAAGGGGCGTGGAGCCCGCGTCCGGCCTCGGCGCGCCCGGCGTCTCGGGGTGCGGGGGCCGCCGCGGCCTCGGCCTGTCGGGCTGCGGGCGCCGGGCCCCCCCGCCTCCCCCTCCACCGGCGTCCTGTGCCGCGCGCCGGGAGCGCACCGTCGGGGAGGCGCCGGAGCCCAGGCGATGTCAGGCGCCTTCCTCGGGGAGAAACGGAAAGGCTTCCGGGGACGGCCCCAGGTTTGCGCGGCGAGGGCGGCCGCCCGCCCGGGAGCCGCCGTGGGGCGCGTCTGCAGAGCGGACGGACGGACGGACGGACGGCCGCAGGCCCGGGGGCGCGGCTACACCCGCCCCGCCGCGCCCGCCGACCGCCCGCGCGCTCTCCCGCTCCTCCGTGTTGCAAGGAAAGCAAGACCCGAGGGACGCACGAAGCCCGGTCGCCGTGCGATGCTGTGCAGCCGCGCTGAGCAGTTCTCAACGGGGGCTGTGAGGGCCTGAAGATCCTCACAAAGGAATCGGACCCCCCCCCCCCCCCCAGATTCTCACCCTCGTGCAAGCAAGAGCCGCCGTTTGGGGGCTTTCCCTGTGTCCACTAGACGTGACACGAGCCACGTGTAATTCAGAATTTTACAGTAGCCGCTCTCCGAGAAAGTACAAAGAAGCCGCTGAAATGTATCTTCATAATGTATTTTATTGGATGCGGTATCTTCAAAGTTTTAATCCTCAGTATGACGTCAATGATTTTTTTCCATTCCTTTTTTTTTTTTTTTTTTTTCTTCGTACCTGAGTTCAAGATGCGATGTGTGTTTTTCCCCCTCGGCGTAAATTTCTCCTTGGAAGCTAAATCTCCTTTGCAAATAACCTAATCTGTGCTTAGAGTGTATTAAGCTTACAGTGGGAAAAGGATATTCGCATATTCAAGTTATTTTCTTCCAAAAGTATCCATTTTTAAAATGTAAAAGTTTAAAATTCAGTTCCTTATTCATTCGCACTAGCCCCATTTCAAGGGCTCAGTAAGCCCCTGTCTAGTGGCCACCATTATGGCAGGTCCAGGTGCTTGACATCACCAGGAATCTCCCATCAAACCTGCAAATGCATCTATCAGGAAGAGGCCCTGACAGCAACACCAGTACTGAGAAACGGGTTGCCCAGGATATGGGATTTTTCTGTTTTAAATCAGAAGTTGGGGCAGCCCGGGTGGCTCAGCGGTTTAGCGCCGCCTTCAGCCCAGGGCCTGATCTTGGAGACCCAGGATGGAGTCCCGTGTCGGGCTCCCTGCGTGGAGCCTGCTTCTCCCCCTCTGCCTGTGTCTCTGCCTCTCTCTCTCTCTCTGTGTGTGTCTCTCATGAATAAATAAATAAGATCTTTTAAAAAAAAATTAAAAATAAATAAAAATAAGTAGATAAATCAGAAGTTGGGACAGTCCTCCCCCACTGACAAATACAAAGAGGTGCTTACAAAGAACAGTCGGAGACTTTCCTCTTTTGCCAACAAAAGGGGAAAATTATAAAAAATAAAGCTGTTGTCTAAAAAATAAAACACAGTAATGTCAAGCATCAGGGGGTGACAGCAATTTTGTCCAATTTTGATCCAGTAAGACATCATTAAATTTATTGTTCCTACTTACTTGAACCGCAAACCAAACATGAAATAATTTGTGGAAAAAAAATCAACTGGACTCACTCCTATCACTCTTATCTCCCTTCTAAAACTCTCTATAAAGCTGGTGGTGCTTTTTTTCCCTACTCAAAGTAAGAGAAAGAACTTGAGCCACTGAAAGAAAAAAAGCCACTCTCCCTTCTGAGGCCACCAGTGAAAATCAGATCTTGCCGTGATGGCAGGTATTGGTAGGAGGGGACCTGGGGAGTGGAGCACTATGAAACTTGGTGTCTACTCAGGAGGCAGGTGCTGCTCTGATGTATAGTGTGCTCCTTGAGTGGATTCCTTCAGAGCCAAGCCAACTTCCCAGGTAAGAACAACCACACACTTGAAAAAAGAGATCTAGAATGAACTATATCACAGTTCCTTGAAAAAGGCCTGTCACTCACCTTTGCACTTCTGTCTTGAAAAAGAAGATCCAGAGGATGCCTGGGTGGCTCAGCTGTTGCGTGTTGTCTGCCTTTGGCTCAGGGTGTGATCCCGGGTGCGGGAGTCAAGTCCTACATTGGACTCTCTGCCGGAAACCTGCTTCTCCCTCTGCCTGTGTCTCTGTGTCTCTCATGAATAAGTAAATAAAATCTTGGAAGGAAGGAAGGAATGAAGAAGGAAGGAAGGAAGGAAGGAAGGAAGGAAGGAAGGAAGGAAGGAAGGAAGGAAGGAAGGAAGGAAGGAAAAAAAAAAAAAAAAAAAAAAAGAAGACTCAGCTCCTGAGACTGCTTTCTATCTAGGGGAGGGAAATCAGGTTGGGCCAGTATATGCTTTCCTTGTTCTCTGCCACAGCTGACAAGTCTCCTCTCTCACCCTTTTTTGAGATGGGTGTCAAAGATTGCTTAGTTGGTTGACATGCACACGTGGTTAATGAAGATTTGAAATGAGGTATCTGCAAGACAAGCTAGTCCACAGACATTTTCTAAGACTTCAGATAAAAATTTGAGTCATTTTCACTTTTGCCCCCACCTTTGTACTTGGCCCCTCCCCAAGGCCTACTAACTTTCTTCTCTTTCCTATCCCCTGATTTGATTCTGCCATTTTATTTCTTTGGTCATCATCTTAGGATTTGTTGTAACTGAAGTTCTCCGACTCAGTTACAGAAGGTGACTCCAGAAACTGGAGTCTCGTACTCTGAAATGGCAGGGCTCAGAGCCCTGCAAAGAACACAACCAGGCACTGGCAGAAAATAGCAGCATTAACATCAGCATTTATGTTAGTTTGCAGGGCCGTGAGGAACCCAGAGAGTCCCCTGCCTGTCTCCCAAGACCCCCCCCCATGAAGGAATTCCCATGCACCCAGAAGTAAAACCAAGTGTTCCTGTAGGCCAGCCAAAGGAAGTCATTATAGCAATAAAGAGAAAGGGGAGATGGGTATTGGAATTATCCATGGGGAATTTCAACCTACACATGCTTTCTCAATTTCGTACTTCCCTCAGGGATGGGTACTTAAAATACACAGCCCCCATCAGCATCTCCCTAGGTGTCCAAGTAGCTCTAGCTCTGCATATTATTCAAGGGATGGCAAATGTGGCAGTCATGAGAACATGCCTCACTGACTTTTGTTTAAGATTTTATTTATTAGAGAAGGCATGGATGGGGGGAGTGACAGAAGGAGAAGCAGACTCCCCACTGATGTAGGGCTCCATATAGGGCTCCATCCCAAGACCCTGAGATCTTGGCCTGAGCTGAAGTCAGACCCTTAACTGACTGAGCCACCAAGGCGCCCCCCTTTACAGACCTCATTTTCCAAGGAGCATAATTCACCTGAGCCCCGAGTTGCTACACTCTGAAATGCATCACTGCTTTTGTAAAGGACACCTGTCTGTCATAGGCTGCTCCCCTCCAAGGACAATGCAGCAGGATCCTAAGGCAGATAGTCCTGGGAAGCGTCTCTTCTATAGGCTGACTTTGGCTCAACAACCCCTTTACCAGCTTTGTCAAACCTTCCTTAGAGTGCCCTGCATTCTAGGATGCTTTCACCCAACCCTCTTTTCCTCTTTCTTCGCTCAGAGTTGGACTCATGCCTCTCCCAATCATTCTGGCTATTTCCTTTTATATAAGGGTTTCCTCCAGTAAATTCCTTATGTGCTTAATCTCAACTCGGTGTGTGCTCTTTGGAGAGCTCAGACTAGTGCTAAATTCAGCTCTAAGGTCCAGTAAATCTTCAAATGTAAAAAGAGCTAAATCTTGATTTATCCATAATATAAGATTTTAACTAGAAATGAGAAAACTAAAATTTACTTACAGCTACCCCTATGTTGAGGCCTGCTGAATTATATACTGAGAGCTAATATGTATGTTCTTAATGAATTTGATTTTTATGTTTCCTAAAGTTCCACAGAATAAGAACAATTTTTCTTATACAACTATCACTTTGTTCTTTCTCAGATTTTTCCTAATAATTCTGATTTCTCTCAAATATGAAAGGTTTGCAATACAAAAAGATATTCTTTTTTCAAATTTATATCTTTCTGAGTTTTGAGAAGGACTTCAGAATGAAAAGAACATGTACATCCTCCCTGCTCTCATCTGAGTAGACCAGATTCCTTTTAAATCATGTCAAATCTGGATTTTTTTTTTTAACTGTCTGACACTTTACTCATCCCCAAAGGGACTGAGTAATATCTTTGGTGACCAGATCACAAGGGTTTCCTATTTGTAGGGAGTGCTTTGTGGTAGATAATTTTTTTCAGATAATTTTTGGCATAGAATAAATAAGTATAATCTGAATGTAAAAATGCATCCACACATTCATTATTCCAAAACAAAAACAAAATTTGTTTTTCCACAATTTGATAACCAGAAAGCATATGTGGCCAAGGATGATGGTATCAACATGAAAGCATGAAATTTATTTAGCTATACCTAAATCAGAAATGAAATGCTTGTGACTTTGTTTTTGCCATTCCAAATATTCTAACCTTGTATTTGAGAATTAGATAGTTATACTTAAGTATAACCAAAAATTCTGTCCCTTACCCCTTTGGCCACAGCAAAAATTCTGTCCCTTACCCCTCGGCCACAGCAGTTAGGTCAGTTAGTACTTGACATAAGCCAGGACAATCAAAATGTTGCCTGGATTTTTCAGGCTATCACTGGGTGAAAACGTTCTTACCTCCTGACCATGACAGCTGGAAGGGTGTGGTATAGGACTGCCCACCCTTGGTGCTCCCTGCTGCCCTACCCCACCCCCAATGTGGGCAACTATGTCTGCATCAGGGAAAATAGCAGAACATTCTCTTGGGAGTC
Organism: Canis lupus familiaris; assembly: GCF_011100685.1. Classification (NCBI taxonomy): domain Eukaryota; kingdom Metazoa; phylum Chordata; class Mammalia; order Carnivora; family Canidae; genus Canis; species Canis lupus. The sequence continues at coordinate 62,680,862 of NC_049229.1, forward strand.
CAGTTATCTCCCAAACCAGACCAGTGCTGTTGGGGTTCTGAGGTCTGGTAAGAAGGGAAATGAACATGGGCCACCTAGATGGCTCAGTCAGTTAAACCTCCAATTCTTTTAGCTCAGGTCATGATCTCAGGATGGTGAGTTGGGCTCTCTGCTTAGCAGGGAGCCTGCTGGAGATTCTCTCTCTCCCTCTCCCTCTGACCACTGCCCATTCTCTCTCTCTCTCTCTCTCTCTCTCTGTCTCTCTAAAAAAAAAAAAAAAAAAATTAAAGCGAGATGAAGTTGTCCTTTCATCTATACCCTACCTTGGCCTCTGAAACTTAATCTTGTATTACTCGTCATGAATGCAAGCTCTTTCCTTAGAGTTCCATGAGTAAACATCATCTAACATGGTTTAAAAACTTACTCTCAAGGTCTTTGACATTTTTCCCCACTAAAAATAGAATCTCTGCCTCTTTCTTTTAAATCTGAGCTGGCCTTGATAACATGTTTGTAATCAATAAAATGAAGAAAAAGTGACACTGGAAGCTAGACAACATCTACCTGTTTGTTTGGTTTTGGTTAAGATTTATTTACTCATTGGAGAGAGAGAGAGAGAGAGATTGAGCAAGAGCATGAGCAGGAGAGGCAGAGGCAGAGGGAATTCAGCCGACTCTGCTTTAAGTGCAGATTCTGATGTGGGGTTGGATCATTACCAGAGCTGAAGCCAAGAATCAGATGCGTGACCAACTGTTCCACTCAGGCACCCCAGCCTGGTTTTCTTAGAAGGCTTCCTGAGCCGCCAGGTAAGAAACTCAACACCCTTAACACCCTTATTAGGCCACATGTAGCTGCTCCTATAGACAGTTGATATTGAAAAGGCTCACAGCCTATAAATGTTTCATTGTAGACAAGGGGAACTCTTGGAGGACAGCAGCACAACCCTCCAACTGCAACTGTGCGACAACCTTCAAATGGGAACTGCCCAGCCAAGCCATTCCCCAATTCCTGATCTTATAAAACTGAGAGCAAAGTAAAATGGCTACTTTAAAACCACTCAACTTTGAGGTCATTTGTCACATAGTAACAGTAACTAGAACATAGGTTTGCTTGGGTCATTTGTTCTAACCTCAAAGAGATGTAGTCATTTTCCCAGGGTGGAATAGATGGTGATGTAAATAGTTTTGTATTTTAAACAAGTCTCCTCTGATAGGTTCCTTATCTCTCATAGAAAGAACTCTTAGGATTCCTGGGTGGCTCAGTGGCTTAGTGCCTGCCTTTGGCCCAGGGCGTGATCCTGGAGTCCCGGAATCAAGTCCCATGTCAGGCTCCCTCCATGCAGCCTGCTTCTCACTCTGCCTGTGTCTCTGCCTCTCACTGTGTGTGTGTCTCTCATGAATAAATAAAATCTTTAAAAAAAGAAAGAAGGAAGGACAGAAGAAAGAAAAAAAGAAAGGAAAGAAGAAAGAAGAAAGAAAGAAAGAAAGAAAGAAAGAAAGAAAGAAAGAAAGAAAGAAAGAAAGAAAGAAAGAAAACTTAATTAGATACAATGACTAGATAAAGTGGAATGTTGGGCACATTTGAGATCTCTAATAGCTGACTCTGGTTCTAAAATTTAATTTGGGAAATAGATAACAGATCTTAAATCAACCTTACAGGAACTGTATGGATATTTTGTAATACTGAAATTCCGTAGCTTTGGGTTTTGTTGTTGTTCCTTTTTTTTTTTTTTTCTTTTTTTACATGTAGGTGGCCTTGCAATTTTTATTTCATTAAACTTAACGTTTACTTACATTATTATTTCTATCTGAAGTTGGATCAAAGTAGAAAACAATGGAAGGGGGAGAGGATGATAAAAAGTGGAGGTAGGACCTTCTCTCTATGGGTGATGCTGGAAACACTGTATTTTCTCCAAGAGGCGGTGAAAGGTCAGCATTAACTTTCTCAGGTTCTATGCAGGACCGATTGAAACCAGGATGGTGGGCTTGCAAGATGGGTGTGAGAAAGGAGAGAGAGAATGGAAGCATGGTTGAAGCTCAGGCGTATCCGAGAAAGCAGAGCCTGAGACGAAGACCTGGTAAGGAGTATCTTGGCTGGGGAATGGGAGCTTCTGGAGAAAAGCAAGGAAGAGGGGGTAGGAGGCAGAGAAGGAGGAGCAACCAATACAAAGAGAGAAGTGTTCCTCACCCCCAATGCCACTGCCGGATGTGAACTAGTCTCTGTTCCACGAGACCATTAACCTGGGAGGGGAAGAGGAAAGCATTTATCCCTAGCTCCCATGTCCTGCAGTCAAAAGTTTGCCCCTTACAGCATTACTTCCCCTGCACGTCTGGGCTGGGTGTGACGGGATGTGGGGCAGTTTCTCAGGACCCCCCAGCTGCTGCACCAGAGAAGCCCTGGGGAAGGAAGGGAGAAGCACCTGATACACAGCTGTGGTGAGGCCATTGGGTTGCACCCATGGGAATCCAGTCCAAAAATCTTGCTTTCACCTTTATTGACCATGTAAGTACTTAATATTCACTTTTTAAATATCAAGAGTTATTTTTAAAATACATTTTTATATATACACAGCTATGGTGAAACCTATAACTAACTATACATAATGGTAAGGATACCTATTTGTCTAAAACCCATTGGGTAGATTGAAGCTTTTCTGCTGAAAAATAACTCCCCCCCCCCACCTCTGAAAATCAGAAAAAAACTTTTTATATTCTAAGAAATGGCTATTGTAAATGGGTTAGAAAGATGTTTTGGTCAGTGAGAATACTTACTTAGGCATATATTTAACCATCTGTATTATACCAACCAGATTCTGATTACGGGTGTAATTAGCTAATTCCTTTTTGAGCTATGAAGAAGTTTAAATCCACAGAGAGCAAAGCTCTCTATCCACAGCTTTATCCATAAAATAAATAATGGAATTTTGTATAACACATTTAATATTATTTAAATTGAGATCTGGGGTGCTGGTATTCACACAGATGAACTCTTGCCAGAAAATTTCATGATAAGAATGGGGATTTGGCAAGATAAGACTTTTGGTTTATAGCCACTCTAGGCCTTAGCTTGGCTTGCGGTTCAATGTGCTAGGTATTCTTCATCTGACTGCTTCCTCTGGATCTGTGGCCTGGGAACTGATCCCCAGAGAGTATTTCACCCAGGCTCTCTTGCCCCATGGCTTCTTTTATCTAGTTGGGCTCAGTCAATAGGAAGAATAGGAAGAATTGCATGAGATTGTTGGGGGTTGCAGAGAGATACGAGGAAAAAGTGATTGTGATATTTTTTCTTTTGTCCTCTTTTTTTCTCCTCGGTTCTGTCAGGGACAAGTAGTTTGATATGGCTGGAGTGCAGGGGTCTTTAGTGGAGCGAGATGGTGCTGGAATCGGTGAGGATCAAATCCTGAAGGCTTCTCTTTGTTTTGGACTTTATTTTGGAGGGCACAGGGATTCGAAGTAGGGGGTTGTGATGACTGGATTTGTGTTTTTTCAAGATCACTCTGGAAGCAATGTGGAGGACCAATTAGAGAGAGGTGATATCAAAGTAGGAGGGTCCCTTTGTAACTTAACAGCCCCAAATTAGGCAAGAAATGACAAATTATTGAATTAAAGCAGTTCCAGGGGATCCCTGGGTGGCTCAGTGGTTTAGCGCCTGCCTTTGGCCAGGGCATGATCCTGGAGTCCCGGGATCGAGTCCCACGTCGGGCTCCCGGCATGGAGCCTGCTTCTCCCTCCTCCTGTGTGTGTGTCTCTCTCTCTCTCTCTCACACACAAATAAATAAATAAATCTTTAAAAAAATAAATAAATAAAGCAGTTCCAGTGAGTAGAGAGGTGAAGGAATGGATTTCAAGTAATCTTACCCTTCCCATAGGGAAAGTATCAGTGGGATGCTGGAAGTCCATTACCCAGCAGTAATGAAGACCATCCCAGCTTGGAACTCAGAGAAGGTCAAGTAGGATCCTGTATTTTCATCCCCACCTGGCAGTAATGAGACAGCACTCCCTTCCCCTGGTGAAGTGGGGTCTGAAAAACCAGATAAAAAGAGGGTTTGGGCCCCTGGGTGGTTCAGTGGTTGAGCGTCTACCTTCAGCTCAGGGCGTGATCCTGGGGTCCTGGGATTGAGTCCTGCATTGGGCTCCCCAGAGGGAGCCTGCTTCTCCCTCTGCCTGTCTCTGCCTCTTTATCTGTGTCTCTCATGAATAAATAAATAAATCTTAAAAAAAAAGAGAGTCCAAGTAAGAGCCAGAGTTTCATAACATATTATGCAAAGTATCCTGATTTAGTTACAAAATATTGTCATATCAAGAACCAGGCAGAGCTCAAATTGAAGGAAAAAATACATCTAATAGATGCCAACATTGAGATGACAGAGATATTAGAATTATCTGACAGGGCACCTGGGTGGCTCAGTCAGTTAAGTGTCTGCCTCTAGCTCAGGTGATACCAGCGTCCAGAGATTTAGTCCCACATCAGGGCTCCTTGCTCAGGGGGAAGTCTGCTCCTCCCTCTCCCTCTACTCCTCCTCCCCTGCTCATGCGCTCACTGGAGCTCTCTCACTTTCTCTTTCAAATAAAATCTTTTAAAAAAGAGTTATCTGACAAAGATTATAAAGCAGTCATCATAAAAATGTTTCAACTAACAATGATGAATACACTTGAAACAAGTGAAAAAATAGTCTCAACAAAGAAGTAAAATACATAATGGAGATGAACCAATTAGAAATTTTTAGAAATAAAAAATATAGTGAAAAACTAAACTCAATGGATGAGCTCAGTATAAGCATCTAGGAAACAGTGACCTTGGAGACAGAACAATAGAAATGACTCAATCTGAACAACAAAGAAAAATAGGCTGGGGGCGGGGAATGAGCAGAGTCTCAGAGACCTGTGACCATCACAATGATCTAACATTCATGTTATTGGAGACCTAAAAGGAGAGTCAAAAGAGAGGGAGTATTCAAGGAAACAGTGACCAAAAATTCCCCCCAGTATGGTAAAATACGTAAACCTGCAGATTCAGGAAGCTGAGGCTACTTCACACAGGGTAAACCTAAAGAAATCACACCATTTACATGAGAGTCAAGCTTCTGAAAACTACAAAGTTTTGAAAGCAGGGAGAGAGAAAGAACACCTAAAACGACAGGGGGAAAACAATTTGAAGGACAGCCAGTACATACAGAACAGCCACTAAAAAGCTTTACAAAGAGACACACTTAAAACACTATGGATCAATCAGAATAGAATTCTAAAAACTACTCAAGAAACCCCACAGAATAGCAGGAAAAGAAAGAAAACAGAACGGAGCACCAAAAAATGAAATAGCAGACTCAAGCGCCAGCACATCAACAATTATAAAATATAAATGGTCTAAATACACTAATTAAAAGACAGAGATTGGCAGAGTGGGTTAAAAATAGCCATACCATATGCATTTATAAGAATCTCCCTTTAAACATATCAGTGTAGACAGCTCAAGAGACAGGGAGAGAAAAAAACATTTGTTGTGCAAATGAACAAAAGAAAGCCACCATGGCCACAGATCAGGGAAAGGGAGACTCAGAACAAAGAGAATTTCCCGAGACAGTGACTTGATATAATAGGGTCAATCCATCAAGAAGACAGAAATCCTAAATGTGTATGCTCCAAACAACAGAGCTTCGAATGTGTGGCTAGAACTGAAAGAAATAAACACCACTGCGATTACAGCTGGAAACTTCAACACCCCTCTCAAAATTGATAGAACAACTGGACAGGAAATCAGCAAGGCTGTAGAAGAGCTCAACGACACCATCAACCCACAGGATCTAATTGACATGTATAGAATTTCATCCAACAAAGTGAAGTGCCCACCAAATGTATCTACGTAGACCATATCCTGGGCCCTGAAACAAACGTCAGTAAACGTAAAAGAATAGAAATCATACAGTGTGTGTTCTGCAATCATAATGGACTCAAGCTAGAAATCGATAGCGAAAAGAGAATAGGTATGTCTTCAGCAAATGGAGACAAACATTTATAAATAACCCAGGTATTAAAGAATAAGTCTCAAGGGAAATTTAAGAAATTGAACAGAGACAATAAAATACCTTATTTAATAACAATAAAAATGAACTGAATGAAATTTTTTAAATTTTTTAAATAAATAATAAATTTTTAAAATTTTTTTAATAATAAAAATAAATAAATTTTTTAAATTTTTTAAATAATAAATTAATTAATTAATTAAATAAATAATAAAATAATAAATTATTTTTAATAATAAAAATTAAATTTTTTAAATAAATTATTAAATAAAATAATTTATTTTTTATTGGTGTTCAATTTGCCAACATACAGAATAACACCCAGTGCTCATCCCGTCAAGTGCCCCGCTCAGTGCCCGTCACCCATTCACCCCCACCCCCCACCCTCCTCCCCTTCCACCACCCCTAGTTCATTTCCCAGAGTTAGGAGTCTTTATGTTCTGTCTCCCTTTCTGATATTTCCTACCCATTTCTTCTCCCTTCCCTTCTATTCCCTTTCACTATTATTTATATTCCCCAAGAGCTGAATGAAAATTAAAATACAAATTTTCATAGCATGTTACAATGTATAGGACATGGCTAAGGCAGAGTGGAGGGGAAATTTATAGTTATGCATATCTTAGAAAAGAAGAAGTTTCTCACATCAATCATCTAACCTCTCACCTCAAGACCTAGCAAAAGAAGAACAAAATAAATCCACAGCATGTGGGAAAGAGGAAGGAATAGAGATTAGAGCCGAAATAATAAAATTGAAAACAAAAATAATAGAGAAAAATCAATGAAAAAAGGGGCTGAATCTTTGAAAGGATCAGTTTAGTTGACAAACCTCTCAAAAGACTGACAAAGGAGGAAAAAAAAGACACAAATGATCAATATCAGGAATGAAATGGGATATCATTATAGACCCTGTGGGCATCCAAATGGTAGTAGGGAGTACTGTGAACAACTCTATATACATAAATCTGACAACTTAGATGAAGTAGACCAATTCCTTGAAAAACACTAACTACTGCAACTTACCCAGTATGAAATAGATCATTTGAATAGCTCTGTGATAGTTAACCCTATGTATGTGTAATTAAAAGTCTCCCCCAAAAGAAATCTTCAGGCCCAGATGGTTTCACTGGAAACTTCCTGTCAAGATCCTTAACTCAATCACATCTTTTGTCATAAGATTATTCTTTTGTCGACTAAAGGGATATTTGTGGGTTCTGGGGATTAGGATGTGATCATTTCTTTTTTGGGAGCCACCATTCAGCCTTCTACATATAGCCACAGTAAGCAAGATTGTGTGGTGAAGGGACAAAGAGATTAATTGAAATATAGATGCAGAAAATAGACCCACACAAACATGTCCAACATATTGATATATTTTTTAAGTGGAAAAATAATTCAACGGAGGCGAGATACCCTTTTCAATAAATGATGCTGGAGCATTAGGACATGGAGACTGCTTCTCCCTCTGCCTGTGTCTCTGCCTCTCTCTCTCTGTCTCTCATGAATAAATAAAATCTTTTAAAAAAAGGATATCCATAGGGAAGAAGAAGAAGAAGAAGAAGAAGAAGAAGAAGAAGAAGAAGAAGAAGAAGAGAAGAAGGAGACGGAAGTCGAAAAGAAAGAAAAAGAGAACTTTGATCTAATTTTGACATCTTACAAAAAATTAACTAAAAATGGATCTTGTCCTTAAATGTAAAATGTAAAGCAATAAAACTTTTAGCAAAAAAACATATGAAAAATTCCTTGGGAACTAGGAGAAAGAAAAAAATTCTTGGACTCAACACCAAAAACACAATCTGTAAGAAGGAAAAAAATATCAATAAATAGGACTTCATCAAAATTAGAAACTTCCTCTGTGACAGATCCTGGATAAAAAGATAAGGTACAGACTAGGAGAATTTATTTGCAAACCACAATATTGGACAAAAGATTTTTTTCTAAAGTATATAAGAACACTCAAAACAGAGAAACACACACACACACACACACACACACAGAAACACTGCACAATCCAACACAGCATAATTTTAAAAATGACCAAAGATATGAGCAGACATTTCACCAAAGAGGATGTACAGATGGGAAATACATAGATGTTCGCCATCATTAGCCATTAGGAAAATGCACATCAAATCTACAATGTGCTGTCTCTATATACTTAATGGCTAAGATGAAAAAGTAGTGACAACACCAAACATTGGTAAGGAGGCAGAGAGATGGGACCACTCATATCACTGCTGGAAAGCATTTTGTTATTTTCTTAAAAAAATAAAAACTAATTATGAGCCAGCAATTGCACTCCTGGATGTTTATTGTAGAGAACTGAAAGCTTATATTCACAAGTCTTTATAGCAATTTCTTTGTAATAACCCCAAACTATAAACAACCCTGATATTCTTGTATGGGTCAATGGTTAACCAAACCATGGTCCATCCCTACCTTGGAACAGCATTTGCCAATAGAAAGCAGGGCAATGACCTGTATGAATAGCCAGAGAGCTATGCTGGGTGAAAAAAGCCAATCCCAAAGCTTGCATACTCTAGGATCTCATTTATGGAACATTCTTGAAATGATACAGAGGTTGAAATGGAGAACAGAATAGGGATTGCCAGGGGCTAAAGAAGTGGGTGCGAGGAGCTGTAGGGAAGTGGGTGTGGTTATAAAGGCGCAAGAGCAGGGATCTCTGTGGTGATGGAAATGTTGTGTATCTTGACTGCATCTGTGTTAGTATCCTGATTGCGATATTGTACTATATATAACTTGCAAGTCATTTCCTTGGAGGAAAGTGGGTTTGGGGTTACACAGGATCCTTCTCTATTATTTCTTACAGTGGCTTGTAGATCTGTAAGTCTCTCAAAATAAAAATTTTAATAAAAATGCTAGTAAGAGGCAAACAACCCATGTAACCACCGTATACAGTTGGCTACAGTTCGTTAACATGCTATTTTCGATCACCTGTTGTGACATTCTTGATCATCATTCCTCAAGCATTGCCCTCTGCCCTCTTACTGTCCCCTTGGGGAACTCCATCTGACTCTCTCTTACCAGCACTTCTAGATCTACCATATTTTCTGTATTTTCCATCATGTTGCGTCTCTAATCTAGTCTGACATTCTTTGCTTTTTAACCGGACTGCTTAGTTATAACAATCTGTGATCCAGTTAATGAACTCTCCCTTTTCCTAGGGTTATCTCCAAACTTGCTCCTTACTTAGACTTAGCTTGCACAAGGTTTCATAGCCTGTGCCTGATAACTTCAATGCCTGAAAGGCTTTGTAGTTGCTTCATTTGTTTTTCTACTTTCTCTTGCTCAGAGAGTCTGATTTGGGGCCGGGGTGGTTCCTGATATTCTTTGGCTACAGTTTGTGCACTGTATTTGAAAATTATTTGTAGGGGCGCCTGGGTGGCTCAGCTGGTGGAGCATCCAACTCTTGGTTTCAGCTCAGGTCAGGATCTCAGGGTCGTAAGAGCCCACGTTGTGCTCTGTGCTTAGTATGGAGTCTGTTTCAGATTCTCTATCCCTCTCCCTCCTTCCTTCTCTCTCTCTCTCTGAAATAAATAAATAAAATCTTCAAAAAATTATTTGTAGATATAACTTGAGGCCAAGGGATGCCTGGGTGGCTCAGTGATTGAGCGTCTGCCTTCAACTCAGGGTGTGATCCCAGAATCCTGGAATCGAGTCCTACATCAGGCTCCCCACAGGGAGTCTGCTTCTCCCTCTGCCTATGTCTCTGCCCCTCTCTCTGTGTCTCTCATGATTTTTTTTTTAATCTTTTAAAAAAATAATTTGAGGCCAAGAATGGAGGTACTTTAAGAAGAGCTGCATTTGCCTCTGTCAGGTTCCTCAGTTCCTACCAATTAAGAAGGACCTTAAAGGAAGTTTAGGGCTTTAGAAACACTTTGTCAAACAGAGTGACTTGAAAACTGGCTACAATCCTGTGAAGGATGTTCCACTTACAGTCCATCCTGTCCCTTGCGACTTCCTCCTAATGTTCTGGGCTTTGATTCTGTCCTTTTCCGAGGAATTGGTTTCTCTTCCCTTTGGCTTTATAATTTCTTACTCTATTATCATTGGTTATGCTATTAAGATTTTTTTTCTTAAAGATTTTTATTTATTTGTTCATTAGAGACACAGAGAGAGAGAGGCAGAGATACAGGCAGAGGGAGAAGCAGGCTCCCTGCAGGAGCCTGACGTGGGACTCGATCCCAGGACTCTGGAATCATGCCCTGAGCCGAAGGCAGATGCTCAACCACTGAGCCACCCAGGTGCCCCTGCCATTGAGATTTTTAAAAAATGTTTACTCACCAATTTTTAGTTGTTTTCACCATATAAATTAGCTTTCTGTGATAGGATAACATATGGTATCTTTTTATTTTTTAATTAATAGATACAACATTCTTAGTAGCTACCAAGTTCTACATAGTGAAACAATGTGATCTGAAGAAACAATGCACAATTGAAACCTCACTTGGTAAGATCTGGAAATATTACAATTTCTTGTCACGGATTAAATCATCTTTGAATCCAGAACATAATAGTCCTTTCTTAAGTACTATTTTAAAGCTTCTGTTATTAAGACAAATAAAGATAAGCAACAATGGGGAGCAGACAATTTTAAAGCAGCGGATGTCCTACAAACGCGTCTGAAAGTGCTCTGAGATAATGCATGAATTTCCTGGAGCCGCCACAACAAATCACTGCAAACTGGCTTAAAACAGAAATCCATCTCTTACAGGTCTGGAGGCCAGAAGTCCAAAATCAAGGTGTCAGCAGAGTGGTGCTCCTTCTAGAGGCACTAGGACAGGGAACCTGTTTCTTGCCCCTTCTAGCTTCTAGTGACCGGACCACTCCGCTCCCATCTCCGAGCCGGGGACACACTGCTTAGTCCCCTTCCATGTGGATCAAATCTCCCTTTGTTTCCTCTTACGAAGACACTTGTGATGGCACTTAAGTCTCATTCAGGTAACCCAGGGTAATCCCCCATCTCAAAATACTTAACTTCATTACATCACAGGTTCCAGGGATTAGGACATGGATATATATTTTTAAGGAACACCGTGGAGCCCACTATAGGTGATATGATACGAAATAAAATTAGGTATCATCTGTCTTGTAATAACATCTTCTTAGGATGAATAATAGTCATTTAAAAATTCATTTGAATATTGTTTTATCATTATTTCTGCCTGGCTAAATTGCAAGTGTTAAAAAGTCTCTCTCTCTGGGATGCCTGGGTAGCTCAATAGTTGAGCATTTGCCTTGAGCTCAGAGTGTGACCCCGGGGTCCTGGGATCGAGTTCCGCATCGGGCTCCCCGGAGGGAGCCTGCTTCTCCCTCTGCCTGTGTCTCTGCCTCTCTCTGTGTATCTCTCATGAATTACGAAATACAATCTTAAAAAAAAAAGTCTCAGGGCAGCCCAGGTGGCTCAGCGGTTTAGCGCCTGCCTCGGCCCAGGGCGTGATCCTGGAGACCCGAGATCGAGTCCCACATCAGGCTCCCGGCATGGAGCCTGCTTCTCCCTCTGCCTGTGTCTCTGCCTCTCTCTCTCTCTCTCTCTGTGCATCTCTCAGGAATAAACAAATAAAATCTTTAAAAATTGTTTTAAAAGTCTCTATACATACTATATATGTGTATATATATATATATACACACATGCATAGACTCTATAATAATAATATAAATAAAATATAAAATAGTCATAAAGGATTTTAAGCATCTCAGAGAAAAGGGACTAGATTAGAATGGCTTACTATTTACATCACCAATACGCATTGTTTACTTAAATCTAATTTACTTCTTTTTTTTTTAAAGATTTTTATTTATTTATTCGACAGAGAGTGCACAAGCTGAGGGAGAGGCAGAGAGAGAATGGGAGAAACAGGTTCCCTTCTGAGCAGGGAGCCTGATGCGGAACTCGATCCCAGGACCCCAGGATCATGGCCTGAGCCGAAGGCAGATGCTTAACCATCTAAGCCAACTAGGTGCCCTAATTTACTTAAATTCTTACTGACAGTGGTTTTCATCATATTGAAACAATTACAGTCTTGGTGTACGCCCCTCTCCCAATCATTTAAAAGAGAAGACTATCTGAAAATGAAATGTAAAGTTTTAACATTAACTATAGATACTTTTTAAGTTTCAGGCAATTGATGCAAAGCATTCAGGTGATACCCTTCTGTAACTAAGGCAAGTGATGTTAAGCCCTGGGAAAAAGTCATACTTGAACTACATTCGATGCCAACTAAAGAGGACAAAGTTCAGTATACAAATTTTTACTGTAAGGATATCTTTCGGACTATTTATAATGAAAAAGGTGAAGTCTTTTTTTTTTTTTTTAGGAAAAAAGGATGTTAAATGCTAAACATCAGCAGACTGTAAGATCAAATAGAATATTGATGAACTGGAATTTGAATGCTAGCATTAACTGCTAAGATTGCATAGAATCCTGTCTCTATAAACACAATTTTTTATAAATATGGTTTGTTAAAATAGTGACATGTCTTTGAGCAGTCTAAATTACACAGCCACATTAGGCAAAGACCAATTCGCTGACCTACCTAAATGAGAAACCCAATAAACATATACAGGAGAAATGTGTTTGAAAGTTGTCATTGTATTAGTAGCATGTCTGTGAATGACAGGAATTTATGTTCAGCAACTGTTTGCATATTTGAAAAGGTTCATATTCGGTTTAATTTAAACAATTTTTAAATATTAAACTTTTTTTTTTTTTTACAGATCTTATTTATTTATTTTGGGAGAGAGAGAATGCATGAGGTAGGAGGAAGGGCAGAAGGGGGGAGAGAAACTCAAGCAGACTCCCCACTGAGCGAGGAGACTGACTCAGGGCTCAATCTCATGACCCTAAGATCATGGACTGAGCTAAAACCAAGAGTTGGACGCTTCACCGACTGAGCCACCCAGATGCCCCTAAATATTAATTTTAAATAGAATTTTTTTTAAAATCGGAGTCAACGCACAACTTACATTAGTTTCAGGTGTACAACATGGGGATTAGTCAAGTGCATATATTATGCTCTGCTCAACACAAGTGTAGCCACCATTTGTCACCAAGCAGCACTGTTACAATATCATTGACTATATATTCCCTGACCTGTGTCTTTTATTCTCATGACTTATTATTCCATAACTGGAAGTCTGTGTCTCCCATGTTTAATTTTAGATTTTGCATCTTGGAAGATTATTTGAAAATACTGTAACTTCTGAAGAGGAATTTATTTATTTATTTTTTAAATATTTTATTTATTTATTTGAGAAAGAGAGTGCACACATGTGGGCAGAGGGAGAAGGAGAAGCAGACTTTTCCCCCTGAGCAAGGAGCCTGATGCAGGGCTCGATCCCAGGATCTTGGGATCATGACCTGAGCCAAAGGCAGATGCTTAACTGACTGAGCCACTCAGGTGCCTGAAGGAATTTAAATTATATGTAAAGCATGGCATTCCTCCTAAAATTATTGTATTTCAAAGTTTCTAGGGATATGATGGTTCACAGGATAACTCTGTATTTAAAGGGATTTTCCCAATTTCATATGCTATGTGTTGTCTGCTGAAAAAGGATTGGTATTTTATTAATTTACAGTTTTTGTCAAATAGACTTGACAATATTTAAGAAACACTCTTAAGAATAAAAAATCTAATAAAAGCTGGTTACGGCAGGATTGAACCCCAGAAATCATAAATCCAAGCCTCTTGTTTTAGTGATGATTAAAATGATGTTGAAAGAGAACTGAGACTTGCCCGAGGTTCTCCTAGCTGGTGAGAGAGAAGATGAAGCTGGAAGCCTGAAGCTTGAAGGTGGGGCTCTGCACTCTGAATTCATTGTTCTTTCTACCATGGGAAGCTACTCATCAAAAAGGTGTATAACTTTTCTTCTTCAAGTAACAAATACAATACTTCTAAAGGAGCCCTCTTATTAAGAGCCTGTGGTAATACATTGAGGAGAGCTAACTATATTCTGTTATTTTTTTCTTCTTTTTTAAAAGATTTATTTGAGGGGGAGAGGGAGAGAGAGAGAGAGAAAGCGAGCGAGCACCTGAGTGGGAGGGGCAGAAGGAGAGGGAGAAAGAATCTCAAGCAGACTCTACGCCAAGTGCAGAGCTTGACATGGGGCTCGATCCCCAGCCCCGAGATTAGGATCTGAGCTGAAACCAAGAGTCTGGCGCTTAACCCACTAAGCCATCCATGTGCCTCTGTTACTTTTTTTTGAACCGTATTTATGTTTGTTTCCTAACAGGATATATAGAGGGAATGTCAAATATTTATTTTAAAGATTAAAAAAAGTTTGTCTCACTCTACCATACAATTTAGCAACAGATTTACTTTTTTATTTTATTTTTATTTATCTGGTTTTTTGGGAGAGTCAGGGCAATGGGGGAGGGAGACACAATTTTAAGCAGTCCCCACACCCAGCACAGAGCCCTGCATGGGGTCAATCTCACAACCCTGCGATTATAACCTGAGCTGAAATAGAGTTGGATTCTTAACTGACTGAGCCCCCAGGCGCCCCCAGATTTAGTTTTATAACAGAATATGGACCTGATAAAGACAGTTTTGCTACCGACTAGGTGTTTAATATTGGGATTCTACTTATACTAGATAATTTTAAAGCTAAAATGTCTTGAATAGTCCTGAAGAATACAGGATAAAATTGAAAAAAAAATCATAGGATTACAAGCAAGGAATAGTACTTGGATATCCTTTATCTTCTGTCTTCTTTAATTTCTAGACCTTTATTTCTCTGCGAAAAGAGAAAAAAGGAATAAAATAAAAATGGCACAGTTGAAAAAATACAGAATGCATCACGAATTTGCGTATCATCCTCATGCAGGGGCCATGCTAATCTACTCTGTAACGTTCCAATTTTAGTCTATGTGCTGCCAAAGCAAGCACTATCTTCTGTCTTTTATTTTTAAAGATTTTATTTCTTTATTTGAGAGAAAGAGTGAAGGAGGAGAGAGCACAAGCTGAGGGAGGGAGCATACTCCTGTCTGAGCAGGGAGCCAGATGAGGCTCATCCCAGGACCCCGGGATCATGGCCTGAGCCAAAGGCAGACACTTAAGTGACTGGGCCACCCAGGTGCCCCTCTTCTGTCTTTTTGACAGAGACTGGCAACTAATGAAACACATGTTAAAATATTCACAAGATAATTTGTATGACATGGTCAGGCCTGCTCTAGGTCAAATTGCAATGTGTCTTAGGTTTTCCTTATTCTTTTTTCATTCCTCTACCTTCCCTAAGCATCACCTTCTAAAACCCCTGATCACATCCAGTTACCAAAGAAGAGAGAGTAATTACATGGGCACTGTGTTTTCCTTACAAAAGCAAATAAAGCTGTGTGGAAATTGGGCATGTTATCTCTGAAATGCTAGCAACACTTGCTCCAGAACTGGAGACCCATTGAGAACAGGCTGACGACCCTTCTATAGAACACAGATTGCCAGAGCAACCTGAATGTTCGTGCCGTCCTTGGAGCTTTTTCTATAAGCAGTTAATCAATGTGTATACATACTGAAATTCCAATTTTATACTCATTTCAAAACGATTTCTCTCCTTAAGTGCCTTGGCACACATGGCTCCCTGTACTGTTCTCTGTTGCATTCCTCTCTGAGCCAGAAAATGAAGATGGCTCTCATTAGAGTGGGTACCCCTCTATGCCCTCCACCAGCTCCCCAGAATTTCAACATTATCTTTTTTAATTTGACAGCTTTTTGAAAATTTATAATGGAATTGACTTTTTGAGTTTTAGACCATTAAGTAATAGAACCAACATTAAAGGAGTGTTGGCTCTTTTTGATAAACTATATGTAATAATGCTTGGCAAAGAGCTGCATTCTCAGGGCCCAAGTGGCTCAGTGGTTGAGCGTTTGCCTTTGGCTCAGGGCGTGATCCCAGGGTCCTGGGATCGAGTCCTGCATCAGCTCCCCACAGGGAGCCTGCTTCTCCCTCTGCCTGTGTTTCTGCCTCTCTCTGTGTGTCTCTCATGAATAAATAAATAAACTCTAGGGATCCCTGGGTGGTGCAGCAGGTTAGCGCCTGCCTTTGGCCCAGGGTGCGATCCTGGAGACCCGGGATCGAATCCCACATCGGGCTCTCATTGCATGGAGCCTGCTTCTCCTTCTGCCTGTGTCTCTGCCTCTCTCTCTCTCTGACTACCATTAATAAATAAAAATTAAAAAATGTTTAAAAATAAATAAATAAACTCTAAAAAAAAAAAAGAGAGCTGCATTCTCAAAAGACATTCGAAATTCAGGATGTCTTCACATTCCTAAATGGAGGAGAAGGTGATAAAGAACAGAGATTCTGGTCCTCCACCATGGGACCACTCATGTTAGGTTAAAGTCTAGTAACCAACATGCTTCTGCTTTCTGCATACTTACCTCGTAAGTTCTTTACCAGGAGAACCTTTTAACCCTTGATTAGGGGTTATGAACTACTAATCTAAGGGTCAGATCCAGTTCACTGACCTATTTACATTTGCCTGCAGAGTTTAAAAATTGGGAAATTCTACATAAAAAGCTGGACTTCTGACTTCTCTTGAGGGATTGGGAAATCTGGTCACGTTGCTCTCATTTCCACGAAAGGACAATAGGTAGGTGACACATAGTAGAAAGCAGCTTTAGAGAGGGTGCACACACCTGTCAGGGTTCACTTGTCCTGTTCCTTATCAAGGCCTGGCCCTAGAAGCCCTGACGTTTCTAACTATTCTTAGAAGAAGCAGTAAGTACCTTGCAGTTAAGACATAACTCTGTGCAGATGAGCTAGCAAGTGAAGAGCAATTTGAAGATATTTTGCGGGGGTGGGGTGGGCTCCTGGGTGGCTCAGTCAGTTGGGCATCTGCCTTCAGCTCAGGTCATGACTCTGGGGTCCTGAATCAGCCCCATGTCAGGCTCCCTGCTCAGTGAGGAGCCTGCTTCTCCCTCTCCCTCTGCCTGGGGCTCCCCCTGCATGTGCTCTCTCTCTCTCTCTCTCTCTCTGTGAAATGAGCATATAAAAAATTATTAAAACAAACAAACATTTTGCAGGAAAATTAAGTTCCAGAAATTCAGCAGACTTCAAATGGATGAAAATTCTTCTAGGCTGTGTGATTTTTTTTTTTTAAATCACTTTTGAAGTTCCCTAATTCTTTTGCTTACCTAAATTCATTTTTCTTTTGCTAAGGATGTGAGAAAATCTAACTAAAACTAAAAATTGAATCAAAGTAATCCAAAATCCTTACCAAGGACTTTTTTTTCTTTTTAAAATGAGAAATAGGGGGTTCGCTGGGTGGCTCAGTGGTTTAGTGCCTGCCTTTGGCCCAGGGCATGGTCCTGGGGTCCTGGGATCGAGTCCCGCGTGGGGCTCCCTGCGTGGAGCCTGCATCTCCCTCTGCCTGTGTCTCTGCCTCTCTCTCTATGTCTATCATGAATAAATTTTTAAAAATGAGAAATAAGTTTTTTCTTTTTAATATTGAGTTGTGAACCAGGCAGACAGGTTTCTGATGGTAGAGTTCACTAGAAGCTATTATTTTCACTATGTAGCTGGCAATATCATCCATATAATTTTTTATTTTCTTGTTTTCTTTTTTTAAGATTTCATTATTTATTTATTTGAGAGAGAAAGAGTGTGAGCGAGCTAGAAGAAGAGCATGAGCGGGGGAGAGAAGAGGGAGAAGCAGGGAGCCCAATATGAGGCTCCATCCCAGCACCTCAGGATCATGACGGGAGCCCAAGGCAGCCACTTAACCAACGAAGCTACCCAAGTGCCTCTAATCTTTCATTTTTATTTTAAGCACATTTAGATTTTCAACTAACACTTGAATACAATGCACCAGCAGCTGCTATGGAACATGGAACAACTATTAATGCTCACCTGGTAAGATAATGAAAAAAATAACTAAGTTTTAAAAAAGTCGACCTTATACTCAATTGCAAGATTCTAGAGTAGACGGTAAACTGGTGGTACTTCCACTACGTCTCGCTCACACACCCCATTCAAAAATTCTCTATTAATTGTGGACCCAGAAAATTGCAATGCCTGTATGAAGTTTCCACGAGGGGGCGCCTCCAGGACACTTGACTGGGCAAAATGATATGCTTGGCCCTGAAAGGAACTGGAGTTTGTGACCTGTGCTCCAAAGTTATTTCTTCTCAACTCAGAAAAAGTGCAAGGAAGCTCATTTTCACCATATTTTTTTTCCTGTTGTTTAAGAAGGATTTGTAATATATAAAGGCATAAAAACTACAAGAAGTAGCTGTTGGAAATGGTGAGGCTAAGATGTGACATCATTGTATTGAGCATACAACCCAAAGGAATCAGCAAATTCACAGAACTAACTAGAAGATTTAATACAATGACTGCGAACAAGATAAATACAGCTATTAAGGTCACTCAAGGATTTCAGAACGGAAAACCTAAGATTATGTCTCCCTTACCTCATCTTTTAAACCTGGATACTAAACACACATCAGTTCCCGTTATGTGTGCTGGACACATTCCTGAAGGTTGCCACAAACAGAGTTTATGAAGACTGAATCATTGCTTCCTCTTTTTTTTTTTTTTTTTAAGAGACGGGGGAGTGGGAGTGGGGCAGAGAGAGAAGGAGAGAGTCCTAAGCCAGCTCCACACACAGCATGGAGCGTGATGCTGGGCTGGATCTCCTAATCCTGAGATCCTGACCAGGGAGGAATCAAGAGTCAGGCACTTAACCGACTAAGCCATCCGGGGGTCCCCTGAATCACCACTTCTAGAGGAATCATAGGCATAGGTTCCTGTGAGCCTCCGGTTACATTTTCATCAATTGATCATAACCTTGTGTTAGTGTATGTTTCTATCGATTGATTTGCAGTTATGATTACATTTTAGTAAGTAGGCAAATTGGAAAATATAGACACTGCAAATAATAAGAATTGACTATAGAGACGCCTGGGGATCAATAGTTGAGCATCTGCCTTCGGCTCAGGGTGTGATCCTGGGGTCCTGGGATCAAGTCCCACATCAGGCTCCCCGCAGGGAACCTGCTTCTCCATCTGCCTGTGTCTCTGCCTGTGTCTTTCATTAATAAATAAAATCTTTAAAAAAATAAGAATAGACTATATATAAAATTATAAAACATCCACTTATGATTTTACAAAAATATGTACTTTTTTAAAAACTGCAGTATTTTCTTCAGCTTCTTGGTTGTTCCCCTTCTCATTCTCCTTCTTCTCCCCCACTACGTCCTTCCCTAGTTTACACCAGGGCCCATGGTAATTGATGTGGATGACTTAATTGATGTCATCCTGTCTTTTCCTTATGTTTAATCACATACAAAATAAACATACACTTGTAAACATATATTGTTTTACAAAACTAGAATGAAACACTCTTACCTCCGTCTTACGTTTCTTAATATCTCATGGAAATTCATCCAAGTTAGCCAGTATATCTCTACTTCAGCCTTTATAAAGGCTGTCTGATACTCCATGTTTTGGGGGATGTATCTATTTTCTTATTAACACACATTCACTTTGTTTTAATTCTGCTAACATAATGCTACAATAAAGTTCATAGAACATATATTCTTTTATTTCTATGGGCTGGGTCCCCAGGAAAGGGACTGCTGGCTGTTGTCAAATTATTTTCTAGAAAGTCTGATGCTAACATTTCTACCAGCAGTATCTGAGACTACTCCGACTGCATAGCCCTAAAAGGAATACATGCTGTATGTCTTCTTTACTTTTTGCCAGGCTGCTAATAAAAGGATCATTTGATTGTTATCTTAATTAGAATTTCCCTGAGTATCTTTAAATTTGAGCACTTTTTCATGTTTGTTGTCATTTGGATTTGCCTGTCTGTGAACAATCTACTTTTCCATTGGGCTGACTGATCCCTTTTTTTTTTTTTCTTTTTGTTGAAATGCAAGAGTTCTTTGTATATTCGAGATCATAAGTAATTTGTTCTCTGTTTTTAAGGTATTTTCTAAATTTTTTATTTTTTTAAATTGTTTAAATTCCAATTAGTTAACATACAGCGTAGTATTAGTTACAATGTAGTGACTTAATGTTTTCATACAATATCTAGCGCTCATCACAGCAAGTTTTGTCCCTAATCCCCATCACCTACCTGTTCAACCCACCCACCCTCACCCCTCTCCCCTCTGATAACCATCATGTTTCTTGGTTTGCCTCTATTTTATTCCCCCTTGGTTTGTTTGTTTTGTTTCTTAAATTACACATGAGTGAAATGATATGGTATTTGTCTTTTTCTGACTGTCTTATTTCACTTAGCATAATACTCTCTAGCTCCCTCTAAAGAATGAATGGCAAGGTTTCATTCTTTTTTATAACTGAGCAATATTCTATTATTATATATATATATGCCTCTTTTTCTTTATCCATTCATCAGTAGATGGACACTTAGGCTGTTTTCATAACTTGACTATCGTAGATACTGATGCTATAAGCATTAGGTGCATATATCCCTTTGAATTAGTATATTTGTATTTTGGGGGTAAGTACTTCATAGTGCAATTGCTGGATTGTAACAGGGTAGTTCTATTTTTCACTTTTCTGAGGAAATCCATACTGTTTTCCAGAGTAGCTGCACCAGTTTGCATTCCTGCCAAAAGTGCACAAGTATTCTTTTTTTCTCTACATCCCTGCCAACACTTGCTGTTGCTTGTGTGTGTGTGTGTGTGTTTCTTACTATTTTTTTTAAAGTAGTCTCCACGTCCAACATGGAGCCCAATGCAGGGCTTGAATTCATGACCCTGAGATCAAGGTCTGAGCTGAGATAGAGTCTGATGCTTAACCGACTGAGCCCACCCAGGTGCCTCATCTTGTGTTGTTGATTTTAGCCGTTCTGACAGGTGTGAGGTGATATTGTGGTTTTGATTTGTACTTCCCTGATGATTCTAAATTTGTTATATATGTATATATAATATGTATATATATAGACTTTGATTATAGTATTTTTCCCAAAGCATGATTTTAATTTCTATGTATTCAAAATGCTCACCTTTTCTTTATAGCTCTCATATCCTCAGTTTGGTTTATTGTCTTTCCTGGCCCTAGAGTATACACATGGAATTTTATATTTTCTTTTTTTTTTAAAGATTTATTTATTTATTTATTTATTTATTTATGATAGACAGAGAGAGAGAGAGAGGCAGACACACAGGAGGAGGGAGAAGCAGACTCCATGCCAGGAGCCTGACGTGGGACTCGATCCCGGGACTCCAGGATCGCACCCTGCGCCAAAGGCAGGAGCTAAACCACTGAGCCACCCAGGGATCCCCGGAATTTTATGTTTTCTTGAAAGATATTTATGCTTTAGTCCATATAGAACTTATTTTTGGAGATGGTGCTAGGAAGGCTAGTGAGTTTCATCCAGGAGGCTAGCCAGTTATGCCAGCACCATTTAATAAACAATCCACTATTTTCACCTATTTTAAATAATACCTTTATCAATATGAATTCTATTATATTTATACTAGGGACAATACATTTTACTGATATATTTGTCTATTCCTTTGATGGGTTAAAGGATTGACATTTTTTATTTTTTCCCAGTCAAGAACATGATATGTATTTCCTTTTGCTCAAATCTTAGTTTTTGGCTCTCAAAAAGGTTTTTATAAGTTTCTCTCATATAGATTCTAATCCTGTTACATTTACTTTCAAGTATTTAATAGTTTTTGTTGCTACTATGAATGGGAAAAATCCCCCCATTTCTATTCCTAGGAAAGTATTACTAAAATAGAGAACAGCTATTTTGTGCATTTAACTTACAAGCCACCTTATGAATTTCATGAATTTTATTGATTCTAATACATTTTTCTTATCAGAATCTCTTGGCCTTCCTGGTTATAAGGTAATATCAGCAACAAACAGATGGTTTTTATCTTTGCTTTTCCAGGGTCATATCAGGTCCCCTACTTCCTTGTCCTAGAGCTCCTGTTACAACTTCCAAGAATATGTGGAGCATTAGAGTAGTAGCAGGTAGTCCTGCTTTGTTCTTAATGGTTTTCATCATCTGACCCACGTCCACTGAATGTTTGGTTTGCTGAGAGTCAGGCAGGGAGGGCTTGCAATATTTTTTTTTTGCCTTCACATGTACAGATCAACAATACACCCTGCCCCATTTCTCCACCCTAAATGAAAACCCATAACCTTTTTCTCTTTATAAACATGAAAGGGAAGGACATGTTTTAAGCACCCTCACTCAAGAACACAACAAGCCACCAGACTTTATGATACCTTAATGTCACGTTAGACCTAGTGGCTCAAGTACTTCCCTATCTGTGAATAGTTCCCAAACTGGCCCACCCTCTCCATAATATTACATATTGTGATAGTGGAAGACTTTTAAAAAAATATATTTTATTTATTTATTCATGAGAGACACAGAGAGAGAGAGGCAGAGACATAGGCAGCGGGAGAAGCAGGCTCCATGCAGGGAACCTGACCTGGGACTCTATCCCCGGTTCCAGGATCACACCCTGGGCTGAAGGTGGCGCTAAACCACTGAGCCACCCAGGCTGCCCCATGAGAGTGAAAGTCTTAAAGGCCTCCACCACAAATGGATCTTCTCCAAAAAGAACGAGGACACTTCAGCTCTCATATTGAACAGGTAACCTCAATTTGTCCCATCTTCCAGAAACACAGTCGTGGTAAAAATGTAAAGATGAAGCAAGGATGACAGCCAGCTCTCTGATTCCCTTTCCCTGCTGGCAAATAGATTTGATTAAACTTCCAAAGTCTCATGGGTACAAATATATCCTAATGATAGTCTGCCTTTGAAAAAGGGTGTCTGGAAGCTTTTCCCTACAAATAGGCTATTGCCCTAACTTTGGCTAAGTCACTGCTAGAAAGAATTTTCCCCACTTGGGGGAATCCCTCTGTTGCTCTCTAGGGATAGAGGAACTCACCTCATTGTTCAGGTGATTCTAGATATTCAATGAGTTTGTTCATTTACAAAAACTGCATGGTCCTTATCACTCTCTATCCCCTTAAATCAGAATGTGCCAAGGGTGCTCTTACACTTAAACCAGTCCACCTCTGAGGAACTCAACCTGACGTAGCCCAAGGTCTTGCCATGAACCTTTGGTCCTTTGATCCTCATTCTCTCAACATTGATTATCCCTTTATGAAATAATTACTGGCAAGCCAGTGAAGATTCCTTACTCTTGTTTGACCATAGAAAATTCAAAATCTGATCGCTTCTAATATTCTTAAATACTGCCAAGTCTTTATTCAATATTTATTGTTTATTTATTTTTAAATTGGTTTATTTATTATTTTTTTAATTTATTATTTCTATTTATTACCAGTAGTTCAAGTCTATTTTTCCCCCAGTCATCTCACCTCAGCCCTTTAGGTTGAAGATCTAGTCTTCTGGAAGAGATATCACCAAAAGACCAATGTTGAATCTAATCTTAGGACTAATACAGTTAACCCTTGAACAATGTAGGGGGTTAGGGGCAATGATCTTCTCTCCTGTCAGAAATCCATGGGGTACTTTTGATTCCCCAAAAAACTTAATGACTAATAGCCTACAGTTGACTGGAAGCCTCACTAATAACATAGTCAATTAACACATAATTTATATGTTATATGTATAATATTATATACTGTATAATCTTACAGTAAAGCAAGTTAGAGAAAAATCTTATTAAGAAAATCATAAGGAAGAGAAAATACATTTGCAATACTGTACTGTACAGTTTGAAAAAAATCCGTGTACTAGAGAACCTGCATAGTGCAAACCGATATTGTTCAAGGATCAATTGTACTGTCTTCCTAACCACCAACTTCTATAAACTCTAAGGAGTACAACTTTGGGTTCATTTTTCACAATTTGAAAAACACAAGGCTTGGGGCACCTGGGCGGGTTAGTTAGTAAAGTGTCTGCCTTCAGCTCAGGTCATGATCTCAGGGTCCTGGGATTGAGCTCCACATCAGGCTCCCTGCTCAGTGGGGAGTCTGCTTCTCTCTCTCCCTCTCCCCACTTGTGTTCTCTCTCAAATAAGTAAATAGATAGATAGATAGATAGATAGATAGATAGATAGATAGATAGATCTTAAAAAAAAAAAAACAACAACCCATGACTCTTAATTGGAGATTGGGGAAATTCACCCCAACAGGAGACCTTAAACTGATACTCTTTTGATAATGACATGAGACAGACTACTTTCTCACTAGATTTGGAACAAGTAGATGACATCAGAGTGGGGTCAGCTTCTGCCCACAAGTCCCTCAGATTCTCCCACTTAGTCTCTTTCATATCTTTGTCATTCATTGTGTACTGTCCATTAGTTCCAGGACTTCCTTGAGTCATGCCTTTCCTTTCTGTTTCATTTTTTCTCTATTCTTCATCTACCTACAAACATTCAAGGCCTCTGGTTGCTGCACATTTCTCTCCATGTTGCATATGTTCCCTCAAACCTCCCTGATCTCCACATCATAAGCAAGAACATTTGAGATGCTAACCGAGAAAGTCATTGGATGGCAACCGTGGTCCTGACCCATTATCAAAGGACCTCTCTACACTATTTTCTCTGAATCCACTAGATGCGTTCCCATTGGCCTCAAGTCTTGGGTTGCTTCTTAATACAGCCTCTATTGCTTCTCTCCTCTGTTTTGTAATTATCTTCCCAACCAAATGCCTTGCTTCCAGAACCCTTTCTCAGCTCCGGACCACCATCAGACCTCAACAAATGGTTTAGCCAGTGCTCCAACGAGAGTGCCAACAAGGAACTGCTGACTCTGTGGACAGCTTCACTGAGCCTTGACCAAGACTCCACAGAGATTATTCTAACCCCTAAGAGTGTTCTACGATGAATGATGTCTATCTTGCGCAAGAGGGGGCACTGGCAAGGCCAGACATTGTTCCTCCAACTCCCCATTCTTTGTCTCATGATAGATTTGCTAAGATTAAAACTGTCCCGCAAACTAGCTAACCACAGAGAAAAACATTTCCTGTTCACATAACTGACTGAGACTTCTGCTTGAAAAACAACCCCAACTATAAATCACTCCATCTGCAACTTGTTTACTCCTCCCTATAAAAGTCTAAGGCAAAAACATCCTGCTGAGACACTCTGATCTTTGGATTTTGGATGTTCCACCCATTACCTGAAAAATGCCAATCTCCTTACCTGTCTAATTTTTGTCTTGGACATAAATTGCATGAAAAAGTGATCAAAACCATAGAACTAGTGCAAAACCAACAAATGGACCAAGAAACAAAAATAAATCCATGTTATGTGGAAATCTGATGTGTGATAAATAAGGCACCACAAAGGAATGGCAAAAAATAAAAAATGGTTTAATTGATGGTATTGGCCAAACTAGCTCACTCTATGGAGAAAAATAAAGAAAAAAAAGTTAAATCCCTACCTTATATTAAAATTAAAAAAGGGGGGAGATGTCTCAAAAAGTTAAACTTATAAATCAAATTGAAGAAAATGTAGGAAAATATCTATGAACTAGAAATGGAGGGAAACTTTCTAACCCAGACTCAAACGGTGGATGAATTTGAGCACAACAAAGTGAAACAATTTTTTTTTTCTGATAAACAATGTACCTGTCGGCAAAATTAACAGAGACATGACAGACTGACTAGGGATTACATCAAGGAGTACTGATTGTAGACTCTCATCTGTAGACCATTATTGGGGAACAAATTCAGTGTAGTGATTGCAATGAGTATTAAAAAATAAAGTAGAATAGAATGGAAAATGTCAGATTATAGTATTAGGAAAATATACTCATCAAATTTTAAGTTACATAAATAAAATGTAAATTAAAATGTACATCATACACAGTGTGTATTGGTGGAGAATATTATATTTACATATATACATGTAATATATTAATACATAGTAACATAATCACATTTAATTACAAAAATTTAATATACAATTATACATTGTTATAATCAATATATGCTATGTTAACATATTATCTTTATATGTACTAATATGATATATATTATAGATAATGTATATATGTTTATTATAATGTTAAATATCTTCTTACTGTCAATTATGAGCAAAACAGTGAAAACCATTTGATATTTGCTCAAGCAAATCACAGAGAAAACAATGATACTCAACAGAAAACTGAGCAAAGTATACCAATAGGCAATGAATAGAGAGAGAAGCCTGATTGGCTAACAAGTATATGAAGAGATACTCAAATTTATTAGTAATCTGGCAGATACATTTTAAAACTATGTTTGCAGCAGAATGACAAAAATAAAAAAGATGGATGCTACTCAGTGTTAAGGTATATGGAAACTCTTGTAGTATTGATGAAAGTATAAACTGGTTAGGACATTCTAGAAATAATCATTTGGAGGTAGTTAATGGAATTAAGAACACAAATTCTCTTTGATTCAGCAGAGAAAAATCCATGTCTAGGTGTGTATATCTGGGAGTGGTATATATAAGGGCACCTCTGCCCTTAAGGCAGCATAAAATTAGAATGCTTGCTGTGGTGGTGTTTATGGATTGCAACATTGCAGCCAAATCTAGGTTCTATCATTAGGGGAATGGATACCTAGAATGTGGTAAATGCACATTTATAATATGAATGACTATGCAACAGTTAGAAGTAACAGAGTTGGTGTATACCAAACAAAATCTGGAGTGATAAAGGAAGACACAGAATGAGATCTGCAGCATAATACCATTCAAGTCAAATATATATATGCACACGTTGCATATTTTAACACTTAAAACTAGTTATCTTTAGGTAGTAGCAGTATGGATTTTTTCTCTTCTTTATTCTTTTCGGTATTTTTCAAGTTTTCCACAAGTTTATAGTTTTTAATAATGAGAACATATATAATAAATTTTACTATTAAAAGTCACCTATATGAAAAAATAGTCTTTCCAACAAATAGACATTTTTTCCAAAGAAGATATATAAATGGCCAATAAGCACACAAAACAATTCTCCACATTGTAGTCATTAGGCAAATGCAAATCAAAACTGCACTGAGATACTGTTTCACACACATTTGGATGTCAATAAAAAAGACAGACAATATAAAGTGTTGGCAAAGATGTGGAGAAATTGAAACCCTCTGCCCTGATCATGAGAATGCAAAAACAATGCAACCACTTTGAGAAACAGTAGGGCGCATCCTCAAAATATTAAACCTAGAGGTCCTATATGACTGAGCACTACTATTCCAAGGCATCTATCCAAGAGAGATGAAAACATACGCCCACACAAACACTTGCATGTTCACAGCAGTATGATTTATGAGAGCCAAAGGGTCCAAACAACCCAAATGTCCATGAACTGATGAGTAGCTAAATAGAATGTGGTATATCTATATAATAAGATACTATCTAGCAGCAAAAAGGAATCAAGTACTGAGTCATACACGAGCTTAAAAGGCATTTTGTTAACTGAAAGAAGCAAGTCTCACAAGATCACCGACTGTATGGTTCGATTTATAGAAAATGCCCAGAAAAAGCAACTATGGAGACAGAAAGTAGATTATTGGCTGCCCAGGGCTGGGGGTACAGAATGAAGGATGACTCCTAACAGGTATGAGCTTCCTTCTGAGGTGATGACATATTCTAAAATCAGACTATGGTGATGGTTACCCAATTCTTTATGCTCTTTAGACATTGTGATGAGTGTCAGAGCATTCTGCTTATCCCTGTTTTCAGCAATAAGGCGCTGTAACCAAGAATCACCATAATTTTCCCATCATCAATGTCTCCAAATAAAATCTGCTCATCTAGAGGAAAAAAAACTATGAAAAATATCTTTCATAATATTTTTAAATATACTTGTCTCTGGGCAGCCCCCGTGGCTCAGTGGTTTAGCACCGCCTTCAGCCCAGGGCGTGATCCTGGAGACCCGGGATCGAGTCCCACATCAGGCTTCCTGCATGGAGCCTGCTTCTCCCTCTGCCTGTGTGTGTGTGTGTGTGTGTGTGTGTGTGTGTGTGTGTCTCATGAATAAATAAATAAAATCTTTAAAAAAAACAGCTGTTTAAAAAAATAAATATACTTGTCTCATAAAATTAATACAAGCTGATTGTAAAATTTATGGAACATAACAAAATCAAACAGCTATTATTCTCAGTCAGAATATAATTGCTATTAATTTTCTGGTCTGTTTTCTCAGTTTTTATGTTTTATTTACTTTTTATTTTTTTAAACATTTTATTTATTTATTCATGAGAGACACATGGAGAGGGAGAAGCAAGCTCTCTGCAGGAAGCCGGATGTGGGACTTGATCCCAGGACTCCGGGATCATGACCTGAGCTGAAGGCAGATGTTCAACCACTGAGCCACCAAGGCATCCCTCAGTTTTTGTTTTAAATAAACGTTGTATCTTATATTTGGATTACATATAATGCAGTATTTTATATTATTTTCTTAACTCTGATTTAGAAACCTAGATCTGGGCACTAGATGTGCTTATTCCTGGATTATTACTGGTTCTGTGACCTCTCAGGGGGCAGAGGTGGGGGAGGGGACACACTAATCCATCCATTTGCACATACCTATATGTGCACATTTCCATGGCACGTCCTCACCTATAGTGGAGCTAGGTTCTAACTCCCATCGGTGAGAGGCTAATTGAAAGCTGCATTCAAGGAATGCCTCTGAGAGTTGAGCACAGGGCCCTTCCATTGGGCCTCCACACCTAATGGGGACATAGGTTCTAACTCCCTTATGTTAGAGGCTTGTCAGAAGCTGACTACAAGGAATGCTTGTTTCTCAGAGTTAAGTAGACCAACATGTCCCTCTGAGCCTCCACAGGTTCTTTTGATGTAGGTTCTAATGCCAGTAGATGAGAGGATAGTGGAAAGGTGCACTCAAGGAACTGTGGTGTCCCAGAGGCCCACCAGCGCCCTGGGAACGCTCCTCCACAGTTTGTGGGGAGACAGGTTTGAACTCCCTTCATCAAGAAGCTATCCTTCTAGGAGGATCTTAGCCTCAGCACTCAAGCCAGCTCATTTCCCTTATGCCCCATACACCTGCTGAGGAGGCCGGGTCTCACAGGCCTCTAGGAGAGGGAGGCCTAGTGGTGAGCATATTCAGGGAGAGCTTGGTCCTCAGAGGAAAGTAGCCTGATTTCCTTTGGCACGGCACCACTCCTGAGACACCTGTTCCCATTCTCTGAGGTGAGAAGCTAGCCACTAGGGGACACTCCAGGAAGGCCTAGATCCCCTACAGGTGCACAGCCCCTTCCAAAGCCCATTGAAACTGCCTGAGAAGCTGGCTTCTCCAGCCCTTCTTGGAGACAGCCCTTCTTGGTGGAAAGCTGCCCTCACTGGCCCCTTGGGTCCGGGGTTCAGGACAGCGAGTTCCTTTGGGTCTCTGACCTCAGGTGGGGCCAGGGCCTACCTCCCACCTGGGAGGGGCTCGCTGAAAGTTTCCCTCAAGGAATGGTAGTTCCTCAGCATTTAGGAGGTCCTGGGGTCATTTCACCTCCACAACCACTGTGGAGAGGCTGTGCCAACTCACCGCGGTGACAGATTCGTGGTCAGCTGCAGGCCAGGAAAGCTGCTTTCTCAGTGAGAAGTATCTGGCATCTCCCCTGCGCCTTCCCCACTGAGGGTGGAGCTAGCTGCTAACCTCCCTCAGCTGTGAGGGTGGGCATGCCGAAGGGTTCCCCCCAGGAGAGCCTGGTTCTGGGGGCCGGGGCAAGAAGGCGGAGGGGTAGGGTCCTCACCTCACTTGGCCCCACCAACTTACCTAGATAGCTTTCAAACCATCCTGAACACCTACGAATTTGACCTGAGATTTATTTTTTTTTTTAAGAATTGTTTTTGAAGATTTTATTTATTCATGAGAGAGAGAGAGAGAGGCAGAGACACAGGCAGAGGGAGAAGCCCTCAACCTGAGATTTAAAGAGATAACAGCTGGAACGCCACAAAGAGAAGGGTTTTCGCTTCTAGCAAGGTAGGAAGGCGGAAAAAAATAAAATAAAAAAGAATCGAGTGGGGGAGGGGCCCCGCGAGGAGCCGGGCTAAGGGGGGCGGCAAGAGCCTTGGGGACAGGAAAGTCCAGCCCCAGAGAAGTGGGAACTTTAAGAATCTGCACCAAATTTTTCCCGGGTGATAAAGCGCTCAGCAGGAAGGGAGAGGCAGGGGAGCCTCCAGTCTCCCAGGGTCACTAACAGAGGAGGGGCGCCCCGGGGAGAGCGCACCGCACACCTCGGGCCTGAGCATGGTGAAGGGCTGGAGCCGCACGGGTGGGGCCTTGGGGAGAAGCCGGGGGTCAGGCGGGGGCTCCAGGCGGAGGGGGCTGCACCTGCTGCCTTCGGGAGCTGCACCCCGGGAGCGCAATTCCAGCAGCGCAGGCCCCGGAGCCCAGGGCGCCGGGGGACACAGCCCAGATCCCCCCGGGACAGGCGGAGGTGGAGGCAGGTGGACACAGGACAGCGAGGACGCTCCTGCCCCCGGGCGCCCCAGAGCTGTGCAGGTCAGCGCCCCCCGACACCCCGGGAGCATCCAGGCCAGTGTGGACAGGGAGCTGCGGTGGTTACTGCGGGAGCTGACTCCAGGGCTGGAGAGCTGGCTGCCGCCAGTGGTGTTGTTCCTTCTGGTGACACCGTGTGCTTGGGATGGAGTGGGGCCATCAGGGAACAGGGGCCTCACGGGGTAACCAGCTCCCACTGAGCCCGGCACCCAGCGGGGGGTGGGGCATCCCCCCAGGTGCACACACCTGAGAGTCAGCACAGCAGCCCCTCCCCCAGACCAGTTGGAAGGACAAGGGAAGAGCAAGTTCTTGACCCAGCAGCGCTGGAAAGCTTCAGGACCAAGGGGAAACCGAGAAAACATAGTATATAGAACTAGAGGGTCCCCCCTTTAAAAATTTTTTTTCCTTTTTCCATTACAATTCATTTTTTATATCAGAGTAAAAATTTCAATTATTTTTTTCTCTTTTCTCACCTTAGCTACAATAAATGACCAGGTCTTCATTTTTAAGTTTCTTCCTTTTTCACTTTCATATTTCTATAATTACATGTCTTAGATATATTTTTCACTTCTGGATTCCCTTCAACATACTCAACTTAATTTTGGGAGACATACGAGATATGGGTTTTTTGTTTTGTGTTTTTGCTTTCTCTGCGTCGTTTTGTTCTACAATGGCAGAAGTTAATACCTTCTAAAACATGACCAGCGTGCACTCAGAACCAAGTGGAATACCATGCTGGTTCATTCTGTGAGATTATATTCTCTCTTCATTCCTATTCTGCTCCCCCTGCCTTTTCTCTCGTTTATGTTTTGGTGGTCAGTGTTGGGGCTTTCTATAAGTATCTCTGCTTTATATAAATTTTGGACTGAGCATCTTCTAACATACAGAACTTAATACACTCAGAACCAAGAGGATCACCCTCTAGGACCCCTCAGGTAGACTACATTCTCCTGCCACTACAACTTCTTCACCACCACCATCTCCAAGTCCCCCCCCCCCTTTTTTTCTTTTTTCTCTTTTTCCTCTTTTAGTTTTTTCTTCTTCTTTAGGATTTTTGGCCTTTCATTTTTTACTACTTTGTTTTAAAATTTTTCACTTTAGTGGTCCTTTTGTTTTATTTTCTTCTGATCTTCATTTTCATTTTCTCGTCTCTGACCTTGTCAGAATCATCTAGGGTGAAATTTACTTAGGTTGTGGTTGATATTCTTGACTCAGCCTGCTCATACAGCCACTCTGCACTGAACAAAATGTTACAGAATATGGATTACAGTTTGATGTCAGCCAATTCAGAAGCATGATTATAAAGCTACTAGTGGCTCTGGAAAAAGCATACAGGACTCTAGAGACTTCGTTCCTGCAGAATTTAGATCTAATCAAGTCAAAATTAAAAATAAATGAGATGCAATCCAAACTGGATGTCCTAATGGCTAGGGTTAATGAGGTGGAAGAAAGAGTGAGTGACATAGAAGACAAGCTGATGGTAAGGAAGGAAGCTGAGGAAAAAAAAGAGAAAAACAAGAGACCATTAGGAAAGGCTAAGGGAAATAAATGATAGCCTCAGAAAGAAGAATCTATGTATAATTGGGGTCCCAGAAGATGTCGAGAGGGAGAAAGGACCAGAAAGTATATTTCAACAAATCATAGCTGAGAGCTTCCCTAATTTGGGGAAGGAAATGCATTCAGATCCAGGAGATAGGCTCCCCCCGCCCCCGCAAAAAAAATCAACATAAACCATTCAACACCTCCACACTTAATAGTGAAACTTGCAAATTCCAAGACAAAGAGAAAATCCTTAAAGTAGCAAGAGACGAGATTCTTAACTTATACGGAAAAAAATATTAGATTAACACCAGACCTCTCCACAGAGACCTGGCAGGCCAGAAAGGGCTGGCATGATATATTCAGGGTACTAAATGAAAATAACATGCAGCCAAGAATATTTTATCCAGCAAGGCTGTCATTCAGAATGGAAGGAGAGATAAAGAGCTTCCAAGATAGGCAGAAACTGAAAGAATATGGGACCACCAAACCAGCTCTGCAAGAAATATTAATGGGGACTCTGTAAAAGAAAGAGGAATCCCAAGGAAATAATTCACAAAACAGGGACTGAATAGGTATTACGATGACATTAAATTCATATCTTTCAACAGCTACTCTGAACGTGAATGGGCTAAATGATCCCATCAAAAGACGCAGGGTTTCAGACTGGATAAAAAAGCAAGACCCATATATTTGCTGTCCACAAGAGACTAATTTTAGACCTAAGGACACC
This sequence comes from Canis lupus familiaris, assembly GCF_011100685.1. Taxonomy (NCBI): domain Eukaryota; kingdom Metazoa; phylum Chordata; class Mammalia; order Carnivora; family Canidae; genus Canis; species Canis lupus. The sequence continues at coordinate 62,713,563 of NC_049229.1, forward strand.
TCCAACCTGAAAATGAAAGGGTGGAGAACCATTTACCATTCAAATGGTCCTCAAAAGAAAGCTGGAGTAGCAATCCTCATATCAGATATTAAACTTTATCCCAAAGACTGTAGTAAGTGATGAAGAGGGACACTGTATCATACTTAAATGGTCTATCCAACAAGAAGACCTAACAATCATGAATATTTATGCCTTTAATGTGGGAGCTGCCAAGTATATCAATCAATAACCAAAGTAAAGAGATACTTAGATAATAATACACTAATAGTGGGAGACTTCAACATAGCAGTCTCTGCAAATGACAGATTTCTAAGCACAACATCACCAAAGAAACAAGGGCCTTGAAAGATACACTGGGTCAGATGGATTTCACAGATATATACAGAACATTCCATCCAAATGCAACTGAATACACATTCTTCTCAAGTGCATGTGGAACATTCTCCAGAATAGACCATATACTGGGTCACAAATCAGGTCTCAATTGATACCAAAATATTGGGATTGTCCCCTGCATAGTTTCAGACCACAATGCTTTGAAACTAGAACTCAATCACAAGAAGAAATTTGGAAGAAACTAAAACACATGGAGGTTAAAGGGCATCCTACTAAAAGATAAATGGGTCAACCAGGAAAACAGAGAAGAATTAAAAAGATTCATGAAGGGATCCCTGGGTGGCGCAGCGGTTTGGCGCCTGCCTTTGGCCCAGGGCGCGATCCTGGAGACCCGGGATCGAATCCCACGTCGGGCTCCCGGTGCATGGAGCCTGCTTCTCCCTCTGCCTGTGTCTCTGCCTCTCTCTCTCTCTCTCTCTGTGACTATCATAAATAAATAAAAATTTAAAAAAATTAAAAAAAAGATTCATGGAAACTAATGAAAATTAGGATACAACCATTCAAAATCTTTGGGATACAGCAAGAGTGGTCCTTAGAGGGAAATACATTGCAATACAAGCCTCCCTCAAAGAATTGGAAAAAAACTCAAATACACAAGCTAACCTCACTCCTAAAGGAACTGGAGAAAGAACAGCAAGTAAAACCTACACCAAGCAGAAGAAGAGAGATAATAAAGATTCAAGCAAAACTCAATGAAATGTAGACCAGAAGAACTGTAGAATAGATCAACAAAACCAGGAGTTTGTTCTTTGAAAGAATTAATAATATAGATAAACCATTAGCCAGCCTTATTAAAAAGAAAAAAGACTCAATAAAATCATGAATGACGGAGGAGAGATCACAACCAATACCAAGGAAAAATAAACACTTAAAGAAACATTATGAGCAGCTATATGCCAATAAATTAGGCAATCTAGAAGAAATGGATGCATTTCTGCAAAATCACAAATTACCAGAACTGGAACAGAAAGAAATAGAAACCTGAACATGTCAATAACCACAAGGAAATTGAAGCAGTCAGCAAAAACCTCCCAAGAAACAAAAGTCCAGGGCCAGATGGTCTCCCAGGAGAATTCTAAAAACACTTAGAGAAGAATACCTAGTCTACTAAAGCTGTTCTGAAGGATAGAAAGTGAGGGATACTTCCAAACTCATTTTATGATGCCAGCATCACTTTGATTCCAAAACCAGACAAAGGCCCCATGAAGAAGGAGAATTATAGACCAATATCCCTGATGAACATGGATGCAAAAATTCTCAACAAGATACTTGCCAATAGGCTCCAACAGTACATTAAGAAGATTATTCACCATGACCAAATGGGATTTATCCCTGGGATGCAAGGTTGGTTCAACACTCGTAAAACAATCAATGTGGTAGATCACATCAACAAGAGAAAAAACAAGAACCATATGATCCTCTCATTAGATGCAGAGAAAGCATTTGACAAAATACCGCATCCATTCCTGATCAAAACTTTTCAGAGTGTGGAGATAGAACATTCCTCAGCATCTTAAAAGCCATCTGTGAGGGATGCCTGGGTGGCTCAGCAGTTGAACCTCTCTGCCTTTGGCCCAGGATGTGATCCTGGAGTCCCGGGACTGAGTTCCACATTGGGCTGCCTGCATGGAGTCTGCTTCTCTCTCTGCCTGTGTCTCTGCCTATCTCTCTGTGTCTCTCATGAATAAATAAATGTTTAAAAATCTTTAAAAATAATGAAAAAGAAAAAAGCCATCTGTGAAAAGCCCACAGCAAATATCATTCTCAATGGGGAAAAACTGAGAACCTTTCCCCTAAGATCAGGAGCACGACAGGGATGTCCACTCTCACCACTGCTATTCAACATAGTACTAGAAGTCTTAGCCTCAGCAATCAGACAACAAAAAGAAATAAAAGGCATTCAAATTGGCAAAGAAGAAGTTAAACTCTCCATCTTTGCAGATGACACGATACTGTATGTAGAAAACCCAAAAGACTCCACCCCAAGACTGCTAGAACTCATACAGCAATTCGGCAGTGTGGCAGGATACAAAATCAATGTCCAGAAGTCAGTGGCATTTCTATACACTAACGATGAGACTGAAGAAAGAGAAATTAAGGAGTCAATCCCATTTACCATTGCACCCAAAAGCATCAGATACCTAGGAATAAACCTAATCAAAGAATTAAAAGATCTATACCCTAAAAACTACAGAACACTTCTGAAAGAAATTGAGGAAGACACAAAGAGATGGAAAAATATTCCATGCTCATGGATTGGAAGAATATTGTGAAAATGTCTATGCTACCCAGGGCAATTTACATGTCCAATGCAATCCCTATCAAAATACCAGACTGTCTTCAGAGAGTTGGAACAAATAATCTTAAGATTTGTGTGGAATAAGAAAAGACCCCGAATAGCCAAGGGAATATTGAAAAAGAAAACCAGAGCCGGGGACATCACAATGCCAGATTTCAGGTTGTACTACAAAGCTGTGATCATCAAGACAGTGTGGTCCTGGTACAAAAACAGACATATAGATCAATGGAACAGAATAGAGAACCCAGAAATGGGCCCTCAACTCTATGGTCAACTAATATTTGACAAAGCAGGAAAGACCATCCACTGGAAAAAGGACAGTCCCTTCGATAAATGGTGCTGGGAAAATTGGACAGACATGTGCAGAAGAATGAAACTAGACCATTATCTTACACCAGACACAAAGATAAACTCAAAATAGATGAAAGATCTAAATGTGAGACAAGAATCCATCAAAATCCTAGAGGAGAACACAGGCAACACCCTTTTTGAACGAGGACACATCCACTTCTTCCAAGATACACCATTGAAGGCAAGAGAAACAGGCAAAAATGAACTACTGGGACATAATCAAGATAAAGAACTTCTGCACACCAAAAGACACAGTCAACAAAACTAAAAGATAACCTACAGAATGGGAGAAGATATTTGCAAATGACATATCAGATAAAGGGCTAGTATCCAAGATCCATAAAGAACTTATTAAACTCAACACCCAGGAATCAAACAACCCAATCATGAAATGGGCAAAGGACATGAACAGAAATTTCACTAACAAAGACATACACATGGCCAACAAGCACGTGAGAAAATGCTCTGGATCACTTGCCATCAGGGAAATACAAATCAAAACCACAATGAGATACCACCTCACACCAGTGAGAATGGTGACAATTAACAAGACAGGAAACAACATATGTTGGAGAGGATGTGGAGAAAGGGGAACCCTCTTGCACTATTGGTGGGAATGTGAACTGGCACAGCCACTCTGGAAAACTGTGTAGAGATTCCTCAAAGACTTAAAGATAGAGCTACCCTACAACCCAGCAATTGCACTGCTGGGGATTTACCACAAAGATACAGATGTAGTAAAAGACTGAGACACCTGCACCCCAATGTTGATAGCAGCAATGTCCACAATAGCCAAAATGTGGGAGGAGCCTCAGTGTCCATCGAAAGATGAATGGATAAAGATGATGTGGTCTAGGTATACAATGGAATATTCCTCAGCCATCAGAAATGACAAATACCTACCATTTGCCTCGACGTGGATGGAACTGGAGGGTATTATGCTGAGTGAAGTAAGTCCATCGGAGAAGGACAAGCATTATATGGTTTCACTCATATGGGGAATATAAGAAATAGTGAAAGAGATTATAGGGGAAAGGAGGGAAAGTGAGTGGGAAAAATGAGAGAGGGTGACAAACCATGAGATACTTTTAACTCTGGGAAATGAACAAGGAGTAGTGGAAGGGGAGGTGGGTGAGGGGATAGGGTACTGGGTGACAGGCACTGAGGAGGGCACTTGACAGGATGAGCACTGGGTGTTATACTATATGTTGGCAAATCGAACTTCAACAAAAATAAATAGATATATATAAAAGGAAAATCAGGAAAATCAACATCTCTAAAAGCAGAGTTAGGCTTGCCAGTAGTAGAGGCAGGATAGTATATTGGAAACCCACCATAATTAAAGGGAAGTTTCGACCTACATGTTATTCTCTTTAAAATAAGAGACTTTCAGAAGTTTAATTCTTTTTTTTTAAAGATATTTATTTATTTATTTATTCATTCATTCATTCATTCATTCATTCATGATAGAGAGAGAAGCAGAGACACAGGCAGAGGGAGAAGCAGGCTCCATGCAGGGAGCCTGATACGGGAACTCGATCCTGGAACTCCAGGATCACACCCCAGGCCAAAGGCAGGCGCTGAACCGCTGAGCCACCCAGGGATCCCCCAGAAGTTGAATTCTAAAACCATCCAGTTTCCAGTTTTATGAAATGTTCTGACTGGAAGTGAAATGGAATCCTCAAGGATGTTCTCATTTACATAGATGTATTCATTTGTGTAGGCCCGGCCTCTCAAGTTAATTAGAAGATTCGAGAAGTGTCACAGGGACTGAAGAGAAAGTCACTTCCTAGATTGAGTACTTAAATATTTTTCTACATAAAGGCTTGAGAAATTTTCCAGTCTTTGAAGGGAGAAGTGTGACTCCACTTATGTAAAAAATAATCCCTTTCTGTTTTGGCCTGGCTGTGGGCTACACTGAGTGCTACTGTCACCTGGTGGTGTTTAGATGAATAACCACTTTTAGGAAGGGTGGGTACTCCACAGTTATCCACTCCCTAGTGACTTATTTCACTGGTCGGCGTACCAGGTCATTTGTTATTTGCTTGTGCATGTATATATGTATGTATGTAAGTATCTGTGTGTGTATTTCAATGAACACATGGTTGATTGATTTTTAAGTTTATTTATTTAAGTAATCTCTACACCCAAGGCGGGGCTCCAACTCAACACAGAGACATCAAGAGTCACATGCTTTTCCAACTGAGCCAGCCCAGGGCCCCTCAATGAACATATTATTTTTGAATACTTTAGACTTACAGAAAAGTTATACAGTTAGTACAGAGAGTTCCTGTATACTCACCTAGATTCACCTTCTCATTAACGTCTTACATTACCATGGTACATTTGTCACCTCCAAGAAGCCAACATTGAGGGGGTCCCTGAGTGGCTCAGCAGTTTAGCCCTGCCCTCAGCCCAGGGCGTGATCCTGGAGTTCTGGGATCGAGTCCCACATCGGCCTCCCTGCATGGGGCCTGCTTCTCCCTCTGCCTGTGTCTCTCCCTCTCTCTCTATGTCTCTCATGAATAAATAAATAAATTTTTTTAAAAAAGAAGCCAACATTGATATAGTACTAGTTATTAAACTCCAGACTATTTCTGGATTTTACTTTTGCACTAAAGTCCTTTACCTGTCCCAAAAGCCCTTCCAGGATACCAGATTCTATATAGCTACCATGATTCCTTAGTCTTCTCTAGTCTGTCAGTTTTTCAGTCTTTCCTTATTTTTCATGATCTTGATAGTTTTGAAGACTGTTGGTCGGATATTTTGTAGAATGTCCTTCAATTTGGGTTTGTCTGATAAATTTTTCACAATAGACTAGACTGCATTCTCTGACATTAATCTTGATGTTAACTAGCCAAGCTAGTACTTGCCAGGTTTCTCCCCCGAAAAGTGACTCTTTCGCCCTTTCATTACTCCATTCCTAAATTCAGCCTAACTTAAGGGGGAGAAGAGGATAAACTCCACTTCCTTCTTTTTAAGATTTTATGTATGTATGTATGTATGTATGTATGTATGTATGTATTTATTTATTTTTAAGATTTTATTTACTTATTCATGAGAGACACACACACACACAGAGGGACAGACACAAGCAGAGGGAGAAGCAGGCTCCCTCTAGGAAGTCCTATGTGGGACTTGGTCCCAGGACCCTGGGATCATGACCTGAGCCAAAGGTAGGCATTCAACCACTGAGCCACCCAGACATCCCTAGACTCCACTTCCTGAAGGGGAAGCATCCATATAAATGGTTTGAAATTCTTTTAAGGAAAATCTAACTCTTCTCCCATGTTTATTCATTCATGTATTTATATCAGCATGAACTTGTAGATATTTATTTTACACTTTGGGTTATAATCCAATGTAATCCTATTGGTTTTGTTCAAATTGCACCTTTTACCAGTGGGAGCTCTTTCAGGCTGGTTCTTGTCTCTTTGACATTCTACCTCCCTTTTGTTTTCTGAGTACTTCCTTTGCATATGTATTTTTCATTTAAAAAAACACTTTTATTTTTTATATATACTTTTTTATTGTTCAATTTGCCAACATACAGTATAACACCCAGTGCTCATCCTGTCAAGTGCCCTCCTCAGTGCCTGTCATCCAGTCACCCCATCCCCCCACCCGCCTCCCCTTCCACTACCCCTTGTTCATTTCCCAGAGTTAGGAGTCTCTCATGGTTTGTCACCCTCTCTCATTTTTCCCACTCATTTTCCCTCCTTTCCCCTATAATCTCTTTCACTATTTCTTATATTCCCTGTATGAGTGAAACCATATAATGTTTGTCCTTCTCCGATGGACTTACTTCACTCAGCATAATACCCTCCAGTTCCCTCCATGTCGAAGCAAATGGTGGGTATTTGTCATTTCTGATGGCTGAGGAATATTCCATTGTATGCATAGACCACATCTTATTTATCCATTCATCTTTCGATGGACACTGAGGCTCCTTCCACAGTTTGGCTATTGTGGACATTGCTGCTATAAACATCGGGGTGCAGGTGTCCCGGCATTTCATTGCATCTGTATCTTTGTGGTAAATCCCCAGCAGTGCAATTGCTGGGTCGTAGGGCAGGTCGATTTTTAACTCTTTGAGGAACCTCCACATGGTTTTCCAGAGTGGCTATGCCAGTTCACATTCCCACCAACAGTGCAAGAGGGTTCCCCTTTCTCCACATCCTCTCCAACATATGTTGTTTTCTGTCTTGTTAATTGTCACCATTCTCACTGGTATGAGGTGAGAGGCATCTGGCTGGCTCAGTCAGGAGAGCATGTGACTCTTGTTCTCAGGGTCATGAGTTCAAGCCTCATGTTTGGCGTGGAGCCTACTTAAAAAAAAAGAAAGAAAAAAATACTTTTAGGAAGCAAGAAAACTATCTTTATAATTCCATCATCCCAACACAACCAGTTAGCATTTTAGTATTTTGTTGTTCACATTTTTGAAACATAGTTTTTATTTTATTATTTTTTTAAAGATTTTATTTATTCATGAGAGACACAGAGAGAGAAGCAGAGACATAGGCAGAGGGAGAAGCAGGCTCCCTGCATGGAGTGCGATGCGGGACTTGATCCCAGGACCTTGAGATCACATTCTGAGCTGAAGACAGATGCTCAACCACTGAGCCACCCATGTGCCCACATAACCTAAATTTCACTATACAGTCTAAACCCTCCAGCTCAGTGCTTCACGTAGAGAGGTGCAGTGTGTATTAACACCCAAGTGTGCACACACAGTATCTATCAGCAAAATGCAGGTATACCACTTCCCACTACTAAGGTATCAAAGTAAGTATCTTACATGTACCAACAAGATCAGTTATACCTTTGAATGTATCTAGTCTACGCCATCTATTATTTAGCTTCTTTTTCCTTACCTTATTGAGGTACATTTGACCAGTAAAAATCACATATATCTAAGGGGCATAATGTGACGGCTTGATCTGTGTTTAGCTTCCCATAGTGGGAGGACTTAATAAAGAATGAAACCATGATATTCAGTCTTAACAGAAATACTCTGCAATGCCTCTAAATCTAAACCAATGGTGTATATCCCAAATTTGGTTCTTTGGGGTATTTTTATTAAAGAGGAAGACGTTACTTTTCCGCAATTTTCAAGCTTTCTTCATACTGACTTTTTTTTTTTTAGGGACCAAATCATTAAATCATGCCCAACCTCCTGGCTGCCTGGTTTTACAGGTTCTCATACTCCCCGCTTCTCATAATGTCTAGTTTGTAGTAATGATTCAGAATAACAAACTCTACACTAACGCATACAAGACAGGTACGAAATATGGTTAACATCTGTTATGTTTCTGCCGTGTTTGTGAGGCTGTTGGGTTCTCATACCCTTGTGATTGCTTCTCTTCTTTGGCAATGGAAGACTATGGGCCTTGCAGCAGGGCAGAGGATACACTTCTGGACCTGCCGCTTACTAGTTGTTTTGCCCTGGACAAGTATTTTTTAACCTTTCTGTGCCCATTTCTACAAGTGAGAAATTGAGTTCTCCTATATTGCAAGATTTTTAAGAGGATTCAATTGAGAAAGTACACGGGAAAGCTTTCATTTAGTCTAGTCTGTCATAGACAAGCATACAACCTTTATTTCTTCCCTATCACTTTCCAAACTCGACACTGATGCATTTGGACCTACTCCTTGCATTAATTTGTGTTTGATCTTCTTTCATTCCCCCATGTCAGAAGGTCCCTTCAGCAATCTCAGTTAGAAAACTACTCCTTAGGGGTGCCTGGATGGCTCACCAGTTAAGCATCCAACTTTTGGTTTTGGCTCAGGTCATGATCTCATGATTGTGGGGTTAAGCTTTGCATCGGGCTCTGTGCTCAGCAAGGAGACTGCTTAAGATTCTCTCCCCCTCCGTCCCTCCCCCTGGTCAGGCTCTTTCTCTCTCTCTCTCTGTCAAATAAATAAATAAATCTTAAAAAAAAAATGAAAAAGAACTACTCTCTATCCTCTGGTCACTAAGAGGAAAATATGCAAGGGACTAAGATTATGTGACCTCAGTGGTTTTCAGTTTTATGTTTTTGGAACCCTCTGTTCAAATGAAATATCTCTTGGAATTGTGATGTATAAGTAAGACATTTTAAGAAGGTCATTTTATTAGCATTCCTTTATTTTATAAGTTCACATAGATCATTTTATAACACTTATTAGAATGACGTTCAGAACTGAATGTTCTGATGACACATATCAGAAATCCAGGGTTAGAGTTGACAGCTGCAAACTTATCAACCTCAGCATTTGATTCTGCCTCTTGTTTTGATTGCACAGAATCAGTACAGTTGTGATTCAAACAGAAAATAACTTAGCATCTTAACCACTGGCTCATATTTTGATAATAAATATAGGGCAATACACACCTAAAAACCATCTATACATCATCACATCCAACATGCTATGGTTGCACCTGTTATCACATAAGCTGACATCTCTCAGAGCATCATACATATGTAGCGACAGACCCTCTGGACAATTTTGTATGGTAAATTCACAGATGTAAATTTAAATACATAAATGCTAGTGCAGAACTACATCCTTCCTAGTCTGTGACACATTAGGGAAACATTAAATAGGCACAGAAATGACAAAGGAGGGCAGCCCGGGTGGCTCAGTGGTTTGGTGCCTGAGCCACACCTTCAGCACAGGGCATGATCCTGGAGATCCAGGATAGAGTTCCACATAGGGCTCCCTGCAGGGAGCCTGCTTCTTCCTCTGCCTGTGTCTCTGCCTCTCTCTCTCTCTCTGTGTCTCTCATGAATAAATAAATAATCTTAAAAAAAAGAAATGACAAAGGATTTAGACAGGGAACTGTACAGAATGAATTCCTCAGCAGCACAAGGAAGGGACTGATTAATATCTATCATGAGTACACTGACTGTTCTACCTTCATGCTCTGCTTGCTGCCAGCTACCCCTTCCTGGTTGCCTAAGATTCAGGAGAAATGCCCTTCTAATACTGCCTGAAAAAGGGCCTCCTCCTCCTCAGCTGCTTCTTCATCCTTTATCAGTAAGCCAGGGGCTGGGCCGGCCTGTGGCAGAGCAAGCTTCCTGCGAAGGGTTCCGTGGATGGCTGCAGCCAGGAATTGGTCTAGGTGAGCCTGATTCACATCTTTCTCAATTGCTCCTCTCTCTACCAGTTTCTGTAATAAAGGCTCCAACCTTAGCAGGTAAGCAGACAATTTATCTTCATCTCTCTGATGAGTGGTCAGATACTTGATCTGCAATTCCCTAGGATTCTCAATAACCCCAAACACTTGCTCAAGAGCCTGCAGGCATCAAGCAACTGTAACGAAAGGACTGTTTATCTTGAGGAAACGAATAACATCAAATGCTGGGCCTCTGAGGCTCTCTAGCCATGGCCTTCTTTTCTCTGCATCTGACACCGGCCATGTCTTCGTCATCTGAGGAGTATGAAGAAACTGCCGAAGAATTCGAATTCTTCTTCTCCTGGTTCTGGAGGCTCACTGCCTGAGAACACTCTCAGCTTTTTGTACAGGCTGAAGGGCTCCCTCTAATGCTTGTGTCAACATAGGGGTCTGTATTTCTGGGATCATGTTCTGGCCTAGGTCAAAAGGGTCGTTTCCATATCCAAGAGCTCTGGTCAACTCAACGTTGTGCCCTCTCCCTCTAAGAATCCGTTTAATCTGCTTAAAAACTCATTATCCAGGTCTGGCGGCTTAAAGATCACTCTCCAGACACCCCCTCGTCCGGGTATCTCCTTAGGGACCAGAGAACGAGTAGTCTCTCCTCGGTCAGCCCGACCAGGGCTACGTTCCTGTTCTCGTCCCGCCGGAACAGCCTCCCGCGCAGTCCGTGCTCGCCCAAGTGCGCCAAAGCGGCCCGCAGAGCCTCCTCGCTTTCCGCCATGGCACAGGTCGGGGTGGGGAGCGGGATGCCCTCCGAGGGCGCACATCCGTCCCCCCGCGCCAGTCCTCAGCCTCGCGTCGTGGTGCCCCAAGCAGCGGATGCCGAGTCTAATCCGGCCGGGGCACAGGTGGCGCCGCGCCAGCCCCCAGGTGAGGTCCGGGTCGGAGGCCTGCGAGCGCCGGGCAGTCGGGTCAGCGGCGGGGGCCGGTGACCCCGCCCCCGCCAGGCCCCCCGGAGGGCGACCTCCGGGCCGTCTCCCCCTCGGCCGTGCAGTCGTCCGCGCCCGCGCCCCTCGCCGGCGCAGCGGGGGCCGGCCTCCCCGCACTCGGAGGGCGACCGGGGGGACGGCGGCCCGCGGCGAGGCGCCGGGCGAGGACGCGGAGCCGGACCGAGCAGCTCCGGGCAAGACGCCCGCGGCCTCCGCCCCGGTCCCCACCTGAGCCGGCCGGGCGCGCGCGCCGGGAGGAGACCCGGCGTCACGACGGGCGGAGCGCGCGGCTTCCGGCCCGAGCCGGAAGTCCCGACTGTGGCAGCATCCGGGACGGCGGGCGGGCGGGCCAAACGGGACAGGAAGGTGAGATCCGGGAGCTGCCGGTCTCCGCAGGCTCGGTGGGTGGCCGCTGCCCGGCCCCGGGCTCCCGGCGCTGCGAGGCGGAGAGGCCCGGGCCCGGCGCCGCCCGCGCGCCTCTGGTCGCGGCCGCGGGCGCTGCGGCGCGGCGGGGGGCGGGGCCGGCTGCCGGGGAGGCCCGCGGGGGGGCTGGGGAGCCTCCGGGCCCGGCCCGCTGACACGGCTCGGGGGGGCTCCGGCCGCCGCCACAGGGGCCGGGCCGCCGCGTGACTGGCGCGGTCACGCTGTGCTTGATCACAATTAGCTTGTGCTCCGGGCCGGCCGCGCTCCCGTGTCTCCCAGCCGGTGACCCCGGGGGTTTCTCTTAGGGTGGCTTTCTCTGAAATGCCCAAACCGCCCGATTATTCAGAACTGAGTGACTCTTTAACGCTTGCCGTGGGGACAGGAAGATTTTCGGGACCACTGTAAGTGTTTAAGAGTTGCGGTCTTACCGTGGGGGCTCCGACTTTGGTTTGACTTGCAGCATCGAGCGTTCACGTCCAAAACAGGACTGTTCAGTCAGAAACTACTGGGACTGTAGGAGCGAAGTCTTCTGAGGAAACCAGTTTAGTCCCAGTTCCTCACGGAAGGTGTGCTGGACCTGTTTCAGCCGGATGTTCGGTGATTGGTCTATTCTGTGGGATTCACATAGAAAGCACTGTCCATATATATATATATATACTGAAACTTCACTTTTTCATAACTATTACCTAAAACAAGCTGTGAGTTGTTTACATTTCTTAGTAAATGTCGATTTAGTTATTTCCCAGCTTAAATGCATTAATGGGGACTAGTTGCCCTGACACCATTTACTACACCCTAACTTTTTTTTTTTTTTTTTTTCTTAATGTGAAGGCACAGAGCATGGAGAATGATGAACTTCCGCCAGAGGATGGGATGGATTGGAGTGGGATTGTATTTGTTAGCAAGCGCAGGAGCGTTTTACTATGTTTTTGAAATCAATGAGACTTACAACAGGCTGGCCTTGGAACACATTCAGCAGCACCCGGAGGAGCCCCTTGAAGGAACCACATGGACACACTCCTTGAAAGCTCGCTTACTCTCCCTGCCTTTTTGGTTTTGGACAGTTATTTTTCTGATACCTTACTTACAGATGTTTTTGTTCCTTTATTCTTGTACGAGAGCTGACCCCAAAACAGTGGGCTACTGTATTATCCCCATATGCTTGGCAGTTATTTGCAATCGCCACCAGGCATTTGTCAAGGCTTCTAATCAGATCAGCAGACTACAACTGATTGACACGTAAAATCAGTCACCATTTTTTCATTACAGTTAAAAAACTGCCAGTACCATATGGAGCCCGATCACAAGACTGCAGTTTCTTTGCAGACCTCAGGAAGTTGTGGTGGGACAGCGGCTTTCTAAAAAGTGTGACTAGGGGGCTGTCTTTATCTGAATAATAATGAATTTTTAAGTGAAGCCCGAGATACAGTACTACAAAATCATGTTGATGACTTCAGATTTTGGAAGTAAAATCGTGTCTGTTATTTGCATTCTTTAGAAACTTGAATAAGTACCTGAACTCCTATTTTTATTCTACTGTGCAACATAGTGATGATTCAGAAATTTTTCCTATGGGGAAAAATGAATATGAACATTTCCATTGTGCTTAATGTAAAAAGGTCCAAACATGGTCATAAAATTTAAATTTTATACAATTACTTGGCTTGCTTTAAAATTCTTCAGGCTAAAACACCACATCAACCTGTTGTAACTAGGCCAACTATTTATGCTTGCTTACTGTCAGTTTGTGAGAAATTGGTATAAAATTATTGAGGTGATGGCTGTACTGATAAGCAAAGTTTGTGCTTCCTTTTGGTAATGCTACTGGCACTATCAGCATTATTAATGCTACTAGTTTTTTAAAAGATTACTTGGGAAGAAAGTAAATGTTTGAAAGTTGAGAAATCTTACACAGAGAAGATGGAAACGAGGTATTCAGTTAAAATATTTAGTCTGGTCCTTGTCAGATGTGAGACACTCCTCTAAAATATTACCAAGTCATCATCCTTCTGATTTTCTTTTCTGGCCTAAGGTCCAGTCTTCCGGTCTTCAGGCAACAGGTTAATTGCATAAAGATGTGATCATTGTACTTCTTCCTTTGCTTCTGTACTTACTACCTCATGTCTGGTACCAATACAATTAACTAAAACATGGAAATACCAGATTTTAGGATTTTTTTTTTTCTGGGTGAGATCAAGATGTATTTTTTATACAGTTAATGTCATTAACACCAAGGAAATGTTTTACACTGATGGATTTTAATAATAATCATAACCTTTTTTGGTGCTTATTCTTTCGGGTCCTGTTCTAAGAGGTTTACATGAATGAACTCCTTTAATCCTCTCAACAACCCTAAGAAACAATTATTATCCAGATTTTATAGATAAGGACACTGAGGTAGAGAAGTTAAGTAACTTGCCTGTTAAGGTCACACACCTGGTGAGCAGCAGAGCCAGAGGTATGACCAGGCATCTGATGCCTTTGTTCCTAACCACTGAGTTGTAGTGCTTCTCACAAATGACATATTTCAGGATATTGTCTGCCTAGCCATGCCAAAGAATGGAAATGGCATTACTTAAAGGTTTTTCTCAATTCATAGGAGCTATTGAAAATTGAAGTGTTTTAACAACCTCAGCATTTAAATCTGATTTGACTAGAATGGAAGGTTGAACATTTCACAGCAAGCTTTACTCGAAAGATGGAGCAGGTACCTTTGTAACTCAAAAGCAGCAAGATCAGGTCCTTCTCCAGGTAATCAATCTCACTTTCCCTTCACTTCTTCCAGAGGGCTAGAGACTGAAATTATCTATCTTTTGCTATAATACACTGAATCTCCAAAGTAGGCAGCAGTTTGAAATACCGTTTCTGTGAGGGTCAGATAACCAAATCACTTGGCATCTTTTGAGTACTTAACTAGTAGTATGCACATTGCAGGCACTGTGTTCTGAGTGATTTACATTTTTCAAAACAGGCCTGTGGGGAGGTTTGTGCTGCTGCTAGTGCGCCATTTTACAGAAGAGGAAGCACAGGAATTAGCTTGCCTGTAGTCACACAACAAGGACATGGAAGAGCCAGGATTTGAACCCATGTCTGGCTTCAGATCTCTAGCTCTATTACTCCATTATACTGCTTCTCAGGAAAAAAAAAAAATAATAATTTGAGGAAAATCACTGAGCAGTTTTCTTGCTTGATTTGATTACTCTTGAGGCAGTGGTATTTTAAAAATGATTTAAGAGAATTATTTCAGTTTTTTCATTTCATAAATGCTTGATATAATGCAAGGTTTTTGAGTTTGTCATTTGTCTTATAAAGTAGTAATTCCTTTTTATTGAAGTGGACTTTTATCTTTTATACTTCAAATTCTAGCATTTTGAGATTTGCTAAGTAAGTGCTTGGTCCATTTCTAGTTTTCAAGACCAGATTGCTTTGGTAGTAAAAATATTAAAATAGGGGCTTCTGGGTGGCTCAGTCAGTTAAGCATCTGCTTTGGCTCAGGTCATGATCCCAGGGTCCTGGGATGGAGGCCCACATGATCCCAGGGTCCTGGGATGAAGCAGGCAGAGCAGGGAGCCTGCTTCTCACTCTCTACCACTTGTGTTCTCTTTCTCAAATAAATAAATTTTTTAAAAAAGAAGTAGAGTGGGAGTAATTCAGTATTTCCAAATAAAATTATTAGGTTTCAGATTGCAGGGTTAATCTAGCTCTGTTAGATTGAGGGGGAGATTAAGCTGGTGGAGAGGAGACCCGTGTATTATGTCAGGTTATTTATTTCAAATGCACATCATAGTACAATAAGCAGTGAGTACAGGATTAGATAAATGGCAAATACAGGAAATTCTTCAGGGATTTCAGAGAAAGGACAAGCATCCTAGTATCCATGCTAGTCAATAATATCTGCTTCTAGAAATGAGAAAAATAATTATGTACCCTAGTTGCTTAATAAGTCACCTTACTTGTAACCACATCTGAAATAAAGCCTGTTGTGTTTTTCATGGAAAATGCCCAGGATTGAGTCCTGCATCAGGCTCCCTGTGGGGAGGCTGCCTCTCCCTCTGCCTATGTCTCTGTCTCTCTGTGTCTCTCATGAATAAATAAATGCAATCTTAAAAAAAAAAAAAAAGTGCGAGGATAGAGAATAGGCAACTAAATTGGAGAAACATCTAATTCATGGAGTCACCATGTAACTTCTAGTTTTAAAGATGCCACCGTTTTTTTTTTTTTTTTAATTTTTTTGGGGGCGGCACAGGAGAGGGAGAGACCTCAAGCTGCTGCCACAATGAGCCCAACATGGGGCCTGATCTCATGACCCTGAGATCATGACCTGAGCCAAAATCAAGAGTTGGACATTTAACCGACTGGTAGCATCTAAGGGTGCCACCTTAAGGTGGCCTGGGTAGCACCCTTAGATGCTACCAGATTTAAAGTAAAAAATATGATTTCCTAAGTTTAGAATTTTTGATTCTATTTCAAAGCTTTTATAATTAATAAAAAGCTTTTCTTTGGGGAATCATCAGATAAAGCACTCCTATGAGAGTAATTGCACACATATAATAATCAAACTGGTTTGTCTGTTCACAATGGGAAGTGTTATAGTCTTTATTATCTAGTGTTGATTTCCTTCTTGAGGACTTAATAATCTCAATCTCCAAAACACTGTTAGAAAGCTTACTATGATACCGCATGATTCACTTTTGGATCAAGCATGTGCCATCACTTTATAAATTCTCCAACATATTTGTAAAGTTCCATCAAGTTCTGGACCATGATTGGGAATCCTGCATTAGTATTTTTGTTTTGGCCTAAGACAGTGCATAGGTCTTGAACTAGAGCTGTATCATAGAATCATCCAAATGAAAAACAAAGCAAAACTCCTCACATAATGCCAAGGTCCCTTCCCAATTTTATCAATCTCTGGGAGGGGAGAAGAGGCCAATTGTGTTTTTAGAGCTCTTCACATGATTGCTTTGGAATCATTGGTTGAGAATCACTGGGCCATGGATTTTTATGTACCATAAAGATTGAACTGTTTGTCATCTCAGCTGTGTTTGTCTTTGGAGCAGCTTCAACAAATATTTTGCAGCAAGCTCACCCAGCTATTTGAATTGCAAATCTTTAGAGAGATGTCTGTATGTTTGTTTGTTTTTGAGGCTTAAATAGACTTTATTGTTACAAGCAGGGCCCTACAGAGTGGGACCTTATAAAGTGATATATGTGGTCCCAGGATATCACTATGGAGAAATAAAGATGTCGTGATTGTAGAAGAGGTCACTGTAATTGAAGGCCATGATCCTAGGAGGCCAGCTAAGAATTCAGCAGGTATGATCAGGACTAAGCATGGTCAAGTGACAAGGTGAAGGAGAGGACAGTCCCCTTCACTCCTGCTTCCTGTAGCTCTCCAAATGTGACAAGACCCAGCCCCATGGCAGGAGAAAACAAAGCAAGAGGTGAGTCCTCTGGTGATAGTCATGGTCCTGAGGTGTTCCTAGGGCAGCGTGGGATGATCTGGAGCACCGGAAGCTCCATGCTGGGCCTATCGGGCCCTCTAGTCTAGGAGCAGTGTCAGCGTGGACATGACCATACAGACAGCTAGCTGCCTGCCAGAGCCCAAGGTCAAGGAAAAGTGTGTTTTCTAGTTCTAGTTCCTCTCCTACAGATGATCTTTTTTTTTTTTTTTTTTTTTTTTTTTTCCCCTACAGATGATCTTGAACATACTTCTATCAGGCTTTTTCCTTCCACTCTACCAGAACTGCTCTCTTGTAAAGAGGTCCCTGGTCACTTGCACCCAACTAAACCCAGTGGTCAAGGCTCAGTAGCCTCATTAGCCGTTTTTGATACCCTCCTTGAGACAGTTTCCTGAATTAGTTTCCAGACCAGTACTCCCCAGTAGGGCTTTAGTGATGATGGAAATGTTTGATATCTATCTGTACTGTCCAAATCAGTAGCCACTAGCTACATGAAATGAGCCCTTGAGATGCGGCTAGTGTGACTAAGGAACTGAATTTTAATTTTTAATTGGTTCAAATAGCCACATGCGGTTAGCAGCTACCAGATGTTACCCCACTTCTAGACACTCTCCTGGTTTGCCTTCTTCCTCACTAGCTTTTCCTGTCTCCTTTGCTGGTTCCTCTCTGTGGGCTGTGCCCAGCTTGTGAATGTTGACATACCCCAGTTCTCATTTCTATACCTACTCCCCTTGCTCATCCTATCCAGGTTCATGGCTTTAAGTGCCCATATTTATGTTACTATCTTGAGTCTCTCCTGAGCTCCAGACTTGGATATTCAACCATCTATTTGATATTTACTAAGATGTCTTGCCAGGAATCTGAGATTTAACCTGTCCTAAACCAAGCTCCTCATCTCTCTACCCACCAAAATCTGATCAAGGCCCCTTTAAGCTCTATCAGACAAGTGGCAAGGGATTCTTTTAAAATGTTACTCCTCTCAAAAATCCTCCTATTTGCTTCCCTTCTGAGAATAAAAGGCAAAGTTAACATGGCTTACAAAGTCCTGAATAAGTGGCCCTCGACAATTTTCGTTTTCTACCACTTTCCATCCCTCACTCCACTCTAGCCACTGATCTTCCTGCTGATTCTAGAACACGCCAGAAAAGCCTGTTTCAGGACTTCTACACTGCACGGACCTTCTGTTTGAGTGCTCAGCCCTGGCCTGCTTGATCACATCTTCAGACCTTTGTTCAGTTGTCAAGTTTCACGAGGCTGCCTCTGACCAGCTATTTTAAATTATCCTCCTTCCCTGTTTTTCTCCACAGCACTTACCATCATGTGACACTTTACACATTTTGTCAGAATCTAAACTCCAGGATGCCTGGGTGGCTCAGCGGTTGAGTGTCTGCCTTCGACTCAGGGTGTGACCTCGGGGTCCCGGGATTGAGTCCCACACTGGGCTCCCCACAGGGTGCCTGCTTCTCCCTCTACCTGTGTGTCTCATGAATAAATAAATAAAATCCTAAAAAAAAAAAAAAGAAGAATCTAAACTCCACGAGTGCAGCAATTTTGTCTATTCACTGTTGTACACCCCATGCCTAGGACAGTGCCTGGCACATAGGTGCTCATAATTAATTCTCCCATGAGTGATTCTTATTGCCACTGGATACCTCTTTCATTAGACTGCAAAACAATCTAGCTTGCTCTCCAGAGAGAATAAAGGTTAAAGATAACATTTTCTAAGTGCATAGTCTAATCTTTCACATGTTCAAGTTTAGTGGTTAAGCTTTCTCAGGTTTCAGCATGTAGTGATATATTTTGAGGCCAAGATTTAAAATGAGTCCATTTATTTTTGCCAATGGTTGTGATGGTTGTCCTGGGATTTTCCTCATTCATGCAGAAAAATACATAAACCACATTCACAAACAAGTGGTGGTTACAGCCTTGAGCAATTCTCAAGTTACGATCTTTAAGATAAGTTTTCTAAACCCCTAACATATGCATCAAGTGTCATGCCAACCTCTTAGAGCTACAGCACACAACTGCAGTACTCTGGTGTTTAAGGCAATACTTTGGGCCTGTAAATCACTCATTTAAAGTGGTAACATGTTTTACAAGTTAGGGACACCTGAGTGGCTTCAGCAGTTGAGCATCTGCCTTTGGTTCGGGTCGTGAACCCGTGGTCGTGGGATCAAGTCCGCATTGGGCTCCCTGCATGGAGCCTGCTTCTCCCTCTGCCTCCCTCTTTGTGTCTCTCATGAATAAATAAAATTTTAAAAAGAAGACAAGTCTTTCCAGCATAATTTTGAGTATTGGAGTAAATTTGTTTTTCTTTTTGCATTGGAGTAAATTTCTATTTAAAACTGTACCCCGGGGGATCCCTGGATGGCTCACTGGTTTAGCACCTGCCTTTGGCCCAGGGTGCGATCCTGGAGTCCCAGGATCGAGTCCCGCATCAAGCTTCCGGCATGGAGCCTGCTTATTCCTCTGCCTGTGTCTCTGCCTCTCTCTCTATATCATAAATAAATAAATAAATAAATCTTTAAAAAAAACCCACAAACATTAAAAAAATAAAATAAAAATAAAACTGTACCTCAATGGCCTCGCTGCTGCCCCAATGTGAGCTGCCACTTCTTAAAAAAAATTTAAATAGGGAACCCCGGGTGGCGCAGCGGTTTAGCGCCTGCCTTTGGCCCAGGGCGCGATCCTGGAGACCCGGGATCGAATCCCACGTCGGGCTCCCGGTGCATGGAGCCTGCTTCTCCCTCTGCCTATGTCTCTGCCTCTCTCTCTCTCTGTGTGTGTGACTATCATAAATAAATAAATAAAAATTTAAATAGAGGCTTACATTCTAGCATTCACTGTTTTCTGGGCCATGTCTTTAGGGCAATTCTGATCCTAAAGGTCACCTGAGAACTGGAATAGTTAGGGCAACACTGTTAAATTCATTTTATATTTTGAGAATAATGCACTGGGTAGAGGGCATTTTTTTCAAGGTGAAAGCTAGGCACATCAGTTTTAGAAACCCCTCCTCCCTTTTTTTTAAACGTTAGCTCAGTTTCTTAATCTCCTTAGAGGTCATGTTCTCCCTTTTCGACAGAGTAGTAGTCATATGGGAAATGTGGATTTCTTTTAAAAGATTATTTATTTGAGAGAGAGAGAGTATGCACACGCATAAGCCGGGGAGTGGGGGAGGGCAGAGGGAGAGGGAGAGAATTTCAAGCAGGCTCTGCACTAAGCGTGGAGCCCATGACCCTGAGATCATGGCCTGAGCCAAAATCAAGGAGTCGGCCGCTTACCAAAGAGCCACCCAGGCACCCCAGCTGTTTTTTGTGTTTTGGGTTTTTTTTTGGAGAGGGAGAGGAAAAGAGAGAATCATAAGCAGGCTCCATGCCCAGCAAAGAGCCCAACCTGGGGCTCAGTCTCATGACCTAAGCCAAAATCCAGCCAGATGCTTAATTGATTGATCCATCCAGGCACTCCTGTTTTGATTTTTAAAGTCTAGATTAGCTAATTTTTGCCCTGAATTACTCACATGACAAATGTTTTAAACTATTCATTTGGCTGGTCTGCCCTTATTAAATGTAAAGCATGACTTTTTAAAATAAAAAATTGGGCCACCGGCCTGGCTCAGTCAGTAGAGCATGTGACTCTTGATCTCCGGGTCATGAGATTGAGCCTCATGTTGAGTATACAGCTTAAAAAAAAAATGTTTAGTTTCAGTAACTTTGCAGGAACAGTAACTTTTTCTGTATTTGTATAGAAAAATACAAAATATGCTTACTTTTTAAAAAGATTTTATTTGTCCATGAGAGACACACAGAGAGAGGAAGAGACATAGGCAGAGGAAGAAGCAGGCTCCCTATGGGAAGCTGGATGCAGGATTTGATCCCACGACCCCGGGATCATGACCTGAGCCAAAGGCAGATGCCCAACCATTGAGCCACCCAGGTGCTTCCAAAATATGTTAAATGCAAAGAGAACAAGAGTGTTCTTGTTCTCTCTTTAAGAATATCCCCCCTCTTATTCTCAACCCAACTCTCTGCTCAGCAGCAGTCTGGCTATCCTTTTAGATACCACATGTGTATCTATTCTCCAATAGTAGCATTCAACACACTAGTCTGTATCTTGCTAGTTTTCATTTAACATTATATTTTAGAGATTGGTCTCTAACACACAGAGCTATACTTTGGTCTTTTATCATGGCTGCACAAAATTATTGTATTAATCTTCTATTTTTACTTAATTAACTAAAGTCTTCTGTGAACGGACACTTAGGTTCTTTACAGTAGTAATACCTAGAATAAATGCTACAATGAATAGTGCTATAGAACTGTGCACATGTATTCTGTTATCACTGGATAAATTTCTATAAGTGAAATTGCTCAAAGAACAGTACATCTAACATTTTGTACTGTACAAGAAGTGTCAATTTGACTTTCAAAGAGCTTATACCAAATCACACCATCAGTACTACATAACCCTCAAGTCCTTTCCAGCTCAATATTGCATCAAAACTTTTGATCTTTCAGTCTGAAAAGTAAAAAGTGGTATTCATTTTATTGAAGTAGCATCTTTTTTCATTTAAAAGTCATGTGTATTTTTCTTGTGATCTCCCTATCCCCTTCCTTTGTCCACTTCTATGGTCTGATAAAAGGCAATAGTTCTTAGTCATTTGTGCTGAAAATACAAAATACCTTTTCCCTCTCTTTTTAAAGATTTTATTTATTTATTCATGAGAGACACACACACACAGAGGGAGAGAGAGGCAGAGACACAGGCAGAGGGAGAAGCAAGCTGCATGCAGGGAGCCTGACGTGGGACTTGATCCCAGGTCTCCAGGATCATGCCCTGGGCTGAAGGCGGCACTAAACCGCTGAGCCACCCGGGCTGCCCCTTTTCCCTCTTTGTATTTCGACCTTATAGAATGTTCTGTTTTTCATTATGGTATAGTCATATTAACCAATCTCTTCTATTATGGTTTCTGGATTTAAAAAAAATCTTGCTTAGGAAACCTTCCTCACTTTGAGACTGTAAAAACTATTACTCCATTTTAATACTTTTGTGTTTTATTTTTTACATTAAAAATCTTGATTCTAGGGGCACCTGGGTGGCTCAAACATCTGCCTTTGGTTCAGGTCATGATCCCAGGGTCCTGGGGTGGAGCCCCTGCATCAGGCTCCTCACACAGTGGGGAGTCTGTTTCTCCCTCTCCCCCTCCTGCCTGCAACTCTCCCTGCTTGTGCTCTCAAATAAACAAAATCTTAAAAAAAAATACATATTATTTCTTAATGTAACCCAAAAGCACTTCAAGAAAAACCATTATGTTGCATATATCCATGTATTTCACACTCCACACTCCATGTCTCAAATTTTAAAAGATTACTGAACTAAGTCTAGTGTCAAGCTTATTTTTAGCTAGTATCGTGAGGCTGACTTTCCTTTACAAAAGTAAATTCAAAAGAAATTCAGATTAACTCTCCTGCTTACCTGTGGCTTATGTTTGTACCCTTAGAAGGCAGCAGATCAGAAAACCTGGCAAGGCATTTCTTCTATACTGGTCACATATGTAGCTCACTTATGAAGAAGACAGTATTAGAGTTAGAATCAGTATTAAAATTAAGGAAAAGATCAAACCTATAACCCAGACCTTAAAGCACTGGACCACAAGCTCAAATATCTTGAAGTTTCTTCTTTATAAATATATTTACTAAACAAAGAAGGGAACAATATTCAGGAGCAAAGTTCAGCTATTACTTCAAAAATAGGAACAATTTTTTTTTTAAAGATTTTATTTATTCCCCAGGATCACAACCTGAGCCAAAGGCAGACGCTCAACCACTAAGCCACCAAGGTACCCCAAAATATGAACTATTTTAGGGGCACCTGGCTGACTTAGATGATCATATGACTATTGATCTCAGGGCCATGAGTCTGAGCCCCACGTTGGGTGTGGAGGTTACTAAAAAAAAAAAAATAAATAAACTTTTAAAAAAGAAAAAATCTAAAAATATATATATATGAACTATTTTAACAATGTTGGTAGGTTTTAAGGATTGTATGAAGAAAACAATTATGTCAATAACTGAGTCAAAGTGCCAACATTAGAAACATTATCACAAACTAAACGAGGAAACTTCTATTTATAAAACTTTTCTAGTTGGTATTTTGATTACATAAGAGCACTTAGTGGAAGGCTGATGTAAAACAATACTTTAAAGATAAGAAAAGGTACCTAAGTTCAGTTTCCTCAATAGCATGTACTTTGTAAGCTATAGATTTCAGAATGTGTATCTGGGAAAGTACTATGGTAATCTTTTTTTTTTCTTTTGGTACTCTTTTAAAGGCTATGTGTACGACCCAGCTCTGCAAATGATTAGCTCAAATTCAGGGCCAACATCTATTTCAAGATTCAATTCACCTCGGAAATGAATCATATAATCTGTAAGGTTACTTCCAGCTCTAAAATTCTGTAACTATTTGCATTTCCTTAGGTACATGCCACTTGATTTCTTTGCGATCTAAATGAATCAGGAAACATGCACAGTAAATAATAAATGCCTTAGTCCCACCGACAAGCAGAAAAGGAAAACACATACGCATTTTAGAAATATATATGTATTTTAAAGGATTCAATAGTACTTCAGTAAACAAAATCAAAGCATAGATACAGGATGAGAATATCTTAAGTTATAGTCAATATCTATGGTTTAAAGACTTGTATTTGTGTTTATATACATAACATGCTTATATATATAACATGTTACAGCATAAAAGCACACCCAACTTTGTTCTCTTAAGGTAGAAGTTAAATACATATTTGTTGAGTGATATTATCTCTGGGTGTCTGTTTATTCGTTTGAGTGTGGGTTCCAGGTTTCCTTGGGTCTCTCTCAAGGGCTCATTTCCTTCTTCAGTACTTCTCTCTCTTCCTGTTTTCCTTCTTCTTACACAGAACTGCCATTCTCAAATTTAATATCCAATTTTCACCACTTGCTCATGTCACATGGCTCTTTGAAATGTTACTAAGATCTGACAAGTACTTTTAATAACAAGCAGAAGCCAAAAGATCACACAATTCAGTAGCTATTTAAAAAGTAGAAAACAATAAAAATTCAGTTGCCAACTTAGAGGATTTTATACATCATTGAGTGTTCTATTTTATTTCCATGGTCTGAAATTTCTCACTCAAGACAGATTAATTTCTAAACATTTATTTTATCTCTGCTGGAAAGAAACAATTTTTTCTTTGACAAACTGTCCTAGGGGAATAAAACAAATGCTTTTCCAAACCAGAGCACAAGTCTTTCCTAATGTCAGTGTGTGATAATTCAGATATAGTAGCAGTCTTTAAAATTTCATAAAAGCTACTGTTAAGATGGTGGTTTGGGCCGTTTTGCAGATGGTCCATCTGAGTTAGTTCTGTTATCAATGTTATTTTCATCTTCTGCATCATCTTCATCATCACCTTTTAAAATAAACATTTGTTGTATGACAATATGTTCAGTAGCTCAAAGAAACAGATTGCTAAAATGGTTGATAATGAGACCATTTCACTTTTAAGGATTAATAAAATCATACATACATCAGATTCAAAGTGTATGGATAAAAAGATTTCAAGAATTTTGGTGTTTAAAATTTTAAGTATCGGGCAGCCCGGGTGGCTCAGTGGTTTAGCGCCGCCTTCAGCCCAGGGTGTGACCCTGGAGGCATGGGATTGAGTCCCACGTCAGGCTCCCTGCAAGGAGCCTGCTTCTCCCTCTGCTTGTGTCTCTGCCTCTCTTTCTCTCTGTGTCTCTCATGAATAAATAAATTTTTAAAATAATAATAATAAATAAATAAAATCTTATGTATCACTTTTTTTTTGAGATGTAATTCACATACTACAAAATTCACTCTTTTAAAGTGTTCAATTTATTGATTTGTAGTATATTCCCTAGGTTCAGCACTGTCACCACTATGTAATTCTGGAACATTTTTATCATCCTAGAAAGAAATCCCACACCCATTAACAATCACTTCCCATTTCCCTTGGCAATCTGTAATCTACTTTCTATCTCCAGAGATTTGTCTATTCTGGATATTTCATATAAATGGAATCATAAGACATGTGGCCTTTTTGTCTGCCTTCCCTCACTCAACATGTTTTTGAGGCTCATTCACGTTGTATTGTTTATTGGCAGACACTCAGCCACTGAGCCATCCAGGTGCCCCCAACCTAAGCTTTATGAGGTCTTCATTTAATATACAAAAACATGTCCTCCAATACAAAGATACTACTGACCTGCCATTAATAGAATAGGTCATTTTTCTGATAAGTAATGATATTTTAAGAAATGGTTCTAGTTGGGGGCACCTGGGTGGCTCAGCTGGTTAACCGTCTGCCTTTGGCTCAGGTCATGATCTCTGGGTCCTGGGATCAGACCCTGCATCAGGCTCCCAGCTCTGCAGGGAGTCTACTTCTCTCTCTCCCTCTGCCTGCTTGTGCTCTCTCTCATTCCCTGTCAAAGAAATAAAATCTCTAAAAGAAAGAGAGAGAGAGAGAGAGAGAGAGAGAGAGAGGAGGAGGGAGGGAGGAAGGAAGAAAAATGGTTCTAGCTACACTCATCCTATTCCAATAACATTTTCAACAGAGAGAAGTAATTCTGGAGCCAAGAAATAGGATTTCACTTTTTTTTTTTTTTTTTAGATTTTATTTATTTATTCATGAGAGACACACAGAGAGAGAGAGAGGAGAGAGAGAGAGAGGGGCAGAGACACAGGCAGAGGGAGAAGCAGGCTCCATGCAGGGGGAGTGTGGGACTCGATCTGGAGTCTCCAGGATCACGCCCTGGGCTGAAGGCAGCGCTAAACTGCTGAGCCACCAGGGCTGGCCAGGATTTCACTTTCAACCCATGTGGCAACACCCAATTAACAATTCATGGAACCAATGTATTCTCTGAACTCAGTGTAATGGTCTGAGTTCACATTATCTGGAACTATCAAGATGTAAACAAGATGGAATGAAAAAGGAAAGTATAGTACAGTTTAAGACCCTCTTTAGAGGAGTTAAGTCCTGACTCCAATAATTAATTCATAGGTTCTTCAGGTTGGGACAGAAAATGTACCTACCTCTTTTTCTATTCACTTAACTTTCATATTTCTCCTTCCAAATTGTACTTTCTAAAATGTGATCTGGGGGGAGACCCGGGTGGCTCAGCGGTTGAGTACCTGCCGTCGCTCAGGGCGTGATCCCGGGGTCCTGGGATCGAGTTCCGCATCGGGCTCCCTGCAGGGAGCCTGCTTCTCCCTCTGCCTGTGTCTCTGCCTCTCTCTTGTGTCTCTCATGAATAAATAAATATAATCTCAAAAATAAAATAAAATGGGATATGGGAAACGAGTGCCTGGGAGTTAGAGGGGAGTTGATTCCTTCAACTGAAATCTTCAGAACCTATTGTGCGATGATGGTTGGCAGTCTAACTGGTCTGTAATTTCACCCCCGGTAATAACACTCGTTTTCATCCTTCAACACGCAGCTCAGAAGTCATGCCGTCTCTAAAGCTCTAAAGCCTTCCTGGGTCCTCTTTTCAATAGTTGGAGGGCCCCGGGGTCATACTTCCAATCTGTAGTGAGTGTTCGCTTGTCTAACTCCCACCAGCCTGAGAGTTCCACAAAGAACTGCGTGGCATTCACCTCATTCTAACTCCAGAGCACAGCCCAGGGCCCGGCACAGAGGAGTAGGCATTTGGCACGTTTATTGTGATACAGATGGAAAGAGTCGCGAAAACGCTTAAGTAGGAGGAGACCAGATAATATGGCGGTTAAGTGCCGGCCAACGATATTTTTTTCTTTTTTTTTTTTTTTTTTTTTTTTACTTTTTAAAAACTTTTATTTATTCATGAGAGACGCAGAGCGAGACAGGCAGAGAGAGAAGCAGGCTCCGTGCAGGGAGCCCGACGTAGGCCTCGATCCCGGGTCTCCAGGGTCACGCCCTGGGCCGAAGGCGGCGCTAAACCGCTGAGCCATCCGCGCTGCCCTAGTGCCAACGATGTTTAGCTGGATTCCTCCTTCCCCGAGGCTCACTTTCCCCAGGCCGCCCCCTCCCCCGGGCCCCCTGCCCCGCCCCCCGCCGCTCCTGCACCTTCTCAGGGCTCACCGTCCATGGCCTCTTCCGCAGCCGCCGCCTCCCGGTCTTGCGCTTCCTGCTGTACCAAGGGGTCGAAAAGCTCGGCCACCAGCTCTCTCATCTGGGCCTACGCCAGACAACAGGCCCTGGAAAGGGTCAGCGTCGGCCGGCGCCTCACAGGGCACCCGCAACAGCCGCTGCTGCCCATCCAGCCCGACGTACTCGCCCAGCAGCTCCATGACGACCGCAGGGCTTCCACAGCCAGCGACCGAGAAGCGCCACCCGGAAGCGGAAACCGGCGCGCGGCGTGCGCAGGCGCGCAGGCCGGAGGAGGGAGAGGAGTGACTTCCGTTTGCCGGGGATCGCTCCTCCCCCTTCCTTCGCTTCCCTCCTTCGGGATTGGCTCTTGGGACGGGGCCCCGCCTCCTCCGGCCCCGCCTCTCGCAGCCGCTTTTCCCGCCTCCGCCGGGCCGAGCGGCGGTCCCTCTGACAGTTGAGGATGGCTGGGGCGGAGGGGCCCGCGGGGCGACAGTCGGAACTGGAGCCCGTGGTGTCGTTGGTCGACGTTCTAGAGGAGGACGAGGAGCTGGAGAACGAGGCGTGCGCCGTACTGGGCGGCAGCGACTCCGAGAAGTGCTCCTACTCTCAGGTGGGCGCGCGGCCCGGGCCTCGGCTCCGCGGGCTCCCGCCGAACCCCGGTTGGCCGACCCGACTCTCCCTCCTCCCGGTGGAGGTGCGGGGCCGCCGATGGTCGGAGGCGCTCCCTTCCCAGGCCCAGCTGCCCTGAAACCTCCGCCTCCCGGGCCCTCCTTCTCAGCCTGTGACCCGCAGGGCTCCCCTCCTCCCTCGGTCTTCCCCGGTCCGGCCCCTTAGGATTCTCCGGGCTTTGGCCCTGGGGCGCCTACTCTTTCCTTCCTCTCCCGTCTCTCCTTGGTGCCTCGGCTGCTGTGACCTCTCGGATCCCGACATCTTTGTTCTTACTTTTCCCATCCCGAGAGTGTTTATTTAGGAACCTAGTGGGAGAGCCGATCCAGAGTTAAAGGAGAGAGCTCTGGATTTGAAAATCCGCCCCCCCCCCCCTCGGCTGGGCTCCTTGACGCCTAATCCCCTACAATTTAGTTGGACAAGTGCTGGCTCGTGGCTTTCTTAGGTGAGACGAAGCAAGTACAGAGTCTCTGCAGCCTCCCCCCTCCCGCCATGGGAATAGACCGGAACCACGACAGCAGGTGGCACTGGCAAAGGAGGGGAGGGGAGGGGGGGGACTCGCTTGAAGGGTAAATTTGGCATTTGGAAGACGTTATGAATCAGGACTTGAGGGGGTGCCTGGTAGTGTTGGGTGACTCACGTTGTATTTCTAGGTACAAAAATGGAGCAAGGTGGGTAGAAGGAAACTACACAGGATGAGAATTGGTAGGAAGAATAAGGTTATGGGAGGAGGGGGTGCGGCGTGGAACATTGGGGGATGCGGTGAGAGACCTGGGGCCATTATGTGGTGCGGCCTGAGTTCATAATACTAGTTGTCATTGTTGGCCCGTGGAGCTTACCCTGCACAGGGGTTAGGTGGTTGAATTAGCCTGGTATCTACAGATAGTCCCAGATGTTGGTGGGTATTTTAAAAACCTTTGGTCACCACTACAACAACTTCTTTTCCTGCTTTCCTTTGAAGGGGGGAAAGTGTGTATAAGCCCTTCTTGAAATGTAGTTAGCTTTATGAAACGGACTTCCTAAAAATTCTCCTTTTATTGTAGGAAAATACGTGAAAATTGCACAAATCCTGTCTCTGGCTTGGGGAAAAAAGTGAACACATGCATGTACCTACCCCCTCTAGATTAAGAACATCATGGGCATCCCAGAAGCTTCTCTGTCTCCCTCCTCTCTAGAGGAGGGTAACCATTGTCAAGACTTCTAAAAGTTTTGCCTGTTTTTTCTCCCAACTTTTGATTTTGAAAGATTTTAAATCTACAGATAAGTTGAAAGAATATACGAACAGTTTTGCACCTCTCACATGTATTCACTTTTTGCCACACTTGTTTTATCGCTCTTCTCTATATAATACATATATTTCCCCCTGAATCATTTGAAAATACACTGCAGACATCGGGGCATGCTAAATATTTCAGCATGCTTCTCCTGAAATCAAAAGGATTCTTTTAATGCATTGATTTCCTCTTTGGTGGAGTCACAAGTATGATATTGCTAACATAAACCTATACACATTCTCCTATATTTTCATGTCTTAAAATGTTGATGCAGGCCAGCTTATTCTTATTTTCAACTGGCTGGGAATTTTAAACTATCAATTTTAAGAAAAAAAAAGATGAAAATAAGCACTAATATAGGACATACGTAATGATTTGAAACATGTGACAGTGTTTTGGCATTCTTGTGTAATTATTCTCTCTTTCCATTTTGGGGCTGTCTTTTAGGGCTCAGTAAAGAGACAAGCACTATATGCCTGTAGTACCTGCACCCCAGAGGGAGAAGAACCAGCAGGGATTTGCCTAGCTTGCAGTTATGAATGTCATGGAAGTCACAAACTATTTGAGCTATACACAAAAAGGTAAAGACAGTCAGAGATTGGTACTGAATGTCTTTTAAATGTTTTGATTCTTTCCCACCTGCACTTTTTTTCTTGTTTTTCCATATAAAGTAGTTGTGCACTGGTAAAATTTAATATAATCGTTTTCTATAACTGGAGAGAACAGTTTTTCCAGAGGGCCTTTTTAAAATTTATTTATTAAGATTTTATTCATTTATTCATGAGAGACACAGAGAGAGGCAGAGACATAGGCAGAGGGAGAAGCAGGCTCCCCATGGGGACCCCGATGCAGGAGTCCATCCCAGGACCCCAGGATCACACCCTGAGCCGAAGGCAGACACTCAACTGCTGAGCCCACCCAGGCATTCCTCCTCCAAAGGGCCTTTTAAAATATAATTATTGTACAAACTCAAAGTAGTCATCTTTCTCTGCCATTATTTTACTTTTGTGTATGTGTGTGATAATAAATATTTGTCTCTGCATGTTAATTTCCAGAATTATTAAATCTTTTATTGTTATGTGCTTGGAGAAGTTTCAAAGTGGATCCATGAACAGCAACCAAGGTCACTTTTTAGATCCTAGAAACGCATTGAAAGGGAAGGGGCTATGATAATGATTTAAAGAGTAACTCATTAGATTTAAAAGAAAAGTTTAAACTGGCTCTTCCTCATTTTTTTTTCCCAGAAACTTTCGTTGTGATTGTGGAAACAGCAAGTTTAAAAATTTGGAATGCAAATTATTTCCTGTAAGTAAGCACTGTAACTTAAAATGCATTGAAAATAGCTCAGGTTGATATTTGCCAGAGTGGATAAAAACCATACATTTCCGAAAAAAGAAGTTCTCATGCTTATTCTTTGCAAATAAGCAAGTCAGTATTAGACTGTATTCCATTTTTTATTTTGTTGGAAAACTAACCTATTCAGAGCCTACATTACAGATTGCAATTAATATGAAAGATTTTGGTAGGAATGTTCTTTAAAGTAACTCAGGCTTGATTATGTTGTCCTCATGGTTTAAGGCTTTTAAAGCAAAGGGTATGACCTTAAATACAATTAATAAAAAAAACTTGAAAATAATGAACGTGAGCTAGATGGACACAGGATTTTTTTCACTGCTTTTTGTATAATAAAAACTATACTTATAGTAACATTTATGGAAGTAATAGAAATTAAGTAGAAAGTAAGGGATTTTATATTGTTTGGTCATAATTGCTATTTCCCTCCTTTGAAAGTTATTTTTGGACAATTTCCTTGCCTGCTTTTTACTTTCTAGTAATGTGGGAGCTTTGGCTATCAAAGCTGGGCATTAAGAAGTATTTAGAAATTCTAGGTCAATGTTAGTTTATATAGGCCAATCATTAATAATTATAATACATTTTTATGAGCATTTCATTATTGATATATTTGGTTTCCCTCAATTACTACAAAGAAGGTACAAAAGATTAATTGTATTGATTCTCTGTATCCTGGAAAAAGTATCCTTTTAATAGGAGTGAATTCTTTTTCTTTGAAAGTTAAAGACCAACTTTTGGGGAGGAAGATATTTAGTGCAGAAATTTATTGAATGCATTAACTTCATGCAACATGACATTTACAACATTTATGATATTATATTCATATTACTTGTATCTTACTGTATTATACTGATAATATATTATAAGTGTAATATGTCATATATATGATATTTATATGAAAGTAATTTATACTTTCATGATACTTGAAATTATAGTTAAAATTAGACCATATTATATATTGAAATTAATTTCTTTCAGGACAAAGCAAAGATAAATTCTGGCAATAAGTACAATGACAACTTTTTTGGATTATATTGCATTTGTAAGAGACCTTATCCTGATCCTGATGATGAGGTAAGAGACTGGGAGGTTAATTGGAGGTTAATACCTTCAGTTTGCACTCCTCGTCCTGTTGTCCAGTCTGGATCTCTGTAGCTGTTCAGAGGGGATTTGGGGGATTGTGAAAGGATTCTAGGTTTATCCTTTCTTGGGAGTCTGGGCTGGAGCTGTAACTGGTACAGATCTCAACTATTCTTCTCACTCTACAGCATGAGAATGAAATACCAGACAGGACTTTTTCAAGGCCAGCACTTTCTTCCTTCTTCTTTCTTGTCGCCTGCCTGCTCCACTCCCCCAAACACTGTCCAGAAAATGACCTTCAACTTCTTGCTTCCCTAAAAGAATAGAAATGTGGTTTACAGACTGGATCCTCTAAAAAATTTCAATATATACAAAATTTTTTAAAATTTTAAATTAAAAAGAAAATATACACAGAATTTTATAAAAAGTTTTTCTTCTTCCTCACTCCACCTTCTTATTTCCTCGGTATAACCACTGTTAACACTTTTTTGGGGTATATGTTTTTACCCTATTTCTGTGCGCACATAAGTGGATGTGTGTTTCAATTTGTAATTTTAACAAAAGCGAAAATTCGGTATATTCAGTTCTACAACTTGCTTTTCTCACTTATGTATATCATAGACATCTGTCCATGCAAAACAGCACAAATCCACCTTATTCTGATTGCAACCAGTATTCTTAATGCGACACGCTGTAAGTTAGTTACCTAAACGTCCTGTAGCAGACTGATGGTGTCTCATTTCTGTATTGTAAAGAAAGCTGCAGTGAACATCCTTATACAGTAATATGACTGAGCATCTTCCTGCCGGTATTTATGGATACCTAGACATAAAACTGGTAAGACATAGGATATTTATATTTCAAATTGCAGTCATGTCTGTCAAAAGAGTTCAGTCACCAACAGTAGGTGATAGTGTATCTTTCCCCACATTCTTTGTCAGCCCTACATACTCGCAATCTTTTAAAATTTTGCCATCTTGATAGGTGAAGAGCAGTTATCTTTTAAAATTTTTCTCTCCCTGATCATAAGTGAGGTTATGGATCTTTCATGAGCTTATTGAACATTTGTAATTACCTATCTGAAATGTCCTTTCACATTCTTGGCGCATATTTTGACTGGCTTGGATTTTGTTTGTGTATTTACAGATTTGAAGGAGTGTTTTTATGCTTAGAGAAATTAACCTTCTGCCTTCTTCTTGCTTTCTAGTTGTCTTGGAACTGTAATTATTGAACCAAATTATATAGAGGAACAAGTTGAAGATACGCGTTTTTCCCCTTTGAGGAGTTATAATAGGGAAAAGACAGAACAGTGTTGGGATATTAATCCGTAGATGCGAAAGCCTGGGAATGAAAGGAAAACCAACCCAAAAACAGTCTATGCCCTTTGGAATCTCATATTCCTAGCATAATTTAATTACTTAATGATTTAACTAATTCAAGTGAGGGAAATTGCTGTCCATGTTATCAAAAGACTTAATAATATTCACTTTTCGGTTTCAGTGAAATGAAGGAGTTGACGAATATAGGGTTGCCACATTCTACATTGGTCAGTTCACCTTACCTTTCTGGGTCTTGGTTTACATATAAAATGAGAAGACATTACTTAAACAGTTTTGTAAGAGTTAGATGCCAAGTAACCGAAGTGAATGAGCTTTGATGGTTGTTTCCATAATTTTTTTTTTAAGATTTTATTTATTTATTCGTGAGAGATACAGAGAGAGAGGCAGAGACAGACAGAGGGAGAAGCAAGCTCCCTTCAGGGAGCCCAAGGTGGGACTCAATCCCAGGACCCCAGGATCACGACCTGAGCCAAAGGCAGACACTCAACCACTGAACCACCCAGCTGTCCCATGACGGTTGCTTCCAAAGTGCTCATCCCAATGTAACCCTTCTGCAACACCAGTTCCTGTAAAGTGAGCTTTTTTGGCCTTGTGACCTGCTCTTTCTCCCTGTCTTCTTGACTGTTGGCATGTGGATAGCAGTTTCACAGAATCAGTAGACAATTATTTAATATCTAGTTCTACTCTTGGGCAGATTTACTTGCATCCCAGAATTCATTGTATGTACTCCTTAACATACAAACTGCTTTTCCATGTTAGATTCCGGATGAGATGATCCAGTGTGTAGTCTGTGAAGACTGGTTTCATGGAAGGGTAAGGAAAGCTTTTACTTTTTAAGGCTATTGTCTTCATAGAAAGAGAAAAGTTCTTTTCTTTATGAATTGTGCTATATTTTACATTATAATTACTCTTCTAAAAATAAACTATGAAGATATGATCAGTGTTCTATTGCAATATTTGTTTATTAATTAATGAGTATTTTGGACACTTGGAGACCACAAGAAAAATACTCAGTTTTTTGTATTCACAGCATCTTGGTGCCACTCCTCCCGAGAGTGGGGATTTCCAGGAGATGGTATGCCAGGCTTGTATGAAGCGCTGCTCCTTCTTGTGGGCTTATGCTGCACAATTGGCAGGTAGGTGTCTCTATGGCATTGGTGTGCCACAGACTTGTGCTTGTGAAATTCCTACATTCAGTCCAGAATTTTTAGCCACTGTTTTTTTTTTTTTTTAATTTAAATTCAGTTAATTTACATATAGTGTCTTATTCATGTCAAAGGGTAGTGATTCATCAGTCTTATATAACACCCAGTGCTCATCACATCATGTGCCCTCCTTAATGCCCATCACCCAGTTACCCCATCCTCCCCTCCAACAACCCTCGGTTTGTTTCCTATAATGGAGAGTCTTTTATGGGGCCTAAGTGGCTCAGTTGGTTAAGCAACTTCCTTTGGCTCAAGTTATGATGTCAGAGTCCTGGGATCGAGCCCCATGTCAGGCTCTCCACTCAGTCGGAGTCTCCCACTCCCTCTGTGCTCTGGTTCTCAAATAAATAAAATTAAAAAAAAAAGTCTTTTAGCAACTTTTTTTTTTTTTTTTTTAGATTGATTGATTGATTTGAGAGAGCACGAGCAGTGGGAGGGCAGAGAGAGAAGCAGACTCCGACACAGGGCTTTGTCCCAGGACACTGAGATCACAACGTGAGCCGAAGGCAGATTCCCAGGCACCCCTTAGCAACTGTTTTTATTTTTTTATTTTAATTTTTTTAGCAACTGTTTTTAATAGGACTCTGAGGTATAGAAAAAGTGTAAGATACACCACAAAGTGCTTCTAGATTGCTTGGGAAACTACCAAGAACAAATTTGTACTTAAGTAGCATGATAACAGAGGCTGGAGGAGACCAGAATTAGGGAAAAATGGAGGAGGCAGTTTTTGAATGGGACTTTGAAAGATAAATAGAACCAAAAGAAATGGTTCTTAAATGTAAGACATGTTATTGGTTGGGAAGGGTGGAGTAAAGTTTGTTATGTAGTGTTTTATTATACACTAAGGAATTGGCCCCAAACAACTAACTAATCAGCAATGAATGATCTTGAGGCAGTAAATAATTTAATTCAAATGCATTACTTAATTTATTTTTAGAGTGGCAGTTACTCATAGTATCTGCTGCTCTGCCCTCATGTCTTGCCCTTCTCACCTTTAAGGGAACATTTACCATATGAACTACAAACAACATAGCCATGCCTAAAATCTCACCCTACTCTTTGGTTGTGTCTCAAAATTCTTAAATTCATCGCACCTTCTTTCTGTTCATACTCTTTTCCATTACATCTCCCACTTTCCACTAGACCTGTATCTATTTCTTACTCATTGGGTTTTTTTTGATGGATCCTCCCCATCTCCCATCTCTTCGTTTACTTCCCTATCAACAGATGACCTAGTGTTCTGTTGAATTGAAATACCAATTGGAATAGCTCCCTTATCATTCTTCTTCTCTTTTTTAAAGATTTATTTATTTGTTTATTAGAGAGAGAGAGAAGGAGAGAGAGAGAGACAGAATGTGCCAGTGTGGGGAGGGACAGAGGGAGAGAATCCCAAGCAGACTCCCCTGCTGTGCACAGAGCCTGACTAGGGCTTCAGGACCCTGAGATCATGATCTGAACCGAAACCAAGAGTCAGAAGCTTAACCTGCTGAGCCACTCAGGTGCCTTTCTTGTCTTTTTGACAGTATTTCTGCCTCTATATCCATCCATTTTTATTTCTTGCTCTCATAGAGAAGCTGGTTGTTTTTCAAAACTACCCTACCACCTGTGTTTGCAGTTAAACTTCTCCCTGCTTCTTGCTTCTTGAGATACCCCACCTCCTTTTACCATCTGCAATGTTTTTTTTTCCTTTACATATAAAGTGCTTAAGTATTGATCGACATTTTGATTGATTATTTATTTATTTATTTATTTATTTATTTATTTATTTTATGATAGTCACACACAGAGAGAGAAAGAGAGAGAGAGAGGCAGAGACACAGGCAGAGGGAGAAGCAGGCTCCATGCACCGGGAGCCCGATGTGGGATTCGATTCTGGGTCTCCAGGATCACGCCCTGGGCCAAAGGCAGGCGCCAAACTGCTGCGCCACCCAGGGATCCCTGATTTTTTTTTAAGATTTATTTATTCATGAGAGACAGGGAGAGAGGCAGAGACATAGGCAGAGGGAGAAGCAGGCTCCTCAGAGGAAGCCCAATATGGGACTCCATCCTGGGACCCCGGGATCACAACACCTGAGCCAAAGAAAGACGCTCAACCACTGAGCCACCCAGGCGCCCCATATTCTGAAATATTTTTCAATCAGACTAAGTGATTTCACTGTTTAATAAATAGGTCTGTGGATATGTATGTTTCTTTTCATTGAACCCACAGTAACCAAAGTATCTGCAGAGGATGATGGGTTGGTGCTGAATGTTGATGGAATAGGTGATCAGGAAGTCCTCAAACCTGAAAATGGAGATCATCAAGATAGTACCCTCAAAGAGGATGTTCCAGAACATGGAAAGGATGCTGTCAAGGAAGTTAAAGCAGAACAGACTAGTGAACCCTGTACCAGCTCTAGTTCTGAATCTGATCTCCAGGTAACCAATGAAATAAGAGCCACAAAAGAAATAAAGCTTTAAGCAAAATTAATTCTGTAAGCTCTATAGCTTTGGATTTCAACTGTACCCTTTGTCTCAAGAAATTCCTCTCTACAATCTAAGCTAAGAAAACTGTTAAACTGTAAAAAAACATACTTCAAAACTTAATTTTATTTCAGACAGCATTTAAGAATCAACATCTCAACATGGAATCACAGTCTAGCTGCAAACTTCAGGAGCTTAATGCTAAGCAGTTTATAAAGAAAGACACTGCCACCTATTGGCCCGTGAACTGGCGTAGCAAGTTATGTACCTGCAAAGACTGCATGGTGAGTACCTCATCAGGGTCAATGTCACTGTGTTTATTATGGACCGATGCCTCAAATAAGGCCATCTGAAAAATATATTTATGAAAGTGATGCTAGGACTATTGAGAACAGTGAGATATTTTATTATTTTGTTTATTTATTTATTTTTAAAGATTTATTTATTTATGATAGACATAGAGAGAGAGAGAGAGAGAGGCAGGCTCCATGCCGGGAGCCTGACATGGGACTCGATCCCGGGACTCCAGGATCATGCCCTGGGCCAAAGGCAGGCGCTAAACCGCTGAGCCATCCAGGGATCCCGAGATATATTATATTAAGCAAATTTATGGAATGCTACTGGCAATCGCTTGTGTAAGTAATTAAGACTCATACGGTACTTTTTATTTACTTATCTTCATTTTAGTGGAAAATAGAAATTATCATTTTTATATCATAGAATTTACTTGGAAATAAAAATTGGGGGAAACCTGGGTGGCTCAGTGGTTGAGCATTTGCCTTTGGCCCAGGGCGTGATCCCGGGATCGAGTCCTACACCAGGCTCCTTGCAGGGAACCTGCTTCTCCCTCTGCCTGTGTCTCTGACTCTCTCTCTCTCTGTGTCCCTCATGAATAAATAAATAAAATAAAATTTTAAAAAGAAATGAAAATTGGCTGAAAGTTACAGTAAGTCAGTGGTTTTTAAGTAAAGATCTCTTAGACTATACAACACCTACTGGGAAGTTGAGGAGATTTCTAGAAGAGATTTGGGCAAAAAGAAGAAATCACTCCAATTCTGTACTAAGGTTCAGGTTTTCTGGAAGTTCATCTAAAAACATTAAATGACTTTTTAGTGATTCTCATGAAGTTGACCTCCCAAGAATGACATACAGTTCTAATGGGAAACTGGTTTTATTTTTTGAAGAAAATGTATGGCGAGCTAGATGTCCTGTTCCTGACAGATGAACATGACACAGTTCTGGCTTATGAAAACAAGGGCAAGGTCGACCAAGCAGCTGACAGGAGAGACCCTTTAATGGACACCCTTAACAGCATGGACAGAGTCCAGCAAGTGGAACTTATTTGTGGTAAATGCTGTTTGAACCAAAATTCATGAAGTACATAGTTTCCTTCACTCTTAAAATATGTATAAGGAGGACCACTAATACCTGTCATTTTTGTTTAATAACAAAATTTAAAATCGGAAATGCAGAGTAGGCCTCAATTACACTTGCCTAATTGTAGTGTTGCTGGGTATTTAGCTGTTGTCAGCACTGAGTCCGAGTTCTGTACTAGGATAATTATTACATGCTTGAGAAACCTTAACATATGCTGTTTTGATTCATAGTAGATGTACAAGTAAAGAATAATAAGAAAATCGGTGTCTTTTCCATCCATTGAAATAGTTTTCACTGAACATTACAGGTCCTCTTTTCTGACGGTCCCTCAGGCTGCTCCAGGGAACCGCCAGAGGGGAAAAGCATCCCTAAGCCCTTCATTGCAGGCGTTTGCATATTTCCCCCAGCATACCCGACATATTTTAGTAATTTCCATCCCAGACAGATTTTAGTAATTTCCATCCCAGCCGGTCTCTACTTGGATGCCAACACCTCTGTGGCATTGATCATTTCTGTCTTTTATTTTTAACAATTTAATTTCCTTTGCCTGTATTAGACTAAAAGCTTTTCAAGGATGGAGGCTGCATCTGAAAGATTTTGTAGCCCTCAGGGTGCCTCATACATAATAGAAACTATTAAGTGAGTGAATGAGTTTTAAATTTAGTATTTGACAAGTTCAGGATTATTTCAACTATTAGAATTCCAGAGAGATAGGGGAGCCTGCTTCTCCCTTTCCCTCTGCCTGCCGCTCCCCCTGCTTGTGCTGTGTGTCAAATAAATACAATCTTTAAAAAAAAAAAAATTTTCTTAGCTAATCTTTTTGGACCTGAGGATTTTTTTTTTCCTAAGAAGTAGAGTTCTAGATATCAAAGTGAAAGAACTTGGGAGAAATTAGGAGCAAGTTTCTATGCATGTTTCACTTAGAAAAAAATTTAAGGTATTAACAATACTCAAATGTTAGTGGGAAAGTACTTTGTTTTTTGTTTGTTTTGTTTTTTAGTACTTTGTTTCTAAAAGCAAATGACTTGCCTAAAGTCTACTCCCTTTTTTGTTGTTTTGATTTAGAATACAATGACTTGAAGACTGAACTCAAAGACTATCTCAAGAGATTTGCTGATGAAGGCACGGTATGTTAAGTTAAAGAACTTTAATCATATCCCTATATGTTTTAAATAAACTGTTTATTTTCTCGGATGAAGAAATGACGGTGCATCTTAAACTGGATGCTCAGGAGGTGAATGCGGGCAGAGCTAAAGGAAATCAGTGAGAGGTGGTGAAGGAATGGCCTGGCCACGCTGAAAGACCAGAGGGAAGGAGGGGTGAAGGGGCCACACGGGTCTGGAGAGAGTACATGTAGCTGAAGAGAAGGCCATCAGCCATCCTGACTCGGCCTATCCTAACCTTCAGGCAGAGATCCTTGGATGAAGAAGGAAAAATGACCAGGCAGGGAAAAGTTAATGCCAGACCCCTTTTTTGGATTATAGATTCTATAGTTGAGAATAAAAGAATTTCAAAACTGGGACTAAAACTTTT
Source organism: Canis lupus familiaris (assembly GCF_011100685.1). Classification (NCBI taxonomy): domain Eukaryota; kingdom Metazoa; phylum Chordata; class Mammalia; order Carnivora; family Canidae; genus Canis; species Canis lupus. Next base: position 62,752,999 of record NC_049229.1, read on the forward strand.
TTCTTGCTAGTAAGAGGATCTATACACTTTTAAGGGTGACACTGATTCTAAGATGTGTATATTTAAAATAGTGTTTCAGAGGTGCCTCGGTGACTCGGTTGGGCGTCTGCTTTCAGCTCAGGTCATGATCCCAGGGTCCTGGATCAAGCCCTGCATCCAGCTCCCTACTCAGTGAGGAGTCTCCTTCTCCCTCTCCCTGCTCATGTTCTCTCTTGCTCAAATAAACAAAATCTTTAAAAATTAAATTAAATAGTCTCCCTGAGGAGTTTACAGATACCTCCTGGCTCTTTACTATTCATACACTGGTGACAAAAAATTTTCTTTCTCTTTTGTTTTTTTTTAGATTTTATTTATTTATTCATGAGAGACACAGATACATAGGCAGAGGAAGAAACAGGCTCCCTGAGGAGGCAGGGGGACCCGAAGTGGGACTTGATCCCAGCACCCCAGGATCATGACCTGGGCCAAAGGCAGATGTTCAACCACTTAGCCACCCAGGCATCCCAACAAAAAGTGTTTCTGAAATACTTTTCTATCTTCCAAAGGCAGATATTAAACAAAATTTAACTTTTCTTTTCTTGGCCTAAAAGTATCCTTATAGTTGGTTTGCTCTCTGTGTTTAGACACAACTTAAGTCAGGCATGGGCCTAACAGCTGCTGAGGAAGTGTGCTGATACTTGCTGTCTTGGAAGGAGACTTGGCCAGCTCGCTTGAGGCCACTTTCTCCTTGCTCATAAATGTGGCAAGAACTTGGAGCTGCCTGGATGTCTGGACAGGGTCACAGCCCTGCCTTTCTGCAAAATGAGTTGTAAAGTCAGAAGTTTCCTAGTTGGTGTTCTCATGTTTTAGGGAATGCTCTTCACGGACCCTATGAACATCATCCTGCCTCTCAGCAGTTCTTAAACTACAGTTATTGCTGTTCCTCTGGTTAATGTAGACTCATGTTTCTCTTTTGCTAGAACTGAGAACATTCATGGGGTTCCTGGATGGCCTAGTCAGTTAAACATTTGATTCTTGATCTCAGGTCAGGTCCTAATATCTGGGTTGTGAGTTCAGGCCCCATATTGGGCTCCACACCAGGTGTGGAGCCTACTTTAAAAAAAAAAAAAAAAAAAAAAAAAGGAACTAAGAATGTTCACAGGTGTAACTATTTTAACCTTGGCACTATTTTTTTATATTGTAGTTGACATACAATGTTACATTTATTTCAGATGTTTATTAACCTCTGCACTATAAATAGAAATTTGAGGTCTTTCACATGTGCCAAAATATTTTTTTTTTTATTGTTTGTTCCATGACATTACTAACTAGATCTTTACAAAAACAAATAAGAGCTTTCAGCTACAATCAAGTTAATCTGCTTTGGTTGTATTTGTCCACATAAGATAAAAAGTTCTAGATGTTCTCAGATGATGGACTGCCTTTTATTTTATGTTTGTGTTTGACTATAAAAGAACACTTAGAAACTACACAATTTCTTTTTTTTTTTTTTAATATTTTATTTACTTATTCATGAAAGACAGAGAGAGAGAGAGAGACAGAGACAGAGAGAGAGAAGCAGGCTCCATGCCAGGAGCCCGATGTGGGACTTGATCCCAGGACTCCAGGATCATGCCCTGGGCCAAAGGCAGGCATTCAACCGCTGAGCCACCTAGGCATCCCAAAACTACACAATTTCTGAGACAAACCAAGAAAATGATTTATCATTGTTTATTCTTTAACATTTCTACTGTGCATGTTGGCTATGACCATTTGAGAGTCTAGAAGCTAAAAATTGCACCCTCTAATTTGCTTGCTCCCCTCTCCCAATATCCTTGTAGGTAAAATTCTTTTTTTTTTTTTTAATGCCTTTCAGTGTTTAGTGTTGGTAATGCAGCATAGGGATAGATCCTTTGAGTTGGAATTTCTACATGTCCTGTATATTAGCATTTTTATAAGTGAATTCCCAAGCCATTTAGCAAATGTATTAGAGCTTTGAGCTTCCGTGTCTCGAGTGGATTAGCTACCTAGATCTTGAATCAGGGGTTCTGATTCCTCACTAGTTGACCAGCTGTCTCACTCTTGGTGCTTGCAAAACTGGTGTATCAGTTACTAGTCTGTGTCGTTCTTTCATTTAGAGGATTAATAAGTATCCTGTCATCCCAAGGAAGTTATCCAAGTAGGCATGGCTGTTTGTGTACTTTAGCCACACTTACCTTTGGGGAGTGAGAAGGAGAGTTTCAGTTAATACACAAGTATTTATCTACTTTCTTACCTTTCCCCCCTCTCTCCCTCTTGCTCACCTGTATTCCCTGGGCTTTCTTTTCCTCTTTTTCTTTCCCTCTGTTCCTTCATAACAGTAAGAATGTGTTACCTTTGTACTTAAAAAGTAAATGAACAACCTGTCTCTTTTGATGGACTTCAGGCAACAGGTAGGTCCCATCAGCTGGCTAGACACTCTTGTGAGCAGAGACTCCTTCCAGGGTGTCCCACTTCTTCATCCATATTACCCCACTTACTTTATTTTCTCATTTCTAGTATCTTATTTTGCTAATATCATAAACACCTTTGTATGATGTCCTAATAATCCTTTTTCCAAGGAAATGGAAGATAAATTTCTCTTTGCATAAAATGGATATTCCATTTCCTAAGAGTAACACTTCTTTATTTTTGGCCAGTTACTCTTTTTATGTAGCAAACATTTCTAATTTTGGACTCATGAAGAGGGCGACATTTTTGGTTCCTTTTTTCCAGTAAAGGAGAAAACACAAATCTCAAAGCAAAACAGACTCTGTTTTCTGTGGGCACTCACACGGAGCTGAAGGATCTTCCCAAGAGACAGCTGTGGTCACGAGAGAGGGCGCTGGTCTTGAGAGACCTTCAGGGTGCTCGGTTATATGCTGACTTTGCCACTTTCTCTTCAGCCAAAGGACTTACTATGGGCCAGGCCATGTTTTACAGGCATTAAATCTGATCTGATCTCTCAACAACCCTGTTAGTCAGATAGGTGCTGCTTTTACCTCATTTCATGTGAAGGGGCCAGAGTGGGTGATGGCACCCGTGATCAGCCCTGCTCTCCTCTTCCTCTTTACTGTGTGACTCTGACCAGGCCTGCGTCTGTGCACCTGGAGAGGCTCTCTATAAGATGGAGACAGTATAATCACAGATTAAAATAATTTTTTGTGTGTGGAAAGGACATTTATTTATCAAACTGTAAATCAGAAGGGGTAGGCAGGGTATAATAGGAGGAGCTGAGTGGTCACGTGTTAGGCATCTGTTCCTTCTCTCTGTCCTCCTGGGCCTGGATCCTGAGCTCCTCAGCTCAGGCCACCTTGGACCACAGGTAGGAGCCACCCACAGATACATCATTCGCTTTGAATAGGTGTTCATAGTTCTTCTGGATCTCCTTGGGGCTCAGCTTGAGACTTGGGGACTCTGCTGGGCCTCCTGGAGGCTGAGGCTGGACAGGTTGGAGGTAGCCACAGATTGGTGTCAAGCCCATCCTGGCTGCAAACTCCTGCCACAGGGCTCCATGCAAAGGCCGCGCCTACCACTGCACCCCCATCACGATGATCTGGGCCAGGTGTTTGGCCCTGGTGGCTGCTCTACCTCAGCATCACAGGCTCCGGCCTTCTGGCCCCGTGGCCCCAGCTCAAGGGTGGCCGGTGTGTCCAAGGTCAAGGGAGAGATCACATTAAAATAATTCATATCAGCAGTATTGTTCACCTTGTCTGTGACTATTATGACCAGTTATTGCCAACCTGTAATGCGTGCCCCTTTCCTAATCTGTGCTTCCCATCAACAGGTTGTTAAGAGAGAGGACATCCAGCAGTTCTTTGAAGAATTTCAGTCGAAAAAGAGAAGAAGAGTGGATGGGATGCAGTACTATTGTAGCTAGAGTGGGGGTTGGCGCCTTCTCAGCGCGGCCAACTCGAAGGCCATTTACTGTGCCAGGAATAAAAGAGGCGTATCTCACATCTGGTCCTGTTCCAGCCTCTCCCTAAAGAGGCCTCCCCTCCGACCTTGAGCTTCCTTTTCTCCCCAGTTCCAGTTAGCCACACGGTGTATGCCGATCTGACAACCAGCACCCTGACTCCGCCAAACACGGCTCATTCCTCAGACTGCAGGCCCGCCACCCGACTACCAAATAACCCCCAGGTTATTTGCTTAGAAGTTTGAAGAAGTTTGATTGGGTTTTGAGAAAGTAAACTAGTTTCTTTTCTAACGACTGGTTCTTTAACTCCTGACGTGTCCGCCCTGCCACAGAGCTGTTGTCTCCGGGACCTGCTGTGCGGGGCAGGCGGGGCACCCTTCCTGTCCGCAGAACCCTGCCCGGTGCCTTGGGTTGGAGCCTCCTCGGGCCTGGTCTGCCTCCTCCCACACCCCTGCTCTCTCGAGTGTGGTCACAGTGGGAGGCATCTCGAAACTTGCTTCTCCTGGGCCCAGCCTCCAGGAGAGCCCAGGCTGAGGGTTTTCTGGGCTGGTTGCCTGTCACAGGCAGGGAGGTTGGCCCATGGCAGGATCGAGGAAACCAACCTTTGTTACAATTTTTACTAATAAATTCAAAGTGAAATTTTCCTTCACAGTTCTCCTGGCACTAGAACATTAGGATTTCAGTACTGTAGTGCTCGCAGGGCTTCCTGGAGAAAATTCGCCCGTGTGCTAGTCCCTCATCTGCTGCTTAGAAAACAGACCGGGTACTACCCTGTGAAATCTTGGTGGTTTACGAAGTCCTCTGGATTTCTTTCTATTATCAGGGATATTCATAAGCGTATAGTAAAAACGGACCTATTTTGATATTGTTCTGTTATGAAAATGTTATTAGAACCCCAGTAAATTATTATTTTTCCCTTTAAATCTGTGTTGAAGAAAAAAGATCCTGGTTTAGCTTGTAGCGAGCAGGGCGGTGAGTGCCCTGTTCCGGAAGAGGCAGACTTGTGTAAGAGATTCCAGACTAGACCCCAGCTGCACAAATGATGAGCTTTATGTAAATAAATGTTCGTGTCCACAGCTGGTTCTCTAATGACCATGAAATCTGCTTTTGAAGAACCTTGTGGAATGTTGTATAAAACCCCATGTTTGAGGGGAAGTCTCCTTTCAGTTAGTAGGAAATCTCTCTACGGCCCTCAGTCTATGTGGACAACAGCTTTGCTAAACACAGCCCTCAGTTGCCCTCCGTGTGGAGCAACACGGTCTCTTGTGACAATAGATGACAAGCCTTCAGGTATGTGGCCCTAAGTACTGGAGGCATTGAGGCCATAAAGTACATTAATTTTCCTTCATGTGTCCAGTTGCAAATACCAATCCCTGGATGAGATGAATTTGGCCTAGAGAACCTCAAAGAAAATGGTCCAACCCCCAGTTTTCTGCATCAAGCCTCCTAATTCCAGATCCCCTTGTGTGATGTGTAGAGCTGGAAGGTCTTGTGGCCCAGGAGATGCTGGTGTGCCCTGAGCTGGCCGTGTAGACCCGTGAAGTTGCCAAGCTCAGGGCATCTGGGAGATCGTGAACAGTCAGCCCCAGCTTGGGAACTCCTTTCCAAGCCTGAGGAATTCCGCGGGCCCTCTGCAGGGTTGTGCCAGCACACAGCCATGGCTTGTAACTTACCGTCTTCACAGACATTTGCTCTAACTGCCATGAAGTTCCTGGCACCTGTGACAGGTCGGGGCCAAGTCTCAGAGGCCACGCGTTACTGCACAGCCCAACGTACGCATCACCCAGTGCAGAAGGGCTCTTTTAGAAAGGTACTGATCCTTCTTTTACATTAACCAGAAAACCTCTTTTTTTTTTCTTACCTATGTTCACAACTAGTTTTCTTATTGACCATAATGGACGGTCTCTTCTTGTAGAGACTGATTCTGGCCAACATGTGGCAGTTGAGATAAATGCATGTTTTATGCAAAACAAGAATACGATAGTTGCTTTTAAGGAATTCTGGCATTGTATGTGCATTTTTGTAGAATTGTTACTGGACTTACATACTTTAATCAGGTTTCTGTAAAATTTAAATAAAGCCAGTTCAACAAAATAGCAGCCTTACAGGTTGTTTGTATTCAATCTTGAAATGTGCGCAGCCTCCCTCTGCAGGTTATAAGAAAAAATGAATGTAACGTGAGTGTCATAGCAGCCATTCCCGCCCTGGGGTCCTGCTCAGGCAGGGACTTCTCTCCTGCTGTTCTAGGAGACGTGGCCCGATCTGAGGTCCGGCCGCAGGCTTCCTGGACTGCCCGGGCTTTACAACCTCCTCCTTATTTCAAAAGCAAACATGAAAACAACCCAAAAAGCCAATGTAGAGGCCCATGTTTGGCCTCTCCCCTGCTCTTGCTTCCATGGGAATTCTTCAGACCGGTGTGGTCATCACCATGGTGAGCCGAGCGCAGCTAAAGTGCTGTCTCCAGTCCTGAAGCTGCCACATGTCTGAAGACGCAGGATTATATAATCCTCAATGCCAGCAAAGCTGCAGTTCTCCTGCTCCCAGACCAAAGGACCCTAGTGGGGCGGAAGGAAATTGAGAGCAATCCAAGTACCGCAGGACCTTGGTGGTGACCTTGGTCAGCTCCCCAGTGAAGAGGAGTGTGGTCTGGGGAACGTGGGAAGTACAGCAAGCCAGCCCGGTTCCCAGAGGCCGGCGAGACTGTCTCCCAGTCAGGTCACCTTAAAGTGGCTGCTGGATGCAAGCCTTGGTCTGAGGAGGCATCTGGCACTGGGCCAAAGCCAGATGGACCTCACTTGCCCCCTGCCGAACCACGGGGTGTTAGATGTGTGTCCTCCGCTTACAATCCCAGGATCACTCAGTTGGAAGGGACCTGAGAAGTGCCCCAGTCTCACCTTCTGTCAGGACAGGAGGCCCTCATTCACGGATGTACCTCATAGGCGACCTGTGCTGCTCGTTGCCACTGGGTCCCAAGGTCTCCCATGCTTTGGGTGGCAGTGGCCCAAGGTGGCCTGGCAGTGGCCAGGTGGTCTCTGGCCTGCCACGCCTGCCACATGATCTGAGGGGCATTGACCACAGCGCTCTCAGCTGCTGGCATCTATCGTGTGGGCACTGCAGGGGGTCAACACCATGGAAGGCGAAGAGAAAGATTCGGTGATTTAGACATCGAGCCGCTGGGCTAAGCCTTTCCCAAGGCTTGTGCAACCAGCAGACCTTTCTACGTTTGCTTGTAGTGTCAGAGTGCTCACGGCCTCACATGGCACTCCTCCTCTTTCTCCCAGTCCTTGATGTATCTTCCTGGACAGAAAGGCTAGCTGCTGCTTCTGGACTTTTCCACTGGCTTCCCATCCAAATCTTTGGTGTTTCCCCAGGGATTGCTCTGGCTGGAGTTGGGAGAGCTGTTCCTGGCACTCTCGGGCACCTGTGCTGGTGGCTCCGCCCTGATTCCCCCAGCTGGAGACTCCCCCTTGGGTTTCCCCTCAGCCATCTTTCCTCCTGTAAGGGCTCCTGTGGCTCCTGCTCCCCCACTCGCATCTCAGTCCCCTGGCTTCCCTCTCTTGCCTCTGCCTCAGGCCTGAAGCCTCCTCAATACAGCTCACCTGTAATTAGATTGAAAAGTTTTACCACTGTGTTAGGGTTCTCTGGAGAAATATATCCTATGGGGTCTCTAGGTATGTATGTCTACATATGTGTGTGCATGTATTTATCTATATGAGATATATTATCCTATATATATCACAAGAAACTGGCTCACACAGGCTGAGAAGTCCCGCGATTTGCTGTCAGCTGCAGGCCCAGGAAAGCTGGTGTAGTTCCAGTCCAAGCCTTAAAACCCAGGAACCAAGGGGAGAGCTCATGGACTCTCCCAGTTCAGGAGAAGATCAGTGTTCCAGCTCCGTCAGACCAAGAGGACATTTTTTTCCTTCCTCCGCCCTTTTGTTCATATATATATATACACGAGAGAGAGAGAGAGAGAGAGAGAGAGAGAGTCAGACACACAGGCAGAGGGAGAAGCAGGCTCCATGCCAGGAGCTCGATGCAGGACTTGATCCCGGAACTCCAGGACTATGCCCTGGCCCAAAGGCAGACGCTAAACCGCTGAGCCACCCAGGGATCCCCCTTTTGTTCTATTCCAAATCTCAACAGATGGGATCATACCCGCATCCCACCCTGGGGAGGGCCCGCTGCTGTACTCAGTTCCTCCATTCTAATGCTAACGTCATCTGGAAGCACCCTAGGAGCCCCCCAGATATCATGTTGGTCAGGCATCTGGGCACCTCTCGGCTGAGTCAAGTTGATGCAAAATTAACCGTCACGACAGCCAACCTGTCTAGCTTGTCTCACACCACCCCACGGCCCATCTGTGGAGTAATGGAGGCCCCCGGGGCCTGCGGGGTCCTGGGGGCTGTACCCTGGGATGAACGGAGGCCTGGGCTCTGCCTATTGTCACATTCGCTCTTGCCCCAGCTCTTCCCATTGTAAGAGGCCCACTGGGGGCTCCTCAGGTGTGTGGGGTAGCGGGTCCCTCAGCTCCTTCAGGAGGGCGCCCCCTAGTCTAGGCCTGGAGCTATGAGTAAAATGGAAGCAACTGGGAAAATGAGCCACTTTGGAAGCACAGATGCACCTTCTCCACAGGTTTATTTACTGCAGAGTCAAAGGTCCCTCATTTCATGACATCTCGGTGGGGGATGGAGAGATGTGAGGCGCTATTCACGATCTCACGTCGTCCTGGCATCAGGGCAGGCAGCAGGGAGCTACTTGGGAGTTCCTGGGTCTAATATCTGCCCTCCCCGCTAAGCCCTAAGTCGGTGAGCCAGGGACTGTCTTTTTCCAGCTCATTAGGAAAGTGCTGGAGCCTGGCCCGATGCCTGGCCCGACGCCTGGCCCATGGCAGGGCCCCACCATGGCGCACGCAGACTGGAAAGCTCGCAGGCGCCTGGCAGCGCTGAGCAGGGCCACGAGCTGGAAGCTTCTGCGAACGCCATCTCACTTGCCCCTCACGGTGGCCTTAAGAACATGAGTTCCTCCTCGTCCTGAGATGTGGGAACAGAGGCTCTGAGAAGTGGAGGGCTCCCCGAGGGGTCCAAGACCCGGTATCAAAGGCAGGCCTGACCCCAGGCCCGCCCGGCCCACCGCTGCTTCCTGGGAGCAGGGGAGCCTCCGGGGAGAACCGCAGGGCGGAGCAGCTTCCCTCAGGCCAGCGTGCCACGTTTTGGTCCCAGGGCACGAGGGACACTGACGCTTTTCTTGTTTGGTTTTGGTAAAACGACTTAGACTCACGTGCCAGAATGGACTTGCTTCCTCCTTCCAGGAGGGCCCGGGGTTTGGGGTGCACAGGCCCTGGCCCCCCGCTAAGAGAGAAAGCGGCCTGGGGGGGGGGCAGAAGCTGCCACTCACCACCTTCGAGGAAGCGCTGAGAGAGCAGCATCCTTTCAGGGGGTGAGGCTCCCGTGAGGACCCGGGACGAGGGCAGCGGCTGGACAGACCCGTCCCCAGTTCACCCTGGCCGTTGAGCTCCGAGCCTTAAACCGGGGTCAGGATACTTAGGTGCCTCACCGGGTTGTGACAAGTGGGGGCCTGGCGCAGACGGTAACGGTTAGCGGTTAACCAGGTGGTAACCATCACTTAGCTGGCGAGGCAACAAGGTAAAGGAACAGAGACCGGCCCAAGGTAACTCGGTGGGGCGGCGCAGGCCCCAGGGCCCTTGCACGGATTCCATACAGTGAGTTGGTGTTTTATTTTATTTGTTTATTTGAGAGAGAGCACAAGCCGGCAGAGGGAGAGGGAGGAGCAGACTCCTTGCTGAATGGGAGGCTGACGTGGGGCTCAGTCCCGACCCTGAGATCGTAGCCTGAGCCAAGGGCAGACGCTTAACTGACTGAGCCGGCCAGGTGCACCTTGCTGAGTGTTTTTAGTAGAGGAAGCAGAGTCCACGACATAATCAGGGTAAAAGCACTTTGAAAACGAAAATGTGTGGGGCGCCTGGGTGGCTCAGGGCGTTGGGCATCTGACTCTTGATTTCCACTCAGGTCATGATCTCAGGGTGGTGAGATCCAGCCCTGCACTGGGCTCCGTGTGGAGTCTGCTTGGGGTCCTCTCTCTCTGTCCCCATGTCCCGCTGACTGTCTCACTCTCTAAAAGAAGAAAGAAAGAAAATGTGCTCCACCGAGTCCTTCAGCTCTTTGTCTCCAGCTCGGGGCCTGGCGTGCAGGCAGCACACAGTAAGTGCTTCTAAATGACCCAATGAGCACCCTACAGAGCAGGTGCGGCCTACACAGGCCTCCCCTCTCCAAGGGCGGCAGCTTTTGTCATACTGGGCGCTTGAGCCTTTGTAGCCCACAGCCCGACGAGACCTGGGGGACGTGTCTCCACAGCCCGTCACGGTATCCTGAGGGTGTTCGCACAGACAGTGCTGCGTGTTCCACGAGCATAACTCCGTCTACCTGGTGGGGAAGGGGAAGGGACTCATGGAAGACGGGGCTGAGGTGCTTGTCAACATGCCCTTGTCCTCAGGGCGCTGGAGGCTGCACGAAGTCCTACCACGATTAAGTGGGGGGGTCAATGGAGCTCGCGGCATGTGAGATCTGGGGACACAGGGTCTGTCGGAGTCCAGGGTGTCCAAGGAAGACCGCGATGTCTGCTAGTGACTTGGGAGTCCTGGTGGGACACTGTGGGGATCAAGCCTCCACCTTGCATGGCAGCCGGGGCTTTGAGTGGGCAAGAGTGTGGGAAGGACCCCAGGTCCTGGGGTGGCACAGGGTAGGCCTGGGAGGAACAGGGAGGTGCTGGGTTGGGTGCAGGCACTTGCTGGACATCGGAGAGGAGGTGCCATCTATGGGCCTGAAGTCCAGGGGTCAAGGCCGGGGGTAGATCTGTGAGTTCTCAGCACGCTTAGTTATGGCAGCCTGTGGTGACGGATGAGCTCTTCCTCACGGACGGATGTAAGGAGTAGGAGAGAGGATGCCAGGGAATGCCAAGGGATGAAAGGAGGAGCCTGAAACAGGAAGCCAAGAGGCTGCCAAAGTGGTGAGAGCAGACCCAGGAGTCATGGCACAGAAGCTAGGGCTGTCATGGGGTCAATGTTGCCAAATCACATAAGGTATAAAGTGTCTGTTGAGATCTAGACAAGCTCTAAGCCAATCGAGGAAAGAGACAAAGAGATAAGATGGGTGGATTTCTGCCCCCCGGCCACCCCCTCATTCCTCATAAAGCTTATTTGGGTGATGTGGCTTTCTTTGTGGAGTTATGGGCTCCTGGGCCAGAGCCCCACGATGGGCCACTTAGCCACTGGCAGGCAACCCCCTGCAGGACAAGCAAGCAGGGTCGCCTACTGCTTGGCTGGCTGGCCCCATTGCCTGGGGACTTTTGAGAGTTTCTGCTCTCTTTGGGTAGCTGGTTCCTGAGAAAGGAAGGAGAGGAGAGGCGGGCCCGCAGGCAGAGCCTTGCCTGCCTCTTCCCTAACACCAACTCCCAGCAGTCAACAGTGCTCCCAAGTGCCCTCCACATGGGGGAAACGAGGTGGGTAGTGTCCACCCTAATTTATTGACCTGAGGGCGGCTGGGGACCAGGCCAGGTGTGGTGGGTCTGGGTAGCCCTGGGGTGGTGGGAAGTGGGGGCACTCTGGCCTCTCAGGAGTTTGGGTGCACCTATTGGAATATACAGAAATTAGTTCAGGCACAGAGGGTGAGGAAGTATTTATGGTACCTTCGAGAGAAGATTCTGGATACGCAGGATATTTGTGTAGCTGAAGAGTGTAGGGTGAAGGGTTTCAGGAGGAGTGTGCCCTAGGCAGCAGCTGCCCACGGTACCTCACAGCAGCCCTTGCTCTGCGAACGGGAACAAGAAGACTTTGGCTCAGGTGCCTTAGGATTATGAGGCCCCATAAAGGGCTCAAGGAGTAAACTGCTGTCGCCCCATTGAAGGATGAGGATCTTAGGGTTAGGTGCTTAGCTCTAGGTCCCTCAGGCCCGGACGTGCCCTGGTGGGCGCTCTGGTTCCTTCCTTGGGAACACAAGCCCTTCTTCCCTCGGGTTTTCCTGGCTTTGGCTTCCTCACTCCCTCTGAAGCCCAGCCACCATCCAGCAGATTCCCCAGGGTGGAGACATATGATGCTCGCCCCCAGATCCCGGGCTCTCCCACACTGGGGAGACCTCAGAGGCGGGCAACCTCGCCCTGGCGTTGACACAAAGCCCAGGGCTGGCATCTGGGGAAATGCACACGGCTATGTGGGCCGGCCAGCTCCAGGGGGGTTCCAGAGACTGAATAAAAAGGGGTCCCTGGGCCAGAAATAGGCAGATGGAGGTCACTGAAAGGAAGCCCATGAAAGATCCCGATGTCATTATCAGTGTCACGCATAAGGCTGTGTTTGGAGCAGGGACAGTGCAAGGTTAGCAGGTGACGGACAGCAGAACCATGCCCCTCGCTTCCATCCTTTGTCAAAGGGAATGCCCTCCAAACCCTAATGAGCTGAGCAAATGTGACAGGGAGGGTCTGGGGACCCTGAGGGTCACTACTTGGGAAGTGGCACGTGACTGTCATCTGTACAGGATGAGCGAATAGTAGAAGTGACCAAATGTCTCAGTTCACATGCCTAGGGCCTGGGAAGGGGCGGGAGGATAGGTTCTGGTGACTGGGACAGGCCGCTGTCATCCGTGTTCCCTCGGGGATTCTAAGACGAGCCACCAGCTGGTGCTGAATGATCTCCATACTCGGGCCGAAAGCAGCTGGGTTAGGAATGGGGTCTTTTGAGAACAAATTGTGCTGAGTTGGCCTCCTTTCCCATGCTGATGGGGTCAGCAGTCCTCGAGTGGGGGACATGCCCCAGCCAGGCTGCACCCGCCGTCACAAGCGGAGATGAAGAGCAGGGCAGCCGGGAGGACAGCGCCACTCTGCAGCGTCCCAGTCAGCCCACAGCTCGGGCCCTGCACCCCTTCCTCCGCGCTGCCAGCCCAGAGCAGCTTCGGGCCCGGCCTCCCCGACCCTCTGAACAGCAGCCGTTGGGTTTTGAGGAGGGGTGGGATTGGTCCCCGATCTCGTGTGTGTAATTAGCTGGAAAAGGTAATACGTGGGCAGCCCTGGTGGCTCAGCGGTTTAGCGCCACCTTCAGCCCAGGGCGTGATCCTGTAGACCCAGGATCGAGTCCCACGTCGGGCTCCCTGCATGGAGCCTGCTTTTCCCTTTGCCTGTGTCTCTGCCTCTCTCTCTGTGTGAGTCTCTCATGAATAAATAAAATCTTTTTTTTTTTTTAAAGGTAATATGTGCACATACCTTGAAAATTCAACCAGGACTTAAAGTGTGCAATTGAGCCCCCACCTGACGACGGTGCCCCTCGAGGCTGTCCTGGGGACGTCGCACGGTGCTTGCAGACATGTTCACGTCCCTGCGAGTGGGCTGCGGACCCCTTCTGTCTTCTCGAGTGGGAGCAGATTCATGCGCTCTTTTGTCCTTCACTTCTTTCACTTCCTGTATTCTGAAGGTCATATTCCCTGCTCCCTGAGCGCGTCCCCCCACCTGGCCTCCGGGTGCCCCACATGCTGCTTTCCTTCCACCTGCTGGGCTGCCCTGGCTGGAAACTCCCTCTAGCTGAACTGTAAAGGTTGGAGCTCCTCCAATTGATTCCTGGGCCTTCTTTGCATCTTAAACCTTCCCCCGAAGCCACGCTATCTACTCCCGAGGTGGACAGCTACCACCTAGCACCCCCACCCCCTTTGGACCCTCTCCTCTGAGCTCCTAGCTTGCACCCAACTGCCAAGCACACATGATCACCATTAAACTCTCATCTTCCTGCCGACCCGACTTCTCTTGCTCTCCCCCAAACCAGCGGGCGCTGCTGGTACCTGCAGTTGTCACAGGGTACTCAGGATCCTATCCAGAACCTTCCTCGTCTTCGGTCAGCCGTCTGGGCTCTTCTAGGGAGGGCTGCACCAGCCTCCTGCCTCACAACTCTGGCAGGGAAGCTTCCTGTTGCTGCTAAGGTCAAGATGCCCGATGTGCCTCTCACTCCCTGAAGCTTATTTGCTCAGTGCTCCGCATCTTCCTGGAAACCCTCCCCCGAAACTCCCTCCTCCCAGCCTTGCGGTTCTGGCTTTCCCCTGACCTGCACTTGAAAGGTCACTTCCACATTAAGTCTTCCCCATCCTGGGGCCAGTTAGATCCCCAGCCTTACCTCTGTAATAATCTAGTGTCTTTTATTCCTTGACACCCTAAAATTGTTGTGGGCAGGACTGTGTCTTGCTCATTACTGTCACCACAGGACTTGGCAGTGTCTGGCAGTTAGAAGTTACTTATTGAATAAGTCAATGTTTGTGAAACAAACGATTACCATGCCTGTGCCTGCTTGGGCCACCATCCTTTCTGGATTTGAGCCTAGGCTCTACCAACTTACTAGGTGTGTGACCTTGGAGAAGTTACTGGATGTCTCTGTGCTTTGGTTCCTGATCTGTAATAAAATGGCACTAATAATAGTATGTAATTCACAGGGGATTAAAGGAAATAATGTCGAATTCATTGATTAAAAAAAAAAAAGTGCCGGGATTGAATCTGGCATGTATTCCTCCTCCCATCCATTCCTGAGCCATGTCAAGCCAGTCTTCTCAGCCATGATAATCTCCTACTGCTCTATACTGCTTTGTTTCTGGGACAAAACTCCTTTCCATCGAGAGTCCAGAGTTTCTGAGAGTAGGTATCCTGTTGGCTCTGTCTGCTGGAAAGAGGAGATCGAGAGATATCCCTCAATGCACTGAGGAAAGGTTAAGGCCTGCCATGGCTAAGGAGGTGGCCTGAACCCACTATCCCAGGGGTCATCTGCGAGTACAGGAGTGAAAGTTGACTTACTCAATTTTCTTTTTTAGATTTTTAAGCAATTCACATACAAAAACGCCCTTAGATTTTATCTTGAGAGTCCACAGTCAAACCTAAGATGGTTACAAGATATAGTCAGTCACCTTAGTGAGACATGCAAGGGGAAATGCTAGAAGGGAACTTATTAGTGAAATGATTACAATATAAAATGACATTGATTGTATAGCAACTGAAAAAATGGAAACTAGAAAACTTCCTATTTCACATTTTTCAGAAACTTAGACTAGATCATGACTCTCTTACCCTTTCAAATAGTAAGTGAATGGACCCCGAGTTTGAAAGAGGAAAAAAGCTCAGATACTTGGGAGACCTGAGTCTTGGATGTATCTGGGTATCTTGCTGCTGGACCAATGCCTGGCACCTTCCAGGCTTGGGTCCAGGTGGGCAGAATGCTGGACTTCCTTTGGAGACCCCTGTGCAAATTAATTCTCTGCTAGAATTTGTAAACTGAAGTCTCTCAGAAGTGTCCTACTGAAATAATAGAAAAGAATCTGGAAAACTCCCAATTCTACCCTTAGTGGAGTACAATCGCCTCTAGAATTGAGGTCTGCATGCTATAGGGCTAAAACAGACTGTATCCAACTCAGCAGGTTCTATACAAGCCATTTATTTGAAATGCCAACTATGTGTAGGATAAAGTCAGTGCTACATGCTTATCAGTAACAGTAGAAAAATAGAACCAGTGGAAACCTTTGTACAACCGTAATGATACTCAAAAGAGAAATCTATCGTTTTACAATGCTTCACACAGACGAATTCAAGTTTGGAGGTACCTAAATAAAAATACTATATATTTCTTTAAAAAACACTATGTACAATTGAAGCGTAAACAAGTTTTACAAAGTACTGGTTATGCAGGTTGTAGAAAACACTTGCATAGGACATGAAATCAGTTTAAGAAAAATTTCTGAGCCTTTAGCATTGAAGGCACTTGACTTTATACCAGTAACAGCACAACCACAAGAAATGCAGTGTTGTAGAAGATACCACCTCTCTGAAGTACAGATGTGGTACATAAACAGCAAGTGGGGTTCAGGAATCTTTAGCTTTCAGCCACCCCATCTAAGAGCAGGATTCCATACCACCTGCCCATGGAACCCAGATACACAGTCACGTGTAGGTACACAATGAAGCTTCCAGAGCTTATCTTGTCTCTTAGAACCCACATAAACACACAAACACGAGAGGTTATTTTCAAGACACACACCTGCAAGTAATCTTTCTATAGGAACAGCCACAGCATTATAATATTCAGAATGTGGAAGAATGACACATGGTCTGAGGGTTTTCTAGAGGAAAAAAAAAAAAGATCTGAAGACTTGCCAATAAAACAAGTATATAACAGCTACTGCAATCTACAGGACAAAAAGACAACTTAACATTTCATAAAACATTGTTCATACAACAGTGTTAATGGAAAAGAGTAAAATATCTTTTAGTGTGTGATGATAACTCTTTTAGTAACGTTATGTGTAATGAGGTTTGAAAGTAAACCACTTAGTAGACAAAGTAAACCACTGCAGAACCGGGAATAGCACCCATCACTGCTGCTTTAATAGTAACTTTCAACTGAAAGTTGAAGGTCAACAAAATAATAATTAAAAAAAAAAAAAAGAGTCAAATAAACATTTCCCTTTGAGTTCGTTCCTAAGGTAAAAACATGAATGCCTCAGAACTGGAAAACAAGTGTCTTACAAGTGTTTCATGAAACGCGTTTCCCCATGAATGGTGGATTACACATATGAAAATCCCTATTTTGCTGAGTAGTTACTGAGAAACATTCACCCTTCCCCTGTGGAGATTGGGACATGGCAATGTCAGCCGTGAGCTCCTGTGGCCCCTGCTGCCCCCCAGGCCCTGCAGCACCACCCACACATTCTCATGGACAAGGGCTGCCCGCTGGCGGAAGGTGAACAGCCAGTCAAAAGAAAACCCAATTAATAGGTGGCAATTGCAATAAAAAGTTATTGAGGACGCAAAACCAAGAATTAGGTAAAGTTTTACAGCTCTACAAAAAAGACTCAAATATAAAGATCTTGTTAAAAATCCTTAATATCCAACTGGTTCTGGAAATGCAGGGAGAGCTTAGGTCTAGGGGCGTGTGCCTAGAATGAGCTAATGGGGCACAGGCCATGGTGCGTGGGAATCTGAAACAGCTGCTTTTCACTGATAATTTTTGCCTTTCATGCTGCTATTTCTTTTTGAGCCACAGGGGACTTTGAACTTAGCCATCAAAATCACAAAACTAAAACCAAAAATGTAAGTAGAGGACCAACAGCTTCTTGAAGAAACATGGACCTTCTCTTCCCTCTCCAGGAGCTAAATGGTAGTTCTCTAAACCACGAAGGTGGTGATTGACTGACAGCCTGATTGTCTGCAGCCTTGAGAGGAGATCTGGTATTTTGAGATATAGTTCTCCTGAAATTTCTAAACCAAGGGAAATGCCAGGTCCTACAGCCTAAATTTTATATTATACATACACTTTTTTCCTAAGAGCAATCTTACCCAGACTTCACATTTATCTTAGTACAGCATTAACAGATTTTAATGCCAAGTAAGCAATACAGAAGATTGGAGAGGTGGGTTCCAAACCCAGAGGCACACAGCTAATCTACCCTAGCCACCACACTTCACAAGATATATTAGAAGTCCACTGACGCCTACCCTAGCACACACACACCTGCTTACCTTCTCCAAGTCACACCAGTCCACAATCCCACAGATTAAAGCAAGTTCCTCTCTGTACACAATTTAGTCAGATCAGCTACTACATTATTAAAAACAAACCTCATAAATTAAAGTAGGAACAGTGGTCACTTATTTTTATGTTTGGGGGATATGAAAGAATATTTAATAAGTTTTCAGGAAAATGAGTCTGTGACATCAAATAGCTCTTGTCTAACATTTTAAAAAATACAGGTCAGAGATGAGAATACTTTTTCCCACCCAATTTAGCTCTACTCACTCTTATTTGCAGTACCAGCACAGTACAGTCTGAATTCAGAAATTTAAAACTGCATCAATATAATTCATGTCAACACATGTATATAAATACACCTTAAAGAATATCATGGAATTAATTTTTGTTTCTGAAGAGAGATGGACTCAGATTGGCTTCAAAAGACACCATCATCTATAATAAAGAGTCAAACCTCCGAAAAATGAGAACAGAGTCCTATGTTTTTCTATCTTTTAAAAAAAAGGAGCCTCAGAGGCAATGCTAGCCGGCCTCCTAGGGGATGAATGTTCACTCTGGGAGGCATGGAGCTCAGCATACAACACTGCTGGCATCGCCAGACACGCTGGCAGCAGCTAACTAGGCAGGCAGCAGGACGCGGGGCAGCGGTTTGCCGGTGTAACCAGATGGATGTGGTCCCCGTCTTTGAGACTACCTACTGTTAGGATTTTTTAAAATGTCAGATTATTCCTGAGTGTATATCCACAGGGTAAAGTAGGAAAGACTGTCAAGAGAAACTACAGCTTCGGGAGAAATCAGAGTTGTTGACGCCCAATAGAAACCTATTTACTTAAAAGTGCATGTAATTCATTTATATGGTAGCTTGTATAAGGCTCCCTAGCCCTGCATAGTTTTAGAGTGAGTGTGATTCATAGTTATATATATATATATATATATATATATGTGTGTGTGTGTGTGTGTGTGTGTATATGTGTGTGTGTGTGTATATATGTATATATACACACATACGTAGAAAAGAGGCTCCCAGACATCCTTCACACAAAGGAATGTTCAGCAGGTCTCTTTTCTTCTAAGTGCTACGGCTGTGTGTGTATGTGTTTGTAAAAATACAAAGTGAATGCTCAAATAATGTTGAAGTGATTTAAAAACTCAAATACTAATATATTTACATTGGAGAGTAAGAAAAAAAAAACAGTCCTTAGCTCACACATTGCCCTTCCAAGGGAGAGGATCTTACAAGATCCCATGTGCTCAGTGGTTCAGTAAAATCCTAAACCAGCGTCCCCAGTGGAGTTCAAGTAGGACATGTAGTGTTTCACTGGGAAAAAAAAAAGAAAGAAAGAAAGAAAAAGTTTCTTTTTCTTTTTTGGTGACAAAGCATTATGCATTCTACAACTTTTTAGGACACCAAAATTCAGACAAACTTTGAAAAACATTTAAAAGAAAACACAGGCTTACAAACACCAAAATGACATCCGTAAGACTGAAGCCCTTTTGGTTTTTTTTTTTTTCCCACAGAGAGCAAGACAACTGAAGGCAGCAAGCAGTCATTTCCCATCTCAGCTGGAGAGTCGAAGCTCAGAACCAGAAATCCCGTCGGGCAACCTTTAAGTTACTTCGCTATTTCCACTGCCTTAGGATTCCAAGAAATCCAATGTCTTTGAAACCTCCTCTAGGGCTACGCTAATGCACATGACCAGCACCTGCAGTGATTCTGGCAGCGTCCACACTGTGAACAAAGCTACGGCGTTAGCCCGGGCACAAAAGGCTTTGCTCCTTTCGGTTCTTTACTGAACCAGAAAACTTCAGGATCCTGACTGGACTCTCTCGCTGGAGGAATGAAGACCAGCTCCCAAGACTTGTTAAGAAAAGAATGATATTAGATTTATGGAGACTGAGCAGGAAGATTTCTGAACTAAAACAATTACCGAAGAGAGAGGAGCATTTTGATGTGCTGTTCTTTGGAATTTCTATAATTAAAAAATAAGCACAGAACTATTTCATAAGAAAATACATCTCAGTGTGCAGTCCAATGCACGTGGAAACTGGTAGATGAAAGGTAAAATGCAAAAAAGTATGAAAATACGGTTCCTTTAAATGTGGCAATAAAGTTTGACATACTGATATAAAATCAATACAGGTAAAATAAATGTACAAGTGCAAAAAAATTCCATCATTTGTAAAGAGGGAAAAAAAAGTGCCAGCTTGCTTGCTCTTAAAAATGCTTCCCCACACAACTGTTCAAACACAAAATAGACAGATGCAGCATTCAAAAGAACCCTCGTAGCATGCCACGTCTCATAAACATGTATATACAAAAACTAGAATAAAATAATGTGAAACTGAGTTAGCTGGCATCAATAAACTGGTCTCTAAGTTGTCGGGTTACATCATAAAATGGGATGTTTCACATCTCAGGCACAGACGACTTGGAGGTTGCTCTCAGAGGGCAGACTTTTTGTAGAGGAAGTCTGGCTTGCTAGGTGACCTCCTTCCCCTGCTTATTGAATCTTCCCTTTCTAAATCAGTATTTTGCTGAGCTCCGCGGCCCAGGGACTCACTGTCCGCCAGTCTCCTACTGGATCTCTCTTCCGGAGCTTCAGAGCTGCATGCAGGATGTGAGGGTCTGTTGGGAGTCAGCCCAAAAGTCAAGTCAGTTTCTACTGCTGTTCGTCCCCTGACGTGGGCTGGACCATTGCCATTTTCGGGGGCCGCCAAAGGAAAGTCTGACCGCTGGGGAGGTTGTTCAACGACGTCAAGGTGGATAGACTCATTCTTTTGTCTGTGAAGGTGCCCATCAGGGGAAAGTGGATATTCTCTCCTACCTTCTTCCTGCTTTTTAGGAGAGGTCTGGCTAGGTAGGTAGGCTGACTTTAAGCCACTTGGTGATGCCTTATTGTGGCTATACAAATCGGGACCAAAATATCCACCTTGTGAAGGGGAAGGGGTGCGTCTGCCAGGAGCTGGAGTAGAAGGTCTGCATGCAGCATTTGAGAAGTCATAGAAATCCGGATATTCCTGCTGATTTTCTCGAGCATCTGCTTTTTGCTCTATTGTGTGTTTCTTTCGAGACGTGTGTGTATGCCTCTGTGGAATACATGACAGATGCTGGGGAGGCCCTGGTCCTACTTCAGAAACTGATTGGCTTAATTCTGTGTCTACAGCCAGTTCTGGAAGCCTCCTGTCCTTGAGTGACAGTGTGGACACACCCATGGCGATGTCTGGCATTAGGTCATTTAGCACAGGTTGTGTACACTGCAAACAAGAGACAAGAGAAGGGAGGGTTAAAAGAAAAAGACCCACGACTCCCTCTTTGTAAAAATGATGTTCACCAATTTTGGTTCTTCATTATGAAAGTGATACATGCTTATTTTTAAGAATGGTAACACTATAGGGGCCACTGGGTGGCTCAGTATGTTAAGTGTCTGACTCCTGATTTTGGCTCAGGTGGTGATCTCAGGGTTGTGAGACTGAAACCCCTGTCAGGCTCCAAGGGCAGCCCAGAGCCTGCTTGTCTCTTCCTCTGCTCTGTTGCTTGCCCCCCTCCATGCTTGCTCTTGTGCTCTCAAATAAATTAAAAAAAAAAAAAAAAAAAACTTAAAAAAGAAACAATAACAATATAGAAAACCATAAAGGTAAAAAAACAAAACAAAAACCCACTAATCTTCCCTATGAGATAGTCAATATTAACATTTTGAGGTATTTTTCTCATTTTTTCTCTGCTCATATATTAATTTTCATAAAATGTAGTGAATATTAAGCCTGTCAATAAGTTTTGAGATTACTATTTAAATTATAGCATAATATTCCACTGTATTGAGGAGTCATGGGTTATTTAGCCATTCTTCTTCCACTGTTGACATTAAAGTTGTTTCCAATTTCTTATTATTATAACCAATACTGTAATGGGGTGCCTGGCTGGCTCAGTTGGTGGAATGTGTGACTCTTGACCTTGAGGTCCTGAGTTTGAGTCCCACGCTGAATGTAGAGATTACTTAAAAATCAAATCTTAAAAAAAAAAAAAAAAAAGACTGCAATGAACTTACAAATAAATTACCTTTAAAGGGAATTTTATTTAAAATAAATAGTAGTAGAACTTTTGAAATTGTAAAATCGAGGGCAAGGCCAATAGGGTGGGAATTTGGCTTATCTAACATTATCAATCTCTGTTGTTTCTTCTTTTTTAGAGGGGAGACTGCAGGCAAAGTAGGTAGAAGGGTGTAAGGTAAGGAAGGATCATAATTTGTTCTGAAGTGTATACTAGTCCAGTTTCCAAATATTTTAATAAATATTCCCTGAAGTAATATATGTATCTTTTGTTTTTTTATTGAAGGCCACCGACAATGTGTGTGACTGAGCAGGAAGACTTAAAAATCACTACTTTTCCCCAAAGGTATTATATAAACAGAAATTGAACCTCTAATACAATGCAAAATTGATCAAGGAATTCTTGCTTAATTTATTAGCTACTAACACTAGCTACTGCGGTTCCCAGTCAAATGAGTGCTCAGATGGAACAGCCTGCCAGAGGCAGACACAGGCATGAGGACTGATTATCTGTCCATTTTCTGAACAGGAGTCTTCCCCACATTGCTCCTGACAGTATATACAGCTATAAATAACTTCCCTTTCCCGCCCCATCAAAGCATCTGATAGAAGAGTAGATTCTACAGAAGTTAGGGCAGATTCTAGACATGTGCTTGAATGGAGCATCACAAAACTGGTAAGATCCACTGGCACTGCCCTGTGTCACTACCCCTTCTGAGTACCTGCAATGAGCACTAAGACGAAGAAGGTACCAACTACTTCCAACACACATCCCATCTCTCCCCCTGGCTCTCGCTCTGGTCCACTATCCTTCTCTCTTTCCCTGCAGTCTAGGTTTTTAGCCTGTCAGTAACACTTCTGGGCACTGCCGAGTCCCAGTACGGCTCCTAGGGTCAGGGAAATTGCTTCTAATTTTCCATGAACATTTTATTTTAGGTAAATTAGCGAAGTGCTAACTTACCACTTGTTTCTCACATGCTACTGTTGCTGAGGTGGTGGTGGCGGCGGCAGCGGCCACTGTCTGTCTCCCTAGTCCTGTGGTGTTGGTGCAATCAGGTGCTGCTGCTTTAACACCTGGCAAGTAGACTGGAGGGGGACCAGCTTTAGGGGCTGTTCTGGAGTGAAACAGTGAATGATTACAGGGATAAGAGAATGAGCGTGAAGGGTGCTGGCTGGGAGGTCTTTGTTTCCAGCCTGCTTTGAGTTGGTTATGGATTGGGGTGGCTGGGGGGTGGTATGGAGGTGGTGGTGGGGGCAAGGGTGGATGGAAGGCCACAAAAGAGTCCAGATCTGTAAACATGGTTTCTGCAGGGGGGGTGCTGTTAACTCGACATCTCCCAGACTGTCTCATTGTCAAGAGTGGACTTTCGTCCCCGAAGCGTTCATCCGGAAAGAACTTGTGAGGATTCTAAGAAAGATTTAAACAAAGAAACAAATAAACAAAAAGGACATTTATTAGCAAATTTCCTAGATAGAAATTTACAGGCTGAGAGCGTTAAATGAGATCCTGCATTAAGTGTAGAGATTACTTAAAAATAAAATCTTGAAAAAAAAAAAGATGGCAATAAACATACATTTGGCAAGAGAAAAAGGCACAACATATTTCTCTAGGCCAGAAGCCCAAGGAAAATAACAGCACAAAAGGATACAGCAGAGTCTCTGTAGCCTAAGACAGAGCTATCAAGGAGAGCTGTTTAACTAAATATTCCAGCAAGCAGGTCAGTAATCCCTTGCAAGATTATGTGATAATGCAAAAGTAGGAAATAAAACTTAATTCAAATGTCTTTGCTGAGAAAATAAAATTAAATACCAAAGGAAAAAAAGGCATACAAGTGAGGATCTTCCTAGAATTTTCTGACAAAGCATCGCACTCTGTCTGAAATAAAACCTATAAAATACTAATCCTTACCTGTTTATTACATATCACTCAGTTTGATTAGTATTTTGATAAATACTATATAGTAATTAACTTATAAAACTTTTATACAATTTAAGATATCAAGTTAAGATACAATTTAGAATGGCGAAGACTTAAAAGAAAGGAATAGGAAACAAGACTCTATTTCAGGGATGGAAACCATGGTAAAAAATAAAAATCAAGAATGGCCTGCTGCCCTGCCTAGAAACACCACACTACATTCCTCTTTGAAAACTCAGGCTAAACAAGTCTGGAGTCAGTGGCAAAAAAAAAAAAAAAAAAAAATGCAATCACTTAACCAGACAAAATTAAATTTTATTTTAGGCTCTGATTTAGCGGCTGTGAACAGACTACTTTACACGTTCTTTCTTCATTGCAAAACTGACGCTACTGCTCTTGTACTTGGTAAGAAATTAGGTTTTTTCCCCCTGCTTATTAAAAAAAAAAATTCATTCCTTGATTCTCATGCCTACAGGATTTGTAACTTCATGCAAAAACATTTTTATTACATGGAGGAGGAGAGAGGAAGAAGAAGGGCACCTGGCAGATCTGTTAAGTCTGGTAGTAGGCCACAAACTGAAACCTAGAGACCCAATGAGGGACAGAGAGCAGTGGAGGGTCAGAATTTCCTACTTCTTCTTTCACCTTTGATGAGGATGCACGCTATTAACTTTTAGCAAGCCTATTAGGCACTGGAGACACAGTTGCTTACATACAGCACCTCTTATCTTCACAACATCCACTCTACTGGTGAGGAAACTGATATTCAGAGTGCTTATGTGGTTGGCCCTGGTTAACTAACTAATTGATAAGCAGCAGAGCCAAGATATAAGTTCAGCTCTCCCTCCAAAGTCTGTGTGCTCCATCTCCATCCACTCGACACACTGCCTCTACCTGGGAGGCGGTGGTTGGGAGTGGGGGTGGGGGTACAGAGGACGACTTCCAGGCTATCACAGACCCTCAAGGCAGTGAAAGGGCATGCGCTAAGAAACAGATGCACATGCTGTGAGGGCTCCTTAAGATGTCTGAACTACTGTCTGCACAATGATCAAGGCTCCCTATCACACATTGTCAAAAGCCATCCCACCTGTAAGAGCTCAGCAGCAGCGTCCGCAAGACCAAATTCTCTTAACACTCGAATCTGTATCTCATAGCTGACCGTGGCACCTTCTCCACAGTTGAGTGCGTAGGCTCTCTGCACCTGCTCAGTATGCCGTAGTTCCTGCAGACGCCTGACCATGTCTTTCATAATGAGGAGACGAGGAACTGAAAAAAGAAAAGGTTGGTAGGCAAAATATCTGAGCTGCATGAAAACCCACTCACTGAGCATGAGAAAGAAAGCATGTGTTCTGCTTAGAATCTTCTTAAATATTTGGTGATAGCCTTTTAATTTCCTGGAAACATAGTAACTTATATGCTGCCTAGAGAAGGGGGACCCTGAATGGAGTCTCGAAAAATGAGAGAAAACCAGTCAGGTAAAGTAGCATGAAGGCATGTGTCTCAAGCAGAAGGACCAGGCATATGTCAAACAGGCAGGTGACAGCATGGCATGAGTAGCTGGTACCACTAGTAGAACTTAGGGTTCAAAGGTACAAGCAGGAAGAGTATTAAGAGAAGGCGAGACAGATAGGTAGGAGCAGATCACAAATGACCCAGCATATCATAAGGAATTTACATCCTGGAGGTTGAACCAAGCCTGCGGCCTAGTTTGTAAATAAAGTTTTACTGGCACACAGCTACATCCACTCGTTCAGGCAGTGTCTGTGGCTGCTTCTGATGGCAGAGTTGAGTAGCTTCGATGGAGACTGCAGAGCCCACAAAGCCTAAAATATCTACCAAGTGGCCCTACCAGAAAATGTCTGCTGAGTCCTGGTGTAAAAGCCAGAGTGGGAGTAAGGTTAGAGGCAGGAAGAGCAGTTAGGAACCTAGACTAAGGCTGTAACAGGGGGCTGAGGAATAGGGGACACAGTCTACAAATATCTAAGAGACAAACTGACCAGACTGGCCACCAGCTCTTTTTTCTGGGGAAAGGCGAGCTACCACTTCCTGAGTGCTTACTCTGTGCCAGGCAAACTCCTAAGCATCTTACTCACAGTACTTCCTCAAATCTTCATAACAACCCTAGAAAGGAGATATATCCATTTTGTAGACAAGGAAATTAATGCTCTGGGAAGTTATCTTGTCAAAAGTCACACAAATAAAGTGGCAGAGCCAGAATATGAGCCCATGAGTCTTCTCCAAGAGGCTATATTGTCTTCTTTAGAGTGAGGTGGGCAAGGAAGAGAGAAGAATCAGAGAACACCAGAATAGGACCGGGTCTTGTTAAATAAGACAACAAAGCCAAGTCTTCTTGTGAACATCTCTGGGCTTTTTAGATTCAGTTCTAAGATTAAATTATGCTGCTATTCAATTGTATTAACTCAAGCTGATAAAAACCGGGCTAGTGACCATAGCTTCAATATCTGCACAAATCAGCTATTAGTGATATTTCTCTTCTGTTGTCCAATGTATACTTTAAATAAATGATTGTCAGTGTTTTGTCAGTAGTGGCCAAATCTGATAAGGCCAGCAACTGAACAGACATTAGTCCCAGAATAAAATATATGTGTTCAATTAAAAGTTGTTATTCTTCTATTTGTCCTTAATTGAAACAGACATTTATAAGCAGAAAATGAATGATACCATTTCTAATAATGCTATAATTTGCTGATCTTTTTGAATCTTCCAGTGGTAATTGGCAAGAGCTATAAATTTCTGACCCCCAGATCACTGCGGATTTTCTTACCTTAAAAACTAACACTAGAGCCCTTTGGTTAAAATCAACATTAACTGATGCTCAGAAATTTTTGGGTGTAACAATTATGTATCTCTATCTATGGTCACTTTTCTCAAAGTCAAGACATAAGCCTGTATGTACTACAACAGAATTCACAGAGCAGATCCTGGGAGGCTGAATGGATCTCTAGGAAACCAACAGTGATCACATTTGGGGGCACAAGCCTAGACTCAAATATACAAGTTTATAACTCTCCTCAAAGTGTCTTATGTGAGCAATGGTTTATGGATATGAAAAATCAGAATTCCTCTGAACTAGTGGTTCTCAACAGGAAGCGATTTTACCCCACACAGCATATTTAGCAATGTCTAGAAACAGAAAAATGTTTCCGAAAAGTTGTCATAAAGGATGTGTGTGCGTGTGTTTTTGCACACACATGCTACTGGCATCTAGTGAGTATAGGCCAGGGCTGCTGCTGAACTCTCTACAGTGTGCAGGACAGCCCCTTCAACAAAGAATTATGTCAAGATGGCATGGTTGAGAAACCCTGGGCTAACCAGAAAACCTGTACATACTTGTTACAGGAAAATAAAATATGAAACAAAAACCCTAGCTTATTAAGTATTAATTCTTTAATTAGAACAATGCATAATGGGTATTGGAAAGCAGAGAGAATTAGCACATGTAAAAAGGCTACAAAAATGATCAGATTAATCATTTAAATATAAATGCCTGACACAAAGCTACTGCCTCACCTGGAATTTCATTGGCTACGACTGAAGGAGGGCTTGACTGGTGACTGCTGATCTGCTGGTGGCTCATCATGTGACAGCACTGTGGTACAGCGGTATTGACCATGTAAAGTGTGTCTGGCACATTGGACATTCTAACCATTCGCAAACGCACAAGATCTGTTTGCTCAACCATCATCTCGTCCAGCACTGACTGAAATAACAATTCAGTATTAAGAGAATCCATCAACTCATCTCTGGAAATCATGTTTGGAGAAAGATTATAACCTTTATCATATAAAAAAGGAACTAGTTTATTGTTTTCAGTGTATGAAGCTTAAAATTAATAGTGAAAGGAGAAAGAACCCCTACTTCTTTAATTTTTAAAGAATCTTTCTGTATCATCTTTGAAAAGAAATAATCATCTTCTGGTTGTTTGCTTTTAATTAAAGTATTCAAAATTTGAAGGAAGGTATAAAATTATTCAGAAGTAAATTATACCTAAAGTTACTAGAAGGAAAACAATCTATACATGGGCTAAGTATCAGATCCAACATGAAATGGTCAAAACACAAAATACTGAAGATCAATTTTAAATTCAACAGACGTATATAAACCCAACTGTTTAGTTTCAGATGAATCTCAACAAACTGCAGAGTGGCCAAAATGATGTAATGTATAAACCTCTTCCACATTTTCTGAGGGCAATTACCTACTGATGTGTGGGTTCAGCTGTCGGGGAACAGGAAGTCCCAGGAGGACTATGTGATTAGCTCCCCTCTGCCACATTCTGAGACAGAGGAGAATGCAGGGTCATTTCTTACAGACCTTTGTTTACCATATACCACCTCTGCTAAAGGCCTCTGCTAGTTGCATGCTGTTAAGCACTGAACTTATTTCCAAAAAACCAGACCCAATCATTTAGTTTTTTTTCCTATTTTGGACTATTTATATTGTCAATCACTCAGTAAGAGGTAGATTATCCACCTAGCCAATAAAATTAACTTCTCACAAATCCTTTTACATAACTTAAGCTAGGAGGAGCTCTAAACATCAAAATGAGAAAAAAATTAAGGTAACTTCATTCTATATCCAAACACATTTTGCCTGTTAATTTGTTTCACAAAGCTTAAGGGTGATTTCTGACTTTCAAAGAGTTCCTCAAAAGTCCATCGCAAAGTTCTAATGGCCAAATATGGCTAATAAATATCACAGTATTCCATTTTTACATTACCACATTTTCTTGGAGTTCTTCATATTATGATACACAATTTACTTAATAAGCCTGAAATTTTCTCTTAGTTTTGTGCACTTATTCTAAAACTAAATAAAATTTCCAACAGTCAGCCACTACAGAAACACATTACAAGAAATCATGTCATTTCTTTAGTTTAATAAAGACAAAATGTGTGCAATCTTCTTTTAGAACATTTTTCCCATCCTGAAGATCACAATATACTGATAATAATTTCAGTTAAATTAATTTTTTTTCCAAATTAACAATTTGCAATGCAACTAAGATGAGAAAAATGTAAAATGCAATTCAACATGACCTAAGTTATAAAAACATGCTTGATAATTAAACATTTCAGAAAAATATTCTCATGAGTAGTCACACTAGAGTTTATTTCACTTTTCCTATTATTGGATATTTAGGTGACTTCTATATACTTTTACAATACCACAATGAGTATCTTTGTGCTTATAGTTCATAAAATGTATTCCAATATCTTAAAATGGTTTTCATTACCTTTGCTTCCTCCACATAGGGAGAGAATAGTCGAGGACGAACATATATTCCAGCATTTTTTTGCCGTAACCAAGCATTGGACTTTCCACCTTCTGTTGTAGGAAGCATATCTGATGGAGGAGTACTAATCAAGCCTCTTTTCATCTTGAAAAAAAAATTTTTTTTAGATGAACTAATGATTTATGTAGACCTAGAATACTACTAAGATGAAAAATTACACCTATAAATCATGAAAACTTAGGAATATACACGAAATTTCAAAATACTCCAAATGTTTGAGATTATTTAAAAGACTCAGCAATAAAGAGGTACTACAATATACCACTTTTCTTTATATAGAGGAATGATGTTTTTATTTTTTTAAAGGTTTTTTTTAAAAATTTTTATTTATTTATGATAGTCACACACACACACACACACACAGAGAGGCAGAGACACAGGCAGAGGGAGGAGCAGGCTCCATGCACCGGGAGCCTGACGTGGGATTCGATTCTGGGTCTCCAGGATCACGCCCTGGGCCAAAGGTAGGCGCTAAACCGCTGCGCCACCCAGGGATCCCCAGGAATGATGTTTTTAAAACAAGAGCTATAGTAATTAAAAATATAATTAGTTGGATTAACTTTCAGAACTTTCAATGAAAACCAATTTCTACCTTTTTTTACTTACTCATCTAGAGGATTCCATACCCATTCCACCCCCCCCAAAACAAAACAAGGACATCTTCTTGGGCCTGTATCTACAATACAAGGATGCACGTGGTCTGCCTGGTGGTTAAGGGAAAGGAGCTCTTGGGGAGGCAGATTGGACACAAATAGCAAACTCCCCATTTAACAGGTGCATGACCATGGATATGTCCTTTTAGGCTAGACCTGACTTTAAAGGGCTCCCCGATGGCCCTGGAGATGGGACCCTGCATGACTAAATGTGGTGGCCCTGTTGTTTCCTCGTGTATGCTAGGAGAAAATAAATCAAATACCTACAGCTCATAAAGTGGTTGTGAGGATTAATGACAGTAATGCACAGTGCTTAGCACACACTAGGAGTGTTTTATGCTTAACAGCCATTATTAGCAAACTTTCACCAGGGACTTCTGTGTGAAGCACAGAATTAAGAATAGAGATATGTATTTTCTAAGTCTACTAAACAAAGTTCTAAATTATTTTTCTAAACCAAATTCAGGGTTCAATTTGGCTTGTGTCCCATGTTTTAAACAAAACCAAACATTGTAAAACAGGCAAAACAAAAACTAAACATTTTTTTTAAAGATTTTATTTATTTATTGAGACAGAGAGAGAGAGAGACAGGCAGAGGGAGAAGCAGGCTCCATGCAGAGAGCCTGACGTGGGACTCGATCCAGGGTCTCCAGGATCACGCCCTGGGCTGCAGGCGGCGCTAAACCGCTGCGCCACCGGGGCTGCCCTCAACGTTGTTTTGTGTCTGATATTACTCTTGTTAATTCTTCCATTAGTTAAAATTGTTTTTAACTAATAAAATACAGCATTAGATAGTATTAAAAGCAGAAAAGCTCATAACTCTAACCTACTCTAACTATAATAACGCTGATATATTTCCTGTCAGTCTTGTTCAATGGATTTTTACATAACTGAATTCTAGAATACATAAAAACACATTAGTTTGTATTATTCTTTCTGAAATTATATTCTATCATTAGCATTTTTCATTGTTGCTATATTAGTCTTTATAATCATTGTTCAGGGCAGCAAAATATTCTGAGTAGTGTACTACAGTTTACTTTTATTTTTTCTGTTATTAAACATTCGAGCAGGTTTCAAATATTTAAGGATATGCTACTAATGTACCAGCTATACTTCTCCTATGGGATGGTAATATTATTTCAAAATATACTGACTTGGGGCGCCTGGGTGGCTCAGATGGTTAAGTGTCTGCCTTCGACTGAGGTCATGATCCCAGGGTCCTGGGATCAAACCCTATGTCAGGCTCCTGCTCGGCTTCTCCCTTTCCCTCTGCTCCCTCACCCAACTCTCTCTCACTCTGTCTTGTTCTATCTCAAATAAATAAATAAAATCTTGGAAAAAAAAGATAATTCCTACTAAAATAAAAACAGTGACTTAATAGGTGAAAAAAATGGTAACCTATGGTTTTACTTTGCCTTCTTTGGTGTGTGTGATTACTAGTGAGACTGAACACTTTTTTCTAATTAGAAATATAAATATTTAATTATTTTCTTCTAGTTTTCCCATGTTTCAATTTAATATTTAATTCTGCAATCTAATAGCGATTAATTTTGTGTGCAAGTGAAATGAGGTTTTAACTTTAAACAAATTCCCCCCTAACTCACCATCTAGTCCAGCAAAATGATTCACTGATTTCTGATAGATTATGATATGTTTAATTCTTATATATTAATGAGGAATTTTTTTTTAATGAGGATTTTTTTCTGGGCTATTTGGTCTTGTCTGTTTTGCTAGCATCACAGATCAGAATTTTTTTTTGTTTCTGTTTTTGTTTTTTAAAGCTCTAGGCCCAATGTGGGCCCTGAACTCACAAACCTGAGATCAAGAGTTACGTGCTTTACCAACTGAGCCAGACAGGCATCCCTAGAGTTTTTAAATTTTATTTATTTACTTATTTTTTATTATTATTATTATCATTATTATTATTATTATTCATGAGAGACCCACATAGAGAGAGAGAAGCAGAGACACAGGCAGAGGGAGAAGCACGCCCCATGCAGGGAGCCTAACGTGGGACTCCATCCCGGGTCTCCAGGATCACACCCCGGGCCGAAGGCAACGCTAAACCGCTGAGCCACCCAGGCTGCCCCATCCCTAGAGTTTTAAAATATATTTTAAATTCTGGAATAGTTATCCTTCCTTCATTATATTCGCTTTACAGAACTTAAAAAAAAATTCTTATCAAATAAATAAATGAATATGGAAGAGGGAGGGAGGAAAACCAAAAAACAAACTCTTAACAGAGAACAAAGTGAAGCTAACCAGACAGGAGGTAGAAGGGGGAGAGGGGAAACAAGTGATGGAGGTTAAGAAGGGCACTTGTTGTGATGAGCACCGGGTGTTGTATATAAGTGCTGAATCATGAAATTCCTCACCGGAAATGAATATTACACTGTATGATAACTAACAGGAATTTCAACAAAAACTTGGAAAGAAAATAAATAAATGAAACAGTCGCATGCAATGAAAAAAAAAATTCTTATCAGTTTTTTTCCAGATGATTTTTATGTTTCTGAGCAGCTGAAAAAACTGTCTATAAGCATTGCAATAAAGTTATAGATCAATGTGTGAAGAAGTAATATTTATAATACTTATTTCTCACATCCATTAATTCAAGCAATTCTATTAGTTTAAGAAATTCACTTTAAAAAAGCTATGAAAGTAATATGATCAGCTCCATTAATTTTTAACTGAAATACGATCATAAGATTCAGTCATCCCTTTCACACTGAACCCTTCTCTTCTCCCTGATTTACTGCTGTGTTTGAGAAGTCTCCAGAGGTAATTTCTACCCTTTTCTTTGTGAACAGGATCTACTTGATCTACACTGATCCTCCTACACTATCTTTTGCAAAAGTAAGACGGCTCTACCCACTTAACTCTCATTCACCAAGCATTTATTTGTGCCATTGGCCAACATGAGGGACACAATATGGTACAAAACACACATCTGTCTCTGTTCTCATGGACTTTGTGGATTTACAATACTTTATTAGTAGAAATTACGTAAAATGATAAAAAAAAGAAGTCTTTACATTTTGGCGCATTTTCTTTTCATGAAAGAGATAAATGAACAAACGTACTTACCGCATCACTTAGGACTTCACTGTTTATAGGTAAGATATGTTCAATTCGCACAAAAGGTAAGAGAGAAGAAAGGATCTCTCTAAGCTCTTCGATGTCTAGGTCTCGTCTTTTTACGCCTCTTCTGTTTACACTATGGGCAGTGCCACTTAGTAAGTTTGGCTCTATGAGACAGAAAACGAAAAGTCTCCTACCAAATCCAAATTTTTACCTTTTTTTCTCTAGTACACTTTTAGTAACATGCTTTATACTTAAGTGCATCTGCTTTAAAAAGGATTATAAATTACTTTTGTGTCTTAAGTTTTCTTAATAGAGATGTTCTTCTACAAAGATAAAGCATGTCAACAGTATAACTTTTTCTTTATTGTTTTGCACTAAAGAATAAGAAGAATTCTTTTCCACATACTAACACAAAGGAGAAAAGATGACAATCTATTAGAATCTAGTTTGACCAAGGGCTTTTTCTTAAGCTTTTACACTGCTGTGACCAGTTTTTAGTACAATTAAGGGCATTACATGGCAAATGCTATTTCCGGTAACTGTGGGTTATCAGGATACTGATTAGGCTACCATATGTTTACCAGCAATTTAATAAAATACTAATTACCTGGTATCTAAAGCAGCAAACTAAGGCACCTGGGTGGCTCAGTCAGTTGAGCATCTGCCTTCGGCTCAGGTCATGATCCCAGGGTCCTCAGATGGAGCCCCATATCGAGCTCCCTGCTCAGCAGGGAGTCTATGCTTCTCCATACCCTGCCACCCTCACTCCCCCTGCTTGTGCACTTTTGCTCTCTGTCTCAAATAAATAAAATCTTTTTTTTTTAAGTGAAATCTAATGTGCACTGTATTTAACTTTGATTTTTATGATAGTCTCCTAAATCTCCCTAATATGGGAATGTTACTGCATAAAAGTGAACACTTTGATCTCTGACACAAAATATATTCCCACTGTCCAGAGCAGAGAGTAAAGGTTTTCTTCATTAGGTATCAATGAAAGAAGATCTTAAGTATATATAAGCTTACAACATTGAGTGGAAAACAAAAATTACTAAAATTTTGGGAATCTTTAATCATATCTATAATCTAGTGGTTATATATTTTTTCTTTAAAAAGTAAGATCCTTATCATTCCCAAATATAAGTGCTGTATTTTTTGCAAACACTCTATAGGCAAACAAGTATTTCCCTTAAATCATGTGTAAATCCCATCAAATCTCTCATGGATAGAGAGATAAGAAATAATTGTTTTTGAGAAGCTAAGCTTCTTCTGGCATCATTCAATATAAAATTGTTGCAAGCATGTGGAAAAGGGTTTTTTTTCCTTGCCTTGCTATGATTTGGCTTCATACTTATTATACAAAGCACTGCTTTTCGAAAAAAAATTTTTCCCCCCTTAAAATAGTGGCATCCTGTTTTCATACGAAATCTTACATAAAACTCCCAAGTAAGTAATGGGTAAGGGCAGAACCTTATACAGAAAGGAGGCTGAAAAGAGCTGCCTGGTATGCTCAGGTTCCTGCTCATTCCTGGAAGAGCCTTCTGCTCCAACCCCATCGGGAAACTACTATTTAAGGGAAATCTTATCAAGGATGCTCATTATCTGCTCATAAACATGGCATTTTATCATAACCAACCTTACACCAGTGAACAGGCCTATGGCCTACAATGATTATGCAGCATCATATACAATTAATTCTTGTTGTTGGAGGAATCCTGTTCTATAAAGTCACCGTCAACAATCAGCAAACACTTAACCACTGCTCCTAAGGGAAACACAGGGTGAGATTCCTATAAGCCTCTGGTTCCAGTTTTATTACCTGGTCAAGACAAAAACGTTGTTTTAGGTGTGTTTCTGTTTAAAGACACCTTATTACTATATATTGTTGATTTGCCCTCGCAGCCAACAAGCACTGCCACTCATATCTGAATGAAGCTGAATTTAACTCCTAGTTTCTCTGTGAAGGGACATCACAGCCTTCCTGTGCCTGGAAACACCATACAGCACTAGAAGTTATAATGGGAGGCCAGCTGGATCAGTGAGGTCACCAAAAACAACACCCACCCATAAAATATGAAAAACTTGGCACTGAATGGAATGAAAAGGACACTTGTTTGCAGTATGAGAAGTGAAATGAGAAGGCAGAGCGGCACCTTGTTCCACCCGAAGCTGGGAATACGTGCATCAGGGGACTCCAATGTTTTGTCACTCTGAGCATGTCTGTAGTTGACCATGAAAGTGTTGTGGGTACTGGTTTTGGGGTTATAAATAAATTTTAGCAGGTAGATGAATTTGCAAATACAGAGTCTGCAAGTAAAGACAGATGGTATATTGGCATTTCAAAAAGACCTAAATTAAAACTAGTGGCTTTAATATTCAACACAATTCTATTTTTTTTTAAGATTTTATTTATTTATTAGAGACACAGAAAGAGAGAGAGAGAGAGATTGGGAGAGAGAGGCAGAAACACAAACAGAGGGAGAAGTAGGCTCCATGCAGGGAGCCTGACGTGGGACTCGATCCTGGGTCCCCAGGATCACACTCCGGGCCGAAGGCAGGCGCTAAACTGCTGAGCCACTGGGGCTGCCCTTCAACACAATTCTTATCTGAGAATTACTAAAAGGCTTTTGCAGGCCATAGAGAAATAAATTAGTAGGAGAAATTAGAGGTTTTGAAAGTCAGATTTAGTTTGAAATTTTTATGTATTTTAAAACATGACAGGCAAACCCTATAAATGCACTAAAAATTTATCATTGACCTAAACACTTTTTTCAAAAGATTTTATTTATTTATTTGACAGAGAGATAAGCATAAACAGGAGGAGTAGCAGAGGGAAAGGGAGAAGCAGGCTCTCTGCTGAGCAAGGAGCCCAATGTGGGGCCCAATCCCTGAGTCAAAAGCTTAACCGACTTAGCCACCCAGGTGTCCCAACTTGAACACTTTATAAATAGGTGAACTTCATGGTATGAAAAGTATATCTAAAAAAGCCAACAAGAAATGACAGGCAACAGAAATCTCTATTTAATTTTTCTAGTTAAAATGTTTTGAAAGGAAATGTTTTGATTTGGATTTGCTATATAGAGGCATACAAACATTCTGAGGGAAGGAGCATGCGTGCGATGTTTCTACCTCTTCTGCAGTATCCCCAGTTGGAAGCCATCCAAAAGCATTATTTTTCCTTTACCTTCCACAAAAAAATTTCTTTTAAAGATTTTATTTATTTATTCATGAGACACACACACACACACACACACACACACACACACACACACACACAGGCAGAAACACAGGCAGTGGGAGAAGCAGGCCCTGCAAGGAGCCTGATGCAGGACTGTATCCTAGACCCCAGGATCAGGCACTGAGTCAAAGGCAGACACTCAACCACTGAGCCACTCAGGTGTCCCTACCTTCCACAAAATTTAAAAATAAACAAGCATGCTTTTTGGGCCGGGGTAGGAGGTGGGGAGATCAGTCATACATTTTTTAATTGAGGTAAAGTTCGCATAAACCTCACCATTTTAGCCATTTTAAAGCATACAATTCAGTCAGTAGTTTTTAGTATATTTAAAATGTTATACACACATTACTATCTAATTCCTAAACATTTTCATCAGCAATATGCTTTTGTAATACTTTAATCATTAAATGAAAAATTTCACTCTAATACTTGTATAAATCAGTAAACATTTATTATTAGCACATAGATAATTCCTAAACATTGCCATCAGCAATATGCTTTTGTAATACTTTAATCATTAAATGAAAAATTTCACTCTAATACTTCTATAAATCAGTCAACATTTCTTATTAGCACATAGATAACATTAAAAGTACACTTTTAAAATTGTAAAATAAAAATTTCTGGTATATTTGTTTCTAATAAAGTATACCCTTCTCCACTAAAGGATTTTACAGATCATAAAAATTTCTATTTCCAGCAGGTAATAGTGGCTACTGTCAAGACTGACACATAGCATGTCTCTGAATAAAAAAACTTACAGTATAAACTAATTTTGTAAGCTTACCTCTGTCAGCTATTCTTTTCATCAATTGATGCTCACCCCATTTAATCAGATATTTAAGGATATCTTGTTCACTTGCCTAGAATAAAAAATGATTTATATTCATTTTAGTGAAATTAGACAAATGGCAAATTTCATTAATGACTTCCTAGGTCATAATTTACACACAGTATGCAACTTACCACATTTCATGCTACACTGGCTGTTTGAAATGTTCCACTAAAGCTGAGGTCCACCAGCAGCAAACACACAACTGCTTTCCATGTGTTTTGTCCAGTAACTTACCTCTTGGCTCCAACTAAATTTTTTATTCTTGCTTTCATCTTTATGTTTTGTTTATCCTATTCTCTTCACCTATTTTAAACTTATTTTATTCTACTATATGGTCTCTATACAGCTGCCTTAAATTCTTCTTGGGATAGGAAGAGATGAATAGATGAAAGTAAATGTATATAGATACCAAGTGATTCTGTTGCAAGAACAGAAAATACAGATACAGAGACTTGTTTTGACAGAGAAACTACAATCTGCACAAGGTATGCTACTGACTGGTGAGGGCCCTTCAAGCAGTCTGTGAAATGGCAAGGTGCCCCTCAAATCTTTGTACTTTACTGAAAATCTTAGAGCAAATCTAGGCTGCAGTCCAAGGTTTTTACTTTCTAAATAGAAATGCAAAACTTTCTAAAGACAATAATCTGAGAGAACTGACAAATCCTAATCCCCATAATGCATGCAGTCTGGATCAGGACAATGAAATGAGGTTAATGAACACAGAGCCTAAATAAATAAAATCCAATTACGACATCATTTGTATTGCAATCAAAGCACAGATGCTACGTTGATTATTTAACTTGTCACTTAATTTTTTTTAAAGATTTTATTTATTTATTCATGACAGACACAAAGGGGTGGGGGGCAGAGACACAGGCAGAGGGAGAAGCAGGCTCCATGCAGGGAGCCCAATGTGACTCGATCCCGGGACTCCAGGATCACGCCCTGGCCAAAGGCGGGCACTGAACCAATGAGCCACAGGGATCCCCACGTCACTGAATTTCTAACTGGGATGGAAGCATTTTATAATTTTCCTAGTATAAATATAAAGAAATAGGTAATGGCTCAGTGGGTTTATATTTTTATAACATTAAAACTGTTGTATAGTTTTCGGCATAAAATTCGTATAACAATGCCAAAAAAATTAAACTTGAACATATGTTACTTCAAAGTATTTTTTGCAATATTTTAAATCTATTGTTAGTTTAAGTTACCAAATTATATTGACATATAAGTCAATGACAGAAGAATTTGCTAAAAACTACTTCTGATTAAAAATAAGTAGTTCAAAACATTACTGTATTTTGGTAAAACACATATACTAAATTTTTATAAGCATTTGAGTAGTCAGAAATTGAATACTACTCTTACTTTGTGCTGAGTAAGCTACTGTCTATAGTCCAAGTACCTGATACTCCATCAAAAACAAGAAAGTGTGATAATGAATTGATGGAAGCCAAGAAAATCATTGTTGGGATATGCTTCTGACCTCGCCTACTGCCTCAACCCCATTGGTGTATAGTTGGTTGAGACCAGAACTTGTTCACAGTGCGGAGTTAGAGCAGCAAGTGCACAAAGGGCCAGAGAGCCAGAAGGCTTTTCCTGTACAAATCTGAAAAGGGCATACCTGGCTGGGCTGATCTCCCTAGATGGTAGAATAACAGAGTATAGATGGGTTTCCTGGTGAACACATGGATGACAATTACTTTGACAAGTATATATAAATGATTACCTGTAGGTAGTCAGACTGGATAGCAGTGAGCAGATGGTCTTTGCTGAGTTCATAAAAAACATCCGAAGTCATGACCTGGGAAAACTCCTCACAGAGGAAATGTAAAGCTTGTCGGTGTACCCATTTAGAGCCATATGGATGAGAGCTCCACTTGAGGATGGCAATTAAGGTATCTAATGAGATGCTCTCAGCAATGATATCCTCACAGCCTAAAAGAGAAGGCAAATACTTCTTAAAATTAATCATAAATATTCCTTATTGAACATTAGTATGTTAGATAATATATTTAAAAGTAGCAATAGTAAAAAAAAAGAACAAGGAGATAAATAAAATTTCAAGAGAAATTACCAAGACCTGGTAGGATGGGGTAACAACAGGTAACAATAGACTATGACATCTATAGGAAATCTGCTGTCCAGTAGAGACAAATCCATAGAAAGAGGCAGAGAATCCTCATAATTGTTTAAGAAAATCAGTATCTATGTGCAAATCCAACAACCTAAAGTAAGACACTACAGCAGAGAGGACTGGATCATAAGGGAAAGAAGAGAAGGGAAAACTGACACAGTTGTGGGAATTGGCCAGAGAATGGGTACGGATGACACCTGACAGATAGAGAATCCGTCTCTATCCGGATAGAGAAGACAAGTAGGCTATCTTCTTTGAACTAGGAGAATATATGTTCTAATAAAACAACAATTTGCATTGTTGATAGCTTAAACTCTCAGAATAGAGACAATATAGTTTTATGCTCATCTGAGATGAATTCTGGTGGATTTAAAAGAAATAAGTAGTTTAAGGAAAAGAACCAGG
This sequence comes from Canis lupus familiaris, assembly GCF_011100685.1. NCBI lineage: Eukaryota > Metazoa > Chordata > Mammalia > Carnivora > Canidae > Canis > Canis lupus. Next base: position 62,792,107 of record NC_049229.1, read on the forward strand.
CTTCTGGAGAAAGTGATTATGACACTGTAAGGACTCAAAAAAGTGAAGATAACCTGAGGATAGTCAACTATTTTCCTTAGGAGAGATCATTTCAAAATATAAAGATAAAAAATGTAAAATCTGAGTGATAAAAACTGTGGAAGGGAAAATGATTGAAGTTGGACAGAAATTCTTTATAATTGTTTACAAGAAACCCTGATAATTTGGGGGAGAAAAGAGGCATTTACCACTAAAGAGGCTGCTCTCTAATGAGCTCACAGCTTTGAAAGATACAGCCAAAATAAAGAACATCAATGAACTCCAGAGACTTGCAAAGTTCAATGTTACTGTGAAACCATGAAAGGCAAAAAGTGAAAGGTAATGACTGATTACCCTTTTTTCAGGTGACATGAGATCATTAGCAGACAATACAGGGTACAAGAAGTCATGCTTCATTCTCTTTTCTGATACAGTACCAGATAACCAGACTATCATAAAGAATGGTGTAACCTGACTTCTGCAAAGCATTTAACAAAATACTTTATGAAGTCTCTAGAAGACAGGGATGCTGTCTTCACTGTATGTCTAGCACCTTCTTGCACATGGGAGGTGCTACATAAAAATTTGTTGAGTGTGCAAACGAGATCTTTGCAGATAAGATAAAGAGCAGTATATGGGTGACAGAACAGTGGTTACCGGAACCGTTTGCAAGTAGCACTGATTAACCTGGGGGATGGGAGTGGGGAGTCTCTGTTTTTGTGATATTAATTAAGAACTTGAATGAAGATGGGGAAAATATGCTTCAAAATCTCCAGATGATGGGCAGCTCCGGTGGCACAGTGGTTTAGCTCTGCCTGCAGCCCGGGGTGTGATCCTGGAGACCTGGGATCGAGTCCCACGTCAGGCTCCCTGCATAGAGCCTGGTTCTCCCTCTGCCTGTGTCTCTGTCTTTCTCTCTCTCTGTGTGTCTCTATGAATAAATAAATAAGTAAATCTTAAAATCTCCAGATGAGGGGATCCCTGGGTGGCTCAGCGGTTTAGGGCCTGCCTTCGGCCCAGGGCGTGACCGTGGAGTTCTAGGATCGAGTCCCACTTTGGGCTCCCTCCATGGAGCCTGCTTCTCCCTCTGCCTGTGTCTCTCATGAATAAATAAAATCTTTAAAAAAAAAATCTTCAGATGATCTAAAACTGGGAAACACTGGATGACAGGATCAAAACCGGCTAAACAGATGGGTCAAAATGAAGGTGAAATAGAACCAGGAAAATTAGGAAGTTCTATATATTAGTGAAAGAAAATCAACGGCACAAAAGATGATGGGAGAGCTACCTCAGCCATAACCCATGCTGAATGGGACAAACTGTGATATGGCTGCTGTAGAGCTGAAACAAGCTCAAGCTTTTATGATTAAAGCAGAGTCCTAATCAATGGTACAATGTCACACTGCTGTCATGTGAGGTGCTGTGTTCTGTTCCAGGCCCTATGTTTTAGATGGGGCACTGACAGATGCAGGATTTCTCAGAGGAGGGCAAAAGAACAGTAGAGAGTTTGAGAACTGTAACAGGAGAAGCGCTCTGAGCAACCAAGATTACTAGGCTTACGGAAGAGAAACCTGAGGGGAGACCATAGGCCGCTATCTTTAAATGTCTGACAGACCTTCATGAGGCAGAGGAGAAATGACAGACTTCCCTGCTGTTCCAAGGGCAGGTCCTGGATGTTAAATGGATGTTGGAAGAAGGGAGATATTGCCTCAATATTAAGAAATCTCTAACAATTAGATTGCTCTCCTCTTGTCCCCTCTGACAAAAAAAGAATAGAAAAATATAGGAGCAAAGGCTGGCTCATCACATATGAGATAGAGTACCAAGAACCCCTATGCTGGATATGGAGCTAACATTAGATAGCATCCAAGTTGCTTCTATCACAAAGATAAAATCATTTTTAGAAAAGTGGTGACAGAGTATCAATGAGAGAGTAACTTAATCTAAAGATTAAAGATTAATTGACTTAATCTCAATATTAACCTGAGATCCTGATAAGGACATGGAGACCACCACAATGGAATCTGCATGTAAACAACACCCAAAGAGGTGAGTATGTACTGATGAAGAGTGAGGAATATGGAAAAGCTGTAAGCTGCCCGCATGATCTTATGGTGAGCCTTGAATGCCAGTAGCCAGAGGAAGACTTGTCAGTCTGCTGCTTTAAAGGAGGCAGGGGAGGAGAATGAAGCAATATAATGGATATGTTTGGGCACGAAACACGTGAAGTTAGAGAAAAAGTGGTTATTCAAAAAGATGTATCACGATCCTACGAAACCAAGATATTGGCAGAGGGAAGAAAAGAGAATTAATAACAACATCATATATTTAAACTTCTGAGGTTTTCAAAGAAGTGAGATGTGATAAGAAAAAGTGGGCTTTGCAATCAACAGATCGAAATCCCACCTTGGCCTCTCAGAAGCAAAGTCATTTGCTTAAATCCTTAGCCTCTTTGAGCCTGAAGTGTTCTCATTTGTAAAGCTAAGTTTATACTCCTAAATCAGGGTTGTTATGAGATTTAAATGAGATGGTACCCTTGACATTCTTCATTTGTTCAAACATTCTGCAGTACCTACTTGCCAAGCACTATGAATACACTCTTTTTACTGCACACTTTCCTGGGTGATATTATCTCGCCCACATGGCCTTAATTCCCAAAGCATTCTCATGACTTGTAAGTCTGTATTACAGTTCTGGGGTGCCTCGCCATGTCGGAGGAGCATGCAACTCTTGATCTTGGGTTGTGAGTTCAAGCTCTACAAAAAAGTTTACATACAGTTCCAACCCAGAGCTCTCTCCTGACTCCCAGACTCAGTCCAACTTCCCATTGGAGTGTTCCATGGGGATGTTCTGCAGACCTCTTAAAGGCAAATCAATTCGTTTCCTCTGAGAAACCTAGTATCCCCCTCTGACTTCTTACCCCTGCTTCCTCCCAAAGCCAGCAATCTTAGTACTATTAGTGATTCCTTCTCTTGAAGCCCACATCCAATCACCATCATATGCTTTTCATTCTATTCTTAAATACATCCCCTCAAAAAAAAAAAAAAAATACATCCCCTCCACTGAAACTCTACCACCTCCCCATTTCAGAATCTGATACTTTCTAAACCCTGCATCACTGAAATAGCCTCAAAAAGTTCCCATCTTTCTCCCTTCCAATCTGTTCTCCATACTGTTGCCAGATGATCTTTTAAAATGTAAATTAGATTATATATGTAACAAATTATTCAATAGCTTGCAAATAACTTCAAGATAAAATCCAAACTACATATTCTTGATAGTCTGGTCATTGCCAACTTTTCCAGCCCCATTCCTGTTCATAGCAATCATTCATCACTTAGCATTTCCTAGAGTTCCAACAAACTGTCTCACCTCCAGGCCTTTGCATATGTTGTTCCATTTTTCTGAAATGCTCTTAATTCTCTTTATTAACTCATCCACTTTTTTTAGACTTAGCTTAGATGTTGCCTCTTTCAAAACCCTATCTTGATCTTGTTCCCCAAAAGCTGAGGTCAGGTGTTCCTCCTACCTAAAAAAAAGCAGCCCTATTTCTCTATATATACAATAGCATTAAATTCTCATAGTATTTTGTATTTCTGTAATATTTATCTGAATCCTCTACCAGACTAAGAGCTCTTTTGGGGTGGAGGCCCCCCACCTTGTCATTCTACAATGCCGGACATCTAGTAGCTAATCAATTAAAAACAAACATAATAGGGGGTCCCTGGGTGGCTCAGCAGTTGAGCGTCTGCCTCTGGCTCAGGGCGTGATCCTGGAGTCCCGGGATCAAGTCCCACATCAGGCTTCCTGCATGGAGCCTGCTTCTCCCTCTGCCTATGTCTCTGCCTCTCTGTCTTTCATGAATAAATAAATAAAATCTTTAAAAACAAACATAATAGCTAATACTTTTGAAACTTACTATGTGCCAAGTCTATACTTAACTTAGAATATTTAATTTCTGCACTCCTATTCAAAGAAGGTAGTTTTATTATTCCCATTTTACAGATGAGAAAACTAAGATTCACAAAGATTAATATACTTGCTCAAAGTCGTACAGCTAGGAAGAAGACAAGTTGTACTTAACTAAACATAGCCTTCCCCTCCTGCCAAAAAATTTCCCTCTTTTTTATGTCTCTAAGCTTAGGTCTTACCTGGATTAATGCTCCTTAGAACTTTTTCATTTATAACCACTCTTCTTATAAGCAGAAAAGCATCTTATAAATACCAAACATGGTGACATTAACTCACAAATGTGAAAGGAAGGCAATTAGGCAAAAAATTGGAATGCTGAAAGGTATGTTTTACTTTCATTTTTTTAAAGATTTTATTTATTTATTCAAGAGAGATACAGAGAGAGAGGCAGAGACACAAGCAAAGGGAGAAGCAGGCTCCCTGTAGGGAGCCTGATGTGGGACTCGATCCCAGGACCCTGGGATCACGACCTGAGCCAAAGGCAGAAGCTCAACCACGGAGTCACCCAGGTGTCCCTGAAAGGTATATTTTAAAAAGAAATTTATCTAATATCGTCAAATATAATATTTTCATATTACAGTAAAGGATTTCAATTAGTGGTAATTTGCACTTTGTCACGGTTATCAATACTGGAATGAAAATGTAAATACAGCAACAAGGCCAAAGGGGTGCTGGCAGAGAAAGGCCAGTAAGAAAGATGCAAAAAGGCTTCATGCAATGTCATTTCCTTGATAAATTTTGGACCAGTCTCGTTGGTCCAGAAACATTACCAGCACACTATCGAAGGTGGCTGACAAAGTCATACTAACCCAAACCCCACAAGACCAATGTATAAATCAAAAGGTCCACTTATGTGCAGTGCAACTATTTATTTAGTTCACTTCTAGTGAGCAGAATGCCATGTTTCAAACTATCTTGGGTCAAGAAATATTTGTTATTGCTTGCTTTTTTTTAAGTTTCTAATCTGTCATGGACCAATACTTTAGTGGAAACCAGTAAAAATGCTGCTTGAATACTGTGGCGATGTCAAATTGCCAAAAAGTTTCTATACGCTTACTCTCAGTAACTGTACTTCCCTCACTACAGACATACTTTGAGAAGCACTGCTCTGGCTAGACTTCCTTCTCTTTCTCTATGCCAGTTTCAGGATATATGAAGGTTAAGTTTATTTCCTCCCATTTGGTACTAATAAACTCTCAGAAGGACCTCTTTTTCCCTCTTCTGGTTTCTTATAGAGTTTACTGACTCCATAGATAAAACAGTATCTGTATTTCTTTAAAGACAACTAAATACACAATCAGAATGACTACTTTTTTTTATTTTTTAAATAGGCTCCATGCCCAGTGTGCAGCCCAATGCAGGCCCCGAACTCACAACCCTGAAATCAAGACCTGAGCTGAGACCACGAGTTGGATGTTTAACCCTGACAGGGCCGCCGAGGCACCCTACTTTTTCTTTTTCTTTTTTTTTTTAAACTAGAAATAGGGCAACCCTGTCAGGACCCCTCTCACTCCTGAGAGCTTTCTCTGTATCTTTACTTAATAAACTTCTGTCCCTTTACTCACACACACAAAAATAAATAAATAAAAATAAAAATAAACTAGAAATATAGTGCTTAAGACTATTATCCAAATACGGCACAACACTGTACATATTCACCAACACCAGTCCTCCGATTCAACCCCTACCCATGTGCAGAGTACACATCCCCAGCCCAAGACTTTGGGACTGGCCATGAGATCTGCTTTGACCAATGAAACGTTAGTGGATATGATGTGAAAAAAAGCTTCAAAAGTACTTTTGGGAACTGGGCTTGCCCTCTTGCCTTCTCCACCACCATGGTAAGAAGATACTGTGTGTGGCTAGCTTGTTGATCCTAGGAGAAAAATAAGCAGTAGCAGAAACAGAGCCAGCCAGCTCTGCTAAACCACAGTGGCAATCAGGATAACCCCAGATGCTACAAACTTAAATTTGTAATTTTAGCTGACCTGGAGATTTGTAGGAAATACATGTTCATGTCATATACCACTGAGATTCCCCAGTTGTTTGTTACATAGCAGTGATTGACTAATACACCACATACATTTTTAGATGAACTCAAAAGCCTTTACCAGTTTCCTTGTAACAGAAAAATTCATCTGTAGGCAAGACATTGAATGGCTCAAAGGTGCTCATGCATTCTGCTCAGGTAGTAGATTTTCAATGATGCAGTTGTGAGATTGGCAGATGAAATATGAAGTTAACGTTTCATGATTTTTTTTTTGCTTCTGTGAAAACTACATTTTACAGATCCACTGCTTACTTGATTAATCCCTTCTTCTATTTTTTTTTACCAGAATATTTTCTTTCTGATACTTAATGTTGGCAAAAATGCCTCTTTTTAAAAATGTGAGCTAAACACTATGAATGATCAAGGCAGAGATATGAAGTACAACGTATTAATTTGACATTTAGTAATACAAATGATTGTTCATTTAGTAATACAAATGCTGCATGTTGAATAGGACCATTTTCTGTTTTTACTATTAACATTTTCCCCCCTTTATGTTCCTCTGATGACTATAAAATAAGCTTCAATATATACAGATTTCCTGAAAACAGTCAGGATTTGTCTTTTTTGCCACTCTCATACTCTCTCCACCAGCACTAGTGGGAAACTTTTTCACTAACTCAGGTCTATCAGGAAACATGTAATCAGCTTCTAGATTCAGAGTTTCATATTGGGGCTGAGGTAGGAAGAGGAAGAACATAGGCAAGGGGAAAGAAGTGAAGGGAACAGTGGAGGGTGATCACAGCTTGCTAAGCAACACACACTGTATAATAAGTTTAGAGGAAGGCTGGTCTTACAGCAGGCATGGTGGCTCTTCAGTGGCCTGTTAGAAATAGAAGACTTCAAGTGCAAGCAGGCTTGAGAAAAAAGTTTCTTTAATTCTTTCCAACTAACCTGTATGGAACTGATTCCAGTTCCCAAGGAAATGGAATCATGAAATGAGAGGGAACTGAGGACAGTGTAAAGAGCTTATAGGCTTTGAATTCGGGCAGTTATCTTACTAACTCTTGACTCTCCCTTAGAGTCCTGTGCAGGATCAGAGCACACCCTCTGTGAGTCTCATTTCCTCATACAGAGGATGAAATAATCCCATCAGAGTTCTAAGGATTATGTTAAATAACATCAGGGAGCCGTGTGTCCATCGACACTACCGTTCTAGGCTAGAAATCTTCAATCAGCTTGCCAACTCCACCTCCTTTGACATATAGATAGAACTAGTAGATGCGTCCTACTGATTCTTCCTTCAAGATGCTCTTTGATTAGCCTCTTTATTTTCCATCCCCAGGAATGCAACCTCTGTCCAAATCCTTAGTACTTCACACATCAAACACTGAGAAGCTTCCTGCTGTCTACCTCCCTCAGTCTTCCAATCCATACAGAGCACACGGCAGAAAGGTTTTCCACCATCATCCCTGCATCTTCTCTATTTTAAACAGGCAACCAGAATTCCAGAGCCAAGGCAGAAAATGAGAGTCAGACATGTAAGAATTAGAAGACAAGTCAATCTGTGCTGCAGTGTTTTTAACTGCCAGTCCTTGGACTCTGCAACTTGTGAGTGCTGATTGGATAAATATTCCTCTCTGCTACTCCTCAGGAGGACCATTCTAAAGATTTTACAGAGCTCCTCAGAGCATCCTGGCAGGGTTAAAACCCTGGTGTCTCCAGCGGCAACCAGCCCAAGACCTTTCTCTCCTCCTCTATCTCATTCTCTCTAAGCCTACACTCCTGTACAAGGGCTTACTTAGCAGATAAGCTCATGCAAGCAAGCCTTTGTTTTAGGCAGCCTCAGCAGAGCTTGTGGGGCAATGGGAAGAGATACCCATACATGAGAGGAACAGAAGAGGCCCTAGAAAACAAGATTCTCCAGTGAGATTGTGGAACTAGCTCACTCACTGAAGAAACAGCAAAAAGGACTCCGATTGCTAATGGTAAGGGGGTGGAGGGGGGGGGGGTAAGTGACTCCTGCATGCAGCAGCATCACAATACTATGGATTCCCCTAAGTGAAGTATTAGTTTAGTAGTAGAGGAGGCACTTGAATGGAATGGGAACATTAGGAATTATAGGGACCTGAAATTGGTTGGCTTTAGCTAATTGCTTATCAAGTCGAGAAAAAAGGAAACAGGCTCCGGTTAGCCACCCCTCAATATAGGCATTCTGTCAAAGTCAGAAGACTTCTAGGTTGGTGTTTAAAACAATCCTTATGGGATCCCTGGGTGGCGCAGCGGTTTAGCGCCTGCCTTTGGCCCAGGGCGCGATCCTGGAGACCCGGGATCGAATCCCACGTCGGGCTCCCGGTGCATGGAGCCTGCTTCTCCCTCTGCCTGTGTCTCTGCCTCTCTCTCTCTCTCTCTCTGTGACTATCATAAATAAAAAAAAAATAAAATAAAATAAAATAAAATAAAACAATCCTTATTCCCTGCAGGTGCAGAACAGACTGTCAAAACTCAGGCTCCAGATTTAATTTTAAAGATATCAGACCTACAAAGACTTGAATGTAAAGCCTTGACAAATCTATGATCAAATCTGGGTCTGCATACAAATAGTTGGTGACAGAAATCTGGAATGGGGCTATTTGGATAGAAGAGCGAGGAATGTGAAACCCCAAGATTTGGTGAACTTTCTAGATTGGGAAACACAGCTCTCCTCATTCTTTGTAGAGGACAGTAGCCTCCTCCTGTCAGGAGACCCAACAGGTACCTGCAAAGACAGTGCTTGCCCTCTTCAAGGTCTGCCTCTGCTCACTAGCTCCAAACCAATAATCAGGATCTGATCACTCATGATCACAGTCTGAACAAGAAAGTACAGTCTCTGTTCTGGGAGGAAAGACTACACATACCCAAGAATTGCAAGACCTAGTGATATGTACTGGCAGGGTCTCTAAGACCTTTTGTGGGAGTGACTCTTGAGGGTGCTGGACAAGGGTGCTACTAGGTCTGTGGCAATACAACAAGAGCAGGAAGGTATTTGTCTGGAATCCAAGGGATTCACCAGGGCATCTTGTGTTGCTTCTCTGCCCAGTGATAACAGAGACTGAGCCACTATAGCAACCATGGATAAAGCAACTAAGAGCTTAGACACCTCTGGGATGAAAATCTGGGTTACCCTACCTGGCAGGCCACCCAGATCTGTTGAAATATTTGGCAAAGGATAATGAAAATCTAGGTTGGGGGATAGAAGAGGGAGATTGTGGTAATTTGTACTGTTCCAACTTGCTTAAGCCTAGAACCGCTTCCTACAATCTCCATTCCTACAGGGTTCCAAGCAAAGTTGGTCAAAAGAGAAATGTGTGAAACTGGGAGGGCAGAAGCAGCCAGTCACCATAACTAGATGTGGTGACAGGCAGTCACAGAGGCATCTGTGGATGCTAGCTTATCCTTGCTTTCCCTTGTTCCAAGTCTAGTTCTCCCTCCCACTTGCAGCCCTGGTGACAACACTGACCCCAGGCCACCACCAGATGCTTGGCTGAAGAGCCACAAACCAAAGAGCCACTCTCTCCCCTCCCCTGAACAGCCTCCTGTCAGTGGCTCAGTGTGCCTGGCTTCTCAGGGTGACTGGCTGGTAGCTCCTCTGCATTCTACTACTCTCCCATTCACATCTTCCCTTCCCTAGCTACCCCCACCCCCTGCCGTGTGTGAGGCTCAATTCCTAAAAGAATTCCCCTATACCATAAGTCATAGTTGTTCTGCTTCCCTAACTGAACTCAGCGATAGAGGTTGTTTTTATTTTTTTAAAGATTTTATTCATTCATGAGAGACGCATAGAGAGAGGCAGAGACATAGGCAGAGGGAGAAGCAGGCTCCCTGCGGGACTCAATCCCAGGACTCTGGGATCACGACCTGAGCCAAAGGCAGATGTTCAACCACTGAGCCACCTAGGCATCCCTGTTTCATTTCGTTTTTGTTTTTTTTTTTTTTTTATTTAAAGATTTTATTTATTTATTTGAGAGAGAATGAGCTGGGAGAGGGGCAGAGGGACAGGGAAAAGCAGGAAGCCTAATGTGGGGCTTGATCCCAGGACTCAGATTATGACCCAAGCTGAAGGCAGCTGCTTAACCAACTGAGCCACCCAGGCACCCAAATGATAAAGTTTTGATGAAAATATCAATTATAGTCTCCAGTCAGCTGCAGCAGTGGGGACTGTGGCTAATTGCACCATCTTTCCTGAACTGAGTCTTTTGTAGAGGTGTGGCTGGTAATCACCTTGAAGGCTCTGTGATGAACTGGATCTAAATTATTGTTTTCTCCTCATTAATTTAAATCACATCAAATTGTTGATATTAAACCATTTTGACCTATGAAAATAACCTCAGATGATTAAATAATGTATTAATTTTCCACTGGTATGTAACAAATTACCACAACAGGTTAAAACAACTCATCTCCTGTTTTCTGTGGGTCAGGAATCTGGGCACAGGTCACACGGGCCCTCAGTCAGGGTCTCATCAGGCTGCAATCAGGTGTCAACTGGACTTGCCTTCTCATCTGAAGAACTGGGGAAGAATTTGTTTCCAAGCTCATTCAGGTTGACAGAAATCCTTTCCTTGTGCCCGCAGAAGGGCCCAGCATCCTGTGGCTGTGGGAGGGGGTGGTTCACACACAGCTCCTAGAGACTTCCTGAACTTCCTGTCCTGTGGTCTGCTCAACAACAGATAGCTTACTTCTTTAAAGCCGGCAAGGGAAGTCTCTAGAGCAAGTGTACTTTTAAGATGGAGTCTTCTCTAATGTAATGTAATTACGGGAATGACATCCCACCTCTGCCATACTGCACTGGTTAGAAATAAGACAGAAGCTGTGCTTACACTAAAGCAGAAGGGACTGCATGAAGGGTATAAATACCAGAAGATGGGGATCATTAGGCGTCACCTTAGGGTCTCCTTGTCACAGTAAGTTTATGACCATTCCAGTAATACTGCTTCTGACATACCGGACAATCCTAATCATTTTAATCTGTCTTGAGTGTTCCTTTCTTTGATCTACTTCAGGTCTTTTCTCAGATCATATCTAATTTTACCACTTCTCTGAATAGGAGTAAGAAAAACTTCTATCAATATTTTAGGCAAAGGTGCATTATAATTTGGCCAAAAAAGAAAAAAGAAAGAGAGAGAGAGAGGCACTAACTGATAAGGGAGTCAAGAATACTCAATGGGGAAAAAACTGTTCGTTCAATAAATGGCACTGGGAAAACGAGATTTCCATATGCAAAGTCAAACTGGACTCTGTCTTACACCCCTCACAAAAACTAACTCAAAATGGATTAAGGACTTAAATGTAAGACCTGAAACATTAAACTCCTAGAAGAAAGATTAGGACTAAAGCTCCTTAATATGGGTCTTGGTAATGATTTTTTGGATAGGATACCTAATGCACAAGCAACAACAAAAAAAATAAACAAGTGGGACTGCATCAAACTAAAAAGCTTCTGCCTAGCCAAAGAAACATTTGATAAGATTAAAATACAGAATGAGAGAAAATATTTGCAAACCATGTATCAGATAGGGTGTTAATATCCAAAGCATATAAGGAACTCCTACAACTCAAAAGCAAGCAATCTGATAAAAAAGCAGGCACAAGACTTGAATATTTTCCAAAGAAGACCTACAGATGGCCAAAAGTGCATGAAAAGGTGCCCAGCGTAACTCATCATCAGGAAAATGCAAATCAAAACCACGGTATACCACCTCACACTTGTCAGAATGGCTGTTAGCAAAAAACAAGAGATAACAAAAGCCAGCAAGGATGTAGAAACCTGGGTGCCCTGTTGGTGGGAAAACAAACTGGTACAGCCATGACAGACAGAGTATGGAGGTTCCTCACAAAATTAAAAACAGAATTACCGTATGATTCAGCAGTCTTACTTCTAGGTATGTATTCTGAGGATGATGAAATCACTACTTCAAAGAGATGTCTGCACTCCATTGTTCACTGCAGCATTATTAAAGATAGTCAAGATGTAGAAACAAATGAATGGCTGAAGTATGGTATATATACAATGGAATATTATTCAGCTATAAAAAAGAAGGAAATCCTGCTACTTGGAACAACATGGATGAACCCTAGAATATCATGCTAAGTGAAATAAGAAAGACAAATACTGTATGACCTCATTTACCTGTGGAATCTAAAAACGTCAAACTCACAGAGAGAGAACAGAACGGTGGTTTCCAGGGGCTGAGGGATGAAGAAATGGGGAGAGCCTTGTCAAAGGGTACAGACTTTCAGTTATATGATGAATAAGGCCCAGAGTGCTAATGTGCAGCATGGCGACTATAGTTAATATTGTACTGTATACTTGAAAGTTGCTTTGAGAGTACAGCTCCAGCATTCTCACCACCACCACTGCAAAATGTTAACTGTGTGATGGAAAGGAAGCATCAACCAACCTTACCAGTGGTGAACATTTCACTATATATATGTATAGTGAAATGTGTGTGTGTGTGTATATATACACACACACACGTATCAAATCATTACACTGTGCATGTTAAACTTAACACAATGCTATATGCCAATTACATCTCATTGAAGGGGGGGAGGGAGAAAAACAAAAAGAAATCTAGATTAAAATCTTATTTTCAGGGGCACCAGGGTGGCTTAGTTGGTTAAGCATCTGCCTGCAGCTCAGGTCATGATCCTGGAGTCTCAGGACTGAGCCCCACGTTGGGCTCTGTGCTCAGCGGGGAGCCTGCTTCTTCCTCTCCCTCTGCCCTTTCCCACTTGTGGTCTCTCTCTCTCTCATGGTCTCTCAAATAGTAAATAAAATCTTTAAAAAAAATTATTTTCAGTGCAAAAAAAAGAGGAAAAGTAAGTTGAATTTTTCTGGGTTTTATTTCTCATACTTTTTTGGCTAGTGTTCAGAATTCATTGTTCCTGTTGGTAGATACCAAAAATATCCTCTAAACATAAAATAGAGGCAGAGTCTTAAAGTGTAATATATTTATTTACACAGAAGGATATCTTCCAAGTTTCTATCTCTTTTAATAGTGTTACAAGTTCCTTGCAATCGTTAAATGCCAGAGGGCATTAGTAATATTATAGATCTATTCCAAATATCTTATGTTTTCTTTCAATATATTTTAAAAGTTATATACTTAGACTACCTCTGGATTGTCAGTGCCAATATAAAATCAATCACTGACCACAGAATCCAAGCAAATATTGGGAAGGAAATGAGAAGGTTCTCTGTTTTGAGAACATTACTCCCTTTTCTTTCTTTCTTTTTTTAATATTTTATTTATTCATAGAGACAGAGAGAGAGAGAGGCAGAGACACTGGCAGAGGGAGAAGCAGGCTCCATACAGGAAGCCTGACGTGGGACTCAATCCCGGGTCCCCAGGATCACACACCAGGCCACAGGCGACGCTAAACTGCTGCGCCACTGGGGCTGCCCCACTACTCCTTTTCCGATGGGAAAGAGGCAATCACAGATTCATGTTGCTTGTGTATGAAAATGTATCCGGAGCGCTTGAATTCTTTACTCTGATTCTTTTGCCAAGCTGTGTGAAAAGAAAGGACAGAGAGGAAGATAGGAAACAGGTTACTGTAGTAACTTGGTACATAAAGGAAGAGGCTAAAGGAAGAGGCTAACAGAAAGATTTCTCGAAGACATAAAAGGAAAAAGACAAGACTAAGAACTCTTGATACCTATTTGAATATATATTTATATTGTTTTAATGTTTACTTCATAAATTAATATTTGATATGGTATGTTCAATATTTAGGCTTAAGTGTTTTTTGGGATAAGTGAAAACAGCACGATGAAAGGGATGTCAGTTCTCTAAACACAGACACCCTACTTAAGCTTCTGCTATACTAGAAGCAGGGGGATTGAGTTCTGGAAGAGGACACCCAAACTCCTTGAAACTGAACACACATTCTGAGGTCATCTGACTAGAGATGTGGCATACTAACAGTCAGACTGACCAGAGACTCGACCCCAATTCCCGTTACTGTGCGATGTATGAAATTTCATCTGTTTCCTCATCTGAAAAAATGTTCCCTACTCCTCAAAAATCTCTTACTGTAATTAAGTTTCCTTGAGTACCATTATACTGGTATATTCTAATTCAGAAGCAAGCACAGGATCTGTGGGGACTTGGAGAGGGTAGGAGGAGAGGAGAGCAACTCAAAGATAATAAAGGGAACAGAGGGGATCCCCTGGGTGGCTCAGCCGTTTAGTGCCACCTTTGGTCCAGGGCCTGATCCTGGGGTCCCGGGATCAAGTCCCACATCGGACTCCCTGCATGGAGCCTGCTTCTCCCTCTGCCTGTGTCTCTGCCTTTCTCTCTCCCTGTGTCTCTCATGAATAAATAAATAAAATATTATAAATACATAAATACATACATACATATATACATACATACATAAATAAATGGAACCAAAATGCTGATGACCTGAAAGTACTGTTTACTTTCCACTCACACGTCACTTATTCAAATGTTAAATAAAAACAATTCTAGAGGCACCTGGGTGGCTCAGTTGGTTAAGTGTCCGACTTGATTTTGGCTCAGGTCATGATCTCAGGGTGCTATGCTAGGATCAAGCCCCATGTCTGGCTCCGCGCTCAGTGCAGTCTACTTGTCCCTTCCCTTCCCTCTGCTTGCACATTCTCTCTCTCTCTCTAAAATAAATAAAATCTTAAACATTCTAGTAGTCTCAGAACTGTGAAAAACTCAGAGGTTCACATACCTTTAACTAAAAAACAAAACCCACCCATCTATACCTATAGTTTGTTTACCATCCTTAAACCATTTTCCCACTGTGACACAATAGTAAGTTAGTATCCTTAATTCTGTTACAATAGGAAAACTCCAAAGGTTTTGGGATAGAGCCATGTTGATTTTCAGAAAACTTTTTGGTATTTACTGGTTAGTTATCTCTTAAATATAATTGTGTCTCCCTTCCAAACAATGTACATCACAGATGATCTCTTCTCATGGAGACCATTCTCTCTCTTCCCCCATGATGGGAATAAGTAAGCCCTGCAGTTCAAAAGACCAGGATTCAAGTTTTGGACTTCACATTTTCTAGCTGAAACCCCAGGTAACAATACATTCAAGCATCTGTTTACCTATAAAATGGAGAGAATACTTAGCACAGACAATGTGAGTTAGGAGCCTAGCAACAGTGCCTGGCAAAAAGCAGGTGCCCAAAAATTCTACTAAATAAATTAATAAATATAGCAAGAAACCTTAAAAACGAATTAGTGGTTTTTGATGAGTAATTTATAGACTGTATCTGCTTAAAGGATGTATGTATTTTAAAAAAATCCCACTATTTCTGGAACATTTCTCATGGTGTCTACATGTTGATTACCGTCTCAGCCAGAGATCTTTCAGAAAATGCACATGTAATCAGGCCATATTACTTGCTGTGCTCAGGATAAAGCCCAATGGCTCCACATGGTATATATACCAAGCTCTCTAATGCACAGCCCTACTGGTCTCTGGATCTTCGTTTCTCATCACACTTCTATTATCTCTGCCCCCCATCCCAACCCAAAGTGCCTGGCTCTTATTTATCTCTGGGCCTTTCTACCTGTTTTCCTTCTGCCTAACCTTTATCTCCAATCTTTAACTCCCATTCATTCTCCAGGTTTCAGCTTCTCTGGGAAGCTCCTGATATGGTTTCCCTTCCCTAAATTGAGGTCTGAGGCTCATCTTCCTGTGTGCTCCCCTACTACCTAGAGCATTGCTCTACACTTAATACTGTAACTGCCTATTGGTACTTAGCACTAGACGATCTTACTCATTACTTCAATCTCAGGTTCTGGCATACAGTAAGTACTAAATGGATAAAGTATAGGAGTGACAGAGCTAATTCTATAAAAAGGTCTATTTGAATCAACAGGTTATTTTCTTCATTCTCCTCTATAACATCCCATTTTCACCTTTATTTGCTGAAGATTCATGCAGCTACCATTCTCTCAGGTTTACAGACCTATTATCAGATTTATAACACTATATCCATCCATTTCTATTTAACTTAGTATCTCTAAAAATTTGACATCAAAACTTGTTTTAGAAGGAGGGGCTCCTACCAATGAAGACTTTAGATACTTAATATTTTTACTGCTTACATTTATATACAAAAAAACTATCAATCTGAAAGTTAAGATGATGCATTAGAGTAACAAGTTATTTAATCATAGGTTAGTTTAGAAATTCTTCTGAACCTCTTACAATTAGATACCAGCTTAAATATCAATAGGTTTAGAGAACCAATGTGATGCCCGTGTATCTTCTAAAAATATCTGAGTGAATCAGTCTCAAAATTCAGCATTGTTCTTCAATATAAGTTTCCATTAGGAAGAAACACAGACAGTGGAAACAGTATTAAAACCAACCCATTTTGGAAAAGGTCTAATGCCATTATGGTTGAAGAGGAATATGGTTAGAAACAAAGATGTGTAAGGGTGCAAACTGTTTTTGGGTTTTTGGCACAACTTTCAGATGTGTGGATATTTCACCTTCAAGTGCCATGACATGTAAAGCATATACAAGAAGTTTTATAGCCATGTTAATGGTACAAGGTATATAAAGTACAAGGTATATAAAAATGTTATAGTGAAGAGAACCAAAACAGAGCTCAAAGTCTTTTAATAAATCAAAGTCATTCCCTTCGTAGAGATATATTTAGTGAGGCTAGCCCATGTTAATTTGTAATAGAAACTGGTTTTTTTTTTTCACCTAAATATATGAAAAAATAGTTGGAGGCAAAACTTTTTGGTCAGTTACATACACTCCAAACTCAGACTCAGTCTTTAGGAGGTATTTATAGGGTGATACTATTTGTTAGCAGTATTTTTCACTGGAAAGAGACAAAAAGGTTCTTAAACACCTTTTGCATTTGTATTATCTCAATATCTAAACATTAGTATATCTTATATTTTTAGAAACAAAACATTAAAATAACCACACACATCGATATAATTTTTGCAAAGCTAGGTGTGAAAAAGGCAAGACAATAAGTATAGTGTGGTGCTATTTATGCTACAACAGAACAAGTTATGCATGTGAAATACACACACACATTCATATACATATAAAGTAGATGTGATCAGTAGAAGTAGCCTTGGGGAAGAAACAACATAAGTATTTGTTTCCACATCTCTATGATGGGAAGAACGATGGGAGCTATCATATGAGTTACTGTAAAGATTAAGTGGGGTATTCCACACAGTAATAGCTAAATAAGGTCATTATTAATCTATCTTAATTCTTGGAGTAACTTCTAGTTACTTCCAAAAACAGAAGGAGACAAACACCTGTGTCTGGTCAAAGTCCCTTCTATCCTAGACTTTTCAGGAGATAAGTGTAATATTTGGTGTTAAGGCAGAAACTTCCAACTCTGTATCTCAATACTGAGTTTGAAAAGCCAGGATATCTGTATAATGCTGAGGTTCTTCCATCTATCATTTTCCTTCCTTGATCACTAATGCCTTCCCCCAAATAACCTGCAGCTTGGATTGCCTTAGTTTGTTGTACTCCTTGGCAATAGAAGGTATAAGAGTAGTCAAAATTTGACTAAGGCAGAATCAGAAAAACAAAAATAAGTTGGGTCTTCAGGAAAAGGCCACAATTAGGCCACTTCTCTTAGGGTTTCAAAGAGAAAAAGGGACCATAATCAAATCAAAGTGGAATGGGAATTTATACCAAATAGCCTACTACCATGGGAAAGCTCTATGGGGCCATTTTTTATGGTTTTGTTTTGCCATCCAACGTTGAATGTTCTCTGCAATTGTAATCCTATGTATCACTGTTTAAATCAAGTCTGAATTTGGTAATTTTTTAGACTTTGGAAACTTGGAACCATGCTATCAGATGATGTGTCAATTCTTAACTTTAGAAATTGTTTGCCAAAGAATTAACGTAATTCAGTTAAAAAAAAAAAGATTTATTTGAGAGTGAGAGAGAGCGTGAATACAAGTGGAGGGGAGATGGGGAGGGAGAAGCAGACTCTCTACTAAGCAGGAGCTGACCATGGCGGATCCCCGGACCCCAAGATCATGACCTGAGTCAAAGGCAGATGCTTAACAGACTGAGCTACCCAGGTACCCTGTAAATTCAGTTTTAAAAACATTTGTTAAGCCCCTCCCAGCTGCAAGTCAGGCATAGTGCTTGACGCCCACACTTCTATGAAGAGAAAGGAACAAAATCAAGTTGAGGAACCCAGGAGAATTTATATGGTGAGTATGTAGCAGAACCAGGTTTGGAGCACAGATCTAACCCCAGGCTTCGTATTTATAAAATACCATTAAGTTTGGATACCGTTCTTTATCTCTGAACCTGAGCAAATCTCCAAATTCCATGGGGCTGTTGTGAAGACGAAATAAAAAGACATATATGGGGTGCCCATCATGAAGCTAGTTTGAATGTTAGTGACATTCAAACATGGCTCCTTTTAATTCTCTTCTCCCTGGTATTGCATCTTGTATAGTAATGGTGTTCAAAAAATGCTAATCTGAAATCAAGTTTCTCTCTACTTCAGAATACACTGCAGATGCTTTCTGCTATCTTCATGGTGTCTAGAGTTCCATGTACTCTTCAAATAATAAATGCTCAGCTCTTTCTTGTCCCTATGTTGTTCAGTTTTGTGTTCATATCCATAATGACCTGAATATAACATTTCATCTTTTGTCTGATTATGTTAATGTCTATACATTTCTAATTAAATCTCTCAGATCTTAACTATAACCAACATATGCTTTGTGCTGGGGAATAAAATCAAATCAAACCAAGCAAGTCTTTCTGTTTTATCATTTTCCTTGACTGTGGCATCCTTGGGATTTTAGTATGACAGAGAAAAGATTTGGCTTATTGTTGAGAAAACCTCCTAATTGTCCTTATATTAAACTTTATGGCTTCAAAAGATTAATAATAGCCTTGACTGGCTTCCAAGAATATGTTAAATTCAACTGATATTACATATCAATAGACAATAAAATAAAGAGTTGATAAGATTTTATTTGAAATTTTTAAATATTTATTTATTCATGAGAGAGAGAGAGGGGCGGGGGGGGGGGGGGCAGAGGGAGAAGCAGGCTCCATGCAGGGAACCTGATGTGGGACTCAATCCTGGGACTCCAGGATCATGCCCTGAGCTGAAGGCAGGCGCTGAACTGCTGAGCCACCCAGGGATCCCCCTTTATTTGAAATTTAACTTAAAATTGAGTTCAGGGCAGCCCGAGTGGCTCAGCGGTTTGGCGCCGCCTTCAGCCCAGGGCCTGATCCTGGAGACCAGGGATCGAGTCCCTCGTCAGGCTCCCTGCATGGAGCCTGCTTCTCCCTCTGCCTGTGTCTCTGCTTCTCTCTCTCTGTCTCCTGAATAAATAAATAAAATCTTTAATAAAAAAAAAATTGAGTTCAATGGTACAGAATTACATACCATTTAGATCACTTCTAAACTTATTTTTAAAAATAAGGCTTCATATCTCCAAGATGGAAATGCAACTTATACAGTTAAATGTTTATTACGCACACCCCCTTTTAAAAAGAAAAAGTCATTCAGTTTTCCTAAGTATTAAGATAACTCAAAATATGTAACTCATTGAGTTCTAACACTGGAACTAATAACAGTGTATGTTAATTAAATTTAATTTAAATAAAACATTTTAAAAAATGTAACGGAGAGTCTACTAAGAGAGCAAAGCACTGTGCTAGGTTCTTGGGGTGATTCAGGATGATGAGGATTTTGACCTTGTCATTAGGGAATATATAATACACTAACTGACAGAGGAAATGAGACAGGTACATTGGTAATTACAAAATAAGTTATATGTAAGAACCTAAAAGAAAAGTAAAAGTAGTTTGCAGGAAGTGGAAAATGCTTTTAACTTGGAATACTAAGACAAAACAAAAGGAAGTAGCATGTAAATTTCGTCTTTAAGAGTAAGGTAGAACTGGGACATTTAGTGGTCAAAGGCAAAGATATTCTAAGACAAAAGCAAAGTGTGAGCAGAGGGTCAGAGGTGAAGAGTTTATAGTCTATATGAAAAATGGTTTAAATTCTAAAATAAAAAATGCAATATATTATTACACTTTAGAGCTCACCCATAATTTTGAGTAAAGACTTTCTTAAGTGCTAAGTGTCATTATGACTAGAGATGTATAATTTGAGAGTTGTTTGAATTATCATTCCTGAAACTGAGATTAATTCTTCATCTATGTTGTATAGTTAACTGAAATCTTCACTTAGTATTCTGATCTGTTGATAATGGTCTTTAACTTAGCTCCATTATTCTCTAGAAAGCATATTCAGACTAATTTGCTGAAAAGGAAACAATTACAGACAGAAGCAAAATGAACTGCCAAGTCAACTGAACTGAAACAGAAGATGAGTGTCAACACAAGGACAATGGAGAGGATGGGAAGAGGGACGAAGGGCTTAGTGAGTCTGGACAGTTAGTCTTTACTACTTTGCATTTGTTTCAAGTCACACACACTCTTGAAATCTGACCAAGTTGCTAGGGGAAAAATTAGGTCACTCACTGCTTTCAGTTGTTTCTGTTAGATTTTTTTAATTCAATAAAATATAATCACATGCACTATGACTAAAAATATGGGCAATGCATTAGAGTCTACTTTAGAACTAATGTTATATATAATTTTCATATTCCAAAGACTGAAAAGTACACATTTGATCAAGATGAAAAAATAAAATCTGCAGTTTAAAGTATACTACTGTAAAGTGTCCTAAATTGGAATATACATGTAGATACTGATGCTAATTCTGGGCTGTTTTGTTCTGAGGTCAATAATATTTATGACAAGGTAACAGAAGTTTTTTTTTTTTTTTTTTTAAGATTTTATTTTTTTGAGAGAAAGAGACAGGGAGAGAGCAAGAGCACGAGGGGGGTAGGGCAGAGGGAGAAGCAGACATGGGACCTGATCCCAGGAGATCATGACCTGAGCTGCAGGCAGACACTTAACTGACTGAGCCACCGAGGCGCCTGGAAACATAAGTTCATATGGTAGGCCCAAGAGTTGTTAAAATTCGTAAGAAAACCTGTAGTTCTCCTAAAGAGTGGATTTTTACTAAAAAAATTAGAAGTCAGGGATGCCTGGGTGGCTCAGTGGTTTAGCGCCTGCCTTTGGCCCAGGGCATGATCCTGGAGTCCTGGGATCAAGTCCCACATTGGGCTCATTGCATAGAGCCTGCTTCTCCCTCTGCCTGTGTCTCTTATGAATAAATAAATTAAGTCTTTAAAAAAAAATTAGGAATCAGTATATATTCTCATCATGGTACTCACATTTTCAGAGGTGTTTTTTACACAGTATAGTGCATGCTAAAATCATTATGAAAGTCAGTACTCAAAACACCTGGTCCTTCTTTTGAGGCTTTTCCAATCTAGCCATCTATTTTGGAATTTTATACACTGGTCTTTTTAATATAGGTACTGTTTTCAACCAGGCTTTCAAGCTGCAACTGCAGAAAACAACTCTAGCTGGCTTAAACAGAAAAGGAGTTTATCTGAAAGGATACTGTTAGCCCACAGTTGCTGAGAAAGTGAAGACCAGACTCAGAAAACAACAAAGAGCAGAGAAAGGCTGTAAGGTGAGGCTTACGTCAGGAAAAGAGCTTATCCTGGGTCCCTGGCCACACAGTTCCTGCTCGGTGTACAGATGGTGGATGCTGTCAGTGGAATCACTGCCACTGACCTCTCTCCTTTCCCACTAGATGTTGCTGCTTCCACCCTGCTTACAGAAAGAGTTCTCTACAGTCCCTGCTTTCCTGTCCTATCAGTTCCTAACTCAAAAAGCCTAGGTCATGTGCTTAAACATTAACCACTGAGAGGCTGAGAAACCAAGTATGTAACCTTTTGAGTTTTTATGCTGGGGGTTGGGCTCTGCCATCCAAAAAGACCTGTACAGTGAGGAATTTCTCAAAACTAGGAAGGTTGTAATGCTGATAGCCAAAAAAGTCAAATAACTGATACAAGAACCCTCATCTATTCAGGAGAGAATGGCCTACTCAATACAAAGCCCTCTGTTCTCTGGTTAAGTGTTCTGAAGCAGTCTGGGTGGTGACCTACTCAGGCCCCTGCCCCTCTCCCTGTCCCCCCTCCCCCTGTTTTTAAAACCTCTTAGCTGGGCCCACATTTGCCTCAAGTATTCCTGCCCAAGTGGTTCAGCACAAACCAGGCTCATGGCTGAGACTCTTGAATTGATGCTTCAATCACTAGTCTGCTATTTCATTCTTACAACTAGGTCACAGTGGCTTCCCACCTTCAGCCCTGGAAAATGGTTCTCATATTGCTCCCCTCTCTCAAAATGCCCACATTTCTGGGGTTGGGGTCAGAGGGGCTGGTATGAGTCACAACCTTATCATTCATAATCTCAAGAAAAGGCTAGTTATTCATCTCTGTGCTCCACCATACTCAGGTTGTCAGGGCAACCAAATGAGAAAGTAAAAGCCCTTTGTAACCTAAAATGATAAGCATGATCTTATTAGTTAACATTATTGATACATATGACAAATCCCCCAGTTCTTTAGGATTAAGGCCTATTCTATCTAGTTCTCTCTGGTTCTTCTGAGCACAGATGTCATTCATATCTTTATTGTATTAAAAATTATAATCAAAGCAGTATATGCTCATAATCTAAAAAGTACTGTAGCTAGTAGTAACAAAAAACTTATTCTAAAAACAAAACTCTCTCCTCTCTCTTTTCTACTCCCAGTCCTGCTCCTCAGAGGCAACTACTCTCAATTCTTAGTTGTTTCTTCTGGTATTCACCACTCTGTATTATAATTTTTATTAAATCAATATTCAGTGTCCTTATTTAAATACTGATTACTGCTGAGCCAAGCAGTGTACCAGAATCATATTTTCTTCCATGTGTAATTTTAAATTTTTCTCAGTTTTAATTTTTTTCTTTTCCCATTTGCTTCATTTTCTTAACTCTATTGTTAATTCTTTATAAAAGTATCATAAGATAAATGAAATCTCTTTCAATGCCCCTTGTCATTTAATGTTTCTGGAGTCTTTGGCCCTCCTGGTCCAGTCTAGACATGATGCCTACTACACCTATTATACAGCGAATACTAAGATTTCCCTTTCTTATTTTCTGTGTTTGATGCCATTTCCTGGATCTCAGATTTCATCAATTAGTGGAACACATCCTTAGTAACTTCCTCAGTAGGGCAGCAGGGGAGATCAGTTCTTTGAGGCAAGACTGAAAAAAATGCCTTTATCTAGCCTTACACTTGACTGACAGTTTGGCTAAATAGAATTTTGCGTTGAAAATAATTTTCTACCGGCTTTTTAAAGGCACTATGCCTCTGTACTAGAGTGTTTTAGCTGGTGCTATTGAAAAGTTCAATACTATTTGGAGTCCTGTTTCTTTGTATGGAATCTAATTTTTTCCTTTCTGCAACATTTTAGAATCTTCTCTTTTTCCCTATGGCTCCCTAGGGGAAGGGATAAGCTCCTCCCCTCCCCTCCCCTCCCCTCCCCTCCTCTCCTCTTCTCCTTTCTCTCTTCCTCTCTTTCTCTCTTTCTTTCTTTCTAGTAGAAGCCCAGCACGGAGCCCAACACATGGCTTGAACTCACAACCCCAAGAGCAAGATTCAGGCTGAGATCAAGAGTTGGAGGCTTAGCTGATTGAGCTACCCAGGCGCCCCAGGATGAAGCTTTTAATAAATTCCTTTAGCTTTAACAGTATTTCTTACATTACTCCTTAGATACTGCTGCTCTTCCATTTTCTCTGGTGTGTTTTTAAGACCACCATTTGTTAAATTGTTATATCTTCTGGACCAATACTATACTTTGCTGTCCATCTCTGTTGTTTTACTTTACAGATTTCTTCAATTATATCTTTCAATTCTTCTATTTTTCATTTCTGCTACCTTATTTCCAAGAGCTCCTGTCTTTACTCTTACAGCATCCTACTTATATCTCATTGATGCAACAGCTCTCTAACTTAAGGGCATTTCTGCTTCTGCTGAAGTTCTCTTCTGCTTTCTTCAAGGTTTCTGCTAACACTTTGTTCTTTTTGTTCTGACCTCTGTCTCAATTTGGAAGCTTTTTTCAAAAGTCCAGTGAGCCTTAGATGGGTTTTCATATCTAAGAATGAAGCACTCAACTACTGTGTGGAAGCTCTGTTGCAAAAGCAGGACTGCTGACTATGGTTTTCTCTGTAGAAAAACTGGAAGGCAAACTGGTTTTGTCACCATGTAACTCCTGAGCATAAACTTCTTCATGGAACTCCACCATATCAGTCTCCACCAGTCTATATACCCTTGGGCTGTTCACTATTTCTAAAGTTTCAATTTTTTATCTTGTATCTGCCTGGCGTGAACGAGAGCAGAGGAAGAGGAAAGATTTTGCCATTTACTTTGTAAGTTTTCACATAAATTCAGATTTTAACCTTGTGCTTTACCCCACACCTCCACTCTCCTTCTTTGTAGCTATTTCCAGATTTGAAATCTCTCTAGTTCAATTTCTTTAGAAAATAAATCTCAAGGTTTCTTGTGTTTGGTTGCTATGGGCAGGGTTGGGGGGAAGGGGAGCAGTGGTAGAGAAGGGAATTAAAGGGGCAGGTTAGGATTTGCCACCTTGCACACGTGATACTGATGGAGGGACAGACAGGCTATTGAAACAAAATGGAAAAAGTAGTGACCCATACATACTGGGGAACTTTAAAAAAAAGCACACAACAGAGGAGAATATGGATTGTTAAATAGAGGGTATTCAGAAAACCAGCTCACTATACGGGGAAAACAAAATCTCATTCCTTTCTGACACCACCTATAAAGGTGAATTCCAGAGTGGAGGAAGGGGTTGATCCAGTCAGTATTCAGACTTATCAAATCTCTCTTTTCAGTTAATTTGCTTCACTTATTCCTTCTTTCCAGTGTACTAAGTACTGTGAACTGCCTCTCTTATCCTCAGTGGTTCCCTCTATAGGCTCTAGAGTTCTCCTCTGTGTTAAGCCAGTGATAAGTCCTTATCTACTTTCTGGCTTCTAAAAATTTCAGTATTTCTCCACTGTTGTTTTCTTCTTGGATATGTTTGTCCTTAAGGGTTTATATTTACTTTAGTTCTTTACTATACCATTAGGGCTTTGGAGGAGCCAGAAATAAACTTATATTTAATCTGCTATGTAGGAAATCAAATGAAATTAAAGCTTATCCTAAAATGCCAGGCCAGTAAGTTGAGGCCCCCCATTACCTATTGATTGACCTCCCTAATGTGACTGCCTACTTGTCTGAATAAAACGAATTCTCAGTGTAGGTCAGGAATCTGTCCTTTGATCCAAACCATTTTGGCTGTCTGCCTATTATCACTTCTTTTTACAATGCTCTTGAAACTATTAAATCACCTCTCCGTCTTGAAGGACATATTTAGTCTCAAGGTCCCCAGCCTCCCTTGACAGAATTTGTTTCCTTCTAAAACTTGGCTTTAACTTTGGAAGTTAAATCTGTTTAGGGATAAAAAGTAACCATCATTAATTCAGAATCATTTACTGAATGCCCACTATTCAGCATAGGGGACACAAAGATGAGAACAATAAGGTCCTAGCTTCACACTGCCCACCAGGCTAGTCTCACAGCATCTCTTAACTGGAAGTTAAGCCCTTGTCTGCATCATAGAACACAGATGATTTTAGTGATTATTTTCTTAATTCTCTCCAAAATGGTACATAACTATAACCATGCTGGATGCATCAGAGAGATGCTAATTCATTATATATAATAGATGCCTCAGAGTACTACAGGCTTAATCTACTTGTAGAACTCCTGCTGAGAAAAACCAAATAGCCAGATATTTACAATACTTTGATAAGTGGCATGTACCATCTCACTAGTGATAAAATTATAAGAAAGTTTTAAAATTAGTAATAACTTAGTAAAAATCTGTGAAATATGCTGAGTATTAAGTTTAATCAATAGAATTATAAAACTGAAATGTGTTCTGAAGACTATCATTTAGCAGCTAATATTTATTGAATGCTAACTTTGTATCAGGTGCCAGTCAGATCACTTAACATACATCATTTCCTTTAATTCTCACAATCCTACTTCAAGGGTTACTATTCTTATTTTATAGACAAAACAGAAGCTTAGAAAGGGTGATTTGCTCTGAGGTCAAGCACATTAAAAATTGGTAGTGAAGGATTCAAATCCAGTTTGTCTGGTTCCAGAGCCTGAACTGAGCTTCTAAACTTCATAGTATAAAATTCCTCTCCAAGTGACCGAATATTCTTCTTCCCAGAGAAATGGGGTAAAAATTATGCTGCAGGTATGGTCTGTTATAAACACTAATATGAACAGTATTATGGTCATGGGGGGAAACATAAGGCCTACATAAGGCCTACAATCAAAAATCAAAACACCAAATAACCTAAACTCTGTATTTTGAATAATGAAACAGAGAACCATGTGTATATTAAGGGAATATACATACAGTTTTTACAGTAACCAAAACTACGGTAATACAAGGAGTGTTGTTTTATATCTTTAAATGTACTCAAAAAATATAATTTCTAGCTAAATCATAAAAAAATATTTAAACTCATGTAACATAAAAATAATTTTAGATCAAGTATTACCTAAGATCCAAGAGCAGGCTCACAATTTTACTTTTCATTTTAATTTTCATTACTTTCATTTCATTCAACAAAAACAACAAACTCCCAAAGAAGTGTATTAAGGGATGTTTTCCTGTTTTTTAAAAACAGGAAAAGTGTATACAATACACTTTGGTTTCTTAGTATTTAAACATGTCAAAAAACAAAGCCAATTTGAGAAAATAGATGTTATTACACCTTTTAGGGAACGTTGCAACCTTCAAACTTTCTGATGAATTTGGTTTTACAGAAATAAAATAGTGGTAGGTCAAGCTGCTAGGTTATTTTGATAACATTATTTTCCTATAGTCTGACATCAAAATAGACTACTATCATCAATGTAATGATTCTTGTTTTAAATAAAAATATTTTAACAACACTTTGTGGTAACAAAACTAAATTAGTACTATCACTAGAAATATCATGGTAAAATAAGATTTTATTTTTTTTAAGATTTTAAAAATTTATTTATTCATGAGAGACACACACACACAAAGAGAGAGAGAGAGAGAAAGAGAGAGAGAGACGCAGAGACACAGGCAGAGGGAGAAGCAGGCTCCATGCAGGGAGCCCTACGTGGGACTCGATCCCAGGTCCCCAGGATGAGGCCCCGCGCTGAAGGCGGCACTAAACCGCTGAGCCACCAGGGCTGCCCCTAAAATAAGATTTTAAAAGATCCTTTATGTAAACCTTTTCAACCTTTTCTACTCAGGTTTATCAATAACTTCTGTATAATTCCTCTCATGAAATTAATTATTGCAATTTAGCTGGGGCTTTTATTTCTCAAAGTCCTATTAATTTGTTGGTTGAGCCATACAACACACATTTTTATTTTCAAGTTAGAAAAATGTAGCTTTCATGATTCCTTATTTCATTAAATTCCTGTCTTTTGCCATAGACATTAACATTTTCTTTTAATTATATTTATTTTTTTAAAGATTTATTTATTCATGAGAGACAGAGAGAGAGAGGCAGAGACATAGGCAGAGGGAGAAGCAGGCTCCCCATAGGGAGCCCAACAGTGGGACTTGATCCTGGATCCCGGGATTACACCCTGAACCGAAGGTAGATGCTCAACTGCTGAGCCACCCAGGCATCCCAACATTTTCTTTTAATTGGCAACTTCTAATGTTCTTTTAGGAAATACTCATTGGCTAAATTTCTTAAGTAATTTCATGTCATATAGCTTGTTTTCTTTTAACATATGGCCACAGAAAGCAAAGAGTGCATTCTTTCAAGACCACAAATTCCCTTTGCTCTGTGTGGAAGGTCTCTTTCCAGCTCTGATAAGTTAAGATTCTAATGTTTACCAATAGATACATAATTCTTTTGATGTTATCTTCATGTATTTATTTGCCTGTAGCCCCAGAAATGTGCTTTCATAACCTAAAAGTTTTAGTTTAGATTAAATAAAGAAGGCTCGAGTCTAGCACTGACCTTGCCTTACCCACTGGAGGCTGTTGGTTAATGTAAAATTAAGCTTGAAAAGAAGATACATAATGCCTAAAAATTTAAATCAGAAACTGCCTAATTCTTTGGTTCAAATAAACTGTATCCAAATGTGACTATTTTCATTTTTGGAAGGAATTTTCATTCTCTTTCTAAACATTTAAACATCAGTAAGTTACAGAGTATAAAAATGACAACCTAAGTTATCCCAGGAGTCATAAAATCAAGAATAACCATGATATCTGGGAAACGAGGCTAGTTCAAAGCTTGAGTGCAGACAGTGCAGGTGGTAGTTAGATATCCCATACCTACTGTCTTACATTAGAGAATTAAGAGTCTCTCATCTCATCTATTGCTCTTAGCAGTTTTGAATGCTTGGTTTTAGTACTAAATGAACACACATATTAATACTGACTTTCAATTGTTTCTCAGATTTCATAACTACAGATTCAAAATAACAACCTGGCACATCCCAAACAGCCAAATCATGGAACCTACTGGCTGTGTTTTGAATTTGGAAAACAATTATGTAATTCTAGGAATCAAAATTAAAAGCCAGAATTTCATACCTTGTGCAAGCATGTTAAATTCCAAGAACAGTGCTATGTGGTAAAGTTCCATGGCTTCTTCTGCCCTGGTCATGTTTGGCTTCCCTGCGACGAGAGCCTGAACCTCACTGAGACTCCCCACAGAGGGGCTACAGTGCAAGACGGAAAGGTCCACCATATCAGTATACATACAGTGTAATATAACTTTCGCATATTTTTTTGGTATAATAGACTCATCTAATATAATTCTTGTGGGAGTCCTCAAAGTTCGGTCTGTGATTTCTTCACCAGTCCGTATCCTCCTTTGTAATAAATTCCGAAAAAATGGGGACCGTGCTGAAATAATAGCCTTGTGAGCTTTGAGCTCTTCATCTAAACAGTTCTGATTTCCACCAAAAGCTTCAACCAGTTCAGAGTCTGAAGAAAAACTAAGGACAACATCATAATAACACATGTAATCAAAAAGTCCACGCATATCTACATCAAGGGAATTTGGTGTTCCAAATTCTTCACTAAGCTGAACGAGGATATCAACATTTTGAAACCTTGAGTCCTCCATTCCGAACTCTCCTGTATAAAGGTAGTGTAGCAAAGCAGAAAACATGGGCATGTCTATACCAGCTGTATTGATGTCCATAATGATCTCTGCCCCATACTCCGGTGAGGAAGAAAGCAGTGTTTTAAAAAACGGACACCTTGCTGCCAAAATGGCACGATGAACAGGAAAACAAGTTTCTTGAAATATTAAGTCTACATCGGTACAATACTTGTACTCATAAAGATCGGCCATATCTTTCTGCAATGTCCGAGCTTCTGGTCTAGCCAAACTGGCTTGTAGAGAAAGCTCCTTTAAGGCTGAAGTTCCCTCATATTCCTCCACTAAAGCATTAACATCTCTAACATCCCACCCAGAGAGGAGTTCTCGCATCTGCTTGGCATGATCGGCAGACCTATTAGATTTTCGACGCTTGATAAACTTCTTTTTGAGGGTGGCAAGGCCAGAGGTTCTCTTTTTTTTGTCTTGTGGTTTCTCATGGCCATGGTCAAGGCTATATAATTTTGATTCACAACCATAGCCTTGCTGAGAGTAGGATGATGTCCCTAAGAAGGAAATCAAACAAATGAAAATGTTTGTTCTCAACATTTATTTTCAATGTCACTTTAACACATATTTTATGCTAAAATTTTTATAAACAGACATTCCTGAACCATTCAAATAAAACTGACTTTTATTTCTATAAATTTCAAATAATTCCCTTCTATATTAAATAAGAAATAGAGACTGACAGTTTATTCTTTAGTTGACAAAATGCTTTTGGTTCTCTGGCTATCAAAAACCAGATACTAACAGATTTTAATCATGGATCTTTAGGAAATGAGAGTTAAGCAGATCTGTAAATTAAGAATACTATTTGTATATAATTGTGACTTTTTTTTTTAACTAGCAGTGGTTTGTACTAGAGAAAATAAATGGACCAGGACATAAGGATGTCCTGTATTTCACTATTTTTACACCAATGGAGATTGCCAGTTTTCCGAGGGCAATGGCAATTATGGTTAAGACACCGAAGAAAAGATCAATGGTGCTATAGCAGCTTGGTCAGAATAAAAATCATACAAGCCAGATTTACATTTGTTTCGGAAAAAATCTGGATGTTGCAGAATTATTATCTATAATAACTTTTTCACAGTTTCATCCAGAAAGGCCACTGAAAACAAATTCTATTTATAATATTCACAAAAGCAAGTGAAATTAGAAAAACGGAAACAGTTACCTATAAAAGTCTGTTGGGCTTGAGAATTTCCCCCTACCCTCGGGGAACATGAATGAGGATAGTTAGATGCATTAGCACCCATTTTCTTCAGTCACTCAGGCATTCCATCTGCTGGTTCTTCAGAGTGTAATCCCAGAGGCCTTTACGAACTTTCAACCCTGGATCCAGCAGCCTCTTTTCATCCATTTCTTGATATGAAACAAAAATAATTTTATTCATTTTTTCAAATGTATTTCAAATTACACAGTTAAAAAAAAAAAGCAGGCTACTGAAAACTGCTTTTATTTGCAAATGACAGGCTGTCAAATTCACATGTAAAAATTTCAGAAAATGTAAACAAATAGTTAAGCTTGAATTATGAATCAGTGTTAGCTGCAATTTTGAACCATAAAATGTACCAATTACATACTTTCTAAGGCAGGATAAAGTAACAAATCAGACTAATTTAAATATATAATTATGGAAAGAGTATTTCAAATTACAGGGAAAAGTATTTAGAGGACTAAAATTTTTTTCAATTTTTTTCTTACTTCTTAGAGGCAACTGCCAGTCATTATAATCTAACATTCTAAGCAATTTATATACATTAAAGAGGTTGATATTAGAGGTTATCCTCTTCGTGAACCCCTGAAATTAAAATATGGCTTTCTATTACCTGATATTAGACTTAACACAGACAAAGCAGTACCAGTAAGAGACAATTTGAACAATTATAGAGTAAATTCCATACCATGGAACCTTAACTATCAGAACTACCAGCAAAAGATATATGCACAAAAACAAAACACTCTAAGATTAGAGAACAGGGTTAATAGGACATATATTGGTATTGGTATAGCATCAGGACATACAAAGTTTATCTGACTAAAAAGGATAATGGTTTTAAGAGAAAACACAATTCAAAATCTATTATTGGAATTATTATGAAACCAATCAGGACATAATCTAGTCTCAAAATGAAGGAAGAAATGATTTAACAAATAGAGTTAAACACACACAAGCAAAATCACAAAAAAATCTGCTAGAAACAGAAGTGTGTCAAGATTCTTGAAATTTTTAATCTCTGTTACTGATACAGCATAACCATAGGAATTCAAGTTTAAGAAAATCACTGTTAACATCTGTGCTTCCTTCAACTTTTCCACTATAAATATGAAAATTTAAGCATAGAATGATCTACCTATAGTGTTCAAGACTGGGAAACATTCTACAAAGTGGGTATTATGCAAAGTGGAGGTAAGTGTATGATCCAATCAAATCATACATTCACACAAACAAATTTCCTAGTTGAAATTCACCTACCTACCAAGGAAAACACAGCATGTCATTCAACTTTTTACTCTGGGTGCCTGCTACTGAAGTCAGAAAGGCTATGAGTAGACAGAGATGTGACAGTGCATTCTATAAGAAATAACCAGCAAGGAACCCAAAGAGTTTAATGTATTATTTTTGTAAACATTAAATTGTCAAAATTATTTCTTCTACCAAAGTCAGTTTTTTTTTTAAAGTCTGATGCTTAGTGTAAGTAAATACAGTTTTTTATTCTTAAATATTAGAAATGTAAAAAAAAAAAGCTGCTTTTTGGGGTAATTTTGAACACTGTCAAAAAAATTTATCATTATAGTTAATATTGTCAATTCTTGTAAAACAGAAATTAAATCTGCCTGTGTTAATTTCAGTTCAAACTTAAACAGTAAGTCTAATAAATCTTAGTTTTCAAATTGAGCTTCTTAAAAGTTTTAAGGTTCTATCAGGTACGTTTAGTAGTTCTTTAGAAGAAACTAGGGTCCTGGAAGCCAAGTTTGTGGCTTCATTTACAAGTCAAATCCTTTTATCACTGAAAATTTGTAGTTAAAAACAGCACAGAGAATTCTTTCTCAAATTTATTTGAGATTAAGAAAATATATTAAGAAAATATTTTAAGAAATTAAGAAAAATGCAGAACAAAAAATTATGTAAAATAAAAGCCTTTTACTAAAATGAGAGAAAAAAGGATTAAAAAGATGAGCTTTGAACCTGGGTAAAAAGTGCTGGTAAAGTGTCCCTCCTATGGTAGGTCTCTTTTCATTTCCTTCTTTACTCCTTCTTAAAGTTACATTTATTTTGTTTGCTTTTTAATTCTTTTGGGTGGGGGGGGGGTGCAAACAGGGGGAAGGAGAAAGAATCTCCAACAGATTCCACACTGAGTGTGGAGCCTGACTTTGGGCTCCATCTCCCAACTCAGATCATGGCCTGAACTGAAATTGAGTAGGACACTTAACCAACTGAGCCAACCAGGTGGTTTGCTTTTTAATTTTTAAGGACTACAGAGTAAACTCACTAACATCGCACAAAATATGTGGCTGAAACAAACAAATATGGCGTCACGCTTCCAGATTAAGAATAATCAGTGTCTACAGTAATGGACAGAGTTCCTACTCTCACTTTGTCACACTGTGACAAAGTATGCACATACATCTAGAATTATTTTCGTCTGAGAATTCTGCAAGGTTTATAGGGACACAAAATGGTTACCCTGGTCTGTTTGAAATTTAAATCATGTCAAAAACACCTTTTTTCTTTTTTCTTTCTTCTTTTTTAAAAAAGCTCAATTTTATAAGTATAATTATAAATTCTAAAGCAACCATACAAAACATCATCAACCCCACTGGAGACATAAGACCATATAGCAAGCATTAGGGAAGTCATGAGCTGAGATAAGGATGTTTGGCTAACTGCCACTGTCATTAGCACCACAGGGACAGCTGGGGTCTCACTCTGGTGAGGTGACTTGAAACAAAAATGTTCTGGGGACTTTGGGACAGAGTCTCTTTCTAGCAGCTCCTAGTCATTGGGAATTCCCTTCAAGATGAACTGATTTGGACAACATGCATATTTCCTACTGGAGCTCTTATACTAAAATAAACATACGTCTTGGAAAGACTTAGTGGGAGAGATTTCTTAGGATTAGATATAACTCTTAAATCCACCTTGTGTCCCTAGTTTCAAATCTTGGAAGTAATCCTGACTGTACAGTTATACTACTAAAACCGTATTTCTCAAAATTCTCAGGGAACAATTTTATTTATTAAGTAACCAAACCCCTATACCATATGGAACATAGCGTTAAGCTATTTAGTTCTTAATCTAACCCACTGCCTTTAAATGCTGGAAATAAGTCACAGCTAAATCTCTCCAAGGATGTTTTCATTCTAGGCAAGCAACGTCGGTTTCTTATATAAATCAGGATGAAATCCAATCTTTGGATGATATGGCAGGGAAAGAAAGGAAAAGAGGGCTCAGGATGCAAATGGCCCTAGAAAGCTGATAAATGGTGATTTAGAATCACCATTCTATGAGAGATCCCTCTGTTAATATGACCAATCTCAATCAAATGATCTAACTGGCTTAAAACAAGTTTCAGTGATTATAGCAGATTCCCCCCCAAATGAGGGGGTGGGGGAGAAATGATACCAAAGGCAACAGAATTAACAATCCCATGGAAATATTTTTAGAAAAAACAAAACAAAATAAAACAAAACATCAACCTCTCTGCCTTTCAAAAAACCCTTAGACCAACATTTCCAAAGTTTACCCAAGGTCCGGAAAATGCAGGATTAAACAAAAACTGATAGGTCTCTTTACTCCAGAATGTTTTAGCATCTTTATTTATTTTTATTTTTTTTTTTTGTTTTAGCATCTTTAAAGTGCTAAGGTGTATTGTGAACCTCCAAGAGGAAGTATTTGGCATAATCTAAGGGAGCCCCTTTGCCCCACAGAGCATTAAAGGAATGTGCTTATATGATACACTTTGGAAAACCTTAATCTTTGCCATAAAAACACTTTTTATTGTTTTACTCAGTAGAGAGAACAATCGACATCAAGCGTCCTGGGATAGTGTAATCTTGTCACTAATGTATCACGTACACGGGATAAGTCACATTTAACTTCTATGAATCCTAAAACTGAGATGTATGGGTCTCAGCATCTGTAAAATAAAAAGTTGACATAGAGTTCCTAAAATTCAATGAAGTTGTATGACTTACTGGTTTGGAAAATGAGGATGGGGAAGGGAGTAATTTTTATATTAAATGTTAGTGTATAGGGGGTGGGGAGGCAATTGGATTTTGCGTTTTAAACACGTTTTCTTCCTAGACTGATTATTAACTATGGTTAATAGAAAGATAGGAATGTGGGGCACATATAAATATAAAAAACAATTCATAATGAAAGAGAAATGCAAACCTATGGTAATCCTTCAGCCCTGTCAAATCTAAGGTGATCACATAACATACCATCACACCAGGATGCTTGAGAGTGAAAAGGGGGTACAAATCAGACAAGATGCCAGAACATGATAGCCTGGGTCTAGTGGGGCCAAGTGGTTTGAATGGACACCCCTACAGACAAGTCTCACACTTCCAGAGCTAGAAATAAGGCAAAGTTTAAAAAGAAAAAAAATTCCTAAGTTAGAAGTGTAAGACTTTTTATGTCCACCTCATTCCCCAAGCATGTTTTACCCAATATAACAACTCATATTTATTGAAGTTTTATTCTTTAAAAAAAAAAAAAAAAAAAAAATATATATATATATATATATATATATATATATTTTTTTTTTTATTCATGAGAGACAGAGAGAGAGAGAGGCAGAGACACAGGCAGAGGGAGAAGCAGGCTCCATGCAGGGAGCCCCATGTGGTA
The DNA here is from genome assembly GCF_011100685.1 of Canis lupus familiaris. Classification (NCBI taxonomy): domain Eukaryota; kingdom Metazoa; phylum Chordata; class Mammalia; order Carnivora; family Canidae; genus Canis; species Canis lupus. Next base: position 62,827,169 of record NC_049229.1, read on the forward strand.
CTTGACCCCGGGACTCCAGGATTACTCCCTGGGCCAAAGGTAGGTGCTAAACTACTGAGCCACCCAGGGATCCCCTTATTGGGATTTTAATACATGCCAGACTCTGTTCTTAGAGCTTCACATATACTAACATCTCCCAGTAACTTTTACTGATGAGGCTGAGAAGTTAGTAACTTGCCCAAGGTCTCAGAGATACTAAGTGAAAGAGCCAGGATTACTTTGTAAATCTTCAATTCTATCTTCTATCCTTGGATACATTTTAAGAACAAAACAAAAGGCAACTGTGAACAGTTAAGTGAGAAGCAGAGTCAGCAATAGACCCTTGCTGTTTGAAGATCTCTTCAAAATGGTGAGACCAGATTGGAAGGGAGTTCAGAAAGCCATGAACTAGGCTCATATGTGTCCTCTGGGGCCATCTAATACAGAGGCAGAGGATCTCCACCCAGCACCACAAACCTCAGTCATTCCAATAACAGAAAACAAGTGTTTATAGCAGCAACTTATTAAACAAAAGCAAAACTATGTTTCATTAAACATATTTATTAAGGCAGAGATGCCAGAGTTATGGAGCTGGAAAGGGCCTTCAATTTTCTTTTGGTCAACCTTGTTTTTGAAAGTGAACTATAACCTCACAGAATGAGAGAAAATATTTGCATGCTATATATTTGATAAGAGATTAATATCCAGAATGCATAGAGAATTCCTACAACTCAATACCCCCCCCCCCCAAAAAAAAAACCCAAAACAAACCCATTAAAAAATGGGAAAGGGTCTTAAATAGATATTTCGTCAAAGAAGATACATGGATCACCAAATAAGCACATGAAAACATATCACTAATTATTAGGGAAATGCAAATCATTAAACCACAATGAGATATCACCTCACTCCTATTAGGAGTGATATTTTATTGATATTATCAATAAAAAACAGAAGACAAGTGTTGGCAAGGAGAAATTGGAACTTTTGTGTATACTTCGTGAGAACAAACGTATGTTATGGAAATGGCCACTGTGAAAAACAGTTTGAAAAATTCCTCAAAAAATTAAATTGGATTTACCATATGATATAGCAGTTTCACTTCTGGCTATATACTCAAAAGAAATGAAAGCAGGGGACATGTCCACCCATGTTCATAGTAGCATTATGCTAAAATGTGGAAGCAACCCAAAAGTCCAACAACAAATGGATGAATAAGCAAAATGGGGTGTATATACATGGAATATTATTCAGCAGATGAATAAGCAAAGTGTAGTATGTACGTAAAATGGAGTATTATTCAGCCTTAAATTAAAGGAAATTCTGATCTAGGCTTCAACACAGAAGAACCTTGAGGACATTATGAGAAGTGAAGTAAGACAGTTACAAAATAACTAATATTCTATGATTCCTTTTATATAAGACACTCAGAGGGCAGCCCTGGTGGCTCGGCGGTTTAGCGCCGCCTTCAGTCCGGGGCATGATCCTTCGGGCTCCCTACGTGAAGCCTGCTTCTCCCTCTGCCTGTGTGTCTCTGCCTCTCTTTCTCTCGGTGTCTCTTTATGAATAAATAAATAAAATCTTAAAAAAAAGAGACAGTAATCAAAATCATAGAGACATAAGCAGAATGATAGCTGTCAGGGGCTGGAAGGAGGGAGAGTGTAGGGAGTCAGTGTTTAATGGGTAGAGTTTCAGCTGGGAAAGATAAAAGAGCTTTGGAGATGGATGGTGGTGACAGTTATACAATACAAATATACGTGATACCACTGAACTGTACAGTTAAAATAGGATGGCAAATTTTATACATATATGTATTATACAGTCTACAATTTAAAAAAGAATTATAAACATTGCCATCAAAAAACTATTGTCATCAAAAAACATTCACTTTTGAAGTTTATGGTTAAGGTTCAAAACTGACTTATCTAAGGAAATTCCTTTTCCAGATAAAGTAAAACAGATTAATTATTACTATATTTCTCTTCAAGCATCAGAGAATTCATTTGAAAAAAAATTAGATAGGAAAAATCTTTTCATTTCAGGACTGTTTCACTGTATCAACCATTAATAAAATATACACAAATATTCCTAGGTCATGGCCAGTAGGCACATGAGAAAATGCTCCACATCACTTGTCATCAGGAAAATACAAATCAAAACCACAATGCAATATCACACAGTGAGAATGGCTAAATTTAACAAGACAGGAAACAACAAATGGCGAACATGTGGAGAAAGGGGAACCCTCTTACACTATTGGGAATGCAAACTGGTGCAGCCACTCTGGAAAACAGTGTGTGGGTTCCTCAAGAAGTCACAAATAGAGTTATCCTACAACCCAGCAACTGGACTATTTGGGGTATTTAAGCCAAAGATATAGATGTAGTGAAACGACAGGACATTCACACTCCAATGTTCATGGCAGCAATGTCTACAATAGCCAAACTGTGGAGGAGCCAAGATGTCCTTAGATGAATGGATAAAAAAGATACACACACACACACACATACACACACACTGGAATGTTACTCAGCCATCAGAAAGGATGAATACTTACCATTCATATCAACGTGGATGGAACTGGACAGTTATGCTGAGTGAGATAAGTCAATTGGAGAAAGACAATTATCATATGGTTTCACTCATATGTGGATTATAAGAAATAGTGAAAGGTGAAAGGGACCATAAGGGAAGGAAGGGAAACTGAGTGAGGAAAAATTAGAGAGGAAGACAAACTATGAGAGACTCCTGATTCTGGGAAACAAGCGGAGGTTTGCTGAAGGGGAGGTGGGTGGGGGGATGGGGTAACTGGGTAACAAGGCATTAGGAGAGCACATGATGTCATAAGCACTGGATGTTACACTATATGCTTGCATATTGAATTTAAATTAAAAAAAGGAAAAAATATTTCAATGTCAAATGAAATAAACAATATTTCATAAAATTATATTTGCCAGAAATAATGTATTATACTTTAACTAACTTTTATATTTAGAAAATATTATTTGTGGGGATCCCTGGGTGGCTCAGTGGTTTAGCGCCTGGTTTTGGCCCAGGGCGCGATCCTGGAGTCCCAGGATCGAGTCCCACATCGGGCTCCCAGCATGGAGCCTGCTTCTCCCTCTGCCTGTATCTCTGCCTCTCTCTTTCTATGTCTATCATGAATAAATAAATAAAATCTTAAAAAAAAATAATAAAAAAATATTATTTGTATTTATTTACACATTTCTGATTTTAAATATCATACAAGTTTTCAAAAATATACCAAAGGTAATAGTATACTGAGCCCCCAAACCTGTATCACTCAGATCCCAGAATTATCAAAATTGTTTTGGCTTACATTTAAATCCTTAAATTTGATATGTAAAGTTTATTGCTAGAATTTAAATGTCTGTTATCAGCTTCTTATAGAAATAAAAATCTGACTAAATATATGTATGATTACAATTATCGTAACTATTAACTACTATAAGCCAACCATTCTTAAGCAGTGTGCCTGCATTAATCCTTTAATTTCTTCATTCATGTGAGGTGTGGGTCTATTATTATTTCCCCCTTGCATAAGGAAAAACTGGGAGGTTAGGAAAATGAGGCATGGAAGGCTTAGTTACTTCCTCAATGTCACAGAACTGGTAAGTTCCAGAAATGGGCTTGACATTCAGGCTTTTTATCTATGAACAATGTTATCTTTGCAAAAATTTCCCCCCAAACGTTTGAAGGAAAAATTTCCAGAGCAGACAAATATAGTTCCATTCCAGAAATGGGAAGTGAGTACACACCTGACAGTATTACTTTTGGCACTTAAAAGGATCTCTCATATAAAGCAAAAAAAATGACTTAACTGAAAGGGTAGCTTATAAAATCAGAGCAAAAGTGCCTTTCTGAATATTTACATTAGACTGCATGTTCTTTGATGGCAGGACAACACTTGTTTATGCCTGATCAACCATTCATCCACCCATCCAATTCTGAGCACCTGACATGTGCAAGGCACTTTGATAGGCCTGGGAATATAGCAGTGGTTATATATTGAGTAGGAGGATTCCTCATGAAATTAAAAGAAAGGCTACTATTTTGGCTTCCTAGTTTAGAGTCAGACCTTCAAGAATTAACAGGAGTGCACCAAGTAAAAAAGGAAAGGGCATTCAACGTAGATAAAAAAAAAGGATGAATAAGTGGGAGTAACTCCAGTCCCAGTCAGTGTCCCACCCCAGCCCCACACCTCAATTATCTGGCTAATACTGCAGCATAATTACATTTCCACTGAACTGTATGCTTCCCAACGGTATGTGCTCAGCAGCTTTATCTTTTTTACCATCTACCAAAGAACACAAAGATGATACATTTGACAAATAAATGTTAGCTATTATCACTAACATTGATAAATAATGTGTCTAAGGCCTTAAGGAGTATATATGTTAAAGTACATGGGTAGGAGTTGGATAAAAAAGCTTCAAATTCCACACTGAAGTGTTGAGTCTTTATTCAGAACACAATGGGGGAACTACTGGAACAAAGAAAAAAAATAGTAGGAAAGAAGCACACTTAGTATTTGTATTAAAAGACTACTAGATGGTCTGAAGGCAGAAGATACTCGATGCAGGAAGACTTATTAGAGGATTCTTGCTATAGTCCAGGAAAGAGTAAATAAGGACCTAGCCTTCCTAATCCCTAAAATGAGGACACTATCAACGTGCTTCACGTTAAGAATTAAATAAGATAATATGGACTGACAGTGGAAAGCAGAAGTAGCCCATCATAAGGGTTTTCATGACGGGCCTGGCCTGGTCTTGTGCCAGGTCTGACCTGGCCTGAATTCTCATTCTACATCTTAGAGATGTTGAGGTATCCTGAAATACTCAGTGTCTCGACATTTAAAGCTGAGGCCAATTCCTAGAAAGAGGTGGATAAAGGACCCATGTGGCTGCAGAGTGAAGATGTGAATAAGCCTCTTACTCTGTATCCTTTACTTCAGGGCTCACATTCAAAATGCTTCATCTAGGGATCCCTGAGTGGCTTAGCGGTTTAGCGCCTGCCTTTGGCCCAGGGCGTGATCCTGGAGTCCTGGGATCAAATCCCACATCAGGCTCCCTGCATGGAGCCTGCTTCTCCCTCTGCCTATGTCTCTGCCTCTCTCTGTGTCTCTCATGAATAAATAAAATCTTAAAAAAACAAACAAACAAAATGCTTCATCTAGACCTAAAACCTCAGAATAAAAGCCTCCTGAAGTAATTGGTGGAAAAATGGGTAATAGGGCTGAAAAGGTTTGGAAGCCTGACTCTCAGCTCCTGGGCTTTTGCTTATTCCCCTTGTCTGTGCCTCTGGCAGTGGTGACTGAGACCTGATGGGGCAGCCTGAGCCAGAGTAGTAACATCCACAGCAACCAGAGCAGGAGCTGCGTGGCCCCAGCCATCCTTGACACCCAAGCCTTTGCTGCCTTCTCCTAGTAGCTATATCCCCAGACTGATGTACCTCTCAAAGGAATGGGAAAATTTTTCTCCAACAGCTAGGAACAAGGGCCTGTAACCCAAAGGTGGAAATGATTACGAGGCCCTCTAAGACAGATTACAGAACTGCCCAATCAACTGTATTATAAGATAATGGTGCAATTTGGTACTTTTGTGTTCATGACAGGGAGACTAGTTTTGAGCTAAGTATACAATATTTGGGTGAATAAATAAAATCACAATTTTAATCAGGGACAACTGTTTTTACTGTTGGCTTAATGGTGTATTAAAAAGCAGTCTGGGTAGTTCAGCGGTTTAGCGCCGCCTTTGGACCAGGGCGTGATCCTGGAGACCCAGGATTGAGTCCCACATCAGGCTCCCTGCACGGAGCCTGCTTCTCCCTCTGCCTGTGTCTCTGCCTCTCTGTGTGTGTGTGTCTCTCATGAATAAATAAATAAAATCTTAAAAAAAAAAATCTGAATCTAGATTTGAGTTTATAAAGGAAGTACACAGAGAAATAGAACTGAAACCAGACAATATATTTGAAGCAACTGAATTTAAAGAAAAACACGGAATTTCTCATAAATTCCATTCAAAGCCAATATCTCACATTTTCTGAAAACGAACTTATGAAAATTTTAAACAAACAAAAAATACAAGACGTATTTCTTGTTGATGAGTTTCTGTGGGCTCCAGCAGTAGGGCTGGAGAGATAGGAAAACATGCTGAGTGAGCCCGACAGTAAGCTATGGGACTTTGGCTCCACATGGAAAAAAGCAGAATACAGAACAAAACAGAAACGTGAGGCCAAATACTCAAAGGTATCCTCATCCAAGGCAGTCTTCTTAAAGGCATCAAATTCTAAAGTACTAGATCATCAAGGGAATAGTCACGTGAATGGTCCCACAAATTATTCAAGTTGTTATAAATTGGAAGATAATAACAGTTTATAAGTTAGAGAGAATTCTGTACTAAAATTTTATTTTTCCTCACACGGCTCAGACTAAGAGAGTACATATATATAGAAGAAAACCCTATTATTTTAAATTTTCAGTGAAAAGGGATAGCAAGCTATCTATAATGGGACATTAGCCTTAATGAGGGCCTCTCCATTCTGAACCTTACAGAAACTTTGTTGGCATGACGAATGAAGAGTGTTCCTCCTAAGTATCTTCCGAAGTCTATAGAAAGAATCTTGTATGGAGGTGGCAGTAGAAGAAGTGGGTTTGATGATGAACAAGTTTTGAGAAATGTCAGTTATGAAGGACCTTTAGCAGAGACACAAAAAAACGCCTCTTAGGTAAAACGAGAAGTAGAAAGTTAGACAAAACTCTTACTCTCATAATGTTTAGTAGAGACTTTCTTGGAACTGTGATAAAAATTTTTCCTATCTCTTTCCTCAACCCCATGGCTCATCCTGTGCCACCCGCTTGCTGTAATAGAAACACAGGAAGAGGATATTGCAGTCCAGATATATAAAACTGAAACATATATTCTAGGTCCAGTTTCTGCATGTTAAAACACTATTTCGCATTTGCTTAAGATATCTATACTAAAAAATTAAGATAATCCTTATTATAAAACATAGCACAAAACTGGTGAGGGGATAAATGGAAAGGAAAAAGGGAATGATCATGTCTCTACCTTGCATGACCGGGTGGTTAGCAATGCTATAAATGAAGAAGAAACACAGGACATGTAATTTATGGGTGAACTGGGAGTAATAAGGATAACAGGTTTGGGGTTCCAGAGAGACATACCAAGGAAGAAGTAATGCAAACAGAGCAGATGTAAAGGAAGAAGTCTGAAAACAAGAGCTTCCTAATACTAATATTTTCAACTCTAGAGGTAACACTCAAATACATACTACAATATGGCATTCTTTGGAGATTGGCAATTCATTTACTCCCTTTTTAAAAAAAGATTTGAGAGAGAAAGAGAATGTGTAGGGGAGAGGGGCAAAGGGAGAAGGAGAGAATCTCAAGCAGACTCCCCACTGAATGCAGAGCCTGATACAGCACTCTATCTCATGACCCTGAGATCATGACCCAAGCCAAAATCAAGAGTCGGATGTTAAACTGACTGAGCCACCCAGGCACTCCATAATTCATTTATTTCTGACTGGGGATATGATTTATAAAGGTCCTATCGATGTTCACAAAGATAGAGCATCTAAGAAGTGACAGGTTTTTTTTAAACTCTACACCCAATGTGGGGTTTCTACTCATACCCTCATGATCAAGAGTCACATGCTCTACCAACTGAGTCAGCCAGGTGCCCTGACACTGTTCATTTTTTGAGGCCTAAGGCCATTTTGGGCATAACAGCATTATTGCATAGTGCCTGGTGAAACAATGGTGATACTGAAGTTCTCTTCCAATCCTTAGCATGTCTGAGTCCATGTGTTCTCCTAATACTATCTGTGTAATAGTCATATATGCTATCACTAAGATATATTGGATATTTTTTAAAAAGATTTTATTCATTTATTCATAGACACACAGAGAGAGAGAGATGGGCAGAGATACAGGCTTTAGAAGAAGCAGGCACCAAAAAAAAAAAAAAAAAAAAAAAAAAAAAAAAAAAAAAAAAAAGAAGAAGAAGCAGGCACCATGCAGGTAGCCTAACGTGGGACTCGATCCAGGGTCTCCAGGATCACACCCTGGGCTGCAGGCGGCGCTAAACTGCTGTGCCACCGGGGCTGCCTGATATACTGGATATTAAAACATTTTATTAACTAAGATTTTTAGACATCACTTCTTGAAACACATTCTCTTTATCAGTCTCATTTCTACCTTCTCTGAACAAAGATAATACCTTTCGGGTTCACTGTGCCAAGAAAATTATACCTTAGAGGAAGAGGATATGTCTTCCATGTGGTAATCATTATTGGAATGAATGTCTTGTCAGCAGTAATATTTTGCCAGCATCTTTCACCTCACAAATGAATAGATATATATTTTCTAGAATCATTAACAGAATATACAAATAAATTTCCCTAACATTTTTCCATCTTAAGTTTTCCCTTACTTTTCTTTCTAATAAGATATCTTAAACCTACCCATTTCTTTAGATGAGTACTAGATACCGGTTGAGATACACAGGTCTTCATTTGACTTCTGATTTCGTCTTTTTACATTTCCTGCCCCTACCTCAGGGCCTGCTATTCCCTATGCCTAGAAAACTTTCCCACAAAGTCCTCAAATGGTTCGTGTCCTCATTTTTTTTTTTTAATTTACTTATTCATGAGAAACACAGAGAGAGAGAGAGAGAGAGGGAGAGAGGCAGAGACACAGGCAGAGGGAAAAGCAGGCTCCATGCAGGGAGCCCGATGTGGGACTCAATCCCAGATCTCCAGAATCACGTCCTGGGCCAAAGGCAGGCACCAAACCACTGAGCCACCCAGGGATCCCCTCATGTCCTCATTTTATTCAGATCTTTGCTCAAGTGTCATGCCCTCAAAGAGACTTTCCCTAATCATCGTCTAAAAAATAACATGCCATCTCAGCCCATCATTCTCTATCCCCTTTCTTCAGCTTATTTTTCTCTACATCACTTTGCAGCACTTGAAACTATATACTTATTTTTTGCTAATAGCCTCACACTAAGCTCCAGGAAAGCCAGGATTTCATTTAGTCAACATTAAATTCTCAGCACATAGAACAATGCCTGACAAATATGAAGTATTGAGTTAAAAACTGCTGAATGAAATCAGTTTTTTAAAAATAAAAGACGTGTTTGTAATTATTCTTCAAGCTTTTCAATCCAAAAACTGTCTCTCAGATCCAATGGATATAATCTAAGCCTCATAGAAGACTGTGATTTAAAAACTGTACTAGTATTTGGGAGGGAAAACCCCCCAACATTTCCCCTGAATTATAGGATATATACACAGCCTTAAATATGACATTCTTGGGATGTTTCAAAATACACAATTATTTTAAAAACCCATACTTATTCCTCAAAAAATTAAACACAGAATTACCATATGATCTAGCAATTCCACTTCTGGCTATTAAAAAAATGAAAACAGGGACTCAAACAGCTATTTGTATACCCATCTTCACAGCAACATTATTCACAATAGCCAAAAGGTGGAGCCAAATTAACTGTCCATTGACAAATAATCGGATGAACAAAATGATACATAAGATACAATGGAATATTACTCAGCCTTTAAAAGGGAGGAAATTCTGATACCTGCTACAATATGCATAAACCTTGACATTATGTTAAGTAAAATAAGCCAGTCAACGAAGAACAAATTGTATGATCCTATTTTATTTATTTATTTTTAAAAATTTTATTTATTCGAGAGGGGGTTGGCAAAGACACAGGGAGAGGGAGAAGCAGGCCCATGCAGGGAGCCCAATGTGGGACTTGATCCCGGGACCCCAGGATCCTGTCCTGGGCCAAAGGCAGGTGCTAAACTGCTGAGCCACCCAGGGATCCCTGATCCTATTTTATATGAGGTACTCAGAGTAGTCAAAATCATAGAGACAGAAGGTAGAATGGTGGTCACCAGGGGCTGAGGAGTTAGTATTTAATGGTTAGTTTCATTTGGGAAAGAAAAAAAGTTCTGGAGATTGATGGTGGTGATGTTGGCACAACAATGTGAATATACTTAAAGCCACAGAACTATACACTTAAAGCTAGTTAAAATGGTAAATATGTTACTTATATAATACATATATATATATATTAATTTATATGTATTTTTAACCATAATTTTTAAAAAGTCGAAAAATCTCCATTGAAACAAAAACAATGTCTTGCCTTTCCTTATATTCTTTTAATAACTATAGTGGGAGTATTTTATAAGAGGACCATACAGTTTACAAAGTGCTTTTCACACAGCAATTCATTTTATTCTCACATTACAGGATAGGCTTCATTCTCTGACTGATGAATGAGGCAGGGAAGGCAGAAAGGTGAAGTGACTTATCCAAAGTAAAATATATTGTAAAATGACAAAGCCAAAACTAGATCCTAGGCATTCTGATCTCTAACCTACTGTTTTTGTCTCAATAAGAAAGCATCTCAAGTCTTCAGTCCCGTATCAACCTTTCCAAGGAGAACAGCCATGTCTTCTTTAAGCTTCTCTATATCTACTGCATACAATTCTTGCTACTCAAGTCTTAAATTGTTAGTTTCTACTTTATCACTCAATGAAGGTTAAGGGACAATCTTAAATTAATTTCAGTGTTCTGCAGTGTTGGTGAACACTAAAAGTTTTTGGATTGTGGATTATACTCCATAAACATCAACCCTCCCTAGTGTCTATGCTTCTATTTTCAATCCTTCCTATTGTTTTTTTCTTCTTTGCAGAAGATACTTTTGCAACTTCTGTACTAAAGAAAAAAATTTATACAAGTAGAAGAGAATAGTAAAACAATCTCATTCCATCACCAAGTTTCAATAATTACCAATCTGTGGCAGTCTTGTATCACTATATCCCAACTCATTCTCTACGCAATCCCTCTGGATTATTTGAAACAAATTCCAGATAGCATATATTATTCCACTTGTAAATATATCTTTATACATCTCTAAGAGAAAAGATACAAGGACAACTGTAGTACCATTATTACATCTAAAGTAATGAATAGTAATTCCATAATATGAACTTCCCACTCAGTGTTCACATTTCTCCAACTAGGTTATTTCTTCTTAGTTTGACTCAGGATCCAAATAAGGTCTATACATTGTGACTGCATGACTATGTTTCTTAAATAGGTTCCTTCACTCACTCATTCTTTTTCCCCCTCTTGCCATTTTGTTGTTGTTGTTGTTGAAAAAAATCAGATTATCTAGAGTTTCCAGGTGTGGATTTTGCCAAATGCATCACCATGATATAGTTTAGTATGTTCCTCTGGATCTGTATTTACTGTAATTGATAGAACTAGTGACTTGATCAGATTCAGGATCATTTTTATACTTCTTAAAGCTTATTTTCTCAAGACTACTCCACAGGTGGTGGTGTGTAATTCCAACAATAGGTACAAAATGTCTACTTCTCTGTCTGTGATATTAACAATTACCAATGATCACCAACTAGGGTCATTAATTAATGAGGAGTTGCAACATGGTGATATTCTATCATCCCTTCTTTGTTCATTAGCTGGAAAACTTCTGAAAGAGAAATTAATCAACTATTCAGTTTTCTGATACATACTTTGTGTAGAAGAAGCAGAATAATCAATGATTCCTTACCTTTATTTACTAATTTTCAAAGCAATGAACTTCCCAGTATTTTCTAAAGATCATCAGCAGCAAGATTAAAGGAGATTTATGGATCTAAATATATTTGATGGGTTTCAATCCTTTGCAGTTATCCTTATTGAGGCTCAAATTATCCCATATTTGGACACTGGAAACTTATTCAAATTGCTTCCTGGGACCTTATGACACATCCTACTGGTCTCTTGTAGCTTCTTTGCTTTCTGGGGTTACATCTCATTCCAGACATATCTTTTATTTTCTTGCTTTAGACCTGGAATCAACCATCTCTTTATTATTAAAAAATATTTTACTTATTGGGATGCCTAGATGGCTAAGTTATTAAGCTTTGCTTTTGGCTCAGGGCCGAGGTTCCCTCGGGGCCTAAGGTTCAGGAATTGAGTCCTGTATTGGGCTCCCTGAGGGGAGCCTGCTTCTCCCTCTGCCTGTGTCTCTGCCTCTCTCTCTCTGTGTCTCTCATGAATAAATAAATAAAACTCTTAAAAAAAAAAAAAGATTTTACTTATTTATTTGAGGAGCTAGCATGAGCTGGGGGAGGAGCAGAGGGACAGGGACAAGCAAGCTCCTTGCTGAGCAGGGAACCTGAGGCAGGGCTTGATCCCAGGACCTTGAGATCATGACATGACCTAAGCTCAAGGCAGATGCTTAACCAATTGAGTTGAGGCGCCCCTCAACCATCTCTTTAAAGAAGCTCTAATTTCTTTCAGTGGGAAATGGTATTTAGAAACCACAATCTGAGTGCTAGGGGAGCTAAGTGCCTTTTTAGTACATAGAGACAGGTAATTTTATGCACATATATCTATATAAGCACATACATAGATCCAAACATATATAGGAGTTTATATTGATGCTTCTAACTCAAATTCAGATTTATAAGACTTTTACTTAATCTCATCAATCTTTCTTCTGTTTCTCCTTTTTTACATGTCAAAGTTGCCTACACAACTGTTCATTGACTAATCAGCTGAGAATTAAAATGTCAGTACTATCTACCATCAACAATATGATAAAATCATTTTATGTTTATTTTTTGCAATTCTTTCTACCCTTAGGATACTATCCAACTCAAGATATCCTACAATTACCTACAAATGCATGTGAGTCACTTGAGTAGTTTATTCTTTTTTTTTTTTTTTGAGTAGTTTAGTCTGTGTGATTATATCACTAACTAGAAGAACATTTGATAAGTTTTATGTTACTTTTGATTTTTAGGCATTTCATTTTTAATTTAACTATTACATAATTCTGTAAAATATTTAGTTGGGTTTAAAGTCAAAACCACAGGGGTGCCTGAGTAGCTCAATGGTTGAGCATCTGCCTTTGGCTAATTAAATACATTTGGCTTAGGTCGTGATCCTGGGATCCTGGGGTCCTAGGATTGAGTCCCTCATCAGGCTCCTGGTAGGGAACCTGCTTCTCCCTCTGTCTGTGTCTCTGCCTTTCTTTCTGTGTCACTCGTGAATAAATAAATCTTAAAAAAAAAAAAGTCAAAACCACAAAACACAATATATTCAAAGACTAGATGCTCTCCCTGTCTACTCTAACTCCCTGCTCCATAGGTAACTTCATTAATACTTTTTTCCACCCACAAATGTAAGAGTTCTAGGTCAGACTTGAAAACACTCTAAAAAAAACAGGTCCTTGCAACCTTCAAATTACTCTTGATGACCCTAATATTCCTCTGCCCATAATCTTGGGACCAGAGGCAGCCCCGGTGGCCCAGTGGTTTGGCGCTGCCTTCAGCCTGGGGTGTGATCCTGGAGAACCAGGATCGAGTCCCACATCAGGCTCCCTGCATGGAGCCTGCTTCTCGCCCTCTGCCTGTGTCTCTGCCTCTCTTTGTCTGTCATGAATAAATAAAATCTTTTAAAAAAATAATCTTGGGACCAGATGAGCATATAAAAGTCACCTTTACTAACACTTCCATACAATACCCCAAATTCCCTCTTTTTTGTCTACTATCCACTGGCTCTCTACTAGGAGCAATAATGAAATTATCTAGTAACTTCCTTCTCCTGTCTACTCCAGCATCTAATTTTATTTTATTCCTTTATCTTTTAAAAAATTTTATTTGAATTCAATTAATTAACATATATTATTAGTTTCAAAGGTAGAGATCAGTGATTCATCAGTCTTATATAATATCCAGTACTCATTACATCATGTGCCCTCCTTAATGTCCATCACCTAGTTACTCCGTCTCCCCACTCCTCTATCCTCCAGCAACCCTTGGTTTATTTCCTATGATTAAGAGTCTCTTATGGTTTGTCTCCTTCTCTGATTTTGTCTTGTTTTATTTTTTCCTCTTTCCTTATGATCTTCTGTTTTCCTTCTTAAATTCCACACATGAGTAAGATCACATAATTATCTTTCTCTGATCGACTTATTTCACTTAGCATAATAACCATAATACCCTCTAGTTCCATCTACATTATTGCAAATGGTAAGATTTCATTCTTTGATGGCGGAGTAGTATTCTATTTTGTGTGTGTATACACACACACACACACACACACCACTCCAGCATCTGATTTTATTTATTTTTAAAGATTTTATTTATTTATTCATGAGACACACACACACACACACACACACACACAGAGGCAGGGACATAGGCAAAGGGAAAAGCAGGTTCCCCACGGGGAGCCCAAAGTGGGACTTGATCCCAGGATCACGACCTAAGCCAAAGGCAGACACTCAACCACTGAGCCACCCAGGTGCCCCAGCATCTAATTTTAAATAATATATTTTTTACTTACAGTTAAACCAATGAGGTAATCAGTGAGTTTATTCTACTTTTTACATATTCTCCCTACATTCTGGTTAAATAAACTTTATCAACAATTAAACTACTGAGTGTTACATACTATACTGTCTTTTGATCTTAGTTCCACCATTAACAAATTAAATATATTGAATGTCCATTACCAGTTTAAATGTATTATTCAGAATACAGGGTCATAATCTCTTATCAGGCAGAAATCTCTAGAGCTGGATATGTTCTTTAATTTAGACCTTTCTTCCTCTTTCTTAAGAAAGTAATGAGGTATGTGAATTATTTACTGTATAGTATGTAAACATGCCCAGTTAGTTTTAGCATAGTACCCCATAATCAAACAAATTAATATTTCACAGTATATTAAATATTTAAACTAATCTATGTTAATTTTATTTTTTAAAAAAGATTTATTTATTTATTCATTCAGAGAGAGCAAGAGAGAGGCAGAGGGAGAAGCAGGCCCCATGCTGGAAGCCTGATGTGGGACTCGATCCCGGGTCTCCAGGATCACACCCCAGGCTGCAGAAGGAGCTAAACCGCTGCGCCACCGGGGCTGCCCTCTATGTTAGTTTAGATCAGGTTTCATTGCCAAATGAATCCAGGTCATATCAGTGTTTGCCATCAAATGAGTCTCCCTAAAAAATGGTTTTCAGAACTTTTGGAAATTCAAATTATAAATAAAAGAGTGTGGACCTATAGTTAGTAGCTAACATGATCATCTATTAAAAATAGTTATTTTGGGAGTGCCTGGGTGGCTCAGTCAGTTGAACCTCTGCCTTCGGCATGGGTCATGAATCTAGGGTCCTGGAATCAATTCCAGCGTCAGGCTCCCTGCTCAGCAAGGAGTCTGCTTCTCCCTTTCCTGCTGCCCTCCCCCCCACAGCTCTTGTTCAGGCATGCAAGTTCTTTCTCTGGCTCTGCTCTTTCTCAGATAAATAAAATATTTTTTTAAAAAAATGATACTTCCCGGGCAGCCCTGGTGGCTCAGCGGTTTAGCGCCGCCTTTCAGCCCAGGGCGTGATCCTGGAGACCCGGGATTAAGTCCTGTGTCGGGCTCCCTGCATGGAGCCTGCTTCTCCCTCTGCCTGTGTCTCTCATGAATAAATAAATATTTTTTTTAAAATGGTACTTCCCCTAACCAACCATCACCTAAAAAGTCAAGTCAGAAAACATTTTTATTTTTATTAAATGAAAAATTTAATGACATACATATTAATTCAGGTGTTCAACATAGTGAGTTGACAATTCTGTACATTACCCAATGTTCACCATGGTAAGTGTAGTTACCATGAAGATATCTTTTAAAATGGCATTTTTCTATAAAATTCCAGGGTATTACTGTACATGGAGATTACGTGCTAGAGTTTTGCTTAGGAGAATCTTATTAAGCCCATGTGGGCTTTTTCTAATATAACCTATTGTAATTCAAAACAGCTGTCAGTTCCTGCTGATACTTTTATTTCCTATTAAAAATGCATTCTTAAAAGAATATAAAAGTACATCACATTCCACTAATCTATGCAACATTCTTTTAAGTGTAACCATTAAAAATTTTAAACTAGAAACTGAGAGAAAAAAATGCAGAGATGAGGAGATGAGCCTGGTTCTTAGAACTTTGGCTCTACTAGAGAGTCATAGTTTGACTTTGGGGGTGGGGGTATTTGAGTTTTGTTTTTTTTTAAATATTTTATTTATTTATTCATGAGAGACACAGAGAGAGAGAGAGAGAGAGAGAGAGAGAGAGAGAGAGAGAGGCAGAGACATAGGCAGAGGGAGAAGCAGGCTCTATGCAGGGAGCCCCACGTGGGACTCGATCCCAGAACTCCAGGATCACTCCCTGAGCCGAAGGCAGACACTTAACCGCTGAGCCATCCAGGTGTCCCAGTATTTGAGTTTTTGATAACAAAACAAAACTATATATTTAGTGTTCTCTTAGAATTTCTAGTTGTGAAATACTTTTTTTTTTTTTTTTTTAAGATTTTATTTATTTACTCATGAGAGACACAGAGAAAGTCAGAGACACAGGCAGAGGGAGAAGCAGGCTCCATGCAGGGAACCCAATGCAGGACTCGATCCTGGGTCCCCAGGATCACACCCTGGGCCAAAGGCGGCGCTAAACCACTGAGCCACCCGGGCTGCCCCCAGTTATGAAATACTTCTTAAATAAAATGGCTATTTTAAAAAAAATGGCTACTTTATAAATGTATATCTCACATGGTCTAAAATTTGTTATCTCTTAGCTGTTTAAGTGATTTAAAGATAATCTCTGAGGAGTCATGAACCACCTAGGAATAGTCACAATGGAAATCTCACAGATCATCATTCAATTAAGAATACTAAACCAGCCCCAGTGGCCCAGCGGTTTAGCACCCCTTTCAGCCTGGGGTGTGATCCTGGAGGCCCGGGATTGAGTCCCACGTCAGGCTCCCTGCATGGAGCCTGCTTCTCCCTCTGCCTGTGTCTCTGCCTCTCTCTCTCTCTCTCTCTCTCTCTCTCTGTGTGTTTGTCATGAATAAATAAATGAAATCTTAAAAAAAAAACAAACACTAAACCAGTAAAAGAATCATTAAAAGAGATATTCAATTATTAGAAATAATTTTTAAGCATAGCTACAGTAGCTTATCCATGGATTCACTTTCCAAAGCGTATCATCAGAAGGTAAACACCAGCTTAATGCTGCATCATAATGCCTATGTCCCTCACCTCACTTCATCTCATCACACAGGCATTTTTATCATCTCATATCATCACTAGGGTGAGTACAATAGAATAAGATATATCAAAGGAGGGAGGGACCACATTCACATAACTTTCATTACAGTATATTGTTAAAATTGTTCTATTATTGTTGTTGACCAGTTCTTGGCCTTTTGGCTAAGATCAAGTATATTATTGTTCATCTCTTAGTGTGCCTAATTTATAAATTAAATATCATCCCAGGTATGTATATATAAGAAAAAATTTAATATATGTATGGTTATATGTAGGGTTCTATCTACACTTTTAGGCATCCACCAAGGGTCTAGGAACATATCCCCTGTGGACAAGGGTGGGGATGGCTACTGTAACTACAAATTACTATGTTGAAGTTTAATTTATTTGACTCAAGCCAACAAATGGTGAAGTATACTGAGACAGGAATCTTAACTCTCCTTTCCCATCTTTCCTCTTCTGTTAGACTTCATTGTGGGAGCATGCGACAAAACTATGACTTTGTAATTAAGGCTATAATGAGATCTCTCTGTCGTAAGCTATTACTAACATTTGCTACAATTCATCTAGTTCTGCCACAAAGCTTTTTTTTTTTTTTTTTTGCTTACCAGAAAATTCTCATGTAGTCTCAAGCAAGTAAGAAATATTTTGGGAAAGTCTGAAGACAAGAATAAGTAGGTCTTATGAACCATATTATGGAATTTTTCTTTAAAGAACAATTCACAAATAAATCCCAGATAAAACAGACCTGAATATGCTTTCAAAATACAGGGGAAAAATACATATATTATACTTCAAGTTAGTTCTGGCATTCAAGTCTCGGAAGGAAGGAAGGAAGGAAGGAAGGAAGGAAGGAAGGAAGGAAGGAAGGAAGGAAGGAAGGAAACTGCACAGTAACAACACAATTCATTATTGCTCCTTCCAAGGCTCTGACACTAGTAAGATTTTTCATAAATTTAAGGGACTGTGGTCAGAAGAAACTGTCAAACTTTTTATCTAAGTGAACATTTTTAGAAAATAATTAAGGGCAAGCAAAGAACACTTTGTATATCTAGTCTAATTGATTTCTCCATTTCTCTTTAAAGACAATGACATACCTCATGTTTATTTAAAAATTGTTTACAAAAACCCTTTTTCATGCTTCTATTTTATCCAAAAACTCATTGCTGAGTATCTATAATGTAGCAGATACTACGCTCCATCCAGTAGGCTTTGGCTCAAAGTAAACAGAGTTAAGTGCAGGAGTCAGACATATAAGCAAGTGATTACAGTACAGTGCAATAGAGCTCGAAGTGGGCCAAAGAAGTAAGGGAGTGAGTGTATGAGTGAGTACTGGGTAAAGGTCATATTTGAACCGGGTCCTGAAGCATAAACATGACTGTATCAATAAGGTGATTTTTGATGGCAAATAACTCCAAAGGAATGGCTTCAACATAAGGATTTTATCTGTCAGGTGACGAAATGCCATGGAAGGGAAAGCCCCAGGCTCCAGTACAAGTACAGTATGTGTCTAAAATGATGTTATCATGGACCTACGTGCATTCTCTCTGATCTACCATTCTCCAGGCATTTTTATCATCCCTTGCAGTCACAAGACAGCTGCCAGTGGCAACTGGGATCACGTATTCTCTTGTTCATATACAATAGGAGGAAAAAAGTCCTCGTCCCCAGAAATAAAAATGTCTCCTTCCCTTCAATCTGACTGGGACAAATAAGAGTTTACAGGGAAATGCCTTGAGCTGACTGGCTTGGAGTAATCAAAATCTACCCCTGGAGTAGGTGATGAATCATCTTCTCAGAGTTTCCTGGATGACAAAGAAAAAGAACTCCAAGCACTGGAATAAACACATGAAAAACACAAGCACAGGAAACAAGAAAGAGCTTAGTATGTCTGGAGTGATGGGAAATCTAAGGCTGGAGACAGTCTACAAACTCTTGTGAGTTTGGACTTTGTCCTATAAGCAGTGGGAAGTTTTAACAAGGTTTTTCTTAAGTAGGGAGATTACCTAACCCAATTGGGTTTTTTAGAAACATAAATGTGGTAGCAATATAGAGAATATAGAAGGAGAGGGAGAGTGGGAGAACAAACGGCAGAGAAGTGGTCAGTAGGATGTTCAATAGTTCACACTAATAAGAAAGTGACAACAGGACGGGGAAGAATTAAATAGCAAAAACAAGATGGCTTTGTAAACTATTGTATTTTATGTATCGATGTATAACACACACACACACACACACACACACACACACTGGAGGATAATTAAGCCCCAGACAGATTAAATGGCTTGCTTAAGATCAAACCTATAAACCATAGTCAGAATCTGAACAGAGATTTGATTTCCAGTACAATGTTCTTTTACTTAACTATACCTAAAAATTCCAACAATGCTCAAAAAACTTTCTTGAATCTGTAATGTAAAGGATGCTCTATGTATTGGATTAAAGTGATTCCTATTTATTCCAATCCTAACATACTGTTCACTACAAGGATTCACTATCAATTTACATAACAGTACATTATACGTTTTTGAAGTTCCTGTATTATTTGAGATAAGGATGTTAATGAAAACTCAATTTGTAATGTCAAATTTGCAGACTGTCAAAATTTTAAAAATTAAAAAAAAAAGGATACTAAAAACCACTGCAGTGTGCATTAAAAGAATTTTGAACTTGTTCTGCAAATAAACTAAGTACTAAATATTTGAAATGCATTATAAATCTGGAGTCAACAGGCAGCTGAAAAGTCACTTCTAAGTTATGTCTCCCTTTGAAACCTTGGCTTGGATTCTTTTTTTTTTTTTTAAGATTTTACTTATTCATGAGAGAGACAGAGACATAGGCAGAGGGAGAAACAGGCTCCCCTCAGGGACCCTGGGATCACAACCTGAGCCAAAAGCACTCAACCACTGAGCCACGCAAGTGCCCCTGAAATCTTGGATTCTGATAACCAACTTCCACTACCATCAACTTAAAAAGATGTTGCCTCACTTTTAAAGACACTTGTTTTAGAAAAAGTCACTTGCTTGTTCCTTTTTAGAGAAGTCTAAAAAAAAAAATAAAAAAAAAAAAGAGTAGAGAAGTCTGATTTTATTTTACTACTGTACCAAGACTGGGTTAACAGGAAAGACAGTTTAAAATAAAAATAAATGCATTTCTATTAAAAAATTATTCGCAATACAGTTTTTAGCTTATTGGGTTAAATCTTAAGTTTTCTGCTTCTGAATTCAATGAATAGCTGTAGGGAGCACCTGTGTGCCTGGAACTATGCTAGATGCTGGGAATACAGCTGTGAGCAAAATCATACTATAGTTATTCAGGCATATACTTGTATGATTATTTGATTAGTGTCAGTCCTCCCTGCTGAATTAACTGTAGTACTACTTTTCTTCAGCCAAAACATAACTGCAAATGTACACAGATGCCTAAAACATCAGCTGAGCATTAATGTTATTTTGCCAATGACAGCAGAATTTGCCCTGTCACTAGGCTAGAGACACTATCAGCACCCTTAACTGAGGTTTTTTTTTTCTTTCATTAAAACACACCTGCTAAAACATTTAGCAAACCAAGAAATATAAGGAAACTTTCAACATAATAAAGGAAAACTCACAACTATCATCATACTGAATGGTCAAAGACTGAAAATTTTTCCTCTAAGATCAGGACAAGACAAGGATGTATATTTTCACCACTTTATTCAATATAGTACTGGAAGTCCTAGTCAGAACAATTAGGCAAGAAAAAGAAATAAAAGGCATTCAAATCAGAAGGAAAAAGTAAAATTATCTTTGTTCAAAAAGACATTATACGTAGAAAATTTGAGATCATGTGTGTGATCACACCTGTTTGAATAAATGCTTTCAGTAAAGCTGCAGAAAACAAAATTAACACACAAAAATGAGCTATGTACATTAACAATCCAAAAAGGAAATTAAGAGATCAATCCTATTTATGATAGCATCAAAAAAAATAAAATACTGGGCATCCAGGGATCTAGTCCCGCATCAGGTTCCCTGCGTGGAGCCTGCCTCTCTCTCTGTGTCTCTCATGAATCAATAAATGAAATCTTAAAAAAAATAGATAAATAAGAAATAAAATACTTAGGAATAAACTCAACCAAGGAGATGAAAGACTTTTACACTGAAATCCATAAAATGTTGTGGGAAGAAATTAAAGATACAAGTAAATTGAAAGATATCTGGTGTTTAGGGACTATAAGATTTAATATGTCAACACTGCTCCAATCTATAGATTCAATACAATCCCTATTTAAAAAATCCCAATGGCATTAAAAAAAGTTGTTTTTTTTTTTTTTTTTTTTTTTTTTTTTTGCAGAAATTGAAAAATGCATCCTGGAATTCATTTGGAATCTCAAAGGATCACAAACAGGCAAAACAATCTTGAATTAGAACAAGGTTGGAGGTCTCACACCTCCAGATTTCAAAAATTACTATAAAGCTACAGTAAGCAAAATAATGTGATACTGGCATAAAGACGGACTCACACACCAATAGAATAGAGTTCAGAAATAAACCCTTGCAGGGTATAATCAAGTCATTTTCAGTAAGGATACCAAAACCATTCAATGGAAAAAAGACAGTCTCTTCAACAAATGGTGCTGGGAAAAACTGGATATCTGCATGCAAAGACCTAAACGTAAGGGTTTTTTTCAGGAGAAAGCTTCATAACTTTGGGTTTGGCACACAATTTCTTGGATATAACACTAAAAACATAAGCAACAAAAAAGAACTATGTAAGCTAGACTTCATCAAAATTAAAAACTTGTGCTTCAAAGGACATTCAACAGAGTGAAAAGGTAATGCAAGGAATCACAGACAATATTTGCAAATCCTGTACCTGATAAGAGATTGATATCCAGAATATATAAAGAATTCCTACAACTCAACAACAAAAAAAGCAAACAACTACACTAAAAAATGGTAAAAGAACTTAATACATATTTCTCTTTTTTAGAAGTAGAAAACTTAATAAGACTATTACAATATGGCATGAGACATTAATGGTTGATGAGTATCTGAAGAACCTGAAAAATATGCGGCCATCAGTTACCAGAAATCAGATCCTTGAAGTATTTGTTTAATCATTTCATGTATTTGTGCAAGTCCTGGGCACAATGAAGTGAGCAAGACACACAACAGTCCAAACACTTCACGAATTTGTGTGTCATCTTTGTGCAGGGGCCATGCTAATCTTCTCTGTATCATTCCAATTTTAATCTATGTGCTGCCAAAACAAGCACAATAGATATTTCTCCAAAGAAGATATACAAAAAGCTGATAAGCACCAGAAGAGATCATTAAACATTAGAAAAATACAAATAAAAACTACAATGGGGGCATCTGGCTGGCTTTGTCAGTGGATCACTGGACTCTTGGTCATGAGTTCTGAGTTAGAGCCCCACGTTGTGTGTAGCAATTACTTAAAAAAAAAAAACCACAAATCTACAATGACAAACCACTTCATACCCATTAGGATTGCTATTATCAAAAGAACAGAAAACAAGTCTTGGTGAGAATATGGAGAAATTGGAGCCTGTGTGCATGGTGGGAATGTAAAATTAGGGGAGTATATACCCCAAAGAAATGAAAAGTATAGACTCAAACGGACATTTGAACACCCATATTCATGGCAACATTATCCTTGATAGCCAAAATGTAGAAGCAAACCAAGAATCCATTGACAGATAAACAAAAATGGATGTACATACATACCATGAAATAATATTCAGCCTTAAGATGAAGCAAATTCTGACAAATACAACACAAATGAACCTTAAAAACATCATGCCAGCCACAAAATGATAAATATGTATGATTCCACTTACATGAAGTACCTAGAGTACTCAAATTCATAGACAGGGATCCCTGGGTGGCGCAGCGGTTTGGCGCCTGCCTTTGGCCCAGGGCGCGATCCTGGAGACCCGGGATCGAATCCCACATCAGGCTCCCGGTGCATGGAGCCTGCTTCTCCCTCTGCCTGTTGTGTCTCTGCCTCTCTCTCTCTCTGTATGACTATCATAAATAAATAAAAAAATGTTAAAAAAAAAATTCATAGACAAAAAATATATAATGGTTGCCAGGGGTTAGGGGTATAGGTAAATGGGGTGTTAGTATTTAACAGGTGTAGAGTTTCAGGTGGGGAAAATAGAGTTCTGGGGATGGAAGGCGGCGATGGTTGAACGACAATGTAGATGTACTTAATGCCACAGAACTGTACACTTAAAACTGGTAATGTCAAATTTTATGTTTATGTATATTTTACCACAATAAAAACAAAAACAACAATTGCCATGGATCCCTCCTACTGACTATCCTAGTCCAGAGTCTCATCTCTTCATATTTAATTAACTACAACAGCTACTTAGTCATTGGTGGTTCGTTCCATTCTCTCCCTGATGGAACTCAATCTGTAGATCACTGACAGGTTCATCTTGCTGGTTTATCACACTAATATCTGGCTTCTAACCTTTCAAAGGCTCCCCATATCTCGCCCAAGAAGATGCAAATCCAAGTCTCCTCAATCTAGTAATCAAACTCTTCCACAGACAGATATCCTTCCAACTGTGTGATTTTTTCTTTTTAGCCTTTCAAATTCAGGTATCAGCTCATCCAAGTTTCCCTCCATTCCCCTCACCCAAAGCTAATCTCCACATCATACTCTCACTTTTCCCTCAGAGTAACTGCTCCAGCATCTCTGTAAATCTAAACCTTCATAGGCTAGCTCAAGTCCCAAGTGTTCAGGAAGTTCTTTAGACTCCTGAGGCCTCACTCATCTCCCTCTAACCAGAACACCTACAGCATTCTTTGTATTCAGAGAATGTAGAAGATTGTCTCCTACACTCATAAGGGTAAACCTTATCTTTCCTGAGGGCAAAGTCTATATATTATACTTCTTTCTGTTCTCCTCTAGCGACTAATATAATGTAAAACGCAAAGCAGATTTTCAATAATCACCAGGGTAACTGAACACAAGGTACAACTTTGATACGTGAATTTCATTGACTAGAACATGATCAGAATTAATTGACATTATTGCATTTCTGAAGGTTAATTTGTGACACACAACAAAGAAAACTGTTGTAATTCAAAAAGAAAATACATGAAAGGTAGGTGGTATAACCTAGCAAATGCAACAAAGGTGTTTTAAATCTTAAAATCAGAGTCTGATACAAAACTTGTTTAAATGCTGGTGTTGGGGCACAGAACAATAGAGCAGTTAAGGCTTTGTGGGACAGAATATTGACCTATGGATTTTACTGAATGCATGCAAGAATGAACCGTGCCTGTAATTGGGTGAAACTATAGTTACTGGCCTATGAAAATTCTAAATGAAATGTCAGTTTTATTAAATTCAGGTTAGGGAAAAAAATAAATCTCATCAGCTAACTTGTGGTAACTGAGGGTAGCTGTCAGAATCAGAGTGAGGCTCTCTCGTTTCTGCTTTCAACTTTACTGCACAAAGACCTAGGGACGGGCACTAGTACTGGTGGTGAAGAATGCAATCAACGAAGAATAAGAGGCTCGGGACTGGAGTGAAAAGAGTTCTCTAAAATGGGAACATAAGGCAGCCCGGGTGGCTCAGCGATCCCGGAGACCTGGGATCGAGTCCACCTCGGGCTCCCTGCATGGAGCCTGCTTCTCCCTCTGCCTGTGTCTCGGTCTCTCTCTCTCTCTCTCTCTGTGTGTCTCTCATGAATAAATAAATAGAATCTTAAAAAAATAATAAATAAATAAATAGGAACGTAGAGAAGCCCAGATCCTAGTTTTGGCCCAATCCTCGGCCAGTTGTAGGACCCACGGCTAGTCACTCATCTCCTTGGGCCTAATTTCTCGGCTCTAAAACAAGTCATACCAGATTTCTAAAGGTTCTCCTGACTCCAAAATTCCAAGACAAGTTTAATCATAGCTTCTATTAACATGTATGGTTCTCGCTATTTCAGATCTTTCTCCCCCAGTTCCAGAAGAAAGTAATGTATTTCAACAATCTGAAAGAAATGGATGCTATTCAGAGACAAAAGATTCTGCTCGTTGAAAACAAAACAAAACAAAACAAAACACGAAGTACTTCTGTAAAAAATGCCCATTTCCTCATTACAGGAAGATGTTTTGGGCAGAGGGAACAGTTCTCTGGTAAAGATAACCAAGAGCGCTTCTGTAAATATGACCTAATCCAGAGTATTATCTGAGCTGGTGTGTGAAGAGGGTGCTACTGTAGTTCAAAGCAGAAGCAACACTCAGAGCTTCTCCAAAAAGACGGTGAGAAAGTTCCCATCCTCGGGGTAAGGCTGGTAAACAGCCGTGCGAAACGACAGGGCACTGGAAACGCACGCTCTTCGCCACTCGAGCACTCCCAGCTCACCGTCCTTTATCAAACACCAGGCATTGTCTTCCTCCCAACCTGTCAAAACGCGATTCCAGTTGGATCCCGGGCCAGTAACTTACCCGGACGGTCTAACTTCTGCCCCTCCCCGCAGCCGCCGTCCGCAGGCCCGCTCCCCCGCCTACTCCGGCCGGCCGCTCTCACGCCCACCCCGGGGCGGCAGCAGCCCCGCCGCCGGGTAAACACGCGCCCCAGTCTCGGGAGCGGTTTCCCGGCGTCCTGGGAGCGGCGGGTCCCGCCCCTTGGAGCCCGGAGCCGGCCGAGCCGCCGTCGCGGCCACCTCGGGCCGCTCTCCCCGCCCCAGGCGCCACACCTCGCGCCTCCGTCCCCGGGACGACGGCGCACAGCCCAGTCCGCCCCTGGGAGCGCGCGGGGACCGGTCAGTCCGCCGCCGCCTCAGCCGCCTCAGCCCCAGACGGACGACTGCCCCCTCCCCGCCCGCGGCCCGGCGCCCCCCGCGGCGGCCCAGCCCCAGTCCCAGCCCCAGCCCCAGCCCGGCGCCCCCACCTCCTCGGCACGGCCCCTTCCGTGCCGGGACTCCCGCCCCGCGCCGCGCCGGGCACAGCCTCGGCTCCCAGCCTCACAGACACCGAGGGACGCTCACCCCGGAGGCTCCTCCCGCCGCTGCTGCTGCTGCTGCCGCCGCTGCGACCGCGGCCGCCGCCCCCGCCGCCGCCACCAGCACCGCGGTCCGCACCGGCGCCAGCGCCCCCGGCCATCCTCCTCCTGCCGCCGCCGCCCTCTCCGCTCCTGTCAGTGGCTCAGGCTCCGGGGCTGCTCCAGGTTCCCCTCGCCGCCATTTTGACTCCTAGAGGGAGCAGGAGGGGCTCGGCTCGGCGCGGCCCTGGGGCGCCTGCGCGGCGCTGCGGAGCCGGCCCGAGCCCCCGCCCGCCCCCGCCAGTCGCCGCGCCTAGGGTCACGTGGGCCGGCGGCGCGCCCGCGGCCGCGCGCGCCCGGGCCGGGCCGGAGAGGCGGGCTCGCGCGCAGGGGAGCGGCCGGGCCCGAGTGCGCGCGCATTATTCCCTCTCGGCGCCGGGAGCGCGGCGCGGGACGCTCGGAGTTTGAAGCGCCGCGCGGCCCCCTGCCTACTCCGGGGAGTTGTGACACGTCACTCAAGGCATCAGAACGGAATTGTAATAACCGCGTTACTGGACGACCGGTTTTACCAATTCACGCTGCCGTTCGGCCGCCGGCGTCCTGATGGAGCGCGCGTCTTGCAGCGGAAAACTCCTTCCTGACGGTCTTGGCGCTTGGGTGACGACTGGGCGGTTTATCTTCACCTCTCTGGGGTACTTTTACAGACAGCGCCTTGCTCCTTGCTATAAGCCGATTTAAAACAACAACAACAACACCTCAAAAACACAGAAAAGTTTTCCTCCTCAAGATGCTTCCGTAAGCGAGGGACAAGAAATGGTGCAAGCGCACCGATCTCTGCCTGGCAGGACCCAAATCGCGCTTCCCTCCAGGCCCCGCGTCTGGGAGTTTGCGATCATTCCAGCCAACGCCGTAACCAAAACACCTTATATTTATGAAGCACCTCGTAGTACTTTAAAACACCGCTAAATACATGGCTTCGTTTGAACACCAAACCACCCTTTGAAGTAGCCGCGACGGGTATTACGGCTGTGGCCGGTTTACAGCTGAGACGTGGGCTAAGAAATACTCAGTCGTTTGCCCCGGGGCACACGCGCAGCATGAGGGAGTCGTCGTGGCAAGCCCAGACTAGAGCTCCAGACAGCCTGACCCTGGTCGCCAGGCGCATCACCCCTCACAGTTCTCAGGGAGGTCTTAGAGATACCTGATGTATTTGTTTATTTAAAATCCTTTTTAAAATATTTGCGTTTTTAATCTCTACCCATCCTCTGAGAAACAAGTTTTCCAAGTAACATTGAGTCTGTTGTTCTCAAACCACCTCTAAGCTGCAAAGAATAAGAGCAATTTCGAATTTTGTGATGTGTTTAATCATCTCTTGGTCCTTTATTATTTTATCCATTTCATGTGTGTTTGGAGAATTTAAGTTTTTTTTTTTTAAGATTTTATTTATCCATTCATGAGAGACACACAGAGGGAGAGAGAGAGAGAGGCAGAGACACAGGCAGAGGGAGAAGCAGGCTCCATGCAGGTGAGACTCGATCCCGGGTCCCCAGTATCAGGCCCTGGGCGGAAGGTGGAGATAAACCCCTGAGCCACCAGGGCTGCCCAAGTTGTTGTTGTTTCTGACATCCTTCAATGGATGGACTTTATCTCTGTGAATATCGTTGTTTTTCTCTGAACTTCCTTCAGATTTGTTATATCTTTTTTGTGCTCATACCATTCCCTCTTTACTTCCTTAAAAAGTTATTTCTTTCCAATCTGTATTACTCCATTTTACCCCATCACCCCATACATCTCCCCTCCCCCAATCCTTGAAGGTTCTGAGATTGTAGTATTCCCTTGTCCAAAATAGAATTCTCCTCTAGCCAGTAAGGGTCTCTTCAACTGAGCACATAGGTGTAGGCAGTGGACAAAATACATGGAAAACTGAGAAAATACAAGGGAAATAAGTCCGTCTAGTAGGACCAAACACTCTGGGGATCCCTGGGTGGCTCAGCAGTTTAGTGTCTGCCTTTGGCCCAGGGCGCGATGGGGCTCCTGGAATGGAGCCTGCTTCTTCCTCCTCCTGTGTCTCTGCAAAAAACAAACAAACAAAAAAACCCAAAAAACCTCTGGGTGCCACTTCCTATTAGCCACACTTTTATACTCATCATAAATGCATAATGGAACCTTATTTAAATTCAAGCCACCTATTGTCATTTTCCTGTTTTGCAAACAAAACAAAACCCATACCACTTTATTCCAACCTTTATCAAAAAATGTAAAAAGTGTTAAAAATGTGTAATCCTGAGCTTCAGATGCTGACCTTCTAAATTCATAGCAAATGGGGAGAGAGGATCAGGATAGAATTTCAGAGTTCCTTCTACTCCAGTAAAAAAGAGAAGCCCCAGGCATGGTATAAGATTAGTAGAACACCAGGGTCCTATAGAGAATGAGACCTTCTTCTCTTCTGAGCTCAATCCCACCACCTCCCACCCTTCTCTTCAATGGAGAAGACTCATTTAAAATTACTGAAACTTGCATAGAAATCTGGTCCGTGGCATATGTGACAGGCAGCTAGCTGACCAAAGAGGCCTATGCCCTTGCTTCTTGGCAGGCAAAATGGGGGACAACTCAGCTTCCACCTCCTTACTACCCTCTTATTTGCTCTCTTCCTCAGAAACGTCATTGCTTACAGCAATAACCTGGTGCTACTGCATGAACTACATGGGACCAAAACTGGACTTCAGGCAGAAGGTTATAGGTGGTTGGAGCTGGAAGTCCACCCAACTGAGCATGAGTTGGCAGGGACAACTTGAGGTTGGTCACAGGGACTGCAATCTTCTGGTGGTCATGATTCTGGGCCATGACTTCTATCACATCACACTTATCTTTGGCCCCTTCCGTGAGGCAAAGCATGGTCAAAGCCAGCACATGCCCCGTGTTACCCTCTTCATCACCAAAGAAACAATGGAGCGGGGACCTGCAGACCCTTGACATACGTGGCCTGGCTGGGTTGTCCTGACTTAAGAATGCTAAGGGGGGGGGGGGGCATATTGCAAGGTATTTTCTATCAGTTTATCTTTGTCTTAATCAGCTAAATAGTGCACTAACTGAAAGAGTTTTTACATGCAAACTAAAAATTCCATTGTCCATACCCTTCTTGATAATTCATTAAAATGTTAAATAAGATCAGTGCCCATCATTGACACTTTTTCACTTATTCCTGACCCTCCTTATTTGACTTTGGTTCTGTTTCCTAGACAAAAATTTAAAAACAATTAACAAAACCAACAACGATAGAAATCTAAAATTCCAGGATAATATCAGTTTTCTAAAAGCCTTTGATGTGGGAATCTATCAAAGGCTTTTTGTTTTTGTTTCTAAGGGATGGGGGGAAAAGAGAGAGAGAGAGAGAAAGAAAATGAATCTCAAGCAAGCTCTACACCCAGCATAGAGCAGAGGCAAGGGCTGGATCTCACCATCCTGAGATCATGATCTGAGGAGAAATTGAGAGTCAGATGCTTACCTGACTGAGCCACACAGGCACCCCTATCAGAGGCTTTTTGAAACACCAAGTAAGGTCTGCTGGTTCTACCTTGTCCTTCTGTCCATCTATACATTCAGAGAACTCTAGTAGACTAGTTGGGTATGATTCACCTTCACAGAACCCAAGCATAAGAGTACCATGATTTTTTTCCACTTTAATTCATCCACCTTTTAGTTTCTTATTATACCACTTAGCTACACTCTCAAGATGCTTAATTAACTCATTTTATACATCCTTCAGAATTTGTATGTGTCTAATTTTAGTTCCAATACATTTTTTTAAAACCTCCAATACCATGTGCAAGAACAGTGTCCATGCCCGGGCTAAAAAGTAAATGATTATTTGCCTTTGAGGAGTTTAAGAGTCTGAGTAGGAAGACAGACTGGGGGAAAAAGAAAGGCTAATACTAAGATAATATTCAGTAGTGGTTAACAGAATGGGTGCTAGAAACATGCAGATTTGGGTGGACATCTGACACAAACCAGGCCAATCAAAATCATTTCTGGAAATTTCTGCCAGACTATCCTAGAATATGTTTCCTCTTAATCTATTTCTCTGGGATTATGACTTTAGAGGACAATGTAGATTTTCTTCTTCAGCTCTGAGGAGAAAGTCAAGAGCAGTAGGAATGAAGACCACAAGAAGAAACAGCTTACTAGAGGGGAAGCCATGACATCATGTGAACTCTCCGGCAT
Organism: Canis lupus familiaris; assembly: GCF_011100685.1. NCBI lineage: Eukaryota > Metazoa > Chordata > Mammalia > Carnivora > Canidae > Canis > Canis lupus. The sequence continues at coordinate 62,857,544 of NC_049229.1, forward strand.
GGCTGTGCCCTACACCAATCCACCTCCGATTTTCTCATGTTTATGAGCCATTTAGTTACCCTTACTTCCTCCTTTTTAAAATCTTAAAATGGTTGGGAGTGGGTAAAAATAGTGGGATTCTGTCACTTGGCATCAAGAGTCCTGAATTTGTGTTCTGTTCCTCCTTCTGCTCCCTCCATCAACAAATGGTACCCCATCCACCTGGACACCTGTGCTGAAAACCTGAGTCATTCCTTGCATTAACTGTGTATTCTGTTTTCTGCTATTCCATTCTGTTCCATACTTTTTCTACCATACATAACAATTCACTGAAGCCCCTCCTAAGGCTTCTTTCTGGAATACAGTATGGAAGCTGTTTTCTGTTTGCTTGTTTTTTCAGATGGAGAAAGAGAGTGAACAAATGAGGGAAGGGACAAAGGAAAAGGGAGACAGAGAATCCTAACCAGGCTCCATGCTCTCATTGTGGAGCCAACATGGGGTTCAATCTCATAACCCTAAGATCACAACCTAAGTTGAAATCAAGAGTTGGATGCTTAACTGACTCAGCCGCTATCCAGGCACCTGAGGAATCTGAGTTTTTGAAATCATGATAAAAAGGAAAATTCTACTTCTTCTTATAGTTTGCTTATAATGATTTTGTTTGCAAGGGTTTTTATGAATCTCCTGGAGTCTAAAATATTAAGTGAAATAAAAACACACGTGTCAAAGTGCCCAGGAGAGTGACTGGTACCTTGAAAGTTGTAAAAGATTTCTTCCCTATCCTAGGAGGAAAGAAACATTCTTATCACCAGAGACAGGAAGTTCAAAGAGTAAAAGATTGGGGGAACTGTATACAAACAAATCTTGTTCAACTAAACCTTATCTTTCTAGTCATTTTATAATTAACTGCTCTAACTCAAGATACTTTGTCTTGTCCTATTTTCTCTATTTACTACTCGTTGTCCAGGTTAGTATGTGGGTGTTTGGCTCCAACCGCTTCTTTGGGTCTTCACATTCCTAAATCAGCTCCCATGTACATGTTTCATGTACATGAAAACTTTCTCTTGTTGATCTGTTTATTTGATTTAATTCTTAGTCCCAGCCAGAGATCCTAAGGAGGTAGAGGTAAAGCTTTGCCTACCCTACACATGAATGCAACTACACTTAAATATGAACTTCAGTTCAACAAAATACACAATAAGGAGAGTGAAAAGACAAGCCATCCAACAGGAAAAGAGATTTGCACTACATAAAAACAAAAAGGCTTATATCCAAAATATATAAAGAATTCCTCCAATTCAGTAAGAAAAAGGCATCCCAATAATAATAATTTTAAAAAGGACCAATAATTGGAACAAATGGTTATAGGAGACTGGTAAGATGATGGAAGAGTAGGGGCCCTCAATTCATCTGGTCCCACAGCCTTACCTAGATATCTTTCAAAACATCCTGAACACCTACAAATTCAACCTAAGATGTAAAGAGAGAACAGCTGAAATGCTACAGAGAGAAAAGTTTTTACTTCTAACAAGGTAGGAAGGTGAAAAAATTTTAAAAGAAATAAAGTGGGGGAGGGGAACCATGACTAGCAGGGCTAAAGTGGAATGGCAAAAGCCTCCAGGTCATGGAAACTCAGCCCTGGACAAGCGGTAACTTTAAAAATCCGTGCTTTGTCTGTGCCTCTCTCTGTGTCTCTCATGAATAAATAAATAAATCTAAAAAAAAAGGGGGGGGGATGCCTGGGTGGCTTAGCGGTTGAGCATCTGCCTTTGGCTCAGGGCATGATCCCATAGTCCTGGGATTGAGTCCTGCATCAGGCTCCCTGTGAAGAGCCTGCTTCTCCCTCTGTCTATGTCTCTGCCTCACTCTGTGTCTCTCACGAATAAATAAATAAATTTAAAAATACTCACCTGAGTTTTCCCTGATGGAAAAGTGCTTATCAGGGAAATCGGGCAGAATCACAAGAGGGGCCGTGAAGCATGAAGATTCCCAGAGACAGTATAAGACTGGAGCGCCGGGGAAAAAGTTCACTGCAAACCACGGACCGATCTCGGTAAAGAGCTGGAGCGCCACAGCCCTCCAGGACATTTGGGAGAAGCCTGCTGGTTACACAGGCCAGCCCCAAAGCTACCTTTACCCTAGAGCCCGGCGATGGACACAGTAGTCACCAGGAGCACAGGTCCAGCGGCACAGGGCCCTGGATCTGAAGGCGCTGAAGCGGACAAAGCCAGCTGTCTTCCATTCCCCCTGGGACAGGTGGAAGCAGGGAGGGCACAGGAAAGCAAAAACTCTCCTGCTGCTGGGCGCCTGACAAGCTGTGCAGATCAGAGCACCCACACCTGCCCCCAGGAGCATCTAGGTCAGTGTAGACTGGGAGACTGTGGTTAGTTACTCGAGGGGAGCTCAAATCCAGAGCTACTGCCTATTTTTGTTTTTTCTCTTTGTTTCACCTTGCTCCTGGGAGGGGCAGAGACTCTAGGGAACAAAGGTTTCAAAGGATAAACAGTTCATACTGAGCCCAGCACCTGGCAATGGGTGGGGCATCTCTGCCCAGGCACAGACACCTGAGAATCAGTGCAGCAGACCCTACTCCCAGAAGAACTGCTCGAAGAACAAGGGAAAAAAAAGTTTACTGAACAAGCAGCAGTGGATAGCACCAGGACTGAGGGAAAATAGTATCTAGAACTGGAGGGTCTTTTTAACGACTCATTTTATATCAGGCTAAAAATGTCCAATATATTTTCTCATTTTCTACCTTAACTACAATATTTTACCAACTCTTCGTTTTTAAGTTTTTTCCCTTTTTGACTTTCATATTTCCACAATTACATGTCTTAGATATATAGATGTATTTTTCACTTCTGGATTCCCTTCAACATATTTGGTTTAATTTTGGTGGATATATGAGATATGGATTTTTGTTTTTTGTATTTTCTGTCTTGTTTTGTCTTACAATGATGGAAGTTAGTACCTTCTAACACATAACTGAAATACACCCAGAACCAAGCACCGTTCATTCATTCTGTGTTGGTTCATTCTGTGAGACTATATTCTCTCTTCCTTCCTATTTTGCCCCCATCTTTTATCTGGTTTATGTTTTTGTGGTCGATGTTGAGTCTTTATATAAGTATTGCTGGTTTATATAAATTTGGGATTGAGCATCTTCTAACGTATAGAACAAAATACCCTCAGAACCAGGAGAATCGTCCTCTAAGTTCCCTCAGAGGGAGACTACATTCTCTCTCCACTACCACTTCCTCACCACCATCATCCCTACCTTTTTTCTTTTCTTTTCTTCTTTGTTTTTGGTTTCTGGTTTTTTATTTTTATTACTTTGTTTTAAAATTTGTTTTACACTTTTGTGGTCCTTCTGTTTGATTTTGTTCTGTTCTGTTCTGTTCTTTTTTTTTTTTTTTTTTTTTTTCTGGCCTCTTTGGAATCATCCAGGGTATATTTCACTTAGGTCTTGGTTGATATTTTTTAATCGGTTCACTCATATAGCCACTCTGCACTAGACAAAATGACTAGAAGGAAGAATTCACCACAAAAGAAAGAACCAGAAGCAATACTCTCTGCCACAGAGTTACAGAATGTGGATTTAAGTACAATGAGAAATTCAATTCAGCAGCACACTTATAAAGTTACTGTTGGCTTTGGAAAAAAAGTGTGAAGTACTCTAGAGACTTTGTTACTGCAGAATTGAGATCTAACCAGGCCAAAATTAAAAATACTTTAACTGAGATGCAATCCAAACTGGATGCTCTAACTGCTAGGGTTAATGAGGTGGAAGAGAGAGTGACTGACATAGAAGACAAGTTGATGGAAAGGAAGGAAGCTGAAAAAAAAATGAGAAAAACAATTAAGAACCCAGGAGGAGGGATCCCTGGGTGGCATAGCGGTTTGGCGCCTGCCTTTGGCCCAGGGTGCGATCCTGGAGACCCGGGATCGAATCCCACATCGGGCTCCCGGTGCATGGAGCCTACTTCTCCCTCTGCCTATGTCTCTGCCTCTCTCTCTCTCTCTCTCTCTGTGTGTGTGTGTGACTATCATAAATAAAGAAAGAAAGAAAGAAAGAAAGAAAGAAAGAAAGAAAGAAAGAAAGAAAGAACACAGGAGGAAAGGCTTAGGGAAATAAATGATAGCTTGAGAAGGAAGAATATATGTCTAGTTGGGATTCCAGAAAAGGCTGAGAGAGAGAGAGAGAGAGAGGACCACAAAATATATTTGAACAACTCATAGCTGAGAACTTCCCTAATCTGTGTAAGGAAACAGGCATATTTTCAGACCACAGTGCTTTGAAGCTAGAACTCAATCACAAGAAGAAATTTGGAAGAAACTCAAACACATGGAGGTTAAAGGTCATCCTACTAAAAGATAAATGGGTCATCAGGAAAACAGAGAAGAATTTTAAAAATTCATGGAAACTAATGAAAATGAAGATACAACCATTCAAAATCTTTGGGATACAGCAAAAGCAGCCCTAAGAGGGAAATACATCGCAATCCAAGCCTCCCTCAAAAACTTGGAAAAACTCAAATACACAAGCTAAACTCTCACCTAAAGGAACTGGAGAAAGAACAGCAAATAAAGCCTACACCAAGCAGAAGAAGAGACATAATAAACATTCGAGCAGAACTCAATGAAATAGAGACCAGAAGAAATGTAGAACAGATCAAGAAAACCAGGAGTTTGTTCTTTGAAAGAATGAATAAGATAGATAAACCACTAGCTAGACTTATTAAAAAGAAAAAAGACTCAATAAAATTATGAATGAAAGAGGAGAGATCACAACCAATACCAAGAAACACAAACAATTTTAAAAACCTATTATGAGCAACTATATGCCAACAAATTAGGCAATCTAGAAGAAATGGATGCATTTCTGGAAATCCACAAATGACCAAAACTGGAACAGGAAGACATAGAAAACCTGAACAGGCCAATAACCAGCAAGGAAGTTGAAGCAGTCATCAAAAACCTCCCAAGGCCCAGGGCCAGATGGCTTCCCAGGGGAATTCTATCAAACGTTGAAAGAAGAAATAATACCTATTCTACTAAAGCTGTTTCAAAGGATAGAAAGGGAGGGATACTTCCAAACTCGTTTTATTACCTTGATTCCAAAACAGACAAAGACCTCACCAAAAAGAATTATAGACCAATATCCCTGATGAAGATGGATGCAAAAATTCTCACCAAGATACTAGTCAACGGGATCCAACAATACATTAAGAGGATTATTCAGCATGACCAAGCAGGATTTATATCTGGGATGCAAGGGTGGTTCAACACTCATAAAACAACCAGTGATAGATCACATCAATAAGAGAAAAAACAAGAACCATATGATCCTCTCAATAGATGCAGAGAAAGTATTTGACAAAATACATCATCCATTCCTGATTAAAACTCTTCAAAGTACAGGGATAGAGGGAACATTCCTCAATATTTTAAAAGCCATTTATGAAAAGTCCATAGTGAATATCATTCTCAGTGGGGAAAAACTGAGAGCCTTTCCCCTAAGATCAGGAACGTGACAGGGACGTCCACTCTCACCACTGTTATTCAACATAGTACTAGAAGTCCTAGCCTCAGCAATCAGACAACAAAAAGAAATAAAAGACATTCAAATTGGCAAACAAGAAGTCAAACTCTCCACCTTTGCAGATGGTATGATACTGTATATAGAAAACTCAAAAGACTCCACCCCAAGAATGCTGAACTCATACAGCAATTTGGCAATGTCGCAGGATACAAATCAATGCACGGAAATCAGTAGCATTTCTATACACTAACAATGAGACTGAAGAAAGAGAAATTAAGGAGTCAATCCTATTTACAACTGCACCCAAAACCATAAGATACCTAAGAATAAACCTAACCAAAGAGGTAAAGGATCTATACCCTAAAAACTACAGAACACTTCTGAAAGAAATTGAGGAAGACATAAAGAGATGGAAAAACATTTCATGCTCATGGATTGGAAGAATTAATATTGTGAAAATGTCTATGCTACCCAGGGCAATGTACATGTTCAATGCAATCCCTATCAAAATACCATGGACATCCTTCACAGAGTTGGAACAAATAAGATTTGTATGATTCTATACAAATCTGAATAGCCAGAGGAATATTGAAAAAGAAAACCAATGCCAGTGGCATCACAATGCTGGAATTCAAGCTTGTATTACAAAGCTGTGATCATCAAGACAGTATGGTACTGGCACAAAAATAGACACATAGATCAATGGAACAGAATAGAAAGCCCAGAAATGGGTACTCAACTCTATGGCCAACTAATATTTGACAAAGCAGGAAAGAATATCCACTGGAAAAAGGACAGTATCTTCAATAAATTGTGTTGGGAAAATTGACTGTCACATGCAGAAGAATGAAACTGGAGCATTCTCTTACACCATACACAAAGATAAACTCAAAATGGTTGAAAGATCTAAATGTGAGACAAGAATCCATCAAAATCCTAGAGGAAAACACAGGCAACAACCTTTTTGAACTTGGCCACAGCAACTTCTTGCAAGATACATCTATGAAGGCAAGGGAAACAAAAGCAAAAATGAACTATTGTGACTTAATAAGATAAAAAGCTTCTGTACAGCAAAGGAAACAGTCAACAAAACTAAAAGACAATGTACAGAATGGGAGAAGGTATTTGCAAATGACATATCAGGTAAAGGGCTATTATCCAAGATCTATATAGATCTAAAATTCTTTTTAGAAAAAGAAAAAAAATTGGCTTGTTCTATGGCTCAGAAATTCTAACATTAGGTATATAGAGAAACTAAGCCCATGTACACAAGAGATATAATAGGAAGGTTCATAGCAGCATTGCTTATATGAGTCAAAAACTGATAGCAATTTAAATATCTATAAATAAGAGCAAGGATAAAAATGTAGTATATTCATGCATTACATGAAATTAAGCTATAAAAAAACAGATGAATCTTAAAAACATGATGTTAAGCCAAAGAAGCAAGATACAGAGGTGATCATACAAGATAATGCCATGTGTTTTTTTTTTTTGCCATGTTTGTATTATTGTGTTCCATCCTAAGATATGCTTTTTTATTGTTTGTTTTTTACATTTTTTAATGTAAAAAAATAAAATTGATGACCTCTTAGCATTTAGGTCCTGATTTGGTTAAGGTATTTTCCTTTTTCTGAGTGAGATATTAAATAATAGCATCTTAAATTCTATAAAATTAAAAAAAAAAAAAAGCAAAGCTTGGGGCACCTGGCTGGCTCATTTGGAAGAGTGGGTGATTCTTGACCTTGGGGTTGTGAATTCAAATCCCATGTTGGGTAAAGATTACTTAAATAAATCTAAAAATTTTTAAAATAAAACTTAGCATTGTGTTTAAAGAAGAACAGGTGAAGCTAAACCATTTGGTTTATAGATTATATAAACCCTAAATTATATGGAAAAGCAAGGATGAGTAATGGTAACAAAATCTCAAGTATTGAAGATGCCATGGAATATTCTGAAGGTCTAATTAGCAAGGTTGAGGCCAATCCTTAATCCTTTGGAAGGATATCTTTCCCTCACAAAACCTAGAGATGGAATTCACCTCAGTTTACTCAATATCCTACCTCTAGGTGCATTCTCACACATTGTCATAATCTTACATCCATTTCCCACCTTCCTTTTTCTTCATAACTCCTCATTTTTCCCAATCAAGAGTTCTGAGTGGGATCAATCCCATGTTTTATACCTGGTTTCCTGATTTGAAATTTTCAGCAAAAACTATTCCCATGACTTTAAAGATCAGGTCAGAGGAGGATAATGTAACCCCATCAAGAACCAGGATGTGGTGAAACATTTGCTAGGGCTTCTGGAAGAGAAAATCTCTTCTTCCACAGGAGACGCTGGAAGAGTCTTCCCCTCTTCCATTGAATATGACTGAAAAACGGTGTGGCCCCAGGAGCTCTTTGCAACCATCTTGCTACCAAGGGAAGTCTGTCTAAGATAATAAGAAAAACTGACATCCTTGTGACATCATTAGAGATACTTAAAATCAGGCTTTACCTGAAACTAGTCCTACTTTTGGCCTTTGAGACTATCTGAGCCTAATTTTATTATTAGGTTTTCTGTAACATTCATTCAAAGTAATCTTGACTGATATATATATAATAATAGTTCTCTTAGAATGCTAAGATAGAGATGAAATGTACATTTCATCTCTATCTTAGCATTCTAAGAGAACTATTATTATACCAACTTTGTCTGAGACTTTGCAACTAGCAAATTATAATGCTCAGGACTGACCTTCGGTCTTTTGGCTTCAACAGCCAAGGTCTTTCCACTCTAGCATAACAGAAATCCATTGAGAATTTTTGGGTATGGTTAGGAGAGGAAAAGGAATGTCAAATTTAAAAACAAAAAGGTGATAGAAAAAAATTTAAAAAGTTTTCATCACATGTAATTTTTTGCCAAAAAAATAGAGTAGTTCTTTCTCAGGGTTTTTTGTAATAATGGATAGAGGCTTTTTCAAAAGTATGTTACTGATGCTACCAATTGCATAACTCTGTTTTCCCCACCTTTGTGACTCTTCTGCTTTTGTTGCTTGCTTATTTGAGTTTCTCTGTCTTTGAGGTCATGCAATGGTAAAGACAGACACAAATAGACCCAGAGGGATGCACTGCATTCTGCAAAGACCTTTGGTCCTTGAAAGCAATTAAATGTATTCTTCTAGAAAGAGAGAAGTCAAGATGTTTGGACCTGAGGTAGTGCAGTCTTAATTCATTATACAATTTTTTAGAACCTTAACACCCGTTTGTTTAGAGCATGAACATTTATAAAAATCACATTAAAAAGAAATCAGTGGGCGAGTGTGTCTTTCTTATTCATTATATACATAGAGCTCAAAAAAAAAAAAACTGATCTCTAGGCGACAGCTCTAATTAGGTCCTTTTATACAACTGCAGCAGGAAGGTCCCATGTTGTATAGGTCGCTGAGAATATATTGAATCCAGGGCCCACTAAGCCCTTTATTGAAAATTGTAGAGGTTTGAGTTAACAGTGCTAGTCTTTTGTGACTTGGAAAAATTAAACTAAGGAAGGTTGCTTGAACCTATAATTTGAGAAGCTAAAAGTGCCACCTCCTGGGGTAGGGGTAGGCGGCAGGGAACTTAATTGTGTTGTGGCTGAATTTGGAGTCAGATTTACCGACACTGTCAAAAGTAATTTAAAGTTTTGTCACAGAGGAAGACCTAAAATGTTTGATTCTCACATCAACAGCATTCTAGTATAAACTTTTTAAGATTGGGATTAGTTCAGCCAGGGTTGTCTCTTATGGAGCTTGTTCTTCGCTTCTTTCAGCATTGTTTGTCACTTTTTTTTAATTAAAAAAGAGCAAAAAGGGGCGCCTGAGTGGCTCAGTGGTTAAACATCTGCCTTCAGCTCAGGTCGTGATCCTGAGGTCCTGGGATCAAGTCTCACATCAGGCTCCCTAGAGGGAGCCTACTTCTCCCTCTGCCTATGTCTCTGCCTCTCTCTGTGTGTCTCTCATGAATAAATAAAATCTTTTTTTTTTTTTTTTGAGAAAAAAAAAGAGGGAACAACCTGGAGAAAAAGACTTGATTAATATAGTCCATTAAGACTCTCTTGGTTGCAAGTGATAGAAATCCAGCTCCTACTAGTTTAAGCCCGAAGTGGGATTCCTATAAAGAAAATAAAGAGTGGCCCAAAACATGAGGACGAGACACTCCTCCTGGCTTTAAGAACAGTAAGAACCAGGGATTTGAATATGGTCTGAATGTTCCTTCTGTCCCTTATCTCTGCTTCTTTCAGTGGCCTGCCTTCATTATTAACTCACCATGAAAGGGCTTTCTCCACAGGTAGGAAAAAACCCAAACAAATAGCACATGGCTCCTAAATTAAACCATGCATTGCATAAAGCAGTCTGAGTTCTAGCCTGCTGGTCCCAAGCATAACATCCTTGGAGAAGGGCTCTTTGGCCTGGTCTTTGTCAGGAACCCAGCTTTAAGCTAATCAACCAAGGCCAGGAAATGGGGCAAGGCTATACTAAATCAGGTCTTTGGGATTCATTATGTAACCTAGTGTTTAAACTATATCTGGGGATTTAGGAGTCCCCCATACTTTTATGGGGGTCTTACAATGTCAAAATTATTTTCATTAAAAACAAATAAAAAATTACTTTTTAAATAATACTAAGATATTTGACTTTTTCACTCATTCTCTGAAGAGTATGCAGTGGAATTTTCCAGATGCTGCATGATATAGGCTATCAGAATAGATTGAATGCAAAAGCAGATGTGAGAAATCAGGTGGACTCATCTTCTGTTAAGTTGGACATTAAAGAGATTTTAGAAATTAAAAATATGCTATGCTTCTCACTATTGCCAATGCAAAATGAACTAGCCTTTTATAATTTCTTTTAAAAAAGGAAGAGGGTTTTATTGAAACCCAAGTGAGGATAGCTGCCTAGGATACATAATCTTCACACGTAAGAGAGAGCTCCAGAGGGATGCCTGGGTGGCTCAGCGGTTGAGCTTCTGCCTTTGACTCAGGACCTGATTCCGGGGTCCTGGGATCTAGTCCTGCATTGAGCTCCCCACAAGGAGCCTGCTTCTACCTCGCCTATGTTTCTGCCTCTCTCTCTCTGTGTCTCTCATGAATAAATAAAATCTTGAGAGAGAGAGAGAGAGAGATGGAGAGAGAATGATCCAGAGAAGGAATGTTTAATACAGGGTTATATATGTTTTTTGTTACATCAAGAGTTACAAGTCATCAGGATGAAGGACATTCCAGAAAATTATAAACTTTATCTTATGCTTTTAGTTTGTGCAAGGTTACAGGCTCTGAGAGTATGGGAATGGAACTTAGGGAGATTTTTACTCTTATCTTTAGTTTGAAATGTTTCTTTTAGGTTATTTGCTAACAAAGCAGATGTACAGTGTGTGCTTGGGCAGAAATAGAGCTCATGCTTTGAAGTCATTCTGACCCTGGTAAAAGTTAAAGTATAGCTTCCCTGGGGTCCCAGGAGCAGCGCCCACAAAATGCAAAAAGTTGAAAATGTTCCTTTACACTATTAAAAAAATTGCATTTCATAAAATGTTAGTTATATTACTATGTGATGGGTTTGTTACTGTTATTTTTTTTTTTAGATTTTATTTTATTTTATTTTATTTTATTTTATTTATTTATGATAGTCACGGAGAGAGAGAGAGAGAGGCAGAGACACAGGCAGAGGGAGAAGCAGGCTCCATGCACCAGGAGCCTGACGTGGGATTCGATCCCAGGTCTCCAGGACTGCGCCCTGGGCCAAAGGCAGGCGCCAAACCGCTGCGCCACCCAGGGATCCCCTTTTAGATTTTATTTTTAAGTAATCTCTACACCCAGTGTGGTCTTAAACTTACAACACTGAAGTCAAGAGTCCCATGCTCTACCAACTAAGCCAGCCAGGTAGGCACCCTGTTACTGTTATTTTTAAGTGATTATTTAAACATTTCTTAATTTTTATTTCTAGTATGGTAAATATTAAAAGTTATAACCTACATAAATGAAAGCTCTTTAGAATAATTTTTAAGGTAATAATTTTTGAGGTAATCCTGAGCTCAGTAAGTTTGTGAATCATGAATGTATCCATGGAAACTTTAAGCCTCAATTTCTTTATCTGTAAATGGGGGTAATAACAATGCTTATCTCATAGGGATATTGGAGGATGAAAACAGTTAATTATAAAGTACTTAGAGCAGTGTTGTAGGAGGGTTAAATCATAATAATAATAGCCTCCACCACCTTGTGGGTGGGAGAGAGGCAGTTTTCAGAAGAGAGAGGCTCACAGACTATGTGAAATGTCAACAACATTGGAATCAAAATATAACCATTCAGAGAAATCATACAAAAGTATCAAGGATCCTGTGTTAAGGCACTACACAAAAAGAAGTGCAAGGGTGGAAATTTTCTCATTACTTGGGTTCTATATCTTGATTCAGTAATTTGAGTTTCTCTGACAATGATGTGATAGCTAAAGCTAAGTGTCAGGGTTCCAACTTTCCCCATGTGGCTTCCCTTTACATCTCCTTTGAGTATTTGCTGTCCCTAACCCTCAATTGGCCCTCCCTGTTAGTGATACACAGATTGAGTATGATGCACACTTGTAGGTGACACTCTAGGTGCCAAAGACAGCGGTTAGTCCTCTTGGCAATCCTGAATGGTAAACATAGATTTTTAAAATATTTTATTTATTTATTCATAGACAGAGAGAGAGGCAGAGGGAGAAGCAGGCTCCACGTAGGGAGCCCGACCTGGGACTCGATCCTGGGGCTCCAGGATCACACCCCGGGCTGCAGGCAGCACCAAACCGCTGAGCCACCGGGGCTACTCGAATGGTAAACATATTAACTCAATTTCACAAAGGAGGAATCAGAGGCTGAGAAGGAATGTGAGTGGCTCAATGTGATACAATTAAAAAGGAACAGGGCCAGGAATTAAACCTGGATTTGTCAGACCATGGAGTCCAACATCTTCCCAGTATCCCATCCCATTTGCTACTAAAGAGAGGGAAATAAATAGTCCTTCTATTTCACAGTTAGAGATGAAAGGCTTAATCACACCTTTCCTCTTTCCTTTTTTTTTAAATTGAGATTTAATTTACATCATTGTATAAAATTAAGGTGTTCAGTGTGTTGATTTGATGCATTTATATACCGCAGTATGATCATCACCATAGCTTTAGCTAACACCTCTGTTGCATTGCATAATGATCGTTTCTTCCTTATGGTGAGACGTTTAGTCTTTTAGCAAATTTGAAGTGTGTAATGCAGTGTTGTTGACTATAATCACTGTGTTGTGCATTAGATCTCCAGAACTTACTCATCCTTTAGTCGCAAGCTTGTATCCTTTATCAGCATCTTCCCAATTTCCCTAGCCGCCAGCCCCTGGTAACCCCCATTTTACCCTCTGTTTCTATGAATTCAGCTCTTTTTAGATACCATGTGAGATAGCCTATGTTATCTGTCTTTCTCTGTCTGGCTTATCTCACTAAGCATAATGTTCTCCAGTTCCATCCAGGTAGCTGTGAATAGCAGGATTTCCTTCTTTCTCATGGCTGAATAATAATCCATTGTGTGTGTGTGTGTGTGTGTGTGTGTGTGTATCACCATCTCTATCCATTCATCCTTTGACAGGCACTTAGGTTGTCCATATTTCCATATTAAATAATGCTTCAATAATTGAGAGTGCAGATACCTCTTCAGATTCCTCTTTTCATTTCATTTGGGTAAATACCCAGAAGTAGGATTGCTGGATCATGTGGTAGTTGTATTTTAATTCCATGGTGGCTAAACCAATTTACATTCCCACCACCAGTGCACAAGGTTCCCTTTCTCCACATCCTCACCAACACTTATTTTCTTTTGTCTTCTCGATGATAGCTATTTTAATGGGTGTGAGGAGCTATCTCATTGTGGGGTTTTTTTTGAGATTTTATTTTTAAGAATACTCAAAATGGGAGTCTAACACCTAGATGGAGTCATGTTTTACCAACTGAGCCAGCCAGGTGCCTCTCATTGTGGTTTTCATTTGCATTTCCCAGTAATTAATGATGTTCAGCATCTTTTCATGTATCTTCGTCCTTTCTGATATATGCATTTAATGCCAAAAATTTCCCTCTGAGTACTGCTTCAGCTGTATCCCACAAAGTTTGGTGTGTTGCGTTTTAATTTTTATTCAGTTGTAAATATTTTCTAATTTCCCTTGTGGTTTCTTCTTTCACAATGGGTTACTTGGAAGTGTGTTGTTTAATTTTCAAACACTTAAGGATTTTTTTCAGGTACCTTTCTGGTTTTGATTTATAACTTAATTCCATTGTAGTCAAAGAATATACTGTGCCTGAATTCAATCCTCTTAACTTATTGTGACTTGTTTTATGGCATTGAATATGTTCTGTCTTGGAATATATTGTATGTACACTTGAAAAGAAGTGTGTGTTTGAGTATGGTTAAGTGGAGAGTTCTATAAATGTCAATTACTTCAATGTGATGGTGGTGATCACATTGTCTGTTTTATCAGCTATTGAGAGAGGATTTTTGAATTCTCTAACTATATTTTATTTACTTATTTGTTTGTTTATTCATTTATTAAAAGCAAACTCTATGTCTAATGTGGGGCTTGAACTCATGACCCCAAGATAAGAGTTGCATGCTCTGTCTACTGAGCCAGCCTGGTACCCCACCAACTATATTTTCAGCTTTGTTTATTTTTCCTTTTGGTTCCTTCAGTTTTTTCTTCAAATATTTTGAAATTTTGTTATTAATGCATACACATTTACATCCTCTTATGAACTGTTCTCCCTTAATCTGTGCTAATATTCCTTGTTCTGATATTTACTTTGTCTAACAGTATAGTCACTCCAGTTTTCTCTAATCACTATTTGCATGAGGGGCTTGATCCCAGGACCCTGGGATCATGACCCAAGCTGAAGGCAGACGCTGAACCAAGCCAGGTGCCCTATATCTTCATCTTTTAGACAATATATAGTTGGGTTTTTTAAAAAATCTAATCTGACAGCCTTTACTTTTTATAACTTATATTTATTTGTGTTTAATATAAAGGTCTAAACATACATAACTTTTATAGTCATCAACCATGTGGTCCAGGCTCAGATATGTCAGTTGAGACCTAGAATTTGAAAAAAATTCAAAATTTCAAGTTTTCCATTTCAATTTTTCAGATATCCAAAAGGGGACTCATAGACTATAGCAATCCTTCTCAAAATTCTCCTTTTTTCCTTCTGTGTTACAAAGTGTAACTGTTCACACTCCTTTCTTTTCAACTCTTCAGAAGATTGCTCCCAACAGTATCTTCAAAAGAGTGTTTCTGACCCTCTTGGAGGGTGATAGAGGGAAAGAAATTGAGTAGGCAAAGCTAGAGTCCTCTTTGGTCCATAGAAGGAGAGAAACATCTGGGAGCAATTATACATTAATAGACTGCATCGGGTTGTGTTCTCCCGCAGTTAATCTTACGGCTGTAAAGAGATGACCAATGTTTAAATTCCCACCATGCATTCATTCCCTCTTTTCACAATCCAGTATGTCCCTTGCCTATTTAACAGCGTCTGCTGTGTGGGAGAGGGTATAATTCCTCTCAGTATTTAATCCTCCACTCTCTCCAGACAATGTCTTTAGTAAAGAAAGAAAAAGAGCACAGAGGTGTGAGCTTTCATTCATTCAACAAACTTTTACTGGGTACCCACTATGTGTAAAGTGCTTTTTGGAGTGCTTTCTGGTAAGCAAGTCAGACAGAACTCCTGCCATCACAACACTTACCTCCTAGCCAAAGAGATGTACAATGAACAAACAAAATGTGTAAGTTCAAATGGTGCTTACGGGCCATGAAGAAAGTCAAGCAGAGAAGGGGAAAGAGAACAGTTGGGAGTAAGGTTAGGGGTGTTTTTTGCAAGTAGTCCAGGGACTTAATGATTTAAGGTAGCGAGCTGTGAGAATGTGTTGGGGAGATTTTCCAGGGAGGGACCAGCAAGCAAGACAGAAGAAGCTAAATGGATTCAAGAGGCTAGTGCGGATTGGACATGAGCAATAAAGGAGAGAGTGGAGACAGGAAGATGAGGTTAGGGAAGTGGCCAGGTACTTTTATTTTTTTATTTGTTTTAAAGATTTTATTTATTCATGAGAGACACACAGAGAGGGGCAGAGACATAGGCAGAAGAAGAAGCAGGCCCCGTAAGGAGCCTGATGCGGGACTTGATCCCAGGATCCCAAGATCAAAGGCAGATGCCCAAACGCTGAGCCACCTAGGTGTCCCAGCCAGGTACTTTTATATGGGGCCTGAACTGTTCAGGGTAAGATTCTAGAGCAGAGCTGTCCAAGAGAAATGTGTGAATTCTATTTATAATTTTAAACCTTCTAGCAGCCATGTTAAAAGAACTAAAAAGAAATGGCTATAATTAATATTTATAGTGTATTTTAAACCAAATATATCTAAAATTGTATCACATCAAATATGTAATCAATATAAAAACTTTATTAATGATATATTTGCATTATTTTTTCTTACTAAATGCAGTGGACTGAATGCTTGCATTCCCCTCCCTCAGTTTCATATGTTGAAATCCTGACTCTTAATGAGATGATATTTGAAGGTGGGGCCTCTGGAAAGTGATTAGCTTATGAGGGTAGAGTCCTCATGAATGGGATCCATACCTTTATAGAAGAGATCCCAGAGAGTTCCCATCCCCTTTCTCCCCTGTGTAGACACGGTCTGACAGCTTTCCATGAACCAGGAAGTGAGCTTTCACCAGACACCAAATCTGCCTATGCCTTGATATTGGACTTCCCAGCCTCTAGGACCATAAGGAAAAAATGTTTGTTACTTAAGCCTCCCAGCCTGCAGTACTTTGTTATAACAGCCTGAACAGCCTAAGGCACCAAATTTTTGTACTTGGCAGTAACAGTCACAGTTCAATTTGGAAGCTAGTTTTCATCCAAAATACTTCCACTATATTTAGATTTCATAAAATGTATAGCTGAAAAAGTAGACTGAAATGCCCACAGTCTTACCAATATAGAAGTTCTCTAATAAATTAATCAGGTATAAAATTAAAATTAAGTAATATTCAAATTCAAATTCAATAATATGAAAAATTCTGTTCTTTAGTGGTATTTGCCACATTCCAAGGGCTCAGAAGGCACAGAAAGCTAGTAGATATTGTATAGCACATGTGGCTAGTGGGTATCAATTACTGCAATGATTTCTCACTCTATATATCTCCACAGAACAGCCAGGGCGATTGTCCCTGGTTAGAGCCCTTAGTGGCTTCCCATGACATTTAGTAAATCCCAATGGCTCAAGTGGGACATTCACTTTGAGGCAGATGAAAAGCTCCCATGTTTACCAATATTTCTTCCTTCCATTACAATGATAGTAAAGAAGTATAAGAGGAAATCAATCCATGAGTGAAAGTAGATGTGGAAGAGCAGGGCTATATTAGCAAATCAAGTTTTGGTGAGCTTCTCTAAGATTGAAGGCAAATCAACAAAATTGATTGGTAAAGCAGAGAAGAAGGAGCCACAGCTTCAAGTACACAAGAAGCTGCAGGGGAAAAGAGAGATGCCTTCCATTTAAATGATCTCAGATACTTAAATGATTGGCTACAAAGACCTAGAGTGGGAAGAAAGGCACAAGTTCAAGGTAACTGATGGAAAACAGTGTGTAGGAGGTATGTGTGGATCAGCTGCTTCTCTTCTCTTCCCTCAACTTTGTGCATATTTTGGCAGTGTTTGTCCTAGGCAGTAGCTAGAGAACTCTTCTAAAGAAACCAAGTTATGTCCTGGGATGGCAGTAGTTAAAAGCCCAGAGTAGAACCTTATGCACTTGGGACACCTGGGTGGCTCAGTGGTTGAGTATTGGCCTTTGGCTTCGGGCATGAACCCAGAATCCCAGGGTCGAGTCCCACATCAGGGCCCGTGTAGAGCCTGCTTCTCCTTCTGCTTATGTCTCTGCCTCTCTCTCTCTCTCTCTCTCTGTGTGTGTGTGTCTCATGAATAAATAAATAAAATCTTAAAAAAAAAAAAAAGGAAGCTTTAGCATGGGGGTGAGAGAGGAAGTCTTCCTGCCTGCCTGTTGAAGTAGTCAGCCTGCACATACAGATCACATAATCAGCATTTTCATTCTGGAAAGAGATTGGTGATAGAAAAGAACCCAAGTAATTCATCTGGCTCCTCATATTCAAAAACACAAAAGGAAAAAAAAAACACAAAAGGACAACCAAGGGCCATAAGATAGTTGCACAAAACCAACAGAGCCAAAATGAAGAAGACTTCACCCTAGGAGAACAGAAATAGTTCAGGGAACAGTGGTGAACTTTTTAAAAAGTTAAAATTGGGCAGTCCCGGTGGCGCAGCGGTTTAGCGCCTGCCTGCAGCCCAGGGCGTGATCTGGAGACCCTGGATGGAGTCCCACGTCCGGCTCTCTGCATGGAGCCTGCTTTTCCCTCTGCCTGTGTCTCTGCCTCTCTCTCTCTCTCTCTCTCTCTCTCTGCATCTCTATGAATAAATAAATAAAATCTTTAAAAAATAAAAAGTTAAAATTAATATTCTCAGAGAAATTTGAGGAGACAGTGCATCTATAAAATATAAATAGGAGACTCTTAAAAAATACCCCATATAGGGGTGCCTGGCTGGCTCAGTCAGAAGAGCATGTGACCCTTGATCTCAGGGTCATGAATTTGAGCCCCACAGTAGGTGGAGAGATTACTTAAAAACCCAAATAAGTAATAAGTATTGGAAATATAATTCTAAAATGGAAAACTCAACAGAAAGGCTAGAGAAAAAAGTCAAGGGAATTTCTCAGAATGTAGAGCAAGAGGACAAAAAGAAATATTGAAATGCAGAGATGACCCACAAAGAAGAGCCAACATACATCTAATAGGAGTTTCAGATTGAGAGTAGAGAAAAAGTAGATCTCCCAGAAAGGAAAGCTCCATGTCTTCAAATAGAAAGGTCTCACCCTGTGCTAATCCATTTGAATGATAGCCATATCTTGGAGAAACTTCACAAGTCCAAAGATAAAAGAGTCCTAAAAAGATTCCAAAAAGAAAAATAAATCAGAAGTTGAGAACAATATTGGCATCACACTTCTTATCAGTTACACTATATACTAGAACACAAGGGAATAATGCCTTTAAAATTTCTGGGGGACAATGAGTTTGAGCCTCGAATTTTATAGCCAGGCAAATTAGCATTTAAGTGAGGAGCAGACTAAAGTTGTCTTTTTTTACTTCCAAGGACTGAGGAAATTTATCACTTATAGATCACTCCTAAAAGAACTGTTTAAGGGTATACTACAGGAAAATGAAATAGGCATCTAAAAAAGAGGAAGATAATTAGGTTGAAGGAGTTGGGCAATCATAGGAAATCCTAGAATGCAATAGGCTTGAAAAGGAAATAGTGTGAAGAAATCAGATCTTCTTAGAGACTGAAACAGGTTTATTACAGTATTACATTTAAAAAACCTCAGTATATTCCATTTTTCCTTCCAGAGCTACAAGTGTAGTGATGCCACCTTCTCCACTAGGTCCACACTCTTATTTGATCCTGTCACGAATGTTTTTTTTATATTATCAGTGCACTAGAGGTAATTCTTCTTTGGTTTTCAATGTTGGGAATTAAATTATAGACAAAAGTATGGAAAATGTAGCTAACATTAGAGAACAGAATATAAATGTTACAAACTCTGCCAATGAGAAGTAATGCTCGTTGAGAGGTACAAGTGCCGAGGACAGAAAGACAAAGGGAAGTTAAGTGAAGGGTGTTGAATCTTTTGCCTTACCGAGCAGAAAATTAAGACATACTGTGCGCGGGGTTGGAGGACTGGGCAGGGAGAACAGGGGAGAGGGCAGCTTGGGAAGGGTAAGACACTGAGCTCAGGTGCACAGGGATGAGGGCTAACGGGTGTGATCTGCAGGGAGGCGGGTGTCAAACGGCAGCAAACGAGTGTGAGGCTTGGGTTGAGCGGAAGAAGTGGGGACATGGGCGGAGCTTAGCATATTTCTGAGCGGAAGGGGCGGGGCAAGGGGAAAAGATGAACAGGGGGGAGGGGAGGGATGCCCTTTGCATCCAGCGCGCCTGCGCAAACCAGATGTGTGGGAGCTCACGCCGTCCTGCCTTCCCTCGCTTGGCCTGGCGCGTGCGGTGTCGTCGGCCTCGCCTCGCCTCGGCGGCGCCCGCCTGTTGGTTCTTTGTCGGCTTCCCAGCTGCTGCGTGACCCCCCGGGCCTGCAGCCCCGCCGCCGCCTGGTCCACTTGCAGCCCCGCCGCCGCCGCCAGCGCCCCAAATAGTCCTTGGTGAGGGGAAGGCCCACGCTTCAGGGCGGCGCGGAGCGGGGTGCGGGCGGGCGAGGGGCGCCCCAACGGGCGGGGACCTGAGGGCCCGGGGCTCGTGTGGGGCGGGGGTGCCCGGGAGGCCGCCTCCCAGCGGCGCAGACGGTAAGGGCAGAGCCGTGGCCGCCCCGCCCCGCCCCGCCCGCCCGGCGCCTGCCGCCCCCGAATGCCCCTCAGCGGTGCGGACGCCCGTTACCTGCCGTCTCACCGGGGGACTCCTGGGCAGCCTCTGCGCTCCGGGGTTCCGAGGTCGGAGCTGTGGGGGAACCGTTAGAAGAGAGAGGCGCTGCCTTCCAAAGATCGAGGTTGGGTCGTCTGGAAAAGGAGGTCCTGCCCCCGAGGCTCTCCCTGAGGCGGCCTGAGGAGCACGGCGGGCGGCCCCGCTTCCTCAGGTGGACGCGGACGCGGTTGGGCCGCGAGTGGCCGGGCCGGTGAGCCGCACGCACCGACGTGGCTTCCGGTCTTCCCTCCCAGGACGGCACCGGCGGGCGGGCTCGAGGTGCTGTTTGTGACCTCCTCAGCGCCTACCCGCACGGTGGGTGGCAGATGCGAGGCCGTGGGGTGCCGCCCCGCCCATCCGGCGGCTGTCAGTGAGTAACCCTGCTTAGCGGGGGTGACGGCACGACCACTGTGGGGATCCGGCTTCATGACCGTGCGTGTCTGGTCCCTGTTTCGCACTTCTCTGGTACTGTGCCTTGCGTGAAGATGAGTGTGTATACCCACTTAAAAATGTTTAAATCAAGCCGAACCATTCATGCACGGTCTGTGATCACAGATTATTTTCTGAGCGTCCTGAAAGCTGATAAAGAATTTCAGGATGATGACCACGACCGTGGGAACAGCAGCGAGAGGGCAGACTGGGTGACGGAGATCCGGACATCAAGTGTATTTTATAGGAGTGAATGCATGTATCTTAGTGACACCAGCATTAGGAGGGTATGTATATAACGGTAAGGTAAGTTTATTTATTTATTTATTTTTTGGTAAGGTAAGTTTAGTTAAATGATTTTCTTTTTTAAAAAAGTTTATTTAGGGCAGCCCCCGTGGCTCAGGGATTTGACCCCGGCTCCGGCCCAGGGCGTGATCCTGGAGTCCTGGGATGGAGTCCACATCGGGCTCCCTGCATGGAACCTGCTTCTCCCTCTGCCTGTGTCTCTGCCTCTCTCTCTCTCTCTCTCTGTGTGTCTCTCATGAATAAAGAAATAAAATCCTAAATAAGTAAACAAATAAATAAATATTTATTTATTTGAGAGAGAGAGAGAATGAGCAGCGGGGAGGGGTAGAGGGAGAGAGAGAGAAGCAGACTCCCTGCTGACCAGGAAGTACAATTCAGGGCTGCCTCGCAGGAGGAGGAGATTATGACCTGAGCAGAAGGCAGACGCTTAACCAACTGAGCCATAGGGGGGTGGGGGGTGGCGGTGAGAGTTAAAAGAATCTTAACTAGTTTTATGTTCCATTAGTACTACCCCTTATTCTAATGAGATCCAGACTTTACTTTTCACTGTGAAAATACAAGTTTTTATTAATTTGCCTTCAATTTACCTGTACATTCTGGGATTTAGTCTCATTGTACTTTATTTGTACCTCTCATTGTTTATTGATTTTGTTATTCTAAATTGCCTTTCAAGTTTGAAGAATCACATACACCTTTGAATTTTATGTTATTCACTTTTTTTTTTAAAGTAGGCTTCATGCCCAGCATGGAGCCCAGTGCAGGGCTTGAACTCATGACCCTGAGATGAACACCTGAGATGAGATCAAGAGCTAGACGTTTAACCAGCTGAGCCGCCCAGGGGCCCCATACCTTTATTTGAATTTTGGTCACTTTGCCCATTATGGTGACTGTGGGCGACCGACCTAAACTCTGAACCTGTTTCCTTATCTATATAATGGGAACTTAAAATTACTCTCTTGAAGGGATGTTGTGGGGGAATAAAACACTGAACAAAGATAAAACACCCCCCAGCATAGTGCCTGAAACAGAGTAATCAATAGAAGTTATTGTTAAGAAATATGTGTATGTTAATATTCATTCATCAAGTATCATATTTATGTTATGTACCAAGTATTGTCAATGAACTGAAAATAGATCTCTGTCTTTATAGAGTGTAGAGGACTTGGATTCTGTTTACTTCAATATTGTATTTGCATTTTGAAATTTATGTTGGTGTGTTACGTTTCTCTAGAGAAACTGAGCCAATTGTGTATATTTATATATATATATAGAGAGAGAGTGAGAGATTGACTGATTTTAAGGAATTGGCTTACAATTGTGGATGCTGGCAAGTTCAAAATCTAGGTAGAGGTCTCTGGCAGGCTGGAGACAGGAAAGAGTTGTAGTTTGAATCTGAAGTCAGTTAGCTGGTGGAATTAAACTCTCAGAAGAAGTCAGGGTTTTTCTTAAGACCTTCAATTGCTTGGATGTGGCTTACCCGCATCATGAGGGCAATCTGGATTAGTTAGAGTCTACTGATCTAAATGTTATTCCTGTCCAAAAATTACCTTCACAGATCTAGTATGGCATTTGACCAAATATCTGGGTATTGCAGCCTACCTAAGTTGACAGAATTAAACTGTCATGATGGAGTAAAATAAATTTTCAGAGGGAAACCATGAAAAGGATTTGATACCTCTAAAATTTAGAAGTATGAATACAGTGGGAAATTGAAATCTTATCCATTTAAGATTCACCTTCTCAGGACATGTGGGTGGCTTGGTTGGGCCTCCATTCTTTTTTTTTTTAATATTTTATTTATTTATTCATGAGAGACACAGAGAGAGAGAGAGAGGCAGAGACACAGGCAGAGGGAGAAGCAGGCTCCATGCAGGGAGCCGGGACGTGGGACTCGATCCCGGGTCTCCAGGATCACACCCTGGGCTGCAGGTGGCGCTAAACTGCTGCGCCACCAGGGTTGCCCTTGGGCTTCCATTCTTAATTTCAGCTTGGGTCGTGATCTCAGGGTTAGGAGAGTAAGCCCTGCATCAGGCTCTGCGCTCAGTGGGTTGTCTGCTTGGAATTCTCTCACTCCCTCTCTACCTCCTACCCATGCATATGTCCACACACTCTCTTGCTAAATAAATAAAATCTTAAAGAAACAAAAAGATTTACCTTCTTTGTTCACTGGTGGTAAGTCCACTCTTAGACCCTTTAAAGAACTCTGGCCCATCAGGACACAGACTTAATATTTTGGTTTCTTGTTCCACCAAGACCATGTTCTGCTGTCCATTTTGAACCTTTTTCTTCTCTGACTTGGATGACTTTGTGCTTAAGCTTCTGATGCCTGCCTCTATGTGTTCCAGCTAATGACAGGAAAATGGTTTATCTTTGTCTTGGTTAGGGAGGACTATTGAACTATAGGAGTCTTTACCGTAAAAAAGACTTTAGCACCTAATTTTCTGAACCATTTATTTGACATTTATCATTTTCATGGAATAATGCTGTGTTGGGAAGTGGTAGCTCATTTTGATGACTGAACTCTATTGCCCTATCATGTGACTTAAGTTTTAGCACATAAAGTTGTCACATTCAAAGTAAAGTTGATTCTTATTACTTGGGGTAGTTGTGTTTTATAAAGTTACCATGAACACTGAATTAGTGAATACTGAACCATTGCTCCTAGGAGAAATACCAGGTTACATTCCTGTGAGCCTCTGGTCAACATTTTTGTCAATCTATCAATATATAACCTTGTTTTATGTGTGTTTCTGTTAAAAGTTACCTTATTTAATATGTATTAATGGGACGCCTGGGTGATTCAGCGCCTGAGCATCTGCCTTCAGCTCGGGGCGTGGTCCCGGAGTCCTGGGATCGAGTCCCGCATTGGGCTCCCTGCATGGAGCCTGTTTCTCCCTCTGCCTGTGTCTCTGCCTTTTTCTGTCTGTGTCTCTCATGAATAGATAAATAAAATCTTTTTAAAAACCCCCAAAAACCCAAAATGCTATTTGACCTCAACATTGCATGATTCAAAATTTTTTGTCACTCTGCATGTCTGTGAGTGATGTGAAAAGTGTTGCATTGGTTTTGGGTTTGAAAATAGTTTTAGTGAGTTTAGGAGTATTTGTAGACATAGTACCTACAAATAATGACGATTAAGTTTTATTCTTATTTTTAATGATTTTATTTATTTATTCATGAGAGACACACAGAGAGAGAGAGAGAGGCAGAGACACAGGCAGAGGGAGAAGCAGGCTCCATGCAGGAAGCCCAAAGTGGGACTTGATCCCGGGTCCCAAGGATCACACCCTGGGCTGAAGGCGGCACTAAACCACTGAGCCACCTGGGCTGCCCAGGTTTTATTTTTAAATAAAACTTCTTTTGAGAAGAAGTAAGTGGAGAAACCTCATCCCCTGAGGTTGGATTTTTGAGAACTAACTTTAAAAATGTGAGTTTGACTTTGGGGAATAAATGAAATAGTGCAATTTTTGGCTTAAAATGATATTTAAAAGATATTTTATTTATTTATTCATGAGAGACACACAGAGAGAGAGGCAGAGACATAGGCAGAGGAGCAGGCTCCGCTCAGGGAGCCCAATGTGGGACTCCATCTCAGAACTCCAGGATCATGCTGTGAGCCAAAAGCAGAGCTTAACCACTGAGCCATCCAGGTGTCCCAAAATGAAGTTTTTTAAAACAAACTTTTATTTATTTACTTCTTAAAGATTTTATTTATTCATGAGAGACACAGAGAGAGGCAGAGACATAGGCAGAGGGAGAAGCAGGCTCCTTACAGGGAGCTAGTTGTGGGACTTGATCCCCAGACCTAGGATCATTCCCTGAGCTGAAAGCAGACACTCAACCACTCAGCCACCCAGGTGTCCCTAAAATGAGATTTGATAATGACCTGGTGAAACTGACAGAGGGAAACTACAAAACGATTGTAAAATATTTTGATAGTGGTATCATTGGTGGATTAGATAGAACTTTCACTATCCATTTCCCGGAGATGTACTTTATTGGCCTACGTTTGAAAAACAGTTACTCGTTAGTGGTTATATATATTGCCTATCTGTCTCATATTCACAGCCAGATTTAAAATTCCTTGAGGAAGGGTAAGGTATGATAATGTTTTTAATCCTTAGGTGTAGCATTGTGAATAAATAAAAATATTTGCTTTGATCAGAAGACTGAAATGACTCCCTCTTTGCTATAAACAGGTATTTATTGAGCTTCTATTATGTAGTCTATACATAGGAGTATGGATAGTTCCTATTCTGTTGTTTTTATAGCACATAGCTGAAAACTATGTGAGATTTGTTTTGTTTGTTTGTTTTTTAATATACCAATTGAGTGGTTAAGCTGCTGGTAAGACAAATAGGATTCATCTCACTTGCCAAATTCATCTTTTCTAGTAATGGCTCTCTGTAGTGCTGTGTTGAGGAAGATTATAAAAGAAATGGAATAACTTCAATCAGCAGTGTAAATAAAATATATCATCTATACTGATTCAGCATATCAATTTTTCTTTGATAACGTTTGGCAAAGAAATTCATAGAGATTGTAAATTAAGGTCTTTATGTAAGGACTTAGAATTGCATAATTTATTAATTTTTAAGCGTAATGAACACAGTAAGTTTTAAGCATGGTGTATACACAGTATTTGTGGTAGATATTCTTAGATTCTTAAAAGAAAGGTTGATAATTATGAAATATTTCTATTTAGAAGGGTAAAGTGAGTTATTTTTCAATACAGAAAAACCATTTTCTGTAGAAAGTTCTATTTATTTTTAAAGTTCTGTTGCTATGGCAAATTGCTGAATTTGGGTAAATCACTTCTAGAATTCTGTTTCCTTTTCTGTAAAATGAACAGGTTGACCTAGACCAGTGATTTTTAACTTTCTTCTTTATTCGAATTGATATATCATTATTGAAATATTTTGCAATTTTCCATGTGAACAGGGCATTTTGATTTTTTAAAATAGTAACCCGGGATCCCTGGGTGGCGCAGTGGTTTGGCGCCTGCCTTTGGCCTAGGGCACCATCCTGGAGACCCGGGATCGAATCCCACGTCGGGCTCTGGGTGCATGGAGCCTGCTTCTCCCTCTGCCTGTGTCTCTGCCTCTCTCTCTCTCTGTGACTATAATAAATAAAATAAAAAAAAAAAATAAAATAGTAACCCGAGTTAGTAAGAATTAAACTTTGTAAATCAAGTATTAATGTATTTAAAAGTATTTAAGAATTAATAATTATATAAAATTGATCCTATTTACAATTCTTCATGAATAAACATGTATGCATAATATTATAATAGTTGGGTTGGCCCTACAGTGGGTAAAATGACTTCTCTAATGTCATCTATATTATGTTAGCCTTCATTTTCTCATGTTCATCACTACACTGTTGCCATCATACTTTTACTTGGCATCACTTAGACTTCCACTCGATTCTCCTCCATCAAGACCTTGCTTTCTTTTTTTTTTTTTTTAACTTTTTCAGCCTTTCTACCTTATCCACTTTATTTAAATGTTCTATTGCCAATACCTTTAAATTATTTGCCCTTTTATTTTTTTTTGTTTGTGTGCCCTCCAAAATACAAACCATCGGTAAATCGTAGTCCCTCAATTTTGGCTTGGGCAAGTGCTGCACAGGAGATCACAGAATCAGACTATTAGTGCTATTAGAAATCCATTGTCTCTAAACTCATAACCCTGCAGTGCTTCTTAAAACTCTTTTCTGTTTTTCTTTTGGTCAAAGTGGCTAATTTAAATCTCACGTATCTTGACTTTTTA
The DNA here is from genome assembly GCF_011100685.1 of Canis lupus familiaris. Taxonomy (NCBI): domain Eukaryota; kingdom Metazoa; phylum Chordata; class Mammalia; order Carnivora; family Canidae; genus Canis; species Canis lupus. The sequence goes on from NC_049229.1 coordinate 62,884,123, forward strand.
TTTTATTAGCTTTCTATTCAATCTTAGCGAACTATTTCATTTTCTTATTTATAGAGAAGTTGTAACTATTCCTTAGTTATTGCCCCCTATTTATAAATATAGTTGAATTCTACCCATCTTTCCTCTAGTGGCAGTAGAAGGAGAATTACCATTATAAGGCTGATCTGTTTGCCTATGCTGGGTCCTACATCTTTATCCTATGGGATACAAAGCTCTAGAAATTGTCTAAATTTGATTCCTCACTACTGATTCTATCTCATATAATTTAAGTATGCTCAGCTTCCAGTCTTTAAAAAAGAAGAAAAAGCCCTAAGATCCCCCTTTAATATAAGGATCCAAGTTTTTTGGTAGCTTTATTGTAATACTTGCTTTATTATGGTGGCCTGGAAGTGAAGCCAAAATATCCAGTTAGCCTGTAATTGAAAATTTATTTCTGCTTCTATCATTCCATTGATGCTGCTATCCAAAGTCATCAGTGGTTCTGTCACTAAATCTAGTAGATAGTTTTTAGTCCTTTTTTGCAGTAGTTGGTATTATTTATTCTGTTTTTGAAATATAGGCATACCTCAGAGATATTAAGGGTTTGATTCTAGACCATCACAATAAAATAAGCCAAATGAATTTTCTGATTTTCCAGCTCATAATGAAATTTATGTTTACACTTCACTGTAGTTTATTAAATGTTCAGTAGTATTACATCTTTAAAAACAATGCACATACCTTAATGTAAAAAATAATATTGCAAAAAAAAATCCTGTAATCTCAGCTTTCAGCAAGTCAAAATCTTTTTGTTGGTGAGGAGGGTCTTACCTCAATGTGAATGGTTGCTGACCAGGGTGCTGGTACTTAAGTATGGAGTGGCTGTGGCAACTTCTAAAATAAGATAACAGTGAAGTTTGTCCCACTGATTGGCTCTTCTGTTCACAATTTCTCTGTAGCATGTGATGTTTTTTGATAGCATTATTCTCAAAATAGAATTTCTTTTGAAACTGGATTCATTCTTCTGTAATGCTGCCACTGCTTTATCAACTAAGTTTATGTAATATTCTAAACTTTTTGTTATCTTTTCAACAATCTTCACTGGGGTAGATTCCATCTTAAGAAGTCACTTTCTTTGCCTATCCATAAGCAGCAACTCTTCATTTTTTTAAAACTTTAATCATAAGATTGCAGGAATTCAGGCACATCTTCAGGCTCCACTTTTAATTCTAATTCTTTTGCTGTTTCCACCATATCTTCAGTTTCTTCCTCCACTGAAGTCTTGAACTCCTCAAAGTCATCAATAAGGGTTGGAATCCACTTCTTTCAAACTCCTGTGAATGTTGATATTTTGACCTTTTCCAATGAATCATGAATGTTCTTAATGGCAAAGAATAATGAATCCTTTCCAGGTTTTCAATTTATTTTTCCCAGATTCATCACAGGAATCATTGTCTGTGGCATCTGCAGCTTGTCATGTTATTAAGTAGTAAGACTTGAAACTCATAATTATTCCTTGACCCATGAACTGCAGAATGGATGTTATGTTAGCAGTTATGAAAACAACATTCATGTCCTTGTACACCTCCATCAGAGCTGTGGCTGACCAGTTGCATTGTCAATGAGCAGTAATATTGTGAAAGAAATTTTTTTTCCCTGAGCAGTAATTCCTAGCAATGTGCCTAAAATACTCAGAAAACCATGTTGTAAACAGATGTGCCTTCATCCACGCTTTGTTTATAAACACTGGCAGAGTTGGCCTGGGACAGAAAGCCAAGATATGGTTAAGTCTCTATTAATTATGCAGTAAGAGGGAATCAGAATAATGTGGTATACTCTGAAGGTAAGCTTAGCTCCAAGGGACTAGGAATTCTCAACTTACTGCTCACTGGTTCCCTTTAATGGTTTTCCAGATCTGCTGTCAAATTTTGATTCATGTACACAATGCGTTTTGATTATAGCTAAGTGTTCAAGCATACCTTGGAGATATTGTCTGTTTGTTTCCAAACCACTGCAATAAAGCAAGTCAAATTTTTTGGTTTCACAGTGCATGAAAAAGTTATGTTTATATTATAGTGTAGTCTCTTAAATGTGCCATTGCATTATGTCTAAAAATACAATGTATATACCTTAATTAAAAGATATGTTATTGCCAAAAATGTTAACAACTGGGGCCTTTGGGTGGTGCAGTTGGTTAAGCCTCCAGCTCTTGGTTTTGGCTCAGGTCATGATCTCAGGATTGTGAGATTGAGCTCTGCATCAGACTTTGCTCTCAGTGCAGAGTCTGGTTAAGACCCTCTTCTTCTGCCCCTACCTCTTGCACACTCACTCTCTCTCAAATAGATAAATAAATCTTTAAGAAAAATGCTTACCATCATTTGAGCTTTCAGTGAGTCAATCTTTTTGCTGATGAAGGGTTTCGCTTCAATGGCTGCTGAAAGTTGGGGTGGCAGTGGCAACAGTGAAGTTTGCCTCATTGATAGGCTCTTTCTTTTACAAATCATTACTCTGTAGCATGCAGTGAGTAATAATATTTTGAAATATTACCAAGCAGTAGATCTCAATAGTGGGCTTAAAACATTCAGTAAACCATCTTGTAAACAAATGGGCTGTTATCCAGGCTTTGTTGATCCATTTATAGAATAGAGCATAGGCATGGTAGATTTAGAATAATTCTTAAATGCCCTGGGATTTTGAGAATGGTAAATGAACATTGGCTTCAACTTAAAGTCATCAGCCCCATTTGCCCCTAACAAGAGAAGAGCCATCCTGTGGTTTGAAGCCTTTTATTTTTTTAAAAATTTTTTATTGGTGTTCAATTTACTAACATACAGAATAACCCCCAGTGCCCGTCACCCATTCACTCCCACCCCCGACCCTCCTCCCCTTCTACCACCCCTAGTTCGTTTCCCAGAGTTAGCAGTCTTTACGTTCTGTCTCCCTTTCTGATATTTCCCACACATTTCTTCTCCCTTCCCTTATATTCCCTTTCACTATTATTTATATTCCCCAAATGAATGAGAACATATAATGTTTGTCCTTCTCCGACTGACTTACTTCACTCAGCATAATACCCTCCAGTTCCATCCACGTTGAAGCAGATGGTGGGTATTTGTCATTTCTAATAGCTGAGTAATATTCCATTGTATACATAAACCACATCTTCTTTATCCATTCATCTTTCGTTGGACACCAAGGCTCCTTCCACAGTTTGGCTGTCGTGGCCATTGCTGCTATAAACATCGGGGTGCAGGTGTCCCGGCGTTTCACTGCATCTGTATCTTTGGGGTAAATCCCCAATAGTGCAATTGCTGGGTTGTAGGGCAAGTCTATTTTTAACTCTTTGAGGAACCTCCACACAGTTTTCCAGAGTGGCTGCACCAGTTCACATTCCCACCAACAGTGTAAGAGGGTTCCCTTTTCTCCGCATCCCCTCCAACATTTGTTGTTTCCTGCCTTATTAATTTGCCCCATTCTCACCAGTGTGAGGTGGTATCTCATTGTGGTTTTGATTTGTATTTCCCTGATGGCAAGTGATGCAGGGCATTTTCTCATATGCATGTTGGCCATGTCTATGTCTTCCTCTGTGAGATTTCTGTTCATGTCTTTTGCCCATTTCATGATTGGATTGTTTGTTTCTTTGGTGTTGAGTTTAATAAGTTCTTTATAGATCTTGGAAACTAGCCCTTTATCTGATATGTCATTTGCAAATATCTTCTCCCATTCTGTAGGTTGTCTTTGAGTTTTGTTGACTGTATCCTTTGCTGTGCAAAAGCTTCTTATCTTGATGAAGTCCCAATAGTTCATTTTTGCTTTTGTTTCTTTTGCCTTCGTGGATGTATCTTGCAAGAAGTTACTGTGGCCGAGTTCAAAAAGGGTGTTGCCTGTGTTCTTCTCTAGGATTTTGATGGAATCTTGTCTCACATTTAGATCTTTCATCCATTTTGAGTTTATCTTTGTGTATGGTGCAAGAGAGTGGTCTAGTTTCATTCTTCTGCATGTGGATGTCCAATTTTCCCAGCACCATTTATTGAAGAGACTGTCTTTCTTCCAATGGATAGTCTTTCCTCCTTTATCGAATATTAGTTGACCATAAAGTTCAGGGTCCACTTCTGGGTTCTCTATTCTGTTCCACTGATCTATGTGTCTGTTTTTGTGCCAGTACCACACTGTCTTGATTACCACAGCTTTGTAGTACAACCTGAAATCTGGCATTGTGATGCCCCCAGATATGGTTTTCTTTTTTAAAATTCCCCTGGCTATTCGGGGTCTTTTCTGATTCCACACGAATCTTAAAATAATTTGTTCTAACTCTCTGGAGAAAGTCCATGGTATTTTGATAGGGATTGCATTAAACGTGTATATTGCCCTGGGTAACATTGACATTTTCACAATATTAATTCTGCCAATCCATGAGCATGGAATATTTTTCCATCTCTTTGTGTCTTCCTCAATTTCTTTCAGAAGTGTTCTATAGTTTTGAGGGTATAGATCCTTTACATCTTTGGTGAGGTTTATTCCTAGGTATCTTATGCTTTTGGGTGCAATTGTAAATGGGATTGACTCCTTAATTTCTCTTTCTTCAGTCTCATTGTTAGTGTATAGAAATGCCACTGATTTCTGGGCATTGATTTTGTATCCTGCCACGCTACCGAATTGCTGTATGAGTTCTAGCAATCTTGGGGTGGAGACTTTTGGGTTTTCTATGTAGAGTATCATGTCATCGGCGAAGAGGGAGAGTTTGACTTCTTCTTTGCCAATTTGAATGCCTTTAATGTCTTTTTGTTGTCTGATTGCTGAGGCTAGGACTTCCAGTACTATGTTGAATAGCAGTGGTGAGAGTGGACATCCCTGTCTTGTTCCTGATTTTAGGGGAAAGGCTCCCAGTGCTTCCCCATTGAGAATGATATTTGCTGTGGGCTTTTCATAGATGGCTTTTAAGATGTCGAGGAATGTTCCCTCTATCCCTACACTCTGAAGAGTTTTGATCAGGAATGGATGCTGTATTTTGTCAAATGCTTTCTCTGCATCTAATGAGAGGATCATATGGTTCTTGGTTTTTCTCTTGCTGATATGATGAATCACATTGATTGTTTTACGGGTGTTGAACCAGCCTTGTGTCCCAGGGATAAATCCTACTTGGTCATGGTGAATAATTTTCTTAATGTACTGTTGGATCCTATTGGCTAGTATCTTGTTGAGAATTTTTGCATCCATGTTCATCAGGGATATTGGTCTGTAATTCTCCTTTTTGGTGGGGTCTTTGTCTGGTTTTGGAATTAAGGTGATGCTGGCCTCATAGAACGAATTTGGAAGTACTCCATCTCTTTCTATCTTTCCAAACAGCTTTAGGAGAATAGGTATGGTTTCTTCTTTAAACGTTTGATAAAATTCCCCTGGGAAGCCATCTGGCCCTGGACTCTTGTGTCTTGGGAGGTTTTTGATGACTGTGAAGCCTTTTAAAACAAATGTTAGGGCAGCCCTGGTGGCGCAGCAGTTTGGCGCCGCCTGCAGCCCGGGGCGTGATCCTGGGGACCCTGGATCGAGTCCCACGTCGGGCTCTCTGCATGGAACCTGCTTTTCCCTCTGCCTGTGTCTCTGCCTCTCTCTCTCTGCATCTCTGTGAATAAATAAATAAATAAAATATTTTTAAAAATGTAAAAAAAACAAAAACAAAAAACAAATTTTAAATTCAAGTTAATGTATAGTTTTGGTTTCAGGAGTAGAGTTTAGTGATTCATCTCTTATATATTACCCAATGGTCATCCCAACAAGTGTCCTCCTTAATGCCCATCACCCATTTAGCCCATCCCCTACCTGCCTCCCATCCTGCAACCCTCAGTTTGCTCTCTAAGGTTAAGAGTCTCTTATGGTTTGCCTCCCTCTCTGTCTTTATTTTTCCTTTCCTTCCCCTATTTCATCTATTTTGTTTCTTTTTTTTTTAAAGATTTATTTATTTATTTATTCAGAGAGAGCGAAGAGAGAGGCAGAGAAGCAGGCTCCATGCAGGAAGCCCGACGTGGGACTCGATCCCGGGTCTCCAGGATCACACCCCGGGCTGCAGGCGGCGCTAAACTGCTGCGCCACTGGGGCTGCCCTCTGTTTTGTTTCTTAAATTCCACATATGAGTGTAATCATGTGATATTTGTCTTCCTCTGACTGACTTATTTCACCTAACATAATAACCTCTAGTTCCATCCACATTCTTGCAAATGGCAAGATTTCATTCTTTTTGAGGACTGAGTAATATTCCATGGTGTGTGTGTATGTGTGTGTGTGTGTATATATATATATATATACACACATCTTCTTTATCCATTTATCTTTTGATGGACATCTGGGCTCTTTTCATAGTTTGGCTATTGGAGACATTGCTGCTATAAACATTGGGGTACATATGCCCCTTCAGATCACTACATTTGTATCTTTGGGGTCAATACCTAGTAATGCAATTGCTGGGTCATAGGGTAGTTCTATTTTTAACTTTTGGAGGAACCTCCATGCTGTTTTCCAGAATGGCTGTACCAGTTTGCATTTCCCACCAACAGTGCAAAAGTTTCCCTTCTCCACGTCTTCACCTACATCTGTTGTTTCCTGAGCTGTTAACTTCAGTCATTCTGCCAGGTGTGACGTGGTATCTCATCATGATTTTGATGTGTATTTCTCTGATTATGTGTGATGTTCATCTTTTCATTTGTCTGTTAGTCATTTGTATGGCTTCTTTGGAGAAATGTTCATGTCTTCTGCCCATTTCTTAACTGGATTATTTATTTTTTCAGGTGTTAATTTTGATGAGTTCTTTATAGATCCTGGATACCTGCCCTTTATCCAATACATCATTTGCAAATATCTTCTCCCATTCAATTGGGTGCCTTTTAGTTTTTTTTATCATATGGGAAAAACAAAACTTTTTTGAATGACATTTAAAAAGAACTAAATGAGGGACGCCTGGGTGGCTCAGCAGTTGGGCATCTGCCTTTGGCTCAGGGCGTGATCCCAGAATCCTGGGATCGAGTCCCACATCAGGCTTCCTGCATGGAGCCTGCTTCTCTCTCCGCCTAGGTCTCTGCCTCTCTCTCTGTCTCAATAAATAAATAAATAAATAAAAATCTTTAAAAAAAAGAACTAAATGAATGAGAAGGAATATCATGCTTGTTGATGGAAAGATGATATTGTAAAGATATGTGTGATATCATAAAGAGATATATATTTAGATACTAAGATATAGACATTTGAATTCCTAATTGATAGTACAATCCCCGTTAAATTCTAAAAGGTGTGTGTGTTGAATTCAAAGATATTCTAAACTTTTCATGTAAGTGAAAAAGGCCAAGCATAGCCAAGAAGAGAATAAAGTAGAGTCACTTGTTTTCCCACATAAAACTTATAATAGACCTGTAGCTGTCAAGATAGTGGTTATTAGTGGAGAGATGAACAACAAAAAAATAAAACATTGGAGCAAATTGCAAAGCCTGGTATCAGACCCACTCATATATGGAAGCTTGATTTTTAACAAGGTTATACCACAGAGCATTGGCCACAAGGGCATTGTTAGATATTGTTGGATAAACCCCTTTATTATGATATACTGTTCTGCATTTCTTATTACGGTCTTTGGTTTAAAATCTAGTTTGTATAAGTATGGCCACTCTAGCTATCTTTTGATGTCCATTAACATAAATGCCTTCCCCCCCCCCTTTCAATCTGGAGGTGTCTTGAGTCTAAAATGAGTCTCTTGTAAGCAGCATATTGATGGGTCCTGTTTTTCACTTATTCTGATACCTCTTTGTCTTTTGACTGGAGCATTTAGTCCATTTCCATTTAGCATAATTATCGATAGACATGAATTTAGTGCCATTGTGTTACTTGTAAAGTCACTGCTTCTGTAGATCATCTCTATTCCATTCTAGGCTTTGCTGCTTTTGGTCTCTCTTTCCCACTCAGAGGGTCCTCTTTAATATTTATTGCAGGGATGGTTTAGTGTTCATGAACTCCTTTAGTTTTTGCTTGTCTTGGAAACTCTTTTTTATATCTCCTATTCTGAATGATAGCTTTGCTTGATATAGTATTCTTGCCTGCATAATTTTCCTATTCATCATGTTGAATATATCATGCCACTTTCTTCTGGCCTGTCAAGTTTCTGTAGACAGGTCTGCTGCTAAACTTATGTGTGTACCCTTGTAGGTTAAGGACCTTTTGTCCTAGGTGCTTTCAGGAGTCTCTCTTTATCTTTGTATTTTGCAGGTTTCACTATAGGTCTTGGTGTTGACCTCTTTTTGTTTATTTTGAGGAATATTCTCTTTGCATCTTGGACTTGAATGCCTGTCCTTTTCCAGATTAGGGAAGTTCTCAGATATAATTTGTTCAAATAAACCTTCTGCCCCTTTTTCCTGCTCTTCTTCTGGGACTCCTATGATATGGATATTAACATGCTTTGTAGAATCAGTGAATTCCTTAAGTCTATATTCGTGATCTAATAGTCTTCTTTCCCTCTTCAGCTTCATTATTTTCTATAATTTTATCTTCTGTATCCCTATTAAATTCTCTGCTTCTTCCATCCTTGTGATTACATCCAGTTGGTTTTGCATCTTGGTTTTTTAAATTTCAGCCTGACTAGTTCTTAGGTCTTTTATCTCTGCAGTCAGAGTTTCTCTGGTGTCTTCTGTGCTTCTTTCAAGCATAGCTAGTATTTTCATGACTGTTGTAAGTACTTGTTCAGATATATTGCTTATATCTATTTTGAGCAAATCCTTGGCTATGATTTCTTCTTGATCTTTCGTTTTGGAGAATTCCTCTGTCTCATCATTATGTCTAGGTTTCTGCCTTTTGTGTGTTTTGAAAGCTTATTAATGTTTCTTGCTCCTGAGAGTATACTGTGTCAGGAAGGGGTCATATACTGTCCATGGCCTGCTGCTTCAGGAAGTGTTTCTGATGTGTGCTGTGTGCACTCTGTTGTTGTGTTTTGGCTACTCTTTCCCACAGGTTAGTCCTCTGCAGAGTTCCTCCTTGCTTGCAGTAGGGAGTGTTTGGACCTTTCCCTAGGTGCACTTCGATTTGTTAAGGTAAGTCTGATTAAAACAAAACAAAACACCTGATCCAAGGAAAACGAAAAGGCAAGCAAAGAAAACTATAAGCCTGATATCAAAGAAAAAGGAAAAAGGAAAAAAGAAAAAAGAAAAAGAAGCCTGATTCAAAAAATGAGAAAAGGAAACCAATCAACAAACAAAACCAATAAGCCTGATTCCAGAGAAAAATAATACAACAAAATTAAACTTAATAAAATTTAAAAAAGAAAAAAGCCTGGTCATATTTCCACCAGAACTGAAGCTGAAATTTTGGAGCATTCTGTGATCAGTTGACTTAGTACATGCTGGGGGGCCTAGGTCATCTTGAGGGAGAGAGGCCTGCTGTGTTGGTTCAGCCTTTGTAAAGCCTTTGCCTTTGTAAAGATGCCCTGTGGGGTGCAGGGGGATGGGGTTTGTTGTAAGCAACTCCAGCCTCTCCTGGAGGCACTGTTTCTCTTTGAAGTCCAACTGTGCTTGTGGGCAGAGGGGTGGAAGATGGTATTACCTTGCCCTTTTGTTCCCAGGGAGGGGAACTCACCTCAGCCACTGTTCAGGAGGCCCTCACAGTAAAGTGAACAATCACCTCTACTGTGTTCCAGGCTTTCATCAGATCCCTACTCTAAACCTGTCTGTGTCTGTTAAGTTTCTTTCCTTAAATTAAATGAACTAATGTCTGCTAGTTTCAGACTTTTCTTCTACAGCTTCCTCACCTCTCTCAGCCTATTTATAGGATTGAACAGGGTTAGGGCCTTGGTTTGGATTAGGTTTTGGCTTAAAGGAATGTTGTGGCTGGTTTTGATTTTTTAAAGATTTTATTTATTTGAGAGGAGAGAGCAGGAGTATGGAGGAGGGACAGTGGGAGAGGGAGAAGCAGACTCTCTACTGAGCAGGGAGCCCGATGTTGGGCTCTATCCCAGGACCCTGAGTTCATGACTTGAGTTGAAGGCAGCCACTTAACCAACTGAGCCACATAGGCACCCCTGGTTTGATGTTGTATCCAGACCACTAAAACTTTATCCATATCAGCAATAAGGCTGTTTTGTTTTCTCATTATTCATGTATTTATTGAAGTAGTGCTTTTAATTTCTTTAAAAACTTTTCCTTTTAATGCATAACTTTGCTAACTAGCACAAGAGGCCTAGCTTTGGTCTGTCTCAGCTTTTAACATACCTTCCACACTAAGCTTAATACTTTCTATCTTTTGGTATGAAGTAAGAGATGTGTGACTCTTCCTTTCTCTTAAACACTTAGAGCCTATTGTAGGGTTATCAAAATGGCCAAATTTAAGTATTGTTGTGTGTCAGAAAATAGGGAGGTACAAGGGGAGGAAGAAAATGAGGGGGGAACAGCCCATCAGTGGAACAGTCTATACACACACATTTATTGATTAAGTTTGGCATCTTATATGGGTATGGTTCATGGTATCCCCAAACAATTACAATAGAAACGTCAAAGATCACTGATCACAGACAATGACCATAACAAATGGCAATAACGTGGTACGCCTGGGTGGCTCAGTGGTTGAGTGTCTGCCTTTGGCTCAGGGCGTGATCCTGGAGTCCCAGGATCAAGTCCCACATCAGGCTTCCGGCATGGAGCCTGCTTCTCCCTCTGCCTATATCTCTGCCTCTTTCTCTCTGTGTCTCTCATGAATAAATAAATAAATAAATAAATAAATAAATAAATTAAATAAATAAATAAAGTCTTTTTAAAAAACTGCATTAACAATGAAAAAGTGAAATAGGGATGCCTGGGTGCCTCAGTGGTTTGGCACCTGCCTTTGGCCCAGGGCATGATCCTGGAGTCCAGAGATCAAGTCCTGCATCGGGCTCCCTGCATGGAGCCTGCTTCTACCTCTGCCTGTGTCTCTGCTTCTCTCTCTCTCTCTGTGTCTCATGAATAAATAAAATCTTAAAAAAAGAAAAAGAAAAAGTGAAATATTGTGAGAATTACCAAAATGTGACAGAGATATGAAGTGAGCAAATCTATTGGAAAAACGATACTGATAGACTTGCTTGATGCAGGGTTGCTGCAAACTTCCCAATTTGTAAAAAAAACACGGTATCTGTGAAAGCATAATCTGAAGCACAGTAAAATGAGGTATGCCTGTAATATCTTCAGTGGTATCATATATATCACACTTTTTATTTACCTCCCATTATTTTGATTATTCTTTCTTTTTTTAAATTGAAATATAATTGACATATAACATTATATTAGTTTCAGGTGTACAACATAATGATTTGATACTTGGAAACACTGAAATCATCACCACAGTAAGTCTTGTTATCATCCATCACCATACAGAATCATAACATTTTTTTTTTCCTTATGACGGGAACTTTGAAGATCTGTTTTCTTAGCAACTTTCAGATATGCAGTACAATGTCATGGACTTTGGTCACCATGCTATATATTATATTTCCATGGCTATTTATAACTGGAATTTTGTACCTTTTTTTAAGATTTTATTTATTTATTTGAGACAGAGCATGCGTGAGTAATCACAAGAGAGCACAAGTGGTGGTGGGGAGGAACAGAGGGAAAGGGAGAAGCAGACTTTCTGCTGAGCAGGGAGCCTGATGCTGGGCTCAATCCCAGGACCCCATGATCATGACCTGAGCAGAAAGCATACACTTAACCAACTGAGTCACCTAGGCGCCCCTGGAATTTTGTATTTCTTGATCCTCTTCAGACATCCCTACAACCACAAATCTGTTTCCTGTATCTATGAATTTTGGTTTGTTTTGTTTCATTTGTTTTTGTAATCCACATATAAGTGAAATCAAACAGTATTTGGTTTTGTCTAACTTATTTCACTTAATAGCTTAAACCCTTAAAGTCCATCCATGTTGCACACAAATGGCAATATTTTATTGATTTTTAATGGCTGAATAGTATTTCATTGTATGTATTTATGTATATATACCATATCTCATATGCATATATACTTTATTTATTCATCTATCAATAGACACTTGGGATGTTTTCCTATCTTGGCTATTGTAAATAATGCTGCGTAGGGGTGCAAATTTATGATTGCATGTCTTGAAGTATTTACCTTTCCCTCAGATAAGTGCCCAAAAGTGGAATTCCTGGATTATATTGTAGTTCTATTTTTTTAAATTTATTTATAAATATTTTATTTATTTATTAGAGTATGAGTGCATGAGCACTCAGGTGGGGCAGAGGGAAAGGGAGGGAGAATCCCAAGCAGAATACCTACTGAACACAGAGCCCGATGTCAGCTCAGTCTCACAACCCTAAGATCATGACCTGAGCCAAAATCGAGTCAGGTGCTTACCTGATTGAGCCACCTAGGCACCCTGATAGTTCTATTTTTAACTTTTTAAGGAACCTCCGTGCTGTTTTCTGTAGTGGCTGTACCAATTTACACCCCGCCAATAGTGTGTGAGGGTTTCCTTTTCTCTACATCCTTGCCAACGCTTGTTATTTCTTATGTTTTTGATAATAGCCATTCCAACAGGTATGAGGTGATAGCTCATTGTGGCTGTAATTTGCTTCTCCCTGATGATTGGTGATGTTGAGAATCCTTTCATGTGCCTGTTGGCAATCTGTATGTCTTTTTTGGAAAAATTTTCATTCAGGTTCCCTACCCATTTTTAAATTGGATTGTTGTTGTATTGAGTTGTATGAGTTCTTTATATGCTTTTAATATTAACTTCTTATTGGATGTATTGTTTGCAGTTATCTTCTCCCATTCAGCAGGTAGGCTTTTCATTTTCTAGATGATTTGCTTTGTGCAGAGCTTTTTTAGTTTGATGTAGTCCCACTTGTTTGTGTTTGCTTTTGCTGACCTTGCCTTTGGAGCCATGTCCAAAAAGTCATCACCAAGACCAATGTTAAGGAGTTTTACTGCCTATGTTTACTTTACATAGGAGTTTTCTTTGTTTAGGAGTTTTATGATTTTAGGTCTTACATTAAAGTCCTTAATCCATTTTGAGTTAATTTTTGTGTATACTATAAGGTAGTGGTCTAGTTTCATTCTTTTGTGTGTGTGTGACAGTCCAGTTTTCCCAATACCATTTGTTGAAAAATCTCCTTTCTCCATTGTATATTCTTGCTTCCTTTGTCTTTAATTAATTGAGCACATATGCATGGATTTATTTCTGGGTTCTCTATTCTATTCCATTGATCTATGTGTTTATTCTTATGCTTATTACATAGTGTTTTGATTACCATAGCTTTGTAATAAAGTTTGAAATCAGGGAGCATGATGCCTCTAACTTTGTTATCCTTTCTCAGGATTGCTTTGGCTATTAGAGATCTCTTGTGTTTCCATCCAAATTTTGGGATTGTTCTATTTATGAAAGTGCCATTGGAATTGAGACAGCTTTGAAACTAGGTTGCTTTGGGTAATATGGACATTTGTATAATATAAGTTCTTCCCATTTATAGAAAAGGAATATCTTTCCATTTATTTGTGTCTTCATTTTTTTTCATCAATGTGTTACAGTTTTCAGTGTAAAGATCTTTTGCCTCCTTTGTTAAATTTATTCCTAGGTACTTATTTTTTTTTGCGGTTATAAATGGGATTGTTCTTAATTTCTCTTCTGATAGTTCATTGTTAGTATATAAAAATGCAACAGATTTTGTATGTTGATTTTGTACCTTGTAACTTCACTGAATTTGTCTATTCTAACCATTTCTTGTGTGTGTATCTTCAGGGTTTTCTATACATAAAATCATTTGTCTGCAATTAGGAAGACTTTTACTTTTTCTTTTCAATTTTGAATGCCTCATTTTTTTTCCTTGCCTAATTGGTCTGGTTAGGACTTCCAATACTAAGTCAAATAAAAGTTTGATTATTCTGTTAGTCTTAGCCTCTCTTTCCTTCTGTTTAAAATTTATTCTATCTATATATTCTCATCCCTTTGGTGACTTAGTTACTATCTGTTAATTACTCCCAAATCAATTTTTCTTTTTTTTAAAGACTTATTTATTCATGAGAGACAGAGAGAGAGAGAGAGAGAGAGAGAGAGAGAGAGGCAGAGACACAGGCAGAGGGAGAAGCAGGCTCCATGCAGGGAGCCCGATGCGGGACTTGATTCTGGGACTCCAGGATCATGCCCTGGGCCAAAGGCAGGCGCTAAACCGCTGAGCCACCCAGGGATCCCCCCAAATCAATTTCTCTATCCTAGAACTTTCTTCTGAAATCCAGATAGTTATGTCTTTTGACCTAGCATTTTTCTTTTGGTTATTGCATAGATATTTCACATTAAAAATATCCAACCTGAAATCTTTCTCTCCTCTTCTTCCTGTATTCATTCATTCATTCATTCAGTATTTGAACACCTCATGTATACCACTGTTAGGTATTGGATATATAATAGGAATTAAATAAATAACATCATTGCCCTAACTCAGTTTAGAGGGGGAGACAGACAAACATGTAAACTTAAATATATAATCACAAATGAGATATGAAGAATAGCCAGGGGACCTAACAGAAGTTAGGGCAGGGGGAGTCATTGAAGATATGTTTGATGGAATGATAAATAATTTGAGACCTAAAAGATAAAGAGGTGGAGAGTGGAGGAGGAAGTTAAATTTTATACAGAAGGAACATCATGCAGGAAACACTGTGTAGCAAGATCTTGACATTTTATAGAACTTAAGAAAGCTATATAACCTAAAGTGTTTTGGTAAGAGGCAAAGTGTTGTGAGAAGGTGATATGGGGTAGGGGGGAGCCAAATCATAGATGGCCTTATAGATCATATTACAGATTTTAACATTTTTATTAAATGTACAAGAGAGCTATTTAAAGGGTTTTGAACACAAAAATGATAGGATCTGGTTTTAAGAATATAACACAAGTAATTTAAGCTTATTAAATATAATTAGAAGTTAATCATGTTTGCCTTGAAGCTCAAAAGCAAGATACCACGATTTCTCTTTTAGCTGCCTATACCAGAAATGAACATAAGAACTGTCCTTGAGGATCCCTGGGTGGCTCAGGGGTTTAGCGCCTGCTTTTGGCCCAGGGCACAATCCTGGAGTCCCAGGATCGAGTCCCATGTCGGGCTTCCTGCATGGAGCCTGCTTCTCCCTCCTCCTGTGTCTCTGCCTCTCTCTCTATGTCTATCATGAATAAATAAAAAAAAAAATATATATATATATATAACTGTCCTTGATGGTCTTTTTCTTTTTCTTTCTTTTTTTTTTTTAAGATTTTATTTATTTATTCATGAGAGACACAAAGAGGGACAGAGACACAGGCAGAGGGAGAAGCAGGCTCTATGCAGGGAGCCCAATGTGGGACTCCATCCGGGACTCTAGGATCATCCCCTGAGCCAAAGGAGATGCCCAACGGCTGAGCCATCAAGACGTCCTGATGGTCTTTTTCTTTACTATAGCCCTAATCTCATCATGTCTTATTGGATTTACATTTTTAACTTACCTTACATTGGCCACTTTCACCCAGTTCCACCTTCACCTCATAACATCTCTTAACTGTCCTCCTAACTGTGCTCTAGTTATATTCAAATACTATCCTACTAGTATGTGAGTTTTTAGATTGTCTCCAGCCTTGACACAGATAACTACCGTCCCTAGAATGCTTTCTCCCTCCTTCTACTCTTTACCTCTCCAATTTCCAATTTGGTTTGGAAAATTACTCACTTCTGTTCCTCTCTCAAGTCTCAGATTTAACATGTCCTTTGGGAAACTTGTCCAGCTTCTGTTCCTATGATATCCTCAGCTTACTCTTAATATAGATGTACTCTGTTCAAGAACTTGTCTAATTCTGGTTTACTCTTTCTTATAGGTTGCAGTTCTTTGAAGTCTCATCCCAAATAAAGGGAGCTTCACCCATTTGCTTGATTCCCTTGTTTCCTCTGTGTTTCTCCTGTACCGCATTTCCTTTTTTGCTCTACCTTGGTTGATTCTGGGTTCTAGTTCCTATCTCCCTACTCCTGAGAGGGTGTCAAAAGCACCTCTTCCAGAATTGGCAAATGCAGGGGTTACCTCTCTTAATCTCCATATTTTGCAGTTTTTAATCTGGTAAGTCTTCAGAGTCTTCTACTTTCCTCAGTATCTTCAAACATGTTTAAAATATTTTGTTCCATTTGTCTACTTGCTCAGCAGAAATGTTGGTCTGACTTCACTATGTTGCCATTTCTAGAAGTAGAGGCTCTGGCATATGTTTTGCAGTATATAACCTTGTGATCTAATTTTCCAGATTTTGACATATTTATTAATCTGTTTTTTTCTTTTTCTCTTTTTTATTAATCTGTTTTTAAAACTATGGGTAAAGTAAGTGAAAAGTGCTCTCTAGGGACACCTGGGTAGCTCAGTGGTTGAGTGTCTGCCTTTGGCTCAGGGCATGATCCTGGGTTTGGGGATCGAGTCCCGAATCAGGGTCCCTGCAAGGAGCCTGCTTCTCCACCTGCCTGTGTCTCTGCCTCTTTCTGTGTGTCTCTCGTGAATAAATAAGTAAATCTTTTTTTTTTTTAATGTGGAGATTTTTTTTTATTGGAGTTCAATTTGCCGACATTAAATAAGTAAATCTTAAAAAAAAAGTGCTCTCTCTATAAAAAATGGAGAATTCAAAATTCTCTAAATTTGTTTTTTTTTTAAGTTTTAATTGAAGTATAACATAAAAATGTACAAGTCATTAGTATATGTCTCATGTATTTTACAAAGTTAATATAGCTGTGTAACCAGCACTCAGAGAAACAGATTACCAAGTTCCAAGAAGCCCTTTTTGTTCTCCCTTCCAATCATTAGGCTCCTAAAGATAACTCCTATCCTAACATCTAACAGCATAGATTAGTTTTTTTTGTTTGAACTTTTTTTTTAAATTTTTATTTATTTATGATAGTCACAGAGAGAGAGAGAGAGAGAGAGAGAGAGGCAGAGACACAGGCAGAGGGAGAAGCAGGCTCCATGCACCGGGAGCCCGACGTGGGATTCGATCCTGGGTCTCAGGCAGGCGCTAAACTGCTGCGCCACCCAGGGATCCCTGTTTGTTTGAACTTTATGTGAATGAATAGTACAGAACATAATATATTACTCTGTCTTCATTAACTCAGTGTTATGTATGTGAAATTTATCCCATGTTGTCATTTAGGCCTTATCTAAATAGATTTACTGTAGGTGTAAGAAAATTAGATAAAGGTGGACTGCATACATATGTTCCAATTGCAAATAAATCTGCAGAAAAATTCACCTCAGTAGTCACAATAGATGGATGTTTTGGTAGTAGGGAATTCCAGGCTCAGTTTCAACATATACAAGGTGTGGGAAAAGGGTCTGGGATAATCTTCAGGGCGCTTTGGAGAGGAATTCCACTTAGCTGCTTAGCATGTCAGTCCCCTCCCCTCCCAATAGACTTTAAAGAAGCAGCTTTGTTGATACATAATTCACATACCATACAGTTGACTGGCATTGGCTTTTTGCTATAGCTGTAAACATGGTCACTGGGCCTAAAGAGACTGGGATTTTCTCCAGGTAGCTACTGACTTTTAGAGAGGATAGAGAGCTTCTACAATCACTGTTTGGCCCTAAATGTGACATACTCTGTCTCCCCCCCCCCCCCTTTTTAAGATTTTATTTATTTATTCATGAGAGACAGAGGGAGAGAGAGAGGCAGAGACATAGGCAGAGGAAGAAGCAGGCTCCATGCAGGAAGCCTGATGTGAGACTTGATCCTGGGACTCTAGGATCACGCCCTGAGTCTAAGGCAGATGCTCATCCACTGAGCCACCCAGGCGTCCCTCCCCTTTCTTTATCAGAGTCAGGTCACAGTAAAAATAAAAGCATAGAAATCTTCAAGTATAGAAATGATCAGGCTACCAAGTTTCACCAAATACTTGAGAAAAATCAATACCATGAAAAAGAATTACCAACTTTAAGAAGTCAAAAAACTAATACAGAAAAACTCAGTTAATATAGCAAGCAGAGAAAGATTTTAGAACAACTGTATTCTTACAGATTTGAGAATGTTGCTTTCTTACAGATTTGAGAATATTGCATCTTTGACTATGAAACAGATCTTGGATATTGTGATTGTTAAGATGAACAATACCTGGGCTAAATAGCAGAGTGACACAAAGTATAAAATAGTTGTAAGAGCAAGCTGTGAAATTCTTTGAGAACATAGAGGAAAGGTCAAGGGATTAGAAATGGTGAAAAAAAAAAAAAAAGCACATGGAATATAGATTCAGGAATTCAGTATCTGTCTGATAGGAATTCCAGATAGAATAGAGAAAATGGAAGGGAGGAAAGAAAGGAATCAAAGAAGAAAATTTTCCCAGAGCTTGAAAGGACAAAATCTTCACACTACAACAATGCAACGAGTGCAAATAAGAATAAGTCATGAAAGGCCTACACCTAAATACATTATGGTGAAATCTGAGAAGACAAGGGATAAAGAGAAGTTTCTAAAAAGCTTTCAAACAGAAAAAAAAGGCATCTACAGAGAAATAATCAGTTGTCTTATTGTAACAGTCTTTGAAAGCAATGAAACAACATTTTTAAAGATAGGGAAAATTAGTTTTGAACTGATCAGAATATTGTACCTAGCTCCCAAATCACTTAAGTGGGAGGGAAAAATAAAGATTTTTAAAAAACGTACAAGGCCTCAAAGTTTACCACTCGGGGTATTTCAGTTGGGTTGTGGATTGTAGAAAATGATCCTTTCCTTTCTTGCTCATGCAAAGATCTTTTTTTAAGTTTCTAAATTAATTAAGGATACAGGTGATGTTATGAATGAGGTGATTGCACGGAGCAGAGCTGATGGAATATATCTTAGTGCATCATTTCATGGCCCTCAGATTCTTAATGGGATGTGCAGCTGTTGGAGATGATATTCAGGTAGAAAAAGGTTCTGTTGGATCTGGGAAAACTCAAGCCTTCCTGTGCATTTGCCCATTTATTCTTGAGGTTGAGGTTACCGTCAGAAATAATATATGTGCTTCCATCAGTGGGAACAAATACTTGGCTCTCTTGATTCTTAACCAAAAGATAGTATTACCAACATAAAATCTCCTCTGGGAAGAGGAAGCAGTGGTGTTCAATGTTCCTGAGCCTCTTATTTCATAGAAATTTTCTTTTTTCACAGCCCATCTAAATGTCCAGTAGACAAATGAAGAAATGTTCAGTGTTCAACTCATTAGTGACTAGAGAATTGCAAATTAAAAGAGAAACGTGCTACACAATTACTTGAATGACTTAAATTTTTAAAAACGTCTATATCCAGTAAGAAGCAAGGACATGGAGCAACAAGAGCAGATGGAAATATAATTGGTACAAACAGTTTAGTGTGTAGTAAAGATGAAAATGAGGCAGTCCTGTGACCAGAAATTTCACATTTAGGTATGTACCCAACTGAAATGTATCTACATTTGTCTAGGGAGACCTGAGTCATAATGTATATAGTGTTATTTATAATAGTTTCAAATTAAAATGACTCAAACACTTATCACCAAAAATTGAGAAGTAAGATTTTGGTATATTTGCACAATGAAACACAATATAGTAATGAAAATTAACAAAAGATAGTTGCATTCAACAACATGGAAGCATTTCAGAAACAGTGTTGAGGTATAAAGGCAAGACTGAAAAAAATATATACTTATATGCATTTATTTATGTGCATTTATTTAGGTAAGGTTAAAAATTAAGCAAAATGAAAATATCATGTTTAGAGATATATACTTAATGGGAGGGGTACAGGGTGATTAAAAAAATTGAACCTTTTAAAAAGTTATTACACAGTAACTGTATTATGTATTAGGATACACAGTACTCACCAAACTAGATTTTTTTCCTCTCATGTCTAAATATACACATAATGAGTCTTGAATACATTCTTTTTTTATAGAGAACATAGTGACAGGGATTCCATATTTAAACAAGGTAAAGAAGTATTTTCCTCCCATAGGCACAGGAAATCTCTAACAACTTGATTTTTCACCTCATTTCTATCACATCTTCTATTGGCTCCTTAATATCTTCTCTGAGAAAATGAATAAATACAAAAATAATATTTCACGGATTAGTATTGTATGTTCTATTTGAAACAGTGAGTGTGGATGAGTGGCAACCCAAATTTCTTGGGATACACTGAGAACTTTGTGTTGTATCACCCAATACTTACATCCTTGAAGATTGGAAGCACTGCATTATGGCCACCATTTCATCATTGGTGATAGGCTACAAAGAGTTTGGGCTAAATTAGCCCTCAGGATTGATATATATTATGGGAATAATTTTGAAGATTAGTAAAAGTATAAATGATATTGTGATAATTCCTTTATAATTTAGTTTTGACTTTATGTTCAAATATTTTTATTTAGTGACTAAATTTTCAATAAAATTCTGTTATTTAAAAATCACCCTTATGTCTCCTTACAAGGAGAAGCATGAAGGTAATTACTAAAAAAGTTAGGAAATTGTTACTTTTAGAGGGTGAGAAAGAGTTCTGATTCAAAAGGGCATTTTGCAGGCTTTTGTAGTGTTGGCAATATCCTATTTATGACCTGGATCATGATTACATGGGTGTTTGCTTGTGTAACAGTTCATTAAGCTGCACATTTATGTTTTACATACTTTCCTATATGTGTATTTTTAAAAAATATTTATTTATTTATTTATTTATTTATTTATTTATTTATTTATTTATTTATTTATTTATTTGACAGGGTGTGCACAAGCAGGGGCAATGCCGGAAGGAGAAGGAGAAGCAGACTTCCCGCTGAGCAGGGAGCCCAGTGCAGGGCTCCGACCCAGGACCCTGAGATCATGACCTGAACTGAAGGCAGACACTTACTTAACTGACTTAGCAACCCAGGCGCCCCTGTATATGCATTTTTTTTCACAATACAGATGGCATTAAAGAACTTGGGAGGAAATAATTGCAGTTTATGTGTTTTATAAATATCTTTTTTTTTTTTTAAGATTTTATTTATTTATTCATGAGAGACACAGAGAGGGAGGGAGAGGGAGAAGCAGGCTCCATGCAGGGAGCCTGATGTAGGACTCAATCCCGGGACTGCAGGATCACGCCGTGAGCTGAAGGCAGGCACTAAACCGCTGAGCCACCCAGGGATCCCCTATAAATATCTTCTTAAAGATGACAATGTTAGAATGATCTTCTAGACCTTTGGTGAATTTGATTTATTAGAATTGGTTTCATTGAAGATAAAGAGATAGTATGGTTAGTATTTTTGAAATATTCTTTGAAGAAAAATATATAATAAGTAGCATACCAGTTTGTGGTTAGATACCTACATATCCAGTAGCAGAGAGAGACTTTGATTTTCCAGATAATGAGAAGCAGAATCTATTTCACATAGCAGGATTCAGTGTTTCTTGGACTAACCTAGGACTCAGTCATTAAATAGGGCTCTTTTCAGAAACTGGTCCTTACATTTGATGACTTTAGTTAATATTTTATTGAGAATAAACGTTAACAGTTCTTCATAATTAACATAGGAAATAAGATTCCCTTTTTTATTGAAGTGAGCCAAATGACATAGGCTTATTTCTAAGATTTTTACCTATAAGAATAATGTTGAGATAAAGACATTAAAGTATTGCTTAAGTATGCTTGCCATTTTTCTAGGTGAAATTACATTTCAGGAGCACAGTCATGTGAAGTATGCATGGATAAACTCTTCTAGGTAGGGACACCTGTCTGGCTCAGTTGATAGAGCATGTGACTCTTGATCCTAGGTTGTAAGTTCAGGCCCTGCGTTGGGTGTAGAGATCACTTAACAATAAAATCTAAAAGCAAAACAACAACTCTTCTGGGTAGACTTCAGAGAATCCTCAATTTTAGCATTTTCTTTAGAATCTTCTTTAGAAACAATTAAATTGAGCCAGTTTTTAAAAGCCACATTGTTATTAGAAATTCAAGAATTCTTTTTCTTGGAGGGCACTTGATAGCATAGATAACTATGTCTGGGTATTATATGTTGGCAAGTTGAATTTAAATAAAATATTTTTAAAAAAAGAATTATTTTTCTTTTGGTTGTGTGATTGGCTAGTTTTTCCCTAGAAAATATTTATACTTTGCCTGGCTTTCCTCTCATTCCTCAGTTTTCTTTAAAGTTTCAATCCTTGGTCCTCTGCTCTTCTCTATGCATGCTATTTCACTTAGGGAGCTACTGTTAAACCTTTACTCTTTCAAAAAAACTTTAAATATTCATTTGAGAGAGAGAAAAGAGAGAAAGTGTGCATGAGCAAAAGGAGAGGTAAAGGGAGAAGCAGACTCCCCACTGAGCTGGGAGTCTAATGCGGGGCTCAGTCCCAAGACCAGAGATCATGCTGACTGAGCCACCTAGGCGCCTCTCAGCCATCACTTTTATGATCATCATTTCTAGGCTTTACCTCCCATTCAAACTCCAGTCCAATTTTTTTTTAGATTTCTTTGGGATGCGTAAATGTTCCATTCTACCATTACTTCAAGCTAAATGTCTTCTAAACAATTCTTATAACCCATGACTAATTTCTTTCAAACCCCCAGTTTCCACCAATAGTTCTATTCAATATGCTCAAGAGAGAAAGGCTGTTTGGCTATGAAATCTATTATCTCAGGGGCAGTCTGGGTGGCTCTGGTTTAGCGCTGCCTTCAGCCCAGGGCATGGCCCTGGAGACCTGGGATTGAGTCCCATGTTGGGTTCCCTGCATGGAGCCTGCTTCTCCCTCTGCCTGTGTCTCTGCCTCTCTCTCTCTCTCTCTGTCATGAATAAATAAATAAAATCTTTTAAAAAAATCTATTATCTCATTGATCATCAGTTTTGTTTAGCTTTTGCTAGCTAGGTAGTTATCTGCACTGAAGTTTCACACACACTGGAATAATAATAATAATAATGATACTTCATCATTAAGTACTTAATAAGTTACTTGTATTAACTCATTTTATCCTCATATCAATACAGATTGATGATTATTGCTTTATTCAGCTTCATTTTAAATTATATATGAGAAATAAGAGTTACAAACAAAAAAATGCAGTTTTGCTGCCCTTTGTATTTATCTATGTGATTACCTTTATGGTACTGTATTTCTTCTTGTGGATTTGAGTACTTTGTTTACTTTTCAAGGACTCTCTTTAATATTTCTGGGATGATTGCTAGTGGTGAATTCTTTAGGCTTTTGTTTATTTGTGAATATCTTCATTTCATCTTCATTTTTTTTTTAAAAAAGATTGTATTTATTTATTAGAGTGAGCACGAGCAGGGGGAGTGGCAGAGGAAAAAGGACAAGCAGACACACCATGGGGCTCAATCCCAGGACCTGAGCCAAAGTCAGACACTTTTTTAAAAAAGATTTTTTTTTTAAAGAAGGTTTCATCTTTTTTTTTTTTAAATTTTATTTATTTATTCATGAGAGACACAGAGAGAGAGAGAGGCAGAGACACAGGCAGAGGGAGAAGTAGGCTCCATGCAGGGAGCCTGACGTGGGACTCGATCCCGGGTCTCCAGGATCGCACCCTAGGCTGAAGGCGGCGCTAAACCGCTGAGCCACCTGGGCTGCCCTAAAAAAGATTTTATTTACTTATTCATAAGAGACAACACAAAGGCAGAGACAGAGGCAGAGAGAGAAGCAGGGTCCCTGTGAAGAGTCTGATGGCGGCACTGTATCCAGAAGCCCAGGATCATGACCTGAGCTGAAGGCAGACACTCAACCACTGAGCCACCTAGGTGCCCCAATGTTAAATGCTTAACTGACTGAGCCACCCAGATTCTTCTTACCTTTATTTTAGAAGATAGATTTCCTGGACATAGAATTTTTGGTTGACAGGGTGTTTTTTTTTTTTTTTTTTCTTTCAGTTTCCGGTATACATGGTTTCTGATGAGAAATCAGCTGTTAATGTTATTGAGGCCCACATATAAGTGAGCCTCTTGCTACTTTCAAAATTCTGTTTATCTTTGGCTTTTGACAGTTTGACTGTAATGTATATGTCTAGGTGTGGATCTCTCTGAATTTATCCCACTAGGCGTTTGTTGAATTTCTTGGATGGGTATTAATATTTTACATCCTATTTGGGAAATTTTCAGCCATTATTTCTTCAAATATTTCTGTATTTTTTTATTCTCTTTTTGAGACTTCCATTATCCATATGTTGGTATGCTCAATGACGTCCCACATTATCTCTGAGGCAGTGCTCAGTTGTTTAAATTCCTTTTTTTGTTTTTCCCCATAATGGGCACTCTGAACTGACCTTTATCAAGCTACCTGATGTTTTTCTTCTGTCTCTTGAAATCTTTTCCTGAGATTGTGTAGTGAATTTTTCATTTCAGTTATTTAAAAATTTTAATTAATTAACTAATTAATTTATCACATGTGAGCAGAGGGAGGGGCAGTGGGAAAGGGAGAGAAAAAAATCTGAACCAGACTCCTTGCTGAGTGTGGAACCTGATGAAGTGGTTGATCTTACAACCCTTAGATCAGGACCTGAGCCAGAACCAAGAGTCAGACCCTCAATTGACTGAGCCAGCCAAGCACCCATGTTACTGTCACTTTCAACTCCAAAATTTCTCTTTGGCTCTTTCAAAGTTTTCCTTTTTATTGCTATTTTCTAATTAGTGAGACATTGTTCTCATACTTTCCTTTAGTCCTTTACATGTGGTTTCCCTAGTTCATTGAATATACTTAAAAGTGCTGATTTAAGTCTTTGTCTAGACATTGGGCTTTCTCAGGGCCAGTTTCTATTGGTTGCTTTTTCTTTCTTGTGTATGGGTCATACAGTCTTGTTTCTTGACTTGTCTCATAGTTTTTTTGTTGTTGAAAATTAGACACTTAAAATAACGTAGTAACTGTGAATCAGGTTTTTCTTCTTTCCAGGGTTCATTTTTGTCATTGTTTGTTATAGCTTGTTTAGCTAATGCATTTTCTTAATTAAATATGTAAAGTCTGTATTCTTTGTTGTATGTGGCCACTAAAGTCTCTTGTTAGCTTAGTGGTTAGCTAATTATTGGATGGAGATCTAACTATTTGGAACTAATAAGTCTCCCAGTCTTTGCTGAAGATGTGTGTGTGTGTGTGTGTGTGTGTGTGTGTGTGTTGGGAGTATACCTTTAACTCTCAGCTGGGCAATTGAAAACTCTATCTTAGCCTTAACCTCCTATATAAGGTCTTATGATCAGCCAGAAATTAGAGATTAGGGCCTTCTCAGGTATTTCCTGATCATGTGCACACCTTTTAGTATATGCACAGCTCTATATGTGTGGATGGTCTTCTAGATTCTTAAGAGTAGGTTGGAGCTTTTCAAAGCCCCTATATCACTTCATTCTCCATCTTTTCCTTTTAAGCTTTTTGGATAGTCTATTATTTGCCCCAAATGCTATACACCCCCTCAGGCATCAGTGAAATTAAACAGTTGCCAGAGATTGTTTTTGCCAAGTACCTCAGGAAAAATCTTTCTGAGTTTGTATTTGGGCAAGCTCCAAGTCAGGTCAAATCCAGAAAACTTTGTAAGTGGGATCTTCCAGGAAACCATCAGGCAGCTAAAATAATGAGATTCCTCTTGAATTGGGCTTTGAAGAAACCCCAGGCTGATTCTGCCCCATCCAGTGGCTGCCATCTGCTAGTTTTCACTATAGTTGCAGTCTGTTAGTTTTCATGGCTGCCTCAGAGCAGGAGTGGAGAAGGGCCCTAAGTCAAGTTAAAATGCCACAAAGCTCTCTGTTCTTACCTAGACTCAGGGTTTTTTTGTTTGTTTTGTTTTTGTTTTTAAATACTGCCCAGATTGCTGCAAACCTTTTACTTTCCAGAGTTCAGAAAATGATTCTGACCATTTTTGCTAGTTTTCTTCTTGCTTCTATGGAGAAGAATTTTTTTTTAAAGATTTTATTTATTTATTCATGATAGTCACACAGAGAGAGAAAGAGGCAGAGACACAGGCAGAGGGAGAAGCAGGCTCCATGCATGGAGCCCTGACATGGGACTCGATCCCGGGTCTCCAGGATCACGCCCTGGGCCAAAGACAGGCACCAAACCACTGCGCCACCCAGGGATCCCTATGGAGAAGAATTTTTAGAAATTCTTACTCTGTCTTCAGAACTTCTTACTCCCTCTTTTCACCGACATCTTCTCTGTAACTATGGAGAACATAGCTGCTCTATTTTATATGATGTGGGTATATAGAAGCATAAGATACATATTTTTGTGTGCCATGAGAATCTTGTGATTTGGTCCTATCTACTGGATTGGGTTAAACGAGTTAGGTGGGATGTTGCCAGGCACAAGATTGAGTGTAACCAGAAGACTTTAGTTAGCCAAGGGAATTCAAGGTAAGGCATTGAGGATAGTGAAGCAGCAACATTATGGGGAAAGCCAAAATTGGTGCTTAGATTATAATATTGCACATAAATTTGGAAAGGCACATAAGTTTTACAAATAAACTTGGAAAGGTGGGCAGACATAGAAGAACATATCATGTAATTGGTAGAGCCTAATCACATAAGCAGGCCCAGTGATAAGTTTAAGTCTGAGACTTTGAGTAGTAGACTGGACTAGAGAGCTCTATGTACCTGATGTCCACTGCATGTTCTGGGGGGAAGTGTGGTACAGGTATTGTGGCTTATAGGAGTTGCAACAGGTTAATCACTCGTAGTTTGATTGTCAAGGCAAAACCATAACAAAGCATTGAATATTTTAGGATTTACTGAATTTTTTTGTCTATAAATGTTGAAGGGTTTTATTTATTATTTATTTATTTATTTATTTATTTTTAAAAAGATTTTATTTATTATTATTTTTTTAAATTTTATTTATTTATTCATGAGAGACACAGACAGAGAGGCAGAGACACAGGCAGAGGGAGAAGCAGGGCCCATGAAGGAAGCCTGACGTGGGACTCGATCCAGAAACTTCAGGATCACACCCTGAGCCAAAGGCAGGCACTTAACCGCTGAGCCACCCAGGCATCCCAGATTTTATTTATTTATTCATGAGACACACACACACACACACACACACACACACACACACAGAGAGAAAGAGAGAGAGAGGGGGCAGAGACACAAGCAGAGGGAGAAGCAGGCTCTATGCAGGGATCCTGATGTGGGACTCGATCCCAGGACTCCAGGATCACACCCTGGGCTGAAGGCAGGTGCTAAACCACTGAGCCACCCAGGGATCCCCCGTGAAGGGTTTTAGAGGAGAGGGAAATCAATAATAGGTGCAGTAGTCAGGAGAGTGTTCATGTAGGAGTGAAAGCTATTCTTTGTGTGTGTGTGTGTTTTTAAGATTTTATTTGTTTTGACAGCACAAGCAGGGGGAGTGGGAGAGGGAGAATCCTGATGTGCTCAATCCCAGAATCCTGGGATCATGGCCTGAACAGGGAGCTCCATGTGATGCTCAGTCCCAGGACCCTGGGATCATGACCTGCGCCAAAGGCAGATGCTTAACGAGTGAGCCACTTAGGTGCCCCAAAACTGCTCTTTGAATAACACGGTTTGGATAGTCAAGAAGTTAAATTGCATTGCGTACCTGCAGACATAAAGGTAGAAATGAATATGAAATGGAAAGTGCATGGGAACTCATTTTGAGTTACATCAAATTTCTTGGTGAAATAGTATTGGAGAATAAGAAAGTTTTTTTTAAATAAAGATTTTATTTATTTATTCATGAGGATATACAGAGAGGAGAGAGAGGCAGAGGGAGAAACAGGCTCCATGCAGGGAGCCTGACATGGGACTCAATCCCAGGTCTCCAGGATCAGGCCCTGGGCTGAAGGTGGCACTAAACCGCTGAGCCACCAGGCTGCCCCAAGAATAAGAAAATTTTAAAATAGGAAATTGTCCAGAACAGAATGATGAAAGGCTACTATGTGAAATGATTGCTGGGCCCTATTCAAATTAGACAACATGAATTAATGGTAGGTCTGTTCTATACAGTAATGTTTATGGTATTGTTTTCCTGTTCATGTCCTACAATTTTTGAGGAAAACAGAGGACTGATTTTATTATTAGACACTTAGTATGTGCCAAGCACCATGCTAAGCACTTTACATGTGTATTTAATCCTCACATCTGACCTTTTGAGGTAGTCATCGTCACCCAGTTTATAGATATAAGTAATTTAGTGTGTTAGTATGGCCCCTTTGTTTCCATGGAACCAAAATTTACCATAAGTAGTGGCAGTTTTATTGTGGGGGGCAATCCAGGTATTAGTTGGGGTCTTTCTTTGCAGTAGAGATCTGGTCAAATTGAATAAATTAGCTTTTCTTTGGTACTTACTTGTTCCTTTGTCATGTTTCTCATCATGCTTCTCTCAGACTCTACCCTGACATCTCTGACATGTTTTACCTCATATTATACTGAGCACAAAGCCCAGACTCTTCTTTTCACAAAATATCTACTTGCACCAAGACTTTTTCTTCTTAGCTAACTTTATTGAAGATTCAGGGGAGCATAGAAAAGTAAGATCAAGCATTGGACTGACATTTTTTTTTGGATAGACTTCTATTTTTCTGTCTCCACCTTTTTCTTCTCTTTTCCTTCCCTTTATCATGAATAACAGGAAAATTCCTTTTTTCCATGGCAGGATAGTTCTCCCCATACCCAAATCTATTAGACTTTCCTTTCCCAAGCATTTGTCAGAGTATTTAGACTAGAGTAATATAATTGACTTCCCAAAGGGAATTGTGGCTCCACTTTTTTTTTTAAGTTTTATTTATTCATGATAGACACACACACACACAGAGGGGGGCAAGAGACACAGGCAGAGGGAGAAGCAGGCTCCATGCAGGGAGCCCGATGTGGGACTCAATCCCGGGACTCCAGGATCACGCCCTGGGCCGAAGGCAGGCGCTTAAACCGCTGAGCCAACCAGGCTGCCCATGGCTCCACTTTTTAATATAAAATATAATATATTATATCATAATATGTTAATAGTTTGATATAATAATATAACAATATTTGCACAACTATAAGAAGATATGCAAATATATTAAGGAAATGTGTGCGAGTGTGTAGGAAACAGGAATCTTAGTTAATGGTTGTCTAGGAAAAGCTAAATTACTAGGCCTCAGGAAGAATGGGAACCATGACAAGCTGAGATAGAGCCTGGAATGAGATGGTCATTCATAATTCTTGGGAGTTTTAGGGGCCTTAGAAACAGAGTCTGTGGGTCTTTGTGTGGTATTCAGTCATTGACCTATCTCAGGGATCCCTACTTGCTTATGAATGTATCTGTGCTCTTCACTTGCTGTGATTAACTTGCTGATCTTTTAAACATTTTTATTTACCTTTCTGTGAGGGGGAATCTTTTTGGAAGGAATGTCTTAAATTCCTTTAGTAGAGGCTTTTCTGAGTAAGTATACCTAAGAAGCTGCTGTGTATCAGGCACGGTATTTGACAGATTTAGTACTTAGAGAAATTTAATATGCTCAGAGTTAAGCAGTGGCTGAGCAAGCATTTGAATGACAATTTATCTCAAAGGTTATATTCTTTTTATGTTCTTTTTTTAGGTTTGATTTGGGTATATAAATGACCCTATCCCCAAGGAGCAAACAATAAGTAGATGGTATAAGTATGTAGAATAAGTTAGCAGATAAATGCCATATGAATAGCACAGGGAGAGCATTCTGGGAGTTCAGCTGAAGGAGAATTATTTTCTGAATGGATGCTGAAGATTATGGCTAAAATAATCAATTGAACAGCAGAGTTAGGCTTCTAATATGTAGGGATGTACAGAAAAGAATTCCAGGCAAAGGGAATGACATGAATAAAGGCTTAATGATGAGAAGTCACAATGATCAATTTGAGTATTGGATAGGGTACTGAAATCTGTGGTACATACTACTTTAGGATGATTAATCTGGGAATAGCATGAAGGATAGATTAGAATAGAGTGAGATTAACATTAGGGGAACTACTAAGGAAGAAGTTTCAATGACTCAGATGTGAGATGAATTAAGAAGAAATGAATTAGTCTTTTGGTAAAAAAATATGACAAGAAAGAATTGAACTCAAGGATGATTCTAGAAGAGAAATGATATTACTTAAAGCCTGTATTAGCCTGATAATACTATAGAATACCATAGATTGGATGGCTTAAACAATGGGAATTTATTTCTCATAATTCTGGAAGCTGAGAAGTCAAAGATCAAGTTGCTAGCAATTTAGTTCCCTGGTGAGGGTGGCTGAAGATAGCTACCTTCTTACTGTGTCCTCACATGTGTGAGAGAAATAGGGTGAAAGAGAGCAAACTCTGGTCTACCTCTTCCTGTTCTTATAAGAACACTAACATTGTCGTAAGAGCCCCACCCTCATGGCTTCATCTAATCCTAATTACCTCCCAGAGGCTCCACTTCCCAATACCATCACATTGGGGGTTAGAGCTTTAACATGTGGATTTTGGGGGGGACACCATTCAGTCCATAGCAAAGCCTGATTATAGAGTATATGAATGAAGTATAATGGAAAATAAAATAATGTTGAGATTTCAAATCTAAGGGACAGTGAGAATAATGGCCCCCTTATGATAAATAAAATCTGGAAGAGGTATTGATGGGGGTAGAATAATAATGCCTGGTTTGTGTATTTTGAATTTAAGTTACTGGGCATCCCTGGGTGGCTCAGCAGTTTAGCGCCTGCCTTCTGCCCAGGGCGTGAGCCTGGAGTCCTGGGATCCAGTCCCACATTGGGCTCCCTGCATGGAGCCTGCTTCTCCCTCTGCCTGTGTCTCTGCCTCTCTCATTCTCTCTCTCTCTCTCATTAGTAAATAAAATTTTTAAAAAAAGAATTTAAGGTACTAATGGGACATCCAGATATAAATATCTATCAAATAGTTGAAAATATAAGCTTGAAACTAGCAGAGTGGCTGGGGAAAAAGAAAGATTTGAGAATATTCAATTAGTTGTAGTTGAAGCATGAGAGTAGATGATATATCTGAAGGAGGGAGAGATTTAGAGGAAAGATAAGAATTCTAAGGGTGATGCTTTGAGAAATGACTCCTATTTGGGGAGGGGGCTAGGATGTGAAAGATGAAGGAATCAATGGAGAAGTAGTCAGATTCTGCTTGGCCAAGATGGTATGAATTTATGAATTCAGTCTAAACTTATAGTAATGATAGATAAAACATGGCTGAGTTCAAAACAGGATAAATCCCAATTTATACTGGAAACAACTGAAATACAAATTTGTGAATAGGGTTGATGTCACAAGTCTGCTGGATTCCAGGCTGAAAGTAGGCATTTGTACTTTGCCTGCTCTTGCAGGGTAATGGGGGTTAAAGTGTTTCATGTAAGACAGGAACTAGAACTAAACTTACTACTTGAAGTCTCCTGCTTTTCCCAGCCCTGCTCCACCTCAGGAAAAGAGTCTGGAAAACCTGTTGGCTTCTGCTTGGGATACATAGAGCTTAGAGCACATTGTAAGTATAGAGATTCAGAAAGATATTGATACAGCCTTGGGACTTGGACTGAATCAAAGCTGCCCAATTACTTGTTGCTAGATTTGTGATATCTCTATTTAATAATCTTATCTGCTGGCATACAAGCTGGCTCAGTTCTGGCTGTCCAGGAAGTTATGTAGAAACAAAGTACATATTGCTTAGATACGAAGGGTTGAACACAGAGGAAAAGAGAAAGAAAAAAATAAGGGGTGCCTGGGTGGCTCAGGCAGTTGAGCATCTGCCTTCGGCTCAGATTATGATCCCAGAGTCCTGGGATCAAGCCCCACATTGGGCTCCCTGCTCAGAGCCCAGCCTGCTTCTTCTCCCTCTGCCTGCTGTTCATCCTGCTTGTGCTTTGTCTCTCTCTCTGTCAAATAAATAAATAAAATCTAAAAAAAAAAACAAACAAAGCCTCTTACATAAGCTACATTGAAACAAAGATTCCACAAATAAATCTAATAGCAGGAAAATGGCCAAAAAATAATAAGAGGAATTCAATATAAATAAAATTGTTATTTATGGAGCAAGCTGTCAAAAACCTTAAAGCAAGTAAGTTTAGGATTAAATGAAGGACTAAAATTCATAGATAGGAAAAAATTATGAGCAAAAATCAAAGATACATGAAATGAGTACAGGTGGATATGACTAATACAATTAAATGTATGAAAATGAAAAAATTACATCACTGAAATTAAAATTTCAGTAGAGATGCACACCAGATTGGACACAAAGAGAATCAGTGAATTAAAAGATAATTCTGAGGAATTCACTCAGAATGCGCCATGAATGGTAAAAAAAAAATGAGGAATATGAACAAGCAATTAGGAGATATGGATAGAATGAGAGGTTATGAAACATCAAATAGAAGTTCCACAACAAGGGGGTGCCTGGGTGACTCGGTTGAGCATTCAGTTCTTGGGTTCAGCTCAGATCATGATCTTGGGGTCATGAGATTGAGCTCTGTATCAGGCTCCATGTTCAGTGGGGAGTCTACTTGAGGATTCTGTCCCTTTCCCTCTGCCCCTCGCCCTTCTCACTCAGTCTCTCTCTAAAATGGATAAATGAATCTTAAAAAAGAGGAAAAGTTCCACAACAAGAAAAAGGAAGAGGCATTAAATAAATATTTAAGAGAAATGGCAGACAGTTTTCCAGAATTAAAACATATCACGACTTTTCAGAAAGTGTACTCTCAATACCAAACAGGATAAAATATTTATGTGTTGACACTTCATAGTAGATCTGTAGAACATTGATGATCAAAATAATGTCTTAAATGCTACTGGGAGGGAAAAATGGATTATTTAATAAAAGGCAATTAGAGTGACAGTAAACTTCTCATCAATAGAGGATCCCAGAAAGCAATGAAATAATATCCTCAAAATATTGAGAGGAAAATGAATCTTTTACCCAGCTAAATACATATAAGAGTGTGGGTCAAAAGAGAAACATTTCAGTCTATGGAAATTCTCTAGCCACATACTTAAAAAAAAATACATACTTCAGTGCGGTGCCTGGGGGGCTTCGTCGGTTAAGCATATGATTCCTGATTTTGGTTTGGGTCATGATCTCAGGGACATGAGATTGAGCCCCTTGTTAGGCTCCGTGCTCAGCCTAGAGTCTCGTTGTCTCTCTCCCTGCTCTCTCTTTCTTAAATAAATAAATAAATAAATAAATAAATAGATAAATCTTAGGAAAAAAAAGTGCTTCAGTAAGAAAGAAGAGTGAACTCAGAAATATGGCATGCAAAAAATAGTTGTGAGCATAGAAATTGATAAAATATATTGTTAAATATGTTGATGAAATGAGTAAGTTTTATTTTAATGAGTTCTTTTTTTAAAAATTGTATTTATTTATTAATGAGAAGCACAGAAAGGGAGAGAGAGGCAGAGACACAGGCAGAGGGAGAAGCAGGCTCCATGCAGGGAGCCCAACGTTAAGAAACTCTAAATAACAATAACAAAATGGGGGAATCATGTTCAATTGCAAAGATGATAGAAATATTGATAGTTTGAGTTTGTTAGAAAAATCGTTAGTTCTGCATTTCATTTTAAAATCTGAAAAAGTAATCGGTGAAAGACTAGAAGCAGATTCTATGAGCAGAGGGAAAAAGAATTTTTTTATTAAAGTCAGATGAGAGAAAAGGAGAAAACAGTCTCATGCATATATAAACAGTTGATTTATGATACAGTTGGCATGGGATTAGAATTTGTTAGGGAAGAATTTAATAAATAGTTCAGCATGATATTTATCCATATGGGAAAAGGTAGACCCTACCTCACAGTATACTTTCAAAACAAACTTAATTTGTAATAAACACTTAAATGTAAAAGCAAAACTTTAAAACTTTTAGAATGAAATATAGGAAAATCTTACAACCTTGGAGATAGGAAATAATTTCTTGAACTACAAAAGCACAAATTATAAAGAAAAACATTGATAGATTTGGCTAAATTTACATTTTAAAGCTTGTGTTCAATAAAGACTGTTTAAACAAACAAAAGGCAAGCAAGAGCCAGGGAGAATATCTGAGTTTTCAACTGGTATCATTTTTCATTAGCTTGAAGGACTTCTTTCAGTATTTCTTAGAGTACAAATCTGTTGCTGACAAATTCTTTTAATTCTCTTCTTTTCCTCTGTGCTCATTTTGTTTTTTTTTTTTAAAAAGATTTTATTTATTTATTCATGAGAGACACAGAAAGAGAGAGAGAGGCAGAGACATAGGCAGAGGGAGAAGCAGGCTCTATGCAGGGAGCCCGCCGTGGGACTTGATCCCTGGTCTCCAGGATTACACCCTGGGCTGCAGGTGGCGCTAAACCCGCTGCACCACTGGGGCTGCCCCCTTTGTGCTCATTTTGAAGGATATTTCTGTTGGGTGTAGAATATTGCACTGACTGTACTTCTTCTTTTCGGTACTTTGAAGATGTGATCTTCTGATCTCCATAAATTCTGACTAGAAACCAGTGACTAATAGAATTTGATATTTTCCTGTATGTATTTGTCATTTTCTCTGGTTGCTTCCAAGATTTCCTTTTTATCTTTGGTTTTTGTCACTTGAAATCTGATGTACCTGGACATGATTTTCTTTGTATTTCTCCTGCTTAGATGTTTTCAAGACTTCTTGGATCTGTAAATTTTATTTTACCAAGTTGGGGATATTTTTCAGCCATTTTTTCTTATTAAAGATTTTATTTATTATTTGAGAGGGAGAGAGAGCAGGGAGGAGAGGCAGAGGGAGAAGCAGACTCCCTGTGCAGTAGGGAACAGGACAGGGGCTCCATCACAGGATCTGAGATAATGACCTGAGGTGAAGGCAGACACTTCACCAACTGAGCTATTCAGGTTCCCCTAGCCATTATTTCGTTAAGTGGTTTTTTTTTTCTTCTGCCTGTTCTCTCTATCCTTTTCTTTTATGACTAATATCACACATATGTTAGACATTTTGCTATTGACTCAAAGGTCCCAAGGCTCTCTTATTTTGCTCCATTTTTATCCTCTCTCTGTTTTTCATATTGGATAATTTCCAGAGATCTATATGTAAATTTACTGACTGTTTCATCTATTTTCTGTCATTAAGCCTGTATTTTTATGTTCTAAAATTTCCAGCTGGCTCTTTAAAAACAAAATAATCGAACAATTTTTTCTCTGCTGGCATTCCTATCTTTTCACTCATAAAGAACATATTTTCTTTTACCTCACAGAGCAGAATCACGTTTCCAGATCTTTGTTAATTTCAACTCTGCGTCTTGTTTTTTTCTGTTGTCTTTTTTTCTTGAGAAAAGATCCTATTACTTTATATATGTCAAATAACTTTGAATTGTATTCTGGACACTGTGAATGTTATGCTGTGAAGACTCTGTGTTTTGTTACTTTCCTCTATAAGTTGTTTTTTTGTTTTAATAGACAATTTAAATAGACTTAAACTATAAACTAACTCAGGTGGTAGTTTATTTTTATTTTTTATTTATTTTCAGGTGGTAGTTTAAATCTGAGTTTAGTTCTTTTATCCCTAGTTGCAGTGTTGTTTGCACACAGTCCTGTATGTATGTGTATGGTTCAGGGATAAGCTAGAGATTTGTACAGAGACAGATAATTTATATTTCCTTCTCTCTGGTTCTCTCTTTCTAGTGATTTGCTTTCTGTTTCCAGTAGATATGGTTGTTGTAAGTTATGTGTTTTAGTAATTCAGACCAAAAAAAAAATCTGTGAGCAAGCTATTGGAATTTTAACCACATTGTGTTGAACAAATTAATGCCATTATCCCTCAGGCTAAAAGTGATAAAGAATGGAAACCCATATTCTTGTGCCATTCACTTCTTCCAAGTGTTAACACCTCTCCAGAATCTACAGCTTTTGGTTAGTCCCCAGTTGCTTCAGGTAGATTTTGTTTTGTTTTTGTACTTTATTTAATTTATAGAAGTTATCTTTGAAAGGATGGGTCCAGGAGTCATTTATTTAGTCATAGTGGAAGTGGGACCTGGAGAGAGTATAGGTTGACACAATCATTTCAGTAAATAATTTGGCAATATCTAGTAAAAGTTGAAGTTGAGAATTTCCTAGAACAATTTTTGCACATATACACATGTATAGGAACGATCACTACAGTGGTTTTGGTAATAGGAAAAAATTGCAAATAACCCACATGTTCATCAATAAGATAGTAGGTAAATAAATTGTGGGATAGTTATAAAATGAAATGCGATACAGTAGTGAAGATGAGTAAGTTAGTGCTATAGGTGCCAACATGATTAAAGTAAAATGTGATGTTGAGTAAAAAGTGTATCAGAAAGATATGTATGGTATAATATTAATTATATGATGTTAAGCATGTGAAACAATATATATCGTGTCTGTAGTTACCCTATGCAAAATTTTACCCATTCCAAAATACCAGTCTTTTTCCACATTTCCTATCTCTTTTCCCTGGTTTATTAGTATTTTTTTCTTTTATGTAATTATCAGTATTTAATGTACTATGTTTTACTCATTTAACTATTTTGTTTGTCTTCTCCACCAGACAAGTAGCTCAATAAAGGCAGAAATTGGTGTTTATTTGTTCACTGTAGTATCCCCAGGCATAAATATATAATAGGTACTCAATAAGTATTTGCTGAATGAACAAATGAATAGTATAAATATATGACGGTTTGATTAACCACAAATTTAGATAAGTTTTATGGGGGTGTCTCATGAATCTAAAATGTTTTTTTAATTTATTTTTTATTTTTATTTTTAAATTATTTATTCATGAGAGACACAGAGAGAGAGAGGCAGAGACATAGGCAGAAGGAGAAGCAGGCTCCATGCAGGGAGCCCGATGTGGGACTCCATCCCTGGACTCCAGGATCACACCCTGAGCTAAAGGCAGACGCTTAACCATTGAGCTACCCAGGCATTCCTGAAATGTTTTATTTCTTAAAAATAAAGTATTTAATGAAAATGCTGGAAAGAAAGACTTAAAATGCTGGAAAGAAAGGACAATTCATGGGAGTACTTTTAATTAGAGGTATAGTTTTAGAAGAGAAGGGCATGCACCTGGCAATGACTCCTTTTGCAATAGAATAAAAGAAAGAAAGGTTGACACATACATGGAGACAAAGAGAGGGAGAAGTTCATCTTTGTTTCTTTGAAGTAGTAATTTAGGCCATCTGTTGTAGTTGAGAAACTGGATAATGGATACAATCTGGGTTAGTGAATTAGCTCAATGGACATGTTAGAAGGTGGAGATTATAAGAGCCTAGGTTGTTATTTAGGGTATCAATTATATGGATGATTTCAGTCTTGAAGGGTTTGAAAGAGGACTAACCTTAATGGAATGGGTGCATTTGAATGGCTTGAATAGTAATGCTAACAAAAGCAAACACTCATATGTGCCAGAAATTATTCTGGATTCTCATGTCATTTAAAATGTGTCAGGGGGATGCCTGGGTGGCTCAGTGGTTGAGTGCCTGCCTTTGTCCCAGAGCGTGATCCTGGAGTCCAGGAATCGAGTCCCACATCAGGCTTCCTGCATGGAGCCTGCTTCTCCTTCTGCCTGTGTCTCTGCCTCTCTCTCTCTGTCTCTCATGAATAAATAAATAAAATCTTAAAAAAAATTAAAAAAAATGTGTCAGGGATTGTTCTAGATTTTTTATGTAAATTCATTTAATACTGACAACCACCTTGAGGTAGGGATATTATTATGAGCATTTTGTAGGTGAGGAAATTGAGACATAGAGAAGTTAACTTGCTCAAGGTCACACTGAGGCAGACCTGGGATTCAAACTTAATGCTACCTAACTCGAGTCCATACCCCTTAACAATATTATACTCTTTAAATGGGGTAGTAGGAGATTTAACTGATGTCAAACATCAAAATTAGTAAGCAGGCCATGGGAGTAGTTTCCAACACATGCTTTGTTGCTTTATTTCTGGTTATTCAAGATACCATTAAATTGTTTTTCCAATTACTGTCTGCTTTATCAAAGTCTCAAGCCTCCCCCAAATTTCTGAATAAATCATTGAACTTATTTATTAAAAATTTTTTTAAAAAGATTTTATTTACTTATTCATGTGAGACAGAGAGAGAGAGAGAGGCAGAGACACAGGCAGAGGGAGAAGCAGGCTCCATGCAGGGAGCCCGACGTGGGACTTGATCCTGGATCTCCAGGATCACGCCCTGGGCCGAAGATGGCGCTAAACCGCTGAGCCACCGCGGCTGCCCTAAATTTAATTAAAAAAAAAAAAAGATTTATATATTTATTTATTAGAGAGAGAGGAGAGTGGAGATGTGAGGCAGAGGGAGATCAAGAGAGAGAATCCTAAGAAGACTCCCCTGATGAGTAAGGAGCTCATGTGGGGTCTTGATCTCAATACAGGAGCTGAAATCAAGAGTCAGATGCTCAACCAACTGAGTTACCAGGTGCCCCTGAGCTTTCTTTTAATCACACAGAATGTTTGACATCTTCAAAGCTTTATATTATATTCATGTTTTCTTTCAGAGTGATTCCAACTTTTTACCCCAAAATAACTCTTCACCATCTTTCTTTACATGACTATTTATCTTTGAAGAATGAACTTCTCTTCAGGATGTATTTTTGGGAATGAACAATGCCTGGTTAGCCAGACCAACCTGTCAATCAGTGAGGTGACATAGTCCAGTTGTGTATAAACCCTAAAGGTCTAAATCACTAAGATTTTATGAACATTTTTGCTAATATTATGAAGCTTGGCTACTTTGTGTATTATAATGGGCAGTTGCCTTGCTGTCTGAAGACTTTTTTTGGCTACTCAGAAACCTCTTTTCTTGATATGTGGCCACATAGTTTTTTAATTGTCACAGATTTATTTTGAATGTGTTTCACATATCATATAGAATTTATCGTTTCCCTAAAATAAGGATTATTCTTTATTTATTTTTTAAAGTTTTATTTATTTAAGTAATCTCTACACTCACCATGGGTCTTGAACCCAGGACTTCAGGATCAAGAGTCACATGCTCTTCCTGAGCCAGCCAAGCGTCCTAAAAATGAGGTGGAAAAACACTGATTTAGTCACCCACAGTTATTATTAAAGCTATTAAAAATTGTTGGTCAACTCTTACAGTATTATTTCCATAGCTTCTGTAAAATCAATCTGCTCAATAGCTTTCCCATAATTTAGGTTATTTGAATTAAGAGTGGCCATAACAGTTGGCAAATGTACAGTGCTTTAATTTTAAAAGGATTTTTGCATGGATGATACCATTTGATCTGCCCAATAACTCTTTAGTGGCACTCTTTAAGTGACAAAGCAGGGTTTTTTTTTTCTTTTGTTTTGTTTTTTTTTTTTTCTCATTTTACAGATAAGAACCCGAGGCTGAGGGAGATTAAAAGATTGGTCTTAAAATGAGTAAGTAGTAGAACTGGATCCTGAAACTGTTTCTTCCGACTGCCAAGTGCAGGCTCAGAACGTCCCTCCACTCTAGTTGATTCTTTTAAGTATCTTCCTATTAATATGCATGATGCTCCTTTCCATTGGCTTCGTTGTTTTTTCAGCACAGGGGCTTCCTAACGTTCCTGTTTCCATCCTGGGTAGTTGAAAGGGAGCACACCTGGGTTCCTTCTGTCTCCAGTCTTTCGTTTTTCTTTCCTGTGGCCCTTCCAGCTTCACCATCCGTGGAAATCTCCTCCTTTCCCTAGCCCCAACTTCTAAAGTCTTCTCCCAGCCCCCAGGCAGTGGGACCTCCCATCCTAATCATCAGCAGGAGAGCCCATCAGAGAGGGGAGGCAGAGGGCATGGACCGCAGCACGCCGGGAAGCCATGCTGAGGGTTACTTCTGCATTTCCTTCCTCGCGGTCCTCAGGAGCGTCCTCGCCGCCCTCCGGCCCCGGCAGTCTCCAGCCCGCCCCGGATCCGCCTCCCCCTCCTTCCTCCCGAAGGTTGAGACCAAGCGTGGGACGCACCTGTGTCCCTCTCCGGTCGCCCCGTTGAGGCACACCGGGGGCTGCTCCCGGAGCAGGATTTACAGGCCCGGAGAACGCCAATGGGAGATCCAAATGGTCGGGGACTCCGGCACTTTAAGAGGCTTTTCTCTGGGAAACACCCGTCCCCTCCGAGCGTCTTATGAATGGAAATACTCCTCCCCCGGTCGAGCCCATTTTCCCATTTCACCAGGAGCCGCAGCTTGCTCTCTCCTTTCGGTCTCCCCGCCCACATCAACTCGGGCAGCTCCAGGAGGGGACGGACAGGAAGCCTTTGGCCGCCTATTAAATCCCACCCATTTCTCCGGGGGCGATTTCCTAACCTTCCGGGACCGAATTCTGCAATTTGATGTG
The DNA here is from genome assembly GCF_011100685.1 of Canis lupus familiaris. Taxonomy (NCBI): domain Eukaryota; kingdom Metazoa; phylum Chordata; class Mammalia; order Carnivora; family Canidae; genus Canis; species Canis lupus. The sequence goes on from NC_049229.1 coordinate 62,924,334, forward strand.
CGTTTTGTCCGAATGGTAGCGACACGGGCCTAAGGGAGGGGGAAAGCGAGGGGGTGGGGGGTGGGGGGTATGCGCTCTTTTCCTCGCAACATCGCTGGCGGAGCGAGGGAGCTCACACGACACAGATTTTGGGGCAAAGCCTTTCCATCTGGACAGCACCATGTCCACCAAAGCGGAGCAGTGTAAGTAGCAGCCGGCCCGGCGTTCCGGCCCGGCCTCCGGCTGGGAGCTATTGCAGTTGCGGCGTTTGCGGCTGCCGGGAGACCTTGGCATCGTGCTGGTGCGGGGGTGGGGGCTGAGGTTGGGGCGGGTGGGGGGCGGGGGGCGGAAGAGAAGGTGGGGGAGGGTGGACGTTAATGGCAACGCGGCGCTGTCCCCGGTGCTGAAAAATAATGCGGTCTTCCTCGGGCTTGTGGTGGGGTTTCGTAGGGCTGAAAGACCCTGCGAAATGAAATTAAAATGGGGTCCTTCTCGGGAGAAAGAAGCCTCATATCTTTCAGATAAACATTTCAGTATCTCTTGTTGGAGTGGGGGAAGGGGGGGCAGCGGCAAATCAGGGGCGGGGAACCGTCAATGTAACCAGAGCCTGCCTGGCCTTCTGAGCATGCCCAGTTCTAGGTGCTGGAGCCATAGGGGAGTTTTGAGTCTGCAGTTTCCACTTCGGGCTGGAGAGGCCAGAAAGGAGAGAAGGGGGAGGGAGCCAGGAGTCAGGCAGAATTCTGGACCAGGGCGAGGAAATCAACTCCGAAATACCTGCACTAATGCAAAAACTAAGCACACTCTTAGGTTAAAAGCAAGAGTTGTTGCTTTGCGTTGAGGTGAAAGGGGCTCTGGGAAAATGATCTAATTATTTTTCCAAAGAGGTTTCCTTTGTAGGACAGCTCACACAAGCTAAAACAAATAGCAGGGGGATTTTAGTTGTCCTAGTAATGATTGACTGTGTGTTTGGTTGGAGGCAACCAGCTAACTCCTTGTGGACAGAGGAAGTTTCTGATATGCTTTCTATATAGCCTCTCTTATTGTAGTGCGCATTTGTAGGCCGTTGTTATGTACTTGGTAGGTTGATTAATGTGAAACCTTTTCCTGACTGCTCTTGAGGGATTCAGGAACTTGTGTTTGTAAATAAAAGATGTTTTTATTAAGCAATGAGTTTGAATTTTTAACAAACATGCCAGAACTTGTTCATCTAATTGACTCATTTCTTTCAAAGAAGTACACAGTTATGTTGAAAATGCTGTCCTGTCACTACTTAAAAGTCTTTGTAATTCTTCTTTGGAATGGCTGTTAAGGCCATTTTGTGAGACACCCAAAATAGTACTCTCATTATTTTGGGGCAGTATGTTGTAAATGGTATGTATAAGGAGTGTGTCACTTATTCACCAGATAGATGCAATGAACTGAAGGCTCATAGAATTCCCAGACTGATAGTTCATTAGAGATAGTCTATGCCCACCTACCATTCAGTGCTTGTATTTCTTTACAATGTTATTTTTGGAATCTGGAACATCTGAGTTTGAATCCTAGTTCTGCCATTTACTATTTGACCTTGGGAAGATAATGGACTTCTCTAAACTTTATTTTCTCATCTGTAAACCTGTGGGTAATAGTGCAGATGGGGGGTTGTTGTGATTACAAGTGAGGGAATACATACAAAAGATTGAGTAGTGAGCCTAGCACATAGCAAGTATTCAATAAATCATAGTTATTTCCCTTTTAATAGTCCATCTCTTCTAAATAGAAAGTTCTTTTGTGATTTTTTGGGGCCTTTTTGGAAAATTAAATCTAAACCTCAAAGATAAATTTTGCTTCTACAGAGGCTTTCGAAAAAATTGAATGCATTATATTCTGAGTAATGGTAACATAGTTGGAATCAGTGTGAACTTCCCACTTGAGGATATCACACCCTTGAAGGTTTTATTATAGTATGTTGTTAAAAAACCACCACCTGTCATTTGATTTTATAGTTACCATTACGTAACTTCAGGTTGAAACCAGCGAGTATTTCTGCCTTCATTCTGTGTTTTCTCTTCCTTGTTATATTTTGAGATGCACTGAATGCTTTGTCTTATATCTTTCCTGGGCAGTTAATACCAGGATCGATAAAATCTACAAGTGGATTTGGTTGTGTAGTGCAGGTGGTTTGTAGTTAAGAAGCTATTTTATAATTGTTTATAAAACATTGTTTTTGCTCTGTAGATGATGGAAAGGACACCATATTTGAAACTAAAACATGTGGATTTGCATTTTGTATGCCCTTCTGATTAATTCTGAGACATCGGGCAATTAACTTAATACTTTTGTGCCTCAGAGTTTCCATCTATAAAGTAAGGAATAATAGTACCAGGTGTCTTTGTTTAATCCTAAATGTTGTAGAGGGCAAAGGTCGTAAATGTGAAAAGAATAACGGTGCTCTGAGTGTTTTTAGGTGTCTTTATTTAGAGTGAAGGGAAGTTAAGAATTTCTTTCTCTCTTACATGCATTAATATGAATGGATTGTCACTCTAGTGCACATATACCTGAAAATAGAGCAAACACAAGAAAAGCTGCATGGTGGTTGTTCATGAAGGGTGAATACTTTTTAATAAAAAGAAATTGCAGATCTGTGATCTTTTTTATTTGGACTTGTTAGGAATATGGTTAGGAGGAAGGAGAAAGAGAAGGGAAGGCCACGAGATTTTTCTCCTACTGGATGTGAAGACCACCAGAACGGGAGAGAACTAAAGAGTTCATTTATCCTCTGCGTTCAGGAGTATTATGCACAATACCACTCCCTGAGGACCAAAGGTGGAGAATTAGGTTTAATATAATGTCAAAATATTATTTCTGTTCTCTTCTTCCTGAGGCCTCTTGATGTAGGTAGAGGTTTCAGTGGTGCAGGAAGTGGACATAGTTTGGTTGAACCAGCAAGAGGAAGCACTTGCATTTCAACCCAAACAGATTACGTGATTTACCTTTGAAATGTAAAGTATCACAGATATGTGAAAAATGGTTTTCTTTTTATGTAGTGGTATTTTCTTGTATGAAATAAGTAATAATGATGAAAGGCTACTTTTAGCTAAGATATAGTTTGGAGCTGTTTTTATACATTCAGTCTGTTTCCTGTGTAATGTGCAGAACATCATAACAGAAGATGAAAGCTTCCTAGCAATTTCTTAGGCGATTGCACAGAGCTAAAACTTTTTTCCTCCAAATGTTCTTTTTCTTACAAAGTTCACTGTAGTGAAAATGTTTTTGTAGCTGATATGGAGTCTTAAATGATAAAAATAAGAAATTGTCATTCTTTTTTAGGGGGTTATAAGGAGTCCATCTCCTTTCCTTTCCTCTTGTCTCCTAAGAGTTAAAATTGAATAATCCCAAGTACTTTAGATGTGCTCTTTCACAAGAAGCTTGCTTTTAATAACAGCAGAAGTTAAGAGCTGGGGTTCTAGAATCTAGGTATGAATCCTGGCTCTGTTTCTTGCAATCTCTGTGGCCTTGGACAAGTTAACCTAAGCATCGACTACCTTATCTATAAAATGGGGATAGTCATAGTTGTAAAGATTAAATGAGGTGATCCACGAAAGTGCTTAGCACAGAATTCTGGCACATAAAGTGGAGTTAATAAATGTTAGCTATTAGTATCATCATTATCAAGTATAAAATCTTGTGCTTGCTGCTAAAATGAGGATAATTATAAATTTGGACATAGCCCCCCAGAGTGTAGCAGGAAAAAAAAGAGTAACCATGATATTACTTAAATGGGACATGGGCTATTGGACTATTTTTTATTCTCCTTTCCTCTTCTCTGAGTCTCCTCTATAGCAATAATCAGCCTAATCCATTTTTAGGTGGGAAGGAATCTCTGCACGGCAATTCCTTGACTTGGTATATCTAGCAAGGCACTGGCTAATCGCCTAAGCAGAACATTTCTAAAGCATGATTTACCTATCCATCAGCTTTTGTATTATGATGACAGTGTAGCAGCTGATAAACACAAATCACTTATGTAAATATCCATCAAAATGTTTGCCAAATTTAGAAATTAACCTCAAAGTTTGAATATAAGCTTAAAATAGCTAATTATAGAAATGCAAATAAATGTGATTTTTAATGTATTTATCCTACTCAACATCTTTATCTCAGTAACTAAAAATCTTTTTGATTATATGAAGAAGAAACACTTTTAAGAGTAGAGATAATTAGCACTATAATTTTAAGTTGAACTTAGCCCTTTCCCATGCATCTTTAAAGGCCATGTTTAGAGAAATCAATAGAGTATTTAAAAACATGTTTATACACATTATATTACTATATAGACTATCATTATATTGCTAATATTATAATAGAAAAGCGCTTTGAATAGCTCTGCAAACTGCAGCCATTTAGAAATCTGGGCACAGCAACATTGCTAATTTCTTGTATAGGAAAACTAGTTTTATTCATATATGCAGAAATCGGAGTAGGCTATTAACTATATTTGTGGTAGCAAAAAGAGCACATGGTTTTAGCTCTTGTCTTACATAGTTTCTCTGCATCATTTGACAGTAGTTGCCACATTTTTTATTTAAACTTTCCTTTTCTTTCTTTTCTGGCTGTTCCTACTCAGATTTTTTTTCTTGGGCTACTTTCTTCTACTTATCCTTTATGAACAGAATTCTGCAATTAGTTGTCCCCTCCTGTTTTAATTGCACAGATTCCTGGTTTCATTCGCTTTCATGGTATCAGCTATTGCCTCTATGTGGATGGCACTCAAATACAGTTTTCTAGTCTCAACATGTCTCTTGAACAAAAGCCTCTCTCGCCATCTAGGTATCTTATAAGGCATCTCAAACCCAAACTCATCGTCTTCCCCACCAAGCTTGTACTCCTTTATGTATTACTCTTATTAATGAATAGCACCACTGTCCGCTGAGTAGCACCACCACCTGCCCATTCACCCAAGTCAAAAAATTGAGTCTTCTTAAACTACTCCTACTGTCTGTTATTACTATTCAACAAATCACTAACACTTTTTGATTCTAGCCCATTCAACTAAATTGGTGCCCAACTCCTTAATCTACCTACATTGGATTTTTGTTTGTTTTTGTTTTTGTTTTTGTGTTTTTTTTGTTCCTCCAATGTACCATGTTCTTTTTGCCTGAAATGCTTTCTTTTCCTCCATGTCCTCTTCTTTGCCTTTCTTTAGTTCAATATTTAGCTTGGAAGCCCTGCCCGATTGCCAGTCTTCCCTCGTATGCCCCACTCATGTGCTCACACTGTATTGAATAATTTGTTTTCTGGTCAGGTGTGCTCATTTATTTTGTGTATAGACTGTATTATGTTTGTTTCTGTGTCTCCAGTGTGCAAACACTATCATCTAATGCACATGTATGTGCAAAAGACTGTTTCTTGAAAGTAAAAAATGATTGAAGATGAATTAAATGTCTTTTATAAGGAAGGATTACAAAGCCAATTTTTGGATATCATTAATTTGAAGACATCACATTTTTGTTAATGTGAAGGTCTGCTTTAATATAATATGAACATAAACTGTATAGAATGCATGCTTTTCAAATGGATTTACAAGTAAATAAAAATACTTAAAAAATATGTAAAACATTTGCCAAGATAAATTTTATGATATTTATATAACAAGTTACCCTTTTTTCTGAACATTGTGTTTTTATTTCTTATTAGCTAAAATTTTGTTACTATATTCAACATAATAATTATGATTCCTAATTTGTAGGCCATCTTAGCACGCAGCCAACTGTTTTTCTTATGAAAAAGTGACAGTACATTTGAAGTCAGGGACTCTTTATGCTGTAATTTGACGTGGATCTTTTGATAATACATCTGTTCAGGTTTTATGTATTGATTACTCAAGCAATAAGTAGGCTTTAAGTTGTATTTTCATTTTGTAGTGTTGTGTTACAAACTCGGATACATTCATTGCTTATATTCTGAAAAGATGTGGGTAGCTCTGTGTAAATGGGCATATATATTGGTTTAGAATTGAAATGTTTATTGCACCAAGAAGTACATTAAGCAAAATGTTTCCTTATCAATACACTTGCTTTCTGTAGTGTGGAAAGCTCAGCCATTTATTTTATTTAGAATTTTTAGCTTTTTTCAATTCATATGTTATATTTCTGTCTTGTTTTTCTCTTCTTTTGTGGTACCAAGCAATCTGTATTTCATCAACTTGTCCATTCATTTATTCAGCAAATATTTATTGGGTGTTTACAATGTTTCCGGCTCTGGAGGAGCTTACATTTAAGTACCCAGGGGCATCATACTTTGCTGAGCTGTAGATACTCTATTGTCAGCTTTCCATTGATATGCTTGTCTAGGTCCCTAAAACCAATAGGAAATTGAAGTGAATTTATCATTACTTATTCATAGAGAGCCAGTACTTGCTCCTTGTGACCTTATTGCTTTTTTTTTCCCCTATTGTAGGCTAAAAATTTTTTTAGAGATTGTTGTTAGAATCTGCCTTCCCCATTCAACGTTGTTCTTATTTTCCAGATTTTTCTGGTTATTCTTTTTCATTCTTCCAAGTTAATTTTATATTCAAATTATAGATCTCCATAAAAAGGTCTGATGGCATTTTTATAGGTATCACATTAAAATCAGGAACTAACTTACTTAGGGAGAACTAAGTCTTTAGGATATTGAATCTTACTATCTAAGAACATGATATGTCTCCATTTGCTCACGTCTTTTGGTGCCTTTTCAGGGATGCTTTTAGAATTTTTTGTTAAAGCTTACTTTAGTATTTTCTTTTATCTTTTTCTATCGTAATTCGGGTCTGTCCTCCATCTTTTTACATGAAGGCCATTGATTTTTGTATGCCAATTTTATAACCTTCCTTTACTAAATTACTTTCTTTCTGTAGTGATTTACCATTTATTTTTTGGGTTTTCAAGATATATAATCTGTGAATAGGAAATACTTTTATCCTTTCTTTTCATCCAATTCTTATATATCATATTGCTTTCTCTTTTCTAATTGCATTGGTGAGTATCTCCAACACCATGTTAAATATGGCATAGAGAATGAGTATTCTTGTCTTATTTTTAATTTTAGTAGGAAAGCCTCAAGTATTTCTCTATTAAGTAAGGTATTATTTGGGGCTGAGGTAATATATTAAGGAAGTATCCATCAATTTCTTTGTTATTGAGTCTTAAAAAAACCTGACTGGTGCTGAATTTTCTGTATCTATGGAAACCATATGACTTCTCTTAATTTTATCAATATGCTGGATTTCGTCCTAATTTATTAATTTTTACATTGATATTCATGAGTTAGATTGGTTCACAGGTTTTTTCTATCTTTCTATCATCTATCTATCTATCTATCTATCTATCTATCTATCTATCTATCATCCACCTATCATCTATTTATGTAGGCAGTGGGGGTTGGGTGTAGATCTAGTCAGGACCTGAGAATAATGTTATTATTCACTGTGGAAAATGAGTTTGAAAGTTGTCCTTCTTTTTTATGCTTTGGAGTAATGAAAGTAACACTGAGGGTTATCTGATCCTTAAGTTTGCTTTAGTTCCCCTGTAAAACTGTCTGGTGTGGTGTACTTTTGTAGTGGAATTTTTTACTTCTTTCTGTATTTCTATGACCCTTGTTCTATTTAGAATTTCTGTTTCTACTGGGGTCAATTTTGGTAAGTTTTATTTCTCTAAAACATAACTCATTTCATCTGAGTTTTCAAATTTGTATAGAATTATGCAAAAGAATTTTCATCAGATATTCAATTCAATCAGATATTTTCTCTATTTCCTTGTCATTGCTAATATTGTGCTTTTAATGCTGTATATTTGTGTTTTTTCTCTGCCCCATCCCCCCGCCCTGCCTGCTTCCAACCTCTCTTCTCTGGATAAAGTGAGTTAGCAGTTTGTACATTGTTAATTTCTTAAGGAACTAGATTTTGGATTTAGATATTGATTCTATTGTTTTTTGGTTTCTAAATTTCTGCCATTTATGATTAATTCTTTTTCTTGATTTCTTTGTTTTATTTTGGTGTTCTCTAGAAAGTTTTCGAGTTGGGTGTTAGTTTTAATATTTTTGATACAGGCATTTTATGCAATGTTTTTCTTTGATGCTTCCTTTAGCTCTAGCCTACATTCAGATAATGTCAGGTCTTTAGTATTATTGTCAAGAAATCATGCAGTTTAATTTTGTATTTTGACTTTGATCCAAGAGTTGTTCAAAAGTGGAAGGAAACTTAAAAAATTTTTTTGTTATTGATTTTTCTTTTTATTGTATTATAATCTGAGGATGACATTTGCATTATTTCTTTTCTTTGGAACTACTAAGGTTTTTTCTGTGGCCTAAGATTTTTGAGTTTTTGTGAGTGTTCTATGTGTGCTTGAAAAGAAGTTGTAATCTCTTTATCTGGGATTCAGAGTTTGATATAGATCTGTAAGATTTATCTTATTTATGTTGTTTAGGTCTTTTGTACCGTTATTAATTTTTTGTCTGCCTGATCTTGGATTGTGAGAGGTATGTTAAAGTCTATTATTAATGTGTTTTTGTCTATTTCTCCTTGCATCTCCTGTAGGTTGCTGCTTAATGAAGGCTATTGCTGTGTTATTGGGTACATAAATATTAATAACTGTAATATCTTCATTGTGAATCGTAGGCTTCAGCATTATAAAGTGTCCTTCTTTATATATTTTAATGCTTTAGGGTCTCAATTCCACCCTGTCAGATATCAAGATTATGAATCCTATTTCCTTTTTATTTGTGTTTGCCTAATATATCTTTTTCCATCCTTTTATTTTAACTCTTTTGAATCTCTTTGTTTTAGGTGTGTCTCTTGTATTCTGCATAGTGTTGGATTTTGCTTTATTAGCCAATCTGAAAATCCTTTTCTTTCAATAGGTGAGTTAAGCCCATTTACATCTATTGATATTATTAATATGTTTGGCCTCAGTTCTGTCACACTGTTTTATTTTTGTCTTTTGTATCTATGCTTTTGCATCATGTAATGGGTTTTATCTGCTTGTTTGTTTACTGGTTAACTTTTTACTAATACATTTATATACCATTAGTCCATTTTTTTGAGGGGGGTTACTTACTGGTTACCTACATTAAACAACACTGAAATTATCTGGTAACCTCTTCTCCTTTACTCCTTCCATCTCACGATCTGATCTAAAGCAATAGCCTTTTATTTCCAATTAATGTCTATTAGTCGTATTCATTTGCACTCCTTATTTCTCCACCCCTATTGTTGATAATTATACTATATCTACTATATTCTCTCCTTTATAGCCACAGTTTAGCTTTGTTCTACAGGTATATTTATATCCAGTGACCACCACTGATTCTTATGTTACTGTCTCTCAGTCTTTTCAATTGTCTGAATGTCCTTTTCTGATAGATTCTTTAGGAAGGGTTCACAGGACCAATGTACCCAAAAGTTTGGCAAGTTTATTGTAGTTTGCAGCTTTGTACTTGGAGATTGCTTTGGTTAGATATAAAATCCTTGACTCCTATTTCCCTACCTTGAGTATTTAAAATTTGTTAGACTGTTTTTTTGGGGGGAGGTGGGCATTAAGAATTGTTGAAAAGTCTGATGACAGTCTTACTTTCTTTCCCTTACAAGTACTTAAGCCTTTTTGCCTGATTGCCCAAAGGTTTTAAAATTTTCCTTTAAAATAGTTTTAACTAGGGCAGCCTGGGTGGCTCAGCGGTTTAGCGCTGCCTTCAGCCCAGGGCCTGATCCTGGAGACCCCGGATTGAGTCCTGCATCGGCTCCCTGCGTGGAGCCTGCTTCTCCCTCTGCCTGTGTCTCTGCATCTCTCTCTCTCTCTCTCTGTGTCTCTCATGAATAAATAAATAAAATCTTAAAAAAAAAAGTTTTAACTATAATATGATTCAGTGTTGGTCATGCTGAAATGCTGGTGTATCTTTTCAATATGTAATTTCAAGGTTTTTTTTTTTTAAGTTTTAGGAAAGGAGTGCCTGGGTGACTCAGTTGGTTAAGCATCTGCTTTCTGCTCAGGTCATGATCCTGGGGTCCTGGGATTGAGTTCTACATTAGGCTCCTTGCTCAGCGGGGAGTCTGTTTTTCCCTTTGCCTCTACTGCTCCCCCTGCTTATGCTCTCTCTCTCTGTTAAATAAATAAATAAAACCTTTAAAAAAAGTAAATTTTAGGAAGGTGTTCTAGAATTATAGTTTTAGTATTTATTTTGTTCTATTGTTGGACATTCTCTGTGGTCCCTATCATGTTTTGTTTTGTTTTGTTTTTGTTTTTGTTTGCTTATCTTCTATATGGATCACTTTTTGGGGAATATTTTAAAAATTGCTTTCTTCATTTCTTTTGAGCTTCTTAAGAGTTACTCATGCATTTTTATTACTCTATATGTGAACCAGCCTATTCATGGTGATTCTGCATATATATAGAAATATATTTATTTAACCCTTAATTTGAAATGTCAAATATAAATTAAAAAGTAAAACTATTCAGTTCAATATCATATTTCTCATACCTTATTCATTATAAGCAAGTACAAGCATCTGACTATGTCATTACAGTCTTTTAGTGTACACGTGCCCATATACCTACATATTGGAATACATGTTATTTTGTTTTTGTTTTCATGGAAATAATTATATATAAAATATTCTCCAATTTTCAAGTGAATTTTGCCAAGTATATACAAGAGTGTAACCACTACCCTAACCAGTATAAAGAATAGTCCCCTTATCTTAAAAAGATAACTTGTGGGATCCCCGGGTGGCTCAGTGGTTTAGCGCCTGCCTTTGGCCCAGGGCGCGATCCTGGAGTCCCGGGATCAAGTCCCACATCAGGCTCCCGGCATGGAGCCTGCTTCTCCCTCTGCCTGTGTCTCTGCCTCTCTCTCTCTCTCTGTCTATCATGAATAAATAAATAAAATTAAAAAAAAAGATAACTTGTGTGCCTTTGCTCTTTTTAAAATTATAGTTGACACACAATGTTACATTAGTTTCAGGGGTACAACATAGTGATTTGACAAGTTTATATGTTATGCTATGCTCCCCACAGGTGTCACTACCATCTATCACCATATAATGCTATTAAAGTGCCACTAACTATATTCCCCAAGCTGTACCTTTTAGTCTCTTCACTTATTCACACCATAAATGAAAACCTGTATCTTCTACTTCCCTTCACTCATGTTGCCCATCTCCCCCATTCCCTTTTCTTCTGGCAACCATCAGTTTGTTCTCTTTATCAATAGGTCTGTTTGTGATTTTTATTTGTTTATTCATTTGTTTTTATTTTAAAATTCCATATATTAATGAAATCATATGGCATTTTTCTTTTTCAGTTTAACTTATTTATCATAGTACCCTCTAGGTCCATCCATGTTGTCATAAATGGCAAGATCTCATCCTTTTATGTGGCTGAGTATTATTACATTACATATATATGTGTGTGTGTGTGTGTGTGTATATATATATATATGTATATGCATATCATCTTTGTCCATTCTATGGATACTTGGGCTTCTTCCATGTCTTGGCTATTATAAATAATGCTGCAAAAACATACGGGTGAATATATCTTTTCAAATTAGTGTTTGTTTTCTTTGGGTAAATACTTGTTGGTAGAATTACTGGATCGTATGCTATTTCTATTTTTGATATTTTGAGGAATTTCCAATTCTGTTTTCCACAGTGGTTGCACCAATTTACCTGCACCTTTTTTTTTTTTTTAAAGATTTTATTTATTTATTCATGAGAGACACAGAGAGAAAGGTAGAGACAGGCAGAGGGAACCTGATGCAGGATTAGATCCCAGGACTCTGGAATCATGCCCTGAGCCGAAGGCAGATGCTCATCCGCTGAGCCACACAGGAGTCCCTGCACCTTTGCTTTTGATCTCCTTCCTCTATGCTGGGTCTCAGACAGATGCTGATCGGGTTTCTGTTGCTGTAGTGTTGAGTTTTCAAGAATTTATATGAATGGAATAATTCAGAACATAGTCTTCTGTTTGACTTATTTAGCATAATGTTTTTGAGGTTAATTCATGTTATTCATTAATATTTTCCTCCTTTTTATTGCTCCATAATATTTCATGTATGCATATAATATTTGGATTGTTTTCAGTTTTTGGCTGTTACAAATAATGCTGCTAAAAGTACTTGCATATCTATTCCATGTGTGCATATTTTTTTATTTCTCGAGAGTGAGTATCTAGGAGTAGAAATGCTTGACAGTATGGTCAGTGAATATTTAAAGTTTTAAGATACTGCCATATTACTTTTCAAAGTGGCTGTAACATTTTGCATTCTAACGAGCAATATAGGAGGGAGTTCTAGTTGTCCCACATCCTTACCAACATTTGATATTGATTTGGTATTAACTTTAGTTGTTCTAGTGGGTGTATGTAGTGGTATCTCATTAAGGTCTTCATTAGCATTTATCTGAGGACTACTAATCTCAAGCATCTTTTTGGTTTATTGGCCATTTCTATATTTTCTTATGGACATGTTTCTTTCAATCTTTTGTCACCTTTTATTAGATTTTTTGGTTTTCTCATTGAGTGTTTTTATATATTCTGTGTACAAGCTCTTTGTCTTGAAAATTTTTGCTTCCAGTCTGTGCCTTACCTTTGTGTGTTCTTAACTATGACTTTTGAGAAGCAAAACTTTCAAATCATGAAGTCCATTTTATCAATTTTTTTCTTTTGTTATTTTTAATGCTTTTGATATTCTGTTTAAGAAATATTGTCCTCTTCTAATGACACAAAGGTTTTCTCCTAGAAATATCGTCGTTTAATTTCTAACCTTTAGGTCTATGAACATTTTGAGTCAATTCTTCTGTTTGGAAAGAGGTAAGATTTGAGATTCATTATTTCCATATATAACATCCGGTTTTTCCAGCACCATTTGTTGTAAAAAAACTATCTTGTTTCCATTGAGTTAACTTGGTATCTTTGTTGAAAATCAACCAATTATATATGATTGTGTCTATCTCTAGACTTTATTCTGTTTATTCATTTATATGTCTATCCTTATGCCAGTGACATACTCTCTTTATTATTGCAAGTTTATAGCAAGGCTTGAAACCCAGTAGTATGTCTTCCAACTTTGTTCTTATTTTAAAAAATATTTTAATTATTTTAGGTCCTTTTCTTTCTATGGAAATTTAAAAACCAATGTGATTTTTTTTGAAAGAAACTTATTTGGATCTTTGGCCTAGATCAGTATTGGGAGGATTATTATTTTAGCAACTGGGTTTTCTGATCCTTGGAATGATTTGTATGTGCACTTATTTAGGCCTTGTTTAATTTCCCTTTCTAATGTCTTGCAATTATCACATCATTCATTAAATTTATTCCTTAGTATTTTTGTGGAGTTGTTTTCCAGATTTCATTTTCTAATTATTTGCTGTTAGTATAGAGAAATACAGTTAAGTTTTCTGTGTTGAGCTTATATTCTGCACTGCTGCAATGCTTGTTACTTATTAGCCTGATAACTTTTTTGTGAGGGGATTAGTTAAGGTTTTAAACACACATCATTATGTCATCTGTGAATAAAGAAAATTTTATATCTACCTTTCCAGTCTTTATGCCTTGTATTTCTTCTTATTGCCTTATTGCACTGGCCAGGACCTCCAGAACAATGTAAATGAAAGTTATGTGAGTATACATCTCTGCTTTATTATTCATGTTTAGGTAGAAAGCTTTGAGCCTTTCATGATATTAAACTAACCTTACATTCCTGAAATAAACCACATCTGGTTACTATGTATATCTTTAAAAAATGTTGTTGTATTCCCTTTGCTAATATTTTGTTAAAAGTTTTTCTATTTCATGATAGATATTGGTCTATGATCAATATGGGTCTTGTATCTTCGTCTGGTTTTGGTATCAGAATAAAATTGTCCTCATAAAATGAGTTGGGAAGGGTTCTCCTTTCCCATATTTTCTGAAAGAGTTTGTATAGAAGTGATACTCATTCTTCCTTAAATTTTTGATCAAATCCATGACTGAAGCCACTGGGCCTAAAGGCTGTTTTTCTTTCTTCTTTTTTTAGGAAGTTTCAAATTTTAAATTCAGTTTAATTGATTTGGAGGTGTTCAAGTTTTTTGTAACTGTTGTTTTAATTTCTTCTTTATACTTCTTTATGTCCCTCAGCGAATATATCCATTTTGTTCATTTGTCAGATTTGTCCAGTGGTCCATTTATTGGCATAAAGTTATTTGTAACCATCCTTTTATCCCTTTATCTTTTTAAAAAAATCTTACATTTCTGATATTGGCAATTTATATCTCTGTCTTTTTTCTTGACTTGTGTGGTTATAGGTTTATCAGTCTTTTCAAAGAACTAGCATTTGGCTTTATTTTGTCTAATGATTTTCTATTTTATTGATTTCTACACTTATCTATGCAGTGTCCTTCCTTTGGTTGCTTTGGATTTAATTTGCTCCTCTTTTTCTGTTTTTTTAGAGTGAAAGCTTGTATTATTGATTTGAGACCTTTCTGCTGTTCTGATGTAGGCACATAAAACCAGAGATTTCCTTGTATATCCTACTTTAGCTGCATTCCACAAATTATGATGGGTTGTATTTTCATAATTGTTCAATTCAAAATATTCTCTAATTAATATTGTAATTTTTCTGTGACCCCAAGTTTCTTTAGTATTGTGTTAATTTCCAAATTTTTGGGATTTTTCCTGGTTATTTTATTTATTGTTTTTGAGTTCTAACTTAATTCCATTTTTGTCAGAGAACATAATCTATATGATTTTAGTCTTTTGGCATTAATTGAGACTTGTTTTATGGTCCAAAATGTGGTCTATACTGTAAGTATTCCATATACTTGAGAAGAATGAGTGTTCTGCAATTTTTGAGTGATGTGTCCAAATATATGCTCTTGCTGTTTGTTTTCTGTCAGTTGATGATAAAAGCATATTGCAGTTTTTAACTATGATGATCAAATTGTCTATTTTTCCCTTTAAATCTGTTGATTCTTGCTTCATGTATTTTGAAGCTCTGTTATTGGGTTTGTACTTATTTATAATTTTATGTTTTCCTGCTGAATCTTTTGTTTTATTATTATGAAGTATCTTCGTTATTCTTGTTAATATATTTTGTTTTGAAATCTATTTGTCTGATGTTAATAATGCTACTTTAGCCTATTTTGTTTGCTGTTTATGTGGTGTATATTTCCCATTCCTTTTTTTTGCAATCTAAAAATTTTCCATTAGCTTCTGAAGTATTGTATTTTGCATTTTTAAGTAAAGATAAACCCTAGCAATTAGAATGCACATTCCCTGGGGGCACCTGGCCAGCTCAGTCGGTGGAGCATGTGACCATGTTACTCTTGATCTCCAAGTTAGTTGTAAGTTCAAGCCCCATGTTGGGGGTAGAGATTGCTTAAAAATAAAATCTTAAAAAAAAAAGTTTAGAATGTACATCTTTAATTTTTCACAGTTAACATACAGTTAGTTATGTACATTACTTAATATATAGAAATCTTGCAACCTTAGATGCTTACATCACTATTTTATAGTTATAATATGTAATACAAATACATACATCTATATACACATTATATACCCCACAAGGCAATGTTACCATTTTACTTTTAAAATTATATGGTTAAAAAGAAAGAAGAAAAAGAAAATACATTCTTTTGTATTTACCAAGAGATTTGCCATGTCTGGTGCTCTTCATTGTTTTCTGAATGTTCAGGTTTCTATTTGGTATCATTTCTCTTCAGCCCCCAAACTTCCTTTATCCTTTTTTGTGGTGCAAGTTTGCTTGTGACCAAATTTCTTGGATTTCTTTTGTCTGAAAATGTCTTTATTTTGCCTTTATTCTTGAATAATATTTTTGCTGAAATTAGAATTCTGATTTGAGAGGTTTTTTTTTTAAGGTATTTTTAAATTCATGACAGTCACACAGAGAGAGAGGCAGGGACACAGGCCGAGGGAGAAGCAGGCTTCATGCGGGAGCCCGATGCGGGACTCAACCCGGGGTCTCCAGGATCACACCCTGGGCTGAAGGCGTCGTTAAATTGTTGGGCCACCAGGGCTGGCCCGAGAGTTTTTTTTTTTTTTTTTTTTTTTTTAAGATTTTATTTATTCATGAGAGACACACAGAGAGAGGCAGAGACATAGGCAGAGGGAAAAGCAGGCTCCATGCAGGGAGCCCATGTGGCACTCGATCCTGGGAGCTCGGGATCATGTCCTGAGCCAAAGGCAGACGCCCAACTGCTGAGCCACCCAGGCGCCCGAGAGTTATTATTTTTTTTTTCTTTCAGTACTGTAAAGATAATTTTCATCTGGCCTTCATGTTTCAGAGGGGAATTTAGCCATCAATCTCAATATGTCCATATTGTATATGTAATACATTGTTTTTCTCTTGCTGCTTTCAAGATACATTGTTTATCCTTGACTTTCAAGAGTTTGAATATCATATGGGTTTCTATTGGCCTGGGAAATCTTTGGCTGTTATTTCTTCATGTATTTTTTTTGCTCTATTTTTTGTTCTCTCCTTCCAATTACACATCCATAATTTTACTGTGTAGTGTTTATTATCTAATAGGTCTCTGAGGCTCTGTTCATCCCCCCCATCTTTTATTTTCTCTGTTCTTTAACCTTTAACCTTGCAGATCAACCTTGTTGATCTGTTTTCAAGTTCATGTACTCTCCTTTGTCATGTCCATTTAGCTGTTAAGTATATCCAGTGAATTTCTTTTATTTCAGAAATTCTATTTTTCAGTTCTAGGATTTCCATCTTGTTCTTTTTTTTAATTATTTTTATTTTCCTTCTGAGACTTCTTATTTCTCTGATGAGAGTTTAATGCATTAAAAACATGTTTTATTTTATTTCATTGAGGATAGTTTATAAAGCAGTCACATATACCTTGCCTGTTAGTTCCAGCATCTGTTTGATTTCATGATGGAACTAGACTGATTTTCTTTTCTTCTCAGAATGTGTTTCATTTTCTTGGTTCTTTGCATGTTGGATAATTTTGGATTGTATCCTGGACATTATAAATGTGCAGTTGTGGATACTTTGGATTCTGTCATTTTTCAGTGACGAATAGTTTTTTCTTTATTTTAGTGGGGCATATGCTTGGCTAGGCTTGGACTGCAGACATTGTTGCTTGTGCAGTAACTTCTTACTCTGTTCAGGTCTTTTGCCTTTAAGTAGGCTGCTTTGAATCGGCTCTGTATTTCTGTGGTTCAGGTGTCAGTCAGGGAAGGTGAGTATTTGGAATTTTCAGGTCCCCTGTCTAGCTCTTTTCTCTGGTGGGGCTCCCTCCCCTTGCTTCCCCAGGATTTAGGGTTTGCCAACATTCCTTCTCTGGGGTTCCTGGTCAGAAAAATTGTGGGTTTTCTATGTCTGCCTTCACCACTGTACATGCTGAGTGGACTGTGCTTAGCCCCAGGCTAAACGCCATGGAGATGGGAACTTAACTACTTCACTGCCTGTCTTTTCTTCTTCTTGGTGGCTGGAAATCCCTAGCAGAGTCTTTTTGAGTCTGTCCTTTCTCCTGTACATTCAGGCAGGGTTTTTTTTTTTTTTTTTTTTTGTTGTTGTTGTTCCATTATGTCTAAGGTTTGTAGTTGTTTTCCGTGAAGAGGAAGAGGGATGGTTGGTAGAGGATTATTTATCATAACCAAGTCACTTCATTTCTTTTTAATTTTTAAGAGTCTCTCCTTTCCATGTCTTATTTTTTAAAGCATTATCCATTGTGTTTATTTATTATTATTATTTATTAATTTATTCCTGTGTTTCTACTGGTTTAATCTTCATTTAAAAAATTTCTTTTGGGGCAGCCTAGGTGGCTCAGTGGTTTAGTGCCACCTTCAGCCCAGGGCGTGATCTTGGAGACCCGGGATTGAGTCCCACATCAGGCTCCCTGCATGGAGCCTGCTTCTCCCTCTGCCTGTGTCTCTCTCTCTACTCTCTGTGTCTCTCATGAGTAAATAAATAAAATCTTAAAAAAAAATTTAAAAAATAAAAAATTTCTTTTGGCCATCTGGATGGCTTAGTCGGTCACTCATCTGACTCTTTTTGTTTTTCTTTCACTCATCTGACTCTTGATTTTGGCTCAGGTCATGATCTCAGGGGTGAGATTGAACCCTGTGATCTGCTCCCCACTCAGTGGGTAGTCTGCTTCTCTCCCTCTCTTTCCCTCTGCCTCTACCCCAGTTTGGGTGCACTCTCTCTCTAAAATAAATAAATAAATCTTAAAAACACATAAAAATCTTTTCTTATATTTCTAATTCTCTCCAGAGTTCTTTCACCTTTTTTCAAAATCTCTCTTTTTCTCTAATCACCTAATTTCATAGTGTTCAATAACACAGCTCAGTTTCCTTTAGCTTATTTTGAAATATTAGGTTATAGTTTTTATCTCTTTAGTGGATATGTCTCTGCTGCATATTCTCTCTTCCTATGATAAATTTGTATGGGATTTTTTTTTGCTCATTTTTTTTAAAGATTTTATTTATTTATTCATGACAGAGAGAGAGAGAGAGAGAGAGGCAGAGACACTGGCAGAGGAAGAAGCAGGCTCCCTGCAGGGAGCACACCTGGGACTCCATCCCAGGTCTTCAGGATCACACCCTGGGCTGAAGGTGGCACTAAACCAGGGCCACCGGGGCTGCCCCTGTTGCTCTTTTATTTTTTTAAGATAGATAGATAGATAGATAGATTGATTGATTGATTGATTGATTTATTTATTCATTCATTCATTCATGATAGACATAGAGAGAGAGAGGCAGAGACACAGGCAGAGGGAGAAGCAGGCTCCATGCAGGGAGCCCAATGGTGGGACTCGATCCCGGGTCTTCAGGATTCCACCCTGGGCTGAAGGCGACGCTAAACCACTGAGCCACCTGGGCTGCCCATCATTTTTTAAGCAAAATGAGTTTTCGTATAACTTCAGGAGGGAGAGGAGGGATCAGGATAGCTTTAGCTTCTCTTCTTTTTTTGTTTTGTTTAGTTCTCTTTCATTTTGTTTTTGCAAAGTGATACAAAATATCCTCATGTACTTTCTGAGAACTGCTTTCCCATCCCCAGTTTTATTCAGATTTTCTCTTTGGCATCTAATATCCTTACAGTGTTCAGTTGGGATTCAGTTCCTTCTTTTGAGCTAGGGCTTTATCTTGAAGGTAGCCTTGGTTTGTTAGTTTTTAGAGCTGAGACTCTGTGCCATCTTCACTATCAGGTCTTATCATCTGAAAAACACTTTTCTTGCTTTGACTTTGATTTTCGGATTTGGCCACCACAGTTTCTAGTGAATATCTATCTGTACATAGTTTGGGAGTTCTCTTGTCCAGAGGACCATGAGAGATTCAAAGTTTTCCTTTTGGGTCTTCTAGCATGGATGCTGATACCATGTGGGCATGTAGCTGTCAGAATTGGTTCATGGGGCCACCTTGCCACTTAGTTTTGTTGTAGATATTGTCAGCCAGTCTGTGGGTTTGTCATCCTCATTGATCTGCCTGTTTTTAATGGAGAGGCTTGGGTAGATTTAAAAGAGGCACCATACTCTTCCCAGAATCCTCTTTTAACATACTTAATCTGACTTAAAAAAAAAAGATTTTATTTATTTGAGAGAGAGAGGGAATGAGAGTACACATGCAAGTAGGGGGAGGGTCAAAGGCAGAGGGAGAGAGAGAATCTTAAGCAGACTCCACGTTGAGTGTGGAGCCCGATGTGGGACTTGATCCCACAACTGTGAGATCATGACCTGAGATGAAATCAAGAATCAGACACTTAATTGACTGAGCCACTGAGGTGTTCTACCTGACTTTAAAAAAAAAACAAAACAAAAACAAAACCCTATTTTCTGGTATTTAAAGATCTATTTCTTGAATAAATGACTGCTGCTTTTAGAACCAGACTGTGACTGTTAATCCATTCTCTATGCTTGTGTCAAAATGAAGTTTTGAGAGCCCCTTTACTCTTTGTTTTTTCTTGTTGCCATTAAGAGATGACCATAGCCTGTAAATAGGGGAGTGTCCAAATCAATGGCAGTATTGTGCTCTCCTTTCACCACGGGGTTTGTGCTTGCTCTTCAATTTTTTTTGAAATTAAATAATGCAGTGTTTATATATAGCCTATACACATTCAGGGGATAAAATGATAAAGAAAGCCAAGTTAGAAAAGTATTGACTCCTGTGATGAGTGAGGGCGATGAATTTAGAGCTGAATACAGGTAAGACACAGGGAGTGTACGGCCCTTTAATCTGAGAGATTGGTACACCAGTTTGTATTGTTAATTTGAAATCATATACACAATTCTATGCCCACTTTCATATCATGAAGGTAAGCCAAACAGAGTGTCTAGGACATAGTGTGGATTCAGTATCCTTGAGAGCCCTTACTGAGACATCACCGAGCAAGGTCAGGAGTGAGTCCAAGGAGAGCAGGGCTCACCACAGTTGGAGCTTTTGGCAGCTATGGCAGTGTGTGCCAGGTACTGGACTTCTTTCAAAAATATGATGAGAGAGTGGGTTATTCTGTGTTTTTTACTTAAACTCAACATGATCTCTTCCTATCTCTTAGAAGTAAGTCAAGGAAGAACACTTCTTTGGGAGTAAAAAGAGTGTCCTTAGCTGATTTAGGAGACTGGAAGTGAATATGAACTTTATTTACTCAAGAACAAATAAAATCTGGGCTACCATCACTCAACTATTCTGCTTGGGTTAAAAATCTAGTATATTGCTTTGGGACTCTTGGTGGTGACATCTTCCAACCATCTGTTTCTGGAACTACATACAGTGTTTTCATACTGATTGCCCTCTGTGCTGATGCACAACTGGGTCTTTCCCAGGAGTAAGGATGTGTGGGAAATACATGTTTTTTGAAACCATGAATGTCTAAATCTGCTTTATTGTTGATTTATAGTTTGCATGAATATAGAATTCTACTTTGCGAATTTTTTTTCAGAGTTTTAAAGCATCATTATTTGTTTTGCTTCCAGTATTGCTTTTGAGAAGTCCAAAGCCATTCTGATTTCTGATGTACGTTGGAAAAATAAAATCTTTAAAAGCCTGTAGAATATTTCCTCTGCCATCAGTTGCCTTTTTCTGGAACTACTTTATTCTGATGTTGGACCTCCTGGATTGATCATTTTTCTCTTATTTTTGTCTCTTTCTGCTGTACTTTGGGAAAATTTTCTCAACTATAACTTCTAGCCCTACTGTTAGTTATTATGTATTTTCTACATTGTGTTTTTTAATTTATAAGAACTCTGTTTTATTCTGTTCTGTGATTTTTTTTATAGCATGTCCACATTCATTCATGGGTAGAGCCTCTCATCGTTCTGATAGTAATAATAGTTTTTTTTTTTCCCTTCTTTGATGTGCCTGGGTGGCTCAGTTGGCTAAGTGTCTGCCTTCGGCTCAGGTCCTGATCCCAGGGTCTTGGGATCAAGCCCTTTATCTGGTTCCATGCTTATTAGCAGGGAGTCTCTCCTTCTCTTTCTCTGTCTCCTTCTGTTCCTCCCCCTGCTCATGCTCTCTATCTCTTTCTCAAATAAGTAAATAAATAAATCAATCTTTAAAAAAATAGTCTTAAAGCTTTTCTTCTTCTACACAGATTCTTTTTCTCCAAGTTGATTTTTTTGTTCCTTCTGGTCTGTCTTCCATGTTAGAGACTTTTTAAAGGTAGTTGACCATTCCTTGCTATCTGCTCATGGTTAAGAGTTGGGACTACAAAGCTAACCTGTGCATGTCAATGAGCCATTCATTGGGGGAATCCCTCATATCACAGTCTATCTTTAGGTCTTTCCTCTTTGATTGGTCAGATTCACAGAAGGAAGGAGAAAAAAAAGAGGCTTCCATTCTCCAGCCTAAAGAGTAAGGATCTGGCTGCTAGGTATTGGGGGTCAGGAGTTGGTTTGGTTTTGTATTCTGTATTCACACTTCACATAGCCACCACATTTTCTTGGTTTAGATCAGTTACTCTGGTCTGACCATGTTTGATTTCTTCCATTCCAGAGACTGTCTGATGTATATTCTCTTTAGATAATACACCTCAGATCCACTGAGTTAGGGAGAGGTATCTCAGGGATGAGGTAGGGGAGAAAATGTAGGGACTCAAGTGCTTCTTTTTTTTTTTTTTAAGCTTTTATTTACTTATTCATGAGAGACACAGAGAAGCAGAGACACAGGCAGAGGGAGAAGCAGGCTTCCTGTGGGGAACCCAGTGTGGGACTCAATCCCAGGACCCTGGGATCACGCCCTGAGCTGAAGGCAGAGGCTCAACCAACGGAGTCCCCCCAAGTGCTTCTTCAATAACCTTCAGCCAATCCCTTTTTTTATAGCTCCCATTCCTGCCCCACACCTCTAGTACCTGGGCTATCTGGTACTGGCAATTCCATGCTTTTAGAGAATTCTGAGATGCATGTCATTGGTTCTCAGCTTTCCTTGCTGCTGGCCTGGGATTGTGCCAAGCCAATTGTTTACCTGTTGTCTTTTAGGCTTCCAGAATTATGTTGCTGGTTGCCTTCTTGCCTGTTGTCCCTTATCTTCTTGTCTTTTTTTTTTTTTTTAAACTTTATTTTATTTTTTTATTATTATTTTTTTTTATTTATGATAGTCACAGAGAGAGAGAGAGAGGCAGAGACACAGGCAGAGGGAGAAGCAGGCTCCATGCACCGGGAGCCCGACGTGGGATTCGATCCCGGGTCTCCAGGATCGCGCCCTGGGCCAAAGGCAGGCGCCAAACCGCTGCGCCACCCAGGGATCCCTATCTTCTTGTCTTTAAAAAAATCTTCTAGGGGCACGTTGGTGGTGTAGTTGGTTAAGTGTCCGACTCCTGGTTTTGGCTCAGTCATGATCTGAGTCATGAGATTGAGCTGTGTGTCGGGTTCTGTGCTTAGCATCAAGTCTGCCTCAGGATTCTCTCTCTCTCTCTCTCTCCTTCTGCCTCTCTCCCCTGTCCTTTCACTCATAAATAAATGAATCTTAAATAAATCCTTTTTTTTTAAGATTTATTTATTTATTCATTCAGAGAGAGCGAAGAGAGAGGCAGAGACACAGGCAGAGGGAGAAGCAGGCTCCCTGCAGGAAGCCGGATGTGGGACTCGATTCCGGGTCTCCAGGATCACACCCTGGACTGCAGGCGGCGCTAAACCACTGCGCCACCGGGGCTGCCCTTAAATAAATCCTTTTATTGTAGTTTGGTGGGGTTCTGGGTATTATGATTTGGATGATTGTGTTCACTTTGTGGTCTTGACCCAGAAACTTTCTCTTACTTTTTCATGCCCAGCATCTTCTCATTTTTATGTCCTAACTTCCGAATAATCTCTTCTGAGAAGCCTTTCCAAACCCCTATGTAAAGAAAGCATTCCTTGTCGCCACTTTTGTTCTCTATTGTAGTTCCTTGTGTGTTTCTTTTTGTCTTTTTATATGTTTCTTTATAGATGTGTAGAATAATTTTTTTTACCCTTCTGGTTTATCTTTCCCACTTTATCATAAGCATCATGAGGTCAAGGGCTGTAGTTGTCTCATGTACTGTTAGATCCCTCAGTATTTGGCACATCATTGACCCCCGCAATGAATATTTGCTGAGTGAGTGAAGGAACAAATTATTTATAGACTGCATGATTTTAAAAAATTGCTAATAAATTCTCCAGTTTTTCCATATGTAGAAAAAAGTACAGGGAGAATAAGATAACACCTACCTTATAGGCTTGTTGTGAGGCTTACAAGAGTTAAACGACTGAGATACTTAGAACAGTCCCTGGCACATAGTAAATACTAAAGAAATATTATAATTTTAAGAGTTTTTTTTTAAAAGTCTCTAAAGAGCTATGATTTTATATTTAATTGTCCTCATTTTTGGTCAAGTTAGAGAAAATGTTACATGATGGACTGAATTATTCTTGAGTATTGTGTCATATGTTCTGAGTCATAGCATGTCTAAATTTTTAACTCCTGATCGGTCATGAATTTCAGCTTGGACTTTAGCACTGTCATAGAATACAGTACTTTAAATAGGAAAGCAGGACCCCAGAAATTTCCCAGAATTTGTCCCACATAGCCAGATATTTACATTTTAAGACAATGGTGTCTATAATTCATCTTCTTATTTAGGCAATTCTGAGTTATCTGTATCTTCTTAGGCAGTATAATTTATTTTTAGTGCAATCATTCTCTTTTGAAATGGAGCCACATTGATTGGATAGATGGTTGATAATTCGAATGTGTCTTGAGTATTGTGCTTAGATATAGAAACTTAAAGTATGATTCATAGTCATCAGCCTCTGTATATCTCTGAAATTATTTAATTTCCACCAAATAGCTCCTCAGTTCCTGAAAAATCTGATTATAGAGAGCTCAGTACAGTTTAGCAATGAGAGATTATAACATTCTCTAGTTTTCATCTGCTAAGTCTATGTTTGGATTTATATTTCCTTGAACAAATCAGTAATACTCCTGTTCCTCCCCAACCTCATCCTTTCAGTTTCAAGTATAGTCTTCAGATATCTTGTCACACCAAAAGGAAGGTACAAGTTTGTGAGTACTTTTTGGATCGGTTGGGAGGTACTTAAAATTTGGCCTCTTAGGTTCTTCAATTTCAAAATCTTGCTCTGAGGAGGTTGCCCAATAAAGTTTTATAAACAAGCTTCTATAACCAAACTTGATTGCATTAGTATAAAAAAGAGCTCCATATTCCTTGTCAAACCATTGTTAATATCCAAGAAACACTCAATATGAAGAAACTTCACCATCTTTATCATTTTCCCTATCACACCATGAAATCTGACTTTCACAGTTCTTAGAACAAGCTCTCCTGACCAGTACTGCAATAGAAACTGGAACAGCAATATTCTCTTTTGACTCAAATAAATAGTTTTTCCCCTTTTCTTTACTACAAGTGCCCCATCTTTGGCAAATGAAATATTTCCATGTTAAAGTTTTTCTAGGTGGAAAAAAAAGACTCTTTCCAGTTAGCAGGTGGTTAGGTCTCACTAATTTGTACATGGAAGCATAGGATGATTTTATGTATCTATTTGTTTTTTTTAGAATGTGCTAAAAAATGAATGGTGGGCCACAACTAGTTCAGTTGTTTCTCTTTATAGGTGACATGTCAGAAAGTGGCTTTATCATTTGTCTCCTTTGTGATCTTGGGCAAGTTACTTAACCTCTCCGAGCCTTTGTTTTCTCATCAGTAATATGGGAATAATAATTTGTTATTTTCGTGTTTATGTCACAAAGTAAACACTCAGAATTTAGAATTATTATTGGGATTATTATGACTCATAGGATGAGGATTATATCTTTTTTATTGTTGATTTATCTACACCTCAAAGTGCTTGGCACATAGTGAGTGTTCAATCAAAATCTGATGAACAAGTGAGAATATTGATACCTTTTCCTTCTCTTCTGCTGCTTAACTTTTACATGATGTCTGAAGTTCTCTATAACTCCTGACATATTGTTTCTTACAAGTTAATTGCTCAAAAATGTAACTGAATAATGTATGTGGAAATGTAAATGGCTATACTGAATGTAATTGATGATGATAATGTAATGATATACAATGTAACGATGTTGATGGTGTTGGCATCACTTGCCAAAGAATGGGAACGTTCTTCGCTGATCTCCCCTGTCTGCGAAAGCCCAGGTAAAGTTTGCCACCTGGAACTAAAACTGATTGAAGTACATATATGTAAGTATATGAATATTTGGACAAATTAACAATGAGATTTGTGGCATCTTTTTGCTTTCAAGGGGAGATTTGATGGATTTAGCTCTCTAAATAGGCGTATCCTTTCCCATCACCCTTCGTTTGTATCTTTTATGATGTTTTGCTTTCAGCTGAAGAGGATGACCTTCCACAAAGAAGAAGGATCATTCTTTGATCAAGGATTTGTGAAGAACTCTGGTTTCTCACTAGATCTCCCAAATAATTGTTCTTCCCACATCTCCTAAAACTGGATTTCAGTACCAAATGCAGTAGTAGATTGTGTACAGACATATGGGTGTGTGTGTGTGTGTGTGTGTGTGTAGGAGGTTATGCTTGATTTTGTTGTTGGAAGATCACTGCTGTGTTTTCCTTACTCCACAGGTTATTCAATTTTAAGATTCAGAGTATTGGACTGGGAAAAGGAAAGGAGAAGGATCACACATGTAACTGCTAATTATAGTAGTGATTTATTGTCTACCATGTGCCAATCATTGTGCTATGTGGTTTATTTACATAATATTTAAAAATCCTTATAGTAACCCTGTGAGATAGATATCATTATCCCCATTTTATAGGTCAGGAAATAGAGGCTCAGAGAAATTCATTGCTTTACCTGAGTTCTCATAGTAAGTAGAAGAGCCTGAATTCAAATGACAGCTGGGTTTTAGTTTTAGTTGACCCTAATTTTCTATATGTTTTAAATTCTTGGTCCTTCCATCTTTCTATCTGTAAAATGGGACTTTTTTGTGTGTGAGAAGCTCCAATTGTTGGGGGTGAGGTAAGGAAGAGGGTTGAATTGACTCTTGTAGTAGCTACAGAAAATTACAGATATATAATGAAAGGAATAATGAGAGGCTTGGAGAAGCTGGGATATGGGGCAGAAATGGAATAAAGAGACCACAGGCCCATATTCTCTGTGTTCTTGAGCCTCCCTTAGGAGCCTGGTGAGTGCACACTGAAGTTGTGATACCAGAAGGGATTGAGGAAGGGATTGAGCATGCAATTTGTGAAATGTTCCTCAAAAATCTTATTTGGCTTCTGATATTAAGGGATTTATTAGTTAATTTTATTGGATGTGCTAGTAGTATTGTGATTGTAAGTGTCTTTTTAGTTGTAGATTATACTTAACAATTTATTAGTGAAATGATCTGATGAAAATAACAAATGTGATAGTGAAGTTTAGTGTTGGGTACATGGCTTCATTTTATTTTTCTCTCTACTTGTATGTATTTATAATTTTCATAGTAAAAAGTAAGCAAATAAAAAGATCAAAACCAAACCCTACCCCAAAAAACTCCATGTAAAAATAAAGGATAGACAGAAGTTAGATACTAATGAGGACTTTTAAATGTGATGGGCTAAATTTAGGCTCAGTGGACAGTAGACAAGACTCCAAATTCTGGTATTTTGGTATAGCCTTATCTTCCAACCAAAGTTCACTCTGGTTTTTTTTTTTTTTAAGATTTTATTTATTTATGAGAGAGAGAGAGACAGAGAGAGAGAGGCAGAGACATAGGCAGAGGGAGAAGCAGGCTCCATGCAGGGAGCCTGACGTGGGACTGGATCCTGGGTCTCTAGGATCACACCCTGGGCTGAAGGCGGTGCTAAACCGCTGAGCCACCTGAGCTGTCCAAGTTCCCTCAGTTTGAATTCTTTTCCAGTATCAGAGATTCAAATTGTATCTTCAAATGAGGTAGCACAGGCAGCTCTGCCCTTGGGAATTCTCTGTGGTCCTTACACAGCAGAGGAAGGGATTCTAAATCATTCTGAATAGAATGGGTCCAGCTTTAGCTGTGTGTGTGCCTATAAGACGGGTATTTCACTTTCCTGCACCTAGAGGTACATAGTTGTAATCTTCAGGTGAGACTGACTCAGGGGATGAGGAGTATTAATAATATTCCTCGGTCCTGACTCTGTTCCTTGAGCTGGTCAGATGGAGTAGGGCACATATTGTCCCTTGACTATAAGGTCATGCCTGGTTTCTCATATGGTTAATTCTTTAGAGTGGGACTCTGCCCTTCTGACTCTTGGAATAGGTATTCTTTTTTTTTTTTTTTTTTAATTTTTTTTTTTTTTTTTGGAATAGGTATTCTTTTGTTCTCTTTCTGTCTTTATAGACACAAGTCCATCCTCACTCCTTTAGTCAGCTTTCAACCAGACCTTCAAATGGCTAGTGGTGAAACTGGCGACTTTGGAAGAAAGTGATAGAGTAGTTCTTGTGATACAAATTGTCCTTCTTACAAGAAGTAGGAAGAAGGGTTGGAGGAAGTTAGTGTCATGGCCAAGATCCAAAACCAGTCTATGAAAGGAATAGAAGTTCTACACAGCTTTGTTATACCAAAAATCATATGATATGTGAATTCATTCATTCATTCATTCATTCTCATTCATCAGACATTTATTTAGAACCAGACACTTGTTAAATTCTGGATATGCAAAAATAAAACAGACAGTGTCTGATGTCAAGGACCTGATAGCATAGTGGAGGAGACAGTGAGTGAGTTAATGATTATAGCATTTGGTGGTAAGTGCTATGATAGACGGAAGCCCTGTGTGTTAGGAAAGCCTCAAGGAGATGCATCTTGTGGTAGGGTGAATTAGTTATCTACAGTGTAAGTGGTTGCAGCTGAATTTGAAGAATTATTAGGAGTTGGCCAAGCAGTCAAGTATGGATTTCATTCCTGTAGAGAGAATAGTGTACAAAATCACAGAAGGGTAAGAGCATTATGAATTGAGGTTTTTGCAAGTCATTATGACTGAACTGTGATACATATGGAAAAGACAGATGAAGCTTGACAGATGAGCAGGGATCTGTTCATGTTGGACTCTTCTAGCTAATTGTTTGGATTTCAACCAGCTGGAAATGAGGAAGATTTGCATTTTAGAAAGATCACTCTGGAAGATCATGTGAAAAAGGGACTATAAGGCTTCAGTTTGGATGTCAGAGCAATAATCTAGAAAAGAGATTTTGCAGTCCTTTAAGGTGATGTCAATGTAATTGGAGAAGAGAGTAGATTTTATTTAGAGATGATTTATAGGTAGAATCATATGGACCAATAAGTAGAATCTTCTGGGCCTGGGAGACACAAAAATGGTGAATTAATACATGCAAGGTGGTGAAGAAGGATGTCTGATTCCTTACTGATCATCTAATCAAGAGAAGAAATGAAAAAGGCACAGGTATATTTTTTTACTTTAACCATTGTGGTAAATATTTATAGTATTCCAAATTTGTGAAGTATGTCCAGGCCTATTTATTTATGTCTGTCATTTCTCAGTGAAAGCTTAGCTGAAAAGGAGATGAATAGTTTAAAAGGGAGCAATGACAGCAAATTCATAAAGTCTTGCTCTTTATATAGTAGAAGAAGAAACCAATAAAAAATAAGATAGAATTAGGGTATATGCTTTCAAATCTAGAATGTTAATCACCAGCTTTTGTGAAGAATGGGGGAGAAGCATTTTTTAACTTCTCATTTGGCAAAACCAGAACAGAACAAATCAAAAACAAACAAGAACCCCTGAGGCTCAGAGATATTAAATGCTTTGCTTGAGGTCACACATAGCTGTATGTGGGAATTCACACTGCAACCCAGGGCTCTGTGCAGGACATTTTGATAGCTCCATGGCAGTTACCCAGAATGTGTAAGGGTCTAAGTCATGAAAGGGAAGGTGAGTGGCCTGTGTGAATAAAAAAATGAGTAAACTCTGCAAATGATAATGAAGAGTCTTTAAAATTTTTTGGACTTGATCAAGGGAAATGATTATTTGGAGTTCTATTGAGTGAGATGCAGGAGGAAAATAAATTGTGAAAAAATTTCTGCAGTATTTACATTTTATACAAACACATTTTATCTAGAAATGACTTAATTGTATAAATGACACTAGAATTTTAAAGAGCATTATAGGATATAACATAGTTGACATTTAAATTTTTAATCCATTTTAACCACTGTGTTAAGGTTGACCATCTGCTATGCACCTAAATGATACATACATAAAACAGTTTTATCCTCAAAGTTGTTTTTGTTGTTGTTGTTCTTTTTTTAGTATCCTCCACGTTCTTTAAGGTATTGTTAGGGTTACTAGGTTTGCAGACATGAAACTACTTTAGAACAATCTGGAGCAGTTTATTATCAGTGATAAATTTATATAATGAAGTGACAGAATTTTTAAGGTAGATAATGAGTGCTCTGAGCAGTCAGAAAAGGTAGTGGTGGATAAAAACTGGAGTCAAACAGAAGGCTTCATGAATGGTGTGACTCTGAAGATGGGCCTTGAAGGATTAAAGGGATTTGATTTTTCCAGGAAAAAATTGTGGGACCAGTAAAGTACACAAGTTCTGTTGTGTGTGTGTGTGTGTGTGTGTGTGTGTGTGTGTTTAAACACAAAACACATTTAGGTTAACATTTCATCTGTTCATTGCACTGTTCCTTAATGAAATACTAGAAACAACACTATTATCAAACAGTGAAATAGGGGCAGTATTAATATTTCATGCTATATTCATAAAATTAAATGTTATTAAGCTAGCAAAAGTAATTAAAGAACAGCAGGGCCTGGTGGAGAGGCCTTGCTTATGGCCAGTTAAACTATCAGGTCTACCATTTACTAGCTTTGTGCCTTCACTTGAGTCAATTACTTTTGAG
This sequence comes from Canis lupus familiaris, assembly GCF_011100685.1. Classification (NCBI taxonomy): domain Eukaryota; kingdom Metazoa; phylum Chordata; class Mammalia; order Carnivora; family Canidae; genus Canis; species Canis lupus. Next base: position 62,954,609 of record NC_049229.1, read on the forward strand.
CTTTGGGTTATTCAATTTTAATTTTTTTAAAAATTTTTATTTATTTATGATAGTCACAAACAGAGAGAGAGAGAGAGAGGCAGAGACATAGGCAGAGGGAGAAGCAGGCTCCATGCACTGGGAGCCCAACGTGGGATTCGATCCCGGGTCTCCAGGATTGCGCCCTGGGCCAAAGGCAGGCGCCAAACCACTGCGCCACCCAGGGATCCCTGGTTATTCAATTTTAAATGGCAATGATAAAAATCACTCCAAAAAGTTATTGTGAAAATTAAAAAAAATGTGGATGGGGCACCTGATAAATAGCAGATGTTCAGTCAACATTGTTAATTATTATTCGTATGTATGCTACTGGTGTATAAAGAAAAAGAATATTTCTGAAGAAAAGTCTCAGTTCCTATCAAAAGCTTTTTCTTTTAGAATTAATTTATTTTAGAGAGAGAGAGCACAAGCAGGAGAGGCAGAGGAAGAGAGAACCTCAAGCAGAATGCACTGAGTGCAGAGCCTAATGCAGGGCTTGATCTCACAACCTTGAGATCAGGACCTGAGCTAAAACCAAGAGTTGGATGCTTAACCAACTGTACCACCCAGGGGCCCCCCTATCAAAAAGCTTTAAAAATGAGTATTTCTTTGCTGACTCAGCAACTCTATGACTAAAAACGTATTCTGAGGAAATAGCTAAGGATGTGTGCACGTGTTTGAAAGGCTATTTCATGCAACGTTTACTAGAAGAGTGAAAATTAACTCCAAATCTTACACATAGATGATTGGTGAATAAAATTACAATTTTTTAGATAAATAAAATGTACTTCTATTAAAATGGTGATGTAGAAATATATTTCTGATATAGAAATAGAGGAAAGTAGATTCTATAACTATATACAGTCTAATCCCAATTTTGTAAATGTATATTTATTCAGAGAAAATTTCCTAGAAGGGTAATACATCAAAATGTTAACTATAGTTCTGAGTAGTGGATCTTTAGATAATTTATATTTTTTTCATTGGACTTACCTGAATTTTTGACTTTTATGGTAATAAGCATACATGGATACAAATTTAAAAATAAGAATGGGTCGTTATTCAAAATACTTAGTGACATAGGAAGATGCTTAAGATTTAAAGAAAAAATGATTTAAAACTGATATACAATCCCAATTTTGTTAAGGTATTTTTATATCTTATGCCTACAACGAATGACCAAGTTTTGCTTTTGTTGGCTCTTTCTCTCAACATGTAGTAAAGCTTCTAGGAAATGATGGGGATGGGATGTCGTGAAGCAGTAGAGCAGAGACTAGACTCGTGTATGCCTGGATAAAATTCATCACTTTCTCTGACTCCTTTTTGTGTTTTCTTTATTTTCACCACAACTTTAACAGTTGGCTTTCTTGGCTATTTTCATAAGGAAATAAAGTTTAACTTTTGGGAAAAGCCACTGTCCCCTCTCCCTTCCTTTCTTTCCTTTCATCCTTTTAGGACTCAGCAAATTCAGTGTCCACTGGGCACTTGTGGGTATATAATGCAGAACAAGAGATACAGTCCACTTGGGAGAGACAGTAAAACAGCACTCAAATAAGTATTAAAAATTGTGTGAGCTACTATGGAAGAAAAAAGAATAAGGTATTATGACAGTGCAAAATGAGAGTGGAGGAAAGGGAATTTGTTTAGATAGGAAGTCAGCAGAGACCTCCATAAGGAAGTGATATTTTAAGTCAGCTTTGAAGTAGGAATTAGTCAGATAAACATGGAGGGAAAAGCATTCTAGGAAGAGGAACAGGCACATATAAAGGTTTTTAGGCAAAAAAAAAAATACCTTTGCCGGTTCAAAAAACTGGAGCAAGAACCAATGTGCCTGCCTCTTAAGGTATGACATGAACTTGGGAAGTAGGCAGGGGCCTGGTATAACGTATTAAGGATTTTGGGTTTTGTTCTGAGGACAATGGGCAGCCATTGTATGATTTGTATGAAATAGTTTGGATTTGTATGAAATAGTTTGTTTTAGAAAGATCTCTTTGGCTGCTCTGAGATGAAAGAACTGGAGAGAGGCAAGAGAAAACCAGGGAGATGAGTCAGGAGGCTTTCAGTTATCAGGAGATGATGGTTACCAGTAAAGATAGTGAAGATAAAGAAAAGACAGATTGGAGGTACACTGCTGGTAGCATTGACAGGACTTAGTGACAGGTTGGATTAAGGGTGTGAGGGAAAGGGAATAGGAGCTCTCAGGGATGATTTTCAGAATACTTCGTTGGAGTGACTTGGTAGATTGCATAGATGGTGGAGTGGGTTTGTGTGTGTGTGTGTGTGTGTGTGTGTGTGTGTGGAGTGGGTTTTTGGAGGGGTACAGGATGAGATAAGTGTTCAGTGTGGGACGTGTTTACCTTGCAATATCTGTAATATTACTAGGGAGATGTTGAATAGATGAGGTCTGTTAGTCAGAAGAGCTATCCTTCTGGGATAGAGCTAGACATTTAAGAATCACTGGCACTGATCATGCTGTAGGCACTATTGATGAATGGGACTGGCTGTAAGGAGAATATGGAGAGAGAGGAGCAGAGAATCCAGGGCTGAACCCTGAGGAATCCTGATATTAAACCTCAAGCAATGGGGGAGGTGGCTCTCTGTAAAGATGCAATGGAGCGGTGAGGGGGAAGACTAGGAGAATGTGGGGTCACTGGAAAACCACTGGTGGTGAGTGTCAAGGCGGAAGGGATTGGCCGTATAGAATGTGCTAAAAGTTCTAGTAAAACGATGCCTGGAAAGTGCTCGTTGGATTTGGTTACATGGAAGCTCCATATGATGGTGGGAGAAGGGGATTTAGTGCAGTGGTGGAGGTGGAAGACCAATTAGACTGAGTAGAAGAACTAGAAGTGATGGAGAGATAAGCGTGTACAGAACTTTTTATAATCTTAACTCTGAAGAGAGAGGCCAGTGCTGGAGGGAATGTCAAGTCAGGGGAGAGATTTTTTTGTTTCCTTTTAGCAAAGGACATTCTAGAGTTTATTTGAATGCTTATGGACATGACTTAGTAGGAGGGAGAGTACTAGTGATCCAACTGATGATGTTTGATTGGAGAAGGAAAGAAGGACATGGAAGTAAGTTTGGCTGTCTGCTCTGTGTTGAATTTGTGCTATGCTAGGTGGTTGGCACAGGGACTTAATATTCACAGTAGCCCCATGAAGTTGGTATGATTATCCCTGTTTTACAGATGAGGAAACGGGGTTAAGCAGAGGTAGAGTTAAAGTCTTAATCCAGAACTGTTTGATTTCAGAGCTTGGACTCTTAGCTCTGACTTACACTATTGGAGAATTTCCTCTATGGTGATATATTAGTTTTGCTAGGGCTGCAATCACAGGATCCCCAACAAACTAGGTGGCGTGAACAACAAAAATTAATTTTCTCACCGTCCTGGAGGCCAGAAGTACGAGATCAAGGTGTCGGCAGGTTTGGTTTCTCCTGAGGCCTGTCTCCTTGGCTTGTAGATGGCCAGCTTTTCCCTGTCCTCACATGGCCTTTTCTTTGTGTACACATATCCCTGGTGTCTCTCCTGTATTCCTAATGTCCTCTTCTTTAAAGGGCACCAGTCAGACTGGATTAGAGCCTACTCTAAGGGTCTAATTTTTACTTAATCACCACTTTGAAGGCCTTATCTCCAAATACAGTCACATTTTGACAGTAAGTCTTCAACATACGATTTTGGGGGTGGGGAGCAGAATACAATCTGTAACAGATGGCTTCTCATTTTCCTAAAAGTGTAAGGAAAAGAGTGGGTGTGGGGGAGTTTTGGAAAACGTGAAAAGGGATGAAACAGTGACTGAAGAAAGTAGAAAAGGAGCTTACTAGAGAAATGTAGTCTGAGGGTCAGTTGAACCTGGAGATTGTTTGCTTATATCTCAGTTATCTGAGTTTCTGCAGCAATATTCAGGTATATGGTTGGAGTAAAGAATAAGACCTCTGTGCTACAGTTAGGCTGCTGGTTGCTCACATGGGTTTAGCAACCAGCCAAATGACCATTTTTTTTGTGCACAAAGTTGAAAGATAAATGAGTTCTATTCACATCCTCAGCACAATTACAAAGTACTCTTATGTCAGGGACCTTTCTGGATGTTCCCCAATAGTTGAAAACATAAAAACTAAATAAATCTGTGACTGCTAAGATTTTGGTGCATTCACCAATGTAAGAATTAGCTTGAACATTTTTCCAAGCGGTTCTAGTTGTCTTTCATGATTACTCACCACTCTCTTTGTTCTTCTTTATCTACTCTTTCTTTCTTCCCTGTTTCCTTTCCTCACTCATCAGTTATTTATTGACCACCTCCTAGATGTCTGGCACTAGGGATAAAAAGGGTCAGCAATCTAGTGTGGGAGACAGAAATGTATATATGCAGTGAAAGGTATTATTAAAGTGATGATTTATTTGTTCATTTATCCTGCAAATATATGGAGTACCTTCCAAGTGCCAGGCAGTGTGTTAGGCTTGGGATAGAGACAGGAGTAAGATGGAGTTTCTGGCTTCAAGAAACTTGCAACCTGGTATAGAAAACATGAACAGGTAAGTAAACAAAGACAATGCAATGTGACATTTGAAAAATATTAGAAGGTCTCCAAGTAGGGAGTGATTCTTGTCTCTGCTATCCCTTGCATGTTTGGATACCTGTTTAGAGCAGGCATTGTTGCATTTTAACAAAAGGAACTTGGGAATGGATATTTATTCATTTCACATACAGTTTTAAATGCTTGTCATTGTTGTGTAGTGACACTTTTGTAGTCCTTAAATTATGAGCAACTGGTGAGTTTGGGATCTATGGCTTTTTTTCTTCACATGAGTTTATTGTCCACAGCCTTCACCATCAACACCTTTTTTAGGTGGTGAGTGATTAATGGTATTCCTGAAATACTTGACAGAAACCTGCTGAATATTAAAGCTGGAGACAAGTCACAGTAAAAAGCAGTACTGTGATAGTGGATGAGCAGAAAGCATACACTGCCTAGCACAGATCTCAAATATCTGGGACTTGGAACTATATGGGGATTCCCTGTCATATGATTTTTAAAATGGTGAATGGCATTGAGATAAGAAACACTGAGAAGAAAATGGTTTTTTTGTAAACTATGTAATTGAAACATTTTCAAGTATCCTTCCATTTTACCTTATCTCAGGAAAAAAGTTATTTACAACCAAATACTTTTGGGGTTCATTGAGACAATGGACATAAACTCGTCGTTGCTTTCTTCAGAGATTATGTGCTATAAATAAAACTCAAGGTATTATTATCAGCAATGTAGACTTATTTTTGTGGGAAAAATGCTAACCATATTATGGAAACAGTGCAGGTGGTAGGAGGGAGAAAAGGCAGATTTGATCAATGGTATATGTGGGATTTAGAATCAATGATTAAACTAATAACAGCTGAGAATTGCTTTGATATCATACAGTGAATCTGCATATTGACTTCATCTCAGAGTCATATTCTAGAGTATGTCACAGTGGCAAGAGCACTGGATGGGGACCAAGAGTATATGTTCTGATCTAGCTCTGCCATTGACTATCTATGTGCCTCATTTTCCCCATCTTTAAAATGAAATGGTTATAGGGAAAGGTCCCTAAGGTCCCTCCAGTTCTGATATTTAATCGTTCTGTGATTCTACGTCCCACGCCTATCAAAAGCATTTGACTTTTCTTAAGTTGCTTGCACCAGCATTTCAGTTAGAATGCATCCAGGAGCTTGTTTCCATGGGCTGTTGGGAACAGCAGGACCTTGCTTCTCCAGGACTTGATATGTCTTCTGTTAACTGCTGACAGTGAGCCATACCACCTAAAAGGCTCCCTTGGTAGCCGTAAAGATTGAAAGGACAAATGGACAGTATTGAGAGCTCTGTGGAAGAGGAGACGGTGATCATCATGGCCCCTTGGGATTTGCAAAGAGGAGTGACTAGAACTGGGCCATTCACTGCAGCCAGGTCAAAGGTCAGGTCAGGAATGTGGACAATGCTGATGACTCCAGGTAGGTCTAGGAGGGTAAACAAGCCCATTTAGTCCCTCCTGAGTCTTGAAGATCTGAGCAGCTGTGCTCAGAAAAGTTATTAGGAAGTCTCCTAATTTATGAAACTCATTAGAAGATAAATGTGACATTCACTTTTTATATTTTAATTACCACCCAATCATTATATTCTTACTTAATACTCACCAAGTTATTCTCCTCTTAACATATTCTCACAGTTCAAGCATTCATTAAACATGCTACATGCTTTTATGATCATTGATTGAGTTAAAAATTTGGTTTTGACTGATGCCGCTGTGCAAGGGACTCCCTATATTTTAGGATTTTGGAGTGTTGTTGAAAGACCTTTGAGTTTTCTCCTTCGGTTTTAGTTCAGCAGTCTTAAATATAATTCTCTAGTGGCAGAGATTTATACCTATTATTATTGCTAATAATAAGCTAACTTGGAGGGTGATTATAAAATGATTTGGAGTACTGCCTTTCTTAGTGATAAAAAAAAGTAATGGATAATTTCTGAAAGGATATTAAGTCAGATAACTAAAAAAGTTTTGTGTCCTGAATATAATAATAAGAAATTAAAGGTCTTTTAAATGGTTTCTAATGGAATTCCAGTAAAAATTTCACATATTTTCCTTAAAATACTAATTAAATTCCTGTATCTAATCATTTAAAAAAACAAACTGTATACCTAATACATATTACAAGATGATTTTTCTTTTTTTTTTTTTTGCCTTTTTTTTTTTTTTTTTTTTTTTTTTGCTTTTATCTAGTTGCTTCCAAGATCCGGTACTTACAGGAATATCATAACCGGGTTCTTCACAACATTTATCCTGTACCTTCAGGGACAGATATTGCAAACACCCTGAAATACTTTTCCCAGACCTTGTTAAGGTAAGCTTTAAAATATCCTCTACTTTGAAAGAATTATTAGATAGTACTGCTGAACTATTGATTGGGACCTAAACTTTTATTGAACTGAAAGTTTTGAAGGGCCTTCTGTTTTCTTGTGCTCTGCCAGAAGAGTCTGGACTCAAGTTCTCTGGGTGTATATAGCAGATCACATCATAGGCCTAACTGGAAAAAAAGAAGGGGTTGCCTGGCTATTGCCTGCTTTCCTCCATCTTACATCTTTCCAAAAGATTTGTACAGTGATAAAGGTTATATGTCTGACACTATTATAGAGTGGAATAGAAAGGAGAATTTACATTGCTAAAATTAAGAATAGGAGATGGTCTTAAATCAGAATTAAGTAGTGTTTTAGGTTCATCTGTAGTATTTCCTATTTCTTAAAGTATCATCTGTGGTAGAAACAATCTTCACCACTTCAGGCATTCAACATGCTTGGCAGTTGATGTGGACACTCTGTGAAGACAAGGAGAGGAAAACACATATTGGCTTGCTTTTACTGTGACTGAGACAGTAACCCAATTCTCATTAGGAAGAACAAGCAGACAGGGGAGCCACTCAGTTGTTTGGGAAAAAAACAGCCATGATGTGAGTGGAATGATTCCCTTTCCATTAAATTCTAAGGCTTGGTCTCTTCATTAGTTACCATGATCTTCTCACTCTGGATCTGATTTTGGAAACATACAAATTGACTTGCTACTGCTTCATTTAGCTGTGGAAGAGCCATATTTTTGTGAGATAGGAATTAGGGAAAGAACACTGGTGGGGAATGAGTGTGGTGTCCCTAGAGTTCCCAGCAGTCCATGGCTCAGCTATGGGCTGACTGAATGCTTTGCAGAAAGAAGCTTCATGCTCATCTTCTGTAGCACTGCTCTTTGTTCTTCTTATTCTTTGGAATATCTTGTCTTCTTTAGAACCTTTAGTGTCCAGTTTATTTTTTGTTTTTGTTTTAGATTTTATTTGTTTATTTGACGGAGAGCACAAGCAGGAGGAGCAGCTGGCAGAGGAAGAGGGAGAAGCAAGCTCCCTGCTGAGCAGAGAGCCTGAGCAGGCTCATCCCAGGACCTCAGGATTATGACCTGAGCCAAAGGCAGCCGCTTAACCAACTGAGCCACCCAAGCGCCCCATCCCTGTTCTCTTTTAAAGGGCTTCTGTTTATCATAGATTTCATACTTGCTCAGCAAGTTGAGAACCTTGTTAGGGGCAATTTCTCTTCTATTCAAATTGCAGGGGAAGCATTTGTTCAATTTTTATAGTGATAATCAGTTTAAGTTTATATAACAAGCATCTGATTTGTTTTTTTGAATTCTCCTTTTGTCTTTGAGGTCAGGGTTCTCAAAGGCAAGCACTTTCCTTGATTACAAATTCTTGGGGTTCTCAAAATGAGAACCGTTTTTCAGTAGGAAGTAAATTTTGCATTCACTTTGTGAAGAAACTGACATTCTCATTGGCACTTTGAAGCCTACTGCTAAGTCTTCGTCATTGTGTCAGAAAGTTTGGAAATTTGGGATACTGAAGTCATGTTTGTAAGACATGTTTCCATTTTCTTGTGCAATGGATCATTAAAATATGATCATGGGTGATAACATTTTAATGGTAAAACTGCTGTTAAGATAGTTTGTTCAAGTAGCTGTTGGAGAAGATTCTGTGCAATTGAGCTGAGTCCATTTTCACAGGAGACCACATCAGCAACTACTCCTAATGGTAATATTAACAAAATAGCTGCCATTATCATAGCAATATTATATGGTAATATCAGTAACTATAGGTGTCAAGCACTATTCTAAGAACTTTACATATTATCTTATTTAATCCCTTATAATAATTCTATGAGATGAGTGTAGTCTTATACTCATTTTACAAATAGTGAAACTAAAGCATAGAGTCATTTGACGAAGTGCTCAAAGTTGTTTTTCTAGTATGTGTTGGACCCTGGTGGTCCTAATCTACAGCACACACTCTCAATAATTACGGTACATTGCTTTTCCCTAGTATATTATCATGGTACAGAGACACTTCTTCTTCAGGTTTGGCCTTTGGGAATACCAGCATCCATTTTGAGTTTATAGCCTAGTTTAGGCTGTCCTTGAGACTAAGGGAGGAAAGGAAGTGCTTTTGTGCAAAGATTTGCCAACTTTTTGGGAGTTAAATTGAGCTGTACTTGAGGTGATGTGGATAGCATTTCAATTTCCAGGTGTTTTATCTTTCTCTCACTTAGCAATTTGTTGTGGATAGTAACAGGTCAGAGAAGAGTTGATAGCCTATAGGACACACTCACATGTAGTGGAAGAGGGAAAACATTAAGCAGCATAACATGTCATAAGTTGGATTTTAGTACTTACAGGTTCAACTCCTGGGCTGATTTAAATATGGCCCCAATGCAGTTTGTTTGTTTGTTTCTTTTTTTTTTTTTTTTTCAATTTGTTTGAGAGGGAGCAAGAGCCAGAGAGATCATAGAGACAGGAGAAGCCGACTTGCCACTGAACAGGGAGCCTGACATGGGGCTTGATCCCAGGACTCTGAGATCATGACCTGAGCCAAAGGCAATCATTTAACTGACTGAGCCACCCAGGCTCCCCTCAATGCAGTTTCTTTCTTCTTTTTGCCTATCTTAGCATTAAAAACAGAAGCAACTCAAAACTCTTTTCAATTTCTTTTTTTTTTTTTTTTTTTTAGATTTTATTTATTTATCCATGAGAGAGAGAGAGAGAGAGAGAGAGGGAGAGAGAGAGGCAGAGACACAGGCAGAGGGAGAAGCAGGCTCCATGCAGGGAGCCTGACATGGGACTCGATCCCAGGTCTCCAGGATTACGCTCTGGGCCGAAGGCAGCGCTAAACCGCTGAGCCACCTGGGCTGCCCCTCTTTTGTTTACTGGAAATATAGATCTTAAAACTATTGCCCATGTATTTGACCAAGTTATGACCACTTTAACTGTTAGTATATATAACAATCATATTTATATTTCTTCATTTTGTTTACACTATTAGAAAGTTCAAGACAAATGAGATGGTCTAGGTATTTGGTGTTCAAGATTTTTGAAGTAAAATTTTCTACTTACTAACAAGATGGTTCCTTTTGCATTTTAGATGATTTTTACATTCAGAAACCTCTCACTTTCAGAATTCAGATTCTTGGAAAGAAACAAGAAGAAAGAATTGGAGATGAATTCTCACAGAGCAACCCTTTTTCTATTTGGATAGTCTCAAGGAAGTCAGAATTATTATTTTTATTAAAATCTGCAACCTCAAGTACTGGCAGCTTCATTTGAGTCAGGATTGCAATTTTTAGAGTAGTAGTCCTGTTTTTTTTATGCATGGCATGTAACTCTTACTGATTTCAGTAGAGTTTTGTACCTATTCCCAAAGGCAGAGATTAGCCTAGATGTTTAACTTCAATCAATTTAATCCATAGGAAAGGAGAAATTAAGTTACCATAATTGACTGTATCAGCATTGAATAGTCCACATATGTCCATTTAGCTCTTAATTAGACTCACATTAAAAAGTTCACGGGGAAAAGAAAAGTTCATGGGGGCCTCCTAAACTTTAGGTTAATAGAAGGCGAATCCTGTGCATTATTCATCTTACTAGCCCTTGAGCCTAGAGTGGAATTTGGTCCTTAGAAAGGATCAACTAATGTTTGTTGAACTGAGTTGTCTTTGGTGCAGATTTCGTCCATTGCAGCCATCCTTCTAGAGCATTTACTTCATCTAGCAGTGACCTGGGGTACCAGGTAACATTTTATCTGAGTGCTGGGCTGTACTTATTTTCATTTAGCAGGAGCCTAAATATGGGAACAGACATACACTTTACACACAACTTCAGAGTTTAGGTGTTTTTTTTTTTTTCATTCAAAGTTTAGTTTTTAGTTTGCTTTAGTATTTAGAAGGACCTATGAAGATCATCTGCTTTAATTCTTTATTACTACAGAGGAGTCTGCCTATTTTACATTGGAAATATTCTGGGGCCATATTTTAAATCTAAGGTCTTCTTTAAGGATCTTGCATATTACCTGGCCCAACATTTAAAGGTTTCCAGTCTTCCTATGTATACAGTCTTTTAGAATTCCTTCCCCTAAATCTCTCTACTGGTGCCATTCAAGCTGCTAGCACATAAGATCTTTTTAAAAATCATTAAGTTTGGGGAAAGCTACTTTCCCTTAACTCTTTAGGAAACAACACTTTTGATATATTTTGAAAAGGGATTCTAGTCTCAGTTCAATAATTTTCATTGAATTATAATTTTTAATTGCTTAGGAAGAAAACCTAGACCGTATAATTATTGGTTTCAGGCCTACGGAGTCGCTTTAAAGCATAACATGGTCAAGTAAATTTTGTTTAGTGTAGAGATTCAACTCAAATGTAAAAATTCATAATCTTACAGAAAGTTTATTTGATGTATTAATTTTCTGTGCTATAAATGCCTCAGGGCAACTTCTCATCTTTCTTCGTACCCACAGGGGTCTTCTTCTCTTGGTTCCTCTTGATGTTGGAAGTAAATGTTTAATAAAGAGGATCTCAGGAGAGAGAAGGAAAGATGAAAAGTTGGTTGCTGGGTCAGACTCTTCTGAGCAGGGCATTCTGCATATTCTTTTTGGTTGGGTGTACAGACGTCTGGGGAAAAATTTTAGATGGGGTAGATGGTTTTATCATTCCCAAGTTAGACAGTTTGGTTGGGGAAATAAGGTTTTTTTTTTTTTTCTGAATAAACTTCACAAAACATCATAAAATCACAATGCATTGTACATTGATTCATGAGCCCTTCTTTAGTTTTTCCACAAATGAAAACATTTCCTTACATTGAAACATGAATGGTAATATAAAACTGATTTCATGAATAACTCATCTTCAGCCATTTTTTTCTCAACTTCACTTATTAAATCTAGAGGCAGTGAGAGAGAAGTTTGACTGTTTCAATGCTGACATTCTCCCTCCCTGCATGTATAAACTTGTTGCTGCTATCATTTGGGAGCCCCACTTATAACAGGAAGGGAAAAATACCAAAACAGAGTCTCCAAAGTTGATTTGACTAGTGTCTGTTAAATTATGTCAAACTTTGGGACAATACTAAAGTATACTTGAAAAAAAAAAATAATGTGCTGTATTTCCCCCACCAAGGAAAAGTCTGATGACAGAACTGTATTTAATTTAAAGGACAGCATTAATATATGATATGTAGCTGCTTTTATTCTCTAAGGCAAAATGTCGTTTTTCTATCACTTCTATAAGATCCGCATCTTGTAACTTTGAAATGATGCTGGTAGTAGGCTAACTTAGGGCTGAAGTTTGGGAAATATTTCTGACTTATATCTGTTGTGATTCTAAAGGAATTTTCAGTGGGATAGAATCCTATAGGATTAAAACAGAGTTTTGGTGACTGGGCTTATCAAAAATATAACATTTAAAGGTGGTACTTTTAGGAATAATCAAGTTATATGAGGAAAGTATAAAGTCTGATGGAAAATCTGATGGTACTGGAATGTTGATATCCCATTGTGAAGTATAAACTTAAGTTAAATACATCACACACATACACAAAAGGTAAATCTAATCCCTTTAAAAGTAAAAAAAAATTACATTAAATCTTAAGTTATTTCTTGCTAAGAAGTATTACATAAGTATTCTGAAATTATCTTTATTATTATTAATTGTTTTTCCCTGGACATTGGGTAACAGAAGACAAAGGAAATTGAGGTAAATTAGGCACATGGAAAATTAAAAGCATGTAGTCATTTTCCTTACATTGTAACATATTTTGCACTAAGAGTAAATAGAAATAAATGTAAATTTGAAATAGCAAGCATGCTTGACACTAACCGATTCTTCACACCACTGTAAAATGGTAAATGCAATATCATTAACTAAGAACTTAGTAATGTTTGATGCACATAGAGTTAAGTATAAAACAAGGTTATTTTTATGGAATGGAACATTTATAAATTGTTACCTATTTTGATTATCATATAAGTATACTATATAAAAACATTTTTTAAGTGTAGCAGATACTATCATTATAACGTATAGCTGTTGTCTTTAATGATAAATAATATAACCTAACTTAAAAAAACCTAAATATCTGGCCAAGCAGTCATTTCTTCTATTTTTAAATTAACTTTTCTACTTTATCGCTTTTTACTAAAAGGTTTTCATTTAAAAAGGAAGGCTAAAAGAAAGCCAGTTTATATCTGGAGTTTATTTTTATTCCCATTAAACTTTTTTTTAACTTCCTAAATTATCTTTCCTGAGTTTTGTTGAATAATAACGTAAGTAGCAGCAGTAATACGTGAAATCTTATTGTATGATGTGCAGCTATATGACAGATACTGCTTGCCTAGTCTTTAGAATTTTGAAGGTAATTATTTAATAAACCACTGTTTATATTCAGAGAATAAAATGTTTCCTCCCCAACATGCAAAATTAAATAAAAACCCACACATAAATAACCATTATCATTAGTTCACAAACATATGCTATGGACCATCTACTATATATTATTTTATAGCTTTTCCAATGTAGTTTAGCTAACATTTTAGAAATATGTATTATTTCTAAATTCATATGCCTGTTTAAACTTCATTATCTCAAATGATACTGACAGAATGTCATGAAACAGTATCATAATATACATATAGACATTATTTTGATGCAATAAACATGTGATTTTTAAGACTTTCTTAATAAACACACATGTTTATTCTTTGCTAAAACATGTTTCTGCAAGTGCCATACCTATATTTTGCAGGTTTTTACTTACCTGATTAAGATAGTCTTGCTGAAAACTTCCTTTGCTTTGAAAGCTCGTTTTAATTAGTAATAAAAGCCCTAACTCATTAGACGAAGCCATTGGTTTTCCTTTGAGGAAACCTCTCCTTCACCAGATTTTAATAAGCTGTAAAACATGGGTTTGGCACTGAAACATGCATTTTTATATTTTTGCTCCTTACTAACCAGATAACACATGAGATGCAATGCAACTTCCACAAAAGAAACCTCGCGTTATTGGTATCTGTGAGCACGAAGCTACGTGACCCATACTCGATTTGTAGACACTGCTGGTGTAGCAATTGCATCTTATGTGGGATGTATCTGGAGTTTTATTATTTGTTTTAGAGTGTCATTTCAATGTAATGTGCTGTTCTTTGTGTCTTTGTTGTCTCTTTTTTTTCCTTGTCCCCCCAACAGCATTTTGTCCCGCACAGGGAAGAAGGAAAACCAAGATGCCTCCAATTTGACAGTGCCCATGACCATGTGTCTTTTTCCTGTGCCATTCCCACTCACCCCATCTCTAAGACCGCAGGTCAGCTCCATCAACCCTACTGTTACTCGCTCCCTCCTTTACAGCGTCCTGCGAGATGCTCCCTCTGAACGCGGCCTGCAAAGTCGTGATGCTCACTTGTCAGACTACCCTTCTCTGGACTATCAAGGCCTCTACGTGACTTTGGTGACTCTCCTGGATCTAGTTCCTTTACTACAGCATGGCCAACATGGTGAGCACTTGATCATAAACCTTTGAGAACGTACATATATGTTTGTAGATGCTGGAGACTTGTTATTGTAATAAATTGCTTAAGAGGTCTTTGTGTGGCTAAAGCCTTGCTTACATGGAAATTTATTATGGCATTTCCCATCCTGTCATTTTTTTTTTTTTCCCCTCTTTTATGGCTAGAGGGATGTTATCCAGGTGGGCCTCCATTTGAGGGGAATGGGTTGGCGAGAGGAGTTAGGCTCTAATGTAAATTTACCGCTTTTCTCCTCATCTGCTTATCATGGAGATTCATGTTGAAATTATGACTTGAGAGCTAAGATTTAGAAACTTGCCCCTCATCCCCACTCCACGCCCACCATAAAATATAAGAAGTGGAGCCTGAAGAGCAGGTCAGATCCACAGACTAATTCTGTGATTTTTCGGAGCAAATCACAGAATCTCCCTGGGACTTACTTTTCTTGTCTTTTAAACCCAGGAGGTTCAGTAAGGAGAAATCTCTAAGAACTCTCCCAAATTTAACTAGCCACCGATAGTTATTACAGAATGTTGTTACAGAATTGGTACAGTGTATAGTGGTGCTATAAGCTGAATATGGTATCTGTTGTACAGTATTAGTGGTGCTTCATGACAAAAGCCTGAAAGCATGTTTCTTTTCTTAATGCTTTCCCTTTCTACAGTACATTTTAGTCAATGTAATTATCTTGCTTGCTTACCAGAATGGTTTATGGTTATAAACCCATAAAAAGGAGTACAATAATATCTCTTGCTTAATTATCTGGTATTATATGAGAATCAAATGGAAAACCATGCATTAAGAGAAGGCATTTTTGCAGAGGATGAATGTTTAAAACATCAGTTGTTTTAACTTTAAAGCACTGACAACTTGGACTCTATATGATACCAAAAATTCACTGTACAGAAAAATTGGGCATTTGGGAAGTGAGTGGGTTGTGGGGGTTCTTTTACTTTGTAGTTATGGCTTACTCTCTTAAGACAATGCCTAATGGTTTGTTTAGAAAAGTGTGTACCTCGTGAAAAAAATTTTTTAAAATCTACTTTCATAAAAATGATGAGATAATGATTATTGAATTTGTTCTTATATTTGCAGTTCTGTATTGTAGTGAATATTAAAAAATGTACAAATTTATAAATTTGCTGGTTGTATAATTTTGTAGTTGTTTAAGCCCTGGTTACTTTTATTGGGATCTCATCCCCCTCAGAACTTAAAGGAGACGACTCTTTGAACATAAGTGGCAGAGCTTACTGTGGCCATGGACTTGTTGGTATTTTTCCTTTGTGACAAATGGTCACTATAGACCTGCTTGGTCCTGGGTGTGTCACTGTGTGAAAGCCCCTTGATTAAGATAAAAGTATTTGGTTCAGTAACTCACAAGCCATTTAACTGTAATTAATATGTTAAATTATGACATTTTCGGGGGCGTGATTTATGTATTTACTTTTATAACAAAACTATTTTGCAACTTTACTCTTCACTGTTATCTGTACACCATGTTCTTGTTCTGCATGACAGAGCTTTGAAGAGGGGAAAAATTCACTAGACTATCCCTTAGAGGTTAAAAAGCTATGTGTCTTTCCAACATCAGAATCATTGAGGGGGCTTGAACACCGAATCCTGGGTCCTAAGCCAGAATTTAGGAATAAGAATCGTTGAGGGGTGTGTCCTGAGGATACAAATTTTTGATGAGTTCTCTGGGTGATTCTTTTCTATCTTGAATTTGAGAACCACTGTACTAGGGCTGGAGGCTGTGTCCTCACAGGGGGGCAGGGTAGTGGCGCTGGCCAAAGCTGCATTTGTGTCACAGTTAAGCTACAACTAGGCAATCCATTTTCTTCTCTGGGCCTTTGTTTCCTCATTTGAAAAATACGCCAGTTTGGCTCTCAGGCCCCTTTCAGCACTAATGTTCTATAGCAAGGCTATAATTTAGCTGGGGTGTCTTTTATGCATAGCCTCAGTTAATTCTCAGTAAAACACCTGTGGATTTTGTGTCTCAGCCACTTGAGCTCAAAGTTGACTGGCCCTTGCTTGCCAGGGTGCATTGTGGCCTCAATGCTCTCTTTGTCAGTTGATGTGCTTGTTGAGATGGCATGTTAATTCTAATGATAATCCAAAATCACATCAGGCATCAAAACTGCACTAAGAATGTAAATCTGATAAACAAAAAAATCTATTAATTCTCTTTCATAATGGGTAGGAAGATGATCAGTCTTCATTGTCCAGTCTTGACTGATAGCCCATATATTGGGAGGTCCAGAAATTTCAAAAGATATATTCAAGTATAATGGGATTTGGCATACATGCATTCTAAAGCTAAATAGTTATAGTTTTTTTAATGTCTTCTAATTTTACTCCTTATACAGGTAATAATAGTAACATTATTCATATTAATAATGGCTAATATTTGTGGAGCACACATGTGCTTTGTTAAGCACTCTATATTAATCTCATTTAAGCTTTCTAACAATCCATCTAGAAGTGAGGTAGGTACTGTTCCTATCCCCATTTAAAAATATTGGTGAAAAGATTATCATTAGGTGGCACATCCTTCCGTGAGAATTCATAACTAAATGCACAGGGTCATGTAGCATCAGTTTACAGCTTCTTTGCTTTGGTGTGTGTGGAATTGGCTGCTGTGCTGGAAGTCACACGTTACCTTGTTGCCCAAAACTCCAGATGTAGGAAGGTTGTGCTGTGGTAGATGGAGCAGAGATAGCCTGACTTCATATCCAGTCCTGCCCTTGACTTTTCTAAAACTTCCAGCGGGAAAATAATTTAATGGCTTTGTGCCACAGTTACCTTGTGTACAATGTAATGGAGTTAAGAATGTAGAGGATATTTCTGGATTCATGATCACATGGTAAGTGCTTTTAGTTTCTGAAACCCAGGAATGACATGAGTGCCAAGTATTATTGAAGATTGATAAAGGGTTGAGGAAAAGCTCATAAAATAGGTATTTATGTATTCACCAGCCATTTACTGAACAAACACTGTATATGCACTCTATTGAGTGTTATGTTTCAGAGCTCTAGTAGGAAGGGAGCAATAGTTGGTTATAATTTAAGCCAGTTCATAAGAACTTAAAATGTAGAATTAGCGTATTTTGTTAAATGGCAAAATATTCATTGATTACTTACTTTTGTTTTGTAGATCTTGGACAGTCGATATTTTATACAACTACATGTTTGCTACCCTTTCTCAATGATGATATTCTGAGTACTTTGCCCTACACGATGATATCAACATTAGCTACCTTTCCTCCATTTCTGCACAAGGATATTATTGAATATCTTAGCACATCTTTTCTACCAATGGCTATATGTAAGTTCAATCTTACCTAATACTGGATTATTTTAATGTATTGTATGAATGGAAATTGCTTTTGCTGTTTTAGGCTGTAGATTTTTAAGATTAAAATGGAATCACTTGCTGAATACAGGTGCTATGATTTAAATTGTCATTTCAGTATGATTATAATGGTGAGAATCAAAGAAATGAATGATGATTATACCTTGGAATTGTTTGATTGGAATAATTTGATCTTATAGAATAGGAAGAAAACATATGAAGGCACAGTCTATATTACCTACATAGAAATTATGGTATTTTTTGTCACTTAAGAAAAAAAGGTGGAGAGAGTGTTGACTCAGATACATAAATTGTTATCTTTTGCATCTCAAGGCAGAAGACTGTGTTGGGAAGAGGAGTGGACAAAGTTAGGATATACAAATCCTCATTTTAGCTCCATCTGTACATGTGCTTTGTGATGTTGGGCATCTCATATGGGTGACACCTCATATCCAGAATGGCGCTAGCAGTAGCTTCTTCTCCCAGGGATATTGCGATGATAAAAAGAGTCAAAATTTATGAACACACTTTGAAAAAAGCTAAAGCTTACAACCCTTGTGTAAGGTTCTGTTATAAATGTGGAGATAATTTGTATTCTATTTCACTTTTATTGACTTAATTCTGTAGGTTTTCTGGACATGAGCAAAGAGAAAAAACAGGTTGGGTTGTGGTTTTCATGATAAAAATCCTTCTGAAGTATTTTTTTTAAAGAAATGTATTATGGGGCAGCCCAGGTGGCTCAGCAGTTTAGCGTCGCCTTCAGCCCATGGTGTGATCCTGGCGTCCCGGGATCGAGTCCCATGTCAGGCTCCCCGCATGGAGCCTGCTTCTCCCTCTGCCTGTGTTTCTGCCTCTCTCTCTCTCTTTCTCTGTCTCTCATTAATAAATAAAAAAATAAAAAAAAGAAATGGATTATGAATTCATCCATGCTTCAGTGGATAACCTAAAAAGATTGTGGATTTAGGAGTCAAGCAGATCTAGATTCAGATCACAGCTCTGCTACCTAACTAGCTGTGTGGCCCTAGGCAAATTACTTAACCTTTCTTTTTCTTCCTTGTAAAAGGAGATTATTAATACTGGCTGCCTGGATTGTTGTGATACCTGAGATAATTTACCTGGAACATTGGTAAGGTGCTGGCTAGCACAGTGCCTGGTGTTCATTAAGTGTTAGTTTACTTTTCTCCTTCCCTTAACTCTTATTCCATTTAAATACTTTATTGGTCACATTCCATTCCTAGTGATCATTTTTCACCATTTTAATTTTATGTACTTCTGATCTTATTAAAGTCATTGCTATGAAATAGTAATTGGTAAACATCTGTATCTTTAAGTTGCATTACTTATCTTACAGTTAAGCCAAATTTTAGCTCTGGAATTAAAATTTTCATGTCTTTTCAGCAAAGAGTCTGACTTGTGCCTAAATTATATAGTGATTCAAAAGAATTAGCAGACTGATTATATGGTTCAAGTAATAGAGTATTTGGATCATCTTTCTCTTTTTGTTCTTTGTAACCTGACAAGCACCTCGTTTATGAATACAATCTTAGGATTGTATAGTTGTGTTCATTGTTGAATTTAGGCATTGGAATTCTTGTTTTGTTTTTATTTATTTTTTTAAGAATTACAAGTGAGGTGCATCTTTGCTTTTTGGGTTTTTTTTTGAGGTGCATCTTTGTAATCATTAATCTAATTCATTGTACTCTCCTTCTTAGGAATAAGTTAATAATTAAGAGAGAGGTGTTGAATATATTAGGCCCCTGAAGTTAGGCTTCACACTGGTCCAGCATTGTGACAGCTAGCTATTTGTTCTTCATCCTTAATCTTCATTAATTTCTACTTAATTAGAAGCATAGACCTCAAAACATGCCTTATAGTCATATTAGAATCCTTATTTATTTAAATGTATGAGCCTTGGCCATAAGAGGAACAAAATAGTAAGTTGAGCTTACAAAATTAGTGTGAATTTTAATACTTATTAGTAGAGTGACTTGGTGCTCATTTAAATTATGAACAAGCTCTTTCTGTCTCTGGGATTTCATTGTTTTGCTGGCTGTAAAGGAGGGGTTTGGAAAACATGTTCCACCTCTAAAGTTATTTCTGGCTTACTAATTCTAGGTTAAATAACATCAATCTTATTTTATGTAAGAGGCACACATCTTCCTCTAACCCAGTTGTTGATCTAGTTCATTTATCTCGTCACTCTGGTTTTACTTTCTTGCTTCTGACTTCCACTTCTTGTCACTATTCCTGTGGGTTGACAAGTAGCCAATTTTTGTCACTTTTTTTTTTAAAGATTTTATTTATTTATTCATGAGTGACACACACAGAGAGAGAGGCAGAGATATAGGGAGAGTGAGAAGCAGGCTCCAGGAGGGAGCCTGATGTGGGATTCAATCCCAGGACTCCAGGATCACACCCTGAGCCGAAGGCAGACGCTTAATCTCTGAGACACCCAGGCATGCCTTTGTTACCTTTAAATCCTTGAAAGTATATGGTAGTAGTACCCTTTAAAGGCACATTCTATTAAATGATTCAGGTATTTCCTTTGTATTTGCTTTTTTATAAAGACACAGACCCAAAGAGAGAAGGGAGTGGGTTCACATAAAATTAATCACATAAAAATGAACTTACGTAAGAATATGTGTCTGTTGCCTGCATCTGTGTCGTTTCTGTCTTTGGAAGTTGTTTCAGTGTCTCGAAATTCTGACCAAACTGTGAGAGGAGCATTTCACTTCTTCCAGAATATTTTTTTTCAGGACTGAGATGTTAGGATGAAGGATGTTGTATTTTCTGAGTATTTGATAAAGTCTTCATGACAACAAGGTTTTTTTCTCTTTGAGATGGTCTTCACAAGGTCAAATGTAAAATGTGGACAGTTTTTCAGGTGTTAAATGTTTGTATCATTAAGAACCTAGAATATGAAGCTCTGAGCTCTAAAGTGGATCTAATGAAGTATTATAGCTCTTTCACTGTGAGGGCCATGCTTGTTTATCAGTTATGCCCTTCTTATCATTTTTGTCAATAAACCAAGTACTGTGCTTTTATTTTAAATAACTCTTTTTGAGGTGCTGTAGAGAAAACTGCAGTTTATTATAAAAATATCCTTTGATATAACCTTTTTTAAATTTCTTCCATAAGTAAGATATACTTTTATTCCAAGTGTGTGTATAGGCTTTGTTTATTAATATGTATACCTGCACACACACATATGTATATTTATATATATATATAAATGAAAGGATTACTAAGAATTGAAAAAGTCATTAGCATTTCACCATGGAAACCTCTCTTTTTCCAATAAAGAATTTGTGATTTGTGGACTAAATTGAAATATGGATGTTGGGAAGATGATATAGATGTTGGCAGAGAAGAGAAAAGCTGATTCCAAATGAACATTAATTGATGTTGGCTATGTATTTCAAAGATGATAATAAGCCTGAGCAATGATACCTGTAATATCTTGGAAGCCAAGACTGGGCAGTCCCATCCAACTTAAATTTCCTCAAAAAGTCACTTGCCCTTATGAAAAATAAAGGCTCATTCAGATCTTTGTACTGACTTCAAAGCAATTGTGTGGTTTAATCGAATACCTGGTTTTAGACCATTGGCTCTGGATCATTTTTGTTCCATTGCTACTACAGAGGATGCATGTGATGTTTCTATGATCTTCCAAAAACTAATAAATATATAAGAGAAAAAGACAGAACTCAACACATTGGTGACATTTTAATAGTCTTATATATATAAAATGTTTTATTAGCTAATGATCATTTTTATAAAGTAGGTCTTTTATACTCTAAGAGCTTTATTGTTCAATCGGTGGAAATGTTTCAGAATAGAAATAGAAGAACTGAATTATTTAGTCCTTTGACTATTAGATCTCTTAACCTCATCAAACTTTAGTTTCCTTAGCTGTAGAATTGTGAATAATTTTGATCTCCTCTGCTTCTACTCCATGTTTGTTGTGAGTGATGATCATGAGATAACATACAGGAATGGCCTTTGAGTATTTTATCATGTTAGACAAATGTGTAACAGACCAAACCCATACACCTATGACAGACATGTCAAATCTCATTACAATTAATTCCAATATTCTGCTCAAATTTACATATTGCCCTGAAGTTTTATTATCTTAAATATTGCTTGAGAAAAGGGCCCAGCCTCTGGGGCTTGGGATTTAACACCCCTAGACTTTGTTGTGTAATAAACAATAATGGCTATAATAGGCTTTGATCTCATAGAATCTGACAAATTCTGTGATTCTGGACTCAGACTTATAACCCTGAGATCAAGAGTTGCATGCTCTACTGGCTTTCCTCTCTTACTGTAGTCCTTCTTCCAAGTGGTTATATGATTCTTCCTCACTCTCTTTAGATCTCAGCTCAAGTGTCTCATTTTTCAAGATGCCTTTCCTTACCCTCAAGGTAAAAGAGGACCTTCCATTACTCTGCCTATTCCCTTGCCCTGCTTTCTGTTTCTTCATGGGTATTTGTTTGCCTTTTCCGCTAGAACGACACTGTCTATAGAACTTTCCATAGTGATAGAAATGTCTTATAAAATTCCATGCTGTCTAATACACTAGCCACAAATGACAACTGAGCACTTAAAATGTATCTAATGAGACTGAAGAACTGACTTTTTAATTTAATTGAAGTTTAATTAATTTAAGTTTAAATAGCCACAAGGCTATTGGCTGCCATATTAGATGGCACAGCTTGAACATTTAAGCTCCATAAAGACAAAGGCTTGCCTGGCTTATTTACGGCTGTGTCTCAAGGGGTAGAGAAATACCTAGTACATAGAAGGTATGGAAAAAATACTCTGAATTTTTAAATGAATTTTGAATGAATAGCCACTAGAGCATTGGCTATAAAATCAAGTGACTTGGGCTCAAGTCCTAATAGTTAAGTTGGTGCTCTTAATACAAATAGTCTGGTTTCTCTTTATATAGTGGATTTCCCCATTATTTATTTATTTAAGTTTTATTTATTTGTTTGAGAGAGAAGTGTGTGAGCAGTGGGAGCAGGTGGAAGGGAGAGGGAGAGAGAGAGAATCTTAAGCAGGTCCATCCCAAGCTCTATCCTCGACACGGCTGGATCTCACAACCCTGAGGTCATGATCTGAGTCAAATCAAGAGTCAGGCACATAACCTACTGAGCTACAACCCAGGCACCCCTACTTATTTATTTATTTATTTATTTATTTATTTATTTATTTATTTATTTATTTTGGTGAGAATCCTATAAGAGATGCATAGGCATGATAGTACACTTGGAATGATAAAAATGCAGGAACAGATTAAGGAATTGTTATTGCTCATAGAGGAAAGGGATGCTGATATGGTGATTATGGTGGTGCTAGGAGGATCAGGAAATAGGTCTTCAGACTTGTAATTGTATTCCCCGAGCACAATATTAAATGTAAAATTTTCTCATTTTGATTAATTCTCTTCTTCCTTTCTTTGTATGTAGCTTTGGCTTTATATACCCTCATGGGGACGAACTGCACATCTGTTTACATCATGCCTTTTTATGAAGATTTAATAAATGATGTGTGCCTGTGCACGTTTATTAATTAGAATTGCGTGATTTTACTCAGTCTGTTAGAAGGCTAAGCAACTGCAAGACACTGTCTGTTTATAGAGGTACTGGAGCCAGTTTCCTGGGGCTTGAGCCAGGGGAATGCTTTTGGCTTTGTGGTTGACCACACTTGAGGGAGAGCATGGATTTGTAGGGGTAAAAGGGACAGCCAAAGGTCAGTGAGCCATTTGGGCTATTCTCCAAATAGACTTCACCTAAATCATCAAGACATTTTGGGCATCTCTCCCATTTTTAAAAGCCTCCAGGCACAGGGATTCTCAGTCTCCCTTTATAGTAGTTTTTATTTTTTTAAGAAACATTATTATTAAAAAGTTTCAGTGAATTTCAACAAAGGTTACAAACACTTGTCCCAAGAGGAATATATATATATATATATATATATATATATATATACACACACACACACTTAAATTAAGTGTGTATTAAATTAAATTAAAATTACTTAAATTCATGTAATTATTTTTCCTTGAGTATGTCAGAGATAAGACTTTCCTCCTCCTTAAACAAAGGGCACAGGGAGGGGCACACAGTTCTTCCATACCCGGACACCTTGTTGAATTTTTTTTTTCTTATTTCCTGTCCCTCTCGTAATGCTCCTCCCACGAGGCTCAGGGCCCACCTGCATCAGAACCACTTGATATGCTTATCAAACATCTACCTTTTCTGCTTCCAAACTGATGGAGTTAGACTCTAGATATGGGCCCCAGAGCTCCTGGCTAAAGTCTGAGAGCAACCGCATCTTGTTCTTTAGAATTCGACTCAGAGTTCTCTTTCCTTGATTAATCACACTTGATCAACTTTACCATCTAAGAGCATTGACATGATCTGCACATCTTTGTATAATTATCAATACTCATTTATATTGCACAGCCAAACTAGCCCAGCTGCAAGTGATTAATAAAAGCAGATTCAGGTAAATGGAACCTAATGATCTGTTTTATTTGCTTGCCTATTTCTGTAAAGCTGTTGTAAAGGTCACCATCCATTGTGGTGCTCAAAGTCTTTTATGTAAAGAAAAGAATAGAATCACGTTAAATTTTCTTTGTTTTCTCTATTATATGACAAATCTCATATTAGTGTTTTAATGGTTCTCTCATACATGTGTTTTATTACAAGTTGCCTTATTCTTTATGGATGGAGGTGAGATTATTTCCATATATTGTACTTTAATGTAAAATAAAATAAGGCAGATTTGTGGGTCATCTGCTTTTTTTGCTGTTGCCCACATTAGTGGTTTTCTCCAGTGCGTGTAGGAAATTGAGAGTTGGCTGATTGAGGGTGTCCTGCTCACTCTACATCATTCTATTCATGCTTTCTTGACAATTTGCCACGTAAGCCTAACCATAAGGAGAGGTTTATCCTACTTCTGCAATTATCCCTGAGAAAAGGAATTCATTTTATATCTGAGTCCTTTGAAAGTTTCTCCTGTATGAGCCCTCTCTCAATTACTGGTTAGAATAATAAAGTACTCTTTGGAGACAGCAACTCTCTGGAGTATTATCTTGAATGACCTCCATCGGTGCTAGTTTTGAATGCTTATTAGAGTTACCTGATATGCCACTGAAAATGAGAGAGAAAGAAATGTAATGAAGTGTTGGATGTCATCGTAAACAAGCCACTTAAAGATGTCTTAAAAGCAGGATATAAGTGGTTGTCATGTGGAGACCATGGATACATGATTTTTGAAGAAACCAGCTTGCTTTGTGACTGAATACTTGTGCCACGGGATAAAATGTTCAGTGACAGTGTTATTCACAGATTCAAAAAGTGCTTTCTTTCAAACAACTTGGTTGGATGTGAAGATGGTAAGCTCTCAAAAGCTAAGAAAATTATTCTTACGGTAATGGAGATGCTGCTGATGAGTTACATGTGAAGGTTTGAATAAAATTGTTTCATGATATGTGGGAGTTGAAAATAATTTTTAAATTAATATATAGTTTTTTATAATATGCAATTTGGAATTAGTGTGTGTGACTGAATTCATAAGGTCCCCACATTGTTTCATCTGCATCTCTGAAAGTTAGCATATTCAAGTTGGGTTCAAAATAAATAAACCTTTTATTTTTTTTCTTTTATTGGGATAACCTTCAACATGCCTTTATACTTGGGTTTGTGGAAAATTTTGTTTTCTTAAATTTCTTTTCCACTTAGATATAAACATCCTGGGAGCAGAAATCACATCTAAGTGCCTCTCTGATAAAGCCATTACATCATGCTCTGGCACTATTTCTGCTCCTTGTAGATTCTTACAAAATGTTTGCTGTTGATAACAGTCATGGCATTTGAATGCTAGGACATATTTTGTGGTTTTATTTGTGCAAAACATCCTTTGAATTGCTCGAGGCTTTTTTTTTAAGTGCTTTCTTTGCTCTCCTGCTGTATGCAAAATAAGAATTATATATAGATAAATTGAATCTAATGAAATAATGTTTTGTTTCAGTGGGATCCTCAAGGAGAGAAGGTGTTCCTGCTCATGTTAATCTGTCTGCATCATCTATGTTAATGATTGCAATGCAATACACATCCAACCCAGGTCAGTGGAAATTTGATTGGCTTGGTAATTTAAAAAACAATTTTTAAAAAAGATTTTATTTATTTATTCATGAGAGACACAGAGAGAGAGAGGGGCAGAGACACAGGCAGAGGGGGACACAGGCTCCATGCAGCGAGCCTGATGTGGGATTCAATCCCAATCCCGGGACTCCAGGATCTCACCCTGGGCCGAAGGCAGGCGCTAAACCGCTGAGCCACCCAGGGATCCCTAAAAAACAATTGTTAAACAAGATAGGAAATAAGTAGAAATTCTCATGTAAGAAGAGCTCTTCTTGGTAGATAGATAACTTGAGATGTGTCCTAAGACAGACGTTTGAGTTAAAATAACTTTCTCTGACCTGTTGCTATTAGCAGTAATCTTGTTGACTAGTATTTTTAGTATATTTGGGGACACAATTTTAGGACATTGACTAGAAATTGAATACAAGTATATAGGAGTAAGTTAAATTAGGAATATAAAAAAAATCACTGGGATTGTAATGACTATTAATATTTTGTGAATATGCTGTTCTAATGCCATACAAGTATCCTTGAGCATAAATCTTTTCCTATGTTTCTGATTATTTCCTTAGAATAAATTCATAAAAGAGGGATTAATGAATTAAGGGACTTGAAAAAATTTTAGTAGTCTCACTAATTATATGTGAGAGTCCATTGTAACCTGTCATTGAGTATTGTAAAATTTGTATTCTGGTAGACTGTTGAAGAATAATATCTTGTTTTGACTTGTATTTCTTTGATGAGTAGTGATGTTGGACAGGTTTCGCTTCCTTTCATCATATAACTATAGATGAACTTTGGGAAACTGACCTAAAAAGGCCTACTGTTGGCATCACATGCTAGTATGTGAACTCAGTTTTAATTTTCATTTATTGTTTATTTGAAAAGTGAACAAATTTGGTGGCACTGTTTTCAACCTTCAACATAATTGCATAATAAATAATAATTAAGTTTTTGATGTAAGATAAGGAAAAAATGTATCATTAAAAGAATTGTTTATATATTTGAGAGAGAGAAAGGGGGGAGGGGCAGAGGGAGAGAGAATCTCAAGCACGCTCCATGGAGCCTGATGCAGAGCTCGATCCCACAACCCTGAGACTGTGACCTGAGCTGAAACCAAGAGTCTGATACTTAACCAACAGACCCACACAGGCACCCCAGAAAAAAATATTTCATTTTTAAATCTTAATGCTTCTTTGTTTGGAGTGTTACCCTTTAAATATGAGTGCCTTAAAAAAATAAATATGAGATGTCATGAGTAATTGAATCATTATATGAGTAATTAAAATGTATAATTTTTTGGAAGTTTTATCTCATATGTCACTCTGGCTAGAGAGCCCTCAAAATGTCATTTATATTTATTATACATTATATTTCAAAAACATACTTTATTTGGAGTCTAGTAAGTTGAAGTCTCCTCCTGAGGCTTGGTCCTGATAAGTTGGGAGGCAGTAAAGAGGGGGCCTAAAATCCTGTGCTTTGAGGTTAAAGGTCTGTGGGCTCATATCTGAGCTCACCAGTAAATTGCCAGTTAGTGTTAACCTTGCACAAGTTGTTGAACTTCCCTAAGATCAAGTTTCCTCATTTCTAAAATGGTGCCTTAAAATGTGGTAAGCATTTGATGAGTTCAGTGTATGTGAAGTGCTTACCTCGCACAGTGACAGGTGCATTGTAAATGCTCAATGAAGAGCCACGCACATTGCTACAATCTACCCTTTTCTTTCTGGAGTTGAATGTTTTGCTGGGAAGCCACTATGATCAGATTGTATTACTTCTGTTATTTCCAAATCTGTATCTTCATCTGTTCATGGGGAATGTGTGTGGCCAACTATTCCATTCTAAAAATTATACTTGGGACCCAAAACTAGTCTTGTGTTGGAGAAACTGCTAAAAGTGAAGCTATATCCACCAGGGGACCCTCAGGGACCTAGTGATAGGGCGGCATCATTTTGTTGTTGGAATTTTTATTGGGGGAGACAGCAGATGGCAGTTTGGTTCTTGTATATAGTCCATGGTGTATCGAGGACAGAGCATAGACCTCATTCAACTGAGTAAGTCCTTTGTTCATGCTCTGAACTAGACATTGTGAAAACCATCGAGAGATATAAGATATGGTGCTTGCTGTGGAGCTTATGTCTAATTGGAAATATTAGGCATATTCACATAAATCATTTATTTATAATGTAAGGTAGTATGTGAAAAGTATAAAATAAATATTATAGATAGTATTAATTCATCAGAGGGAGAGAACTCTGTGGATTGAAATGACCAGGAAAGGCTTCATGCCACTTGAGCCAAGTATGAGTCTTAAAATATGGATACAGTTTTGATTAATAGAGTAAGTGGGGCAATCTGGGAGGGCAAGCAGTTTAAACAAAGGGATTCTCCAGGTCCGTTCATGGGGTAGTCAGGGGACTACTGTGCACTGGATTCATGTGACATACGTATGGAGAAAGAGTGGTCTGGAACATCTGTACTTGAGAACTCACTGATGACTTAAGAACAAAATTCCAGTTCTAGATGGCTATTTATATATTCAGTAAATATCACTGAATATCTCGTCTATGCCAGACACCAGAAACATCATGGTTAGCAAAACAGAACTGACCTCTGCCCCTGCCTTCTGAAGCTTATATGGTAGTGATGGGAAAAGGCATTAGTTAAATAATTATAAAAGTAAATGTAAAGGAACACTGGGGGTGCTCAGTCAGTTAAGTGTCCGACTCTTGATTTCAGCTCAGATCATGATCTCAGGGTTATGAGATTGAACCTGGTGTTAGGCTCTGAATTGGGAGTGGAGTCTGTTTCAGATTCTTTCTCTCCTCTGCCTCTCTCTCCCCCCCTCTCTCTCTAAAAAAAAAAAAAAAAAAAAAAAGCAAATGTAAAGTTTCAGCTGTGACAAGCACTTGGAAAGATGTATTTTGCGCAAAAAGACCCTATAAAAGGGGATTTTTCTTTTACTGAAGAGGTCAGAGAGGGCTTCTCTGGGCAAGTAACCTTTTGTTTGAGGACTGAAGGCTGATGAGCATTAACAAGGCCTACAAAGGGCAGGGGACTCAGATGGAAGATTTTTCTGTGTCAGGAGGGAGCTGTCAAGCTGAGAGATTGGTTGAGCTGGAGCGTAGAGTGAGGGCTGCCTCAAGAGAAGTGAGACTGGGAAAGTCTGTGGGCCAGAACCTGCAGGATGTGTGGACTCTGTTTGGGAGCTTGTGTTTGTTTATCCGAGTCTAATGGGAAGGCACTGGAGAACTTAGGGGTGGTTGTGCGGATGTCACTTTGACTGTAGTTGAGAGTGGATTAAAAATGAACCCAAGTGGATGTAGATCTATGAGGAGCCATTGCATTTGTCTTGGCATGTCAAAAAGGTAGAGGCAATTGAGCCTAAGAAAAGTATTTAGAAAGTAAAATTGATGGGATTTGGTGAAATATCAGGTAGGGTGCCTTTATGGCTTGCAAAACTGAATGAATTGGTGCTTCTAGGAATTGAGAAAGGAGACGCTGGAAGAATACCAGGTTTCTGAGGGAAGGTTACATGACTTTGGACATCACGTTTGACATATTTCTGAGGCACTTAAGAGGAGATGGTATTCCTTGGTCTAATACAATGTTACATGTCAATTTTATCTCAGTGAAAGGGGAAAAAAACCCTCACGTAATCTCAGTAATAATTCTGTGTGTCCAAAACACAAAAATGCAAATAAATTGGCTTCCTTAAAAAAAAAAAAAAGGCAATGGTAATTAGGAAGTTGTATTGTGAGCCTGGAACTCAGTATAGAGCTCTGGACTAGAGGTAGTGAAATAGAACCTACATGTAAGTGTCCAGTGGCCTTTATGAAAGTGCATATAGATGGTAACTAAAGTTGTGTATGAGTGTGAGATTGCGTAGGAGAGAGCATAGAATGAAAAGTGGAGTGGGCTTATGATCAGGCTTTCAAGAATTCCACTCCAGTGAAAGAGGATGAGCTTGCCAAAAAGGTGGAGAGGTTATAAAACTGTTAGATGAGTTTGGGTGACTAGCACAAGTTTTCAACTACAAGAACATTTGTTGTTTACTTTGTTTACACAGTAGGAAGTCTTGCCGAGAGTGCCACAGTATTGGGGCCTGAGATGGTGCCTTTGTGTTTCTCCTGGACTTTCCCTCAGGTTTGCAAGGTGGCTGCCACAGTGGGGATCATTTTATTCTTACACAATCACATCTGCAAACAAGTAACAGGATCAATCAGGGTAATTAGAGAAAGGTCTCCTCTAGTGCCTCTTTTATCACAGAGAAAAAATATTTGAGAACGCCTTCCCCCCCCCCCCCCCCCCATGTCCCAGCAAATTCTCTCTTATGTCTTACTGGTCAGAACTGAGTCATGTGGCCATCTCTTGCTGCGAAGGACTTTGAGCAAGTATCTTGCTTTGTAGTCTGTGCATTGGGGGATGGATCAGGAAGAAAGGGTTATTGGTAGCAGCTGAGTAGCAACAGCATTGTCTGCCACGGTTATAGGAGAGGGTTAGTCATTCAGTCAAGGGAAGAGTGTTTTGGAAAGGAGACAGGTCAGCAGCACTGAATGCTGCTGAAGGTCAAGTAAGAAGTAGATTACAGTATGTCTGTTGAATTGAATGACACAGAGGTCATTGGTGACTAAAGTGATACCTGCTTCAGGGCTATGACAGGGTTGGATGACAGATTCAGGAAGATATAAAACAGGTATCTAACTAGGTGGAGGTGTCCTTTTTTTCCCAAGCGTGGGCAAATTAATGAAGCTTACTGTTTCATAGCTTCTAAGAATTCCTCAACGAGACAGACTTGGTGCCTGAGTGATGAAATACAAGTTTATCCATCAGTCTGTCACTTGCCTGGGCAAGATAGGGAACTAAGCTAAATAAGTTTTCTCACTGCAACATGGCAGTTGTGAGATAATACGTTTAAGGTTCTTAGCACAATACCCGACACATAATGAACACTCAGTGAATGTGAGCTTTTATTATGATCCTATTGGACAATTTTTTTGTCCTATATAGTTCTTGATTACACTGATGTAAGTTTATGTTATATAATTATTATTACTAGGGACTGTCCCTAATAATTCTTTTGTTAACAAGATGAAGAATTGTCAATTCTGTACATTACTCAATGCTTGTGATAAGTGGGGTTACCACTGTCACCGTATGATATTATTACCATATTATTGACTGTATTCCCTATGCTTCACTTCTCACTTCCATGACTTATTTATTTTATAACTGGAAGTTTCTGCCTCTTAATCCACTTCACTTGCTTTGCTCATCCTTTACCCTCCTCCCCTCTGACATCCACCAGTTTGTTCTCTGTATTTATGAGTCTGTTTTTGTTTGTTTGTTTTGTTTTTAGATTCCACATGTAAGTGAAATCATATGGTATTTGTCTTTCCCTGTCTGACTTATTTCACTTGGTGTAATATCCTCTGGGTCCATCCATGTTGTCACAAAGATTGCATTCTTTTTTTTAAAGATTTATTTATTTATTATATTCATCAGAGAGAGAGAGAGAGAGAGAGAGAGAGAGAGAGAGAGAAAGAGAGGCAGAGACACAGGCAGAGGGAGAAGCAGGCTCCACGCAGGGAGCCTGACATGGGACTTGATCCCAGATCTCGATCCCAGGTCTCCAGGATCAAACCCTGGGCTGAAGGCGGCGCTAAACCACTGAGCCAGTTGGGCTGCCCAATTGCATTCTTTTTGATGGCTGAGTAATATTCCACTGTATATTGTATATATTCCACTGTATATATATTGTATACCACATTTTCTTTATCCATTCAGCTATTAATAGACTTAGCTTAGATTGCTTCCATACCTTGGCTATTGTAATAACTGTTGCAATAAACATAGGATTGCATATATCTTTTCAAATTAGTGCTTTTGTTTTCTTTGGGTAAATATCCACTAGTGGAGTTACTGGATCATAAGATATTTACTATTTTTAATTTTAATTTTTATTTTATTTTATTTTTTTTTAAATTTTATTTATTTATTTATTTATTTATGATAGTCACAGAGAGGGAGAGAGAGGCAGAGACACAGGCAGAGGGAGAAGCAGGCTCCATGCACCGGGAGCCCGATGTGGGATTCGATCCCGGGTCTCCAGGATCGCGCCCTGGGCCAAAGGCAGGCGCTAAACCGCTGCGCCACCCAGGGATCCCTATTTTTAATTTTTAAAGGAACTTCCATACTGTTTTTCACAGAAGGTGTACCAGTTTACATTCTCACCCACAGTATACAAGTGTTCCTTTTTTTTCTATGTTCTTAACAACACCTGTCATTTCCTATCTTTTTGACACTAGCCATTCTGACTGGTGTGAGGTCGTATCTCATTGTGATTTTGATTTGCATTTCCCTGATGATTAGTGATGTTGAGCATCTTTTCATGTGTCTGTTGGCCATCTGTATGTTTGTTCAAGTCCTCTGCCCATATTTAATCAGATTTTTTTTGTATTGGAGTGTGTAAATTCTTTATATGTTTCAGATATTAGCCTCTTATCAGATATATTACTTGCAAATATCTTCTTCCATTTGGTAGGTTGCCTTTTTATTTTGTTGATGGTTTCCTTTGCTGTGCAGAAGCTTTTTATTTTGGTGTGGTCCAATAATTTTTACTTTTGTTTTCCTCCTTTGAGGAGACATATCCATAAACACGTGGGTGAGACCCATGTCCAAGAGATTACTGCTTGTGTTTTTTTTAGAAGTTTCATGGTTTTAGATCTCACATGTAGGTCTTTAATCCATTTTGAGTTTATTCTTATGTATGGGTAAGATAATGGTCCAGTTTCATTCTTCTGGAAATAGGTAACTTCTAGTTTAATGATTAGATGAAAAGTCATACTAATATATTTTATTACGTCTCAAAGGATATTTTATCTGACATTTACAATTTGTGTTCAAATTCTATTTTCTTCCTTACAGTGTATCATTGTCAATTATTGGAATGCCTCATGAAATATAAGCAAGAAGTCTGGAAAGTAAGTTTTAGGCCAAATTTAACTCATAGCCACAAACTCAATTTATATAACAGAATAAGAATATTTGGCCTATTCAAACAGGCCAAATTTATTGATGTCTTATTATTTTAGTATGGCAGAACCTGAAATTCTTTCCTTCCTGGTTAACTTATTTAAAGCAGAAATGATACTTGAAGAATGCAGTGGCCTGACAGAAAAAAAATAATTGGATGGCTCTATTCTTAGAATTTAGCAAATACTATATTACATGGCAATTTTATTTCATTTGAAATGTTGCTCAAGAACCTGTCTTTTTTCAAATAGGAGATGTGAATTGTTAAGAAATGGGTTTTAGGAAAATATTTGAAAAATGCAGTGTTTGGCAAACTGATTCATTCTATTCTAAAATCTTCCTTTAACATTTCCCAAGTAGAGAAGAATTTGTTAAAAGACAATGTAATTTTGATCTTTACCTGGAAGGGAGGGGAGGTGCTTATTTATAGGACCCATAAGCAAATAAAAAAATAATGTTTTCATATGGTCTCATCTGAGAAGCATACCTGGATGATGAGATACCAGGGAAATGAACCACCCAGCCCTTCTGTTAGAATTTGCATTGCTTTGGTAATATTGAATGAGCTGTTCTCATCTTTATTTGATGATGCTAAATCAAAGTACACTTCCTGTTTCCTTTAGGATCTTTTGTATGTGATAGCCTATGGGCCTTCACAAGTGAAACCTCCAGCTGTGCAAATGCTGTTCCATTACTGGCCCAATTTAAAGCCTCCTGGGGCAATAAGTGAATACAGGGGCTTGCAGTACACAGGTAAGAAGGGAATAACCCTATCATGCCCCATTTTATTTCTCTTATGCCACATTTACCTCACCTACTTATTTTTTAAAATCTTGCTGGATTATGTGCCTTTAGACATTGTCATAAACCCTTTCTGAAACTGGGTGGTATAAAATACATGAATGAAAATTGGTTTCAAAAGCCTCTATGACATCATAGCAAATTGCTCAAATCTCAGTGTCACTCATCTGGACTGGGGTCCTGACTGTGGCTAACCTTAATCAGAGGTGTGAGCTGTATATATGGTCTCATTTATTTGGGGAATATAAAAATTAGTGAAAGGGAATAAAGGGGAAAGGAGAGAAAATGAGTGAAAATATCAGTGAGGATGACAGAATATAAGAGACTCCTAACTCTGGGAAACGAACAAGGGGTAGGGGAAAGGGAGGTGGGTGGGGTGACTGGATGACAGGCACTGAGGGGGGCACTTGATGGGAAGAGCACTGGGTGATATGCTATATGTTGGCAAATTGAACTCCAATAAAATAAATAAATAAAAAATAAAAGTATTAATCCAAAAAAAAAAAAAAAGAGGTGTGAACTGTGAGTGTTGTTGCAGATTTGCCCACCATTTGGTAAAATCCCAACTGGCTAATTCTGCTCGAATAAGACTTGCATATTCCACATTTCCAGTTCATAAGCTAAATAAAAATTAAGTGACCTTGTGAGCCTAGTTGGGCAGGAAGAGTCAACAATTGGTGAATATTTGTATAACTAATAACCAATAAGTAGATGTTGAATTTGAATGTAAAGACCTATACTTACCAAAAAACAAACAAGCGTCAGGTCCTATGTGTTGTTTATGTTTACATATTGTAAAATCAAAGAAGGAGCCTATGGCTAACAGAGTTTCTGATGATAACCCTGACTACCCTCTCTCTTCACTACCTCTGCAGATTTTTATGAAAATAGGGGAGGTGGATATTTTGGCAAAGTTAGCTTTTATTCTGGTTATTGTGAGATTGTATACTGATGCTCTGAGAATCTCCTTCTTTCTTGGTATTACTTGTCTTTTCAAACGTGATTTGAGGTGGTTCTAAGGGGATTTAATTTAATTCAGGTGTCTCATTTATGTTCCTGATTAAAGCCAAATGTTAGAAATAATAACACCTGTTTTTTGGGCTTTGCATGTCTTTGGTGGGTTTTTTCTAAATTCAGAACAAATAATACTGGCTTTAGTAGTAGCAATAATGTTAATTAAAACAATGAAGGTAAATAGTAAATACCTTTTTAAAAAATGGAAATTGGTATCATTGGCGCTTTAAATCATGGATAGTAGAGAATGTTTAAGAGTTGCTAAGTGGATAATTTGTAAAAACAGGAAAAAAGTTGGAAGCATTAATAAAACAGATGAAAGGACTGAAATATTCAACTTCTTCTCAGGAAATCCCTGAATAAGCACTTACGTGATATATGAATGGGGAACTGGTATCAAATGAAATTTATTTACTTGATAAATATCTGAAGAGTGGCTATTATGTGCCAGGCACTATTTCTTGATGATGTAAGTACCAACTCAGAACCAGACCCCATGGAGCTTAGTGCAGTCTGGATATGGAAAATGATTTGCTTATTCAACAAATATTTATGAGGTGCCTTCTACGCCAGGTGTTAGTTTAGGCACTGACTAGTAAACGATGAAAAAAGCA
This sequence comes from Canis lupus familiaris, assembly GCF_011100685.1. Taxonomy (NCBI): domain Eukaryota; kingdom Metazoa; phylum Chordata; class Mammalia; order Carnivora; family Canidae; genus Canis; species Canis lupus. Next base: position 62,989,976 of record NC_049229.1, read on the forward strand.
GACTAAAATCACTAATATTTTGGTGTGTACATTCCAGTTTTCTGGGAAAGACCAGGAAACCACTATAGTATAGTAAGTGCTAAGATAGAGCAAATATAGAGAGCTGTGGAAATATGCAACAGGGGCCTCTGACCTTACCCTGATGGTGGGCAGGTTTGGGGAGGGTTAAATTGTCAAGGAACATTCTTGAGTGAGTGACAGATAAGCTGATAGCTGAAAGATAATGCATACTCTAGGTGTCAAAGGGAGAGTGAATCATGAGTGGATGAAATGTAGATTTGAGGCAGAAGGAAACAGCATGGGTTCAGACTTGGGGGTCAGAGACAGCATGATCCTATGTAGGAGATGTGCAGTCAGACAATGGAATGACAGGAGGAGAGCTGCTAGCGATAAGCAGGAAGCCTTGTAGGGCCTGTGAAGGGCTTGGGATTTTATCCTAACAGCAAAGGGAAACCACAGACAGGTTTAAAATGGAGAAGCCATACGATAAGCTTTGACTGTTCAGAGTAGCCCAGAAGCCTTACAAACTGACAATAGCTTCCATTTACTCCCATGCCTGTACCCACTGAGAAGAGCCAGTGAAACCCATCTCCCCAGAATAGCTCAGTCTGTGCCTACTAAGATCAGAGTGACTCTTTCATCTTCTCTGGGCTCATCTGAACAAGATGTCTCTGTCTACCGGCCTCTGTCCTTCAGTCCATTCCTGTGATCATACCTCCACCCACTTCCATTCTTCCCACAGGGTGCTATTATGTGTGTGCTACCTGCCAGGCACTGTCCAAGGCCCTGGGGAAGCACCTCTCTGGGAGCCCCCGTTCTAGTGGGCTGTGGCATTCTGTGTAGGAAACAAGAGATCATGGAAAAAAATTAATCGTTCCAGCTTATATGTTACTATTTATCTAGCAGTTGTTTGTCAGGCATTGTTCTAGTTGCTTCTGTCTCACTTAATATTATAGCCTTCTCCCAACTGAACACAATTATGGACCAAGCATCATACTGGGTTTCATAGACATTTTCTCAATTAATCCTCACAAAAATCTTGAGAGGTAGATTTTCTTATTTCAGTGTTAACAAGTGATGAGCGATACACAGAGTTTGAATGACATCCCTAAATTCATACAGAGAAGAAAGGAGCACAGGTTGAATTCGAACTTGGATTATCTTCATTGAAAATTCACATTTTACTGTCCTAACAGTATGACATTACTTCTATCAATTCAGTCCTTTAATTAAACTTTAGCTGGAACATTAGAAATTTTTGACAACATTTGCTACAATGAAAGATGCACTGAGGAGTATCCTCAGTATTTAGATGGCACTTCAACTCTATACATTATTCTTAATAGTAAAAATTATATGAGTATAGAATTTTATGGGCTTGGAAACAAAAATAAAATACTTTGTTAAGGACCAGCAACTTTTGTATGCTTTCTGAGTGATTTATTTCTTTTTTAAAAAGTACAAGTAATTTTTTAAAAGGAAACTTTGCTTTTAGAAAAATTATAGAAATATATAAGAAGGAAAAAATACTATTGCCCAGAAATCACTGGTGTTAATATTTTGGTATATTTTTCTCTAGTTTTTTTTGGTGCATATTTTAAAACAAAATAGAGATCATATTGTATATAATTATACAAGATTTCCTTCCCAAGCTTGTGTTGTGACATTTTAAAAATACAGAAAAGTTTAAAGATTAACTTTATGAGCATACTTATAGCTCATATAGATTTAGATTTAATATATTATTAGTATTTAATAGATTATTAAATATATATAGATTTAATAGATTAAATAATTATTTTATTATAATAGATTTAATAATTATTAGTAATTAACCATTAGTTTAACTGTACATTTATGTATATATAAATTGTTTATTGCCTTTTAAGGATAGTAACAGGAATAATTATAGCTCCTATGAAGAAGATCAAATAGTGAAGATTTGGTAATCTACAGTGTTTACCTCTTTTGCTATTTATGAAGAACAAAGACTGCTTCATTTATTTGGTCATTAAGTGTGAATCTTAGAGATGCAAAAATTATAGGAAATTTCTTGGCAATGGAAATAGCTATTATGTTGTTCTATAAAGCTCAGCTTCTGTGGGGAAAAATAAATTATTTAGCCTTTTTTTTTTTTTTTTGTGATGGTGTCTCAACTAGTAAATAATTTAGATCAGCACCAGTTGTTGTATAGTTTCCATCTGAACTGTGAAACAAAAGATGTGGCACAAGATACACATTTCCAAGACAGAGTTTGTTGGAAACATGATAAAGAATAACTAAAGATAAGCACTACAAGGTTAGACTTTAGTCTACGCTACCAGATATCTAACTTGACATAGTACTGTTGGATTCTTGAGTTGTATACAAGTGCAAGAAGGTCCACCTTTTATGTTGTCACTTCTCTATTGTTGACTTCTTATTTATCTTTTTGTTATTTTATCTCCATGACTTTTAAAAGGTGTTTTAAACCTTTTATATTTGTACAACATATGTGGAAAACCACATAAATTATAAGTGTAATGGGAACATTGCCCACCATGTCTACCACCATGATTACCTTCTCTTTCTATCCCAAGGGTAATTACTAAATTGACCTCCAACATGAAAGATTAGTTTTGCTTATTTTTGAATTGTATATAAATGGAATCATACATTATTTATGTGTGTGTATATGTGCATGCGCGTGAGTATGATTTGTCTATGGGTTGAGCATAACTATGTTTCATTCATTTTTATTGCTATATACTACAAAATGAATGTACTATGGGTATATGTATTGATTTTACTATTAATGGATATTTGGGTTGTTCCTGCCTTTTGGCTTTTACAAGTAATGCTGCTGTGAATATCCTTCTACATATCTTTTGGCGCACACATGCACACATTTCTGTTAGATATATATGCCTAGGGTGGGATTACTGAATCAGAGGGTATGCATATATCTAATTTTTTTTCTTCACACTCTCCTCTGCATATATCCAATTTTATTTGAGATAGTTTTCCAAGATGTGTTGTACTAATTTATATTCCCATTACCATGTATGTAAGTTCTTTTTGTCTATATTCCAAAAAGTGATACTTTTGGGTGATACTTTATTTTATTTGTTTTCAAAATTTTAGTCATTTTTGAGTGTATGTAGAAGTATCTTACCATGATTATAATTTGCATTTACCTGATTATTAATGACATTGAACAATTTTTCACGTTTATTGACTATTTGGATGTCCTCTTTACATAATCTTTGTCAGTTACAGATGTTATAAAATATCTTTTCTTATTTTTTTACTCTATCAATGGCTTTTGATTAGCTGAAATTCTTATTTTAATGTAATCAAATTAGCAATCTTTTTTATATCCTAAGAAAATTTTTCCCTTATACCAAAGTTATGATATTGTTATCTTCTAGAATATTTGTTTTTTTACCCTTTAAATTTAGATGTATCTGAAATTTATTTTTCTGAATGGTGTGAGGTGTAAGGGTCAATTTTTTTTTCTCTATGGATAGTAGACTCAGCATCATTTATTTAAAAACTTGTCCTTTTTTTACTGCTCTGTAGTACTGTTTTTGTCATAAATCAAGTGTCTATTTAGGGATGGTTCTTTCTCTGGATTCTTTATTTAGTTTAATTGGTGTATTTTTCCTTTTCTCAAAATCACACTGTCTGAATTAATGTAGTTTAATAATAAAACTTTATATTCTTCAGTACAAGTCTTTCTATCTTGTATTGTTTTCATTGTCTACTCCTGCTTTCTCTTCTTCCCTTTCTTTCTCCTTCTCCTGATTTTCTTCTTTCTCTTTTAAGGTTATTCCAAGCTATTTGCAAAGTTAAAGAGTCTGTTAAGTTAAACACACGCAAACACTCACCTAAACTATTAGGATTTTGACTGAGAATGCTGTGAATCTATAGATCAGTTTTGGGAAATGACACCTTTATAATATTAAATCTTCTAATTCATGTGCTAGAAGTATATCTCATTTTTTAGGCTCCCTTAATGCTGTTTTATAGGTTTTTTTTGTGTGTAGATGGCTTGCCTATATCTCACATAGTATATTCCTACCTGTTTATTTTTTTGATGTTATTGTCAATGATATATCTTTAAAAAATTACATTTTCTAACTCTTCATTGCTAGTATGTAGACATGCAATTAATTCTTGTATATTGGTCTTGTATCCAGCAACCTTGTTACATCACTTTTTAATTCTAATAATTTATTGAAGTTTTAAGAAAGTGTACATATGTACAATTATATTATTGCTGAATAATAGTTTTTCTCCTTTTCAATCCTTAAGTCTTTTATGTCTGTTGACTTATTGCACTGGCTAAAAATCTTCTGTGCTATGCTGAGTTTTAACTTCCCTCTTGACTCATTTAGGAGGATAATGATTAATTTCTAAACATATGAGGATTTTCCTTGTGAAGTTTTGTACTGATTTATAGCTGATGCCTCTGTGGCCAGACAACATACTTTGTATTATTTCATTCCTTTAACACTTTTCACACTTTGTTTAGAGCTGAGCCTATGGTCATTTTGTAAAGTTCCGTGTACTTAAAAAAAATCACTTGTATTTGGCAGTCTTTAGATACTGTGTTCTATATATGTCAAATAAATAAAATTCAATTGTGTAGCTCAGATCTTCTATATCTTTATTATACTTTTGTCTTTTTCTTCTATTAGTTACCAAGAATAGAATTTAAAATCTATGAATGTGGATTTGTGTATTCCTGCTTGTAGTTCTATCAGTATTTGCTGTATAAATTTGAAGGCTGCATTATTAGGTGCATACAAATTTAGAATGCAACATCTTTCTGGTGAATTGAAACTTTATGCATGTCTTTATCTCTAGTAATGCTTATTTGTGTTAAAATCTACTTTGTCTTAGACTAATATAGCTATGCCAGCTCTTATGAGTGTTTGCATAGTATAATTTTCCACCTTTTATTTTCAACTATTTTATAGTCTTATATTTCATGTGTATCTTGTAAGAAGCATACAGTTCTATATTTTAAACTCAATTTTCATGATTTTTGCCTTATGTTTGAAGCACTTCAAACATATATATATATATATATTTTAATTTTTATTTATTTATGATAGTCACACACACACAGAGAGAGAGAGAGAGGCAGAGACACAGGCAGAGGGAGGAGCAGGCCCCATGCACCGGGAGCCCGACGTGGGATTCAATCCCGGGTCTCCAGGATCGCGCCCTGGGCCAAAGACAGGTGCCAAACCACTGCGCCACCCAGGGATCCCCAAACATATATATTTTTATATATTATATTATCATATATAATATCATATATTATATATATTTTATATTTATATGTTTTATGTAATTACTGGCATATTTGATTTTAAATCTGCCATTTTCTATTTGCTTTTTATTTCTCCTGCCTCTTTTGTGTTCTCTTTATTTCTTCTCCTTTTTGCCTCTTTTGTACTGATTGAGCATATTTAAATATTCTTTCTTTGTCTTATTGAGTTACTCAGTCTTCTGTACTCTCTTAATCATTACCCTAGAGATTATACCATGCATTCATGACTTGTCGGTGTCTTCTATAAATTAGTACTTTTACCCTTTCCTATAAAATGATAGAAGATTTTAACTTTTTTTTTGCTCCTCCAAACTTCCATGCTATGCTTTTGTGCTCTATTTTTTACAGTTTTAAAACATGTAATTATTATTGTTCTTTGCAGTCAATATTCAATTTTTTTTCTGTTTTTTTTCTTTTTATATTCCTAAGCTCCCATCAGCTGTATTTATTTTTCCTTAATAATGAGCTTTCCATATTTCCTTTAGTGCCCTTCTACTGGGAATAAATTTTCTCAGTGTTTGAAAATATCTTTATTTTGACTTGATTTTTTTAAAAAAATATTTTATTTATGAGAAACATAGAGGCAGAGATGCAGGCAGAGGGAGAAACAGACTCCTTGCAGGGAGCCTGATGTGGGGCTCGATCCCCAGGCCCGGGATCTGCGATCATGCCCTGAGCCAAAGGCAGACGCTTAGCTGCTGCGCCACCCAGGCATCCCTTGACTTGATTTTTTTTAAAGCTATTTTCTCAGTATATGAGATTTATGGCAGTAATTTTCTTTTCACACATTGAAGGTATTTCATGATCTTTTCATTTTCATTGTTTCTATTAAAAAGTCAGCTATCACTGTTGCCCTTTTGAAGGTAAATTGCCTTTTTTATTTTGAAATTTGTCTTTATTTTTTTTTTTCTATTTGGTTAGCATTATTTATTTATCTGAGAGAAAGAGCACAGAGGGAGAAGAGAAAGGGAGAAGCAGACTCTCTGTGAGCAGAGAACCTAATATGGGGGCTCGATCATAGGACCATGAGACCATGACCCAAGTGGAAGGCAGATGCTTAACCGATTGAGCCACCCAGGCACCCCTGTTTAGCTGAAATTTTAAAAATATCTTTTTCTAGTTTTATTGAGAAATAATTGACATATATCACTGTATAAGTTTAAGGCATACAGCATGATGATTTGATCTACATAAATTGCAATTCTTGTGATAGCTTCAGGTAATATCCATTATCTCATATAGATACAATATAAAGAAAAGATAGAAGAAAAGAGAAAAGAGAAAGTTTCTCCTTGTGATGAGGATGCTTAACAACTTTCTTGTATATCGTATGGCGATGTTAACTGTAGTCATCAAGTTGTACATCACATCCCTGGTACTTATTTGTCTTATAACTTATTTCCTCCAACAGTTCCCCCTACCCTCATCTTCTTCTTCCTCTGGTAACTACATCTGATTTCTTTTTCTATGAGGTGTTTTTTGAAAGTAAGATCACAGTATTTGTCTTTATCTGACCTATTTCACTTGGCATAATGCCTTCAAGATCCATTCATGTTGTTGCAAGTGATAGGATTTCCTCATTTTTCATGGCTAAATAATATTCCATTGCATACATTTATTCCATTGCATGTATGTACTTCTTTATTCATTCATCCATGTTGTACACTTAAGTTATTTCCATGTCTTGGCTGTTATAACTAATGCTGCAGTAAACATGGAGGGTGCAGATATTTTTAAAAAATATTTTATTTATGTATTAGAGTGAGAGAGAGAGATCGTGCACGCAACCTGGGGGGAGTGGCAGAGGCAGAGGAAGAAGCCAATTCCCCAGTGAGCAGGGAGCCTGAGGCGGGCTTCATCCCAGGATGCCATGGTTGTGACCTAAGCCAAAGGCAGACACTTAACTAACTGAGTCACCCAGGTGCCCCTGGGGGATGCAGATATCTTTTTGAGTTAATGTTTTCATTTCCTTTGGATATATTCTCAGAGGTAGTATTGCTGGATCTTATCGTAGTTTTATTTTTAATTTTTTGAGGCTGCTCCATATTGTTTTCCTTAGTGACTGTGCCAATTTACAATCCTACCAGCAGTGCACAAGTAATACATTTTCTCTGCATCCACACTAGCATTTGTTATCTCTTGTTTGTTTGATTATGGCCATTCTAACAGGTATGGGATGATATCTCACCATGATTTTATTTTATTATTTTATTTTTTTTAGTTTGCATTTCCCCAATGACTAGATGTTGAACATTGTTTCATGTGCCTGTTGGCCTTTTATATATCTGCTTTTAAAAAATGTCTATTCAGCTATTCAAGTTCTTTGCCCATTTTTTAAATTGGGTTATTCTTGTTTTTGGTATAGAGTTCTATGAGTTCTTTATATATTTTGGATATTAATCTCTTATCAGATATACAGTTTGCAAATATTTTTTTTCATTCTATAGATTGTCTTTTTATTTTGTTGTTTCTTTTGCTGTATAGAAGCTTTTTAGTTTGATATATTGTCCCACTTGTTTGTTTGTTTGTTTATTTATTTATTTATTTATTTATTTTTTAATTTATTTTTTATTGGTGTTCAATTTACTAACATACAGAATAACCCCCAGTGCCCGTCACTCCCACCCCCCGCCCTCCTCCCCTTCCACCACCCCTAGTTCGTTTCCCAGAGTTAGCAGTCTTTACGTTCTGTCTCCCTTTCTGATATTTCCCACACATTTCTTCCCCCTTCCCTTATATTCCCTTTCACTATTATTTATATTCCCCAAATGAATGAGAACATATAATGTTTGTCCTTCTCCGACTGGCTTACTTCACTCAGCATGATACCCTCCAGTTCCATCCACGTTGAAGCAAATGGTGGGTATTTGTCATTTCTAATAGCTGAGTAATATTCCATTGTATACATAAACCACATCTTCTTTATCCATTCATCTTTCGTTGGACACCGAGGCTCCTTCCACAGTTTGGCTATCGTGGCCATTGCTGCTATAAACATCGTGTCCCACTTGTTTATTTTTGATTTTGTTGTTTTATGTGTTGGATCCAAAAAATCCTTACCAGGACCCATTTTAAGGAACTTTATTCCTATGTCTTCTTCTAAGAGTTTCACAGTTTCAGATCTTACATTTAAGTCCTTAATCCACTTGAGTTAATTTTTGTGAGTGGGCTAAGATAGTGGTTCAGGTTCATTCTTTTACATATGAATATTAAACTATATCAGTACGATTTGTTGAAGAAACTATCCTTTTTCCATTGAGGTATTCTTGGCTTCCTTATCAAATATTTACTTGGCTGTATACGTTTCTGTTTTTTCTTGGCTTTTGATTGTGTTTCATTGCTCTATTTGTCTGTTTCTGTGCAGTACCATACTGTTTTGTTTACTATAACTTTATAGTTAGTGTAGTTTGAAATCAGAGAGCGTGATGCAGGGATCCCTGGGTGGCTCAGCGGTTTGGCTCCTGCCTTTGGCCCAGGGCATAATCCTGGAGTCCTGGGATCCAGTCTCACATCAGGCTCCTTGCATGGAGCCTGCTTCTCCCTCTCCCTGTGTCCCTACGCCCCGCCCCGTGTCTCTCATGAATGAATGAATAAAATCTTAAAAAAAAAAGAGAGAGAGAGAGTAGGATGCCTTCTGTTTTGTTCTCCTTTCTTATTTCCATATACATTTTAGAAGTGTTTTTTCTACTTCTGTAGCAAATGCCTTTGGGATCCTGATAGGGGTTGCATTGAATCTCATAGATGGCTTTTGGTAGTATTGACATTTTAATAGTATTAATTCTCCTAGTCTTTGAACATGTAATACCTTTCTATTTATTTGTATCTTTGATTTCTTTCATTAATGTCTTAACAGTTTTCAGAGTAGAGATTTTTCACCTCTCTGGTTAAATTTATTCCTAAGTATTTTATTGTTTTTGATGTTATTGTAGATGGGATCAATTTTTAAATTTCTTTTTCAGAGAATTAATTGTTAGTGTATAGAAATGCTACTGATTTTTGTATGTTAATTTTGTATCCTGCAACTTTATTGAATTCATTGCTTAGATGTAACAGATTTTTGGTTAAGTTTTTAGGATTTTCTATATAGAATCATGTCATTGGCAAATAGAGATGATTTTACCTCTTCCTCTCCAGTTCTGATACCTTTTATTTTCTTGCTTGATTGCTCTCTTAGGACTTCCAGTACTGTGTTGAATAGGAGTGGTTAGAATAGGCACTCTTGTCTTGTTCCTGATCTTAGAGGAAAGATTTTCAACCTTTGATTGTTGAGTATATGTTAACTATGGGCTTGTCATAGTGGCCTTTAGTATGTTGAGATGTGTTCCTTTTATGCCTAGTTTGAGTTTTTATCATGAATAGATGTTGAATTTTGTCAAGAGCTTTTTCTGTCTATTGAAATGATCATATGATAATTTCACTCTATTAAGGTGATGTATTATGTTAATTGATTTGCATATGTTGAGTGATTTTTGTATCCCAGGGATAAATCCCACTTAATCATAGTGAATAATACTTTTATGTGCTGCTGAATTTGGCTTGCTAGTATTATACTGATAATTTTTGCATCTATATTATTCAGGGATATTGGCCTGTAATTTTCTAATAGTGTCTTTTTCTGGTTTTGGTTTCAGGATAATGCTGGCCTCATAAAATGAGTTTGAGAGTATTCTAACCTCTTTGATTTTTTTGGAAGTGTTTGAGAAGGATTGTTGTTTCCTTCTTTAAATTTTTGGGAAAAGTCATCAGTGAAGGTATTTGGTTCTGGGCTTTTGTTTATTAGGAGGTTTTTGATTACCGATTCATCTCCTTACTCATAATCAGTCTATTCAGATTTTCTATTTCTTTCTGATTCGGTCTTGGTAAATTGTATGTTTCTACAAATTACTCCATTTCTTCAGGGTTGTCCAGTTTGTTGGCATATGGCTGTTCACAGTAGCCTCTTATAATCCTTTCTATTTCTGTGGCATCAGTTGTAAGGTCTCCTTTTTCGCTTATAATTTTATTGATTTGGGTCTTCTCCCTATTTTTATTGGTTAGTATAGATAAAGATTTGCCAATTTTGTTTATCTTTTCAAAGAACCAACTCTTAGTTTGGTTAATTATTTTATTGTTTTTCGGTTCTTTATTTCACTTATTTCTGCTCTACTCTTAATTATTTTCTTTCTTCCTGACTTTGGGCTCAGTCTGTTCCTTTTTTAGTTCCTTATAGTATGGAGGTAGGTTGTTTATTTGGGATTTTTCTTCTTAATGTAGGCATTTATTGCTATGAACTTTCCCTCTTAGAATTGCTTTTACCACATCCCATAGGTGTGCTTCCATTTTTGTATGTCTCAGGAAACGTTTTTATTTCCTCTTTAATTTCTTCTGTGGTCAATTGATTGTTCAAGAGAGTGTTGTTGAATTTCTGTGTGTTTGTGAATTTTTTAGTTTTCTTCTTGTTATTGATTTCTAGTTTCATGCCATTGTGGTTAGAGGAGATATGTGGTATGATTTCAGTCTTCTTCAATTTGCCAAGACTTGTTTTGTGGCTTATTTGTATATGTGTGACCTTTAAACATGGTCTCTCTTAGAAAATGTTCCATGTGTGCTTGAGACAAATGTGTATTATACTGTTGTTGGATAGGATGTTCTGTATATGCTTATCACGTTCATTTGGTCTGTAGTGTTCAAATCTGCTGTTTCTTTATTGATTTTGCCTGGGTGATCTACCCATTGCTGAGAGACCAAATGAACATGATAAGCATGTACAAAACATTCTATCCAACAACAGTATAATACACATGTGGGAAGCCCAATGTGGGACTCAATACTGTAATTCCGGGATCACGCCCTGAGCCAAAGGCAGACGCTCAACTCAACCGCTGAGCCACCCAGATGTCCCTGGCTCCTTTATTTCCTTGTGGTTTGTTTCAGCACCCTTTTTGTTGAAAAGTTTATCCTCTGACCTGTATTGGTCTCTTGGTCATAGATATGTGAGCATATTTCTAGACTGTATTTTGTTTCATTGATCTGAATACCAGTACAAACTATCTTAAATACTTTCACTGTATAGTCTTAAAGTCAGATAGTGCAAGTGTCTGGCTGTTTTTCTTTGCCTATTTTAGGTCTAGTGCATTTCTATATAAATTTCAGTATTGGGCTTCATTTCTACAGAAAATAATTCTTCTGGGATTTGATCTGGATTGTGTTAAATCTATAATTCCATTTGGAAATGATTAACATTGTAAAACTATTTTTAAATTTTTTTAAACTATTTTTTTCTAATCCATGAATATGATACATCTCTTCATTGTATAGATCTTTTAAAATTTTCTCTCAACAGAGTTCTGTAGTTTTCAGTATAGAGTTTTTATGTCTTTTGTTAAATTAGTTCCTAGATATTTGGGGTTTTTTTGATACTGTTGTAAATGGTATTATTTAAAAATTTACTTTCCAATTGTTTATTGACAGTATGGAGAAATTCAGTTGATTTTTGTGTATTCATATTTATCTCATGATTTTGCTAAATTTAGTTGTTAGTTCTAGTAGTTGGTTGATTCATTGGATTTGCTATATAAACGATGGTGCCATCTGTAGATAAAGACAAATTTGCTTCTTCCTTTCCAATTTTCATACCATTTATTGATGTTTGTGTGTTTCATTGCCTAGGATTTTTCACAACAATGCTGAATAGAAGTTGTAAGAATGGTCACCTTTGCTTTGTTTCTAATTTTATGGAATATTTCACCATTAAGTGGTTTTAGCATTAGGATTTTGTGAATATCCTTTCTGGTCAGTTTGAAGAAGTTTCAGTTTCATTTCCAGTTGACTGAGAGCTTTTATCCCAAGTAGATGTTAAATTTTTACAAATATTTGGATAAACTAAAACAACAGACAAAAAAAAAATAGAAGTTATGTATTTCTAGTAAGAAGTTACTAGGGCTGAGGTCAAAGAGATTGCTGACAGTGTTCATCTCTAGGATTTGATGTTTTTCTGTCTCACGTTTAAGTCTTTCATCCATTTTGAATTTATTTTTGTGTTGGTGTAAGAAAGTGGTCCAGTTTCATTATTCTGCATGTTGCTGTCCAGTTTTCCCAATACTATTTGTTAAGGAGATTGTCTTTTTTTCCATTGGATATTCTTTCCTGCTTTGTCAAGGATTAGTTGATCAAATAGTTGTGGGTCCATTTCTGGGTTTTCTATTCTGTTCCATTGATCTATGTGTCTATTTTTATGCCAGTACTATATTGTCTTGATGAATGCAGCTCTGTAATACAGGTTGAAGTCTGGAATAGTGATGCCTCCAGCTTTGCTTTTCTTTTTCACAATTGCTTTGGCTATTTGTGGTCTTTTCTGGTTCCATACAAATTTTAGGATTATTTGTTGTAGCTCTGTGAAAAATGCTGGTGGTATTTATCCATTTTAGGTTTACAGTTTCCTGTAAAGCTCTACATTAGCTATATCTTACAAATTTTTATTTATTGTGTTTTTACTATCATTCATTTAAAAGTATTTAAACATTTTTAGTACTGGATCTTCTTTTGCCTATGTTATTTAGAATGCTGTTTAATTTCCAAATATTTGGGTTCTAGTAATTTTTTGTTTTGATTTCTACTGTTATTCACTATAATCAGTGAATTTCTTTTAATACTTAAAGTATGTTATGCTGTTGTTTCTGATAATGAAACAAATTATCAGACAGAAATTTGACACCATTCTTATGATTTTATTCCTAAGTGTAATATGATATTTTTATCTGCCTCTTTTAAAGATTTTCTCCTTATTTTTGGTATTTAATAGTAGTAATATAATATGATCTACATAAGTGTAATGGTCTTGTATTTATTTATTTTGCTTGAAGTTTGTCAAGTTTCTTGAATCTGTGGTTTCATGTTCTTCATCATTGGAAAAATTTTGAGTGTTAGTCTTTCCAGGTATTTATTCTCTCCCTTTCTTTTTCTTCTCTCATCTTGGTATTTTTTAAAAAGTTGTTTTTGTTTCAAAGGTCTTAGGTACTCCATCCACCCTTATGATTTTTGGGGGGAGAAAAGTTTATCTGTGCTTTAGTTGGGTTTATATTAACCTGTCTTCAAGTTTAATAATCCTTTCTTCTGCTCTGCCCAATATTTTTTAAAAAGTCTATTAAATTACACACACACACACACACACGCACATTTTGTTTGTTTGGTTGATTTTGCTTTTCTCATCTCTCTTTCTGGAATTCCAGTGAAACATATAGTAGAACTTCTTCCGTGTTGCCTATAAATAATTTTTGTATTCTCCTCCTCCATTTTGTCTTTCTGTGCTTCATCCTGAATCTTTTTCCAACTTCTCTTACTATTCACTAATTCTTTAGCTTCTCAATTGTATTCTTAGTTTTGTTATTTATGTTTTTAAGTTCTAGAATTTCAATTTAGTGCTGTAAAAAAGAAATCCCAATTCCTTGATTATATATCCTAACTTGTCTTTTACTTTATAGAACATATTAAGCATGGTTATTTCATTATTTTATTTTTTATTATTTTTTAAAAGATTTTATTTATTTATTTATGAGAATGCACAGAGAGGAGAGAGAGAGAAAGAGAGAGAGAGAGGCGCAGAGACACAGGCAGAGGGAGAAGCAGGCTCCATGCAGGGAGCCTGACGTGGGACTGGATCCTGGGTCTCCAGGATCAGGCCCTGGGCTGAAGGCAGTGGTAAACCGCTGAGCCACCCGGGCTGTCCCATAGTTATCTTAAAGTTTGTTTCTGATAATTCAATTTTCTGAATCTCTAGAAATTCTGATTTTATTGCCATTTTCTTAATTACTTGTATGTATATATATATTTATATTACGTGCAAGACAATATATAGAAAAACTATGGAGCTAATTTGAAGCTTAGAAAGTTACATTTCTTCAAATAAGGTTTGCTTTTGCCTCTGAAAATTTTGAGGTTATGGACATTAGCAATCCAGGTCACCTTAATGCAGCTCAAAACAAAGACTCATGATCCATTCTTAAGATGATTTGAGGCTGGTCTTCAGTCCCTTTGAGGGTTGGCCTAATTCTGGTCCCCTTTACTCTATGGTATGGCCTTTTGGGACCTCTGCTCATATCCTAGGGAGATTTTTAGGTCTCCCATTCCTTGGTTGTCCCCAAATTTCAATTTTTGCTTCCCTACTTCAAAGAGTTTGTTGAAATCTGCTCATCTTGTGGAATTGGCAGATAGAGAAATAGGCAGAGGAGGAAGCATGGCCTCAAATACCAGTTTCACTTTTTGATGATTCATTCTTTTTTTGGATCATGGACCCATAATTCTCCCATAAAGTTCCCTGTTTTTTTTGTTTGGTTGGTTTTGGTTGGTTGGTTTTGCTTTTAATCTTGTCCAGCTTTCTAACTGTTCTCAGTAGGACAATCAGCTTGAATTGATTTGTCTGTCATTTTTGGGGAAATAGAATCTAAACTCATTTTCTGTAATATTTTCAAGAGTGGAATGTAGGTCGTATATTTTTTGAGTTCAGCATATATAAAAATATCTATTTCTTTACACACACAAACAAACTGTTTCACTGTGAAAAATATGTAAATACTGTTTCATTGTTTTCTGGCATTTAGAATTAATAGAAGGCAAATCATAGACCACTGTGATTTGTCTGTTACAGAATATCTTTCTGGTTCTTAATTCTTGGAGATTTATGTATTAAAAACACTTTTCTTCAACACATATATTTTTACAGCTTTATTTATTTGAGAGAGAGAAAGAGAGAGAGAGAATGAGTGAAAGGGGCAGAGAGAATGGGAGAATCTCAAGCAGACTTCACACTGAGCAAGGATATCCTGAGATTATGATGTGAGCTGAAGCCAAGTGTCAGAGGCTCAACTGACTGTGCCACCCAAGCACCCTTTTCTTAAATATTTTTTATATATGAGTATTTTTTAATTGACTTTTGCCTATAACATTAGGAATGCTTTCAATCTGGAAATTCAGGTCCTTTCTCAGTCTTTTTAAGGAAATTTCTCTTTAGTGAAATTTTAAATTATTGCTTTCTTCAAATAGTTTTGGTATGTTTCTCAGGAATACCATAATTCATTGGTCAGATTTTTGTTTCTGTGCTGTGTAGCTATTCTAACCACTATTTTCCATATATTTATCTTCTATATTCTTAGCCTCTCAGATTGATTTACTACATAACTTACTTGACTTTTCCCCCAAATCAGTTCTGTTTGTTGCTTTGAATTCAGGTTTCTAATTTTGCTCTTTTATTTTTAGTTTAATTATACTTATCATATCTTTTGTCCAAATTCATTTTTATCTCATTCTGTTAGCTTCCCATCTTACCATGAATTTCTGTGACTTTCTACTCCTGTTTTTATAGAAGCCACGTGATCTTGCATCGAGTCGCAGATACTACAATACCTTCCTAAAATATTTTGATTCATAGACTAGATAGTTTTCAGACATATTTTCTCTCAGGTGTCAACATGATATTTTCTTTTATTTGAAGTATACATTGGTTGGTCCTTCTTTTTTTTTCTTTTTAAAATCAATTTTGCTGGTTCTGTTAGTGGCCAAGTGAGTCTGTACTGTGCCCCATGGTGTGCTGTTTTGGCCCATGTTACAGCCAGGTGAGCCTGAACCAGACTGAAGTCCCATCAGTGGGGATCATCTTGTGCCTGGCTTTCATCTCTTCACCCTGAGGGTGCAGAGACCTGAGCCAGGCAAGTAGTATTGGGGCTCTGAGACCAGATACACATGTGTCTTCACCTAAGCCAACCTCATCCATGTTAATGAGGAGGCTGTGGCCAGTCGACTGGACCACTGGCCACCCCTGCATTATCAACTAGATTGTTTGTGTGGTCTGATTGCTATGTTCATTCCATGTATGTGCAAAGACTTGAGCCAGGCTGCATGGGTTCCATCCTAGCTCCAACATGATCTTGCTGTGTGACCTTGTCCAGTTACTTACGCTCTCTGTGCTGGATCTTAGATGTTTGAGGATATGGCCATGGACTTAACTCTGGAAGAGTGGCAGAAGCTTGATTCTGCATTGAGGACTGCCTTTAGGGATGTGATGCTAGAGAAAGATAGAAACCTCACATCAGTGGGATGCCCTGTTTCCATGTCCAATGTGATTTTCAAATTGGAGCCAGGAGAAGAGCTGTGGATGGTGGGGGAGGGAACACTACCTCCAGCCTGTCTAGGAGATGTTTGGGAAATTGGTAATCAAATAGAAATACACCAAGAATATAAAGAGAGACTTTTGAATCAAGTGAATTGCATCTATGATAAAACACCTACTGAACAGAAAGGGTATGGACACAAAGCATTTACAAACATATTTCATCTCTTCTCATTTGCGAAGATATTTATTCCATCAAGACAAAAACTCCATGAGCATGTTTTAGGTGGAAGGAATTTGAAAGATAACTTAGATTTACTTGATTTAGAAGAAAAACACCTTATGAATTTAATGGGGATGAAAAATCATTCAGTTATAGTTAATTTCAAATCAAGCATGAAAATATTCATACAGGTAAGAAAATTTATGAATGTGGGAATGTGTAATTAATTGGATGCCAGAATGTCCACCCTGAAGAGAATCCCTGTGGATATAATGAGTGTGGGGAAAGTACTGATTAATCATCCTTTACTAGACACAGGAGATCTCATACGAGTGAGAGACACTATGAATGCAAATTCTGCCAGGAAGCCTTTAGTAGAAAAACATACCTCATTATACACCAGTGAATTCAAACTAGAGAGAAATTCTGTGAAAGTGGAAATGCTTTCAGTAGTAGTTCTTATCTTATTCAGCATGAAAAAAATGCATACTGGTAGTACATACTATAATGTAATGAATGTGGGAAGCTATCCAGTCTGTGGTAAGTTGTAACAGTAGACCTAACAGACCAAGACATCATTATTCCATATAAACTTTAAATTAAGATTAGTTTGACAGGAAGAATTCTGAATTTTTTTTCTCTTCTGAACTGGTATCAGGATACCTTTATGTTGGAAATGACACAACATAAAAACTGACTTAACAAAAGAAAGTTTATTGGTACATATCATAAGAAAGTCCAGGATAACTACTTAAAAGGAAGAAAAAGAGAATTTGACATTTTGAGAAAGTCTAAATATTGAGTCTTCTGATCCATGAACATGACATATCTAACCATTTATTTAGGCCTTGTTTAATTTCTCTCAGCAATATTTGCTAGTTTTCAGTGTGTAGGCCTTATAGATATTTTGTTAAAGGTATTCTTAAATCCTTTATCAGTTTGGATGCTATTGTAAACAGTATTTACAAATTTAATATTCTATTTGTTCATTGCTATTACATAAACATGTAATTGTTTTGTATTTTGATTTTATATGCAGCAATCTTGCTAAACTCATTTATTAGTTTTTGTAGCTTATTTGTAAGTTTCTTAAGATTTTCTGTGTACATGATTATACTCTCTTGCAAATAAAATTTTTTCTTCTTCCTTCCTAATTTGTACATTCTCCTAACTTGCCTCCCTGCTACCTTTCCTCCCTTCCTGCCTCCCTCTCTCCCTTCTTTTCTTCTTTCCCACCTATCCTCCTCCTTCTTTCTTTTTCTCATTGCACTGTCTTATTTCTTCAGTTCAATGTTGAATAGAAGTGCTACAAGTGAGTATGTTTGTTTTCTCCCCCCAGTCTCTAGGGGGCATGTATTTGGACTTTTAGCATTAAATCTGATACTGGTTGTAGGCTTTTTACAGGTGCTTTTTATTAGAGTAAGGAAGTTCCTGTCTATTTTTAGTTTACTGAGAGTTTTAATCAGAGTTTTATACTGCACAAATGTCAGTTTTGGTCAAATACATTTTCTTCTATTGAGATGATCACATGACTTTGTCTTTTATTTTGTTAATATGGTAAATTACATTCATTTACTTTGCATTGTGAATCCAACCTTATATTACCTGGGATAAGTTCCACATTGTCAGCTATATTATGTTGCCAGATTCAGTTTGCTAGTTTTTGTTAAATTTTCTGACTCCTACATTTATGAGGGACATTAATCTAGTTTTCTTTAATTATAATTGTCATCTTGTTTTGTTTACAGAGTAATGTGGCCTCATAAAATGAGTTGGGAAGAATTTCCTCATGTTCTGTTTTCTGAAAGAGTTTTTGTAAAATTTGTATTATTTATTCCTTAAATAGTTTATAGAATTCACTGGTGAGTCTATCTGGACTTGAAGTTTTCTCTGTAGGAAGATTTCACATTATCAATTCAATTTAATGTTATGGGGCATTTAGGTTTTCTACTTTTTATTCAGTCATATTTATAATCTGTTTTTTGAGGAATAAATAGTTTATGCATTTTGTTCAACTTGCCAAACTTTTGGCATATCTGTAGGATCTGTGGGGATGTCCTCCTACCTTTCACTTTTGAAAGGTAGGTAATTTGTTTGGTAATTTGTTTTTCTCTCTCTCTGTCTCTCTATTTTTGGTATTGGTAATTTGGTATTGGTAATTTGTTTTTCTCTCTCTCTGTCTCTCTTTTTTTAAAATCAGACCAGACAGGGGGCTTATCATTTTTATTGAACTTTTCAAAGAATCAGCACTTGGTTTTATGATTTTCTCTACTGGTTTTTTTATTTCTAGTTTCATTGATTACTGCTTCTACCTTTATTATTACTTCTATTAATATTGAGTTTAACTTCTTTTTCTGTCTTACTAAGATAGAAGCATAAATTGATTATTTTGGACCTTTTATATGATCTAGTTTAAGAATTTAAAACAATAAATTTACTTTTAGGTATTGTTTTAGTTTCATCCTACAAATTGGTATGCTATGATTTCACTGTATTTCAATATAGGGTATTTTCTAATATTCTTTATGATTTTTCTTTTTATTTATGGATTGTTTAGAAGTGTGTTTGTTTTTTTTAATTTTCATTTATTTATGGTAGGCACACAGTGAGAGAGAGAGAGGCAGAGACACAGGCAGAGGGAGAAGCAGGCTCCATGCACCGGGAGCCTGATGTGGGATTCGATCCCGGGTCTCCAGGATCGCACCCTGGGCCAAAGGCAGGCGCCAAACTGCTGCGCCACCCAGGGATCCCAGAAACGTGTTTGTTTAAGAGTACAAATACTTGATGATTTTACAGTTATCTTTTTATTTATTTCTAGTTTAATTTCATTGTACTCAGAAAATTTACTCTATGATTTCATTCTATCTAAATTTTTGAACTTTATTTTATTGACCAGAATATTGACTCAATACTGAGAGAAGATTGTTGAAATTTACAACAATAATCATGGGCTTATTTCTCTTTAAGTTCTGTCAGTTTGGCTTCATTTAATTTGAAACTTTATCATTAGATGCCCACATATTCATGATTGTTATGTCATTTTGATGAATTGATTCATCATGAAATATCCCTCTTTATTACTGGTAATATTCTTTGTTCTGGAGCCTATTTGTCTGATATTTATATAGACACTGCAACTTTTTTGTAGTTAGCATTATATTAGTGTGGTGTAACTTTTTCTCTATTCACTCTTTTAAAAATTTTTTATTGGGCAGCCTGGGTGGCTCAGCAGTTTAGTGCCACCTTCAGCCCAGGGTGTGATCCTGGAGACCCGGGATCGAATCCCACGTTGGGCTCCCTGCATGGGGCCTGCTTCTCCCTCTGCCTGTGTTCCTGCCTCTTTCTCTCTCTGTGTCTCTCATGAATAAATAAATAAAATCTTAAAAAAATTGTTTTTAAATGATTTGAGTAATCGTTATACTCAATGTGGGGATCAAGTTCACGTGCTTTTCTGACTGAGCTAGCCAGGTGCCCTTCTATCTGTTTACTTTTAACTTATCTATCTTTATATTTCAATTGTGTTTCTCCCAGGCATACTTTTTTTTGAAAAAGTTCAATCCTTTTTTGACAATCTCTGCCTTTTAGACCATTTACATGCCATGTAATTATTGTTTAGACTATTTAGATTTAATGTAATTACAGATATGGTTGGGCTTAAGTCTGTCATCTTACAGTTATTTTCTATTTGTCCCATCTAGGTTCCTTTTCTTTTTAATATCTTGTCTTCTTTTTGGTTAAATGTTTTTAGTATTCCATTTTACCTCTGTACTGAATTATTAGCTATATCATTTTTAAGAAGAATTACTCTAAAGTTTATAATATGTACCTTTAACTTCACAGTCTACCTTCAAATAATATTATACTAGTTTACATGTAATGAAAGAACCCTATGCACTTTTATCTACTCCCATCCTTTTTGTTCTTCTTATCAAATATTTAGTTCTGTAATTATTACTCTCACAATACATGGCTGTAATTATGTGAAACAGTAAATAATCTTTTAACAACATGCAGATACAGGTAGAAAGTCTTTTGTATTTGCCACTTGTAGAACTCTTTATGTCTTTTCATAGGTCTAGCTTCTATCTGGTATAATTTTCCTTCAGGCTTTCTTTAACATTTCTTGTTGTGGAGCTCAGCTGGCAGTGAATTCTCTTATCTTGTATTTGTCTTCAGATAGTCTTTATTTCATATTCATTTATGAAGGATATTTTCACTGGGTATAGAATTCTAGGTTGACAGTTTTTTTCTTTCAGCCTTTTAAAGATGTCGTTCCATTGTCTTCTGGCTTGCATTGTTTCTGGCGAGAAATCAGCGATCATTCTTATCTTTGTTCCCCTGTAAGTAATGTGTCTTTTTTTCCTGGCTGCTTTTAAGATTTTTCTCTTTATTGTGGCTTTACATTAATTTAATTATAAAGAGTTTTGCTGTGATTTTCTTTGCTCTTATTTTGCTTAAGATTCATTGAGCTTCTTAGATCTGTGGGGTTATAGTTTTTGCCAAGTTTGAAAAATTTTGGTCATTGTTTCTTCAAATATCTCCCTCCTCCCCACTTTTGCTCCTTTTGGACTTTTAACCAGAAGTACTTTATACTGCCCAATATTTTCCCACAGCTCACTGAAGTTCTGTTTATTTTTCTTCCAATGCTTCAGTTTCAGTAGTTTCTTTGGTTATGTCTTCTAATTCACTGATTTTTTTCCCTGTGTATTGTTTAATCTGCCATTAAGCCCATTCAGTGATGTTTCCATGTTCTATATTGTATTTTTAATTTTAGAAATTCCATTTGGTTCTTTTATTATATCTTTCATCTCTATCCTCATTGTGTTCTGTTTTCTTTTGAATATGTTTATAATAGCTGTTTTTAAGTCCTTGCTTGCTAACCACCTTGTCTCTATGATTTCTGGGTTTATTTCTATTGGTCAGTTTTTTTCCCCAGTTAATGGTAACATTTCTTTCCTTTTTCAAATATCAAATAATTTTTTACTGGATGTTGGACTTCATGAGTATTACGTTATTGAGTATCTGGATTTTGTTGTCTTCCATTATTATGTTTCAAGAGGTTTGTTTTGGCTGTCAAGTTACTGGTGGATCACCTTGACCCTTCTAGGGCTTGTTCTTATGCTTTGTTAGGGTGAGCCTGGAATAGCTTTTTTCCTAATGTTATTTTAGCCCTACTGCTAAGGTATAATTTCCTAGAGTCTCTACTGAATGCCTCAGGTTTCCACTGAGTTCCCTTCACTCTGGGTGGAGCTTGAATATCTCCCAGACCTGTATGAAATGTAGGAGTTATTCTACCTACAGACCCCCTATAGTTGTTCTCTATGCAGCCTATGGAGTTTTGTCGTACACATGTTCTGCTTATTATAAAGCCAAAGCCCTAAAAGGATTCTTACTCAGATTTCTGGAGCTCTTTCTTTGCATAACTCCCTCTTCTTTGCTATACTACCCAGCAAATATAAATCCACTTGCCTCTTTAAACTCTAGTTTTTGTCCCCTCAATTCAATGAAACCACCTTACTGTGCTTCTCTTTCTTCCATATCTGGGAAGAAACTGCTACCAGGACGAAAGCCAGGGTGATGGTAGGGCTGACTTTATTGTTTTTCTTGTCTCAAGGATGATTGTCCTACAGTACCTGTAGTCCAATTTCTGAAAACAGTTGTTTTGTATATATTTTCCAGTTTTCTACTTGTTTACGATGGGATGGCAAGTCTAATACCAGTTACAATTACTCTGTTATGGTTGGAAACGTATTTCTTGTCTGCTATGTTTTTATATTATATATTTTTTCTTTTTATTTTCAAATGAAGGGAGCTCTATCATGACTATATTTGCCATATAGTAAGATATGTAGATTGATCCTATATCAGAATCAATTGTAATTCTTTTCCCAATTACAAATACCTGTTCTCTACCTTTAAAGATTTTGATTCAGCAGATTTAACATGAGTTTCAGGTATCTTATTTTTGAAACTTGACAAGTGAATTTTGATACACAAGAAAAGCTAAGAATCCCTGTTCTGGTAAGTGTAAATCTAGTATGACTTTGGTAAACTAAATGAGGTATCCCACAATTTATTTTTAATTCAGTGACACCGTAAAAATGAAATAAAATACTATAGGAATAGGACCTCCTGGATATCCCCACTATCTACATATAAAGCATTAATTTCTGGCAAAGCATGAGTCTTCAGGGCCCTGATCAAGTACTATGGCTATGGTACATTCTTATTTCCTTATACCTTTGCCATAGCAGTTGTTATATATTTTGAATATTACTTCTATCTCAATGTCAAGACTTCTTAATGTTTATAAAGTAGTCTGCAAATATTCTCATAATATAGGAATTCATTAATGGCTAGCAGATTTTATCTTATGTACCAACTCTGTTTTATTAATGGTAACTTTCTGGAGCTCTGTGTTGAGAATGATTCCTAAACCAGTTCTGGACTCAGCAGGAAGGTATGATCTTATGGATTAGTAGTATCTGTCAGGACTTTGGGATTGAAGGAATGAGACCTGTCCTGTGTATTTGCAACTCCTATACTGGTTAAAGGCAGTCTTTTTTTCTAGGTTTCTCTAATTATACTTATCACTACTCTCTATATTCATCTTGACTTTTCCACATGTAGAAAACATTTTATAGTTATAGAATGCCTATATTCAAATTATTTCTTCATTTATCCATCCTTATTTATTTATTCTTTCTTTCTCTCCAAAAATATAATCAGTATGATGCTGTGTTTTTAGAGTAATGGTTTTTGGTCTGTACTTCTTATCTTCTTTCAAATAAATCAATCCATTGTGTATTTTTTAAAGCCAGTGGCTCTGTTGACCTTCTTTTCCTATATTTCAAGCACATAATCTTATACTTGGTCTAACCACAGACTAGAAGATTTGAAGTTGGAACACCCCTGGACAAAAAACTTTATACGGTCTGGAGTATTATTAATAAACATTTTTGAATTGTAATGGGATAGATAACTAAGTAAGAATATCATCTCATCTACAAATTCTTGTATATTAGGCCAATCATAATCCTATATGTAAGATCTAAATATGGCAATTTAGAAACAGTGCCCTATTTCTAAACATGTAATTTTATTGCATTTTAAATGATGGAGTATTGTTAGCTAAGTGCTTTGGACTACTGAATCATCTAGATGATGATAATTACTTGTTGCGACTTTCATTCTGATCTATCCCAGATCGCTTGGTTCTTATATCCTCCTTCTCTGTGCATACTGTGTTAAGGAGTGGGTATTAGCAAACTAGCAGGGGTTAGTCTGTGAGTCACAGTCTGTGGTGTGTGAGAGATATATTTCATTTTGGGCAAGAAACTCATCTTTCCACTCTCCACATTTGATGGGAATGGGGTGGGACATGGAATAGTGGAGGTTGACTTACCATTCATTTCAATTATTATCAGTTTGAAACACTTCTGGTGCCAGAAATTGAGGATGTACAGCTTAGTATGTACTAAAATGAAAAGTGCGATGTTGAGAACCAAGAGATAGAGGTTCTAGTCTTAGCTTGTCATTTACTAACTCTGTGACCCTAGTGGGCTACTTAGCCTTTTTAACTTTCATTTATTCATATATGAAATGAGGTTAATAATCTGCTGTACCTATTCTACAGAGTTGTTGGCAGGATGAAGTGAAACCATAGAGGTAAAAACCTTGGAGAACTTATTAATGATATATCATTGTGAGGTAATATTATGGTACTGTGTATGCCACCTTATACTAGCTTGTCTCTCCCCATGGGAAAATAGATGGAGTTGTGATATCTTTGTTCAAGTTTTAAATTTGTCATAGATTTTAAAAATGTTTATTTTAGGAAGCCTCTCGATGACGGTTCTACTTAGGAAGAAGAAACCTAGTGTAATATCTACTATGCTTTTACTAGGGCACCAATAACTTAAATAAGAAGTATTTATCATCTATACTTTGCTTTACAGCTTGGAATCCTATCCACTGCCAGCACATTGAATGCCACAATGCAATTAACAAGCCAGCTGTGAAGGTACTGTTTTATTAGACCTGGTGCCATATTGTATTGTCAGTGGTCAGATTATCAAGAGCAAATTGCTAAATGAAATGGAGTAGGTTCCATCCTTCTCTGTAAAGCAGAGAGGCCAGTGCTCTATAGTACACTCATGCACCTCCAGGTTCAATCTGACTGTACTTGGTGGATTGGTTCAGGATGGGGCAATGAATAGTGGTGACTGGATGTTTGGCGACGAGTTCATGGTCAAGTGCTGTGTAGCAATGAGTAATTATCAGAATAATCCTGGTGAAACACTTACATAGTCCTTACTTGGCTTCTATCTGAGTTAATAAACTCAGGGAGATGTACTTTGCCCCAGTTTCACTAATTTCAAATTATTAGTGTCTGGTGTATAACTGCGAATCCAAGAGTCCTACGACACAAATAGATAAAATTGTTAAGTCTTGACTCAGATCACAGATATGTTTAGTCAAAACGACTGAGAGGTAGTTGGGCAGCAAACACATGGAAAGGTATGTTAGAGGTAAGGGAACCGTGGTTTAGAATGGCCAAGACACTTACCTAAGCCAGAACCGGGTACCTTGGCTCTCAGCCTTGTTCTTTTTCTACTACCACAAATTCCCCTGTTTTGTTATAACCCTGAATCTTTGAATTTAAATGTTAAGAAAAATAATCACACCTTTTAACCAAATTATTTATGGTATATTTGTTGGATACAATACTTGGCTGAAGAGATTGTGTCTGAGTTTGCAAGGATTAACTTTTATATTATGAAGAGTGGGAGTTAGGTCAAGTCATTAGAGTTCACAGATACTTTTTAGGACCTAGTATCCTGGGGGTTTACCTCCCTTCTTCTATAGACAGGAAGACTGTAAAGATTACCAAATAATAGAAACATAATAGTATCATTTTATAGAAACAGAGGAGAAAAGTTAAAATGAGATATAAAAAATATAAATGGAATGAAAAGAAATGTAAATGGACCCCAAAATGTGTTTCATATACCAGAAATGTCAGGAATGCCAATAATAACATTGTCATCTAGATGTATCTTACTAACATTGTCATCCAGATATATCTTCCGGCAGAGGACGTTCTTGTATTATTATGCTTGATCTCTGGTTTTGATAAAGGCAAATTGAATGAATTTATGTTGAGGAAGAGCAAGTGAGGGTAAACTACCAATGGTGGTATAGTCTCACCCATTCTATTATGAGTACTCCTCTGAACTTCCACAGACATTTGGGATTCAAAGGTACTTTTCTTTGGTCTGAGGACATTTTGAGCTAAATACCTGTGAGTTCATGTATTATTTATAGAATTCAGCTTAATTCTTTGGGTGATGAGAATTGCGTAGCTTCCTCACTTTAGTTTCTTTATCTGTTTCCTCTTCCTGCTTGTGTTAAAATGCCCTCTTTTGGTTCACTCAGACGTCAACAGAAAGGAGGTCTTTTTGTCTGATTTTTCCACTTATTTTTTCCTTGACCTTATGTCATACTGCATTCTCAGGAGTTCTCTGACTTCATTATTAGTAAATGATTTTTGGTTTTCCACTCACAGAAGTCATCATGAATTAGATTTTCTCCCTCTCTTCTACACAAACAGCTTAGTCCACCCCTTTGGCCCAGCTTTGCTTTGCCTACAGGCTGTTCCCCATAGCTAGTCATGCAGGACAGGCAAAACCATCCTACCTTTGTCCCATTTTTAGGTGAGGTGAAATTCACATAACATAAATTCAATCAATTTTTACAAATTATTATTATTATTTAAATTCAATTAGTCAACATATAGTACATCCTTTGT
Organism: Canis lupus familiaris; assembly: GCF_011100685.1. Classification (NCBI taxonomy): domain Eukaryota; kingdom Metazoa; phylum Chordata; class Mammalia; order Carnivora; family Canidae; genus Canis; species Canis lupus. The sequence goes on from NC_049229.1 coordinate 63,016,413, forward strand.
TTCAGATGTATAGTTCAGAGATTTATCCATTACATACAACACCCAGTGTTCATCACATCGCTTGCCCTTCTTAATGCCCATCACCCAGCTACCCCATCCTCCACATCCCCCCTCAAAGTGAATCATTCATTGGCATTTAGCACATTCACAATGCTGTGCACTATCATCTTTATCTAGTTCCTAAACATTTTTATCACTCACCCCCCTGCCCCCAATTTTACTTTCTGAACTCCAGTGTTCCTAAAGAATTTTCTTTTGTATTTTTACTCTGCTTCCCTGGGAAGGTAACATTTTTGTTAGTGCCTCTTGTGCTGGGGCTGTTTTTGCATGACACCAGGTCTGGCTCAGTATTGTTTTTTCATTGCAATATGAACACTCCCCAAACCCATGTATATATGACTATGTGACATATAGGTCGAGGGTATCCAACATCTAGATACTTAGGGAAGAATATTAAATGAAAAGGAAGTCATCCTTTATAGTATGATGCCAATTTAATTTAAAAATCACATAGATGTATATTTATATTCATATTCATAGTGGAAAAACAACCAGTAAAGCTCATCAGAATGTTATTAGTGATTACATTGAGAAGGCAGGTTAATGAGTTATTTAAATTTTCCTCTTTTCTCCATTTTCCTGAGCCTCTACATTGGGCCTAATTGTATTTTAAATGGAACATAACTATTTTTTAATGCAGCAGTCAGATATGAACATATTAATGTGTATGTAAACTGACCTGTTCAGACTGTCCACAAATGGGTCTTATGAATGTAGGAGTTTTTCCTTTTGAACAGAATGAAAAAATGTCTTTACCTGACAAGAGTATCAATGACTCATTGGAAATGAAAGTGAAGTAAGTATATTGAAGAACAGGTCTACACTGGGTACATGGTAAAGACTCAGGGAAAATGAATTTATCCTCACAATATGCATATTATCTCCGTATTCATGAGTTTTAGCACTAGGCAGTGATGATTTGCCAAATGGAAATGTATTATCTATTTTTGTTGCAATACACTGCAAAAACATACTTTTTTTCCCCAAGATTTTATTTATGTATTTGAGAGAGAGAGACTGAGACAGAGAATGCAAGAGCAGGAGGGGCAGAGGGAGAGAGAGAAGTGGGCTCCCTGCTTAGGGACTCAATCTCAGGACCCTGGGACCATGACCCAAGCTGAAGGTAGATGCTTAACTGACTGAACTACCCAGATGCCCCCCAAATGTACTTTTTAGGCAAGAGCCAAGAGGTGTGACAGTATTCAAAATGAAAATATGTTACTTAAGAGTTCATTATATCACACTCTGCTTTTGGTTTTACTTGGTTTTGTTTGCAGATCACTTTATAAAATACTTTATAGCCCAGATAATTATATAAACGAGAGTTAGCAAACTATGGCCCACAGCCGAATCTGGCCTGCTAACTGTTTTGTAAATAAAGTTTCTTTTTTTTTTTTTTGTAAATAAGTTTCATTGGAGCACATTTGTTTGTGTATTGTCTATGGCTGCTTTCATGCTACAACAGCAGAGTTGAGTAGTTGTGACAGATAATGTATGGTCCCTAAAGCCTGAACTATTTACTCTCTTGTCATTTATGGAAAGTTTGCTAACCCTTCATTTAACACACCAAAAAGTAATTATTCATTGCATCAAAGGAGGTGTGAAACTTATGAAAATTTTCACACTGGCCCTCTAGCATGAAGGAATATATAATTTACAGATTTTGATGATATAACAATTGAAATTTAGGAATTCCAACTCTTGGTTTCCCAGTCATTGTGCTCACTTCAGCAGCCATACATTAAAATTGGAATGATCTAGAGAAAATCTGCTTGGCCCCTGCACAAAGATGATACACAAAACTCTTCAGGTTTTAATTTTAAATGACAGGCTGCTTGGGTTATAAATTTGGTTCATTTTTCCTCCCTAATCAGTAAAAACAACCAAAGAAAAGGCAGAACAGAATTCCAGAAGGATCTGTGTCATAGGCATATTAACTATACAGTCAGCTATAGCATGGATTATTTCTTGTAGGACAGGAACAAAATTAAAAATGACTTTGGTAAGTCATAGAAATTAAACCTGATGTAAAGTACAAAGTTCAGCTAGTTGTGTTCACTTGATTTTAAACATCCAGGTATTTGAAATACCCTGATTCAACAGTAAAACAAACGCTTTTCATCTGTGTCATTAAGCTCATGGAAACTCAGCCATATATAATGCAAAACTGAACAGGGCACAGCAGGGTTAAACGAACTACAGGTTATGCATGGAAGGATAAAAACACCTAAAAGTGCGACATTGGATGGTTGATATAGAACTTCGTTTCAGAGTAAGAAAAGCAAATTGCTCAGTGTTAGGCCACACATGAAATTTTTTGAATGAAACTTCTAAGAAGCAAAATTCTCCACTGCCAGAATTTTGGTATCAGTTGTGATTTTTAAATTTTAATATATTTTCCTTTTCCGAAAGAGAGATTGCTGTGTTTCCCACTTTCTTTTCTTTTCTTTTTTTTTTTAATAAGTATTTTTTTTTTTTTTTAATTCAGAGAGAGAGAGAGACTGAGGGGCAGAGACACAGGCAGAGGGAGAAGCGGGCTCCATGCAGGGAGCCTGACGCGGGGCTCTATCCTGGGTCTCCAGGATCAGACCCCGGGCTGCAGGCGGCGCTAAACCGCTGCTCCACCGGGGCTGCCCTGTTTCCCATTTTCAAGCAGGAATGAATGCACCCGTAACATAGAGGCAATTCCAGCCACCACTGAACAAGATTTTTCCTCCTTGTGGAATGAGGGTGGATTTGTTGACACTAGTTGTTACTTAATTGCAGATAACAGGAGAAATGAAATCCCACAGTAGGTGGATTTAAATCTCCAGTGTGGACTCATCAGCCAGTGCAGGAAAAGCATCTATAGGTTAAGTGGGTTTTACTAAAAATATTTATTCTATTTGCTTTTGAAAATCCGTCACAATTGAAACCTTTGCGTTCACAATATGGGGGGTGTAATAAACAGCAAAGGAAAGTTCATTCTGCCTTTTCCTGTGTTTCAGATGTGTATAGACCCTTCCCTGTCAGTGGCTCTGGGGGATAAACCACCCCCATTGTATCTCTGTGAAGAATGCAGCCAGAGGATCGCAGGGTAGGTATAAGTATACTCCAAGAAAAGGAAATAGAGCAACAAGGGAAGATAAGAAAAATCAGTTGGACTTAAATTGGCCACATTACTCCCATTTCCCACTAGTCTCTTTGTTTTTTAAAGGTTCATTTGTCAGATATTTGATATATAGCAAACTTTCATTTGAGAGATTTCAGCTTTGAAAAATTGCAATATTTCTCCCCGTGCAATAAGAGAAAGCAATTCCATGTAATAAAGCAGCCCCAATTTTCAAGTGACCCTGTTAAAAAAGGCCACAGAGAAAAATAAAAGAAAATCGTGGCTTTCAAACATGACATACAATTCAAATGGGTTCTCTTTGCTTGTTAGTTCTGCAGACTCACACTTAGCGTTGTACAAATCATGCTGTACTTTGGTTTGCTTAATTAGCATCTGGAAAGTATCATTTAAAGCTAACTGAATATGATGAAATGCCTATAATTTATAATTTCGCTGAAATCCATTAGACATTTAAAAAGTTTATTATGACAGTGCTCTTAATTACATTTACTTTCTAGTGAAGCCTTCTAGCAATAGCATGCAGCTTATGAACATTCATGTGGAAGGGTAATGTTGCAAGGAAGCTAAAAAATGAATTTTGTTTTTCTTTATAGGGACCACAGTGAATGGTTGATTGATGTTCTTCTGCCACAAGGTATGGTTTACTTCAGAAAGGATGAGTAAGAAGTAATCATGACTAATGGCATGGTTGGTTTGTCTCCTTTTATACTGTATTATTTGTATTATTTTACAAAGACAGTAATCAAAGTATTATATGCTATGAAGAGTCATTGATACGAAACATTATATCAATGTCGTGTTTATAGCCACACATTTAATAATAAAGGAAGAGGTATAATCTCAACCTAAGTTAAGAGTAGATGTTGGAATTAGGATTCCATATGATAAAAGCCTTGCTGAATTATGTCTTGAGAGATATTCTGTGTAGATAACAGGCATTGCCAATATTTGCTGTGCCAGGTCAGAAAGAGAATAGAGAATGTGAATGGAAAGAATACTGAATAATAGGTCTTTCTCCTACCACTATTATTAGCTCTGTGTTTTGGGGGAAAGTCATTTAATGGCTCTGAGACTCAGTCTCCCAGTGAAACGGGGATAAAGTATACGTGACTCATCTCAGTGGAAAGATGGGATGTGTGATTCTCGCTGTTTGTTAGCATTCTGAAAGCCAAGTCTGATAAGTTGGCAGGTCCCAGACAGAGCATTCCTTTACACCTCTGTATGCAGGCATTGCAGCCACTTAAGTGGAGGCTGAAGTGACTGGGGGAAGTATTGAGGAAAGCAGAGGAAAGATGAAAGGTGGAAAAAGCTGGGGATACACTGAGCACAGATCAAGCCCATAGGAGGAACCTGATACATGATTTCAGCGGTAGATAATAAAAGACTTTCTGTGAAAGGCCATATTTAAAAAGAAAAGTAAAGACCTTATGTTAACTAAATTCTGTGAACATTAGAAAAAAACTTAAGGCCATTTTCCTGATTACACGATTTCTTTATAGTCTTTTAATATTAGGTAGTTTCAACTTTAGAAATAAATTAGTTCAGTGAGTGCTCTCCATTTGTAAAATGGATCAGTAATGTTGGCCTCTACATCCTTCAAAAAGGCATTTTGAAAATTTGTATAAAGATATCTGTGAAATGATTTGGGCATGTATGGGTAAAAGTAAATTTTCCCCCCTTAAATTAGGTTACCCAAACCTTATAATTTAAGGTTTGGTCAGGATCCAAACTATCCAATATTTTTAAATATTGGATATGTTGCTGAATTCTGGTCACCTTCTCCAGATGATACTCATCTTTGGAAGAAAATTTATAATGACTTCTAATTATTTATCTGGAGATGTGACACTAACTTCAGGTTAAGACAAACTCTGGATATCAAACTGGCAAATAACCTTTAATTATACAAAACCAGTTTTAAAAACTGAGTTATAAATTTTTTTGACTTGGCATCCACTAATTCATAATTTCCAGACAGTTTGGGAGACATTTACCTTTGATCTTTTAAAAAAATTACAACCTAGACTATACTATAAGTAATGCTCTAGTTCATTTTTTGAACACTTAATATTTCAGGGGGAGTGTTAACATATTCTTGGAAAAATTATTTTCAGGTACTCTCATGCATTATTTTTCATGGAAATAATTGATATGCCCACTGAAAAGAGTTTGTATCCATTTGTTAAGGTCAATCCCGAAGTAGACAGTAGTTTGACATTCTTACTCCAACTGGCCAGTCCGTGGGTTTGAAAATTACTTTCTCTGAAATGAGCATGCAGCTGGTTTTACACTAGTTAAGGACTGATATAAATCAATAGTTCAAGTCTGAGTAATCCAAGTTAGTAAGTTTTTTCTACAGTTTTGAAATAGCAAATCATCTCCATGGTGAAGCTCTAAATATATCACATCAACTCGGTGTCATAGTGTAATGGAAGAGCAGTAAATGGGGAATGTAGAGACATTATCTCTAGATCTGCCTTTATCATTGATAGCTTATGTGATGCTGAAGAAGTCATGCAAATCTTGATTTTGTTCTGTCAAATGAGATGAGATTAATGTTATTTTAATTTGATGATGACATGATCTGAATTCTAAGTCATGTCCGAAGAGGTTGAATTTCTTGTAAGAACAGGTGAAGTTATTTGTAGCATGCAGGAGTTCCTGACCTCATTAAACACAGGTAGATGACAATTAATAAGATAAGAGAGAAGCTGTTTGGGCCTATTCTAGATATTGTGTTACTAAGCTTGTTTTTACTCCCTTTTGTGGCTGCCCTTATATAAAATGGGCTGTCTTTCTTTGTTGATATGTTGTGTACTTTCCCCCTTACAGCTGAAATATCTGCTATATGTCAGAAGAAGGTAAGAGCAAACTATCTGTGTAGTGGGGCATGATTTGCTGTGTGTATGTAAATTCATTCATTGACATCTGCCTCATTTCTGCCTCCTGGTTTCCCAGTATGTACATGTCACTGTATTTGCAGAGGGGGAAAAGAAATAACTTAGCATGTAAGATCGCTGTGTCCCAATGGTGTGTTTCCATTTCTGCTTTTGCTCACCCATCTTATATGCACAGTGTTTTGATAAGTAATTGGAAATAAAAACATATGTGTAACTCTAATTACAAAAAGCTTTGAATGACCCTGCAGAACCTGCAACTTAACTTTGGAAAAGGATGTATCTTGTATGCTCAAAGTCTTTCTTGTTTTGAAGTGGAATGCAAATAGTCCAATATATGTGTGTCAAACATACCCAGCTGACTGTTTGAAAATATTCATTTATATGTAAGCTGAATGATACCTCTAGTTAAAGATTTTACCTTCAGATTTCCTTTACCCATTTTTCATAACAATTTCCCTAAGCTATTTCCATCCTCTTTTCTTGTTCTAGTTGAAAAGTACAAGACAAGGTAGTGTGGTGTCATACAAAGAACTCTGGCTTAGTTGGTTGAGACACTTGATTGCTGGCCAGCTCTGTCCCCATCTACCTGTGAGGCCATGTACAAGTCATTTAAACTTTTTAGGACTTGGTCATGAATGAGCACCTTTAGAGGGCTATTTCAGTTATCTATTGTCATATAATAATCCTAAAAAGTCGTGGTTTGTAATGGCAGATACTTATTTGCTCACAGATCTGTGGTCAACTAGACAGTGCTCAACTAGGCAGTGCTTTTTATAAACTACTCCAGGCTCACTCATGTGCCTGTAGTCAACTGGTGGGTAGTCAGGGGATTGGCTGGTCCCAAATGACTTCACTCCTACATCTAGGGCCACAGCTGGGGCAGCTAGGAGGCTTGGGATGACAGGGGTGGCACCCTCCAGGGAGCAAGGCTGGATTTGTTCACAAGGCAGCAGTGTTCTGAGTGAATGAGAGAGTAAGTTGCAAGGCCTTTGAAACTAAAGCTCCGAAGTCACATTGCATCATGGCAATTCTGTGGCATTCTGCCGGTCAAAGCAAGTCCCAAGGGCAGCCCAGATTCAAGGAGAGAAGCAATAGACTTCTCCCCTTTAGAGAAGGAGTGACAAGAATTCTGTGGTCATATTTAATCTACCATAATCCACCCTCTGGACATAATCACTTACATTTCTCATATGTAAAATACTTCCACCACCTTACAAAATCTCCTAAAATCTTAAATCCATTTATGGCTTCAATTCATCATCTTGTGATCTGCATATGGTCTAGTTCCTGATGAAACTCCTTGGGTGCAAATTCTCTTGATCCAGAGACCTGTGAATTAAAAAGGCAAGATATCTGCCCCCTTCACCCCCTACACATGATGATGAGACAGGGACAGCATAACAGCATTGAACCTCCGTTCAGAAGTGGAAGTACATCGCTGTCAGCAGATTTATAACAGTTCCAGCCACGAACATGTCAACAGTTCTTCCATCTCCAGGGACGGCAGATGTCCTTGACTAGGATCTGGTTTTACTTCCTGGGCGTTGTTCCCTAATCCGTTGCTGGTCTCCTGAATTCTTTGCTCTACTCTTAGGCATCTTTCTTTTCCAAGAAGAAATGGTACATGTTGCAGCTGAGAGACTCCCTTTGCTTGTCCCCTTCATGCCATCCCACAGACTTCCATTCATATTGAACTGTGTCTGCCCCCTTTATTTTAAATTGGTGGTGCTTTTGCTAGTAAGACTTTCTGTAAAACTCTGGATTTTTAGTAAATCTCATTGAAATTCAGTGCCCCCAAAGCACATCCATAATTCTTTTGGGGGCAGTCTTTTCTATACTTCGGGCATTTTGGTCTGCCCTTAAAATTATTAGAAGCCCTGTTCTAGCTGAAAGGCTCAATGAGGCATTACCTTATATCCTTCTGAAGTTTTAACAAAGGATCATGCAGCCAGTCAGCATACGTTTGATTTGATTTTTATCCTGAGGCTATTTTCCTACTTTGAGAATCTTTTATAAATCAGAGAGACAAGGGTAAGGAACAGTTTTATATTTTAAACTGCATGTCCTGGCTCTGGTTATATGCCTAACATATTTGGCATCCAGAGTGAATAATTTTTTTAACACTGCCCTCCTTTTTACAACAAAACTATTTTTAATAATAAGCTTCAAATTAGCACATTTTTATTACTTATCCTTTATTAAATATGATATTGTATATTTGGAGAGCATTCATTAAGTTCATAATAGTTCAGAATTGCTTGAGCTTGCTTTGGGTACAGTTGTGTCTCCCTCTTGTGGAGGACAGATTCTGACATTTGAATAGTAGGTTTGAAATAGGAATCAAGATGGTAAAGGTAAAGAGACAGACTTCGATTTGTTTCCATTCTGTCATTCTATGAGACACATTGGAGTTACTTTTTTATGTTTAAAATTCAAAGCAGTGAAACTGAGTAGCTGGGGAAACCATGCTCAGCTGAATCTGAATCTAAGGGAAGTCTCTTTAGTTTGCTTTTGAAATGAATGCATATAGGTGAGTCCACCTGGGTTGAGGAAGACTGTGGCTTGGAAATACATTATTAAAACTTTTGTTTTAATTGTTTTGTTTTAATTGTTAAAACAATTGTTTAGAACTTGAATCAACTAAAGGTTATTTTGGGGCAAAGTATTTTATTGCTGATATTACTTAGAACTGATGGCAATGGTGAGAAAGCAGGTTGACTCTTTGTTGATATTTCTGATGCTAGAATATGCAGTAAATCCAGATAACAGCATAAAAAATCACTCAAAATGTGGCAGCATAAGATGACAGCCATTTAATTATGTTCCTTGATTCTGTTGGTTAGAGATTTGGACGGGGCACAGTCCATAACCTGTTTCTGCTTGGTGATATTTAAGGCCTCATCTGGGGACACTTGAGTAACTGGGGACTGGGATTATGTAGAGGCTTCCAAGATCATTGTTTGGGCTCTGGGTGGGGATGACTTGAAGGCTGGGCTTAGCCAGTGACATTGACAAGAAACTTACACAGTGCCTCTCCATATGTCTTGACCATGGCAGAGTTCTGAGTATCCCAATAAGGAACCATCTGAGGAGAGAACATTTCAAGAGGGCCAGTGAAAGCTGCAGGTCTTTTGAAATCTGGCCTCAGGAGTCATATAGATATCACATCTGCCATATTCTCTTGGTTGAAGCAGCCAGGAGCTCATCTAGATTCAAGGCAAATGGATGCATACCTAAGGATGCCAACCCAAAGGGCCTCGTCTGCAACTGGACTTGATTTAAATGACAAGACCTTAAACCTCTAGCCAAGAATTTGCATGTGGGAAGAATGTAAATAGTTTGGGACCAGAGATAGGATAGTTAATCTCAGGCCTTAAACTTCAGGACTTTATTATAGTGAATAACTACCCACTAAACCCATATCCTTATCCTCTTGTTTATAGAATAGTGGGAATCCCAGAGGAACAAAGGCTAATTATAACCAAGAAGAAAAAATTAAGCACTAAGAATGTGCTCTGATATATACCACACTGCTAGTAGTGTGATATTGGTTTGGTTGGGGAGCAGAAGCCCTAAGCCAATAAAGATTCATGTCCTTCCAGAATAAAAGTTAGCATATGAGAAAGAAAAGACACAGCAGGGAAAAATATACCACTTGGAGAAGGCATGACTGACTTGGATGCTCACAAGACTTGGACCTCAGCTGCGGAAGAAACACAACTGTATTTTAACAAATAAATTTTAAAAACGTATTAATAGAAAGCAAGATTATAGGGATGCCTGGGTGGGTCAGTGGTTGAACATCTGCCTTTGGCTCACGGCATGATCCTGGGGTCCTGGGATTGAGTCCCGCATCGGGCTCCCCACAGGGAGCCTGCTTCTCCCTCTGCCTGTATCTCTGCCTCTCTCTCTGTGTCTCTTAAGAATAAATAAATACAATCTTAAAAAAAAAAAAAAAGAACAAGATTACAGAAACTTTAGCCTTGCTTTTATAATTTGTTGGCCCGAGTCCTATGTATAGAATGAGATATCCCCACACTAGTACACGGAGCCTCTTGCTAAAATCGAAGTGAAACAAACCTTACTTTGAAATAGTCATTTGGATAGCCAGTTCAATATGTTGTCAGTGGTTTGAGTTAGGTTTTATGCTTGCTTCGTTCTTCTATCTCCTCAAGAGATCTGTCATGGAGGGATCTCAGATCTTTACTGAGCTCTGCGTTGTCATGGCTTAGGGTAGGACATCCCCTAGAGAAGGTATTCACATCTTTATAAGCTCTATTGAAAGACTGAAAAGCTCTCAGGACACAAGATATTGAGTATGTGGTGTGGCATTTCTAACAGGCCCGGGACACATATTTTTATGGAGGTCAGGAACATTTCCTGACAGCTCCTTAGATGACTTCATATGCATGGTGCACCTCTTTCCTCTGCCTCCTGTCAGGGCAGCTCTGACAGCAGCACCCCCTGGACTCTGAATTCTCTCCGCACCCCTACTTTTCTCATTGGCATCTCTTCCTTTGTGGATTCCTTGCCTGTAGTTGATGTCAGGTGATTCTATGAATGGTTCTTGCTGTGTTTTGCCATGTTCCCGTGGTGTCAGTCAACATATTTGACATATTCTTTGGGTCTCAAGGGAAAGAGTGCTGGTGGGAGTGGGCAGGCAGCCTGCTTTGGGCCATCAGCTCAGGGCAGCATGCCCCCCTGCCTGTCACACAGCAAGGACAGAAGAGCTGCACTGGAAAACTGCTCTTTCAGTGGTGGATTTGGTAATTTTGAAAGTTTAATCTGACGGTTAAAACTGTTCCTTTCCTATTCTGATGTGCTGTGATGCACTCTCTCTGGACCAGAGTTTCAGGCTTTTTTTTCTACCTTTCTGCTGAGGATTCAGAATCCAGAAAGCACCCTACCTCCCACTCCCACCCCATGACTGAGATAACTTTACAGAGGGCTTTCAAACATGGTTCCACTCATATCTATGATGTTTCTGCCACTCACACTAATAGAGACTACTTATCTTTATTTTTAACTATGCCTGAAATCTAACCTATTAGAGATGACCTGTCTTGTAGGATCTTTAGGAAACTTGCGGCCTCTTCTGCTGGCTTCTTAGCTCTCCATTCTGATGTTCTGATTCCTAGCCAAATTTACTTCATTGATCAGTTTTAGTTGATTCCCCCTTCCCGATTTTTTTTGCCTCTAGAACTGCAGTTCTCACGTAAGAAGAGCGGTTGTCACCTGCTTTTCAGCAGGGTGCTGTGGCCGTCACGGAAACAGGCCGGTTCGGTACTGCAAAAGATGCCACTCGAATCATCATAGCAATGAGGTGGGGGCCGCCTCAGAGACCCACCTATATCAGACCTCCCCTCCACCAATCAACACTCGGGAATGTGGCGCTGAGGAGCTTGTTTGCGCAGTGGAGGCTGTGATCAGGTAACAGGCAGCTTGTTTGGTTGGCCCGCCCCAAAACACTGCCTTAGCTTTGAGTCCCCCTTTGTACCCTGAGATGGTACCCTCAACCAGCCTAGCCTCCCACCTTCCATGATGCAGTGACATTTTCATTCATTCATTCATTCATTCAACCAATATTTTTAATGGTATGCCAGGCATGTGTTAGGCACTTGGGAGATAGGAGAGAACAGAATGTAGTCTCTGCCTTCAGGTTACCCCTGCAGGGACTATAAAAACAGAAGCACAGAACTGTGATCCACTATGGTAAGCACTTTGGGAACACAGAGCCGAGGGTGTTGGGGGAATGAAGCACAGGCGCCCATCAGAGTGATGGGTGGAAAGAGCCTGAGCCCAACCTGCACACAGTGAAGTACAGGAAAAATCTAGGTAATTTGGTACTGGGGTAAACCAGCAGCTCTGCAGGAAGCCAGGAGTCCGGTCCTATAGACTGCTGCTGGCTTTCTGTCCTATCACGTGACAGTAAAAGGAGCTTTGGAAATGATAACTTCCAGACTTGTTCTCTTTTTGTACAATATTCACGGAGTCAGGATTTTTAAAAATTAAAGAAATAGTATTAGAATGTTTTACAGATAGGGACTCTTTTCTGTTGTGTCTCTTATTCCATTGGTTAATACATGTAGAAATACAATAAATGTTTGTCAAATGAAATATTACAGAAATTTTAGAAGTCAAAAAAATCATACTGCTATCATTATGGTCAGTTTTACACGTTCTTCTAGTTGTATTCAAATATATTTCTTATTTATGTAACTCTAATCACAGTGTATCCACAGTTCTTTTTGATAAAACCTTATGCTATTAGCTCTTTTTCCATGTCATTGTATAGTTTCCATATTTACCATTTTTAGCAGAAACACAATTGTCATCTAGTTTATTTCCTTCCACCTTTAGATTTCTAGATTTCTTCCATTCTTCGCTATTATAAATTACTCTGATAGATATTTTTATGAATAGTGCTGTTTTTGTGTTTTTTATTTTCTTATGGTAGATGACAGATACGGTTGGCTGGGTCAAAGGGTATGAATATTTTGATGGCTGTTGATACATTACCAAACTGATTTTCAGAATGTGTGTATGAATTTATAATGCCAACAGCACTGTATGAAATGGCTAGTTTTTGATACACCCTTGCCAACATTGGGTTTAATTTTTTGATTAAAAAATATTTTAAAAACATTTTATGTATTTGAGAGAGAGAGTAAGCATGGAAGGAGAGGGGCAGAGAGAAGAGCAGACTCCCTGCTGAGCAGGGAGTCCTGCCAAGGGCTCCATCTTAGGACCCTGAGCTCATGACCTGAGCCAATGTCGTATGCTTAACCGGCTGAGCCACCCAGATGTCCCCAACATTTGGTTTTGTTTTTAAAAATTATGACTTGTTTAGCAGATTGAAAAAGGAGTCTTTATTGTTCATTTTCAGATCTCTGAATATTAGATATTGAATATTGTTCTATTGGGGTACAAATTCCTCGGTCTCTCCTTGTATCATGCATTTGATGTCCACATAATTTCATTTAGTTACAGGGGAAGTATTGACATCTAGTGGGATGGTTGGTAAATTGGAAGCCAGAACGCAGCCGTTCTGCTTGATTCCAATTGATTGGAGAAAGCAGTCTCTTTGTGTCTCAGTTTGTTCATTTTTGAAATGGGGATGGAGTTCAAGGAAGGAAACAAAATTAGGCCTATGGGAGGAACTCCTGCCATTTGAAAGGAGAGCCATCAGGAATGTTTGAGTCGGTACTTAGGAAATAGTTACTCTGAATAGGTCATAACCTAGAATGTGTTTTTCTGGAGTCTGACTTGACATTGCTTGTCTTCGGCAGCTTGTTGAAAGAAGCCGAGTTCCATGCTGAGCAGCGCGAATATGAACTGAACCGCCGTAGGCAGCTGGGCCTTTCATCTTCCCACCATTCCCTGGATAACACTGACTTTGACAACAAGGATGACGATAAACACGACCAGAGGCTTCTCAGTCAATTTGGGATATGGTTTTTAGTAAGAAAATACCTTAACTATTCTCTGCTCTTTATTTCTCACAACATTGCACCAGTGAGGAGTATTTTTTTTAAAGAAGGAAACAGTAAATAATGAAAAGTTAACATGAGCAGTGGGACTCTATTCTGGGACAACTCTGGGTGGTGCAGTAGATTTCCCTGGGGAAGCCTTTTAAAGAATAGCAATGCCCAGATCCCACCCCAGAATCTTGGGAACTTTTTAAAAAAGCTCCCTGATTGATTCTAGTGAATAGCCAGGTGTCAAAACCAGTGGACCAGACCCTGGACTGTTCGAAATGCACCTTTGACAGAAAACAATTGGGAAAGTTGCTAGGGTATGTTGTAAGATCGTGGAGTCAATGTAATGTACAGATGTTTCACATCCCATCTATATACACGACATTTTTCTTGAAAATTCAGTCTCCGTGGCACTCTGAATAAGCATTTGTGACAAGTCTGCATACAGCGAGAAAAATTAGAGCTGTATTGACACGAATTCGATAGTTTTTGACTTATTCAATAGCAACATTCATCCAGTAAAGATCAAACATTCTGCTCCCAAATTCCACGTAAACTGAACCTGCCAGTTGTGTAGAGAAGCAGACTTTTGTTTTTGCCCATCGAAGACATAGAGTAAGTCTCCATATCTCTTTCATGTTTTTACATGTTTACCCAAAAAAGTCGTGCTTTGTTTTGTCTTGCCAAATGGATATTTAATTGTTAATTTCACATGTGTTGCTCCTAGAACTTATTATCTAATGACATACTGACTGCTATTATGAACTCTTTGAAAGCAAGGGTAGCATTTTGTTTATTTTGTACATTCCTGACCCCTACTATAGTGGTTAATAAAAGATTATTGCAGAATGCATAATGAATAACTGATGAGCTGGGTTTTTTTAAAAGCCAATTTATAATGCAATGAATTAGGAGGCTTTAAGCTTTCAGAATTATTACTGATAGAAAACTCTTAGCTAAATCTGATAACTTTAGAATGGGAATGTAGGTAGATTATTTTTTCATTGACGATATTTATGAAATTTTACTTTGCAGACTTTTAAAAAAGCATTTATCTAGTGTAGGTTACAAAATAGAATTCTTGTAGGGGAAAAGTCCTATTGAAAGGTATAATCTCGAGAGGAAATTATTGTTGCAGTCTGTCTCTCCTGTGAAGAATGCAGTTTCTAGGTTAACCGACCCTCCATCGTTTATAAAACTGCCTATTCCAAATGGATTATTGAGAACTTTTTTCCCTTTTAAACGAATATGTAATAATTATGTAAAGATCGATGGATGCTGAAGCAGAGTCCAATCTGTCCATTTGCAGGTGAGCCTCTGCACGCCTAGTGAGAACACGCCTACAGAAAGCTTGGCCAGGCTGGTGGCCATGGTGTTTCAGTGGTTTCACTCCACAGCATATATGATGGATGACGAAGTTGGAAGTTTGGTGGAAAAATTGAAGCCTCAGTTTGTCACCAAGTGGTTGAAGACAGTGTGTGATGTTCGCTTTGATGTCATGGTCATGTGCCTTCTTCCCAAACCAATGGAATTCGCCAGGGTAAGTGGAGGCCCTCAGCTTGGACCTTGTTGAAGAGGATTTGGGGGAAGCACTGCCCAGCTTAGCATGTTATCAGTGTCTGTGGAAGGCAAGTGTCTCTCCTTATTTTAGTTGATACAGCTGAACGAGGTTAGTTGAGCAGCTACATTTTAGGTGATGTGCTGCTTTGATGTTGGTTTGGGATGGGGAAGAATGGCAAGATGAAGGTGTGAAGTATCTTTAAGAATTTAAGGGAGGATTCTTCCTTGATGTTGTTGAATTTTTTAAAAATTAAGTAATGGAAAAAAAAGTTTCTAAGTCTGTTAGAGCTCAGTCCTTTCCTGGTCAACTGTCTGTGGAAAGATTTACATTTGACTAGCAGCAATTTCTGCGTTTTCACATGTATTCCTAGAGATGAATGGTAGAAATCCCTGCCCTTCCATTTGGGATTTTAAAAATGGCATAAGAAGTACTGAATTACTCCTTTTTCTCTGGCTTACAGGACAAGTTTCTCTGAGCTCATTCTTTTGCTTCTGTCTCAATGGATTATAGGCTCCATATTTACAGCTAGTAAGACCCTATATTTTTCAAATCCAATATGATTTGTGTCTAATCTAGCAAGGTGGATGTCCAGAATCAGTTTTTGGCAGGAATATGTGAAATTTTTTCAAGGTATTTTCTGAATTTTATTTTATTTGTGATTTTTGGTTTGCTTTCAATGAGATATTGAGGCATTTTTTTCAGTCTGATTAAGACATTTCAGGAAAAGAATCAGACGTAGACCATCTAAGGGAGTAGCTTTTATACGATTTCTAGGACACAGCAGTTATGTGTATTTATCAAGATACACTTCTTTCTTCTTTGGTGCCACCTACTGACTCACATATAAAATTGGATTTTTACACAATGAAAATTCCTTATTTCGTGATATTCTTTGATTGTGTTGATATGTTTTCTATTATTTCTTTTGATATAGTAAAGGATTGGTCTGATCTGATTTTGGAAGATAAGAGGAAATAGTTATATTGGGAGGAAAAATTTTCCCCTTCTAAAATGGATCAAGTGGGTGAGGGCCTGCTTATTAACCAGCAACAAGACCTAGTCAGGAGAGAAAAGACAAAATTTATTTACACTTATGTTCAGTACTCAGTGCATCACTGAATACTCAGTAATGGGTAACTCCCTCAGGAGCCAGAGATAAAAGGTGTGTTTGGGGGATTGGGGCGGGAATGAGAAGATATGGAAAGTTCTCTTGGGCCTTTTGGTGCTAGTGGCACTGTGTGGGCAGTCTGTCTCCATAGGAATTGAATTCACAGGCAATTCCCTTTAATGGAGATGATATTTTCCAGAAGCTCTGCCTTAGACAAGGCAAGTTGGGGTCAGGTTTCTTTCTGTATCTTCTTTAGCTCAAGTGTTTTCATTAAAATAATCTTTATACCAAGTTTGGGGGTCTGAGTGGTTCCCCACATTTCTCTCCCATCTGTAACTTTAGGAGAAGTTTCATGCAAAAAGAAAGCAAGGTCGATTGCTGTGAATTTGGGTTAGGGACTTCCAGGTGAGAGATCTGCAAAGGAGGAAGAGGGCATAGATTAGGACAAGGAAACAAACAAACAAAAAAACTAAAGTTAATGGTGTGAGTAGACTATAAACCTATTTCTGAGACCAGAGAGCAGTCAGTCAAGATTTGTAGATGTTCGACTTTAGATGATGGGGTACGGACATTCAATATCTCAGTCATGATTCTTCCCTGGAGCAGAGCATGTCAGATGTGGGTGTTTGGTGAGCCTCCTGACTGGCCTTGGCTGTTGCCCTAGTAAAAAGTCCTTTGAAGTTCTTAGTAAGTTGTCTTGCTGTAGCTTGCAAGGCTTTGGGACAAGACAACATAGAGTCTCAGTAAGGATTTGGGCAGTCAGGTTTTAATTTTCAGTGACACCACGTCAGCAGGGTAGAAGAAAAATTGGAAAAATTAGTTACTGACACAATGTATAAGACAAAGACATATGATTTCACTCATATGTGGAATTTAAGAAACAAAACAGATGAATGTAGGGGAAGGGAAGGAAAAATAAAATAAGATGAAATCAGAGCAGGAGACAAGCCATAAGAGACTCTTAACTCTAGGATGCAAACTGAGGGTTGCTGGAGGGGATGGGGTAACTGAGTGATGGACTTTAAGGAAGGCACGTGATGGAAGGAGCACTGGGTGTTGTATGCAACTAAGAATCACTAAATTCTACCTTTGAAACTATTATTATGTTGTATGTTGATTCAATTGAATTTAAATAAAAAATTAAAAAAATATGCAAGACAGCAGTGTTCAGTTTATGAAGAGGTGAAAAATAACTCAAAAACAATGAACAAGGGGATGCCTGGGTGGCTCAGCAGTTGAACATCTGCCTTTGGCTCAGAGTGTGATCCCAGTCCCAGGATTGAGTCCTGCATCGGGCTCCGTGCAGAGAGCCTGCTTCTCCCTCTGCCTGTCTCTGCCTCTCTCTGTGTATCTCTCATGAATAAATAAATAAAATCTTTAAAACAAATAAACAACGAGCTGGACTATAATCTGATAACTCAAGGGTGGGTTATAGTTGTCCATTGAAATATAAAATCTCTCTCTCTGGGCAGCCCCGGTGGCGCAGCGGTTTGGCGCTGCCTGGTATGATCCTGGTGACCTAGGATCGAGTCCCACGTCGGGCTCCCTGCATGGAGCCTGCTTTCCCTCTCCCTCTGCCTGTGTCTCTGCCTCTCTCTCTGTGTCTATGAATAAATAAATAAAATCTTAAAAAAAAAAAATCTCTCTCTAATCACCCCCATTTTGATCAAAGATAATCAAAAGTAAGATTAAGATAAAGTAAGAAACTAGACTAGTATCCTTAAATAAGCCTAATTATTTATGTAAATGCAGCAAGAATGGTAATTAACCAAATAGACCTTTTTAATGTTTTCTTTGCTGGAATTTTTATGGAGAATCTCAGATTGGGTTTTATATACCTCTAGAGGCTAGGACGCCAAGCCAGTAACTTGTCATCATGCTTCATCTACAGTACCTGTAGATTTGGGTAAATTTCTCTCTTTTTGAGATCACCTAAATATTCTAAGCTTCCTTTGCTGGCCAGAGAGTGACAATTTTTTGTTTGCTTGAAGGCTGGGATTCCCATAAGCCAGGTACCAGGCTGGTTCTTCCAAGAGGGCTTTGCAAGCATTGGCTCTTCATGTCAACCATAGTTCCTTAAAACTGTCTAGTCATATCTGATTCTATGCACATCCTTCTAAAATATGACACTCCAGTCAAAGCCTTGGTGATATAACCAGTTTTTCCAATTAAGTTCTATTACAAGGAGAATAGATTTCTTACACTCATTATGAGTGTCTGAATTCTGGAGGGATCACACGCGGGGAGAAAAAAGACAAGTGTTTCATTGTTTACAAAGATGTAATCTACTAAATTGTTGTGAATTATAGATAGCATAAAACAAACCTTATATCCAGAAAATAGAACAGTAAAGAGCCAGTAATGCTCCAAACTAAAAAAACATAAAAATGATCATAGTTTTTCTTTAGGTCATTCAGCCCAATGTAATTAATTTTCAGCCCACTTGGTCTTAGGTTAACAGTTGTATGAACCCATCAGCTTTTCCACCAGAATTGTGGAATCCTTTCTCAGGCCAGTGGTGTGCGATGCCATAGTCCTTTCCATGGCTTTGCAGAGACAGTCCTTTTTGCTGAAGTCAAAGCATTGTCTAGTGGCTTTGTAAGAGCTAGTGTCAATTGCAAGAGCTTTCAGGAAAGCATCAGAATAAGGCAGCCCAGGTGGCTCAGCGGTTTAGCGCCACCTTCAGCCCAGGGTGCGATCCTGGAGTCCCACGTCAGGCTCCCTGCATGGAGCCTGTTTCTCCCTCTGCCTGTGTCTCTGCCTCTCTGTGTCTTTCATGAGTAAATAAATAAAATCTTTAAAAAATAAAAAAGCATCAGAATGAAACAGTAACAATCTGTAAATGATCAAAGATTTAAAATGGCTGTAATCAAAGAACTGATGAGAGTAACTGGAATTATGATCACATTATGCTGTTGTCTGATACCGGGCAAAGCAGCATGAGGATGTGTCATGAATAGGAAGGGCATTGCCAAATTTCTAGAAATTTCATAGAATTCCTGAAATATTTGTATTAAAAACATTTACCTATACAAATATAAGCTAGGGAAGGTTAAGCATCTCTTTGTATTTAATGATATTTTTCATGCAATTCAACATCAAGTAAACCTAGTTAGTTTAACATATTTTTTAAAATAGAAAATTAAAAATCCTTTGGGATTTTTCTAGAGGACCTGTCAGAAATCTCAAATTCAGTTTGAGATCATGACTTTATTTAGGATTTGATTTTGGGAAAGCAAAATATAAAAAGTTGTAAAAAATTTTAAAAGGTTTAAACACTTGATTAACCAGGATCACAGGGTCACTGTGAAATAATAGTCATCCATTTAACCAAAATGACAATAAAGATTTCAAAAGCAAATATAGCTTGTGACATGATTATAAAAAAATTAGTTCTTTTTCTTTTTAATTGAGAAGACGTGGTTCTCTTAAATAATTGAGGACATGATAAAGATGACATAAAACACAGGAAATTTTGGTAAGGCACAGAATCTTTGTTTCCTAGATACATTACTGAAAAGGTAAAGAAAAACCCTTTTGTAATTTCTTATTAAGACCAGACCAGTAACCCAAGAAACATTGTCATTTTTAGAGAAAGAAAACCAAATTCAAGTTTTGTACTGGTACACTATTAATATTAAAGCTCATTTAAAAAACCTTATAATAAATACATTCAATCTTAGTTTGACTGCTAAGAGAGAGTTTCTCTCCCTCTCTTTCACCCCTACCCTCTGTTTCATCCTTTTGTAACTTTTTATTTCCATTCAGGTTTTTGTCTTTCACTTTACTCTTTTTTATTCCGGAAAGCCTCACACAACCTCCAAACAATGACGTTAGGGCAGAATTCTCTTTTTGTCCTTACCAAAAACACATCATAACATTCCTTGAATACTTTTCATACAGAGTTATTTTCTCCACTCTTGTTATATCTAATAGTTTCATTTATATATATTGATTATACTTTTCAACACTTAGTAACCCTACTTTTCAGAGAAAACCAGGAGGTAGACAGATTGTGAGTTGCCAGTCACCTACCAGCATTTTGTAGCATATTGGCAAATTTTATGAATAAACTACCTATAACTTCTAGAGCTATGCTTCATATAATTTCATATAATTTCTCAGTATAATTTCTCAGTATGGCAAAAAGAACATATTTACTAACAGATTGAAATATCTTTAGTCTCTCTCTTGAAATAAGAATCCAAAAGTAGATGAACTTATATTTAATAATTAATGTTTCAGTGTCACTGGTCCTAGAAGGTTTGGGGGTTGAATTTGTCTATTAGGTTTTGATTGGAACAAATAATAAATTCTCCAGGTAACTTGGAGCTTTTATGAGCAGGCATTTCAAGGCAGGAGGGGTGTGGGAGGTGAGCAGCATTGTGTGTGCAGTGTCTGAAGTGTTGGGCAGGTCCAGGTGGAGGCCTGAGTGGAGACAAGGGCTCAGAGGAGTGGGCCTGAGGAAGAGGCCTGAGATGGTTACTGGTTGCTACTGAAGTGTTTCTTTAGTGCAGGAAGCCTCTTTTCCAATGTACTGATTTTTTATAGTATCTGCAGGTATCTTGAGATGATAGGGGAGGTTTTGGGATTGGTAAGAAGCATGGGTGGGCTTTGGTATACTTCTAGAACCACAATTATGTTTTCACAAAGATCCAATTAGTAAGGCAAGGACAGTTAGTTTTAATTCTCCAAAGCATGAGATGACAGTCTTGATAATAACATTAATTAGGGAGCTGGCCTGTCTGCTCAACTGCATTTGTTTGAATTCTTTATATCAATGAGAGAAGATTTCCAGCTAAGGGGGAAAACAGAAGATTCCTATGTTCTAAGGCGTATAGATTTAGAGTAGTGGACCTTTGTAGTGTTTTTATAAATTATTTGACAAAGGCTTGATGTTTTCATTCCCTCTGAGTACATCATCCACTTTAGCCCAATTAAATTTTGGAGGGAAGGCTTCTATAATAGCTCCTATCAGGTTCTGAAATGGGCCTCCAACTGGGTCATTCAGAGGAGGAGGTGGCAGAGGGGAGTTCACCGTGGGGGCAGATTTTAATTTTTGTTTTAAATCTGATTTCCCTTCTAGAATTCTGCTGCGGGAGTCTTTTAGGCTGGCTATGATCTTTTTTGTGTCTTATCAAATTGTCTTGTCAATTTGAACCCCGCATGTTGGTAATGGAACATTTGTTTAGGGGGAGAACTTTCTAAAAATCCTTTTAAATGTTAACAACTTTTCCAAATCAAAGAATCCATTGTCTGGCTATTGATAGTGTAGGAGCACCAAGGATATACTTGTTCCAAAATACGACTCAAAACCAGTAGGCCTTTATGTGGCTCAACCATAAATTACATGGTCATCAATAATTATAAGGAACCTCAGCAAGGATACTTAGCACCCTGTCAATATTATCAGTGCTCTTCTGAGTCTATGGAACTAATGACAACAGTGACAATCCCAGAAATGTAGTTACTTCCTGAAAATATCCAGCCAGTCATCTTTTTTTTTTTAAGATTTTATTTATTTATTCACCAGAGAGAGAGAGAGAGAGAGAGAGAGAGAGAAAGATGCAGAGACACAGGCAGAGGGAGAAGCAGGCTCCATGTTGGAAGCCCAATGTGGGACCTGATCCAGGATCTCCAGGATCACACCCTGGGTTGAAGGCGGCGCTAAACCGCTGAGCCACCCGGGCTGCCCTCCAGCCAGTCATCTAGGATTTTGGACAATATGATACCAAGTAGATATTTGAGCTTTAAATGGAATTGATTTAATTGTTTTGAATACCCTAGAATTCTAGGTGTAATAATTAAACATTTAAAATTGGACTTATTTAAAATAAGGTAGTTTCCCACAAATTTTGTGTTACATGGTAAAGATTCAGGACAAGTTGAGCCTTTGTTACTTTGATATGTTTAATAAAAATATAAGTTCTTCATCTAAAATTGGAATTATAAACAGAACCCAAATTTGTGATTCAATTTTTTCTGCACTAGAAAGTTAATATACTACCTTAATTAATAAAAATTTGTCTTTTTTGTTCATAAATTTGACCTCCTTAGAGCATTTTTAAGGAAAAAATTGTGGTACAATGTGCAGCATAGGGAAACAGTGCTCTCTGCCACTGTATTTTTCCTAATGAAAAATATTCAATGCAAAGTGTACAGTAGTAGAAATCTATATTCCTCTGAAACACAGGTATAACTGAATATATTTGTAAGGGGTTTGTCAAGCTTTAGAAATAATAATTCTCCAATAGTATGCTTATCCTGTTAGGAATAAATCTTTAGAATTTTAATTCATGTGTGATCTGGAAAGGCTGCAGTAGAATAGTTCAAATTCAGTATATTTGTAATTATGGTCTCTTTTTTGTAACTAATGGATCCTGGTGGTTTACAGGCTCTTACAAATCTTACTCTGCAGCTACTTGGCCCAGGATTCAGGTGTAATGGATTGTAGGCTTTCTTTGTACCCATTTCCTTTAGGAAGTCCTTAGAGTGTAATCTTAACTGGTGCATTTTGCTCTTTTCCCCTGTGGCTGTGGAAAGGTTGGTGGATACTGGGATAAATCCTGCAGCACAGTGACTCAGTTGAAGGAAGGTCTCAACCGAATCCTCTGCCTGATACCCTACAATGTGATCACTCAATCTGTGTGGGAGTGTATTATGCCCGAGTGGCTGGAAGCCATCAGAACAGAAGTCCCAGATAACCAGTTAAAAGAATTCAGGGAAGTATTAAGGTGGGTAAGTAGTTTAATGAAGTCACCGTAATTATAATGATGTCTGACATTTGTATGTTTGTTAAGCATGTAATGTGTGCCAGGCGCTGTTAAGCATTTTATATAATCTTGTTTACTTTTTAACAACCCTGTAGAGAAATTTGAAGGTGCAAAATGAAGTAGTTGCTATAAATTGTGCTAAGATGACTTGTAATTGTTCAAAAAAGGTTTTGTTCTTGTGGAATAATACATACACCATGTTATTTGCTTATTTTCAAATATAATTATGATTTGGATAAAGTGGGGAACGTGCAAAGGGAAAATGTTCTTAGATGCTGGGGAGCAACTCTAATTCCTTAGAAATGTAGTTCCTTCTGTTGAGCCTAGAATGAGTATGAAAGCTAATGTTATTAACAACAGCATGAAGTCTTCATATCTATTCTAATGATATAAACTATTATAGTAAAATGAAACATGATGATAACATTCAGAACACAGACCAGTTGAAAATGTTTGGCTCCCCCAAATAAGATATAGTTAAAAATGCAACAGTAGACTCTGATACATGCCCATTGGTCATTTACTTCTGTTGCTCTGATTTCTAGCAAAATGTTTGACATTGAGCTCTGTCCTCTACCTTTTTCATTGGAAGAAATGTTTGGCTTTATTAGTTGTCGGTTCACAGGATACCCTTCCTCTGTGCAGGAGCAAGCTTTACTGTGGCTTCATGTAAGTAAATGACACTTTTAATCATTTGGGGCAATAGTTCTTAGCCTGGGAACTTGAGATCCCTGGGGAGAGGAGCGGGAAGTTATTGCAAAGAGTCCATAAATTCCATGTTTGCTGAGGACTGTCTATAGGCTAATAATTCATTGCACAGATGAATAACCATATTTCAAATATATGTGCCTATAGTTATGTTTAATAAAACACAGATTTATGCAGTGCTATTTCTGAATTCGTAATAGCTTTGATCCTTATGTATTTTTCCATGAAAAGATTCTAAAAGTATAGTAGCTATCTTGTCGGATTCTGATAAATCTTTTCATATTAAATAGGTCCTTTACATGGAAAGGTTGAGAGCTATTGATATAGGGAGTAGCTCCTGCTGTTCCCTCAGCCTGGAATAAATACCTTTCTCTCTGGTCTGCATTTGTAATCCAGTTTATTCTTTTTTTTTTTTTAAGGTTTTTTTTTTTTTAAGGTTTTATTTATTTATTCATGAGAGATACACAGAGAGGGGCAGAGACACAGGTAGAGGGAAAAACAGGCTCCTCGCAGGGAGCCCGATGTGGGACTCGATCCCGAGACCAGGATCACACCCTGAGCCAAAGGCAGACTCTCAACTGCTGAGCCACCCAGGCGTCCCTCCAGTTTATTCTTAAAGCCCAACTCAAAAATTATCTCATCTATGAAATTTATTATTGCTTCACACCCCCATTTTCCCTTCAGAATTCATTATTCCTTCCCCCCAGTATTCATACAAGCTCTTTGTGCAGATGTTATTCTGTCAATATTTAGTTCATTTTTGTCTCTTCTGATTACAAATGCCTGGAGTGCAGGGACCAGGCAGGCCTTTTTCATGTTTGAATTCATGCCTTCCTTCATCTTTTCCTCTCAGCATCTGACACATGCCTTGTATTTATTTAGTGAATGTACCTAAACATTTATTAAATTGAGTCGAATGCCTGACGAAAAGTTTGGTCAGTTTCAAAAAAGGAGGATAGAGTCAATGTTTAGATGAACTGTGAGCATCGTTACATTGCTAAAGCACAGAGGGATGTGATACCAAAAGCTTTTCAAATTGTGAAGATGCCTTTCTGGGTTCTAAACTGAGAAACAGTTTTTTTTTTTTTTTTTTTTTTTCCAACTGACAAAGAGTAAAGGGGCGGTTTTTAAAATAGTTATCTTTTGGATACTTTGCATACCTGGGTAGAACTCAGTAAGACAATTTCTCATTTTAGAAAAGCCAGTCCTTCTACAGATGGCTAGGTGTTGTTACTCAGTTACACACCCTTTAGGCTGAGTTATGTAGGGGTGAGCAGACAGGGCTGTAAACCTCTGTCCTCACCATGGCTAGAACAATGACAGCTACATGTTTTATGGACAGGACTTTCCCATAGTGCTGGTTTGAAGACAGGGTGCTGCAGTTGAACGAGGTTTTAAACCACTGGTCTAACTATTTGGGGAATAGAGCAAACAGTATAGTGATAGGAATTGATTCATTTAATGTGGAGACATTTATAGAGTTCCTCTGTGGAGGCACCGTAATTGGCAGTGGGATGAAAATGGGATAAGAAATAGTCCTTTCTTCATACTTCCTTTTTTCAAGGAGCTCACAGTGGGAGAGATAGTATCAAACAATCAACTATAATGAAAAGCGACAATTGCTCTACTAAATGTATTTACAGAGTTCTAAGGAAGCAGAGAAGAGAGATGGATTAATTCTGTCTGAAGGAAGGCGCATCTATTTCTAAAAATTCATTACAGATAGAGAGTAACTTGATTTTGGCAGGATACCTGAACTTGTATCAGCAAAATCAGCCAGGGCAGTCAGATCAGAGGGGGGGATGGACTAAAAGAGGATTGCATGCAGGTTACACTATTCCAAAAGGAAGGTGTTGAACTAAGGCACTATTCTATGGAACGGAGGAGATACTTAGAAGTTTTAGTAGGAATCACATGGTGATTTATGGGATGTGGAGAGCGGGAAAGATGGTAGGTTCAATAATTACTTTATCTTTTAGTATGAAAAATTGAGGGTGGCTGATAGAATATACATAAGGTTAAGCATCCTTATGTTTAATCATATACTTTGGGGAAAATGTTAAATGCAGGGTTGGTGGGGTTTTTTTGGTTTTGTTTGTTTTGAGTTTTAAAGTTTGTATTTTGAGGGGGGGATATATGCCTTTTTTTCCCCAGGTGTTATCGGAGTTAGACATCATGGTTCCACTTCAACTATTGATAAGTATGTTTTCTGATGGAGTTAATTCTGTTAAAGAACTGGCAAATCAAAGAAAATCAAGAGTCAGTGAACTGGCAGGGAACCTTGCAGCTCGAAGGGTAATTATTGCTACAACTGTTTTTGTCTTGTTAAGATTTTGTCAATTCTACCAGTTCTAAAAGTAATACCATAGTAAACTTCTCTGAAAATACATTTTCATCCCATCTCACTCTGTTAATATTTTAAACACATTAAATCATAGAAAACATTGATCTAAGATATGTTTTGTATACTATGTGGTCAATAAATTATTGAATTTTTTCTCCTGCACATAACTATTAGCTATCTCTTACCCTTGATGAAAGCAAAAAGAGTAGCTTTGAGATATTATTTGGTCTTCTGGTGAATAAGAATTCTTTGCCAGCTGCTAGGCAGATGAGTGCTTCACTTTGGGGATCAGAAGTTAGGATGTTTTGAGATGTGATCATTTGATGGTGACTGTAAGTGATGTTTCACTATGGACTAAGTGAGCCCATATTTTGGGACCTATTTGTGCCTTGTGAATGAAAAAAGTCAACATAGTCTAGTCCAAAGTGTAGAAAAACTATTGGGAATTTTTGATAATTTTTCTGTGGAGCACCTGATAGAACTTCTGTTGATGTGCTGACATTCCCAGATCAGGATCAGTTCTGGAAAGGTTCAAAGGTTCAATCAAGTGATTGTAGGCAGGAACTATTCTCAACTTTCCCTTGTCAGGTTCTCCAAACCATTTTTCCTACTGTCATTCCTACTTGATATCTAGGAATTAGGAAATACATACATCAGAATCATGGGCTCATGGTTTGCATCCATTGCTTTCTTTTGATTTTAATCATTCTTTCCTCATCTGCCTCATAGGAACCAGCTGGGAAACATTTATATTTTGTTTCTTTCTTCTGTAATCTTTAATGTTCTATGACTTAGTTGGTGCCTTATACTGTGCAAAGTATTCACAATGAACAGTATCACAGAATTGTGTGAGCCAGTTGGAGAAGTCATTATCCTCATATTACAAATACATAATCTGAGGTTCAATGGGCTGAAGTGATTTGCCATAGGTAACACTGTCAATATCCAGGTATTCTGATTCTTGATGGGGTACTTTTTTTTTTTTTTTTTTTTTTTAACTTCAGTACGGTGCACAGGCACTTGCTGGTAGTTAGAGAGATCTTTAAGAGAGAAACATCTGATTTCAGAGTGATATACAGTACAGGTATGTCAGTCTGCATCTTGCTACAGAATTTATCCCAGATAGTTCAAATGAGGAGACTTTCATAGAGACTCAGCCTGTAGAGTTTTGGGGAAGGCAGTAAGGGTTGTTGAGGCACATAACTGCCAGTAACAGCTCAGCAGGAAGCCATTATACCCCCAGGGCTGAAAGAACAAGGAAAAGAGTTCTAGCCCATTGAGAACTGAAATTTTAAGGAAGGGCTGACTGGAAGAGAGATGGAGAGACTGCTAAAGATGTAACCTCAAATCAGGCGAGGAGTGGGACATATACTTCTGCCTCTCTCTCCTTCAGCTGTAGAGTTTCTGCTGGTACCTCCCATTGACTGAATCTACTTAGAAGCCAGTCAGCAAGAAGGCTGGGGGACACTCTGTTCTTGGCATCCTTGAGCATAGGGCAAGGCAGAGGTGGGCAGTGAGGGTCTTGGGTTAGGTAAATGGACAATGACCAGTACAACAGGTTTGACATATATTATTTTTCCACGGTAGTTAATAATTTAATATCCAGATGCCATTCTTCTTTAACCAGTCACATTAAACTGAGATTTTGTGCTTATCATTCCTAAAGCTGATCTTGTAATAGTTTATTTTTGTAAGGTCTTATTTTTCAGACTATAGTTTTAGGTAGATGCAGATGATTTAGTTTAATTGGAAATGTGGATGGTGTGAACAATATAATGGCAAAGACAGCTACTTTAATTCTTCAGGGTGCTGATGTTTCACTCACCTGACAGTCACAAAGTTCGGATGGTTTTATTTCCTTTTTTTTTAGACATGTGCCCTGGCATCAGTGATTTTGTTTCTTATTTTTATATTTTGAGAAGATCCATACTATTTGGAGGTATTAATGCTATTGACTAAGGAAGGAAATCAGTGTGACAGCTGGGAGTACCTTCCATGAGTCCCCAGATATTTTATCTAGCCATTTTGGCTTCTGTGAGTTCACTTATGGGTATTGATGTTCTTTCTTCTAGGTGAGTGTTGCCTCTGATCCTGGCCGACGAGTTCAG
Source organism: Canis lupus familiaris (assembly GCF_011100685.1). Lineage (NCBI taxonomy): Eukaryota > Metazoa > Chordata > Mammalia > Carnivora > Canidae > Canis > Canis lupus. The sequence goes on from NC_049229.1 coordinate 63,044,565, forward strand.
CACAATATGCTGAGTCCATTTCATAGTCCTTTCCAGAGTCCATTTCGGAGTCCTATGCGTAGTCCATTTCGTAGCCCTTTCAAGAATTTTGGACACCCAGGCGGAAGGACTATTGACTTTGATTGTGAAGATGATGAAATGAATCTAAATTGTTTCATCCTCATGTTTGATCTTCTCCTGAAGCAGGTAGCTGAAGCATGAGCTTCCTTTAGTTCAGAGGTGAAGAGTAAGGGAATGTGTTGGACATCTTCATACTTACTGAAATGATGCAACATCACTCAAGACATTTTGTAAACTCCTTTCAGGATTCCCTAAAGAGTCTGAAAAATACTCTATGAATATCTGCAATGATGTTCACATATGAGAATGGATATGAGTTTTAGAAACATTCTAGCATCATTAGAATTGGTTCTGTTAAACAAATTTGGTGAACTGAGTAATGCTGTTGTTGGGAAGAGCAAGATACAACTCTATAGTTGTAGGCTGATTTAAATATATTCCATAAATTGATTTTTGAAGGTAATTGAAGAAGAGAAGTATAAAAGTCTTTGATTAGGAGAACATTTCATCTTAACTTTTTATTCCAAAATAATTAAGACTTATCAATTGCAATAATAGTTGCAATTAGAAAAGTTGCAATAATAGTACAAAGAATTCCTAAATATTCCTCCCTCAGATTGTCCAGATATTGACAGTTATCATATTTCTTTCTCCCCCTCTCTCAATCTGTATATGTATGTATGAGTTATAGAATTTTTAAAATAAATATTTAAGGATAAGTTGCAAATATGATGCCCTTTTGTCCTTAAACACTTCAGAATGTATTTCCTAAAAAATAAGGACATTCTCTTATATAATCAAGTACAAAATCAAGAAATCAATAAAAATCAAGAAATTAATATTGTTATAATACTATTATCTGACTCACAGAAGTTAATCATTTTAAAAATTGACATAATAATTATATTTTTATAGTAAAGGAAAAAAATGTTTTTGATCTAGAACACAGTCTAGTCTCACTCATTGCAAATATTTGTCCTGTCTCATTTCTCTTCTTCAATCCAGAGCAGGTCTTAAGTCTTTGTTCATCTTTTATATTTTTGACATTTTTGAAGAGTACAGTCCAGTTATTTTGTAGAACATCTCTCAATTTGAGTTTGTCTGATGTTACGAATTTATTTGGGTTGAGCATTTTTTGGCAGTAATGCCACTAGTATGATGTTATATCGTTTTCAGTACATCATATCAAGAGGCACATGACATGATAATGTTGCCTTTCTGGTGATGATAACTTGGTTAAGGTGATTTTCTACCAGATTTCTGTACTCCAGAGTCACTATTTCCCCCTTTGTAATTAATAAGTAACTTGCAGGCTGAGATTTCCTGTTTCTCATTAGACTTTCACCTACTAGTTTTAGCATCCAGGGCTGATTCCTACCTGGATCAGTTGTTATGATGATGGTAACCGAATGATAATTTTCTAATTTCATTATCTTTTATATTAACTGGCACTCTACTGAAGAAACAGTTTCCCTTCTCTCCCACTTCTATATTTGCTCATCTTCTTATACCTGCATGTACTCATGAATTCTTATTTTATTCAGTGAGTTAAAGTCTGTTACTATGATTATTTTTATTTTGATGCTCATATGGTCCCATATTTGACCAGTGGGAATCCTTTCAGGTCAGTCAGCTCCTGTGTTCTTTTGACATATTCCTCATCATTCTTTGAACACTTCCTTAATTTTTGGCATGACAAGATGTTCCAGGCTCATTTTCTATTTTCCTAGCCCCAACCTTGAAATCAGCCATTTCTCCAAGGAGCCCTGGTTCCTCTTAGTGGATAATGGATAACGGTATTTAGAAACTAAGATCTGGACGCTAGGTGAAGAGTAGCATTTTTAAAATGTGTAAAATTTCACAGAGTGATAAGTTTAAAAAACAACTCTCTTTTAAATGTTCTGCGTGATTTTAAAAATAATTCCCATTGCTTGTCTTGTGTTTATATTCTTTTTAAAAGAATCTGTGGAAAGCAATAGATATTCATAGTCTATAATCCTTATCTTTAAATAACTTAATATTTTTGTCAGTTAGTAAAAATTATCCTCAATTAGTATGCCAATGGTATATTGGACAAAGGACCAAATTCCTTCTTCTTTCTTCTTTTCTTTTCTCTTTGTTTCTTTCTTTTCTTTTCTTTTTTTTTTTTTTTTTTGCCTTCATTTTGATGTCTTTCAGATGGAGTTGCAAGATGATGGGATCACGATGGGTTTAGAGCACAGCTTATCAAAGGACATTATTTCCATTATAAACAATGTCTTCCAAGCCCCCTGGGGGGGCTCCCACACCTGCCAGAAGGAAGAAAAAGCAATTGAGTGTAACTTATGTCAGTCTAGTATTCTCTGCTATCAGCTTGCTTGTGAACTCCTGGAGAGACTGGCTCCTAAAGAAGAAAGCCGGCTGGTGGTAAGAAGTCAAAGAAATGAGGTGTCCCATGTCTGATAGTGATAATGACTATAGCAGCTGGTGTAATGGGGTCTTCCTCCAATATCATCTTATGCTCCATGCTGGGTCATATGTGAGACTGTTAAAAAGAAAGTTTCCCTATTTCTTCCACCAACTAATGCTCCTGGAAAGGGATATGAGCTGGAGCTACATTATACAGAATTCTTGAGTCTTGAGTTACGGTTGTGGTGCATCCAGTCATATAATTTTCATAAATACAAAGCATTACTGGTAATCTTGAAATAACTTTTATTATAAAGTTCAGTAACAATGAATATTACAAAGTATACATATCAAATACTAAGTAGATTGGATACAGATATCAAGAATTCCTAGGTAATACTGGTCTGTAAAACCCATGGACTTTATCAACAACCAATAAAGACTTCATTTCATTTTCTGCTTTCCTAGAAAGTGGTTTCAATAGAGAACAACTAATAATATGCCACACATTAGCTACTCCATACTTTATCCTCTGTTTAGCCAGTTTTCATTTAAGACACATATACATATCACCAAAATACTCTCACACCATTAAAAGTAGGTGAATCTGAATTATTTGGTCATGTGTTTACTATCTTCTCTATTTCTTCCTTTCCCTTAATATTTAATATAAATAGAAAGTGACTTCTTTTTTTATTTTTTTAAAGATTTTATTTGAGAGAGAGAGAGAGAGAGAGGGAGAGAGAGCGAGTAAGCATGAGCCAGGGAGGAAGGGCAGAGGAAGAGGGAGAAGTAGACTCCCTGCTAAGTGTAGAGCACTATGCAAGACTCCATTCCATGACCTGGAGATCATGACCTGAGCTGACATTAGCTGCTTAACTGACTAAACCACCTGGCACCTCAAAAGTAGAAAGTGACTTCTTAAAAACTTTTTTTGAGGTATAACATACATGCAGTAAAGTGTTTCTTCAGTTTTTAAATACCTTTCTGCCTACTAAACTTGTTTGTCCTGTGTGTTGCAAAATAACATCCCTGTACTATGGTCTTTCAGCATTGTCGTTGGGTACTTAAGTAAAAAACATAGTCCTACATGATATAAAAACAAATCAAAATCAAGAAACTTAGTCTAATCACGGAGACATTTAATTAAATGAAAAACCATTAGAGTAAAGAGCAAGCTGGGAGAGTTCTGAATAAGGGAGCTATGGGGGCAGAGGAGGGAGAGCAGATTCAGCTTTGAGGTGTGATAGGGAGGAGAGAGCTCCTGGGCTCATATTGGGAGGAGTTTCATTAATGAAATGAAGACACTAGGGGAGAGGCACTTTTGAGACCCAGAAAACTCTGTTTAAGTGATACAGAGGAAAGCAGGAGATGACATACATATTCAGGAAACTGCAAGCACTTCAGTGTTCCTAGACAGCAGGATGGGAACATAGTGAAGGCTGAGTCAAGCAGGACAGACGCAGTCTTATTTTCACATTCATTAAGGGCTCAGTCTGCTAGACTCAGAAGTTTGGGTTTTGTCTTGGTGAATGAGGGAATCCTGAAGAATTTAATTGAGGTGGTGATATAATTTGATGAATTTGAGCAAAGAGGGTTTGGGGGATTTGGACCCTGGGGACAGGCATCTAGTTAGGTTAATGTGGTCTGAAAAAGGGAGGAAAAGAAGTCTGAAATAAAGCAATGGTGGTGAGGATAAGAGAAGGGGCAGACCGGGTGGATTTTTAGGAAAGACAATCAGCAGCCCTTGGTGTTTAGCTGGTGTTGAGGTATGGAAAAGTTGAGGGCAAACCTATGTTTTCTGGCTTGGGAGCTGATGACCTTGCCATTTATAGAAGATTATTACAGTAGTAAAAGTGATTTTGGGCCAGGAGCGGGTATGATGCAGGCACAGTCAGACATAGCAGGTTGAGATGCCTTTTAGATATTCAGGTGGGGTCTTCATGCCCTGTCAGGTATGTGGATCTGGTTTTTAGAAGGAAGGTTAGAAGTAGGTAAAAGTTTGGAGCTGCCAGCATATTGTGCTGGGATGTGTGGAATGAAGAAAGAGCCATACCTAGCACCTAGGAAGTATCAGCTCTTGAGAGGGCAAACAGGGAAAGCGAAGACTAGAAATAAATTGAGAAGAGGCCAGACACAGGAAAAACCGAAGGAAAGCAAGCCCTCCAAAACCAAGGTAGGAGGCAATTTAGAAAAGGTAGAAATAGCTGATCACATCAGGGGAAGAGAGGAAAAATACAGGACTGAAATGTGCCCCGGGGTTCCTGAGATGGGGGAATCCTCTGTGCCCTTGGGGATTGGGAGTAACCCTGGGTTCCGGTGGGATGTGGTTTAAGAGCAGAATCAGCTTTTGATGTGGCTGCGTCCAGTAAAGACTTATGTTTCAGGGAGAGAATGAGAGAGTGAAGAGGTTGGAGGCAGATGCCCTGACCCGTGCCCTGTCTCCAGCAGGCTTTCTGTTTTGTGTTCATTTTCTCAGCACTATCTGGGAAACAGGGAAGAGTAAGTATAAGTATAGAAAAACCGAGCCATCCAAACAACCTCCCACCTGCATGATGCTTTGGACACTTGTCATGTGCTGAAAATAACACATTTGGAGGTGAAGCTGAAGGATTCTGTTCTCTCTCAAAGGTTTATGGGAGAGATGTTCATCAATAGAAGGCGGCTGTGCCTTAGAACACATGGTCTCCACTGTGCGGGTCAGCCCCCTTCACCCTTTAGTTCTCTTCCTGGGACAAGCAGGGGGACAAGAGGGTGAGGATGTGGCGGAGGGGACAGCAGGAGTCTTAAGTTCACCAGTCCCTGCGACATGGGAGGATGATTCTGAACCCATGGGTTATCGAAGAGTCAGTACACAGCAGGGAACTCTTGACCATATCGAATTTGATGAAACTCAGTTCATTATTTGATTTAGTGCCTTGCTCATGGGTAACCTAGGGACAGGGTCGGGCTTAGCAAAAACTGTGAAGTTGGCAGAGATATTCTTCAGGGCTCTCCCAGCCACTGTGCTTCTGGCACTTCATCATTCTTGAGCTGGCTGTCAAACAGTTCTTGGAAAAAATGTGTACTGGTTCAATTAGCTCAGAGTATGATTTTAAAAGAGGATATTTAAAGTGGGACTTGAAGGAAAGAAAAAGCTGGAATAGGAGCTTAACTGGAGATGGATATTTTAAGTGGCAGCCATAACTAGTGCTCTCTTTCTCTCTCTTAAAAAATCTTCCCAATTTCAGCAATTTCTGCAGCTGATTTTATACCTGACATGTATTGTCTATAAATGTATCATGTCAAGTATAGTCACATTGTTGTGCAACTAATCTCCAGAACTTTTTCATCTTGCAAAACCGGAATGCTAACAAGATCTTCCTGTTCCCCACTCCCCTGAGCCCCTGGACACCTCCATTCTACTCTCTGTGCCTCTGAATCTGAATCCCATAGAGACTTCATATATCTGGAATCATGCAATAATTGTCCTTTTTACAACTGGCTTATTTCACTTAGCACCATGTCCTAAAGGTTCATTTACACTGTAGCAGGTTTCAGGCTTCCTTTTTAAGGCTGACTGATGTCTCACTGCCTGTATATAACACATTTTGTCTGTTCATCTGTTGATGGACATTGCTGTGAATTCCATATTATTCCTTGCTAATTAAGTACTGTTGCTGAATAAAATATGCATGGATTGGAATCACTTTGTGAGTGGGACATGATCATAGGAAAAGCAGGCCTACACTGATTTAATCATGTTTTTGAGACGTTTCCATATTTATTTCAAGGTAATGAAAATGTTTTAGTAACAGCTAATCCAAATTCCCTTTAATTATTGTGGAAATAAGCTCACATACCTTCAGAGGCAGGTACCTTTGCCTTTGGTGCTCAGCACAGGGCTGGGACACACCAGGTCCTTGATGGATGGATCCTTTATGGATCTGAGGAAACCCATTCTTTACACCCCCAACAGGCTGCTTACCTGGCTGTTTGTCATATTTGTTTCAGGAGCCCACAGACAGTCTTGAGGATAGCCTCCTTTCTTCCAGACCAGACTTCATTATAGGCCCTGAAGGTGAGGAGGAGGAGAATCCAGCAACCAAGCATGGGGAGAACCCAGGCAACTGCACTGAGCCCATGGAACATGCTGGTAAGTCGACTCTGGCATATCCTAGATAGCACAGTTCTGACGTTCAGAACCCTGGTTTTTTAGATTACTGTCAACATGGGCAAGTTCAGGCTTGGCATTCCTAGTAGAGACTGGTGCAAATGAACCATTTCCCCTCAGATTGTGAAATAAACAGGTAGATCCGAGATGTGCTTCTTGTAGAGCAGAGGTCACTGAGCTTCTTTCTGGTGGCAGTTGCTTCTTATCAGTAGAATCCTGCCATGTTTAGCACCTTCCTACCTACTTACAGCGTATCATCTTCTCATTGAGAAGTAGCTATGAACCAAGGCTAAACAACTGAACAGAGGGTGCTGGCACTCTCGACAGCCACTTAGGGCATTTGGCCAAGGCAGGGTGTTTTGGGATAGAGCCGATGGAACTTAAGTTTCTGAGTTCCAGGGGCTTGACTAGGTCTCTGGACAGGCTCACTGTGTACAGCTGCATGACTTGTGCCCTGAGGTTGGTTGGCTTCACTCAGAGTTGGAGGAAGGATGGCTTCTTTCCACAGTGCTTACAGTCTCTGTGTGGGCTAGTTGGGGACTACAAAATGGCAGTCAGGCTGGCTTGGAATCCTATTCTAGCTCTTCATGGTCTAAAGGAGTTTTGGGAGTTTCAGACATGGCCCCCATATGCCTTTGGGAAAGCTTGATTTCTGGATCTTGATTTCTGGGGAATCACTTGGGGAATTTGTACAGGACCTTGAGTAAATAAGACTTGTTTTTTTAATCTTCCTGTTTCTACCATCCTGAACCAAGTGGTCCACCCCTAGAATTAGAGTTTGGGAATCATGGGCTTTCCAGCACTCCTTCCGTGAACAGCAAACATCATTAAGTGACTATCGTGTGGGATCTGTTACAGCCCTGGGGGTGTCTCATTCAGATCAAGGTCTGATTAAGATGTTAGTCTCATTAGTGTGAAATGCTTGGTCAGATCTGCTTCTGCATGAATTGTACAAATGATTAGTTGGATATGAATATCTCGGATCACTCTCTTTAGAACCATTGAAATCTAGAAATTGAAAGAACACCTGGGATGACTGACTTCATTGGTTTTCAGCATGTCCTTGGAATTGTACATGCTCTGTGTTGTTTCCTTTGGACCTTCCCTTCTTAGGGTGGCAAGTGGTGGGAAGGCATGGGCAAGTAATAACGAACAGCCCAGGCTGCCCACCCTGTTTCACTCCGAGTGCTCTAACTTGCTCTCTTTCATATGTTGGAGTTTTGAGTGAGTTTCTTTAAACAGAGTATTCCATAGAAAAAACTTTGAAATCTGCTGATCTAATTCAGCCTTCTCACCTTGCAGATAAGGGAAATATATCCCAGGTGGATTACATGTGCCCATGGTCATGTAGCTTGTATTTCTCATTCCTAATTTACGCTTTATGCTTACATGCTGCCCAGGCTATAATGGAGAACAGGATCATCTGAGGAGTTGAAACAAAAATAAAATGAATGAGGTCCACCCACCACCCCCAATTCTGAGTATATCTGGGAGAAGATATGGAAATTGGAAATCCAAATATTGAACAACTAGTTAGTGGCAAGATTGAGACAAGAATCCAGGTGTCTTGGTTTACTTAGAATTAATGACTTTCTGAGACCTGGGCCTAGGGCTTATTTCTATCAGGCATTAATGCCTAAAGGAAGCAAGGATTTCACTTATAATCCAATAACCTGTACTCTTTATATACAAATATATTTTTCAGATCTCAGATGGCACACAAATCAATTAACTGCCACTTTGATTTATTTGTAACATTTTATATGAACAGTGGTGAAAATTAAGCAATTTCTTTTTATAAATTATTCTTTTCCTTGCTTAAATGTTTGTTCTATTCGTCTCCTTCAAACACTACTTTGGGCTCCTGTCACTGCTTCCAGGCTATTTTCCTGCTTTTATGCTCTGCTATCTTACAGGGTCACAGTTATAAATTGTCTCCTCAGGGAAGCCTCCCTTAATTTTCCTTTGAAACCAGCCTTGCCTGCTACTCTGAGCCCAATACTGCTTCTGTTCTGTGGGCCTTCAGGCTGTGGTCTCGAGCACCTCTGTCAGAGCAAATGTGTTCTATCTGCATGTGTTCTGTGATTCTTTCTTCCTTTGAGAGTATTTCCTGTTTCTGCATTTTGTGGCCTGGTGCCTGTTTCTTATAACAGTCAGATATATCCTCCACTAAAAATACTCTTTAAAACTCTCACACTAGAAAAAATAGATTTGAGGGCTGGTGACATATATTTGAAATACATTAAAGTGGAAGCTCACCAATGAACTGTTCAGTATATATGCCAAGAGAGTTTGACTCCTGTTGTCTCTAGTTCCAGTAATTTTTTTTGGCAAAAAATTGCCAAAACTTAGAATGGTGATTTAAAAATGTTTTACACTAGCTTCTACATATGGCTAACTTGTGAATTCTTTTCTCTAGCGTGCCTCATGTACCATATACTGCCATCCTACCTGTAGGGGCGAAGGTATTAGAGAGACTCACAAGAAGATTAAAGCCATGAGTAGTTGTTCTGATTAAACTATGCCTAACTTTTTTAAGACGCTCCCTTTGGCATGAGTCCATGGGATAAATTCCTCCTTAGGTGCTAATGCAACTCTAATACCTCTCTTTAATACCTTCTTATCTCCCTTTCAATAAGGAAGGCATACCTGGCCAGGTGCCAGGCCCCTGGTAGCAGCAGAACTTGCTGCCCATGGGGCCAGGCTGGGGTTGCTTTAGGGAGCTGAGGATGTTTCACTATATTGTGAGCTACATGGAAGCTGAGATCCCTGTATATAGAAGGTTTCCTGCAATGGCATCATAGAAGGAGTATATGCCACCTTGGAGAGCAAATAAAAACATGACACAAAATACCTTTTAACATTTGTATATTTATTTTCACTCCTCTTGGTTTTATGGTCGTGATCAGGTCATGAGTGGTGGGGAAAAGGAGGAGCTATGCTAACCTTTGTGTAATTATTTCTTCACAGCAATAAAGAATGACACTGAGAGAAAGTTTTGCTACCAACAGCTTCCAGTAACTTTGAGGCTAATATACACCATTTTCCAGGTATATTTTTTGAGATATTTAAGTGTTTGGTGTGGTGACATTGCTATTTTAGATAACTCAGTAGTAACCCCGTGGTTCTTTGCATAGGAAATGGCGAAGTTTGAAGAGCCAGACATTCTTTTTAATATGCTCAATTGCCTGAAGATTCTCTGTCTACATGGAGAGTGTTTATACATTGCTAGAAAAGACCACCCTCAATTTTTAGCCTACATTCAGGATCATATGTTGATTGCAAGGTAGGTCTTCCTAACAGTTTTTTGTTGCTGTTGTTTAAATTTTAGGCTTTAGCTGTGAAAATCAAAGTTAGGACAAGATTTACAAACTCATTTGGCTCATTTCTCTTAGCCAGGAGAGCCTAATCACTTATGGGAATGACTTACACATAAACATTAGACTCAGTAAAAGAAATAAGTCAACATGAGGAATAATAATTTTCTTTGCTAGGTACTATAGAAATATAAAAGGGAAAATAAGGACTATTTGGTAATCAGTTGTTGGACAGCTTAAGAGTATAGTGTCCCGTAGAAAAATGTCAAAGGCATTAAGTCACTATTTACCTAGTATTATCTAGTACAATGTTAATACCAAAGACTTATTCAATTTCTTGCTTGAAATGGAACTGCTTGTGGACATCAAAAAATCTCTCTACATATCATCTAATAAACTATCTTTAGAGATTGTTGAAGCATTTTGAGAAAAATAATAAAATATTGCCCAGGCTTTATGTAGAGTTTTTCTTCCACAAAGCTTAAAATAACTGTTACGGTCTTCCTGGAAGTAAGTCAGAAAAATACTATCCTTGTTTAAATGTAAGAGAATGAGATAATAAGAAAAAAGAAAATGTTGGCTTAGGTTAACTTGGTGACAAAACCACTTTGAGGCTCTCTCTGTCTTTACTCATTTTATTCATTCATTCATTCATTCATTCATTCAACAAATATTGGGGGCTTGCTATATATGTTATTATTCTATGTACTTTGGGAATTTACAATCTAATTTGGAAGGGGGTGAATGTTATTTATACAAAAGGTGACCACATAATTTATTCTTCCTATTGGTCTACTTTTGAGAGTGAAAGAGGGATGATCTTCATAATGACCTCAAACAATTAGTATAATGTAGACCAAGATCTTGGATAAACTAAGATATATGGTCACCCTGTGTTTATGTGAGTCACTGTCAATCTGAAATATGTGTGATGGATGACTGTTTTGTATAGTTCAGAGGTAGGAGAGGTCTGGATGATTAGAAAAAGGCTCAGGAGCAGATAGGATTTGAATGGGCATTGAGAGAATGATAAAATTTTAACAGGTAGAGATTTGAGATGGGCAGGACATTTTGTGGAAAGTGGGAATGTTAAGAGTAAAGATGGCAGAGTTAGAATGAAGGAATTACAAGTGAGTAGGGCATACTTAGGTGATACCAAGGTTTTGTTTTTGCTGTGTGATATGGTTTTAGGTGAGTAATGGAAAACGAAGCTGGAGAAGTAGGTTGGGACCCTAGTGTAAAGGGTCTCAAAGATAAGGGTTTCACTTGATGATGTTTGGAGATCTATGGATATCTTAAAACAATGAACAGGGTCAGAGTTGTACTTTAGTAACAGGAGTATGGAGAAAAAGAGACCTTTAAGGGAATGCAAAGAGCATGTTGCAGTGGCTTTGGGAATGTCAAGATGTAACATAGAACATTCTTCTGTAAAGTTTATTAGAAAAGGAAGGGAGAGAGATCAGATATTTAGAGGGGGGAAAAGGAGTGGATGTTAAGGATTTTTAGGATAAAGATCTGAAACTATGTATGGTCAATGCAAAGGATCAGAGGAAAGGGAAGAGTGAGTAGAGCCAGGCCCTGGAAGGCTAGAATATGTGATCAAGAACAAAAGATGAGTAGAAAAGAGGAGGGATGCTCTTTCCTTTGAAAGGAGATATATTTTAAAGAAAAGAGAAATAAAGTGTCAGGGGGAGCTCATTACTGAACCTTAAGGGTAGTGGGTGCTGATGTCTTTAGTGAAAGGGAGGAGGATAGGGATTGGGTTGGGAGCTCAAGGAACATGAGAAAAAGTATAGTTCATGAAGGAAAGCAATAAGGTGTCAACAAAAAATAGTCTAAGAATGGCCAGCTTCAGGGTGAAACTGAACTTAGCTAGCACTAGTTTGTGGTTGCCCAAGTTAGTAGGAATTAGTAGGACCAAGTTAATTTCAGGGTCTGGGAATGGATGAGAAAAGGGGGCAGTGTGGATTTATTCAGGAGTAGGGAGTTGTGATTGGATTATGTTGGAAGTCAGGGGGATGAGGAATTTTGGAGTGAGGAAATAGTTAACTCTGAGATCCAGTCTAAGGTGGGAGGCAAATGAAATCAGAAAAGGATTGATGTTTGGGAGAAGAGTATGGAAAAGAGGGAAAAGAAGTCTTAGTATTAGGAATACTTTGGATGGGAACACTGTTCAGCCCAGTACAGAAGCATAGAATGGGAAAAGTGAAGAGTCTCCAGAAGTTTCCTCATGATAAAATGGGAATTCTACAGGTGAAATGGGAGGAGCTGGTGGAAGGGTAGACCTGGCTGACCTGGATTTGGGGAAGAGTAGGACTGATCTGAACAGATGGATGAGTAAGTCTAAGCAAAAGCCATAAAGGAGTAGGGTTGGGAGTTAGGCAGAAGCTCTGTTCATTCTGTGGGAGTGGGAATACTAAATAGGCCAACTTTTATTGTTAAAGCAGCCTCTACAGGGAACACCAGGGTGGCTCACTTGGTTGAGTGTCTGACTCTTGATTTTGGCTCAGGTCATGATCCTCAGGATCCTGAGATCAAGCCCCACATCAGGCTCTTAACTGAGCATGGAGTCTGCTTGAGATTCTCTCTCTGTGTCCCTCTGTCCCACCCGTTGCCTCCCTAAACAAACAAACAAACAAACAAACAAACAAACAAACACAGCCTCTATAGGACATTTATCCAGGCCAAGTGGATTGCCAGTGCTGTGGGATCTCTGCCTCAGCCTTTGGGTACATATCCCAGTTTTTTCCTCAAAGTACCACCCTGACACAAAAGCTATGATGAGCAATGAAGGGACCTGGGGAAGGAAGCTATTTTCCTGGTTTCAAACAAGGCTGCTCTAGAAAATTGGGAAAGCCATATGGGACTGGTGAAACCCAGGCTTTTTTGTTACTGGGATAGTTTTCTAGCAATGCTGCATATGGTTTGCTTCCTTCAACTACTTTGATCAGCTTGGGTTTTGTGTTCACTCTTATGATATAGGAAGGGGTCTTGACTGACAGCCTTGCCAGTTGGTGGAGAGGCTGTTCTTAATAAAAATAGACTTGTTCTTTGCTAGAATAAGAGAAAAAGGCTGCTGGTCAGGCAAACCCAACAAAGCTCTCCAGATGTTCACAGTAAGAAAATTTTTTTAAAAATCACTTTTCACTCATCATCTTAACAGAACTAATATCAATTTTGTATCGCTCATTTATATACCTGAATATCTAATATCTAATTTTTATTTTTTATGTTAAGATATAGTATTAAATGGTGTTTGCACCATTGTTACATAAGAGTAATTTCTTTAAAAAAATGAACAGAACAGAGATTTAGGAAAGGTTTGTCAGAGGACTATAGTCTTGTGGATGAGAGTAATTTCACCAAAAGCATCTCTCACAGCTGCCTGTTAGCAACATTTCCCTTAAACTGAGATAATTGTGTTTGTTTTCTAGAAAGGTTATCATAACTGTAACCACTTTGCTTCTCGCTTCCTCAGCCTGTGGAGAGTCGTCAAATCTGAGTTCTCCCAACTTTCTTCATTGGCAGTCCCTCTGCTTCTCCATGCTTTGTCACTTCCTCATGGTGCTGACATCTTCTGGACAATCATAAATGGCAATTTCAACAGCAAAGACTGGAAGATGAGGTTTGAAGCAGGTACCTCTGTTATGAGCTTAAAAATTCTCTGGGGGGTCACAAGGTAAACCAGATGTCCAGTCATGACATCTCTTGTTGACCCTCCTTTCTCCTTCTTTCTTTCTAGAACTTTTAAAAATTTTTATTTGTTTGTTTATTTATTTATTTAGAGAGAGGGAGAGTACACATGCAAGTGGGGAGGTGGGAGAGAGAGAATCTCAAGCCCACTCTGCATTGAGTATGGAGCTTGATGTGGTGTTCTATCTCATGACCCTGAAATCCTGACCTGAGCCAAAATCAAGAGTTGGACGCTCAACAGATTGAGCCACCCAGGTGCCCCTTCCCTTTCTTTTTAAAGAGTATTGCCTTCCTTGCTAGTGTCCTTTGGTGGTTCTACTTTAACTGAGTTTCCTTTATACTCGTATTTTGCAGAGTGACCCTCAGGTAGGATGACCCTGTTTAGGTTTGCCTAGGATAGTCCTAGTTTATGCTTGTTGTCCAATTGTATTTATTAATTGTATGCTTATTTATTCTCAAATGATCCTGGCTTGATTGAGAAATTATACAGTCATCATAATACATGATATTATGCAGTCTATATAATATATAATATGACATGATACAATAGGTGACTTGCATCAAAGTAACTGGGAATGTTTGTTAAACACTCGCCATTTCTAGACCTACTGAATTAGAATCTGGGTGGCTCAGTCCATTAAATGTCTGCCTTCAGCTCAGGTCCTGATCTCAGGTCCTGGAATCAAGCCCAAGTCAGGCTCTGCTCTGTGGGGGGTCTGCTTCTCTCTCTCAAATACATAAATGAAAATCTTTAAAAAAAAAAAAAAAGATTCTTAGGGGGTAAGGCCAGGAATCTACGTCTTTAACAAGGTCTCCAGATAATTGAGTTCAAGTTTGAGAATCTCTGCTGTTATACCTTTTCCACTGAAGCATCAGGGATCAAATCTGGGCCAGTGATGGGTATAATTTCCTGGTGCTTAGAATTGCAAGTTCTCAGAGGAACATGGTGAGGAAGGAACCTGGACGTGTTCTCTTAGCCTCACATCTGCTGCCTTCACTGTCACCCCAATCTGCTAGTATTCCCATTCTTGGGAGCAGCAAACAGGGCCCGCATGCCATGGTGTACCTTATCAAAATGGCTCTGTGTATTTCCATGTCTCCAAAATTTGGCAAAGAAATGGAAGTTCCATTAGGTGAGTTAACTATTATGCATTCCATAATATCTGGCCCCCTCAAAGAGTTCTTACTTTTTGATGCCCTGAGAATCCCTGGGGCTGATTTATATGATAACATCAGCTGTTGTAGAGAATTAGAGTAATAACATTTCCTAGCCTTGGGGACACCTGGTATTAGCAACATTTTACAGGTATTTAAATACAAGTAAAGCAAATAAATATTTATGCTCTTTCATTCCAATTTAATAATTATATTATTCTGAATCACAGCTCTGATTATGCTGTTTTTCTATTCAAAAAAACCTATGGAATGAATAAAGTTCAAAATAAAGTACTTACACGGACAATCAAAACATCTTCTGGTCTGTGTTTATAGCCTCATTTCCTGCTCTTTCTGACACCCTGTTGCAACTTCTCCATTGCTTCCTGCTTCCCTCACCTTTTTCTTGGCCACTCTACTCTCTGTCTGACATCCTCTTCTCTTCAAGGTCCATTCAAATGCCACCTCCATTGGATCTACCTTCACATGCCACCAGTGAGTTCCACCTTTTCAGTTCCCCCGGTGGAAAGTGATTTCTTTGTCCCTTGGTCTCCCTAGCATTTTATTTATACCCCATTAGTAGTATCTATAGCTTTTTATATTACATTTCAGTTATAGCCATACCTGTCTTATTTCTTTAGTCAACTTTTACACCAAGACTTGGGAGTGATTCATAGGTTGCTCAGGTTGTAACAGAGTGCCATAAAATGGGGGGCTCAAACAACAGACATTTATTTCACACAGTTCTGGAGGCTAGGAAGTCCAAGATCATGGTGCCAGGAACATATGGTTACTCTCTTCTCTGTGTCCCCACATAGCAGAGAGAAAGTTAGAGAGCTCAGATTCCCATCCTCTTCTTAAAAGAATACAAAGTCCAGCACGGGGGGTCTTACCTTCATGAGATCATTTAAACCTAATTATCTCCCAAAGACCCCACCTCTGAATGCCATCACATTTGGGGGTTAGTGCTTCAACATAAGGATTTTGGTGGCAGGAGGAGAAGAAACACAAACACTGAGTCCTTAACAATTCATTTTTCTATTTACTTCCATCCTCCAAGTAACTGGGATAGTTTCTTAGTTTTATATGTGTGTGTGTGTGTACATCTTTTTAAGTATATATTTTAAATATATATATATGTATATATCTAGAAAAATGTATTTTTTTTAAATAAGGGAACTGGCAAATTTACTGAATAAATATTACATGTACTAGGCACTATGGAACCAATAAAAAGAAGTATTTAATTGATGAAACCAAATATAAACATGGAGGAGGTTAAGAAACTAAAGATATAATTCAAGAGCACAAAAAATAAAACATGTCCTGTAGCTACATATGAACATACAAATGCCTTATGTGAACAAACAGGTTGTAAACAAATAGTATTTTTTCAGGAGCTCATGGGACCAAAAGGCCACTCTAGGTCAGAGTAGACTTTACAGAACAGATAGAATTTTACCAGCAGGTTCTTTAAGGATGGTAAGAACATCAATAAGCAGAGAGAAACAGAAAGAATATTCCAGGCTACTGGAATAGCTTAAGTAAAGTACTAAAATGTTTTGTTTTCATGGCACTAGATTACTTCCCTAGCTACTTTAACGTTTTATAAAGCCATGTTTTAAGAGTACCTGGAATCACTTAACAGATTTGCAGAATGATTGGAAATCCATCTCTGACTGCCTTACAGAGTTGGGTAGGGGATGGGGAAATAGGGGATGGGGATTAATGAGCGCACCTAGCATGATGAGCACTGAGTAATGTATGGAATTGTTGAATCGCTGTATTATACACCTGAATCTAATATAACATTGAGCGTTAACTATACTGGAATTAAATAAGAAACTTAATTAGGGGCATCTGGGTGGTTCAGTTGGCTAAGCATCTGCCTTTGGCTCAGGTCATGCTTCCGAGTCCTGGGATTGACTCCTGCATTGTCTCCTTGCTCAGTGGAGTCTGCTTCTCCCTCCTCCCTTCCCTCTGCTTGTTCCCTCTCCCCCCACCTTATCGTCTCTCAAATAAAATCTTAAAAAAATACTTAATTAAAAAAAAAGAAATCTATTAAGTAAGCATGCATATATTGTGTATAAGGGCAGCCCTGGTGGCTCAGCAGTTTAGTACAGCCTTAAGTCCAGAGTGTGATCCTGGAGGCCTAGGATCGAGTCCTGCGTCGGGCTCCCTGCATGGAGCCTGCTTCTCCCTCGCCTGTGTTTCTCCCTCCCTCCCTCCCCGCCTCTGTCTCTCATGAATAAATAAAATCTTAAAAACAAACAAACAAACAAACATGTGACTGCTATAGCCCTAGGAAGTCTGTTTATCATTTCACATCATCATACACTAAGAATGTAGCAAGGGGTCCAGAATCCAAAGTCAGCCTAGTGGGTACCTCCTGTCTTCCTGTGTGGTCCACAGAAGGGCCCTGGAATGGACAAAGACATGAGCATGGAGGCATTTTGAATACTTTGAAATGTAGTTTGAATTAAGTAATGAGGAGGACCATTAAAAAAAAAAAAAAAAGACAAGTCACAGCTAAATCAAGGCTGCCCAGCAGAAAAGTACTGCAGTAAGTAGAAACATTTTCTGTTGAACAGATGAAATGGGACATTCAAGAAGGTGGCATTAGAATTTCCTTTTGGTTTTTCAAAACAGGGTGTGGGGAGCCCCAGCGATAACTTTTTCTCTGTGGGTTAAGTTCTTGTCTAAATAAGTGTCAATTTTTTTTGTCCTCTGCCTTTTACATTGCAGTGGAAAAAGTGGCTGTGATTTGTAGATTTTTGGACATTCACTCAGTGACCAAAAACCACCTGCTGAAGTATTCCTTGGCACATGCCTTCTGCTGCTTTCTCACAGCTGTGGAAGATGTCAACCCAGCAGTGGCTACCAGGGCCGGTCTCCTGCTTGACACCATAAAGAGGCCAGCATTGCAGGTGATGTCCCTCAGATGTGTGTTATCTGCTCTGTGGATGGTGCTCTGCTCTACTAAACACATACAGTACTAATGATGATGACAGCAAGAACAGTGGGAATTTTTAAATGGAGAAAAACATCCCAGATCCACACCTTATTAACAGATCTCTTGTTTTTATTTCTCACTGCTCTTTTCAGTCTTTGTCCATATAGTGATACCACTTTTGACAGATACAATACTTCTATAACTTTTTTTGTGTGGCAGATTTTTTAACTAGGCTGATTTATCTTCTACTATTTAGCTAGCTCCTGGGCTGGGAGCTCTTGTCATTAGAACCTAGATACTAAGAGAAATCATCTCCACAATGAATTATAGTATAAATCAAAGCAAGACCTGAGAAGGCAAATATGCCTACCAAAAGGAAAGTCAAAGGAGCGTGAAATATGAGACCTGGAGAGAGTCGTATATTTATTTTATTTGGTGCCTTTATTTTATAATTGAAGAAACCAGATCTCGAGATAATGTGAGCCTTCAAAGGACACAAAGTGAATTAGTGGAAGAACCAAGACTAGGACTTCCAACTTTCTAGTCTCCTGCCTTCCCACAATGGCATCTTGTTTATTACTATATCATTGTAATTAAAGCTAATAATAATGGCAAGAGCTAAAATTGGCCAAATAGGTATTGTCTTTCCAGGATAGTGTATTAAGTTTCTCATTATCCATTGTCTCATTTAATTCCCACAATAATCTTGTGGGTTCCCATTTTACAGATGGAGAAGCTGAAGGTTGGAAGAGGTAGGTAACTTTTTCAAAGTCACGTGGCTAGTATGTGGCAGAGCAAACTCAGGTTCTGAGTTATAATAATGTCCATGTTCTTAACTGTATCTGTGTCTATACACTGCTTCCAATCCAGTATAAGCGCTCTTCCTGTAAAAGAGACCGAGAAGAAAGTGCAGGATCTGAGAAATTAGGTGGTTATGCTGACTGTGGACCCACACTCCCTCTTATAAAAATTCCCACTTATCTTCTGTATACTCCTTCTCTGTTGGTCTTAAGATTAGGTAGTTGTGTGTCCCACCCCTGCCCAGGACCTGTAATGTAGAAAGCACTCAATAGGTGAGAATGGCATGAATTAATAGAATTTCCTGGATGAATTATGGATTTTAAATTTCATTCAGTTAGAAAAAAAATGAGAATGGTAAGCAGGCTCATATACTGGAAAAATGGATGCTCAATCCAATCAAACTTGATTTTTTGAGACTGTGTATCACTAACATTCCAAGAAGACAAAATGAGTTTACTTTCTTTTAGAACCATGGCATTTAGCATTGAAGAGGAATTAGAAAACTGTATTGTATATTCTAAAATGTAGCTTTGGAAGCATGCTTCTTTTAATAGAAACTATAGACATTGAAAAAAGAAACATGAGTTTGAGAGCATTTGGATTAAGTGGTTATTAATGAATGCATTTGAAAACCAGTAACATACATTTAGTTTAGATTCCTGAACTAAAAGTCAAGAGATATTCTATAATTAGAATAAGTTCCTCTTCTGCACTTTATTTCTACCAAACTTGTAATAAAAGATTTCATTTGGATTATTCTACATGATATGTGTGAATTGTGGTGGTTGCCTTGTTTCACTGACTTTGCATAGTGTATTTAATTCCTTTGAAATAACTTAGACGTTTACATCTGACTTAACCTTTCTTCCCCCCCGCACCCACCCCAGGGCCTGTGTCTCTGTCTTGATTTCCAGTTTGATACTGTGGTTAAAGATCGACCCACAATACTGAGCAAGCTTTTACTCTTGCATTTTCTTAAGCAAGATATTCCTGCCTTGAGCTGGGAGTTCTTTGTCAACAGATTTGAGACACTTTCTTTGGAAGCTCAGCTACATTTGGATTGTAACAAAGAATTTCCTTTTCCTACAAGTAAGCAAAATAAAGAACTTGGTTTAAACAGTCACAGTTCCTCTTCTATCTGCTCGCTAGGCAGACCATACTATGTATGTAGCTTAATTTCCCATTCTGGAGGATGCCTTGACTTCATGAACTCAGTTTTTCAAGTATTTATTGAGTAACTGTAGTAATCCATAATAGATGAACTAGTTTCTGGCATTGCAAAAGTGAAACTCTGCTCATTTCCTTGAGGACCTCTGATAACCATTTTTGACTGTATATTTCTTAAATTTAACTCAGTTGTCATGTTTACAGTGTTTGTGAGCAATTTTGTGAGATAAATTTGCACCTTGTAAATTCACTTTTGCATGCTTATTAATAAGTTGGTTACCTACAGCTCTAAATAGATGGGAAGAATTGTCCACTCAACTATCTAATGATAATAAAAATTAGACAATGTAATCTTATGGTCTAAGTGGAAAAATCATAGACAATGGTCATGATAGGTAATAGTGATGACTTTTTATGTAAGATTCACTATAAAGAGAGATGAATGATTCATGTGTCCATGAAAGAGGTTAATCTTGAAAATACACAAAGAGGGATTGTTTTAAACTAGTTGTGCTGCATGACCCATTAAAGAAAATAACATCTAATTCCTTTTGCAAAGCTATCACTGCTGTAAGGACTAATGTCGCTAACCTCAGTGATGCAGCACTGTGGAAGATCAAGAGGGCTCGTTTTGCGAGGAACCGTCAGAAGAGTGTGCGTTCTCTGAGAGACAGCGTGAAGGGGCCTGTGGAATCCAAGAGGGCACTCTCTCTTCCTGAGACCTTGACCTCCAAAATTCGTTGAGTATCTTCTTCCATCCTTCCTTTAAATCTGTTTAATGTCTTTCTGAGGCTGACTTGTCTTGTTGAGTGTTCATAGAGAGTAGCATGTTTAGCAAACTAAGCTCCTTTAATAGGTTTGGGCTTCAGATTCCCTAGAGGGTCACCCCCAAGAATGTCAGTGTCCTGGGGGGCTTTTACCAGTTTGTGGGTGAAGCAAAGCCCTGGTCCAGCAGTAGATTGTTTTGAAATGCAGAAGGCAGCATATCCACTGACCTGGCCAGAAACATAGAAGCAGCATCTGCTCCTGAGTCCTAGGACATAAGTGTAGGTACTACCAGCCTTGTAACCTAAGAGCTTCCTGAAAAAGATTTGGGACAGGTCAGACCCATGGCAGCTGAGGAGGTAGAGTGGAAATTTGGAGTGGATTTGCTTTTCATATATGATGGAGACAGCCAAACAAGCTCCCAGACAAACCAAAAATAATGGTTGCTTTTGAAAAGGAAAAACCAGCTGAGAAGAAGTTGAATTTCTGTGCAGCTCCACCAGATAATTTATAAATAAAAAAAAGCTTCATCGGCAGCTTAAAAAAAAAAAAAAGACCATGTATACTTGTTTTCTAAAGGTCTTTCTTTATATTGTGCTTTGAAAGAAAACAAAAATTTCCCTAAATTACCAGATGACTAAATGAACTCTAATGATTAGCAGTGGCTCATGAGTGACAAATAAAAATTCATAACTAAATAACCATATTAGTGAATGAGTATATTTAAATATGTTACTAACTTGTAAACTTTATCAAGTGATTTAATTTTTAAATAACTTCTATGAAATTCATTACACAAAACCATAAAACATATTTCTTATCCTGTCAGAAGTGGAAAGGTTTGCTTTTCTCATTGGCATTGTATTAGAAGACAACCTTATATAACATAATCATTTTTAATCGCAAATATGATTTGATTTTTTTTATTACATTTTTCTCTATTTTATGACAAGCTATAAAAATGTGGTATTGTGAACTTTGGAAGAAGTCAGTGAAAGCCCTTCAGCAATCAATAACTCAGTTTATCAGGGAGCAGAGATTATAGTAGGTGGCCATTTAAGAATAACCTGTGGTAGTCCTATGCCCCAGGGAAGACCGAATCAGATCCTCGAAGCCAATATCTAGATTAAATAAATTATAATTTCTATGAATTTCCCAGTTCTTTTATAACTTAACCAGCCACTTTGGGATATAAGGTTAACTTCCTGTTCTTTTCTTGTTAATTGATTCACATAACAATTTTGAAGACTAAGAATTTAAGTAACACTGAAAGGTGTTCCTGAGATTCACAGAAAAACACAAAGCTTTTGTGATGCAAACATCTTTTGTGAGATGTTAATTACAAATAGGAAAACTAAACTTAAAACATGCCCCTACTATCCAGTGAGTTAGCACTGAGTGTATTTTCTAGGCTCAAGTTGTTTTTAATGCTTATTTAAATAGAGTTGTTGTTGATTTTTAAGCTATGAGGTTGACCAGGCATGAGCAGTCTGCTCCAGCTCTCGGTGGGACACCTGAACAGACACCAGGTGGGTACTTCTGACGTGGAAGGGCTGTATGCAAGTGTCTATCCCAGGTGGACAAGGTAAAGAATGCAGTGTCTCTAACTGGACCAGAGTGCTATATTTAGAATTTGCAAACTTGAAGGGTCTTACCCCAGATGCTCAAGCATTTGAGCCCCTGACATAGCAGTTCTTTCTATCTTAACATGGGCAGATGTCTTTTGATCCCATTAACTTTTGGTCCAGTAAGAGGTATTACGTTAACTGAATATGCACTTTTCCCCAGAGAGCCAGTATGACCAGAACTATACATAGTACTTATATTTGTATGTGTATTTGTACATACAAATATTGTATTCATATATATCCGCTATAGGAAAAACATACATTTCATTGACATTTTAAAAGGCTATATATTTGAGCCACCATCATTCACTCATCCCTGTAGCCATTCTTGATTCTTTGCAACTCTACATGCATTTCTGTCTCTCAGAGAAAGGAGGATTTTGATTGTTTGGAGAACCCAAGGATCATGTTTGACTTGGTACAGTGTAACTACCATTCGATATCCCATGAAAGATTGTAGTTTATAATGAAGGATCTTAAGGATCGAAGGGATACTGGCAAGACTATTACAGGCTGAATGTTATCTATGCAAATGGTGCCACAGTGCACTGGGAAGATTGTGAAGGGTCTGAATAGCTGCTCATTTGTCAAAAACAAACTTGGTAACTACCACCTGCATGTCATGCTATAGAAAGAACATTCGGTTTTTCATCTAAAAATAGTTTTAAGGTAAACTTTTCAGAATGGCCTGAGAAGGAGGCCTTTAGGATCAAGTATGCTAAATGTTATAAACCTGATGCCAGAAAGAGAGGCAATTAGGGATGAGGGTGATGGGAAGAGAGAGCCCCAAAGATGATGAATGCTGACAGCAGGTGTTGGCCAGAGTGTATTTTCTCCTTTAAAATTGTTGACAAAGAAGGATTAGCAAATCCCTGGCCTGATCTCCCTACCTTGTTTTCTGTATCAGTCGGGCTTCAAATGTACTGGGATTAAAAAAAAGAGAGTAAAAGTAAGGTCTTCTGATCCTGAGCTCTGCCACAACGCAGAATCCATGTAGTTCCCCTTCAGTGAGATCATTTGGAGATGCATCGTAAGCAATTTCATAAATTATCTTTATTTTACCCCATCTTTCTGTTTTAAGGCTTAGTTGAATTAATTATTCAATTAAAGCCTTTAATTATTATTATTACCCATTTTCACAATCCAAAAGAGCCCTCTCACATCTCTGTGGGAAAATGTATTCATATGTTTCCTGAAGTTAAAAAAAAAAAAGCCTTTGGGCCTCTTAATTGTCCCACCAAATGTGACCAGATGGAAATGGGGCAGATAACAGCGTTATTTATATTAAAATATAAAGCTAAAGCTTCTAGAAAGATAATTTACACACCACTGCTCTAATAAAACCTTGCTTAGATTTGGAAACAACTGGCTTAGCTTCTAAGGCCATTTCAAACTAGTTTCTTATTTTTGTAATGTTATTTACTAGACAGTAAATTTTTTAACTTGGGAACAAAGACATGTCAGGATAATCATGAGATCATAGAGGATGGTTTAAGATAGTAATTACGTGGAAGCTGAAGAACCCGATACTCACCAAACATATTTTTATTTGGTTTAAGTCTTCTCTGGACAGGACCTCTTATTGGTTGGGCCTGGAATAAAGCCTGTTCCCTCTAGTTACACAGCAGGAGTTCATTTTAACAGCTGTTTAGGCTGAGCTTTTTTGGCATTGGACTTACAACTACTGGCTTTCTGATCGTAGCTTTTACATATTACCTACAAGAAATTTTGCATCAGAAGCACACTTATCTAAAGATATATTCCACAAGGCTAGTGAAGAGCTGCATTCCTTTATGATTTGCATGAGTAAAATCAAAGACCTTTGCTCATGTGAATGAGATTCATAGGAAATTACAGCTGGAATATTAGAGATATGTTAACGTTATCATTTTACAGAAGAGGAAACTGAAGTTCCTAACAAGAAACATGTTTGACAAAGTTGTTGGTGGTAGATCTGGGTCTCAAGCCCAAGCATCTTGATTTCTCATGCAAGGCATGCATGGTAAATGCCAATAAGAGCTCAGTACTTTTCTTTAATCCTGATTGGTGAAATATACAGTTTCACCTGCTAATCTGAAGTTGGTATTATAGTTACTTATAAGGTGTATTTCCACTGATTCTGTGAAAACGAGGAATTATCTTTGGTGATTCAGAATAATAATTATTGATTAATAATCAATAGGTTATTGATTATACCTAATCAATAGGTTATTGGTTATTAATAACAATAGTCTGTGTTGAATATTAATTTAGTATAATATAACAGTTTTGATAGGTTTTCATAGCACAACACTGAAAGACTGGTATCCACTCCATGTGGTCACAGGGAATTCAATTATATCTTGTTCCTCAGCCCCTGAAATGAATAAATAATGGTAGGTATATAGTAATGATAATAACAACACTTGATGTATGTGTAGTACCTCTTTATCTCTTAAGAGTGTTTTTAATACAAATAATCTAATTCTGATTTCACAATGACTCTGGATATATGTAGAGTATTATTATGATTTTTTTTGTTTTACATATGGACAGGAAAACTGAGGTCCTGAGGGATTAATTAATTCTACTAAGATAACTTGAGATCATATATAACTGACTAGCTGCTGACTAAAGCTTGGGTCTAGAAGACTTGATTTGCTCTCTTTCCACTATAATTACCTCTTGATGCCTTGGTATTAGGGCGTTCCTGTCCTGTGGCACATGAAGACACCAGTCTGGTTTTAGAGCTAATGTGGGCAGTCATGTCTGCTACAGTGTGCTTAAAGATCATGAGCGTCCACACCAAGAGACCTTCCCATTTAGGACCTACAGATTGGTCTAGAAGTGTCCTACTCCCTAAAACAACATGGATACTCTCAGTTCCAGCTTGAAGAGAAATCTTGAGAAGGTCTCTTGGTCTGAATTTGTATGGGCCTTTCTCATATGGGCCTCTCCTGCCCCCTTCCTGCCCACCCCCTGCCTCCACCCTGCTCCTGTTAGTGTCCCAGCATAAAACTCCAAATTACTTCTCTTTGGGCTCTCTCTTTCTTTCTAGAGGTGATCAACAACTCACATCTTCAGTAACTTGCAAAATACCTATTGATCATGAAGATTCAATAACTCAGAACAGTTATTTTTTTAAATTAAATTCAATTAGCCAACATGTAGTACATCATCAGTTTCAGATATAGTGTTTAATAATAATTTTAATAGGAATGCCCTTGTTTGAAATAATAGTTTGGGAAATGGCAATTTCTATTGAACAGATATTTATTGGGCACCTTTGATACTAGGAAATATAAAGAATGCAAAAATACCTTGGAAATCTCTATATTCTCAACTTGATATAGTCAAGGAAGGCAGATAAAGCGTGAACATGAGTAAACTCATCTTGTGTGAATGTGACAGTGCTATGGGATGGTTCACATCAGGCACAGTGGGAAGAGAGCTGGGGGCAACGGGGACAGTCTTGTAGAGAGGTGGTTTTCCAGCCAGGCCTTGACTGGTGGAGGATGTAAAGGAATGTTTGTGGGATAGGAAGAGGCAAAGGCAAGGATGAGGAGCATGGGACAATATGGAGTTAGTCACTGGCCACAGCTTTGCAGCCCTTCTACTGTGTGTGCACACAACAGAACTGCTGTGAGTGGAGCTTTAAATTGGATTAATGGGTTAGGGAGATCAGTGAGGTGGTGTAATTAGAGCTAGCAACATAATGCAAATTCATTTATGGTGCTTGTTCATTGGTTTCTCTGCAACAAATGCAGAGTAAGCTCATGGAAGTGGTGTTTCCTCCCTCTACCTAATTTGCATTTGTTGGTTTAACAGAGGGCTTGGTGTGAGTCGGCTTACACAGATGAATATTCCCCATTTCCTTGCTGTTTGGGGACTTCATCAGTTTTTCTCATATATAGAAGTAATATTTATCTGAGATGTTTATTTGAATCCAGTGTACTTAGACACTTAATAAGCACCTAGTATATATGTCAGACACTGCCCCGTATTCTGTGAGGGATATAAAAATGAATAAAACATGGCAAGTCACCTTCAAGGAGCCTTTGGTCTCCTTGGGGAAATTGGTAAATGAGTAAATTGAGAGTTCTGCCTCGCAATTTGCCACATGTTAGGAAATGGTAAAGGCAATTTTCCTCTGTTCTTCTCTCTCTCATCCTCCCTCTTTTCTTGTCTTTGGTGATTTATAGAATTTAGAGATCACACCCAATTCCTGAGAGGAGGGTGGGAATGTGTAGTAAGAATGGCTTCTGAGGACCGAATTCACAGGTTGAGATTGGCTAGGGGTGTGGGTGCGGGGAGAATAGATCACCCTAAGCAAAGACACAAAGGTGGAAAAGTGTTGGCTATTGTTCTGAGATCTATGAGTAGCCCAGCTTGTAAGAACGTTGAGCATTTGGGGTGGAATAATAAGAGATAAGTCTGGAAAAGCAGATCCTGATCCTGCCTGGTTTCAAATCATCAAAGAAATAAAATCATATTACACTTTGGAGCTTCAATCAGTTGTGCCACTTTGTAGACAGATTGTGATGGACCTGGTCCATGATAAAGTTACAGTAGGAATAACTGCTTCATGATTCTAAAAATGCTTACATTTTTCTTTAGAGAAATGATAAAATCAAAAATTTTAACAAGTTAAATATCTATGGTTACATATAGGAATTTCATAGACTAGAATTCAAAAATGTTTTAAATGTCCTATCTTAGAGACAATACCGTAGGCATTAAGTTTTAAAATGGAAATTTCATACCCTTTGTAGATAACTAAAGCAGTAATACTGTCTTTATGAATAAAGAAAATTCTGGCTTTTCTAAGCTAATTTTTTCTTAGTTGATTAAGGAAACTTTCCTTTATGAAGAGTATACCAGTGACAAACTTATGCTATTTTAAAGAAAGATAATAGATAAGGCATAGACTTGCAAAGCCCTCAATTAGATGAGTATATTTTTGGAATGAAGATTTTTTTCACTTAATGCAAAAGGCTTTATCCACTAGTTCTTTTTTTTTTCTTCACTACATTTAATGGTTTGTTAAAGATCATTCATTATTGCCTGTTCAGAGAAAGCAAAGAGCAGCAAACTTAAAGCTAAAACACGGAAGATCAGCAAAGACGTACTTCAAATGAAAATAGGACACTTATGAAGTTGGTACTTAATCGTTAGGAAAATATGATTTGATGGGAAAAGTTAGGTTGCACATTTTATCTTAATTTACTATTTTTTTTTTTTTGAGGAGGGGTGCAGCAGAAAGAAAGAGAGGGAGAGAGAATCTCAAGTAGGCTCCATGCTTAGTGCAGAGCCTGCTGCAGGACTCAATCTTAGGACCTTGAGATCATGACCTGAATCAAAATCAAGAGTCAGAAGCTTAATTGACTGAGCCCCCTCAGGGGCCTCAGGCTGCACACTTTTTAAATGAATGTCTACTTGCAACGAGAAAAAGAATTTTGAAATATTAATATTTAGAGATGAAGTCTAATGACTTATTTTCTAGACCAGAGCTAGGATAGAATCAAATAAGGAGCCAGTGTCTTAGTGTTGGGCCTTGTGTGGGAGCTCCCTGGATTCTCAGGGCTATAAAACAAAGGGGTAGCTCCTTCCCCTACAGCTCCATAGCTCCATTTTTAACAGAGACTTTGGAGTCTAGCCAGTCTGAACTTGGAGGGGACTGAGCCAGGCAGTGCTACAGGGTCTCTTAAACCTTACCCCCCCCAGAACTGAAACAAATGGAGGAGTGAAGCTATATTCTAATAGCCATCCTTGCTGCTGTAATAACATTGAATCCTGCAGGGAGCCTGCATTCTCACACTTGTCACATTCTTGGCCCAAGCTCGCCCAAAGCAATAACTCCTTCTAGTTGTAAAGTAAATATTCTGTAGGAGAAAGAAATCAAGATTAAATATTTCTCAGTGCTGGAAAGATAGTTCTCTAAACTTTTTCTATTTTATTTTAGGGGGATTTACATTAGTAGTGCATTTGGTCTGATCTTTTATTCCAAACATTTAATTATAGTACATAGCAATGCTTCACACTTCTGGCCTTTTGGTGAATGAAATAGGGTGTTCCACAAAAATTGACTTTTTATCCTGGTGGCTGATGTGTGCCTCATGGAATGAGGGTATTAACAATTTACTGATCACTGTCATTGATGCCTGTAGAACGCTGTAATAAACAAGTCCTTAAGATTTATTTGAATGATTTTGGATAAAAGCTTCCCTAACATACATCACCCACATTTACTTTTCATACACAGACCCTAGGAGACAGAAAATGTTAATGTCCTAGGGTCATATTGAAGTTTATCAGATGGTTTCCTCTAAATGGGAGGCTCTTAGATTTAATTGATTTTGTTGCTTTTCACCCACTATCAATGGTCCCTTCTCAGTAGATCACTTTTGAGCCAGATGGACATTATTCTGAGCACCTGAGGGAAAACTAGACAACCAAGCTTGTTACCTCACATGTAGTTCTAGACTAGTAAATTCTGAATTTACATTACCTTCATTTTTTTAACATTACCTTCATGCCACTGCTCCAGAGAAAAGTGTTTGACCTTGAGACAGTTAATTCCCACAGTCTCCAGAAGCATTTCTTCTATCCTACTTCCCTTGGCTGTGTCCTGAAAGATTGAGATTTTGCTAAATTAGTTGAGGAGTTAATGGATATAAATTACCACCTATTTCCTTTTTGTGTCTTTTTGCCATAATTATATGATATTATATGATATATGATATAAACATGGTTTGGTTTAGGATGGTTCATAACCAAAGCCTGTCGTTTAGCAGAAATTTTCCTTGCAGGGTAGGAGATGAGAACTGTGGTGGGTGTCACCTAAGCCTCCCAGCAAAAACCTTATTTTCAGTCTAGAAATTCTGATGTTGTTTGTCAAAGAAGGGATAAGAATGCAAAGCGTATTTTGAATAAGTCCCCAAGCATAGAGAAGAGCAAATCTCATTCTTCCTTCACCAAAAGTCCTCAACTAAACCAGATCAGGAGAGTGAGAAAAACAAGCGGAGATAGGGTATAATTTCTGACTTTGACCAATAACAGAGAGAAAGTCAAAGTCAGGGAGATTCTCAGATACAATTATTTGTTAAGAGTGAGTCCAGTGCTAAGGTATTTTTTTCTTTTCATGTAAACTTTCAGCTCACCTTCATGTGGTGTTTTTCTGTTTTTAAAAGCTCATGCTTCTTTCTTCCTGTCTGACCCCTCCCTTATGTGTTTCTCATTTCATCCAGCAGGGCTTATAATTTGCTATTTATAATTTTGACTATATTCTTCAGAGAGTACCCACTGCTAATATCTCAGGATTTGGAAAAGAAAACTTTTTCCCCCCCACCAGCTGATTTATGAACATAACTGAATTGAGATAATAATTTAAGCAAAATAGCTCAGTGGATGCTTTTGTTCTCAGTGGATTTCAGAATATTATTTTTGTGGTTATTTTTATGTACTTATTTTACAAAGCTGGAGGAGAAACTTCTCTTTATCACTGAGGATAAAACTTTGCCAAGATATTTTAAAAATCACTAAATACAAAGTTTATTTAGATATTTTTCTTGCCATTTGAAGAGAACCTTGCTATATATAGTGCCTTATTTCTATTTCTATTCCCTTATTACCCCCAAATTGCTTGGTTGTTGTTGAACACAATAACTTCCATCCCTGGACTTTGCTTAGTAGAACATATTTTGCCTTTAAGTTTGTCCAGAACACAACCTTTAAATATTCAGTGGAAGCAGAAGGAAGGATGCTGTATCCATAGGTGAGATTTTAGTGTGAACTTAACTTTATTGTGAGGGAGCCACCCACTGATGGCCTTTGTTGTACTGACAGGACAACAATCTCCTGAGAATGACAACACCATCAAGGACTTGCTCCCAGAAGATGCTGGGATTGACCACCAGACAGTTCACCAGCTGATTACAGTGCTCATGAAGTTCATGGCGAAGGACGAGAGCAGTGCCGAATCAGACATCAGCAGTGCGAAGGCCTTCAACACAGTCAAGCGGCACCTGTATGTCTTACTCGGCTATGACCAACAGGAAGGTTGCTTCATGATTGCACCACAAAAAATGCGCCTGTCAACTTGCTTTAATGCATTTATTGCTGGAATTGCCCAAGTAAGTGTAAGCTTTCAGGAGTCATACCATTAGGGTTTTAGTAGAAACAAATTATTAAATTCCATTTAGCCAACATTGGTTCTGTGTAGAGGTTTGTGCAAGTTACTTTATTAGGCAGGGGTATGTGGAAGGGAGTATAAGATGAATAAGACTAACAGGAATTGTTTTTAGGGGGGGCAGTGAGAGTAGAGTATACCTTACACATGAAATTTACCATTTTAACCATTTTAAAGTATATAATTCAGTGACATTTTTTTTTCCAGTGGCATTAACTAGAGTCACATTATTATGTAACTGGAACCACTGTCCATCTCCAGAATTTTTTCCTTATCCTGAACTGAAACTCTATCCACTAAACAACAGGGGAGTGTAGAATTGTTGTGTATGGTTTTTTAAAAAAAATCTTTTATCCTTTTTGGCTTCAAATGGAGAGTTGAGTTAATCATACAACTTATTTTGTGTTACATTATCATCATTGGCTTTTTCTAGGTTTGTCTGCTACTCCTAATGGCTGTATTTTATACTATGGTGTACATTTGCCATGCTTTAACTATCCATTCTCCCAGGGATGAACACCCATATTGCTTGCTCCCAACTACTTACCACTCCAGACAGCTCAGCAATGAATATTTTGCACATGCACCTAATCCACCACGGAATTCCTTTGACATATGTATGCAAGAGCAGAATTAATGGATTATTTTTTCTGTATACCTAACTTGACCAGTGCTACAAATCTCACTCTCCAGAATGGCTGCAGCAGTCTGCAAAGGGTGTAGAACTTGAGGCTGGAGAGAAATTGATATGAATTTCAACTCTGCCACTGTTATTATCTGTTGTGGCCTTAGGCATCCTCTGCTTCTTTGCCCATGGGTTACAGTTTTTGTTTTGAAAGATTAGAGATAACATATTGCAGAGCATTTAATCAGTGCCTGTTTCATGATAGGAGCTATAATAGTAACTGTTATAAATTTGCTCAGATAGATTATAATATAATGAACACAGATAAGTAAAGTAGGAGCAATATGTACATAGTTGTCTTTTGTCAATGCTGGTGACTAGATGGATCACCACTAATACTCAGTTGTTTGTGATGTGTGAAGAGAGGATGCACCATTTCAGATACTGAACGCTGTCTTCCTCCTTTCTTCCCTCACTTTGCTCTTTCTATATTTAAATTATGCATATTTGTTTAATAAAGTAAAATATTAAATACAAATCTCCACGAAACCCATGACAAAATAAGTAACTAACATTTTGGTGCATATTGCTGGCTACAAATTTATTACTTTCATATTTACATATATACATGTATATGTGTATGCACAGATTTTCTACAGTAAGGGGATCATATTATATGTATTGATAAATATATGTAACCTTTTTTTAAGCCTAAAATTGATTATGAAGTTGATATCATGTAAATAAATTTGCATCATATCCCAGTGAATGGCTACATAGTATTCTATTGTCATACAAATACTCTTTCACTTAACTCATCTCGTATTGTTGAACATGGAGGTTATTTTGAATGGGGAGGTTATTTTTGATCCGGGGTGACTATAAGGCTAGATATCTTTATGTATCCATTTTGGAATAGTTGTCTGACTTTTTCCTTAGGATATATACATTTAAAGGCAGGCTATGTACTTTTCCTTCCTTCTGAGTAGATATTGCTAAATTGCTTTCCTGAAATTAGCAGTATGTGTTGAGTAATCCTCTTGCCAGTGGCATCTAAGAATGCCCATTTCCCACAGTGTTTACCAATGGTAGGTGTTTTCATTGATTCTAATATAATTCTAGTTAATAGCTTCAAAGGACACTTGAATAGATAAAGTTTTATTTTCAGTAGCTAATGCAGTAGATACATGAAGTAAGTAGTTAAGTGGATTGAAATTATTTTAATTTATAAGTTTTTTTTAAATTTCTACCTTTGTGGTAACTGGCCATTATGTTAACATTCTGTGAGGTGCCTTTTCAGTATTTTGCCTGTTGTTTGATGGTTCAGATTTTCCTTTTGGCTTCTGGGTGTTCTCTATAGTTTTTCTTCAATTCTTAATATTTTTCCTGTTTCAGGTAATGGACTATAACATTAACTTAGGAAAACACCTTCTCCCTCTGGTGGTTCAGGTGCTCAAATACTGCTCTTGTCCTCAACTGCGCCATTATTTCCAGCAGCCTCCTCGTTGTTCTCTCTGGTCCCTAAAACCTCATATCCGGCAGATGTGGTTGAAGGCCTTGCTTGTCATCCTTTACAAGGTAAGTTGCTATGGTCAGTCTTTTGTAGGGTGAACTTTATTCTCTTAGAGAGGAGAACACTTAAGGGATCTAAATGGAGAATTTTGTAGGATAGAAATTTGACCTCCAGGGGACAAACCATGATGTGTACAATTAGCGTTGAGAAGTAAAGGATCATTGGAATGCAAACAGCAGTAGAGACCATGTCAATGTACGTGCTACAAGTGTTTGAAACAAACAAAAATGATGAGGCGTAAGAGATTGTGATCCACAATCCACACTCAGCATCTCTTATTTTATCTATGTGTAAATCATTCTGTCAGAAAGCAAGGAAAATATTTAAAATTGTATTCATACACCAAGCGTTTATGCCAGATAATTTTCTTGAGAGAAATTGTAACTGTGAACTGGCATGCCTTGCCGTCTGTGGTTTGGTGCAAGAGTAAGGGAATACAGTCCCTTGTCAAAATAAGGCCCTGATAAAAATTTCTGGTTTTGCTTTTCTGTATATTTCTTTTTAACTCCAAGAAGTACTAAGAAAAGTATCTAGCAAGATCATGTGGAAAAACTTACCCTTCAAAATAACCATTTATATTTTTCTCCCTCCATTTTATTGAGCAGTATCCATATCGAGACTGTGATATCAGCAAGGTCCTGCTGCATCTGATTCACATCACAGTCAATACACTCAATGCACAGTATCATAGCTGCAAGCCACATGCCACGGCAGGACCTTTGTACAGTGACAACAGTAACATAAGCAGATACAGCGAAAAAGAAAAAGGTACTTTACATATCTCAATTCTATCCCAAACTTAGCTTGTATATGTAGTACATTTCTGGATAATGTTTTTATTAGGAGATAGTGGAGCACCCGCAGATATCATTCTGAAATCAAAAAAATCACCTACTACTTCATTAATATTCCAACTTTCTCATGTATGTCTCTGCTTTAATTTTTTAAATGAGCATTCAAGAGAAATAGTTGATATGCTTCTGAAGCCCATTTCATGAGAAATGTTTTGTAAAAAAAAAAAATTGCTGTTTGGTTAAGGAGCCTTTGTAAGCCTTGCCCTATGTGTTGGAAGCATCTTGTTTTGGGCCGTGAAGTAAATCTTGGTACTCGGTGGAGCCATGATCTTGTCTCTAGTTTGCTTCTGAACTTTGTGCTCACAGATTTGAATGGAATTTAAATTTGCTGAAATGTTTCTTCCTATCCTCCTTGTTTAATAAGAAAATGGTTTAAGGCAACAATAATGAAATTTTTTTCTGCATAGGTTTAAATTATTTCTAGTATCAACACCTTTTATATTGATAGCTTTTCTGCAAAGGAGGCAGTCAAATGAAACTTTAGATAGAGTAAAATCCCAACCAGGATTTTTTCGGGTGAGAACTGTCTTTAGTATAAGTCACAAGGTGTCTAGACTCTTATAAAAGGTGGCATCATCTAATCTAATCCTGGGAGAAAGCCAAGCACCCCATGACCCTTTGTGGTTTAGTAGATTCTGACTTGGTAGGACTGCTCTAGAAATAACCTCACTAGGATGGATCGAAGCTAGTGTTCATTTATTGCTAAAAGATCCAAGAATCTAGGTTGGCCACAGACAGAACTGTGAGAATGAAGTTCTTTAAGTTCTGGTGCAATTCAGAACTTTCCTGAAGAATATCTTGTCTACCAGCTTAGGTCCCAGTTTCTGGAAAATTGGATAGAGTGCATCAAAGTATAGCTGTCCTCAATCCAGGCTCAGTGTTTGGACCAATCTCAGAAAAGCCTCTCTGAAGGGGAGGAGCCATCTCCAAGTCCTTCCATCTCTCATTTAGGACATTTGAGAATTATTTCAAAATCATGTAATGGAAGTCACACAACCACTTCCTTGAAAAACTGTATTTTTCAAAAGGGAATATATTTTTTAAAGGATATAAAGAAATAAAACAGATTATAGTGTTGCATCTTCCCAGGAACATGGGAACTTGATAGGCTTTGTCATCTTTGCAGAAGTTCACCAGGAGTTTTGTATCATTTTGATCATTAACACTCATTTTTTTTATTTGACTAAAGATTAGTATGATTATTTTATCTATCATCTGCTGCTTCAAATTTTACTTAGTTGTAGAGTCTTGTGTTTGAGGACAGGATTAGTCCTTAAAATTTGGCTCTCTTCTTATACAACTCCCTGAATACTCAAGAAATCTTAGTCATAATCACACACACCTGAGCCTCATTTTATCATATAGATAGATATAAAATAGGCCAAATACTATGGCTTCATGATATTCATCTTGAATTCCATTTATTGTGGTATGAAGTGCATTTTTGTAGCTTTTTTAATTCTACTTTGTACCAAATTTTGGCCTTTCCAAAGGATGAAAGAAGAAATATTATTAAGTGAACTCTATGGGTTGCAACATAGCAACCCTTTCCTCATTAATGTATTTATGACTTTACCTTTGGTTTAAAAGTGGCCAAATAGAGATAAAAGAGTACACAGAAATAATTTTGCTAGGCACTCTAAGTGACAGATTTGTCTACAGAGCCTCAGTATCGTCAAAGAGTCTCTAGGATGCATAATAGTTACATGTGGCAAACTCCACAGAGAAGGGTCTGACTTTAATATGGGGGAATGTTATTTTTTGTTTTCTTTTTCCTTTGTTTACTTTTTCAGTCCATAATCATTTGTGGAGCTTTTGAAATGACCAGTGGCTTTTCTAAGCTTTTCTGTGTGTTGTGTGTTTCATTACCAAGTGTAGAGTACAGTATTTTGCATTCACAAAGTATAAGGTGCATGTACTGTTAGGCTGTGTCTATGCCAGTTCTCACATCCCAGGAAGGCTTATATATTTTTGGAAAGGGCGAGATCTACTCATTTTGTTCAATTTTCTTTTGCCAAATTAGTCTGAAATTCACTCAAAGCAGGCATGTTCAAGGAGTGTCAGAGATTCTCAAAATGTGTGTGTGTTATCTGATTTTAAGAGCAGTGGAAAAATTTCCCCATGAAGGCCCTATTGGAATATTGACATGCCTCTCTTGAAAATGCTGCCAGTTGTCACATGGAAAACGAGAGGCAACCTTGTAACAGGTTGCTCAATCAACATTTGGATAATTTGACATCTGAATGAAATACCAATGGCCAGAACTTGAGCTGGTGTAGCGATTAGCCCAGACTTGTTCCCTCATGCTTTCATTGAAATGCTTGTGTAGACACAGCCTAAGAGAGAGTAACCTCCCAAGTGTAATTTTGACTTTCTCTCCCCAATTAGAAGAAGATAGTGTTTTTGATGAATCTGATATTCATGATACACCTACTGGACCCTGCAATAAAGAGTCTCAAACTTTTTTTGCAAGATTGAAAAGGATAGGCGGCAGCAAAATGGTGAAATATCAGCCGGTTGAGATGAATGTTCAGAGAAGTATGAATTTTTTCCTCTTAGTAATTTTATGCAGAAATGTTGTACTCTACCGTTTGTTTGGGGTGAAATCTTAATTTTATTATGTTACTACACATTTTAATACCGTTGATTTTATATATATGTATGCACAAACAGTATATATATATCCACACTTATATATATACGTGACTTGACAGATACATCATTAACGTCATGATCGTCTTAGAGGGCCATTGCTTGATTTGATTTGTTGCAAAATGTTTGCTTCTCTTCCACACGAATTGAATACAGTTTCCCAGATCTGCCTCAGCCCAAAAGCGATCCCCTCTCCTGTGCACAAATGAATAGAGCTGAGGAATTATCCTGAAGTCTTATTTTGGAAATAAGATCTTAAACTGCCATTTCGGGTTCTCTCATTCCAGAGTTTTCTGGTTTTTGCAATTAGAATGAAACTACAAAACTTGGCCAGAAAGTCAGTTTTACCTCCTGTTGGAGCTGGGATTGTGATTATGATTTATGCCAGTTGTATGCCCAAGTATGAGGGGAAAAGAGTGGTGGCATCTCCAAGTAAAATAGTACTAGCTCTTTCTGTTTTAATCAGGTGAAATAGAATTGGCCGAATATAGAGAAACGGGTGCATTACAAGACAGCATTCTACACTGTGTGAGAGAAGAAAGCATTCAGAAAAAAAAGCTGCGCTCTTTAAAACAAAAATCTCTTGATATAGGGAATGCAGACTCCCTCTTGTTTACATTAGACGAGCACCGGAGGAAGTCCTGCATAGACCGGTGCGACATAGATAAGCCTCCTGCCCATGCTGCTTATGTCATGCAAAGGCATGACCATGGTCGCCCCAGGCAGAATTCGGCTACGAGGCCTGACGACACTGAAGGCCCCGAGAACCCAGCAATGGAAAGCTTCCAAGAGACTCGCAGGCCTGTCATACCCGAAGTTAGGTTAAACTGCATGGAGACGTTTGAGGTCAAAGTAGATTCTCCTCTTAAACCTGCTCCGAAAGAGGATTTAGACCTGATAGATTTGTCCTCTGACTCAACATCTGGACCTGAAAAGTGCTCGGTGCTGTCCACGTCCGACAGCGACTCTCTTGTGTTCGAGCCTCTTCCCCCTCTCCGCATTGTAGAGAGCGACGAGGAAGAGGAGACCATGGACCAGGGAAATGATGGTGCCTCCGGTCAAAACGCTGCCTCCTCCCCTTCCGCCCCCAGCCCCCACTCTGTCCTCAGCCTCAGCACAGCCCCGCTCGTGCAAGTAAGTGTGGAGGATTGTTCCAAAGACTTCTCTTCCAAGGACTCAGGAAATAACCAGTCAGCAGGTGCCACGGACTCTGAAGAACTTTCGAAGCCGGAGGAGCCACAGGACCTTTCCTGTGGCAGCCCACTCACGCTCAAACAAAAGCGAGACCTCCTTCAGAAGTCCTATGCTCTCCCTGAGGTGTCCCTGGACGACAACCCCGAGCCCAGCATCGGGGAGGAGAAGCCCGGTGAGCTGATGCCAAGTTCAGGGACGAAAACCGTCCTTCTCAAAGTCCCCGAGGATACCGAGAACCCAACAGAAAGTGAGAAGCCCGACACCAGTGCCGAGTCAGACACAGAGCAGAATCCTGAGAGGAAGGCAGAAGAGGAGGGAGCTGAGGAATCTGAATTCAAGATCCAGATTGTTCCCAGGCAGAGGAAACAGAGGAAGATCGCTGTCAGTGCCATCCAGAGAGAGTACCTAGACATCTCCTTCAACATTCTAGACAAGCTGGGAGAGCAGAAAGATCCAGGTAAGCTCGTCTCTATTCTTCCTCCCAGCCCGACATGCAGGTTTGTGCATCTTTCTCATTCAGGTCTCAGCACCGGGTATGCATCAAACTCTCAATCTTATAATGTCAGACAGTGACATTATAATTGCTTTGGAGTCACTCTGAATCCTTCCTGCTTCCCAAAGCATGTTGGATTCAGATGTGATTCTACTGGCTCCATGAATGTTTCTGAATCGTTGTTTCTAAACTTTATCGTCCATTCTTGACCATCCTTGGCACTAAGAGGAAGTGGTTAATTCATAGCAAGATATCTCAGATATCATCTCAGCCTTCCTCAAATTGCAAAAGTCATCAATTTGAATTCTTTCTGCCTTCTTTGTTTTCTCATGCTTTAGCAAGCTTTGATATGTAGTCCAAAGAAGGAACAAACATGAACAGTTAAAATAAAGCACAGAGTGCTTAGAATGGTTAAGAATGGAATATAATCATGTAGGGTCCACAGTGGATCACATACTCTAACCAAATGTCAGCAGTCTGGTGGACATTGTGTGTGTTCAGGAACTGAAAACCCCACTTGCAACCTACCCCCTCATTCACGGGCACCACTTGATGGTGAAGTTGTTATGGCACGTGGATTTCCTGCCTCAGGGGTCATTTCTTGCCTCTCCTTGGAGGCACTGTTTTTAAGAAAGATAATTTGAAAAAAGCAGCAAGCTCATGGTGTACTTCATCCTAAAGCAGTCTTTTGTAGTATTACCATAATGCTGATTGCAACACTTCATGTCTCAGCTCTGATCTTAAAAAAAAAAAAAAAAAAGAATGTGACTCTTTAGAAAAAATGAAATTGGCCAGGAATGATCATTGTAATAGATTCATAACTTGTGGACCGCTGAGAACTGTCAAAGATCTTGGAGATTTATAGTGTAAAATCTATCCTTTTCTGTAAGAGGAGACGGACGCTCTGAGGAAGTAACGTGCCTGGGTCCCACGGATAGGGAGTAGCTGTACCAGGACTATTGTCCTGATTCTAGTCCTTCCTCTCCCACTGCTCCACACAAAAGCAACTCCTAAGACAAGGGATTCAGATCTTTGATTTGCCCCTGGCATTCCCTGAGAGTTCCAGCTGTTCACTACCTCCCAGAGCAGAGCTGTGTACCTCAAAGGTGCTCTGTAAAAATCTGTTGAATGAACGTTAGTATATTTGGAAAGGGTTATGCTCCAGCCAGGCAGGTGGAAGAATAAGAGCCTGTAATAATAGAGTTTAAGAAGATTTCTAGGGAAACTGGGATACCTTCTTATTGTTTGGAGCCAGGAAAATTGCTACATATAGATGGAAAAAAGCATTGACCTACAGACTATAGAGGTCTATAGAGTGGATATTTAAGAAACCATGTAAGTCTATAGAGTCTGTGTGTGTGATATATCGGTTGTAGTGTGTGAGTGTGTGTGTGTGTTGCCTCCTTTATCCATCCTATATCAGATTGTTTCCCAGGCTACCAGGGAGGAGATTGGTTTCATATTAATATGCCTGTTACCAGGACAAGAAGAAAGCATCTAATAATTATGATAATATGTTTTTTAAATATGTATATGTGATACTGTCATAATAGTTTTATATCTGTGTAGTGTCCTACCTGCCACAGACACACTGATCTGTCCTCCCTCCCTTACTGGGTACTGGAAGGATGCCTAGGCTCAGAGTAAGACACAGGCTTCCCTAGACCTTCTTGCCTCTGTCAGTTGCAGTAGAGGGAGGCCCAGATATCTACAGCTTCTAGTCCTTCCAAACTCAGAGCCTTGCCACTCACTGCTGATTGCCTTGAGCTACCAGGTCTGATTGCATCATGCACTTTCTCTCTGTTTGTATCAGACTCAGGTCACTTTTCTAATTTCCATAAGGCGCTACACATCTCCTGTTCTGAACTTTTGTCTTACCTTATGCTAGCTACTGAAACCCTTCCTCCATCCTTCATGAGCAAAGTCCCTATATGCTCTCTCATCTGACTACTCTCTTCACACCCTAGTCTAGAGGAAACCCGACTCTGCCCCCAAGGACACTGCTTCCCTCACTACCCCTGGGCTTGGGTGAGAGGTCAGCACCTTCCTTGCTTACAGCTGCCCCTTTCAGACCATTCCTACCTTGTCTCAAAAAAACCCAAAACAAACAAACAAACAAACAAACAAAACCAACTCTGAACCTCATCTTACTGACCCTTGATTTTTTTTTTTTTTTTTTTTTTGAAAATCGGGTGACAATTTGACCCCTGTCTCTTTTTTCACTCTTGTCTAAACTGTTTCTGGCTAAATTCTTATTGATTCCAATATTAGAGTAGATGACCCTTCTGATGCTCTGGTTTCTCAGTTCCTTGAATTCATCTTCTATAGTGATTTTGTTTTTATCCTACTCCCTAGCTCAGCTGTTTGTTCTCATGTTCATAACACAGACCTTGTTTTTACTAACAACTGCAGCCTTTCTACAGTGTCATTCTCATGCCTCCTGTCCTCTGAGTTCCATTTCCTCTCTCTCTGGACAACCCTGTGTTGGTCCTACTATCTTTCATGTCCCTCCCCTACTTGATGTCTTCTGTCCTCCTTACTCAGATCAATCAGTATAGCTCTCCGTCCCTGAACCCTCTCTGTCCTTCACTTTTTCAGACTCTTACTTAAACACAATCCTTGTCATATCCATCTTTCCATCTACCAACACCCGTACCTATCCAATGAGTGTGACTGGAGAAAAACACATAATATTGACTAGGTCTCATTTTAAGTTCATGGCCATAGATCTCAATGAGGCCTTAAAATACCTGTCAATCATATATTTCCCTGGGTAAAATCACGTTTCCATTCTCCCAAGTGACTATTTCATGGTGAATTGTCTTTCCAAACTCTATAGACTTTCAATTGTCTTTCCAAACTTAAATCTTCCTATTTGACGTAATCAGAAGAACTTTCCACAGCTTCCTACCACCTCATTTGCCTGCCTTCCAGCATCTGTACTTGTACACCTGGCCTTTGTGGCAGGGTCTGGTTTTACTGGTTAAAGCCAGCCTTTCCACATGTGAACAAGATTCCATTTCTCTTACCTACTCAAGAATATTGGCCTAGAAATTCTCTTTTTTCTCCCCCCACCCAAACCTTAGTTTTTTCTTCCTAAGATATTCTTTTTTCCCCCCTAAGATATTCTTTTTATTTTTTCCCCTAAGATATTCTTGACTAGGATATACGAACATAATCTTTTTTCTTTTTTTTTTTTTTAATTTATTTTTTATTGGTGTTCAATTTACAAACATACAGAATAACACCCAGTGCCCGTCACCCATTCACTCCCACCCCCCGCCCTCCTCCCCTTCTACCACCCCTAGTTCGTTTCCCAGAGTTAGCAGTCTTTACGTTCTGTCTCCCTTTCTGATATTTCCCACACATTTCTTCTCCCTTCCCTTATATTCCCTTTCACTATTATTTATATTCCCCAAATGAATGAGAACATATAATGTTTGTCCTTCTCCGACTGACTTACTTCACTCAGCATAATACCCTCCAGTTCCATCCACGCTGAAGCAAATGGTGGGTATTTGTCATTTCTAATAGCTGAGTAATATTCCATTGTATACATAAACCACATCTTCTTTATCCATTCATCTTTCGTTGGACACCGAGGCTCCTTCCACAGTTTGGCTATCGTGGCCATTGCTGCTATAAACATCGGGGTGCAGGTGTCCCGGCGTTTCATTGCATTTGTATCTTTGGGGTAAATCCCCAACAGTGCAATTGCTGGGTCGTAGGGCAGGTATATTTTTAACTGTTTGAGGAACCTCCACACAGTTTTCCAGAGTGGCTGCACCAGTTCACATTCCCACCAACAGTGTAAGAGGGTTCCCTTTTCTCCGCATCCTCTCCAACATTTGTTGTTTCCTGCCTTGTTAATTTTCCCCATTCTCACTGGTGTGAGGTGGTATCTCATTGTAGTTTTGATTTGTATTTCCCTGATGGCAAGTGATGCAGAACATTTTCTCATATGCATGTTGGCCATGTCTATGTCTTCCTCTGTGAGATTTCTCTTCATGTCTTTTGCCCATTTCATGATTGGATTGTTTGTTTCTTTGGTGTTGAGTTTAATAAGTTCTTTATAGATCTTGGAAACTAGCCCTTTATCTGATATGTCATTTGCAAATATCTTCTCCCATTCTGTAGGTTGTCTTTGAGTTTTGTTGACTGTATCCTTTGCTGTGCAAAAGCTTCTTATCTTGATGAAGTCCCAATAGTTCATTTTTGCTTTTGTTCCTTTTGCCTTCGTGGATGTATCTTGCAAGAAGTTACTATGGCCGAGTTCAAAAAGGGTGTTGCCTGTGTTCTTCTCTAGGATTTTGATGGAATCTTGTCTCACATTTAGATCTTTCATCCATTTTGAGTTTATCTTTGTGTATGGTGAAAGAGAGTGGTCTAGTTTCATTCTTCTGCATGTGGATGTCCAATTTTCCCAGCACCATTTATTGAAGAGACTGTCTTTCTTCCAATGGATAGTCTTTCCTCCTTTATCGAATATTAGTTGACCATAAAGTTCAGGGTCCACTTCTGGATTCTCTATTCTGTTCCACTGATCTATGTGTCTGTTTTTGTGCCAGTACCACACTGTCTTGATTACCACAGCTTTGTAGTACAACCTGAAATCTGGCATTGTGATGCCCCCAGATATGGTTTTCTTTTTTAAAATTCCCCTGGCTATTCGGGGTCTTTTCTGATTCCACACGAATCTTAAAATAATTTGTTCTAACTCTCTGAAGAAAGTCCATGGTATTTTGATAGGGATTTCATTAAAAGTGTAATTTGCCCTGGGTAACATTGACATTTTCACAATATTAATTCTGCCAATCCATGAGCATGGAATATTTTTCCATCTCTTTGTGTCTTCCTCAATTTCTTTCAGAAGTGTTCTATAGTTTTGAGGGTATAGATCCTTTACATCTTTGGTTAGGTTTATTCCTAGGTATCTTATGCTTTTGGGTGCAATTGTAAATGGGATTGACTCCTTAATTTCTCTTTCTTCAGTCTCATTGTTAGTGTATAGAAATGCCACTGACTTCTGGGCATTGATTTTGTATCCTGCCACGCTACCGAATTGCTGTATGAGTTCTAGCAATCTTGGGGTGGAGACTTTTGGGTTTTCTATGTAGAGTATCATGTCATTGGCGAAGAGGGAGAGTTTGACTTCTTCTTTGCCAATTTGAATGCCTTTAATGTCTTTTTGTTGTCTGATTGCTGAGGCTAGGACTTCCAGTACTATGTTGAACAGCAGTGGTGAGAGTGGACATCCCTGTCTTGTTCCTGATCTTAGGGGAAAGGCTCCTAGTGCTTCCCCATTGAGAATGATATTTGCTGTGGGCTTTCATTGATGGCTTTTAAGATGTCGAGGAATGTTCCCTCTATCCCTACACTCTGAAGAGTTTTGATCAGGAATGGATGCTGTATTTTGTCAAATGCTTTCTCTGCATCCAATGAGAGGATCATATGGTTCTTGGTTTTTCTCTTGCTGATATGATGAATCACATTGATTGTTTTACGGGTGTTGAACCAGCCTTGTGTCCCAGGGATAAATCCTACTTGGTCATGGTGAATAATTTTCTTAATGTACTGTTGGATCCTATTGGCCAGTATCTTGTTGAGAATTTTTGCATCCATGTTCATCAGGGATATTGGTCTGTAATTCTCCTTTTTGGTGGGGTCTTTGTCTGGCTTTGGAATTAAGGTGATGCTGGCTTCATAGAACGAATTTGGAAGTACTCCATCTCTTTCTATCTTTCCAAACAGCTTTAGGAGAATAGGTATGATTTCTTCTTTAAACGTTTGATAAAATTCCCCTGGGAAGCCATCTGGCCCTGGACTCTTGTGTCTTGGGAGGTTTTTGATGACTGCTTCAATTTCCTCCCTGGTTATTGGCCTGTTCAGGTTTTCTATTTCTTCCTGTTCCAGTTTTGGTAGTTTGTGGCTTTCCAGGAATGCATCCATTTCTTCTAGATTGCCTAATTTATTGGCGTATAGCTGTTCATAATATGTTTTTAAAATCGTTTGTATTTCCTTGGTGTTGGTAGTGATCTCTCCTTTCTCATTCATGATTTTATTAATTTGAGTCTTCTCTCTCTTCTTTTTAATAAGGCTGGCTAATGGTTTATCTATCTTACTTAATTCTTTCAAAGAACCAACTCCTGGTTCTGTTGATCTGTTCCACAGTTCTTCTGGTCTCGATTTCGTTGAGTTCTGCTCGAATCTTTATTAACTCCCTTCTTCTCTTGGGTGTAGGATCTATTTGCTGTTTTTTCTCTAGCTCCTTTATGTGTAAGGTTAGCTTTTGTATTTGAGTTCTTTCCAGTTTTTGAATGGATGCTTGTATTGCGATGTATTTCCCCCTTAGGACTGCTTTTGCTGCATCCCAAAGATTTTGAACGGTTGTATCTTCATTCTCATTAGTTTCCATGAATCTTTTTAATTCTTCCTTAATTTCCTGGTTGACCCTTTTATCTTTTAGCAGGATGGTCCTTAACCTCCACGTGTTTGAGGTCCTTCCAAACTTCTTGTTGTGATTTAGTTCTAATTTCAAGGCATTATGGTCTGAGAATATGCAGGGGACGATCCCAATCTTTTGGTATCGGTTCAGACCCGATTTGTGACCCAGTATGTGGTCTATTCTGGAGAAAGTTCCATGTGCGCTTGAGAAGAATGTGTATTCAGTTGAGTTTGGATGTAAAGTTCTGTAGATATCTGTGAAATCCATCTGGTCCAGTGTATCATTTAAAGCTCTCGTTTCTTTGGAGATGTTGTGCTTAGAAGACCTATCGAGTATAGAAAGAGCTAGATTGAAGT
This sequence comes from Canis lupus familiaris, assembly GCF_011100685.1. Taxonomy (NCBI): domain Eukaryota; kingdom Metazoa; phylum Chordata; class Mammalia; order Carnivora; family Canidae; genus Canis; species Canis lupus. Next base: position 63,089,004 of record NC_049229.1, read on the forward strand.
CACCAAGTATAAGTGTATTATTATCTAAGTATTTCTTCACTTTGGTTAATAATTGATTTATATATTTGGCAGCTCCCACATTCGGAGCATATATATTGAGGATTGTTAAGTCCTCTTGTTGAATAGATCCTTTAAGTATGATATAGTGTCCCTCTTCATCTCTCACTACAGTCTTTGGGGTAAATTTTAGTTTATCTGATATAAGGATGGCTACCCCTGCTTTCTTTTGAGGACCATTCGAATGGTAAATGGTTCTCCAACCTTTTATTTTCAGGCTGTAGGTGTCCTTCTGTCTAAAATGAGTCTCTTGTAGACAGCAAATAGATGGGTCCTGCTTTTTTATCCAGTCTGAAACCCTGCGCCTTTTGATGGGGTCATTAAGCCCGTTCACATTCAGAGTTACTATTGAGAGATATGAGTTTAGTGTCATCATGATATCTATTCAGTCCTCGTTTTTGTGGACTGTTCCACTGAACTTCTTCTTAAAGGGGAATTTTAAGAGTCCCCCTTAAAATTTCTTGCAGAGCTGGTTTGGAGGTCACATATTCTTTTAGTTGCTGCCTGTCTTGGAAGCTCTTTATCTCTCCTTCCATTTTGAATGAGAGCCTTGCTGGATAAAGTATTCTTGGTTGCATGTTCTTCTCATTTAGGACCCTGAATATATCCTGCCAGCCCTTTCTGGCCTGCCAGGTCTCTGTGGAGAGGTCTGCTGTTACCCTAATACTCCTCCCCATAAAAGTCAGGGATTTCTTGTCTCTTGCTGCTTTAAGGATCTTCTCCTTATCTTTGGAATTTGCAAGCTTCACAATTAAATGTCGAGGTGTTGAACGGTTTTTATTGATTTTAGGGGGGGATCTCTCTATTTCCTGGATCTGAATGCCTGTTTCCCTTCCCAGATTAGGAAAGTTTTCAGCTAGAATTTGTTCAAATACATATTCTGGCCCTCTGTCCCTTTCGGCGCCCTCGGGAACCCCAATTAAACGTAGGTTTTTCTTCCTCAGGCTGTCGTTTATTTCCCTTAATCTATCTTCATGGTCTTTTAATTGTTTGTCTCTTTTTTCCTCAGTTTCCCTCTTTGCTATCAACTTGTCTTCTATGTCACTCACTCGTTCTTCCACCTCGTTAACCCTCGTCGTTAGGACTTCTAGTTTGGATTGCATCTCATTCAATTGATTTTTAATTTCTGCCTGATTAGCTCTAAATTCTGCAGTCATGAAGTCTCTTGAGTCCTTTATACTTTTTTCTAGAGCCACCAGTAGCTGTATAATAGTGCTTCTGAATTGGCTTTCTGACATTGAATTGTAATCCAGATTTTGTAACTCTGTGGGAGAGAGGACTGTTTCTGATTCTTTCTTTTGAGGTGAGGTTTTCCTTCTAGTCATTTTGCTCAGTGCAGAGTGGCCAAAAGCAAGTTGTATTGGGAAAAAGAGAAAAAGAGAGGAGAGAAAGAAGAAAAGAAAAGAGAAAGAGAAAAAAAAGGGAAGAGAAAAAAAACGAAAGAAAAAAAAGAAGAAAAAGAGAAAGAAAAAGAAAGGAGAAAAAAAAGGGGGGGTGGGGGAAGGAAACAAATCAAAAAGCAAAACAAAACAAAAAAAAAAAAAAAAAAAAAAAGAACCACAGGGGAGTATCTTCTGATTCTGTGTTCTTTAAGTCCCTTGGCTTCTCCTGGAAGTTGTCAGTCTAGCTGGTGTTCTGGGGGAGGGGCCTGTTGTGCTGATTTTCAGGTGTTAGCAGTTGGGGGAGCTGCTGTGCCCCTGCCTGGTGCAGGGCTCAGTGGGGGTTGTTTGCCCCGTGAGGCCGCAGGAGGAACAGCCCCAGTGGCGGGGCAGCTCTGGAAACCTGGATTCAGCTCCGGAGCTCTCCGTCTGCAGGGCCTGGAGGCTCCGGGGCGGGGCCGCTGATCTGCTCAGCTCGGGGCAGGAGCGTCCTCGCTGTCCTGGGCCCTCCCGGCCTCTGCCTGTCCCGGTGGAGGCGGGATCCTGGGCTGTGTCCCGGCGCCCTGTGCTCCGGAGCCTGCGCTGGTGGATTCGCGCTCCCGGGCCGCGCAGCCCCCTCTGCGGAGCCGCCGCCCGAGCCCCTCCGAGCTGCTCCTGGAACCGCGCAGGCCCCTCTGCACGGAGCCTCTTCCTCTGCCCGAGCCCGGCCGAGCTGCTCCCGGGGCCGCGCAGCCCCCTCCGCGGAGCCGCCGCCCGAGCCCCCCGAGCTGCTCCGGGTCCCGCCGTGCGCGCTGCAGCCCTTAGGGAGCTCGGCGCACTCTCCTGGGCGCGGAGTTGCTGTTACTGTCCCGGGGAGCCCGAGGGCATCCCCGCCCTCCTGGGTCCTGCTCCAACTCCCCGCGAGCCCCTTTCCGCCCGGGAAGGTCGGTGCAGCTCCTGCGTCTCCGGGACGGGGCTCTCCTGTCCTGGGGACACTCGCCCCGGCCTCAGCCCGGCTCCTCGCGGGGCCCCTCCCCCTTGGAGGCCTTTGTTTCTTTATTTCTTCCCCCCCCCCCCCCCCCCCCCCCCCCCCCCCCCCCCGTCTTCCTACCTTGATAGAAGCGCGAACTCTTCTCACTGTTGCATTCCAGCTGGTCTCTCTTTAAATCTCAGGCCGAATTCATAGATTTTCAGGATGATTTGAAGGTTTTCTAGGTAGTTTGGTGGAGACAGGTGATTTGGAGACCCTACTCCTCCGCCACCTTGCTCCTCCCCTCATAATCTTTTTTCTTTTTTAAAAAAAGCGCCCTTGATCTGAGTTCTCCCAGTTATTATCTCATTTTGTTCCTCCCCTTTTAGCAAAACGTTTTAAAAAATTGCCTATATAATCATTATCTCTAATTTTCTCCCATTCTATTCTTTCTAAAAAGAATTCATTCCTATGAAGCTTTCCTCCCTAGTGGCTCACCCAAATGTCACTTGTCGAGGTGACCAGTGACCTCCAGTGGTCAGTTCTTAGCTCTTACCTCCCACTTTGGTTGGCTTCTTGGACACCATAATTTCTCGGTTTTCTGCTTGTTCAGTGGTCCCTACTTCTCAATCTCTTTGGCTGGTTCCTCCTTTTCTCTCTAATGAGGGAGTGTCCTACAGTCTGAGTCCTCTGACTCCACTCGCTCTTTGGGTGATCTCATCTACTTTATGATTTTACATACTGTCTGAATGCTGAGGCAACTCACTCAGTTGCCTATTGCTGGAATAATACAGTGTAACAAATAAGCATAAAATCTTAGCAACATATAATAATAAGTAATAAGTATTTATTTAATTGGACACTGTGGATTGGCTAATCTAGGCTGAGCTGGGCCAGGTGGCCAGTTTCTTCCTGGAACCTTTGAAGCCTGGGAATATCTTCTCATGGTGATGGCAGAGACACAAAAGGGCAAGTCTAAATGCACAGGCACTTTTCAAGCCTTTGGTCATGTGATGCCTACAAACATTCCATCAGCCAAAACAAAGTCAAGAGGGAACCCAAAGTCAAGAGGAAATATACCCTGCCTCTTATGAAGGAGGAACTTCTAAATCACATGGCAAAGGGCATGCATTCAGGGAGAAGTAAAGAATTGGAGCTGTATCTCTCAAGTTTTACATGGGATGTACTCATAATAAAAAATTATCTATTGGTTATCTGAAATTAAATTTTAACTGGGGATCTTCTATTTTGTCTGGTCACCTTAATTTGCCTTCAAAATATATCCAGAATCTGGTCCCCTGCTTTCACTCTGCTCTGAGCCCCCACACCTCTCACTTGGGTTAGTGGCTATAGCCTCCTAACTGGTCCCCTGCCTTTTACCCTAATTGCCTTCATACCTTCCCAACACAGCAGTTAGAGTGATCCTTTAAAACGTGAGATTATACCATTCTTCTGATTAAAACTCCCCCCATTGGCTCCGCATTTCTTTAATAGTAAAAGCTCAGGTCCTTTATATTTCTGGAGTGCTATGTGCGGTCTCGATTCCCATTAGCTCTCTGACTTCATTTTGTTTTTTTTGTTTTTTTTTTTTTTTTTTTTTTTAATTTTTATTTATTTATGATAGTCACAGAGAGAGAGAGAGAGGCAGAGACACAGGCAGAGGGAGAAGCAGGCTCCATGCACCGGGAGCCCGACGTGGGATTCGATCCCGCGTCTCCAGGATCGCGCCCTGGGCCAAAGGCAGGCGCCAAACCGCTGCGCCACCCAGGGATCCCTCTGACTTCATTTTGTACTGCTCTCACCACACTGCTTCTACCAGCTACAGTGGCCGCCTGCCATTTTCTGAGCGGTCCCCACATAATCCACCCAAGGGCCTTTACACTGGCTGCTCGTTCAGCCTGAAACTGTCTTCCCCACATGTCTGCCTGGCTCCATCTCTCACTTCTGTTGATCCTTTGATCAAACACCAGGTTCTCAGTGAGGCCTGAACCCCACCCCACCTTTCCACCCTTGTCTGGCATCTTGGAATCTCTTCTTCTCTGTTTCTTTTCTACAGAGAATTACTCTTATATGATTTTAATTTTATGTATATTATTGTCTGTCTCTCCCCACTGAAATGAAAGTTCCCAAAGGCAAGGTTTCTTGCCTAGTTTGTTCAAGTGCCTAGAAGAGTTTGGCAGATGTTTGATGAATGAATGAATGGTTGTGGCATTTTCTACACATCACTATAAAAAAATGAGTGAAAATAATTTAAGCTAAGTATATAGGTCTACTCCAGTGTTTGTTGTCTTAAACTGTATACAAATGAAAGGCTTTGTGAAATGATTTAGGATTGAACAAAAATTGTCTGGCTTGTGGAACCTTTGTATACAAGCAATTATTACCAGCTACCTTATAGTAATGACATTTCTTTAAAATTAAAGATACAGCAAAGATTTCAGTAAGCATAGCAAAACTCTAAAAGTCTCAATGATCTTTCAAAAAATTCTTGAAAGTGAGCTTTAAGCTTTCTCATTCTACAATATTGGGGGGATTATTATGCCCTAGGAGCAGCATACGAAACAGAGGCAGATGAGGGTGAAGAGAGGTGATTGTGCATGTTTTTATTTATTTAATTTTAATTTTTAATTTTTTTGGACTGTGTGTATTTTGAACTAGTGGTTTGGGGGAATACCTTAGAGAAAAGTAATAGCCTAACCACTAATATCTTAGTGACTAAGGTAATTTAAAACAGGTCATTATTTTGCATTTACTCAAGAGGTTTCAGGAAACAGTTATACTTTTTTTTTTTCATCAAGAAATTATTAACCTGGCAACCATATTTATTTATTCAGAAAGACCTCTCAAAACTGGATGTTCCAGCATCAGTGCGTGAAAACTTTCCTCTCAGGCTCTCACCTAGGATCAGTTTTATTTCCCAACAAATTTAGTGTTCATCCAAGAGAATAGCATCTGCATACTTCAGTTATATGTATGTATGAATGTATGGTGACTTGCTCTGTGACAAGAAAAAAATTGGTGATATAAAAAGAATGAGACAGAATAGTCTTGAAGCATGAGAACTTGAAGCCATTAGGAGGGGCATCCTCAAATCATAGCATGGACCATTCATGGAAGTCTGTAGGGTAACAGGCTGCTCATTCTGTTCAGTATATAGTGTTGCTTAAGATGGCAAGGAAGTTTGTAAAGAATTGAGGGGCTTTGCTATGATAAGCCATTAAACTCTTCAAAAGTTATAAAGGGTAATCTTTACCTAGAATAGCGTGCAACAGCTTGTTTCCCATTACTGATAGATTAGTAAGACAATAGTATATGCGGAAAATATTTCCTCTTAGATACATTTGTCAAATGGAAGGAGCCAGTGATATAGTCTGTTTCTTGCCTACCTAATAAAATAGAAAATCTATTTATACCAAGTTGGATACAGTCCCTGCTCTTATATTACTTATGGTTTAGCAAAGGTTCTACACAACTAAATAGACAATTACATTATAGTGTGTTAAGTTTGGGGAAGGTTAAGGACAGGGTGTTTGGGATTACATAAGAGTATCACATGACCCATTTTGGGGTGTTTTTTGGGAGAACAGGGTTCCTTGAAGACCTTTTGGAGGAGGAACTGTCTGTATAATTGAGATGTAATTAATGAGTAACAAATTACCAGAAAGAAGTGGAGTGGTGGAATGATGTTAGGTGGCATGAACTGTAAGCATCTTTAGGTAATAGATGAAAAGAAATTCAGTTCTGGAAGGGTGATGTGACCTGCTCAAGGATATGCACTGGGGGCACGATGAGCTTTAGCTTTGTAACTGTGCTTTTGTTAATCTCTGAGAGGCATATATACATATGGAAGCACCTCTCCATGGAATTTTGAAACATATATATACATTTCCATTAAAGTAATTAGTAGTACCAGAACACATAGAATGATTTGAATGGATAATTAGACAAGAAGGAAAAGATGGAAAAGGTTCTTGAACTTGCTTTTAATCAATGTTCTGAGCTTTAAATAATATTTCTGTTTGTAGATCCCTCTACTAAAGGACTTTCAACTTTGGAAATGCCACGAGAATCCTCATCTGCCCCCACATTAGAAGCAGGTGTGCCAGAAACAAGCAGCCATTCCTCAATATCAAGTAAGATTTCCTTTGGTGATCATTTCACCTGTACATTGATTTTGGAACAATATTTGCTACACCGTTTTCAATTTTCAGACACCTGGTGTTGGTGTTTTTTCTTTATACACATTGTGTTAGCGTCCTAGGTGATGCTCTGCTGTAAGATCTTAGAGATCCTGATGCAAGGGCTCAGTTTTGTCAACCTCTCACATGTTTAATATAAATCAGTACCATTACTGATTGGCCAAGAATCCTAATTTGTTAAGGGGTAATCACTGAATCTCATAATTCAATAAAATAAGAATTGTACATGACTAGCCTAAGCATAAGGCATGGAACTAGTTTAGGGACAAGTGAAAAGCATTGTTCATGACAGAAGTTTACATTGAACACCTTTGTTTAATTTGAATCACTTCCATCATTGACAGAATTTTATCTAGGTTATCATAAAATAAATGTAACAGATAGATCATGATCCCAGAGACATGATTGAATCTTAGCCCTTCTGGATCTGAAAATAAAAATGACATGAAATTCTACAGGATCTGTGGGAGGGAACTATTTTGAAACTGCCTGCTGTAGTTGGGTCCTAGACTTTGTCCTTGAGGAGTGTGAGTTCCATTGAGGTGAAGGTAAGGGTGTCCACCTGGCTCAATGGAGTCCATTGAGAGACTGTAGCATAGGAGGTTCTCAGCAGGAGTCAGAGATACAGGGCTCCTGCAAGCCCTTGTCACATGCTGGTCTACCTTGTGCTCCATTTGGACATTGCGTGAGGAGCTAGTTAATTTGTATTTGACCGTCTTTTGAAATGAAGATGATCCTAAAAACCATATAAAAGAGCTTAACTTAAATGCTGGACTGGTAGTATGGAAAAACATCGTCATCTTCATGATTCATTCATTCATGCATTCATTCATTCAGCAACTATTTATTGTCTGCTGGGTGCTTGCTGCTGGGGATTAAAAGTGAATAAATAAGAGATACCCCTTGTTCAAGGAGTTCATAGTCATAATAGTAATAATATAGCTTCCATTTATTTGACACTTACCATGTGCTGGGCACTGTGCCAAATGGTTATACACATGGTTATCTTAGTCCTGATATCAGCCCTGCATGGCAAATATTATTGACCCCATTTTATAGACTAGGAAACAAAGGTCAGAGAGGCTAGATGACTCACCTACCTAAAGTCAGATAGCTACTGAGTGATAGAGACAGGGATTGATGGCAGTTCTGTTTGATTTGCAAGTCCATGCTCTCTTTTGGTATCACACACTGCCCTGGAATAACTCAAAATCACTTATAATAGAGATTATAGAAATTCTAAGAAAATATTTTCAAGTGACTGTTACTTGCCCTTTTGGTAGCAAAGAAGGACAGGTAGTTCTGAATTTAATTATTCTTTTATCATTAAAATCTGTTTAATAATATGATAGAACACCTATTTTTGAGCCTGAATACTAGAATCATGAAAATACATTTTCTTCTCCTAATTTACATGAATCTCTCCCCCCCCCACACACACACAAGACGAAGGTAGTGAATTCTTTTTTTTTTTTAAGATTTACTTATTTATTCATGAGACACACACACAGAGAGAGAGAGAGAGAGAGAGAGAGAGAGAGAGAGGCAGAGACATAGGTGGAGGGAGAAGCAGGCTCCCCACAGGGAGCCTGATCTGGGACTCGATCCTGGATCCCAGGATCATGCCCTGAGCCGAAGGCAGAGGCTCAACCACTGAGCCACCCAGGTATCCCACGATAGTGAATTCTAATTAGAATTCCAAGTTGGGTATAATTTGAGATAGGATGACTAAGTCAGCTCAACTTCAGTGCTAGTTAAATGTGTCATGAAATAAGTGTATCCCGTGTCTCACGATCCTAGAGTCATGACTGTCTCTAGCTTTTCTGTAGTCGGCAGAATTCATCATTAGATTTCCACCTTCTTCCTCTTCTCCATTAAAAGCATGTATTGGATGGCTATTGGTGGTGTGTTCTTGGAGGCGTCATGCCAGGCACCTCACACACTGAGCTAAACACCAAGGGTTTTTACTCTCAGGGAATTCTGCTGTCTTTACACACAACTGAGAATCAGAGAAATCATGAAATCACCAGAGGTCTTAAATCCTCCTTTGAGCATGCCCATTTTTAAATTGGTTGAGTCTTCTAAAAAATTTCAGCTTTTGCATTTTACCTGAAGTTCCACGTTTCAAATGAGTCATAATATTGTAAATTTTACCAATCAACAAGATTCAAAGATTTTCTGTGTTGGTTTGCATAGTCATTTTTGTGGATTTAGTTGATGTGGACTCCAAGACACAAGAATTCCCATCACACTCCCCTCTTTGGATCAGTTTGCTAGCTGATCATTTTGTAGCTAACCATGTCGTGACTACCATGAATCAAACAGCATGCTAATTACATTAAAAATGTTATAATTGATTTCACATCTCACCAAGTTGTGGTCTTGGTACGGTGATTGTGAAACCTATGTATAACATTTAAGGCTTTCCAGGAGCCATACAGTCATCCCAGTTTCTACCATCCCCTGATAGGGCATGTACGTAAGAAGTTGAAATCATCCTCCTAAAAGAAAGAGAATAACCATAACCACATGCTCTCCAATGTCCAGGAATATGGGATCATGTAGAAAAGGCACAGCAGCGAATTCTCTGCTTTTCTTAGTGGGCTGGTAGCAGGCACTAATGGGACCACTGGTAGAGGAATAGGAGGATAGGAGGCAGGTTGCTTTTTTACTCAACAGTCTACTGGCAGAAGTGATTTTTTAAAATTCTGGTTTCTGGTTTGGAAATGCTCATAACTTGACATTTCATTGGTGGGATATTTGTCAATGCTTAATTGCAGGATAAAAATGTTACCACTACTCTCTAAAACAAAGATTTATACTAGAACACACTTGATGGACTGTGATTCAATTCACATCTTCCCAAACAGTAGGCAGAGGCTCATATGGAAATTGAAAGTGGTATTGACTTTGGAGTCAGCATGTTTTGATTCTGTGGCTACTTCATTTGCTAGTTGGTTCCCAAGTAAAATAATATCATTTGGTTCAGTTTCTCTCTCAAAAAATTGGGGTTGATATGTCATTTTACTCCAAAATATATACGTACACACACACACACACACACACACACCACACACACACACACAGACATGGGGACATTTTGGTGGGGATATAATGGAGCCTGAAACCATGGATTCACAAGCACCATTAAAAACAATTAAGCTATAAATTCAAAATAGTATTATCTGCCTTAAATTCTTTTTGGAACAACATAAAATATATCAATAAAAAGTAAATGAAAGTAATCATACTGTTGTAACTGGAGCAGATATTGACAGGATACAGATAAATACTCATAGGCACTGTTTCATTCTTTAGTAAAGGAAGAAAGGCACCCAGAACAGCAGTGTGCCTTAGTTTTTCCTTTGGATGGGAGCATACAATTTATCAAACAACTACAAATAGCCAATGAAGGTTCAGTTAAGATTCTATATGGATTTGTAGAGCCTTTGTGTGCATTGGAAATTTATTCCCCCCAGTAATCATGTCCTAATTTCCTCCATATAGCTCAGTATAGGCAGATGAAAAGGGGATCCCTGGGAGCTCTGACAATGAGCCAGTTAATGAAGCGACAGCTGGAACATCAGTCTAGCGCCCCCCATAACATCAGCAGCTGGGACACTGGTGGGTCAAGCTTTTTCTCTTGTTTTACCTCTCACATTAGCTACTGCCACTTTCTTTGTGTCCTCCCTGCTCTCGTGTGAAGGATTAGGTTTTCTCTTATGTTCTTTGGTTCAAGTAATTAAAAAAAAAAACAAAACCCTAAGGTAATGAGTAAGTCTACATAAACTTTCCAAGTGTTCTAGAGCCGTTTGTCCATTTAGGCTGGTGCAACTCTTTCTCCTCTAAGACCCAGATCTTAGATACTAGGTCATCTATCTGGGGGACGAGTGACGTGAATGCATAAAGGAGTGACTGGAACTATGATTTCACAATGCAAATTACCAAAACAAAATTGCTGGATTTATCAATATTCTCTGTTTTGTGATGTACCCCAAAATAAGGGCCTCATAATAGTATATACTTATAATAACAAATGTAGCTTATCGACACCATAGTCTACTGGTAGGTTTGGGAATATGAGTTGTGTGTTTTAGTTGGCAGGGTCACCAGGTTGCAGTCGCACACCCTCATGCTCATATGGTGGAACTGCATCTAACCTCAATTTTAAAGTAAGACTTGATTGCCATGACATGTCTATTTTAAACATGATCACTGTGCATCTTCTGAGCTTTGTTACCACGTGCTGCACACGTACTACTTTTCAAGCCAATAGTACTGCCACAGTCTTGCTCTTTTGAGTGCCTGCCATTTGTGGGTCTTCTTTTTTTCTTTTTTAATTAAATGGGTCATTTGAGTTACAAGATTACAGATGTAGAAGCACTTTGCAACATGCATGCACTATGCAAATATCACGGTTTGTTCCTGTGATATGCTCTGGGGGCCAACACTTGTTTGTATCATACTAGTTTAATCTCTTGGTTAGTACACTCTGGCTGTTGTTATATGAGATTATTATTTTAATTTTAATATCTTTCAATATGACCAGGAATGATAATATCCACAAAACCAAAATATTGACAGACATATTTTTCTAAAACCATAATATTTATACACATTTTATCTTATCTCCCCCACCCCAACCACCCAATTGTTCTTCCAAAAAAGGAGAGCTAGATATTTAAGTTCCACACAGCATACCCAATCCTACATTTGGCAGATAGTTTCAACTCTCTGGCCTTTATAAGGGTTCTTAACATTTTGAAGGTTTCGTGTTTTATCTTTCTTTGGTGATAAGGGGTAGTGAATCATGTTATGGCTGAAAGCCAACAGCAAGAGAGTCAAGGAGAAAGACAGGATAACCCACCTCAATAGCCTACTGGATCTGGATGGAGTCTTTCCATCCACACCAAAGAGGACTGACTCTATTTCTCTCTTTACTGATGAAGCTATGTGAGGAAGTGAAAATAGGAGCCTTTGGTTAGTTCTCTGGTAATTAAATGCCTCCCTTTTGTCAGGTTGACCTGGGACTCTGAAGATTATTTTACCATGCTTCTATTTTCTGTGGCAAGTAGTTCAGTCGAAGCCAACCATTTCAGATTCAGATTACCATTGCAACCTAGTTTGACTGACTTAGTAGATTTATAAGAAGGCAAATAGATCTCAATTTCCAATCCAAATCTTAATCTAAAAACAGAATCTACATGATGCCAAATAACCCATTTAACTGAATTTTTCACATTCAACCAAACTTCAGTCTCGCTCATGTCACCCTGGTTTCTCACTTAATACTTGCCATTTACATGCTGTCTGAATTTCTTTCACCCATTTTCCTGGGCTTGTTTTCCATTCTCCAAGTTGGTTCTCTAGTCACCAAGCCCTACTAGAGCTTCATCTCAATAGTCTTGTTTTCATTAGTGCCACAAAAAGTTTTCCCTAGATCTAAGACCACAGGAGGGTTGATGTAGGCATAGGTCAGTGTTAGGTGGCATGCCACTTTATACCACATGTATCGATTCAGTGACTCACTGGTCTCCAAAGGGACAAAACTAATCATGTAGACACCGCAAGAAGCAGTCTAAAACACGAGTTAGGATTGAGTCACCTCAGCATGCACCTGCTTGCTCGCTGAATACCTGCCTCTTCTCCATCCTTGTACATCTAATGGCTGCTCTTAGTCTCATCTTTCATAGGAAACAAATGTTCCAGAAGCCCTACTCCTCTGTGTCTTCCCCTGTCCCTCATCCCTGTTCCTCAGCCTTCAGTGAGATACCTGCCATTTCCTTGCTACCAGTTCCACATGTTTTCTGTATGACCTTTCTGGCCATTGCCCCAAAGATTGCTTATGTATTTACTGATTTGCATAAAACATTTATTTCATGGCTTTGACATTAACCTTTCAGTTTTTTCATTTCATATCAAGAGATAATGGTATTTGAGTTTTTTCAGTGGGGAGAATCCAGACTTTTTTTTTTCTTTTTTGGATCGTTTTAGATGCTCTCCTGCTTTTAATTGCATTTCATATACCTGAATGGCAGGTTTTTAGTGAAACCCCAGTCAACCCTACCCTAAAATCTAGGATGTTCCCTACATATATTAATAATCAGTAATAACAGTGACCCCAAAAATGGCCCCAAGAGATTATTGGTTAAATTCTTTGTATTGTGAATTGTGCTAAATTGACTGCATTGAAGACTGAAATGCTCTATTTATCCACAGAACAGATACAGCCTGGGAAACGCCAGTGCAATGTGCCAATGTGCCTAAACCCTGACCTGGAGGGACAGCCATTGAGAATGAGAGGTTAGTTGAGTCGTGAATCTCAGTCTGTGCGAGCTGAAAGACACTGTATTTGTCGATCACCCGGTCACCCGGCAGGTGCTGAAATCTCTTCTTCAGCAGCTCCATGAAGTGAATCCAACTTCTGCTCAAACACTCCCAGGGACTGGGAATGCATGACATCTCATTTTTGAACGTTATTGACAGAAAGTTCTTCTTTACAGTGACTTTCTAACTATTGGGGCCACATAAAATGAGTCTAGTCTCTCACATAATTTTTTAGACATTTGAAAATAGCCACACATTACTTATTCTTTCAATCTTCTTTAGACCACATGTCCCTAGGTCCTTTGGTATTCCTCTTATTACAGATCAGCCATCCATATTATTGGGTATCTTCTCTCAACATGGTCCAGCTTAATTGTGTTCATCCTAGAATGTTGAGATCATAGTTGAGTAACTTCTTTGAAATATGAAACCTGAAATTGCAGAAAATATACACGTGGCATTATGGTGCTGATAGGAGTAAGCTGAGAATAAATCTGTGCCAAGATCATCAGAATATGTATTTTCAAAATTCATCTCATGGCTAGTTAATAATTACTTCTATTCTTTTTTAATTCAGAAAGCAGGTTAATTTATCATTTGTAAATAACAAAAAAAAAAAAAGAAAAGAAAAGAAAAAAAAGCCGTAAAACAAAAAATGAACTATGACTGCATCTCTTAGCTACTTCCCTAAATCAAGCAGACCTATTATTTAGGACCATATCACTCTTCTTATTTTCCTTAGGAATGAGGATATCTTTATCTTCAGCTTTTGCTGACATATATTGGGCAATGAGTAGCAGTTTAACTCCTGTATCTGATAGACTCTTCTCACTTCTGGGCCTAGGAAAAGCTTTTATGAACAAAGTCAGGGTGGTCAAACAACTTTGGTGCTTATCCACGATCCAGTGACTAAGTTCGTAGCAGCAAAAATGGAATAAGGTAATGGGAACAAAAACAATCTTTTTCCCAATAAACTGAAGAAGTCCACTGATGCAGCTGAGGGACTGATGGGTGTTTACATGCCTTGAACAGACCAGCACCTTTACAATGCCTCCTATCTCTAAAATTCCCAAAGGAGCTTCAATCAAAATCTCCAGCTTTGGAGTTGGACTTTGGAAGAGGTCTCCTCTTTATTTAAGTTCCTAAGAACCTTCCATTTCTTTTATTTTTTTAAAGATCTTATTAATTTACTTAAGCACAAGTGAGAGAGAGAACACAGAGGGAGAGGGAGAAGCAGACTCCCCACTGAACAGGAAGCCCAACTTGGGGCTTGATCCCAGAACCCCGAGGTTACATACAACCCAAGCCAAAGGCAGATGCTTAACCAATTGAGCCCCCAGAACCTTCCATTTCTGTTCCTAGTTCCATACAGAGTACACTTTAGGTAGTGGTGCCATTAGAAGTGTTGCCCACAACTGGGGGACAATGGGACTGCCTTTAATCTTGCAGACTTAGTTATAATTCGGCATAACAAAAGGTAGCTGAGGTCCATGGCTTCCTTTGCATTTCCCACCTTCTTCTTCTACCTTACTCTGCTCTCAAATTATTAGCAATTTTCAGAAATCCAATGATTTAGCTAATTTTGCTATATGGGCAGCACCCAATAACTTTTATAGATGACCGCTATTAATATTGGATGACACATTTTGGGTTGTCACTTGAATAAACAGCTTCATAGTGGTATTATTGTCAAAAATACCTGTTTCTTGGCATTTGTATTGAGTAATTATTGGCTTGAAACCACCCAAATGACTTTGTTTCCATCCCTTTTCTTGACTTGAATTGTGAATTCTATTTAATAGTAATTGGTCATAGTCTTCTGAGAGACAACTCAGAGAGTTTTTTTTTTCTTTTAATTTCTTATTTCTAGGAAGACTGTAAACATATCACCATCCTATGGGCTGAATTTTTCTATCTTTAGTGTAGGCATTTTGGCATCTAAATAGACATGGTCTGTCAATGTTTGAGAAACAGAATATTAGATTTAAACTTTCTATGTTTTGGTTTCTTGAAGCAACTTCATGCTGTTTACCTTAGTGTTTAATAATCAGTCATCTCCCTTTATCTTGGCTTAGTTCTTGGCTTTTCTATTATTAATTAATTCATAGTTATGCTTGTAATAAATACTGTTGGTTCCACTCAAAGCACCATCTTGACGAAACAATTGGAGATTCTTGTTAGTGATGCGCTGGGGTACAGGTAGAAGAGAGTGTTAGAAATAGCTGATAAATATTGTAGTAAAATTTAGATACCAATTTGGGATGTTTGGAAGTGACATAAAGATATTTTTAGATATGTTCCTTTGCTGTTGGAGTCTGCAGGTCTCCTGTTTCTCATAAAAAACACTTTGTAGACTTTGATCAGGCAAGGGAGTGTACAGTCTGGCAGCATCTTGATACCTTAAAGGCTTCAATACCATTTTTTTTTCCTCCCTCACACTGAAACAGATTGCCTACTTTGCTAGGTTCCTAAAATTTTTGTTACTTCTTTTAAAAGCCAGTTCTCCAAATCATTATCTTTCTCCTATTTAAGAACAGATCATATCTCCTATTTAAGAACAGATCATTTGTTTTGTTTTTCAGCACTAAATTACCAGTTCCTTGATGAGAAACAGACTCTTTAATGACCATTGAGTTTTTCTACCTTCTTTCCCGTTTGGAAAACTCTGAGTCCCAGTTACTGCTCTGTAGAACATGGTATTATCCTGGATTGTCCCTCTGGGACTTTTCTTGGAGTATCTCATGTCTACCATTCCTGGAGAATCTATCTGGCACTGGTGATTTTTTTAATAGAGAACAGTCAGATTTACTCATCGCTAGAGCATATGCCAAGGTTCCTGCCTTTGATGTTTCTGAAGGCATCAAAACCCCGAGTTTTAAACTCTGTGATTTTGATTGGCTAAAGTCCCTGGATGGTTCCTTCAAAACACTTAATCTTTTGTTCATAAATATTTTCAGTTTGAAAAAATGAAGGCTTTTGCTTTGGGGCTTATGATATTTCTAAAGTAAAAAGTTGTTCTGATATTTCTTAGCTCAAATCCTTCCCCTTGCTTAAGTGAGTTCTGGGACCTTATTCTTCTCAAATTAGCAGCATTTTCGGGTTGATATGCATTTGTGATTTTAGAAACATAGATAGTAAGGGCAGCTTCTATGTATACCTAGCAAATTCAAGTTGTGAACTTATTTAAGGGTGCTCTTGAATAGATTCCCCCCCTTTCCACTTTTGTCTTTGTCTCCTGTTGGCACACTGAACCCTTTCTGATTTTTTCAAAGTCAAGAAGCAAAGGGAGAGAGAGGTAAGAGTCTAGCTCTTAAAATCACACAAACAGAAACAAATAGCCATCTTTCTTGAATTCATTTTACCTTTGAGGGTTTTTCACAATGCAGTTTATTTGATCATAGCACATCCCATGAGTGTGATCTTGGGAGGATTTGTAAGAGGAGGATGGGCCTTTGCCTGGCCCCCAGGAAGAGACCTTTACTCACCTGATGTCTCCTTGCTGCTTATCCAGGCGCCACGAAATCCAGCCTGCTGTCAGCACCCAGCATTGTCAGTATGTTTGTGCCAGCACCCGAGGAATTCACAGATGAGCAGCCGACGGTGATGACAGACAAGTAAGCTCACACTCTTCACCAGATTTATAGAATTTGAGTTTGTGCACCACGCTTGTAAGAAAGTATCAGAGGAGGTGTGTTATGCTTTAAGTCATAACTTGTTTGTCAAGTGGCTGTCTCCCTAAGCGTTGGTGTGCATTTGTTATAAGCTAAGCGTTGGTGTGCATTTGTTACTTTAGAAACATGGTATCATTGTACACTCAGGTTTTATTTATACCAAAGCATGCTCCCTTTTCAGTTTGGACAAATGCAAATCCTATCCACTTACTGATTATTAGAAGCTTCAGATTGGTAGGATGAGACTAAGTTTGAGATTTGATTCTTAGTCCCATCCTGCCAGCAGAATCCTTTCTCTGCACCTCAGACCGGTTATAGCACCTCGCAGTTTGGCAGCCTTTGGTATCCCCAGATTTCATACAGGATAAGGTCCAAATGCCTTTGCTTATGACAAAAGGCCCTCTAGATTTGTGGAGGTATGGCCTTACCACTCTTCACCAGGAGGTCTTGCCCCAGCCCCCTCACCTTCTCCAGAGTATGCCTGAGGTGTTCTCTGTTCTGTGGCTTCATAGGTACCCTTCTCTCTGTTCTTCCTCTGCCTGGTGAGCTCCTTTTCATGCTTCAGGACCCAGCTTAAAGCACACAGCAGAATTAGTCATATATCCTCCTAGTTTCCATAGTAGTTACTATACCATTCTGTTCTACCGCTTACCATGCATTTTAATTGTTTCATTGTTCATAAATACAGGTTCTTCAACAGATTGTGAGTTCCATAGGGACTGGGACCCTTTCTTCTGACTTTTACACTCTAAGCTCCCTATACATTGCCTGGCACACAAACGCTTATTTAATGAGTATGGTGAAGAATAAGACTTGCAGGATTTCAAGTTTGGAGAGATCCCTTTGGGCTGGGGAGACTTCCTGGTATCCCAAGCGCTGGGTAGGCTTGTGATAAAGGGAGAAGAGTATGAGGTGCAAAGGGCTGGTGCCACAGTCATTTCTAAAGAAGTGACTTGCCCACCTTGGAGGGCTACCTTGGAAAGTCCACACAGGGAGCCCCTAGCTGTGTGGGGGAGGCTCTTCTTGTCTCCTCCTTGAGTACAACCTCCCCATTTTGTGTTCTCCTCCAAGTCCCAATCTTTGTGTGTGTCCCATTCCCCCCCCCCTTTTTTTTGTTATAGATGTGAATTCTACATTTTTTAAAAAGGCCAATTTGTCAGGGATTCCATATATAGAGTTTGTATTTAGGAAGTTTCCAGACGGAAAGTTCTCAATAGTGCTCTTCGCTCCAGTCCACTCACTATTCCCAGTAGACTTTCCCTTCACTTTGTAAAGTTGTCTGAAGGGCTTTGGCTGAGATGAATTAAATTGAACCTATACTTGAAAAAAAAATAAATTGAACCTATATTTGATAATGTAAAGAGCAGTGTTGGAAGTTAGGTTCGGGTGCCATTGTGTTTTTACGTATTACACTCAGTAGGCATGGCGAGTACATAAGACTGATCCAAGTGAGTGGTAGAGAAGAGACTGTGATCCAGACTCCCCAGGCTTTCTTGTTCTCTTGGCTTAACTACCCCATCTCTCACCCACAAATAGGACATTTTTCAATCTAAGAGCGTAGGAAGGTTTCCATTTGTGTCCAGACATTTTTCATGTTTAATTTCAACAAATGAAAAAAATATCTGTTACTGACTATCCCTAGCAATAATTTTACAAGCATAAAATCCCTCAATCAGAAGCTTCAAACTGTTAGTTCAACTGGCGCTTGCTGTAAAAGGGAACAATAATTCATGTACATATAGGCCAGACACTTGTGAATTGAATGTTTTCAGTGACTTAAAGAACCTTCCTGATCTCTGTCATGTGTGCTGTTTCTGTGTTTAGGGTAAGGGTGGCATTGGAGTCAACTGTTTATTGTGAAAGTGGGACCACTGACCTCCTTTGGGGACTTTTTCAAGACTCACAAAAAATAGCTGTATATACTTTGTTATATCTTGAAACCATTGTTGACTTTCGTGTACATCATTCCTCTGTTTTCTTTGCAGATGCCATGACTGTGGGGCCATTCTTGAAGAATATGATGAGGAAACCCTTGGGCTTGCCATTGTGGTTCTCTCCACATTCATTCACTTAAGCCCAGATCTGGCAGCCCCGCTGTTGCTGGATATAATGCAATCTGTGGGAAGGTTAATATCACTTCAGTTTTGTTTGGAAAGAAGGAGCCTAATTCCATCTATATCTTGAAATAGAAACTATCAGTTCAAAAGTAAAACATTCAGTAACCTTATAGATGTTTGATAATTTGTGGGATGGATCAACCTAGACTAATTTTAAAATTGAATGGAGCAAACTTTTAAAAAAGATTTTATTTATTTGAGAGAGAGAGAAAGTAAGTGTGCATGAGCAGAGGGGAGTGGCAGAGGGAGAGGGAGAAGCAGACTCCACCCTAAACAGGGACCCAGATGCAGGGCTCAATCCCAGGACCCTGACTGAGATCATGACCCAAGCCAAAGCTAGACACTTAATGGACTAAGCCATTCAGGGCCCCTGGACCAAGCTTTTGATTGAATTTCCCAGCCGTGTTGGGTCATGAGCCACAATGTCACAGTGTCAGAATGAAGCTAGAGAAAATTACACTAAGAAAACTCCACTGTTTATTGGTGTTAGTTACTACTTGGGCTACTGTGTGGGGCATAAGTACTCAGAACTGTGCACAGTTCATAGTTAGACAGTTTACAAGGTTTAGATATTATTATTTATAAGATTTAGATAGTATTATCTCTTTATGTGTTTTAAGATGGGTTCTCTAGGCGTCCTGCAATCATGAGGCATTGTCATGGGAGGGGGAGATGGAGTATAGTTTTACACTTTTGGCTCAGAAAATAGAAGGCTGCACATATTTTGGGAACAGGGCTTCTACCTCAACTGAGGGGAGATTAAACTAAGATACTTTGAGAATCTTCACATTAGGAAGGTTCCATTTAGTGGATAGGACATTAGAAAGAGAGTGATGTATATTTCATGGGTATATGTATAACTCAAATTCAGTAACAAATTGTAGTCCTAGTGTGAACAATTTATAGGAGAGGATCAGACTGAATTCCACATGAATGTCCTGAGTTTCCAGTCTTGATTAAGAGTCGTAATAAGTAGTGTGAGTGGTAAGTGCTGTAGAAGCTAAGGATGGAAACAGTTTCTTTGGGAAGATCTCCATGGAGGAGGTAGGGGAAAAAAAAACAAAACAAAACAAAACAGAATTCTGCAAATTCCTGGCATTTGACAGAGGGAAAGATAATGAATTGTAATGGAGCTAAAAGTTGATCTTTTTTTTTTTTTTAAGAAGAAATGCTGATTTCCAATTTAGTCAAACAGGAAAGCATTAAATGGTTAGATGGTATAACTATTCCACCTATAATACCTAGAAATAGCCGGTGTGCAGTGATGAACAGTGGGTGATGAAGAGATAAGAAAAGAAGAATTATTTCATTTAAGTCCTTGATTTTAACCTAATCATAGCAATCAATCGTGGAATAAAAGTATCAGCTTGTAGAATTGAGAATTTTTATTATCAATACTTTTCAGATTTCAGATTTAGAATAGATAAAATTATTGGTTAGATCTGTACCATCTCCTTAAAAGAACTGATCTAAGTTGTAGCCGCCATATAGAGGGGTTTTATTTTGTTTTTGTCTAACATCAGTGAGAATAAATAAATGTTCAAGCATTGCCCGCTGTCAGGATGAAAAGATGTGAGCTTTGAAGATAAGTAAAGGCAAAAGGCTTTGAAGAGAAGTAAAGGCAAAACAGTAGCAGATATATTTTTACCTGCTTACATATACATATATTTAAATCCCTATCTCATTTGGCTAGACTGGTAAGAGATGGGGGTGTGAGGGGGGCATTTAAAGTAGCCATCAGTAGCCTGATCACCAAACCTACCAGGAAATGGATTCAGCAATCAAATGATTCAGGACTTTCTTGGATGCCATAATTCCAGATGAGGTCATGTGGACTTATGAACACTTAAGTTTATTTGTTAGTCCCACAGGAGCTATTTCTAGGGCATTCTAAGCATATGTAATCTCAGCATTTATCACCCAAGACTTTTGTGATTGTGTAGTTTGCTCTCTACTTAGATCCCTCTTAAAATTTACTCATCCCTTTTTGCAGATAGAGCCATCAAGATTGCATTTGCTGCACCCTTAATGACTATCTATGTCATTTGCCAATGTTTATTGATTGATTGTAGTGTCATTAACCAAAGCAACTGGGAATGGTATCTCGTGTTAGTGGTTGCTGGTCCCTCCAGTCCTCTCCAAATGCCTTCCTGGCCAGGCACACTCTTGTGGTCTTAAGTAAATGAACATGAGCATTCTCCTTATTTGTTTCTTCAATGGCTTACTGATCAAGACAAGTTTTTCTAACCCCACTGATTTAGCAGGTTTAGACATTCTCTTTCTTAATACATATAGAATATTTCCATGTGGATGAGCCATATAATTATTAAAAATTACATGTTATATGTTGATTACTTGATACATTTCTCAGTATGTCATTTCAGTTCATTGACAGAGTAGTTGACAAATACCCCTATTACCTTATTTTACTGTCTTACAGAGGCTTTTGCAGTTTGTGGTTACATTTCAAAGGTGAAATACAAAGAAATGAATTTTGAGTTGAGTTCAAATATAAAGAGATGGACTGGGTCAAGTGCTATTCTGCTGACTAACTTGGCTGCAGCGGCCAGTTTGTAAATTTGGCCTGGTGATAGAGGAAACTAGCTTAACTGTATGTGTCTCCGTTGAAACACCTGATTTGATGCAGAAAGCAGATCTCAGGAACTGGGCTAGGTTGAACGCCGGAGGCTGACCACCAAGTGGGCCCCCTGTCCCTAACCAGGGAATTTGTCAATGGTTTTCCTTGTGTCCCCATCTGAGCTGGGACCACAGTGGGTCCTGCTGCAATACTCATGCATTTCTTCCTGAAAACTGAATATATTCATATAACTCTGTTTACTTTCTCCTAGGTTGGCATCCAGCACTACTTTTTCTAATCAAGCAGAAAGGTAAGGTCCTAAAGTGGGTCCAAATGTCACTTTCTTTTTGTCCTCTGTGTATATCTGTCCTGTTTCTAAAACACCAGTGTGTGTACCTAGAAGGAATGTCTTTAGGTTCAGTTGCAGCTCCAGAGAACATTTCCGGTCATTCATTAATTCATGCGTGCATTCAGTCATTTTATTTTTAATCTTTTTATGCATTCACTCATTTTAGTCAACAAATATTTATTTTAGGGACACCTGGGTGGCTCAGCGGTTGGGCACTTGCCTTCGGCTCAGGTCATGATCCTGGGATCCGGGATTGAGCCCTGCATTGGGCTCCCTGCGAGGAGCCCGCTTCTCCCTCTGCCTATGTGTCTGCCCCTTCACTCTCTCTCTGTGTCTCTCATGAATAAATAAATAAATATATACTTAAACAACAACAACAAAATACTTATTTTAGACCTGCTTTGTAGCAGGCAATAGGCTGAGTACATAGGTTTCAATTAGGGGCAAAAGTGACATGATTCCTGCCCTATGGGAACCTACAGTCTGTCTGGGAGGCAAACACAGATAAAATATTTGCACAAATTTGTCATTGTAAACAGTGCTTAGTGCTATGGACACAAGTATAGAGAGACTGTAAAATTCATTTATTTAGCGAGTATTTATAGAGTGACCACTAGGAACTGAGGATACTAGTTAACAAAACAGCAAGTCGTGGCTCTCCTGAGCTTATGTTCTGGCTGGGGAGGCAGACAATAAGCAAATTAACAGAAAAACTGATAATGTAATTTAATATCATTCAGAACTAAACGCTATAAAAAATAATCAGTTAAGTCCAGGAGATACAGAACAAATGGAGATGATATTCTGGGTGTAATAATGGTCACGGACAGCCTCTCTGAGAAGGTGGTTTTTGAACAAAACCTGAAAAGGGAGGAGAGAAATCTATGTGGCAATTTATAGAAAGAATGTTCCAGGCAGAAGAAACAGCAAATGCAAAGTAAGGAAAGTGCCCAGGATATTTGGGGAGCCAGAGACTAAGGCAGGCCGGAGCAGAGTGAGCAGAGTAAAAGGTAGGAGAAGAGCGGACAAGGGGAGGGCAAGGCATTCCAGGTAGGGCCCGGGAGGTCATTGTAAGGAGTTGGGCTTTTACTGAGGTAAGCAGGGAGTGAGGAGCAACATGACTTCACTTCTGTTTTGCCAAGAACCCTCGGCTTTTGTGTTGAAAGTAGGTCATGCAGGAAAACAGGTCAGGGGTAGAAGCAGGGAAGCCGGTGTGAAGACCATTTCAGTGGTAGGTGCAAGATAATAAAGACTTGGTTTAAGGTAGTGAGAAGTGGTCTCATTAAAGATACATTCAGGAAATATTTTTAAAGTTGAGCCAACAGAATTTGCTGTTGGTTGGATGTTGGGTTTGAGAGAAAGAAGGCAGGAATGATTCCCAGTTTTGTCCAGACAGCTGGGTAGATGGCTGCTGGGCCATTTACTGAGATGGGCAAGCCCAGCTGAGAGATGGCAGGTCTGATGTTGCCTGGGCATTAGGAGGAAGGGGGAAGGATAGAAGGGCTTCCCTGAAGAAGTGGTGTTTACACTAAGATCTGAAAGAAATGAGTTGGGTTTAACTATGCAAATAGCTATGGAAAAAGCATATCCCAGGTCTTGAGGTGGTAAGGACATTGTATAGGAGTAACTATAAAAAAGCCAGTGTGGCTAGAGCCCAGAGATGTGAGATTGGCTTTCCTGATTATACAGGGCCTATAAATTATATGAAATATTTTGGGTTTTTCTAGCAGCATTGGGAAGCTGCTGAAGGATTTTTAAGCAGCAAGAGGTGTGTGTGTGTAGCATGTACAAAAGTTACTTTAGCTGCAGTGGGGAGAGGGGACCAGAGGACGGCAGGAATGTGTACTGGATGGGACTTTGGACACATTGATCTCTCTGCTTTAATTTTCTCATTTATAAAAGAGAGATACTATCTATAGCCTTCTTGTGCCTCAGAGGGTACTTGCTGTGAGGTCCAAGTGATTAAGTATATGTGAAGCTTAACTGTAGCAGCTCCTGCAAACATAAGATGGTGCTATTGTTACTGTACTTCTGTAACTTTTGGTTTTAGGAATATTTGCTCTTCCTTTTCATGCTTATTTATAGAGGTTTTTTTTTTTTTTACTTTTTCCCCTAATATTTTATTCTAAAAATTAAATATACTGCAAAATTTGAAGAACATTATAGTGAACACTTACATACCTATCACCTAGATTCTACAGCAAACATTTTACTGCTTTATCATCTATCCATCCTTCTAGCTTTTTATCCATCCATTTTAGTTTCGGTTGCATTTCAAAGTAAATTTCAGATATTAACATACTTCATATATTCTTTGGCCAAGTTATCATTAACTAAAGTTTGACTTTGTTTTAGGCTTTTTTTCTTTTGATGCAAAATTTCCATGCTAGAGAGTTCACTTATTTTATGTGTACTGTACATTCACTGTTTTTTTGACAAATGCATACCCTGGCATGACCTAAATCCCTGTCAAGATACAGAGCATTACCGTCGCCCTCAGAAGGTTCCTTTGTGTATCTTCCTCAGCTCCACCCACATAAGCAAATGATAGCCTGATTTTTTTTCTACCATAGAACTTTATATAAGTGAAATGATACTGAAATTTGTCCATGTTGTTGCGTATTATCAATAGTTTGTTTCCTTTTTAGAGCTGAGTACTATCCCATAGTTTGTTTCTTTATTCTCCTCTTGATGGACATTTGCATTGTGTCCAGTTTGTGGCTATTATAGATAAAGCTGTTATGACCATTCTTATACAAGCCTATTTGTAAACCAAGTTTTTTTTTTTTATTTTATTTCTGTTAGATAAATAGCTAGGAATGAAATTGTGGCATAAGAGGATAGTGTGTGTTTGATTTTGTAAGTCACTGTCAGAACTTCTCTTTAAAGTGGATTGTGCTATTTTATATTCCCTACCAATAATGTATGAGACTTTGGTTGTTTGACATCCTTGTCAAAATTTGGTGGTGTTGGGTCTTTTAAATTTTAACCATTCTGATGAGTATCACATGATAGTTTGCATTTCCCTGATAGAATAATGCTGTTGAGTCTTTTTTCAGTGCTCTTGAAGACCCTCTATAAATCTTTTGTGAAGTGTGTGTTCAAATCTTTCACACATTTTTAACTGGGTTGAGTTGCAGGATTTCTTTATATAGCCTGAATACCACCCTTTATTAAATATATTAAATATTTTCACCCAGTCTGAGGCTTATCTGTTCCTTTTATTAATATATATTTTGATGAGATGTTTTTAGTTTAGATGAAATCTAATGTTTAAAAATTTTGTTTAAAGATTTTATTTCTTCAAGAGAGAGAGAATGAGAGAGAGAAGACCTGAGCTTGAGGTTGTGGGGAAGGGTAGAAGGAGAGGGAGAAGCAGACTCCCCACTGAGCAGAGAGCCCACAGGGGCTCAATCCCAGGACCCTGGGATCATGACCTGAGCCCAAAGCAGATGCTTAACCAACTGAGCCACCCAGGTGCCCCATAATGTTTTAAAATTTTTAAATAATTTATGACTATTTCTTTTTTTTTTCTTTTTTTTTTTTAATTTATGACTATTTCTTACTGTTGTCATTGCCCATCCTCAAATCAAGAAGATATTCTCCAGTGTTTTCTCTAAAAGTTTATATTTAGCACTTATGTGATCCATCTCAAATTAATTTTTATGTATAATGGTGTGAGGATAGGGATTGAAATTCCTTTTTATCCATGTAGAAACCCAGTTTTTGCAGCACCGTTAAAAAAAATAATAACTTTCTCTTTCTCCACTGATCACTTTGTTTTCTCTTAAAATTAAATATAGTAAGTATTAGGGTCGATCTATTTCCAGACTCTATCCTGTTTCATTAATGCTTGAGTTGGCACCACACACTTTCTTGAATATTGTAGCTATATAATAAGTCTTGAAGTCCGAGAGTATGAATCTTCCAACTCTGCTCATTTTTGCCAAGAAAGTTGATTTGCATATTCTAGATTTACCAAATTTTCGTATACATTTTAGAATAAACTTCTCAGTTTGGGGACAAAAAGCCTGTTGGGATTGTACTGAGACTATAAATTAATTTGGTGATAACTAACAACATAAAAATACTGAATCTGTCAATTCATGAATATGGTATACTTATTTCATTCAGTCTTTTTTGTTTCTTTCAGCAGGGTTTTGTGGTTTTTAGTGTAGAGATCTTACACATCTTTTGTTAAATTTATTTCCAAGAATTTTGGGTGTTTCAATGCCAATGTAAATGGAATTTTTAAAAAAAATCATTTTCTAACTTTCTGCTGCTAGTTTATAAACATTAACATGTAATAAGCTGGGTTCACTTACTAGTTGTAGTAGATGCTTTTAAAGATTTCTTAGGATCTAAAAGCATTTGTATGTTAAAAAATGTCATTTCTGTAAATTGTGACAGTTTCTCTTCTCTTTGATTTTTATGCCTTTTATTTATTTTTTATTGTCCTATTGCAATGGCTAGAACCTCCAGTACAATAATAAAGAAGTCAGTGAGCCTCCTTGCCTTATTCTTGCATTTACAGAAAAGCCTTTAGTTTCACCATTAGCTATGTTTGCTGTAGGTGTCCATAGGGGCTCTCTACTGGATTGAGGACTTCTCTTTTGTTTCTAATTTCCTGAGAGTATGTATCATGAACAGATATTAATTAAATTTGTCAGATGAGTTTTCTATATCTGTTGAAATAACTGTATGGTTTTTGCCCTTTATTATTTAATATATTCAATTCCATTGATGAAATTTTGAATATTAAGTAAGTCCTTCATACATTTCTGGGATAAACTATTTGGTAATGAACCATCATCCTTTTTATCTGTAGTTGGATTCAATGTCCATAAGGACTACTGATTTGTATTGTTTTGTTTTCATTTCTTTTTTGTTCCTTCTTGCTTTGGTTTTATTTGTTTTTTTTTGTAATGATTTTATCTGATGTTAGTTTTAGGGCTATGCTAGCCTCATAAAATAGGGTGGGAAGAGTTTCCTACTTCCCTAATTTTTGAAAGAGTTTCTGTGAGTTTGGTGTCATTGCTGCATGACCTACAAGTTTGAATCAGCATTTCAGGGTAGACACAGCATAATTACACGGTTTAGGTAAGAAGGACTTTCTGCCACTTACCTATTTGGGTGCTTTGATTTCTACTTTCTTCCTCTGTTAATTTACCCCCTAATCACCTCTGGGAATGTCCTTCCTGATACTTAGGCCTCAGGAGTGCATAATCATCTCTTGGCTCCCTTTTTTGATGGGTAGAGGTGGTGTGCAATGTAAGGGGAATTGCACAGATCAAGAAAAGTTCTCCTATCTCTCAATAGCTATGAACATCTCTCTGCCTGCATTTCCTCTCAGATCAGCTTTCCATGAGCTAATGACACTATCTAGGAGTATCTTGCTAATAATTTCATCATGGTTTTCATCCTGAACTCTGCCATGTTCTGGACTTGAAGCCTTTGTAGGCTACCTTTTCTTTCTGGGCCTCAGAAGCCTCAGCTGTATGTACTTTGGGGTGGCTGGAATTAGTTAGACTGGAACCACTCTGACATTTCCTGGTTCTCTCTTTCTAGAAACTTATTGTTAACAGGGATTCTGTGGAACTACAGTATTTCATCTTACTAATGCAAATGACAGTGAGGTCTTCTGTAAGAGAATTAATGTGTAAATACTCTAAATAAGGAGGTACAGAAATATGTAAATTCATGCTGGGTGCTCCCTGAGTCCCTGTCTTTTCTCTCTCCCTATTCAACCCCAGCATGATGGTTCCTGGCAACGCTGCAGGGGTGGCCAAGCAGTTCCTCCGCTGCATCTTCCATCAGCTGGCACCCAATGGCATCTTCCCGCAGCTGTTCCAGAGCACTATCAAAGGTAATTCCTCCACAGGGAATCCAGACACCACAAATGTGCCCAGTCGCTGAAACCTGAGCACTACTAAATCTGATTGTTGACTTTCCAGATGGGACTTTTTTACGGACCTTAGCCACATCTCTGATGGACTTCAATGAACTGAGCTCTATTGCTGCTCTCAGTCAGCTCTTGGAGGTAGGCCTAACTTGATGACCCACCCCTCCCGAAATCGTGCCTAAGAAATTAATTCAGTCCTTTAATTTAAAAGTTAAATTTGAGTTAAATATTAAAATGTCAAGTTAATCTTAAATAACTTAAAGGGTTAAAGTTAATTAAAAATAAAAATTGCCAATGCATGGAAGAGTGTCAGCTGGACATTGCTGTTTTGTGTGGATTTACTCTCTATTTAAAGTTTCTAGACACCCTCAACTCAGGAGTGGGTGGGCAGCTGTAAAGCACACTCATCCCCATACAACATTCAGGCCTTCAGAATGTGCAGTGGGTAGAGCAGTGTACAGTGTATCAAGAGACTTGGATTCAAGTCTCAGCTTCCCTGCTTCTTTGTTGCATCATGAGGTTTGGATTCAAATCCTATTTCTTTGCTCAGTCATAGGACTTGAAGTCAATTCTCACCTCCATTGCTTGTTCACTGTATCACAATGCTTGGGTTCATGTGTCCAGTCCTCTGCTTATTATGATTAGCTTTCTCAGTTAGCTTGGAGGGTTGGCAGATGACCCTAGAGACTTTGCTGCTTCTGTAGTTATTATGCTCAGGCTTTGGCCAGCAGAGTTTCCAGCAGGAATCATTTATTGTATCTTCTTAGCACCCTAACTGCAAATCCTTAAAAGATGTTTCTTATTTCTCACTCACATTTCATCTTCTCTCACTGAATTAAAGTCAACAGTTTTCCCCAAGTTTCTATGAATTTGTCATTTCTTCTCTGTGTTCCTCCTGCCTATTACAATGAATAGCCCATATAGTAGGCACACAACACGTGTTTAAGCCGTGCATATATGATTTTTAGAGCTGATCTTTGACAAATAGCTGTCTGAATCCCCACATTGTTTCAGCAGTTGATTGCCTATGCTTTTGTGTTTTTAGGGTCTAAATAACAAAAAGAATTTACCAGCAGGGGGTGCTATGATACGCTGTTTGGAAAACATTGCTACCTTCATGGAAGCTTTGCCCATGGATTCTCCTAGCAGCCTCTGGACCACAATCAGCAACCAGTTTCAGACATTTTTTGCCAAGCTGCCTTGTGTTTTGCCTCTGAAGGTAAGCTGAGTCCAGGATTTCATTTTCAATTATGATCTTAGAGTTTGCCATCTGCTTATAGAGATTTAATGTTTCATAAAGTGCTATACAGAATCTCTGTTAGCCACCAAATGCAGACTGTGATGTAGATTGTGCTCTCCAAATGTACAAGCTTACAGCAATCTGCCATAGGCATTTTGACATAGTCATTTCATGTTTCCAGTTGATTTTTAGACATCTAAGATATTAGTAGATTATGTTCATATACAAATTTTTCTCAAGAGATGAGTGGAACTACAGTATAAGTAAATAAGTAAGTGTGTAAGTAAATATATATATAGTTTTACCTAAAAGGAGACTGGACATACAATGTAAAGCTAAGTTTCAGAGAACTATCTAAAGAGAAATGATTGATTGTGTTTGTGAATGAAGTACTTGCAGGACCAAGATGATATTATATTTCTGTTTGGCTACTTTACCATCCCCCCACACACCCCCCACTCCCGTAGCCACCATACCCTCCTCCAAGAATACACACAAATTACCTAGCTATGAATCTGATAACCTAAGGATCATTTTCAACATGAGCCCATTAAGTGTAGAAGCAGAACTCTAAACTGTACAAGCTGGGAGAGACTTATAAAAACCATCCCTTTGATGGTGGCAGTGTGAGCATTAGAACTCAAGTCTCTTGACTCCTGTCCAGTGTCCTCTTCAATAACTGATGCCTAGAGTCCTTCTAAAGCAGGGGTGAATTGAAGGCATTCAATCTCCTAGTAGGGAGAAAGGAGGTGGGTGGTCGTGGCCATTTCTAGGTCCCTGAACCTTATTTGTTCTATAAGCTTTTTGTGCTTTATACATACCACAGAAATATTTAACTCACAATAAAATAAATCACTTGTTGATCTGACCAGTGAAGTTACATGTTGGCAGTACCATTTCTGAAACAAGTATCACTTGTATGGAAAGTGTTTTATAAAGACAAACCAACCCTGACAATGCCTTTTTCCAAATTAGTAGATTTGGAATATATAGCCCCAAAATAGGGTCTGTAAGGATAATTCAGAGGCCTATAGCTGTGTGCTGTGTGCTGTTTTCTCTGATTTTAAAAGTTAGTATGAGAAGTGGGAATACTGAGATCTTGACCATCTCTCACAGCCCATGATCCTGTCTGCTCACAAATCTGGAGTTGCTGAATAAATCTAAGCAAAGAGAGTTAGCATTGTACTTTGAGACCATGTGTGCATATAGATACTGTAAATGCACATGTAGGAAGTCAAGTGATGCATTTTAACATGGTCCCATAGAATCTCTCCAGGACCAAGAGCCATATAGGGCTAGTCCTTGCTTAAGGTCACAGAATTGAAGAGAAGGGATGGGTCAGGCATGGCAAATGCAGATGCCTGTAAGTTGATGCTATAATAAAAATATTTAACTTCATCCCTGACCAGTTGGAACTATTGCCACCTGCAAACAACTGGTAAGCCTAATTTGTGACAGTCAGCCCTGCCCATAGGGACCCTGACTGCAAGGGTATTGAGTGGAGTAAGATAAGATAATACAGAGAACTGAGACCCTTGAGAAATGGAAAGCACCAGTCCCTCTAACAAGTCCAGCTGCTGCAGCATACCAGCCAGTTGTCACATGGGAATGCCGGCCTACTGTTGTTGGTCTTCCCATGGTTTTGAAGAGGATATTTCCTGATTTTTAAAACACCATGGTGACCTGATGAACAGCTAGTCTTCAGCTTCTGGTTTAAAGTAATGTAAATGTCACATGAACTCCGGTTGGTATTTAGCAAAGTAAACCAATAATATTGGAACTAGGCCAATAGTTCCCTTAGAAGGGACCAGTAAAACACTTTCAGAATTTATGTAAAAACTCTCCCTCTAGATCAGATCTGGGTACTGCCTTTGATCATATTCTGTTTTGTTTTTAATATCTGGGGAAAATATTAAGCTGTTAAAAAGCCTTCTGTAGTTTGATCTTATCAGTTCAGAGAAGTGGTTCTCAATCTTCAGGGTGTATCAGTGTTCCTGCAGGGCTTGCTAAAAAGCAGATATCCTGGGCCTTATTCTAAGAGTTTCTGATTCACTGGCACTGGGGGGGGGGGGGGGGGGGGGGGGGGGGAGTACAGCCTGAGGATTTACATTCTGACAAATTTCTAAGTAATTCAAAGTGCTGCTGGTTCAGGGGGTTATACTTGGGGAACCACTGGCTTAGTTTGTTCCCTTCTACTAAAGGTTAGTATGGTATACAGCTGCAGGGATTGTAACCTACTAATGTGATATGTTTACAATGTGAAATAATATTGCTTATTTTTGTTGTAACACCCCGCCCCCAAGTAAACTCAATTTAAAAAGTACATTTGATGTGGAATCTTGCCAAAATACAACTCTAATAGATTTGGGAAGCATAGTTTTTTTCTTGTAGAAATTTTCCTGCTTTTTTGCAGGTTTTTATCATGTCTTTTAGTAGCAGAGGAAGGGCAGATGAAACTGGTTCTTATTTGGATTAATAAGCCTAATGGTTTCAAATACATCTGAGTAGTTTTTTTTTCCCCAATATGACCCTTGACAAATTAGTCTATCTCTTTAGAGTTGGACACATTTGATATCTACCTACCCATCTATCAGTCTGTCCATTCATCCATCCATCCATCCATCCATCATCCATCCATCCATCTGTTCAATTCTTTATCCAACTCACTCTCTGATTTACTTTTAAAAATATATCTTTGAGAAATAGTTTAGGAGCTATGCTTAATTATTTAGCTGTTTAATATTATTTAATTAATGGTTTGATTAAGTTTTTTAAACCTGAGAATGATTTTTTTTTCAACATGAATATATGGCATAGAAAACTGTAAGGAGGCAGCAGCATTTGAGATTTTTTTCCCCCTAAAATAAATGCTTATAAAAAAATACATGAAGCAAAAGATATATTAAAGAAGGGTACTGACTTTTACTTTTTTCATATTTGTTCACAGTGTTCTTTAGATTCCAGTTTGAGAATTATGATTTGCCTCTTGAAGATACCCTCTACCAATGCCACAAGGGTATGTATTATATGTTTCAGTAAAACAGCCCACTGGTTATTCAATTATTTTTTAACCTAAAAAGACAGGTATATTAATAATTTTGAAGTAGTTATTGCATACTGAATGTTTCACTTTCAAACATGGTGAAAGTGTCTAGTATAAAGAGTTCTAGTATGTCACAATATCATTTTTTATAATTGGCCCTCTTAGTTCTGGGCTATGGCCAACAGTCTGCCCTCCACACTGTGATCTAGGTGATCCTTCCAAACACAGATCTTACTGCCTTGATTCCTTGCTTAAACATCTTTGATCCCATCTCATTTCTTTTAGGATAGTGTCCAAATTTCTTAATGTGGCATTCAAGAAGGGACTTCATTAATTTGCCAGCCTACCTTTCTAATTTCAGCTTCAGCTCCTTGTCCCATCCCCCATGCCTCCTGCCTACTTTCAGAACCATCATCATTATCATCAAAACAACAACCACTGTTTGTTGAGCACTTACCATATGGCAGGCATCATGCTAACTCTTTTATGTTTATAATCTTATTTAATTTCATACTTCCTTGCCTTGGCTTCAGCCATTTCCTCTGCCTGAAATGCTTTATTCTCTCGCTGATGAGGTGAACTCCTTCTCATTCTTCAAGATGAGAATCTGAATCCCATTTAAATTAAAAAAGTGAATTGGAATTCTCTGTAGCAACTTTCTCCCATATCAGATCCCACAGTACTTGATAGAGCTCTCTATGCCAACACTTACATTGTATGAAAGTCTCCCCAGTGAGACTGTGAGCTTCATGAAGTCCACACTGTGTCTCCTTCACTGTGTATTCCTGGGCTGCATTATATACAATGTTTCTGGGCTGAATTATATAGAATGATGCAGTAGTTTGCATAGCAATGGCTATAACTACTAGTTAATATACCAAGAAGCCACATCCCCTGTAACTTTATACCTTGACTGTGCTTTCATAAACTAGTAGTTTGTGCAGGAAAAGTTGCAAAGAGATCATTTGGTCTAATCTGATCATTTATAGATAAAGAAACAGGCTCAAAGAGAGGAATTGGATTGGCCAAGGTTATATAGCTGGTTAGTAGAAGGTTTGAGACTTGAACCTAGATCCTTTGATTCCAAGTTCCTTGATTTTTCTGGTATACTCTACCGGCCCATCACTAGCTGCTTTGCTGGATTAAAAAAAACAAGGTTTCTTATTTAGGTTTGAATTCAGATTTTTTTTCTTTTCTTTTTTTTTTTTTTTGGTGAATAAAGATGCGTTATATATCAACTGGAGATATAGTCCTGTTGCCGTTCATCTATTATCCGTATTTCAGGGCAACAACATTTATACAGAGCAAAGAATACTGAATCAACAGTACTATTCTGAAGGGTTCCTCTAAGATTTTCTATATGGAAAGTGCTATACGGGTTTCTGTAGGGAATATAAACAAATAAAGGGCATAATTCCTATCCTCCGGCATGACTAACATGTAACAAATACATTTTTATATCAATAAGGAAAAAGGATCTAAAAAATTCTCGTATCCTTTGATTTAGTTATTCCTTTTCTGGGAATCTCTTCTAAATGAGAAAAATGAAAATGTAAATTTCACACAAAACATGTTTATTGGAATGTTATTTATAATAAAATAATACTTAAATAAAACTTTTATAATCCAGACCACTAGGACTATGGAGGTTGAGAAGTAGTGGAAATCATGGCATGAAAATCTTTTGGAGCCCCGTTAAAATTCTGTCTTCCCTAAAGAGCAGTTCTACCTCTGGAAAATTGCCCTGGAATTTGGATTTGAATTCCATTCAATAGCTGTATGGCCTTAGGCGAGCTGCTTGCCTACTTAAGCCTCAGCTGCAGAATAGGGACACCAGAGTTCCAGAGTTCTGATGCAGATCACGACTAACAGTGACGGAGGGCTCACTGCTGCCAACCTACATTACCTCCCCAATTTCTGACAGCAACACTAATGAGGTGGAGACCACGATTATCCTTATTTTACAGAGGAGAGAACTAAGTCCAGAACTAAATCACTTATTCCAGGTCACAGAGAGCTGGAGTTTGAAAATAATTGTGTGAGATTCTATACTTTGTGTCATTAACTATTATAACATACTGTCCCTCTGGGATTGTCATAAGAAATTTGAGCAATATAAATTATGTAAAAGCACCTAACTGCCTGATACTTAGTAGGTTCTCAATAAATGTTTCTAAATGACTTTAGAGAGCAGATGGATCTTAAACTGACCCTTTATGGGTGGGATTCAGATGGAGACACCAAAACTGTGCCTTCCTGATAAACACTGGCAAGAAGCTGGGTCGTGATGAGTTTTATCTAAGCTAATAGTGCTTTGTACTTACATGCACGGTGCTTTGTGCTACTTAACCAAGATGACAGATTTCAAAGGAGCTGGAGGGGTGAGCCCATAGATGCCTACAGATTCTGAGATATAGAATGGAAAATCATAATACAAACCTCACAGAGTCTTGGTTGCTGGGGTGGACATGAAGACAGTGTTGGAGTTGATAAGGTTTATAAATGATGCCACCTGGGAAAATGGATTTCCTTTTCTAACAATAAAATGATTAAATCATACTCTTTCAGGCATTGATTGAAGGTACAGTTCTGTTCTTGTTACATCAACAGAGTGGCTCCAGTAGCCACCTGGCTACAGATTTTAAATAAAGGAACAATCCCATTAGTTAAAGTATCAGAAGACTTTAATACTTTTTTTTTAATTATTTATTTATGATAGTCACAGAGAGAGAGAGAGAGAGGCAGAGACACAGGCAGAGGGAGAAGCAGGCTCCATGCACCGAGAGCCCGATGTGGGATTCGATCCCGGGTCTCAGGATCGCACCCTGGGCCAAAGGCAGGCGCTAACCTGCTGCGCCACCCAGGGATCCCCCCCCCTTTTTTTTTTAAATGAAAGAATCCGCAGTTGATTTTCTTTGGCCCCAATCTCATTGCAGAGTCTGCTGGAGCCATTTTCAAAACTGCTCAGCTTTGTAATTCAGAATGCCGTCTTCACTCTGGCCTACCTAGTGGAGGTGTGTGGTCTGTGTTACCGAGCTTTCACAAAGGTAAGCCCGCCTACGTGTTTGTTCTCTGGGAAACTGAAAACTGGCAGGGACATTCTTTCTAACCAGTGTCAATGCTTGTTACATTAATTGCTTCAATATAGTTAAA
Source organism: Canis lupus familiaris (assembly GCF_011100685.1). Lineage (NCBI taxonomy): Eukaryota > Metazoa > Chordata > Mammalia > Carnivora > Canidae > Canis > Canis lupus. Next base: position 63,123,968 of record NC_049229.1, read on the forward strand.
CATGAGCAATTCTACTGAAGTCTAATAATTACCCCTGGAAGGAAACATCTTGTGCCAATATATACAAACTGTATCTTAAATATACACATTTGGAGAAATGAGGGTCCTGTGGTTTAGAAGAGAAGAGATAACTGTAAATGAAATGAGCCAGTGGCCTTAATGACCTCTTATGGTCCCTTTCAAGTTCACCATCCCATGTTTAGTGGGCAAGCCATCACAGTATGTCATTGCTATACCCAAAGTAGAAAAAGTATCAGCTTGTCATTTGTAAAATCCTGTGGAGTGCTCCTTAATTCTCATCACTTGTCTGTCTCCCCACTTCTGGATTCTTAGCCTCTGAGATTATAATCTCATCTTTTGTCATCTTGCCCTTTATAATGGTTTCTGTATTGCATCATCTTTAGTCTCCCCTGGCCTGCTACAGAGGAAGTGGAAAAGTACTGCTTACCCAGTGCACCCAGTAGCTTCGGTGAAACTGGGAGACCCTCCCAACGGAGAGGCAGGGCCCACGGGGAGCGTCTCTGTCCTTAAGAACAATGTGCAGTGTTACTCTTCCAATTTCCAAATGTTCCAAGTTTATTTTCAGTGGCGTCTCTGTTTCTGTTGTTCTCTCTTGAACCTTCAGAATATTCCTTTATTCATATTGTCCACTTCTAAAAGCCTTTTGTTTTCCCCATTAAGAAAATAATTTTTTTTTTTAATTTATTTATTCAGAGAGAGAGAGAGACTGAGAGGCAGAGACACAGGCAGAGGGAGAAGCGGGCTCCATGCAGGGAGCCCGACGCGGGACTCAATCCTGGGTCTCCAGGATCAGACCCCGGGCTGCAGGCGGCGCTAAACCGCTGCGCCACCGGGGGTGCCCAGAAAATAATTTTATATCAAGGCTTTCACTCTATTTAAAACACCCTCGTCTTTTTTTCTTACTGTCTTCCATCCATTCTGCCATGTTAAGTGTCCCATGATAATCTTCTATTTAGTCTTTATGATTACAAACTGTTACTTTGCCTGGAACAATATGTTTTCTCACTATCCAAATAATCAGCATTTTTTTCTTCTTTCAAATCTTTCCTGAAAAATAAATTCTTCCCTTTTTTTTGGTCAGTTAAAACAATAGATCTGTAGGACACAGTACCAGATACAATGTAAAGACATACAAATACAAAGAAAACAAATCATTTTATTTATTAATTTTCTTGATGATTGGTTTGTTTAAATGATACATTTTTTTAGGGTAAGGGCCATAATGATGAATTTGTGCTTTCTGTGCTGTGTACTGCAGAGATTGATTACAGAGGACCTTCACTATTTTGAAGTCAAGATATTCTTAGGTTTGAACATTCATTATATATTACATGCTTTCCAAACCAGTCATCACTCTAGTGGCCTCCTGCTTCCTGTTGTCATCTGCCCATTCCCAGGTGTTGAACTTGAAATGTTTCTTGTAGAAAGCTTCAGTTTTAGGGGGTTCCCACCTTCCTTATCAATAATAGGAAGCTATTGGAAACAGCTTAAGAAAGAATAGTGTCTAAGTGAGCCTTCTCCCTTATTCAATCAAGAGAAAAGGCATGGAAAGGCAGGGGCTTTGGAGACTTCTCTTTTTGGCAATCTGGGAGTCTAGATAATTGAAAACTGTCCCACTTAGCATGATAGAAATGCTAGATAAAATATAATGAATGTGATTTTAAATGTGTAGGTAATTTTTTAAGAATGAAAAGGGCAAAATTGTGGAGGAGATTGAGAACCAGAGTGGTAAGCATATAAGGTGAGTGCAGTCACTGTCGTCATACAACATTATTAAAATATTATGGACTATATTCTCAATGTAGTACTTTTCATCTCTGTGAATTATCAATTTCATAACTAGGATTTTGCATCTTTCAATTTCCTTTATCTATTCCTTGTGTCCCCTCACCCTTCTCCCCTTCTCCCCTCTGGCAACCACCAGTTTGTTCTCTCTATTTAAGAGTCTGTTTTTTTATTGTTTTGTTTTTCAGACTCCCCATATAAGTGAAATTATGTGGTACTTTCTTTCTCTGTCTGACTTATTTCACTTAGCTTAATACCCTCTAGGTCTGTCTGTATTGTCTCAAATGGCAAGATTTCATTCTTTTTCATGGCTGAGTAATATTCCAGCAGATGCACATGTATGGCATGTGTGCACACACACATACTACATCTTCTTTATCCACTTATCTATCAGTAGACACTTGGATTACTCCATATCTTGCCTAGTATAGATAATACTTCAGTAAACATAAAGGTACATATGTCTTTTTGAATTAGTGTTTTTGTTTTCTTTGGTAAATACCCAGTAGTGGAATTACTGGATCATATGATATTTCTATTTTTAGGGATGCCTGGGTGGCTCAGTGGTTGAGTATCTGCCTTCGGCTCAGGTCATGATCCCGAGGTCCTGGGATCAAGTCCCACATCAGGCTCCCCTTGGGGAGCCTGCTTCTCCCTCTGCCTATGTCTCTGCCTCTGTCTCTGTGTCTCTCATGAATAAATAAATAAAATCTTTAAAAAATTAAATTAAATTAAAATATAAAACACATGTAAAGACATTGTGGTATGAAGGAAAAAGAGTTTAAAAATATACCAGGCAAATACTAATTAAAAGAAAGTTGAAATCAGTAAACAGAATTTAAGTTAAAAAGTATTATTATAGGGCAGCCCGGGTGGCTCAGCAGTTTAGTGCTGCCTTCAGCCCAGGGCCAGATCCTGGAGACCCAGGATCGAGTCCCATGTCAGGCTCCCTGCATGGAGCCTGCTTCTCCCTCTGCCTCTCTCTCTCTCTTTCTCTCTCTCTCTCTGTCTCTCATGAATAAATAAATAAAATCTTTAAAAAAAAGTATTATAAAGAAGGTTACCCTCTGTTGATAAAAGGAACAATTCACTTGGAAAATGTGACAATTCTAAAACTTGTAGAGTTAATAATACAGCCTCATATAAACCAAAAATGAATAGAATTACAAAGAGAAGTTGCCAAATTCATACTCCTAATGGGAGATTTTGACACATCTCTTTCAGTAATTGATAGGTCAAGTAGATAAAAAATGAATAAAACTTACTAGTTTTGAACAATAAATGAGCAGATTGAATCCAATAGACATATAAAGAATCTAAAATCCACCAGTTTGAGAATATATTTAAGAAAAAGCATATACATAACACTTATAAATGTAGACCAGGTAATGGGCCACAAGTAAAGTCTTTTATTTTATTTTATCTTATTTTATTTTTAAGTAGGTTCCAAGCCCAGTGTGGAGCCCAGTATGGGACTTGAACTCAAGACCTGAGCTGAGATCAAGTGTCAGATGCTTGACTGACTGAGCCACCCAGGAATCCCAGGCCACAAATAAAGTCTTAACACATACACTGGGGAATACTCATTTCAGAGAGATCAAGTTCTTTAATCACAATGCAGTTAAATTATAAATCAATAACAAAATCATAACCACATAATAGGTGTTCAAGGGTGACCTAAAGAAAGGCTCCACATTGAAGAGGACACCACTCACATCTTAGACATACTACATTTTATGTGAGTATTGAGGCAGGTGTAGAGATTTGGGGCCTCCTGGTTAAATCCTAGAGCAGCTGGGATAGGCACCCCCTACATGAAGTCACACCAGCTCAGTGGCCCTTAAACACACGAACAGCATATATGCACACATTCCTGGCACACATGTGCAGGCGGCTGTGCCCTGTCTTAGCTACCACCTAGGGGCCTGAGATTCTTCTCTTGACAGTCCCCTCTGCTCAGATGTCTAAATCCTGACTCCCTGCCAGATTCTGACCCTGACCCAGTCACTTTGCAGGAATGGGGTGTGTGTAGAATGTATTCCTGTGTAGTGCTGAGGATATATGTGAGTGGGCAACAGGGCATGTGCACAAACACATCCAGGGTTAATGTGCACAGGTTTGCAGCTATGTGTTTTTTTTTTAAATTTTTTATTTATTTATGACAGTCACACACAGAGAGAGAGAGAGAGAGAGAGAGAGAGAGGCAGAGACACAGGCAGAGGGAGAAGCAGGCTCCATACACCGGGAGCCCGATGTGGGATTCGATCCCGGGTCTCCAGATCGCGTCCTGGGCCAAAGGCAGGCGCCAAACCGCTGCGCCACCCAGGGATCCCTGCAGCTATGTGTTAATGTGATGTATGTTTGTGTTGTGTGTGTGTCCTTTTTCAAATTTATACAAAAGTACTGAATGGATTAATGGTGTCTAGGACCTGATATAGTTGGAAATTTGAAATATGCTTTTAAATGATTCATCAAAGGAGATAAGAGAATTTAGAAAAATATTTAGAACTACACAAATATGAAAATACTACATTCTAAAATTTAAGATATATAGCCACAGAGCTATTTAGAGGAAAATGTATGGTTTTAAATACTTCTGTTGGAAAAAAAAGAGAAATGAAATGAGCTAACAAGTCAGGGTGAAATAAATGTAATAAAGTAACCATCAGAGGATTTAAAGGAAGGAAATAATAAAGATAAGAGCAGGAATTAATGAAATGGAAAACATAGCCACAGTGGAGCATCATTACAACCAGAAGAAGGCTCTTGGGTTAGACTAATAAAAGACAAAACTTTAGCATGACTGATCAAGAGAAGCAGAGAAAAAAGGCACAGATAAAGAGTATCAGTGGTGAAAAAGGGAATGTAACTGCAGACATAATAGAGATTTTGAAACAACTCTATGCTAGTGAATTTGAAATCTTGCACAATAGGGACAGTTTTCTAGAAAAATGTAACGTATGACAACCAGGAAAAAAAGATGACTAGACCTAAAGGATTAAAAAAATGGAATCCATAATTAAAAACTGTTCAGTTATAAAGATAAGTTCTATTAAACAGTGAAGGAACAGATTGAGCTCGACTTTGTGCAAACTAATACAAAGAATCTAAAGAAGGGAATGCTTCCAACATCTTTTATGAACGCAGTAGCATCTTGTTATCAACCAGACAAGGGCAGTGGGAAAAGGAAAAATCACAGGCCAATTCTACTTCAAAGGTATAAAAATTCTGAATGAATAATAGCAAATTAATGTGTTAAAAATAAAGCCTTGGGGCACCTGGTGGCTCAGTCACTTAAGTGTCTGCCTTTGGCGCAGGTCATCATCTCAGGGTCCTGGGATCAGGCCCCGCATTGGGCTCCCTGCTGAGTGGGGAGTCTGCTTATCCCTCTCCCTCTGCCTCTCTCTCTGCATGTGTCCCCCACTCCTCTCAATGTACATACATACATACATACATACATACATACATAAAACCTTAAAAAAAAATAAAGCCTTATGGCCCAGTGAGGATTTTCTTGAAATCTAAGAATGGTTTAAATATTAGAACATTGATTTATGTCATCATGTTAGCGGGTTAAAGGTGAAAAATTTGTATCATACGGCAGATAGAAGAGAAGCATTCTATCCCATTTGGGATGACTTTTGTTAAACTAGGAAAAGATGGGAACTTCCTTAACTTATTATGGTGCCTACCAGAAATCTCTAGGAAACATTATACTTAATGGTGAAATGCCAACGGAGTCCCTTAAAAATAGTAATAAGTAAGGCAAGAATGCCCATTATCACTGTTCTATTCATTATGATCCAGGAGCGCCTACTCAGTTCAGTAAGATAGGAAAAACACCATCAAAGGTATAAGGATTGGAAAGGAAAAATAAAACTCTCACTTTCGATAGATGATGTGATTACAGAGGAACCAAAGAAAATCTACTTGTAGACACTTCTTTATAACTTTTGTGAGAGAGCTCGGCAAGGATGCTCACTACAAATGAATACTCATCCACCTTTAATATTCAGCTACGAATTATTATAAAGTGTACTTTAAAAATGTCACCTATAGTGTCAACAAAGAATAAATCTAACAAAAATGTGCAAGAACTTTATGGAGATAAGCAGAAAGTCTTATTTGACAATGTTAAATAAATGGAGACAGTTCTCATGTTTGTGGATGAGAACCCAGCATAATAAGGACAGCTAATTCTCACCAAATAACCCATAAATTTAGTATAATTTTAATAAAAATTTTACACTTCTCTCCTGATAATAATAGGCTAGATCATTTGTACCTATCTTTCCACTTAAAAAGTGAAAAAAGAAGTGAACAAAATAATTTCTGAACATTTAAGTGCATCAAAATGCCAACCCAGGTATAGATGAATCACCAGGCTAAGATCTGGGAGACCACAGAAGTGCAGAGATGTGATTGAGAGGTTGAGCTGCAATTCTGAAAGATCCAGGAGGTGAACAGAGTTAATGCAGGACCTACCAGGAGCAGGGACTCAGTCTGATACTGTACCCCTGCCAGCCCGCCCCACCCTGTTTGTCAGGACCACAAAGTGAAGATAATCCAGAGGTAAAATTGCCCTCACATGGATCAAGCTCAATTTCAGACCCTTCAGTGGCCCAAGATAAGATATTACAAGGCTTGTGTGTTTAACCCTGGACCAGACTAGTGCCTTCAGGGACCTGGTGAAAATCGAACAGAGAGCTTTTTGGATGAAGAGAACATTTCAAGCCTCAAATAATTTCTAGAAATATATTTTTTTAAAGATTTTATTTATTTATTCATGAGAGACACAGAGAGAGAGAGAGAGAGAGAGAGTCAGAGACACAGGCAGAGGGAGAATCAGGCTCCCTGCAGGGAGCCTGACGTGGGACTTGATCCTGGCTCTCCAGGATCATGCCCTGGGCCGAAGGCAAACACTAAACCCCTGAGCCACCCGGGGATCCCCTAGAAATAATTTTTTAAGAAAGCATTCAGCACGCAAAGATAATCAGACATTCAAGGAGGCAGTATACCATGAATAAAAATAAAGAGAAAGAAAATGGATGCAGATCCATAGGGTCTCCATTTACTTGGTTATGATCAGGGAAGGACACACATTCTAAGCTACTTGTGATGTGCTGCTGCTCTTTGACCTGGGCATTCAGTCGATACAAATCCATTTTATCTGCACATTTATGTTTTATGTACGTTTCTTCATGTGTATTGTAGTTGGCGATAAAAAAAACTTTGAAAATGATCTCATGTTCTATTAATGGGAGAACAGATCAATGAACTTTGGCATGTTCATATAATAAAATGTTATTAAGCCGTTTAGTTGAAAGAACTAGAGCTACATGTATCAATAGGGACTAATTTTAAAAAATATAATGTAGTGAGAAATGAAAAGTTGCAGAAAGAGATGCACAGAATGGTACTGTTACAGAAAGTTAAAAAGACACGCAAAAATAATATTATGCCTTGTGACGAAGGCATGTATATATAGTAAAAATATACACGAAATAATAAGAACCAGATTCCAAATAGTGGCAACCTCTAGGAAGGGAGAAAGAAAAGAGAGCACCATATGCCTCAACTGTTTCTGTGATTTTTTTTTTTTTTTTTTGAGAGAGAACGAGCACATGTGCAGGAGTTGAGGGGGAGGACAGAGGAAGGAGAGAATATTAAACAGGCTTCACACCCAGCATGGGGCTCAATCTCACCACCCTGAGATCCTGACCTGAGCAGAAACCAAGAATCAGACACTTAACCAACTGAGCCACCCAGATGCCCCTCTGATCTTTTATTTATTGTGAAAAATATTAAGTAAAGCAAAATGTTATGATTTGACACTTTGGGTGGTAGTGCACAGTATATTCCATCTCTAGTTTTCTGCCTGCTTAAGCGCCCATTTGAAAAGTAAGTTCTTTAGAGAGGATGTGAGACAGCTGTTTCTCTCAAATCATTTTCTTTTGGAAAAAAATGCCCTTCGATTTGTTTAATTTCTGCATTTCTTGGAACTTACCATTTCCTGTAAATAAGGACCAAATCTATTGGTTTCGGCATTTAAGCGATATCCTGTCTTTTTCTTATCTGTGAATTATGTTTTCTCAGTCCTTCAGTAAACTCATTACACACAAAAAAATGCCTTTTAAATTATTTCTTTTTAGTTTTAATTTTACTTCTTAAGGACCGTTCATTATGCATTTTCAAATACTGTGTTTCATTTCCAGTCTATGGAACTTTTGGAAGTTCTTTTGACATAGATCTATTCTAACCGAGTTTTTAGACATAGCTTAAAACTTCTCTTTTGTTCTGTTTAGGAGCGGGATAAATTCTACTTGTCTCGTGGTGTTGTTCTGGAACTCCTGCAGGCCCTGAAGCTCAAGTCCCCTTTACCAGATACAAACCTCCTCCTGCTTGTCCAGGTGGGCTTATGTGTGTTGTACTTTCCATGAGATCCACTATGTTTGGAAAGATTAAGGAAGGTGTGGGGATATTGCACAAATCAAATAACTCTGCCCAGAAATGAGAAATAATCTATCTTATATGAGCCATAATCAAAGCAATATTATGCACTCAGCACTTGCACTGGCTAAACCAGATGAAAAAGGAGCATTTATTTTGTTCCTATGGTGGAACTAGTTCTGTGAGGGGCTAAAAGAAGAATGGAATAGTAATTTCTGTCCTCAAGAAATATACATCTGGGTAGGTCAGAGGGCAGATCATTAACAGCTACTAGAACTGGAATGGGATTAATGAAGCCACAAATAAGGGACCAGGCTAAGATCTGGATGCAGAATTACCTACATATGGATGGGTTGTCAGATCTCTGTGAAGCAGAAATGAAGCTGAGGGTGGGCCCAACCATATATAGTCAAGTGGCAGGACGTGTGTAGTCCGACCGGGGTAGCCAGTGGATGTGAAAAGCACCAGCACCCATAGGAGTCCTGAGGCAGAGGGACTGGAATGCATACAAGGCAGGTTCTGGAGAACTTACAGTATCAATGCTTTTGGCTGTAGGGTTACTGATGAGGGACCAAAGACCTCCATCCCTGGCATTCTTAGCTCAGCAACTTAGACAAGTGTGCAGGTTTTTTATCACATGAGACAGGCTTTGACAGGTGAGAGAGATATATATAAACAAAATCCTGGGGGGAGTTTAGAACAGGAGGCATCCCATCTCTTATGATGTGAACTCAGGGAAAACTTTATGAAGGAGGTAGCATTTGAGCTGGGCCACAAAAGACTGGTGGATGCAGGCAAAAGTCTTTCTGTGAGGTTGGGTTTTAGCACTGGGGGCTAAGCAATGGGGGGAGACTTCAAGAGGAAGGTGGAATAAACTTAGGGATGATCACCTAAGGATAGAGTTGAGAAAAGCAGGCTGGCTGTGCTAGAGACATCAGCATTGGGTAGACTGGGATCCCACCTCACACTCCAAGGGCTGAGGCTAGACTTAAAGACGTGGCCATGAGCTACAGCTGAGACCAGGTTGTCTGTCATTCAGACTGCCTTTGCGCAAAGTGCGCAGGAAATGAGTCATAGCTGTTGTATTTCTTCCTGATGAGTGGTAAGACCAGTCCCAGAGTCTGGGCCTACAAGGTTGGTCAAATGACCAGGGGAAAATAGGAGCTTGAGATCAAGGAACTAGATAAGTGACCCTGGATCTTAGGTACTATGGGTGCCATTTGGAAAGATGAGGGAGGAGACCTTATAAGCACCTGTTATTATGCTGGGTGCTTTCCATCCTCCTCGCATTTAATCCTTATAACCATGGGATGTATTAGTTCGTATCGCAGATGAGAGACTGAGGCTATCAGTGGGGGTTCAGTGACTTGCCGAAGACCACATAGCTGACATAAGTGGTGTCCACCTCTGCCACAGTCTACTCAGTGTGGAGCCCTGCCTAGTCAGGTTCCCAGCATCACTTGCCCCTCTTACCTTCTCAACTCCTAGCTGTTGCACTGCTCTCCCCTCTCTCCACACAAATGCAGTCTTCTGGCCTCTGGCTGACAAAAGGAATTTTGCTCAAACTCTGCTTTTTAATCAGATCACTTCCTGTACCGAAAGCCCACACTGACCTGAACAACGAGGTCTTCCATCACCTGGCCACACTGGCCATTGGCCAATAGCCATATTGACTATTCAATACTATCTCTCACTACAAATAGTTACAGACTACCTACCTCGGGCTAGGTTTGAGGAGATACGGTGATGTAAGACATTAACCCTATCCCGATAGTATGCTAACCACTACACCGGAAGTGTACCTAGTATGTAGAATACTAGAGCAGAGGGAGTGGCCAGCTCAGCCTGGGAGATGGAAGAAGGCTCAGTAAGCCAGTAGGAGCCCTGACCTGGCCCAGGTGCTGGGGAAGTGAATAAGCCATTGCCCTTTCCTTCCAGGAGTTTATTCTGCAGTAGGTGAAGTTGACATGTAAAGAGACATTTCCAGTACAGTGAAGTGGGTACAATACGGTACCCACTGAGTAAGGAAGTGGTTGTGGAAGACGGACTGTGTGGACTTTGAAGTATGTGCAGAAATTTAGGAGTTTACCCAGGAGACAACGAGGAACAACAGCTGTCATTTAGCCTTTAATATTCACTACTGGTCTCCCTCCTCCACCACCATATACTACTAGTCCTTAGAACCAGAATTGAATGTTCCTCAAAGGCATGAAACTTAATGAGAAGTTGGTGTGCTTTCAGTGAGCCATGGGCTAGTCTTCCGGGGTGCACTGAAGCCCTCTGAGAGCAGTGATTGCTGGCCAGTGCCAGCAGTGAATGTCAGGCATGATGCAGTCAGAACGAAAGGCCTTGCGTTGTGCCAGAATGCTAGATAGCCCAAGAGGAAGACAAGAAAAATCACAGCCAGGAAATACCTGTGTTCCTTTTTTTAAAGATTTTATTTATTTATTCATGACAGACAGAGAGAGAGAGAGGCAGAGACACAGGCAGAGGGAGAAGCAGGCTCCATGCAGGGAGTCCGATGTGGGACTCGATCCCTGGTCTCCCGGATCACATCCCAAGCAGAAGGCGGCGCTAAACCGCTGAGCCACCAGGGCTGCCCAATACCTGTGTTCCTAAGGAGGGGCTGACTCTGAATCTCTTCCATTGGCCAGCCTCTCCTACTTAAGCTTCAGCAGCTTCACTTTAGAAAAAAAGAATTTATTTATTTGAGAGAGAGAGCACAAGTGGGAGGGAGGGACAGAGGATGAGGGAGAAGCAGGCTCACCACTGAGCAGTGAGCCTGATGTGGGGCTTGATCCAGGATCCTGAGATCATGACCTGAGCCAAAGGCAGACACTTAACCTATGGAACCACTCAGGCACCCCAGTTTCACTGCCTTTGAGTATAAGCAACTTTGACACCAACTGACCATAAGGATTAATGGTATTCACGCTGGTTTGGAGAAGAGGGCAGGTGAACTGGGCTTAGGGATTTAAGCTAGCAGGTTGACAGTGTCTGGGAGTAACTTGCTTCCGATGGTGTTCCGGATGGGGACCTGCCACCTCAAAACAGCGTAGGTTTCCAGGCCCTACAGGTGCTTTCCTGCCTCCATGTTCCCTTAATTGCCCTCAGTCATGAATGGAGCTGATCTCTGTGGCTGATCTTCTTGGGGTCTAGCACCCCATGCAGTGTCTGCTGCCAGGGGTTGGTTTTCTGTGAAGTCAACCATAATAAGCACTTGTCACAAGACAGCAAAAGAACACTGACAGTTTAAATTGCCCGGTACTTAAGGAAACCATGAAAACAGTGATTATTGCATCACCACTAGGTGAATAAATAACAAAAACAAATTAGCTTTAGGAATAAAGAAGCCAAAAAAAGTAAGTTGTTCTGAGTATGGTTTTTTGGATTCTCATATACCATTTCAAATAAATACCATTTTCATCTTTTTAGAACAAGTATGCATTTGTCATTGAATCATTAAATTTTAAGAATCAAGTTGTAAGATTATTTAGGTTGGAGAGATATTTCGGAGACACTTAGAGGTCATGTCCATGAGAACCGACTTTATGAATAATATTTCAGTCTCCCCAATTAGAAAATGGTAAACATTACGCCATTTTGAAGTAATATATTTTTGTTCTCCGTACTCTTAGAATAAACTGTTTTCATTGCTGAGAGAAATAAAAATTAAGCACACTTAAAAAACCTGAGGTAGTTTCTTTATATTCCCAATGGTTTCTGGCTAAGCCATGGAGAGAGGTCCTCCCTGGGGCTCCTCATGGGCTGAGGGAAAGGGATCTTTCATCTCTCTTCATGAATAGGACATCTTTCTACAGATTTTTCCTAGTTCCTTTTCTCTTGCCCTTGGCTGAAGTATTCCTGCAGGGTTTTCTGGAAGATATCGGAGGTGATAGCCTGTTGTCTGGTAGCTTCTCTTAGGCCAGAGAATCTAGTCTGGAGTCCGAGAGAAGCTTTCCTCTTTACTGATGGACATCAGCTCCTGGTACCTGGAGGACCAGTCTCACAGTATGGACAGATAACATGTCTGGGGCTGACAATGCCTTCCTCCATAGGTATCAGTGATCATCATCTGATGGCAGTGGGAGTGGCTTTGTTTAACTCAAGATACAACTTGGAAACGGGAAGGAAAGCATTGGTTGGAAGGAAAAAATGCCCCAGTGATCTGTCATGAATGACACTGGTTCCTTTAGAGACAAGAGAGTCAGTTGCTCAGACCTTGGATTTACCCTTCATTCTTTCCTCCCACAGGGACCAGGAGGGTACTTCCGTTAGTACTTCTCTAATCCCGTACTAGGTAGATGAGTTTATGGACATGGAGCTGTTGCTAGTCTTCTTATAGATAGAGACCTCTGTTGTTTGCCAAATACTCTGCCCTTAAAGAACAATGGAACATTTTCCCAAGGGATGTGGGGCCACCCAAGTTTTAAATGTTTCTTTTTTTTTTTTTTTTTTTTTAATGTTTCAAGGTAGGATAGGTACCAATTGTTTTTTTTTTTAATTCCTAGAAATTCTTTCTGGAGGCCTGGTATCATGGGAAATTTCCCACCTATTCACTGTGGTCATCTAGCTGTGACTCCTAATACTTGTTTCAACTTTCTTATCAAGTCTTAGACATGCAAATGGATTCTTTACTTTTTAAAGAAATGTGGCTTTGAGATAGGAAAGAATTTGCTAAATTGAAAAAGTAAAAAGGTCCATTCTTCAGAATCTAGGTTGTCAACCATTAGGACATAGCTCTTCTGCACTTTGGACAGATGCCCTATGTTTTTTTAATTCAGACATGTGGACAGTTTTGCTTTCACCCACAACATCTTCTCTTCTGATGGCCTGCTGTAATATCTTATATGTGATAGGTTATTGTAAGTGTTCTCTAGTTGGATTAGAGCAGAGTCTTCATAATAGAGATAACTCACTAAGAGCCTCTGTGAAAGCTATAGAAGCTCAAATCAAAACAAATTTCCTCAGCTCCTATTATGTGTCAAGAGTAGACTTTCTGCTAATTTGCATCTGGTACTCCCACTGTGTGGGATACACCTGTACAGTCAAGTGTGAGAAACCATGTGGGTGAAAGATTCTCTTTTAAAGATAGGTGAGTGGTGGGCTGGAGGACAAAGAAATAGCTGTTGTCTTTAAGTTAAAGATACTATTGACGTGGGGCTATTATTATTAGTTGAGTTAGTAATAATCTGATCACTCTCTGGATGAAAGATGGAGATATTATTTTGAGTCTCACTTTGATAATGAAATTAGTAATGACACATAATGGATGTCGTGTTTCTTTTGTATTCTTTTGTGTTCATGCGGGAGTGCGTGTTTCATTAGACATATTTCTGTCTCAAAGTATAGAATTCTTCTTTCTGCAATAAACATCCTTTCTCTGGTTTTAGTTATATCTTTATATTGTGAGCAGTTCTATAAAATCATAATGGGGTTTTGCAGTTTATGGTTGGCAGCTGTGTAAAAAGACAAAAGTATTTATTGAGGTTTTAATTGTATATATTATGTAAAAATTACACTAGATTTATGTATTTTTATTTAAGAAAAAAATTTTTTTTTAATTTTAAATAAACTCCATACCACATACGGGTCTTGAACTCACAACCTTGAGATCAAGAGTTGCATGCTCTATCAGCTGAGCCAGCCAGACACCTTCTAAATTAAACTGGATTTAAATGCATGTATTTGATAAAAATCAAATAATACATAATTTTAGAGGCCCTATCTACTTTGATACACCAGAGACTCTGTGGTACTTCCATAAATGTTGGGGTGGATTTTTTTTATTAATTCTGACTTCTAAAAGTTACCACAAATCAGACATTTTAATTTGGCCTCACATAATTGACATTAGTAAGCTGACAACCGACTTCCATTATGCTGCTCATTTGGCTTTTCTGAGTATGGCAGGTGAGGAGGACTTCTGCTGAAAGGAGAGACATTGAAGTTTTGCTTCTCCACAGATCTTCTGTTGCTCTCAAGGACACAGCCAGGCTGTGCAAGCACACACGAGGGGGCCATACAAAAGCACATGCTGTGCTCTGACACCACCGCAGAGCATCCCTGCTGCCTGGGCTTCCCTCCCCTCACACTTACATACACTTCTGTCTACCCCTTGGCTCTCGGCTCTCATTTCTGCTGTAAAGAAAGTAATTAAAGTGTTGGTATCCTGGCAGAGGTTTTGAAACTTAGTTATGAGTAGTTTGTCGAGATTGCAGACTCAGATAGCTTTTGAAAATACATTTTATGGGAAAACATGCAGTATCTGCCAGGAGATTGGGACTGTTTCTTCTTTTGGCCCTGTACTTCTAGCCAATATTTTACTTTTTTACTGAAAGGTTCTGGTCAAAGTTATAGGCTCTCTCTTAAAAAAAAAAAAAATCCTGATTTATTTATTTTTTTCTTATATTAGGAATAAGTCCAAGTTGGAGGGCTGCATGAGCATTTCTGAATAAAATAATGGAACATTTTAGGATTTCCTGGATGCTACTAGCTGGTACTTTCTTTGCCAGATTCAGAGTTAATGGCCAAATAGATCCTTCAGTTTTCTGTAACTGTATTTGAGGCAAATGGAAATGATTGTGTGAGAATGGAGAATGGAGATATGGAACTACACCTGCCTCGAGGCTTTCAGAGACAACTGTGCTTGCTGTCCTCTGGCCTGCAGCTCAGTTCTGCAATGAAATACTCCTCCTGGAGCACCACACTTGAAGAGCAGCTCTTGAGCAAAAAGTCTCAGGGTGCCCTCAGAAGGTCTTTGGCTGAAATCTCTGCGTTGTTAGCCAGAACCTGCCCCTATTAATAATGCTCTAATTCTGAGCCCTGATTAGCCTGACAATATGCTGGTTTGTATTCTTCATCAGGCTCCCTTGAGCTTTTCTCTATGATCTGAACCCATATTACTTTTCCCCGGTCTGCCAGGGTCCTGACTTACCTTACACGACTCATCATCGTGACCTACCTAACTTTTCTGTGCTCTTCTAGTGTGAGAGTGGAATGAGGTAGGAGGAGGAGTTGTCAGTGTCAAAGCTTCTTTCAGAGCCACTGAACTATGCAGAAAAGCAGCTCTGGATCCCAGACTAGTTGGGGCCACTGGCCAGGGGCCAGGGAAGAGAAATTAAGCAGGACCTAATAGCTCACAGCGAACTCTGCAGACTTCATGTTTAAATTTTTCCTGAAACTATTAGTATATAGTTGGGTATTGCATGAAGTGGGAAACACTTATAAAATCTGTAATGAAGCAAATTAAATAGTAACCTGGCAAATCCATCCCCCATCATGATCTTGTCGTAACTGTGATTAATTGATTCTTTCACAAAGTTTTGCTGAGCCCCTCGATGATGTCAGGCAGGAAGCTAGTGCTGGGGGTCAGGTGCATGGAGTCTGTGCCCTCAGAAAGCTTGTAGCAGGTTGCAAAATAGACTCCTAGGTTACTGCAGTCTCATGTCGTGACTATCCAGTGGAAGCGTGTCAAGAGGCAAGGACGGGAGTAGGGGTCGTTATCAGCACAGAGGGGAGGTGTGGGTGAAGTGAGAGAGGGAAGACCAGAAGCTGAGGGTCCTCAGATGGGGAAAAAACAGGTAGATTACTTACAATGAATTTGATTGTTTTTCTGTTTTCGTCTTAAATGTATAATGTAATGATGAAGTCTGGAAAAATCTATGTGAATTCAGGAACTGTCGAGAAGCACTAAAGAATAAACAGAATAACTTCAGAATAAGTCTGACAGCATTGCCGTCTTTCCCCTTTGACTGAGTGCACCATTTCACTGCCATGTAGCTGTCTGGGTAAAAGTAAGAATCTGTGTGTCAATCTCAATTCTACAATTCTGAATTTCTGATAGGAACCAGCTGTTGTGATTAGCAAGTCCCACATATCCAGGGCAGATTGTCACAAGAGTAAACACTAATGCATTTAAGCCAAGTTAATAAAACTATAAATAACTTATTACTGTCCAAGTGCTCTTAAAAGTAATTATGCTTTCAATTTCTTATTAGTTTATTTGTGCAGATGCTGGAACCAAACTAGCGGAGTCAACAATCCTGAGCAAGCAGATGATTGCTTCTGTACCTGGAGTAAGTCCTGGCTGAATTAACTATCTGTGTTTTATATTTCTTCTCATTTCCCCATTTAGTAAAGAGGCATTTCTGGTCTGTGTCCTGGTTCACTCTTGATAAACACTGTAAAACTGAGAACATATTAACATTAAAAAAAAAAAGAAAGAAAGAAAGAAAGAAAGAAAGCACTAGTGAAAATTTAAGTTAATCCCAGTCCCTGGAAACTTTTAATTCCAGGAGACATCAGTAAAACTGAAGCAGCCAGTTAAAGGAAGGAAAGAAATTACCAGACATACAAAATACATTTGATTACAATTCAATTTTTCCAGAATCAATTTTCTTTTACTGGCTCCCATTAACCAACTCAATTTAACCACTGCCAGAAAGAAATAAGCATTATGATACTTTGGTTTTCTTTGTAATATTTCCTCTGAAAATTAAAAAAAAATTCCCATTATTATGAACCAGTGAACTATTTGGTAAAA
Organism: Canis lupus familiaris; assembly: GCF_011100685.1. NCBI lineage: Eukaryota > Metazoa > Chordata > Mammalia > Carnivora > Canidae > Canis > Canis lupus. Next base: position 63,140,769 of record NC_049229.1, read on the forward strand.
TAGGTTAAGATTTTCACTGACAGAGCTAACAATGAGAAACCACCATAACATTGAGAGTAAGTTGACTGCAACGAAACTCAAGAAACTGTAGAGATATTTATTGTTAGTTGAAAAAAAAGTATTTAAGTTTTAAATTATTTAAATTATTTAAATTTTCAGTAGGGAAATTTTTAAAGAAAAAGGATCACCTATAATCCCTCTGCCACTTTCATTGCTACTGTGTATGTGTGTGTATGTATATATATATTCCTACAAAGACAATCCTCATGTTTATTTTGAATTATATCCTTGGCATAAATTCCTTAGAAAGTAGGAATGTCTTAATGCTATGTACTCTCCTATTGTTTTCTAAAAGAGTTTTTATTAATTTACATTTATAAGTATACCAGTTTTATTTACAATGTTAAACATTATTTTATTAAAATACTAGTTATTTAATTTTTTTTGATATGGAAAAATTTTATGACAGAGAAATAATAATCACAACACAGAGATAGTTTTGTTGCCACCATACTAATATATTTTCTTTCACTTTTTCTCTGCATATTTTTTTAAACCTAATTAAATTATAATATAGATGCAGCTTTGGTTTCATATATCCCAAGCATTATCTCCAAAGTTTGATGGCTCACGTCTTGTGAATGCACCATAGAATAGTGCTTAAGTGGATGTGGGTTAGACTCACAGCAGCATCTGAGGTCTGCCATTTACTAGCTGTGTGATCAGGAAAGTTATTTAACCTATAATTCTTTGATTTGTATTATCTATAGAATGGGATATAATAGGGCCCAATGTCTAGTTTGGGGATTGAATGAGATAATGCACAGAAAGCATATTAACATGATGCCAGATATATAGTAAATGCTAAGTAAACATTACCTATTATATATATTAACATTAATTATTTTGTGATATTTTTGTTAATTTCAATATTTTGCAGTCATAACTAATATGTGAGAAACATCTTTGTGCTTAAGTCTTCATCTATCTTTGAGACTATAATAAATTTTTGGGAGTAGAATTACTAGACTATGTTTTTTTTAAAGAGATCTTAATAGTAGTTAGGGTGATAGAAGATGCCATGAGATGAATTTCCAGCCACCTAACACACAGAAAATTGACTGTTTGCTCATATTAAGTTTAAATGGGTATCCTGATTAGTAGGAAGGAGGAGGACTCCCATATGAAAGTTTGGGGATCAGGTTCCTTCTGTCATGTGCAGTCCTCTGCAATCTGCATGTAGGTGGGAAAGAGAAGAGAATATTGTACATGGAAGGTTTTCATGAGCCAGGTCTGAATGATGCATATTTCTTCTACTCACACTCATTGGCTAGAACTGTCATATGGCCACTCCTGACTGCAAGAGATGGTGGGAAATTTGGTCTAGTTGCATGGGAGGGAAGAAGAGAAGCAGTTCTATAAGGACTTAGCCAGTCTGCTGCACACTCACTAGTTTCCTTATTAATTCTTTAAAACTCAGTATTTGCCACCTACATGATAGCTTAAAAATAATATACCTAATAAATAAGAATTTTGTTGAAATCATTAAGTAAAAGACAAACATTCCTATAACAGAAAAGCAAAAAGTTAGAGGATCCATATACAGAATCTTTTCCAGTGCCCAGTAAGCCATTCAGACAAAATATGCCTTTTACCGTCACTAACAATTGGTGAACTATAAATTAATACAAAGTATTATAATATTTAAAAACATAAAAATTGAAATCAGCTAGCAAATCAGCAGATCTTTCTTAATGATTAAACTTATTGATGATGTAAAACAAGCATTCTTTTAAGCTGCTAGTGGTAGTGAAAAATGGTACCCCCTTGCCAAAGAACAATTTGAGAATTTATTTCTAGTACTGTGTTTGAGAAAATAATTTAATAATAAATATAAATAAAATAAAATACTTTAATATACACATAAAGAATATATTTATTAAAGTAGCATTTAAAATAGTAAAAATATGAAAATAAAATTAAGATCTAACATTAGCATGTTGTTTTTAATTTTTTACTTTTTAAAAGATTTTATTTATTTATTTATTAGGGAGTGAGAGAGCACAAGCAGGGGGGAGGAACAGAAGGAGAAACAATCTCCCTGCTAAGAAGGGAGCCTGACTTGGGACTCAATTTCAGGACCCTGGAATCATGACCTGAGCTGAAGGCAGACACTTAGCTGACTGAGCCACCGAGGCACCCTAGCATATTGTTTTTTAAAAACTCTTTTGAGTATAGTGGACATTTGAATTACTTTCACATCTTGGCTACTATACATAATGCTGCGATAAACATAGGGGTGCGTATATCTTTTAGAATTAGTGTTTTTGTTTTCTTTGGATAAATACCTAGTAGTAGAATTTTTGGATCACTCTGTGTTTCTATTTTTAATTTTTTTGAGGAATCTCTATACTGTTTCTGCAGTGGCTGCACCAGTTTACATCCCCATCAACACTGTACAAGAGTTCCTTTTGCTCCACATCCTTGCCAACACTTGTTATTTCTTATCTTTTTTTATTTTAGCTATTCTGACAGGTGTGGGGTGGATATCTCATTGCGGATTTGTTTTGGTTTTTTGTTTCTTTTTTTAAAGATCATTGTGATTTTGATTTGCATTTCCCTGGTAATGAGTGATGTTGAGCATCTTTTCATCTGTCTGTTGGCCATCTGTATGTCTTCTTTGGAGAAATGTCTTTTTAGATATTCTGCCCATTTTTTAATCAGATTTTTTTGGTGTTGATTAATATTAGTGTATTGTTTAAATAAAGTAAGTTACCTCCATAAAATAGATTATTTTGTGGCTACCAAATCAAGTTTCCAAAGAGTAATTAGTTGGAAAATGCTTATGAAGGATTTAATTTTAAAGCAGGCTAGAAAAATGATCTCAGCCTTATAAAAATTACGTGTATATGTGTATATTATATGCGTTCAAAAATGTTGGAAACAAATATTGATAGTGACTGTCTCACTGATGGAAGACAGGAACTAGGACAGTGATTTTTCTCTCTTTTGTTAATTTCTATTTTCCAAATTGAAAATGTGTCACTTTTACAATCTCAAAAACATAACTTTGAAATGAGATATGAGTTTCAAGGAAGAATTGGGTATGAGTCACTTCCATTCATGTTTTTACGTTTAGATCGCTTTTCAGCACCTTAGCATCAGTTTCCCTATTGAAATGAATATGGGCATTCTGAAACAAGTGGAGCTTGACTCTTTATGTTTTTTGCTTTTTTATTTTTTTTTATTTTTTATTTTTTTATTTTTTTTTATTTATTTTTTATTTATTTTTTTTGTTTTGTTTTTTGCTTTTTTAAAAAACAACACACCTAAGGTTATGCCTATGTTTTTGCAAAGTAAAAAAGAAAAAAAAGGTGGGTGGGGAGATTGGAAATGATATGCTTCGTTTTATAAGGGTAGATGGCTAAGATGATCCTGCACTTGAAGGCTTTTATTAGATATAGATGCTGTCTCTGGAGCCAAAGTAACTGGATATTAGTAAATTCATCGCTCTCATTTTTTTGAAAGTTAAAGTGAAAAGACAAATATTGAATAATGCACCTAGTAATTATTTTCCTTGACATTTGCCTCACTGAAATGGTATAAAATATTGCCTATGAAAGAAACAAATCCCTTTGAAGAAATTAAAGAACAGAGTGTATGCTCCTATTTGCATGACATGTGAAAGGTCAGAGAAAATGAAATAAATAGGGGGGAAATCCTTTCTTGCACTAAAGGATTAATATTCCAAAAGCAGGAACACAATAACCTTTTATAATTCCTTCACTTGATTTAAATTAAAAGAAGAAAACCTTAGAACATACAAAATGCTTGGAAAACACCCTGACAGAACTGCCAATGACCTTATTTTACTGTTTGTTATCCTGTCAGAGGAACTGACAGGCGTAACATTCTAGAAGAGATAGAAGGTGATATAGTTCAGGGCTGTGCAGATTTACATGAATATGGGAAAATGAGAGCCACTGGGTGAGCTAGTTAAGTCTATAATGTTCCAGATTTTCCAAAAGAAAGCTAAGAAAGGCCTTAGCATAGTATTCAGATGGCTTCAAAGATGACGGCCTGCTTTTGATCCACATTATACACAGCCTGATGTGTGGGTTCTCTCATACAGCTTTGATGGAGCAGCCTGTCTGTTCATTTGCCTTTTCTTTGCTTATAATCCTAAATTCACTGCATTGCCCTGGGCGGGCTTATGCCATTTAATAACGGGAGATGCAAGTATGCTTTCTTTTCCTTGAAAACTTCCCAAACATGCTGCTGGTGTGTGGGGAAGATGATCATTTCTTTTCTCTCTCTCTTTATCCGTGGCAGGAACACAGCAATCATACATTTATCTATTTAATAGTACGCCTACTGTGTATAAGGAGCTAAATGATAAATGACTTGAATATAAGAATTTGGGGCTCTTTCAGTACATGTGATGTTTGTTTATATCCTGTTCTTCTTCGATGGGAAAAGATTCAAGCTTCTGGTGTTGGAATTAGGTGGCACATATTTGATGTGTACCTAAGGACTCCCCAGAGGGATAAGGGTTACTCTAGTTGTAGGGTGATTCATGTCTTAAACTCTCTGATCCGAATGGCTTTACAGAGGTTTGATCTCTGTATCCAGTCCAGTTGAAGAACAAGCACACAAAAACCAGTTAGATCACCCAGTGGAGAAAAAGCAGGTTAACGCTGTCTACCCTAGGCTGTCCCTGTGTCTTAGCTCTCCACCTCCAGCCTTTCATCAGTTTTTGTCCAAGCGGTAGGCAGTTAGTCACAGACTGTGGAGAGGAATGGAGTGAGTCAGAACCCCAGAAACTGACACAACTCATTAGTAAACCGTGTGAAGTCAGAACGAGACAGTGACTGCAGGCAGGGCCACAGTGAAAGGCCATGACTTGGGAGGGCACCCCCAGCGCTATCCTTGTGTTTCAGTGTGGGACGGCTGCGATGGAGTGTGTGCGGCAGTACATCAACGAAGTGCTGGACTTCATGGCAGACATGCACACGCTCACCAAACTGAAGGTAAGAGGGCTTCCAAAGCTCGTCTCTGAACAAGACACAGAGATGTTTAGAGAACTAAGCAGACCGGATGGGATTTATTATTCCCTGGGGCAGCAGCTGGGGTGCTGTCTAACCAGCCTGGACCCTTGGGAGTCTGGAGCACTGAGTTTCCAGCCTGTGCAGAGAGGGAAAAGAAAGAAAGGATGTTTACATGGCAGGAGTTATGTGCATAGCTTTAATTCTACCATTTATTTGGTTCTCATGATGCCTCAGTTTTACAGATTTAGAAACTGAGGCCCAGGATGATACGGTAATTTGCTCAAGGTGGCTGTACCGATAATGGGTGGAGTCAGGGTTGACCTAAAACTGTAGTGGCTCCCCAGTCATTCTCTTTTCACTATGACACTTAGTGTCACTTAACTACCTTGAGCCTCAGTTTGCAAGAAAAGCCTAAAATCTACCTTTGTCGAAGGTTATGAGGTTTGACGTGGCATTGTGCATGTGAAGAGACTTTTGTGAACCATAACACATTATGCAAACATTAGCCTTTCATGGTGATCTGCATCAAAGCTCTCTTCTTCAAGGAAATAATTAAAGACAAGGGTTAGAACAAAATCTGATTTGCATATGGACAAAATCCCAGTGAAGTTGTTGAGCTCCTTGACTGATTGCTTTGCAGGGTGGGGCGAATTGCTGATACAAGTCAACTTCCCTGCCTGAAGTCAACTAGGGAACTAAAAGATTGATAGTCTCAGAGATCTGGGGAAGGCCCCAGACAGAGGGCAGAAGGAAATCCAAACATGGTCCAAGCAGCAGCAGATTGCAAGCTGGCGGTAAATGATGCCTTTTTGATAAACAGGATCTAGTTGTCTCAGAAGGTCATCAGCTACAAATGCAGTTCCTCTATCTCCCAACTACATTTCCAGGCTCTGCTCGGATGATCCAGATCTTTCTTGGAATAGGGATAGATTTGCAAATGCTAGGTGGAAAGTAGACCCAGAATGTAAACTGCTGACTTCTTGCAGTATCTGAACCCAATTGTTCCTAAGCAAAATCCCCTGGCCCTTGACCATGCACTGGTTACTAACTGCTGAGTCTGGTTGCCCACGCTCAAATGACATTAATATCAAGTATAAAGAAGAGGAAAAAAAAAAGTATAAAGAAGAGGAAGCATTGTTACCTAAACATTTAAGCTAGTTTTATAGTCACTTTCAAAATACAGAGAACACAATAAGAAGAATCCATGATGATCAAAAGGTTGGGGACTAGAGGTATAATTCAACACTCTAATTTGACATAGATTAGGAGGCAGATCAGAGAGAGCAAATGGCTTAACTAAAGCCATATGACTAATTAGGGAGGAACTGGGGCTGGAACATAGGTCTCAATTTCCAGTTCAGTGGTCTTTCCACTAAGCCACACTGAGGAAAGGAGTTTTTCTGCATTAATTCAACAAATATATATTGAGCACCTATAATATCCCTGGTGTTGTTCTAGACATGTAGGGATGCAAAAAGACACGGTAGCTGTGCTCATTTAATTTATAGTCTGGTAGTGGGGGCCAATTTTAATGAAAATTTCATACAAGATAAAGTAAAAGTGTGACTTTCATAATTGCTATGAAGAAGGGTAAAACAGTAGTACAGGAACTTCCCATAGGATGACATGACCTAGCCAGGGAAGTCAAGGAAGGCTTCCTGGAGGAAGTGACACTTGAGCTAAAATCTGGGTTATATGCTTGGGAGCATGGTAGAAGGTGAGGGAATGACAGCCTGATCTTTTTTTTAAAGAGTGACCTGGAAGGTTTTCAGATATTCTGCCAAAGTCATGAGATACCATTTGCTTTTGCAGAGCCACATGAAGACATGTTCCCAGCCTCTGCATGAAGATACCTTTGGTGGACATCTCAAAGTTGGCCTGGCTCAGATTGCAGCCATGGAAATCTCACGGGGCAACCACAGAGATAACAAAGCTGTGATTCGCTATCTGCCTTGGCTCTATCATCCCCCTTCTGCAATGCAGCAAGGGTAAGGTCCTTATTAGTTCAGCAGCAAGGGCTAGAAGACGTATCAAAGATTTATGGAAGTGGGATGTGATTAGTTAGGAAGACTGGAACCGAGCCTCATCTTCATCCTTGCTGACCTGGCAGCACTTTTGGACACAAGCGCTTCCTGATATGCTGCCAATGAAAGGAACTTGCCTTCACACAAAAACCTCAGCCATATCCTGGTGGATGGTGAAAACTTGGAGCTTAGAAGTGCCATTTTAACTCTTAATTCGAACTAGTTAAACACATACATAGCTTCTGCCTTCAAAGAGCATGTCGGATTGCAGCTGAAACAAAACCCGTAGCAGAGAGGAGATGATGTGGTGGAGACACAAGGGAGAGAGGTGCTGGGCTGGTTTCAGGCTGCCATTTTGCATGATCAGCTTCCTGGCTGGAGGGGAGGCTGACAGTCGGGGTGAGGAGGGCAGGAAGGCAGCAGGAAGAAATGACAAGAAGGCTGGAAAATGGGTGGCTGTGTGTTAGGTGCCCATCTCTATTCCTTCCCCTCTAGTGGGGATGTCAAACCTTCCAATGAGAAAAAAGGAAAGAATTTAGAAAAAGAAGCCTGTCGGAAGGGCAGCCAGGTTGGTGGAAGATGATTTTTAATTCCATATCACCAGAAGCTGCTCTTTTCTCAAGCAGCTAAGGTCCGGGATCAGAGCCGGAAACCAGAAAAACAGATACATCACTTTGTTGGCACTCTGTCACCTTGGTGTTTTATTGTATGTAATTGTCCATAAAACCACACTTTTAATGCCCTCCGTCAATAAGCAGTTGGTGAGCACCCAACAAAACAGAAACCATAAAATCACCTCTAACACTTCCTTCTACCTCCCAGGCCAAAAGAATTCATCGAGTGTGTCTCCCGCATCCGTCTTCTGTCCTGGCTTCTCTTGGGCTCCCTCACTCATAATGCAGTGTGTCCAAATGCCTCCTCTCCGTGCCTGCCCATACCTCTGGATGCAGGCTCTCATATCGCAGACCATCTTATTGTTATTCTGATTGGATTTCCAGAGCAATCAAAGGTAAGTGATTTCTGCAAGCTGAAGACCATAGGCATCGAAATTGCTAATGGAAACCCTTATCAGCCAATTTTGTTTCTTCTGAAAAGAAAATGCATCTTATCACTTGCCCTCCTGTGGATGTTAGGAAAGCAGCTTTGTGCTAATGCCTTATTTAAAATTGTTTAAATTCCTACACTATCTTTGCTTCCCCCTTAAATTGTCTTTCAGTTTACTTTTATGAAGATCAAGTATGGAGGCAAGCAAGAATTAACTTCCTGGGCAATTCTGTCTCAAAATAATGAAGAGAAATAAGAGGCTAGCAATATAATAAAAATCCTATGATCAGTTTTTGGAACCCAATATGAGTTTGAGGCAAATTTTCGCTATCATTTTTCATGTGCTATCTATTCAGCTCACATCTCTAGAGATAGATATATAAAGATACAAAATGAAAATAAGTCCAATTGGGAACTCACTAATCTGCACACTAGAGTGACCTACACAGAGGAACTTTGTAAATTGTAGAGACAGATGATGTGCTTAAGGGGATAAAGTAAACCCCAGGCGGGGGTTTTGCAGTCATGAGCCTGCAAAGCAAAGCAGACACACTGTACTAATCAGTTCAGAGAAGTCAAGGATGCTTCTTTGAAAGCTTAGGCCAGTTCCAGGAAGTCATGGTGGGTTTGGGAGCAGCTGGGACATAGGCCAGAGCAAGCCAACTCTGTGATAAGCTAGAGCACCATCCAAATGGCCTGAATGATGTTTACAGAAGGAATCAGGCAGTCAGTTCCCAGTATTGCAGGCCAGATGTGTATTTGATTCCTAACAATAGTACTTTGTAATTTGTGACCTTGAAAAAGTCATTCAACCTCTCTGATCTCCAGTCTTTTTGTGTGTAAAATAGATGAGGAGATGGTTTGAAAATTATGGAAGTGATCTTTGAAAAGTCTTTATTTAGCTCGGTGTCTGGGGCATTGTTGTTGCTCACTCAGTCGGGGCTTACCCTGGTAGGAATACTGTCTTTGCTGCTGCCATTTCTCCTACTTGTAGTCGTGTGATTGAGAAGTGCTGGCAGTGAGTTCAAGATGCACCATCTTATTCCTCCTGACGACAGGAGGGTCCTATTATCCCCATGTTACAGACAAGGAAATACCTGAAGGTGGTAAAATGGTTATCCTTCCTAATCTAGTTTAGAGAGGAGAATATCAGCGTCATTAAGGGACAAAGGGGTGGGTAGATGTGTTCTGAAACCAAGATGCCTTCTCTTTGAAAAGATGCTCATTTTTCTCTGAACGCAAGCCCACTGACCAAGTGAAAAGCAGGTTGTCTTCAGGGGGTAAATCACGAGTTTAACTTCTAGATCACTTCCTCTGCCTCAGATCACTGGAGGTAGACATGCTTTGGCTGTGCTGCTCAGGAGGCCAAGGCCCTGTGGGGCAGGCCCTGTGGAGCACTGCAGCCCGCCGAGAGGTAACGGCTCCTGTCTCCTCCTTTTCAGACCTCCGTGCTCCACATGTGCTCTCTCTTCCACGCATTTATCTTTGCTCAGCTCTGGACCGTATATTGCGAACAAAGTGCCGTAGCTACAAACATCCAAAGTCAGAATGAATTCAGCTTCACAGCGATACTTACCGCGCTAGAGTTTTGGAGCAGGGTAACGCCCAGCATCCTCCAGCTGATGGCCCATAACAAAGTGGTGAGTCCACGAATAAGTTTCTCCTTGTGGCTAAAAGGCGTGACCTACATCCAGTCCTCCCATTACCTGTTCTTTAAGGATCTCAATTGTAATATACCAATGGATGGGGGATTTTTCTGTTATAAACTGGATGTTCTGCTTGCATAATAATTTTGATGGAAATACAAAGCAAGCAAGTCAATTTAGTAAAAACAACTTTTGTTCACTCTCTTTAGTGCCAAAGAAAATTTATATGAAACTTCTACCTCTAAGAGCTGTTTCACACCTTAAAGTCAGGAGATTTTGGATTCCAAGACAATTTGGAAAAACCCCAGCCAATTGGGTCATCCTTTTGTGGTATTTAAGAGCAGATCAACCACATATGTTCATTCCACTCAGGGCTCAAAATCTGGAAAGAGTTTCCCCTCTTTGAGTTGCCCTGGGAGGACTTAAGCCCCTCAATCTTCAAATCCAGTTCAGTTTTAACTTGGATGGCTCACCAAGAAAGGGGCTGCCCTAAATCTTGCTGGAAAATACCTGGAGTATTGTTAGCATGAGCCCACATCATTGAGCAAGCTTGGATTACTCCTATGAAGTTAAGAGTGGAGGATATGTGGAGATGTGACAAGGAAGTTCTTTGATTCAGTTTGCTACTTTGGAGGATTCTCAGCTGGGAAAGCAGGAGTTAGTATCTTGGTTGTGGGGGCTTTATCAATCGAATTCTCATCTGTGAGGGACAGGAGTTCTGGAAGAGTGTATTGTAATGATGATTCCTCTATGCCCAGAAACCCAACGATGCACTGTCCACAAAAGGCATCCCGGAAATGACTTTTGATTGATTGATAATAGTCTAAGAAACATTTTCTCTCAGCTCTAATTGGAAAGGGGATTATATATTTCCTTCAGTGAAGCACTTCCTTGTCTTTGGGGAAGCAAATGTTATAAGGCAATTCTGTATGGAGAGAGGTTATTTTAGTTCAATTTAAAGGAAATTTATGTGACAGTTTTAGGGTGCACACACGGTTCTGAGATAAACATTTCCCAGATCATAGAGTCTGAGACTGAAGAAGAACTTAGAGAGCAAGCATTCTGTTCTGTAATTTTACAGGCAATGAAACTGGGACCTTAACTAGAGATTTGGTGTCTTTCTACTGTCATTAGTTTTTAGACACCATTAATACCTCTCTTCCAAATCTCTTGGTATGCAAAGGTTAGAAAATGAATCTGTTACAAATGAATTTTGTACAAATAATGCTAGTAATGAGTTTGGATGAGTTTTATCCTGAAAAACTTATTAAACTATATATGCCAGTCTGATAAAATCCTCTTGGAGTGTTCAAAATCCATCCTTAGGAATTTATTTTATTTTATTTTATTTATTTATTCATGAGAGACACAAAGAGAGAGGCAGAGACATAGGCAGAGGGAGAAGCAGGCCCCCCGCGGGGAGCCCCATGAGGGACTCCATCCTAGGATCCTGGGATCATGACCTGAGCCAAAGACAGACACTCAACCACTGAGCCACCCAGGTGCCCCCAGCCTTAGGAATTTCTGATGAGGAGCATCCTCTGCATTGTATTTTGAACCATCATCAACGTGGCTGCCTTGTTCTATAGAGAACAAAGCCACAAAGACAGGTGTGTAATAAGTGAACAGCCACTCCAGGCGAAGAAACTGGAGAAAGGGTCAAGATGGAGAAAAGAACCTACAGCCAAATTCTGTAGTTGGAAGGAGTGAAGCAAAAGGCATGTATCCTCTGGTAGGAATTGCATGCAGATGAGTGAGATTAATCCCTGAATTCCACTGGCAGCCCTGAGTCAGATAAAGAGGGCACAACTGATTGTAAAACCTCTGGAGCTCCTTAAAGCCAGGTTCTAGTTGAAATTCTAGAGGTTTCAAGGCTTCCGGATCACTGGGAGTGGAACTGATTTTCGTATTTGTTGTTTCAGATGGTAGAAATGGTGTGTCTCCATGTGATTAGTTTAATGGAGGCATTGCAAGAATGCAATTCAACAATTTTTGTCAAGGTAGGAAAATCTTATGATTTTTATAGACTGTTTCTTGCTGCTAAAAACAAATGTGGATTTACTTTGAATGTATCTTTGACGAGGAAAACAAAACTGATTTAATTTTGACTATCAGATTTGGGGACTGGAGAGTTCAGGCTCACATAACAACCCTTCCCCAAATGGTTATCATGTTATTTTTGCTCTTGCTCTACCACTGTGACTGACTCTAGCTGGATTAAAGATGTTGGACTGTGATTGCATGTTAGCACAATTAATGAAAATATTACTGGAGAACGTTGATCTGAAAATGACCTTATAGTCCTATAAATTGGTTGGTGGCACCTCACCTTACAAGATATCCAGAAAACCAAGGAAAATAATCTTTCATTGTTTGATTTTGTAGCTATAACTTTTTTCTAAGGTAAATTAATTTCATTTCCAATATTACTACTCTAAATCACTGTTTAGTGTATGAAAGTTTAAGTATTTGTCATCTGTCCAAGGACATCAGAGACATACTAGTGTGATAAATTTAGAGTAAAGAACTTAATTTCTCATTCTTTTTTTTTTCTTCCCCTCTTCTTCCTTTTCTTCTATCCTTCCACCTCTCCGTCTTACTGATCATTAGTTAAAGATCTTTAATTTTAGGCATCCTACAAATTGTGTACTGGTATCTCATCATGCTTTAAAGTTGCATTTCCTTGTTGACAGATGACATTAAACATCTTTTCATATGCTCATTTGCCATCCATGTATCTGCTTGGTAAAGTATCTGTTAAAATTATTTGCCCTTTTTTTTTTATTGGGATGGATCTTTTTCTCTTTTAATTGAATTTTAAGGCAGAAGTCCTTTATCAGATATGAGATTTGCAAAGATTTTCTCTGCAGTTGTCTTTTCATTATCTTAACAGTGTCTTGTGAAGAGCAGAAGGTCTTAATTTTGATGAAGTACCATTTATCAAATTTTTCTTTAATGGATCATGCTTTAATGTTGTATTTTTAAAAATCTTTGCCTAACCCAAGGAAAATTGAGATTCTTAACAATATTGAGTCTTCCAATCCATGAACACACTATATCTCTATATATTTTTTAAAAGCTTTGATTAACTTCTTCCAGCAATATCATGTAGATTCCATATGTAGGACTAGCATAGTTTTGTCAAATTTATCCCTACGTATATCATAGTTTTATGGTATTATAAGTGGTATGGACTTTTTATACTTAAATTTTTTATTGTTTGTTGGTAGTATTTAGAAATACAACTGATTTTATATTGACCTTTTACCCTGCAAACTGTTAAACTCATTTATTAGTGTTAGTTTTTTTTTTGTAGATTTCATCAGCTTTTCTGTATAGACAGTTGTGTCATGTGTAAATAAAGGCAGTTTAATTTCTTCTTTTCCAGTCTTTATGCCTTTTATTTCTTTTTCTTATTGTATTGCTCTGGCTAGATCCTGTAGTCCAAGTTGAATAGAAGTCATGAGAGTGGGAAACCTTGCCTTGTTCCTAATCTTAGGAAGAAAGCATCCATCTTTGCTCATTAAATGTTAGCTGCCATAGGTACTCTTTGTCAAACTGAGCAAGGTTCCCTTCTATTCCTGGTCTGCTACAAATTTTTGTCAGGAATAAACCGTAGAACTTTTCAGATACTTTTCCTACATTTATTAAGATGGTTATTTGACTATTCTTTTTGACTGTTAACAAGGATAAACTTTATGGATTGATTTTTGCATGTTAAACTAATCTTGTGTTCCTGAGACAGACCATACTTGGTTGTGCTGTGTATTATTTATCCTTTTTATATCTTGTGGAATTCTATTTGCTAACGTTTTAAAATAATTTTTTGCATTGATGTTCACGAGGAATGTTGGGCTGTAAATCTCTTGGCTTGTGATAACTATTTTTGGTTTTGGTATCAGGGTAATGATGGCCTCAGAATGATTTGGGAAGTATTCCTTCCTTTTCTGCTTCTTGAAAAAGTTTGTGTAGATATGGTGGGTTTTTTTCCCCCCCTTAAATATTTGATAGAACTCACCAGTAGAACTGCCTGGGCTTGAAATTTTCTTTGCAGAAGAGTTTTAAATTACAGATTCAATTGCTTCAATAGCTATAGGGCTATTTAAGTTATCTGTTTATTCTTGAGTAATCTTTAGGATACTGTATGTCTTTCAAAGAATTTATCCATTTCATCAAGGTAGTCAATTTTATTGGCAGAATATACTTTTAATATCTGTAGGATCAGTAGTATGCCACCTCTGTAATTCCTGACATTGGTGATTTGTGACTTTTCTTTTTTCCCCCTGGTCAGTCTGTATAGAGGCGTATCAATTTTAGTCAGTTTTTGATTAAAAAACAACAATAACCAGCTTTTGGGTTGTTTTCATTAATTTTCTCTCTGCATTTTATTTCATTGATTTCTGTTTATTCTTTCTTTTGATTACTTTAGATTTAATTCACTCTTGTCTATTATAAATAGTATATTTTTTTGTCTATCATAAATTTACCTCTAAGCCCTGGTTTAGCAGTATCCCACAATTCGATATATTGTGTTCTCATTTATATTCAGTTCAAAATACTTGGGATCCCTGGGTGGCGCAGCGGTTTGGCGCCTGCCTTTGGCCCAGGGCGTGATCCTGGAGACCCGGGATCGAATCCCACGTCGGGCTCCCGGTGCATGGAGCCTGCTTCTCCCTCTGCCTGTGTCTCTGCCTCTCTCTCTCTATCTGTGTGTGACTATCATAAATAAATAAAAATTTAAAAAAAAAATACTTTCTAACTTCCCTTTTGCTTTCTATTTTAACTCATTTTCAGTTATTTAGAAATATGTTATTTATTTTCCAAATATTTGGGGATTTTCTATTATGGATTTTTAGTTCCATTTGTGGTCAGAGAACATACTGTATATAATTTTGGTTATTTTAAATTGAGATTTGTTTTATGGCCCAGAACATAGTCTATCTTGGTAAGTGCTCTGTGTGCACTGGAAAAGAATATCCCTTCTGCTTTTTGGGGGGGGTAGTTTCCTATGCTGCCAGGTTCTAGCTTATTAGTAGTGTTGTTCAAGTCTTCTGTGTCCTTCCTTCTGTCTACTTATTGTATCAATTATTGAGAAAGGGGTATTGAAATATCTCCATAACTGACTGTGGATTTGTTTATTCATTTTTTTCAGGTTTACCAGTGTTTGCTTCATGTATTATGAATCTCTGTTATTTGGTGCATAAATGTTTAAGATTAGTATGTCTTCTTAATAAAAGGGATTCTGAAGTGGCTGTCTTCATTCTCAGGAATCATCTGAGGAATCAAAGTGAACAGTACTTTGACATTAATAAAGGCAGTCTAGTTTTCTTTTGACTACTGTTAGGATGGTCTATTTTTTAACATCATTTTACCTTTTAACCTCTTTGTGTCTTTATGTTTATAGTCTATTTCTT
The DNA here is from genome assembly GCF_011100685.1 of Canis lupus familiaris. Lineage (NCBI taxonomy): Eukaryota > Metazoa > Chordata > Mammalia > Carnivora > Canidae > Canis > Canis lupus. The sequence goes on from NC_049229.1 coordinate 63,155,945, forward strand.
AAAGGCAGCAGATAGCTAGATGTTGCATTTCTTTTAAATCCAGTCTGACAGTCCCTTCCTTTTAATTGGGAGTCTTTAAACCGTCTTCATTTAATGTGTTTTGTGCCATTGTTGGGCCTAAATCTATCACTTTGCAATTTGTTTTCTATATTTCCCATCTGTTTTATATCTTTTATTCTTTTTTTTTTTTCCTTTTGCCTTCTGTTGGATTGAGTTTTTGACGATTACATTTTGGCTGTAATCTCCTCTTCCTTTTCTAGTTTCTTTTTCTTTTTTTTTTTTTTTTAAGATTTATTTATTTATTTATTTGAGAGAGCAGAGGGAGAAAGAGAGAACACAAGTGAGGGAGGAGGGGCAGAGGCAGAGGGAGAAAGAAAAGCAGGCTCCCTGCTAAATAGAGAGTGTGATGTGGGGCTTGATCCCAGGACCCTGAGATCATGACCCAAGCCAAATGCAGACACTTAACCAGCTGAGCCACCCAGGTGTCCCTCCAATTGATTGATTTTTATTCTCATTATAGGTCATCTTTTCCTGCTTTTTTGCATACCTGGTAATTTTTTATTACATTCTTGAGATTTTGAAGTTGACTTTCTTGGGTACTGGATATTTTTGTATCCCTATAAATATTTTTGGGCTGTATTCTATGATACAGTTAAATTATTTAGAAGGATTTTTTTCCTTTTGAGACTTGCTTTTAAGCCTTGTCAGGTGATCAGAGCTGCATTTTGTCTAGAGCTAATATTTCTTTACTACTAAGGTAATAGCCTTCTGAGTATTCTGCTTGATATTCTGTTAAAGAACTTAAATTAAAAAAGGAAAAAAAGAATTGTCCACTCTAACTAGTTTGTGGAGACACAAATTATTGCTGGCACTGTGTGATCACCACTCATCTTTTTGGGTTGTTTTGTCTTCAGCCTTGGGTGGTTTCCTCACATGCGTGCACTGGTCAGTAGTTAGCTGAAGATTCAAGGGGGACCCGTTATGGATCTTTCTGTGCAGCCCTCTCACCTCCAGTACTCTCTGCCTGACAAACTACACACCTCGGTCTCTCTAGACTCCCAGCTCCTTTTCCTCAACACAGGGAAACAGTCTCTGCCCAGGTCCTGGAAGCTTTCTAGGCAGTGAGCTAGGATAACTGTAGGGCTTGCCTTGTTTCCTCTCCCTCAGGGATCACTGTGCTGCACTGCTGATGCCCATGGTCTGAAAATCATTATTTCATATACTCCATATGGAATTTTAGTTGTTCCAGGCAGGAGGGTAAATCTGGTCTTTGTTATTCTATCTTTCCTGAAAGAGAGAATTTCACACCTAATTTTAGTTTTGAGAGCTGGAACAAGCATGGAGTGAAATGAATGCAGTCTAACTGGGCAGAAAGTCTTTAATTTTTTCCTGTAGCATAAACCAAGATAAGAGGAAAGGTATCAATTTTACTTTGGTGAAAAACAACCCATTTTTTTTAATATACATCAGTTTTCTGGATATCATTTCTAGAGAGGAAAAAAACCCCAACCAACTTTATTATAACATTACAGAACCCAGAATAAATTACATCTAATTCTTACTGACAGCTTTGTAGGAGCCACTAGCAAAAGAGAACTGAAATAAATGTTATTCAATAAGTCAAATTAGCATTCCTGAAATAGGATGACTGCTGGCTTATATAATGCTATCAATAATAATGAGATTTAACTTGAAGACTTGAAGTTATGAGATTCATAAATCACAAATCTGAAGGTCCTTTGCAGTTATATTTTAGAATGACATGTCACATGTTTCATAAATGGGCTAATAGCAAAAACCCTTCTAAAACCAACCTCACTATTCCTCTTGATTGCCTCATACAGGCCTTTAGCCCCAAGAATAGCACTGGGAAAGGTATCCTCCCAGGGTCAGAGTACTTAGTGCTTCCTGCCTCCTACTCTGCTTGGTCCCTCAGGATCTTAACAGGAGGTTAGTTTGGGTCTTTCCTAAATACCAAGAGGCATACAGGTCTGCTCCATATTAAATAGATTAGAAGTCAACAAAAGAAGTTTGTAGGCATTAGGGCCCTTAGAGGGTTTTTTTTTGTTTTGTTTTGTTTTTTTCTGTACAGACTGGAGAAGAAGTGGTTAGACTAGCTTACTTTTTCTCAATCAGAATGTTTACATGAGCCGGTCTTGCTAATGGCCAGAGAACATAGCCTTAACTGTCACTGATCTTTGTAATCCCACAGTTTGTTAATAAGGGTTGGTGGTTGGAGGAGGCAGAGAGAAAATGTCATTTCCTGATTTTTTTTTTAATTTTTTACATTTTCTGATATTTTGACTTTTAGTCCAGTTATATCATCTGGTACACACCATATGCTGTTCCAAACACAACATTCATGCTAGAGACAGTATTACATGGCTACATGACTCCAGGATGAGCACTGTGTTGAGGAACCAACATCAGTGGAAATCAAATTAGCAAATTGTATGTCTCAGCAGAATGTTCAAAGCAAAACAGCAGCCAGATTGGACCTTGGGAACAAAAACATAGAGAGAAATGTAATTTCTCAATTCACTAAGTTTTGTGTGTGTCTATGTGTGTGTGCTTGTGTGAATGTGTTGATGAGTTAAATGAACCTGCAGCCCGTGGCCATGACTAGTGAACAGAGAGGTCATTGGTACACTGTCCCCTCATCCCAGCAGCCGTCCTGCTAGTTCTTTCATTTCCTTCATGGCACAGCTCCTCCCGTTTGCCTAAGCTAGAAGCCTCAGCTTCTGCTTTGACCTTTTCCTCACTCCAAAGAGGGTCCTCAGACCCTCCCAGATTGTGTCTGCAGGCACCAACCACCCTTTTCCCTCTCCAAAGCCACCCCTGATCTTACCTGGACCATCGAGGCAGCCTCTACTCAAGCCTCAGCCTCCATTCTCCACATCCTTCCTCACCCTACCTTGCAGATTGCTGCCACTATGATTTGTTTGAAGCACATTTCGGCTCACAGTGAACAGGGCTCCCCTCTTCAGAACTTCTATTGGATTTGGAAATAAATCCAAATCCCCTAATGTGGCAACCCAGATCATCATGGGTGGATGGCGAGGGGCCTCACCTCTGCTTTTCTAAACTTGTTTTTCATGACCCTCTCCTGAGAGCCCATACTTCAGTATCACCTGAACCCCTACCACCTCCTCACCCCTTGGCACACTGCCACTTTGCTTCCTGAAGTGTGCCCTTGTATTCATTTGCTAGGGCTGCCCTGACAGTCATGCCCTACTAGTTAGTACCACAAACTAGGCAGCTGAAACGGAAACTTCTTATCCCACAGTTCTGGAAACCAGAAGTCCGTGACTGTGGCTAAGGGGTCAGCAGAGTTGTTCCTTCTGAGGGCTGTGAGGGAGAATCTGTTCCATCCTTCCCCCCTAACTTCTGGGGGTTGGTTGGCAATATTTGACGTTCTTTGGCTTGTAGACCCCTACCTGCATCTTTACCTTGTGCTTTCCCTGTGGGCATATCTGTGTCCTAATTTTCCCCTTTTTATAAGAGCATCAGCCATATTGGATTAGGAGCCCACCCCACCCTACCGTAAAATGACCTCATTTTAACTAATTACATCTGTATTGATCCCTCTTCCAAATAAGGTCACCTTCTAAAGCAGCGTGGGTAGGGACTACGGTGTCTATTTTGAGGGGGCACAATTGAGCCATGACAGCTGTACTCCTCTATTGAACAGGAGCAGAGGGTTGGAAGGAATACAGTGAAGAGGTATGATGCATGTTAGTGTATTAAAGATCTGAGCAGTGCTGTAATAAGGAACCTAGCATTTCCCAACTTGTTGGACCAGCGTCCCACCCCCATTTAAACCCACCAAACTGGAGTGCTGTGGAACAGACTCTGGAAAACACTATTTTGTCCCCAACTTCTGGATTTATGAGATGTTATGTTCTAGAAGGTAGAACCATGGCTGAGAGACCAGAGCAGGGAGAGGAGAGCTGCTGATGGACGGACACCTTGTGACCTCCAAGGAAGGGCACAGCAGAGAGGCAGCAGAAGGGCAAGGCTCCCCACATGCCCACAGTTTGAGCGCCTTGCTCTCTGGCCCGAGCAGGGCCCCTCCACTCGCCTGTGTGTGACAGTACTGTTCAGACCTCTGGCCCGTCTCTCTTGCTGTGTCCCACCTTCCAGATCACAGCCAGGCTCCTTCAGGGCTTGCTTTTTTCTGTCCCTGAAGCATCTCAGCCACTTCCCTGTGATATTTTCTTAACAATAGAGTCACCATCCTACTCAGAGACTCAATTTTAGAGATCCTGTGGAGGAAATTCTGTTTCAAGAAAGTGAGGATTTAATTAAATAAATACACATTTAATTTCCCGTGTGTGGTAGCTTTCAAGAGACAATCAGTCATTTACTGTAAAGTGTGTGTTTCAAGCACTCATGGGGGCACTTATTAACCTCCCAATGCCACCTTCTCAGCGGGATTTGGCCTCAGAAAGATGTTTTTCCGATAATGGATCACTCCGCAGCAGGGTCCCATCCTTTTGTGATGTTAAAGGGGTTCTGTGTGCCCTGCTTTCCTGAGCAGTAAGCGACGCTTATGGGGGTGGGGATGGAGAACGCTAATAACAAGGCTTCTGTGTTTCTCCACACAGCTGATACCTATGTGGTTGCCAATGATTCAGTCAAATATCAAGGTAAGTTGTCCCTGGGTGGACTGGAAGCTGAATTACCTCCAGAGAAGGTCATAACATTCACAGGGTTCAGTGGTGCTCCACTAACTATTGGAGAAAGGTGAAGTCACCCTGCTCCTGGCCTCAGGGGGCTGATCAAGCAGGAGTCTCTGTGGGCCCAGGAAGAGGCTGCAGGCCCAGGTGACAGCAGAAGCCATGGTCGTATTATTCACTGTCGATGAGGGTGTGGGTGGAGGGGCATCTGAGTCTGAGCAAGGCTCAGAATACAGGCCTGGCCACTAAAATAGGCTTTTTGTGGGGCACCTGGCTGGCTCAGTCGGATAGATTTTGCAACTCGATCTCAGGGTTGTGAGTTCAAGCCCCACGTTGGGTGTAGAGATTACTTAAAATAAATGTAATAAATAAACTCTAAAGAAAGACCAAAATGGACTTTTTGTGACAGGAAGAATTCTATTAAGAAAGGCTAACATTGAACGAATGACCCAACTGAGCCAGAAGGGAAGGGACCTGCTCCCTCGTTCCACATGTCATTCTTTTACTGTGAAAACCATTCCTTCTTCCAGATTGTCCCTCCTCCATCCCACCCCTCCCCTGCCCCAGCTTTAGGGAAATCTGTGGCCAACAGGGCTCACCACCCAGCTTCTTCATGTGCATAAACATGAGAACAGAGAGACTGTGATCATGATTAAAATGTAATGAGTGACTCTCATGTGCCCACTTCTGTCTTAAACCCTCCATTAGCTCACATATCCGTAATAAAACAAAAACCCCATGAAGTATGACTTTCCCCAGTTTGCCCATAAGAAAATCCAAACACAGACTGAAAAACCTCATTCCCAGAATTGTCCCCAGAGGAGCTAGGGTCTGAACCCGGGGCGCTGGCAGCGGAGCACAGGCCTGTGTGGTGACCGGCTCCAGGAGGACAGGAGTATATGTCAGCCCACACACGGCGTGCCAGCTCCAGATTCCCGCTGCACTGAACGAGTCAAGATGGGAGTGGCATTACTCAGACAGATCTGGGCCTTTAGAGTCACGGTTCCTTGCCTGTGTCACCAGCCCCACACACAGCTGAGTTCTGCCTGCGGAAGAAGCCCAGGCTGGCACTCCCTGGGTGGACCGGGAACATTTGAAGGCAAGAAACTAAACTAGCTATCTCACCCTTCCTTAACAGCACTTATCTGCGGGACTCCAGCTTCGCCTCCAGGCCATTCAGAACAACGTGAACCATCACAGCCTAAGGACGCCCCCAGGCTCGGCCCCGAGCAGCGCCGGCCTGGCAGCCCTCCGCAAGTGGCTGCAGTGCACTCAGTTCAAAATGGCCCAGGTGGAGATCCAGTCCTCAGATGCGGCCTCCCAATTTTATCCTCTATGAGTGGACTCCTCGGCTCTCAGTGTCAACACTCTGGTTTAGCAATAATGGGTTTCAAAACAAAAACAATTTGATCCAAGCAGGTTGGGGAACATATTGGTACTGTACATTCTCTTTCTAGTTTAGTAAAAAGACGTGCAAAGGCCGGAGAGGGCCAAAATGAAGCTTTCTTGCTACACATATTTCTGATGACTCCTTGGGCTATCTGATTAAGTGTTTCCTTACATTATTTTTTAAAAACCAAATCATTTTTCTTTAACTAACTTCTATTTTTTTTAAGAAAAAAAAAATAGACTGGTGGGTACTCACAGAAAAGTTGTATAAGTCCCCCTGTTGCTATTTTTGATGATAGAGAATAAATAGGGTTTTTGAAACCTTTGTAGTGTTTTTTCTTAAAATCCACTCTTGGCAATGCAATAAAAAAAAACCCGTCACCATAAGCCAGTGACACTTGACTGAAGCTTTTTGTCATTATCCTGGGAAAAAGTGGCAGCTTGCAAGGACCATTACAAAGTGCACTTAGAAATTAGGTGGTTAAACTGTGCCAATTGTTTTCTTTGTTTTATAATATCATTTTCCAAAACTGTCCAGTAAGTTTTATTATTTTTAAAACTAATTTTTCAACTCATTAGTTCTAGGCTGTACTTTTCTTGTAAGCTTTATGATAACCACTTTAGTTTTGTGAATAATAAATTTTATTCTTTTGTTAACACTTGTATACAATTCAATTTAAAACTGTAGATTGCATACTGGACCAGACGATTCCCCACGCTGGCACAGAGCACTGCACCCGGAGTTATGTTTCATAAAATGGAATTTTAATAGTGTAAGAGCACCAAGATTTATCAGCACTTCTACTTAGCATTTGACTGTGCATTCACAAATGATATTTCTCTTCTCTATCCCTGTAATGCACTGACTACAAGAAGACTTACTATACATTTAAGCTGTATATTGACATGCTATTAAATGCATTTTTTATTATCTCTGTGAGCCTGGGGTTTTTTAAAATCAGTTTATACCTTTCTTGTAAACTTTGAAAACTTCTAACTTCCCTTAAAACTAAAGTCTAGTTATCGAGAAGAAAGGCCTTTCTTTCAGGTCACTTGGTAAGAGAAGTACACAATTTATCTGAAGTTGTTCTCCAGGAAGGAACTCGAGGGCACAAGGCTATTTATTTATTTATTTATTTATGTTGGTTATTATTAAGAGGTCTCTCTTTTCTGCTGGGAATTCTGATACCTTCATGCTTCTCAGGGAGAAGCAAGTCCTCCTGTGTTTAACTGTTTCACATGAGTTCTAGAAAAACAGGATGGCACAGCTTCATCCCTGCCTGCGGGGAACGTGTTGGTCCCTAGATTAAGAAGAGAGAAGTGATCGTTTTGCCTATTTTATGAAGGAGTGCTTCTGAAAGGCCTCCACAAGTTAGAGTGCTCCCAGTTGTGCTTGCTTAGGCCTCCAAGAACTTTCTGTCTCATACCAATCCCACGTGTACACTGTGACAGCTCTGAGGTTGTGTCCTGTCTCCGGATCCCCAGGGCCTGGCACGCAGCACTCATTTCATTAGAGTCTATTGAGTGGGATGGATTTGATTAAGAAAGCAGGTCTTTCTTGAGCTCCCCAGTAGACTTAGCAAGGGCTGAACTGTGACATTTTCTTTCTGTGGAGCGATTCCTGGAGGGGGTGGTAACAGAAACGAGGGTCTGGCTGACACGCCCGTGGTGGCTCAATGGCAGCCAGGCTCTTTGCTGGGCTTGGGTCCAAGTCCACCCTGCTGCAGGCAGCCCCGTCCTACCAGGAGGCAAGGTCCAGAGTCCTCCACAGGCTCTTCTCCAACCCCTGTTCTTTCAATGGACAGCTGTCTCAGTTTCTCTTTGTATTTGCATTCTCCTTCTGGAGAGGAGCCCTCAACTCAGTCCTCTTGACTGGGCTCCTGTCTAAAGCTTCCTACTCTCTGGAATGTTTCTTTCACCCCAGTCACAATCTATCTGGGGTCTTGCCCGCCCCTCCCCCCCGGGCAGGTCTTCCTCCTTGCCCCCGAGAACCGTGACCTGCTTTCCTGCCAACCTGACCCAAATACTGTCCCTGCTGGGACCCCGCTCTTCACTGGTTTATAGAGACTAGTAAGCAGCTTCTCTGGCCTACACTGCCCTCAGGCCCATCCCCCAGTGTCCTCATCTTCTTCTAGCCTTAATGTCAACTGCCCTCCCCCAACCCCCAGCAAGTCAGACTCAGCCTCTTAGAAGAAAAGAGTTAGGAAGACAGGGGACAGATGGAAGTTGAGCAAGATTGACCCTAAGGATTAAGAGGAGAAGCCAATCATCTAGATCAGGGGTCAGCCCACTGCCTGTTTTTGTAAGGCTTTATCAGATCACAGCCACACCCACCATGTACATATGGTCTGTGATGCTTTTGCTATAAGGGCAAAGTTAAAGAGCTGGGACAGAGACACATGGCTCTGAAAGCCTAAAATATTTACCATCTGGGCCTTTATAGAAAAAGTCTGCTGAACCTAGCCTGTCTGAAGGCCACGGAGAGAAAGCGCGTCTAACCCTTGCATAGATATAGCTTCCTGCCACCTCCAGGCTTTTGAAATTTTGTTACTAATATTTCCTCATCTGTAAAATGGGGACAATGACACATTCTACTTCGTAGGGTTGTTGAGATGATAAAAGAATGCAAGGAAAGACAGCAATGCCTGCCACATGGTAAGCACTCAATGAAAGTTATGACTTCCTATTCTTTTTCTCATGTTAAAGCCTAGGGAAGGAAAGCTACTTGTCCAACGTCACATGGCTAGTAAGAGGCAGAGCTGGAACTTGACCACTGGCTGTCTAACCTCAACGGCCGTGCTCCCAACCACTGCCATTGTTGGTTCCTACCACAGCCCAGCCCCATGTGGCAGCCTGACAGCCAAGCAGAGGGCACAGAGATTCCAAGAAATTTTTACCTGATCGAGACTTGGCTAATACTGATCATTGGCTTGGAGAAGAGCTAAGGCATAGACTCAGTGTTCCCTATCCCTGTGGAATCCTACTGGCTTTGTAGTGTGAGCAGAACATTCAAAGATGCCGAAGGGTAGACGGAGCCAAAATCTGCAAATGCACAGACTCCATGATTGTTGGCAAGGGACCTGCCTCTTACTAGTTGGGTGACCTTGGACAAGTTATTAAGCCTTTAAGGACCTCTATTTTTCCTTCTGTGAATGGAGCTATCTACCCATCTCCCGGGGGTGATGGAAAGTTCATGTGAGTGGAGGTCTGTGATGGCACTTGGGAGGCTTGCCAGAATCTGTGGACCACCAGGAAGACCCGTACCACCTTAGGAAGACTGCTCGAGGGGACGGCTCCCATCTGCAGACTCACCTGTTTTTTTCTTCAGCTAGTTCCTCAGAAGCAAGACCTGCAAGGCCACGAGAGCCAAACGTGATCATTATTCAAGGATGTCCGGTCTCCACTGTGCATCCTGTCTTTGCAAGCGGGTCATTCTGCCTCTCATCAGGATGTTCTCAGCCAATCTCTTCTGAGGATCTCATCCTGAGGTCAAGTGCTTGCAGCAACTGCCCCATTTCCAGACTACAGCAGGCCAAATGAGGATTGGATCGGATTGGAGAAGACAGGTTTATCTACCAAGACTCTTTCCTGAGCTGGGGTTGAAGGCCTCTGGTGGTAACTGGACAATGCAGATCATTTCATATACTTCTTGAGTAGAATTAATTTGCAAATATGTATATCGGGCAGACTGAGTGTTTTAACAGTAATATGAGTGGTTGGAACTCAGTGGAATAGTACCAGACCCCATTTTCATGAGAGTTGATCCCTTTAGGAGTTGACTGAAGTCTTATTCATAAAACGTTGGCCACTCCACTCCACTGATGGGAGCAACAAGCAGAAAGTCTCTTGAATAGAGTTTGAGAGAAACCCCAAGATCCATCATGTATTGAGTGTCTACTAGGTACTGAGCACTTTACATATATTACCTTTTCTTCTCTTAGCGCTGCTACACTGTGATTGCCATTTTGCAGGTCAAGTAACTGAGGCCCAGAGGTTACAGGACTTCTCCAAGGTCATACAGCTGGCTGTGATAGTGTTAGAACTCAGTAAAGGTTAATGTCTCTTCCCTTTATCTGGTTTTGGGCTCTTTTGGCTAACATGTGCCAAGCATGGAGTAGAGAAGTCTGAGGGCTTTCTTGGGAGCAGCTCCACCTTGGTGTTCCTATTTGCTGATCATTTATCATAAATTTTCATCAAGCCAGCATCAGCTTCATCTGACAAGAGCTTTTCCCCCTTTGCTTTGGGAATTCATTTATTTGAAAAAGAAATTATAGCTCTCACATTAAATCACATTTAGTTTCCTTTTGATATAATAGTTTTATGGAAAATAATAAAAATTTCTGAATTGAAGAGTATGATGATGAACCCTTAGGTTGGGGGCCTGTGGAGAGTCCACTCAGACACTTGCCCCAGTTACTTACAATCCTAGCTGCCATGTAGGAGGGCTTACTACATGTCAGGCACTTTAGATATGGCATCTCATCTAATCCTCACAAAATGATGTGAGGAAGGCCCATCCGTTATCAACCCCATATTACAGATGAGAAAACTGAAGCTCAGAGAGACAGTGCTTGCAGCTATCACTGAGTAAAAAGGTAGAACAAAATTTGAATCCAGCTCCATCTGCCTCCAAAGTCCTGGTTCTTTCTAATACATAGTCGGATAGTTAGTGCCAGGTCACCATTCACTGGACCCAGAGGTAGAATAACGTAGAAAAGTCACCATCTGGCAGCCTCCTGGTTGAACTTGGCCTGCAGCATGTTCTGCTTGATGAGCTTCAACTTTTCATTTCACCTTTTGGTTTGAAATCTCTTTGATGGAGTGCATGGGCCCCGGTTTTATATGGGTCCCACTACTGGCCTCTGTCTCCTAACAGGAAGACCCCAAAAGCTTCTCAGCAAAATCCTGTTGTCTCTAGGTTGATTTGCAAGGCCTGGCTTGCTTCTTCACACTTAGCCTGTGCTGCCCTGTCACCTGTGAGTTGGCCACCCAGTTACAACCGACCTCTCATTTTATGGGCTCCCTCTGCAAGCCTGTGGCAAAGGAGGACTTGGGGCTGATCTTCAGGCCCTCTTGGCCTTGTTCCCCCGGCATCATTTCTCTGCCCCCACCTGCACAGCCACTGGCTGGGGCGCTATCCGCCCCCCCACGGGCCCATGCATCTGTTTGACCTCCTTTCAGGTTGGGGCAGGTCGCCCCAGTCAACCACCCTCCCAGTGCCCCGACCTCAGAGAACCGGAGGTCAGCCGGTGGTGCCTGGTGAGCCCCTGGAGCCGGCTCTCCCCTGGAGGGTACACGGGACATTGGCCGAAACCTCGGATTTGGTAGAACAAAGAGCTGGCTTTTTAATTATGTGGCCCAGACAGCTCCCCCCCCCAGCAGACGGATGGAGAGGGGAGCCTCCCAGGGCTGCCTGGCGGACGCCCTGATTTCCGCTCCTTCAAGTGGCCACTTGGAAGAGAAAGGAGCCAGTGAGCAATCAAGCGTGAAGGACGAAACCCGGCAGGTGAGGACAATCAGGCCGGAGCCGGGGTGCTCTGCAGAGGGAGTCTCCAGACAGCAGGGCGGACCAGCAGCTCCAGACAGCAGGGCGGACCCAGTGCTCCCTGCCGGGCCGAGGGTTCAGACACAGACGCAGACGCAGACGCCAGGCGGCCCGCTGGGCTGGAGACCGACCGCAGCCCCGTCCTCCGAGCCCTTGACCTGGCCAAGCCTCGGTGTCGTCAATAGCAAAAACGGAGACGGTAACTCCCCTCTTCCAGCCTTTTCTGTAAAGAGTAAGGGAGCCAGTGTCTGGTCCCCGGCAGAGAGGGAGTCGGAAACAAGGGTGACAGCTAACCCTCCAGGGGTGCCCGCTGCTCCTCGGACGCCCGCGGTGCTGAAACCAGTTCGCAGTGGGAATGGGGCTCCAGGTCTGGGTGCGGCCGTTCCCAAGCTGCGGTGCTGCTCCTGAGGACTCCAGGCTCCCTCCACGTGCCTCTGGATGAGCGACCGGGACATCCTCCCGACGGCAGGTTCTGTCGTCATCTGGACTTCACATGGTACGAACACATCCTTGCTTTTGTAACGGGGATAACATTTGGAAAATAATAAACGGGTATGTTCTTTCTTCTTCTCCAGGAGACCACATCCCCCAGTCTAGCTGCATGGACGGCGTGGGCCAGGAGGAGGGTCAGATGTAGAGAAAGTTCTGGTCAGATGGGATGAGGAAGCAGAGAGGCCGTCTCTTCTGGACCCGACTGGATCATTGGCAAAAGAAAAAGGGAGACCCGTGTAGGGCTGGGCTCAGAGGCCAGGCGGACATGTGTGTACCTTCTCTCACGGGGGCGGGGGTGTTGTCTACATCCCCGGTGAACGTGCATACACCTCAGGAAAAGTGCCCGCAGCCATGGGCGGCCTCGGTGGGGCAGGTGGCCACGGACAGGAGCCTGCACCCGGCTGCCTGCATGAGGATGCAGATTCCGGAGTCCCCTGACTGGGGCTCAGAGCAGAAACCTGGGCCGAGCCCATGGTCAGGAGAAGAGATTGCTGCGGTCCCGACACTCACCTCTAGAGCCATGGGGGCAGCCCGCTTGCCCTCTTGAGACTAGAAGGGCCCAGACACAGCCCTGCAGTCGCCTGTTGGGGAAGCAGCGCAGCCTGGCCCCCAGACCTGCCAGGCCCTCAACTGCTCCATCTGAGTTTGGCTCCCTCTGCACCAGAGACCCCAGACACCTGCTTGGGGGGCGGCCTGGGTGCCTTCTAGAGGGGAGCTGGCCTAGAAAGATGGCTCAAAGACTGAGCATCCATCCAGGAGACAGGGTCATCCCAAAGACACTAGTTAAACAAGAAGAGGCCTGAATGCCATCAATTTGCAAATCCAGGTTTTTCTACTTGTCCCACCCCCACCCCCAGTGAGGGGGGGGGGACTCTGAAGAGTTATGTGCAATAAAGTGCTCTATGTTTTCTTTATGCTGTGTGTATGGTGTTAAATTCATAACCTGCAATGACTCAATTAATTAATTCTACAAATATTTCTTGTGTCAGGAAATGTTTGAGGGGCTGGAGATTTGGCAATGACCAAGACCAAAGGCCAGAGTGGGGCCCTGTTCAGGTACCTCCCATTCTAATGGGAGAAGAAAGACAGTAGATGCACATGTGTCCTGGGGTGAGAAGTTCCATATGGAGATGAACTAAGGCAGTGGAAGAGACAATGGCTAGGTGGCCCGAGAAAGCCACAAGGTGATCGCTGGGGAAAGGATGACTGTAAGGATATCAGTTGGCACATGAGGGGCCACAGGAAGGCCAGGGTGGCCGAGCAGAGGAGTGGGAGACAGCACAAGGGGTCAGGGGTTGGGGCAGAGAGAGAAGCAGGGGTCAGGTCAGGAAGAGCCTTGTGAGCCAGGGGAACGAGTGTGGCTTTTATGACAATCGCAGAAGTCATGGGCAGGTCTTAAGCCCATGTATGACCTGACTTGTATTTTGTAGAGATAGTGGGGACAGCAGAGGTAGAAATGGGGCTGAGACCAGGGCTCTCCCTGTAGTCCAGGCAGGAGGTGGTGGTGGCTTCGACTGGAGTCGGAGAGGCTGAGTTAAGCTGGTGGACTCCAGAGATTTGGAGATGGAGATGTAGACCTTGCTGCTGTTACTGGCCACTGGTCCAAGGCACCGAGACCTAAAGCATGACCGTCAGCATTCGTGCTGAGAAGCAGTGGTGGCCGATGAAGCCATGGGTGGAGGTGAGGAAGATGGTGTGTCGCAGGGTGGTGGAGGGGGAGCTAGGAGTCATGCTAGGCTGCGACGAGACACCTGTTTGCAGGAAGTGAGCCGCCGGAGACCCCCAAGTGTGGAGATGAGTAGGGAAGTTGAGGCTGGACATACACACTTGGAGTCAGATATACATGAGGGGATTTGCAGCCCTGGGCCTGGGTGAGCAGCCCTGGGCCGGGACAGTGTGGGAGACAGAGGAGGGAGATTGCTGGAGGCGGAGTCCAGGCACCATGGGTGCCGAGGCCTGGCAGAGGGGAGCCAAACCAGCCGTGGTGCCCAGCTGGCTTCTCTCACCACCCACGCTGATTGCAGCAGGGCCATTTGTCATCACCCGGCTGTGAACACAAATGTGGGCTCTGAAAACCTCTGTATGTATTCCCATAATCTGAACAGGCTTGTCACACTCTTTTGTTGAAGTTTGGCACAAAAGGTGAAATAGAAAATTAAGTTCCCGTAAAGAACATGAGAGCCCTGGAGAATATGTTCTGTTTCAAAGGTTAAGGGCAAACCTCCAGGCAAAAGTCAGCGGCATTTAAGCTAGCCTCACCTAGAATTTCATAGAACAAGCGCCCCATACACCAGCTCTTCCTCAGCCCTGCTCTTGGAAGACAGCTTCGGAAGCGCCTCACTGCTGGCTCTGTGCGGTTGGCTATGTTGTCACCACCCTGAGGACCCCTCCGTGTTCCTGGGCAGGGATTGCCCTTCCTCGGGCTGGGCTCCCTGCTGGGCTGCACTCCCATGTGAGCAGAGTATCTGTCAGCCTGCAAGGCCACCATCAGAAAGCCTCTCTCTTAGGAGCAGGGCCTTGCCTTTCTAGGAATCCCTGTTCAGAAAGTCGTGATCCCTGTGTGCCAGAGAGTCTGGAAAGGAGGACACTTGTTTTTAAATTAAGAGGTGTAGGGTGGAGATGCAAGGAGCAGCGTAGGGAAGTTCCCAGTTGCTTCTAGCTTTAATGGTAGAGACAGCAAGTCACCTCGGAACAGATCTTGGCTCTAGGAGGAATTCCTGAGCGTCCTTAGCCGTGAGTTAGGTAGATGCTCCATGCCTTGGGGAAAGGATGTCTGTCTTGGCAAAGAAAGGATGATGCTTTCACTCAAGAAGTTCTTGCAAGAAGAGAAATGAAGCCTGGGCCGCATTCCTTTTAGGGTTCACCATTGGAAGAAGCTCTCTGTTGGCCTGAGTTGGCCCATGGCTGAGGTTAATCGACAGGAAAGGACCCCTGAGGACACTTGCTGGAAGAAATAGGAGTGTGGCATGGGGGCAGCAGCACGGTCCTGAAGCCGGGGACTTGTGGCGAGGGAATGACTCTGAGTGACCAACCATTGTAGCTACAGAGAAGCCATTCCAGGAAGACTCTTTGGAGGCCAGATAGAAGGATGATCTGGCGATGCTGGGGTCATTCCAGTCCCTTCCATGTGCACATTCTAGGGAGGGAGCTGGCCAGGGCTTATCATGCCCATTTTATAGCAGTGAAAACCAAGGCTCTCAGAAGGGAAGGCACTTAGCAGATGTCAGATCCATGAATCTTTGCCTCCAGCTTCCAGGGATGGGAGAAGGGTGAGTGTCCCATTTGCTTCTCATGTGCGGGTTAAATAATTGGATGTAAATCAAGATGGAAAGGACCATTTCAAATCTGAGGGCCTGTCTGGTTTGGAAAAGCCTAGAACTTATAGCCACAAGGAACTGGATCTGAATATCACCTCTGCCCCATACTGCTTTTTTGACCCTTAGTAAGTCGCTTAATCCTTTTGAACCTCAGTTTACTTACCTGTAAAATGGGGACAATCTAGGTGCCTCCTAGGCTTTCAGAGTGAGTGGAAAGAGGTAATGTATAGAGGCTCTGGGGAACTGGCCCCGGGTGTTCTCCAACTCCACACTGGTGTCACTGTCCGTGTGCCCATCTTGAGTCCAATCACTACCACCAAACTGGCTTCTGTAGGGCAGGGTCCTATCTTGTTTCTCTGAATCCCCAAGACACCACAGGGTCAACGCCTAGGGTATGAGTGGACTCAGGCTCTCAAGGGGCTGGTGGGTTCAGATGCCAGAGGAGAAAGCAAGTGGAAGCCTCCCTAGAAGAGGGTAGAAGTCAGGGCAACACGTGCAGGGCTGTAGTCACCCCGAGAAGGCGAAGTCTCCCTGGCTCTGCGCATGTGTGGCTTACGCCCCATGTGTTCAAGGAAGATGCAGCCTCTGAGAGACAGCAGATAAGATGAGGCCACACAGGACTAGGATGGAGGAGTCACAGCAGTGCCTGGAGCCGGGGCTGGGGGGCACTGTTGGAGCCAGGGATGGAGAGCCTGCAGTCAAGTGGTGTCAAGGAATTTGGTACTTTCCTCAGAGCTGGGCAGGGGATGGTGGGGCGGGGAGTGAGTGGTCCAGCGGGGTGAGTCACCAGCTAGGTGGGCCGGTGAGTCTGCCCAAAGCCGAGGCCCCCACTTGGAAGTGCAGCTGCTTACCCTTCCTCAAGGGACCACCTTCTGGGCCCCACATAGCGCTGGTGGGGTGCAGGGTGCGGGGGCAGGAAGGAGGAGGAGCCTTTCCCTCTTGCCCTGGGGCCAGGGGCCTTGACTGCAGCACAGAGACACCAGCCCAGCCCACCGCATCTCAGGCCTCCGCCTTGGCAACAGCAGGCCGGGCGGGGGGGGACCCAGAGGCAGGTATGAGGCTGGTGGGTGGCTGGACCGGATATGGTTGACCCGAGCTGAGCTGGGAAGTGGCCCCTAGCAGGGGCCAACAGCTCCCAGGGCCCCTCCGGCCCTTCCCCAGGCTGGTTCTGCTCTGTTCCGGGGTACCCGCGGGGGTCCGAGCCTCCCGGTCACACTCTGGCCTCCTGCCCTGGGCGCCTCAGGGCTCGGCGGTGGCTGCAGTCAGGCGAGAGTGCACAGGAGTGGGGTCGGGGCCCGAGGCATCCCTCCGGATCCTCACCGGCCTCCCAGGGAGGACCCACGTAGGTGGCCAGTGGGCAGAGGAGCTCTCTGGGGCCTGATGGCATTGCAGCCTTTTAGTAATGACAACAGTGGCCTTAAGAGCAGTGATGGCTGCCACCCACTGTATGCAGGGACGTGTCAAGTTTGGGCACGTGGCCACTTACGGAATCTCGGGTTGGCAGTGGGCACTACTGGCTCTCGGAGAGAAGCTCCATGGCTCCCCCACTGCCTGGGCCTGCCCCAGAGGCCTGCCCGGAGCGGCTGCCCCCAGGGCTAGGGGCCGGGGTGGGGACCCCTACAGGGCCCTCCTAGCTGCTGCCCCCCGGGGAACCCAGGCGAGGGCGGCAGCACCCAGCACCACCCAACCAAGGGGAATGGTCTGGGCAGGGGCCGCCTCAGTCACATCCTTTGCCTGCTGCCAAAGATCCCTGTCTGGGCTCAGCCGCCAACCCCACTGCCTTCCTGACGGCGTGCCCGTAGGAGTGCCCTTGCCCGTCACACTCCACCTCTGACCCGGCTCCTCACCCCTCCACCGGGAACGCTGATGCTGCAGAGGCCCTGCTTTCTTCACTGCTGCTGGCCCATCGGACAGGGACCTCCCAGAAGCGCTGGGAAGGAGTCCGCCCTCACAGGCTGCTCACCCTCCACTCCATCCAGGGGGCCGGGGACCCCGGGGCCAGCCTGCGCCCTTCGGGCTCCCTCTGCTTACGGCTGCTCTGGGGAGGGGTGCTGCGGACCGACTCTGGGGGAGAGGGGCTGGAGTCTGGCCAGAGGGAGGACACAGCGGAGGCCACAGGCCTGACCTATCTCCCCTCCAGCCTGGCCCGATTCCTAGCAAATCAGGGAAACTGGCCTGTCCTGTTTGCCTGGCGCTTCTCTGGTTTTAGCCCTGGAAGAGCCACGTTTTAGGTAAACCTCCCAGTCCTGGCAAACTGGGACAGTTGGTCACCCTCTTCTCAATGGAGTCAAGGATCAAGATAGCTGGGTCGGGGGAGAGGGGCAGGATTGGGTACCTTAGAGTCCCCATAGACGCCGGCCTTGCGGTAGTAGGAGAAAACTGAACGGAAATAAGGCAGGCGAGTCACCTAGCCCGGCCCTGGGTTTGTAGCAGGGCCTCAGGGCAGGAGCACCCCCCACACTCAGCACCCTCCCTCCTTCCCACGCCCCCCACCGCCCAGGACCAGCCCCCACCCCAGAAGACAACCAACCATCATCTTTATAAGTACATTTTTATTGAAAATAAAAAAGGCATGGTACTTCCGTCCTTGTAAGTAGCGTCCATGGCCCCCCAGTGCTGGCGGTCCTGCTCCGGCCACAGCAGCGGCTCGCTGGTGGACAAGACGCACAGACTTGACATCCGCCCCTGGAGTCGGGACTCCTAGAGACAAGAGGCCTCTTCCTGCGTGCACCTGGCGCACCGTCGGGAAGGCAGGCCTCAGGGTATTCACATTCATGCATTAGACAGCGCACGCGACCCGGGTGTCGAGGTCGGCCTTTGTACGGAGCCAGAGAGTACGGGAACTTTGTATAGATATAGATATCTCTTTAAATATATATATATATATATAACTATATATAATATATAGGTCTATATTTTTTACAGCTATTAGTCTTCCAAAACTTGCTTTAGAAGCTTCTAAGGAACACCTAAAAACTCTGGGAGATCCTATATGCCATTCTAAGCTGGGCTCAACTAGGAGACAGTTAAAAAATATCTATTTGAGAAAACGCAGAGAAGAAATGTGCATTTCGTTCTCAGCTTCAAAGTCTGGGCAAGTCTGAGGATTGGTCTGTGTCGAGGGACTGCAGATACATTCCTTAAATGAAAGTTCTGAGCTCAAATGCCAGGCTGTGGGGTTTTTTTTTTAGGGACACTTTTTGTCACTGAAGCCAAAAATCCGGTGAAGTTCTCTTGCAGCACGTGGGAGAGTTTCCAAATGGCCAGTTCTAGGATTGGTGGGTTGAATTCTCATGTGGGTATTTTTTCTTTTTTTAAACTGGGTTCTTCTCTTGGTTTCACTAACTGAGCAAGAGGCTTTACACACCCAATTTGGGGGAACTTACGCACAAATGTTTGCTTTTCCCAGAGCCTTGGCTGTGGCCCCAGGGAAGGGGATGCTGGCCCCAGAGCGTGGTGGGTGGTCGTCAAGGTTCCTCATGGGGAGCCTTGCCAGGGCCTGAAGGATTTGGCCAATTGTAAAACCTCCTAGGTTGAAGCCTGGGTCAGGGAAGGTGGGGCCAGTGGGATTGTGCAAAGCTGGCCTGTGCCCTGCTTCCCTGGATGTCTCTCCAGGCTGGCTGCCCACTGCTCCATGACCCCTTAGACCAGGTTCTCCCTTTTCCCCCTCACTTCTGAGCCTGGGGTGGCCTGTGCACAGGGCGGGGGTCCTGCTTGGGTATCTGTTCAGGAAACGGCTGGGGACTCAGCGTGAGGGAAGGCGCCTTGCTGCAGACCTGCACCCTCTAGCCTCTTGTCACTGGCTCTGCATCCCTCTGGGAAGTGGAAGGCATGGACGGAGAGGACCACAGAGCACTCACCGGCTTGGGGCAATGGCCAAGGTCACGGTGGCACAGTGTCACGCTAAGGTAGGCAAGGAAAGCAAAATCCAAACTCAAACCCCAAACAGGTCCTCGCACAGAAGGAGAACTGGAAAGAAAGACCCTTTCTGCGAGGGTGTGGGCCTGGGCCTATCCTCAGCCTCCTCCTGCTGACCTTGGGGAGAGGACCTGGGTTGGAGTCACAGCAACTCACCTTCTCCCCTCTGCTCTCTGAAACACAACGGAACACAGGCAACTCCAGGGGCCCAAGGGCTCCAGGACAATGGATTTCCAAGGTCTGGGCTCACATGGGGACTCGTGTGCTGTCAGGCTTACCTGTATGGGCAAGTCTCACCATGGCCCAAATGCCCTCCTGGGAACTACACTGGTGGCCTGGGCGGCAGGCAGGGTCCACCTAGCTAAGTCCCCACGCGGGGAGGGTAGAGCCGTTAAATGTGTCTGGTTCCTTCTGAGCAACTGGATGGGACGTGAGGGAACCCTCGGGTGGGGAATGTCCTCCCAATCCACCGGGGGAGGCCAAGCCACAGGCCACAGTCTCCACGGGGCTAGTGACATGCCCACGGGGCCAGGGGCCACCTGGGATTCCCAGGCCTGGAGAGGCCTCACCTTCCATCCTCCTTCCTTCCCTTTGTCCACCAAGCCTTCTGGAGGTTTCGGCACTTTCAGAACACAGGACCTCGGGAAGAGACATTCGAGAGAACACCAGTGCCTGGTGGGTGAGGGGAGGCCGAGGGAACTCGAGAGGGGGGCTGAGTACCCGGCCAGGGCCTCAGGGGGTCGTAGGGGTGACCCAGTGCCAGGCCGGGTCAGCCTAGCCCAGAGTGCCCACGGTGGGCTTGGCACAAGGGTGGCCTCCGCCGGGGGAAGGCAGGGCCTGGCTCACACCGAGGCATCAGCTCCGATGAGGATCAGGTGTGGGAATGAGTCTGAGGACAGGCAGAGGGGCCTCTGTCCTTCCTGGCGCCTCGGCCTGGTGTTCGGGGAGTTGTTTGGCCCCTGGAAGGTCAGACACTAGGTCTGGGTGTAAGAGCCCCTCTGCGTGCTCAGTCAGGAGGGGGCTTTGCAGGCTGGGCTCACAGCCCTCCGTGGCAGGGGGTCAGGAGTCAAGAGCCAGGGGTCGGGGTGTGGTGGGAACGGGTGGGAGACAGTCACAGAGGGGGTGACAGACAGATGGGTGGGAAGCACCTTTGGAAGGGGACATCTCATGGCTGTGCCGACGGCTTCCGTGGGGATACAAGGTGAATGGAGAAGCGGACGGGCTTGCTGGGGAGGAGGAGAGGTTTTCCAGCTGGGGAGGGATCCCCGGATCACCTTTCTCTTGGCTAAAGTGGGAGGCCTCCCCAGCCCAGCAGACAGATTCCCTGGCTTCGTCAGAGCGCGGCTGGGAGATGGTAAATCAAATACAAGCCAGGAAAGAGACGGGCAACCTGGGGCAAGGCTGGGGAGAGGATGGTGTCTTCTTCAGAAGTCCCAGACAAGCCCGGTCTCAGCTCCTGTCACCTGCTCTCCCGTGTTCACTAAAGCCACCAATGTGCCCCTCTGACCAGCAGGTCCAGAGTCTGCAGACTCACACCACGGCGCTGTTCACGTCGGCCCCTTTGTTGCTCGGCGAGGAGGTCATGGGATACTCAGCAACACTGGTGCCGTTCTCTTCTTTTCTCAG